>NC_140002.1:19262315-20602095 GCF_964263955.1 Coregonus lavaretus
AGAGGGGGGGTAGAGAGAAAGAGAGAGAGAGGGGGGTAGAGAGAGAGAGGGGGGGTAGAGAGAGAAAGAGAGAGGGGGTAGAGAGAGAGAGAGAGAGAGGGGGGGTAGAGAGAGAGAGAGAGAGAGGGGTAGAGAGAGAGAGAGAGTGGGGGAGTAGAGAGAGAGAGAGAGAGAGAGAGAGAGAGAGAGAGAGAGAGAGAGAGAGAGAGAGAGAGAGCTCAAAGACATTGCTCCTGCATTTTTAACAAAAAATATAGATTTAGAGTTAGATAAAGTAGGATTTTTTGGCAGGGACATATACAGGATCCTACCCTCCACAACATAACCTTTATTCCAAACCAAAACTCCAAACCTACAACCTGATTTTGGACGGAATTACCTGGAAAGCTTTCTACTACCAAGGATTACTATTCTCAAACTATACAGCAAATGCTCTGGAAAACAAACAGAAACCTGAAAACACCATCCAACCTGGAACTGAGTGAGTAATGTTTAGTATGAAGCTATTTTTCACTTTCAAAAACCAAGAAGAAAAATTCATTACAATGATATATTTTATATTATAAGGACTGAATTCTAAGGCTACCAAGCTTAAGCTTGCTACAAAGAGATACAATTTCAATTAGCACTGACGTGTGAAGTGAGAGGTGTCAAAGCCCTTGAGCCCAACAATGGCAGGAGAGTCGTACAGTCTACCCCAACTAGAGGCCTTAGAAGAGGCCTTAGAAGCACCCCCCCACTGTTCAGAGGTCATTAAAATACAGTACCCTCTGAATGTAAAAAACGACAAGACACGAAAAGAGTACAAATTGAAACTTCTTTTGGGGAAGCACGAGACACTTTTTGCTGATTTGTATAAAAATGGGAACATAAGCAACCTTATCTTCCACACAGACCATCCCCTGGCATGGCACAGTGCTATACTAGCACACTACCCCTCTGTTAAGAGGGGGGGTGTTAGCGACGGGTGGAAACTCAGGATACTGGACAACGAGGACTCTGAGTCGTCTAATATTAATCTCTATAAATCTGAACCGTTTTGGTTCAAGGCAACACCAAACAGTTCCAGCTGGACTTTCACCTAATCAAAGAAATAGCTCAGCAGGAGAAGCTGTCCCTTGAGAAAGATACCCCTACCCCGAGCGGGTCAGACCAGACCTCTTCATTAAATAAACCCACAGAGCAACCCCAAGCAGAAACTCAACTTCCCAGCACAGAGTACTACTCCCTCATTGAAATGAAGGATAAATTCACCCAGCTGGAGGTAAGGCAGGTGGAGCTGGAACAGCAGGTGAACACACTCCAGTCAGCACAGACCCAGACAACAGTCCAGCACAACAACACCCCCTTAACTAGACCTGGAGAGCTGCAGGTGGAGAGAGACATGTCTGCACTCTGGACTGTGGTGAGACAACATCAACAGGAGAAAGAGCAGGAGCAGGAGAAGAACAGAGCACTAGAGGAGAGGATCAGAGTGCTGGAGGAGAAGGTGAGAACGATGACGGGTGACATTGAACAACCCATTAGAGAACAGCCCACCTCAGATCCTGGCCAAAGTCTCGACACCGCAGCAGAACAGTACACCCTAGACCCTGACCATAGCCTCGACATCACACCCAGACAAACAAATGAAGAACCCCAAGCCCTGGGGACCCCAACCCCTCTGAGCAACCCCCCAGTCAGACACCCTGATAGCCCTCATGACGACCCCCCCACACCCACTGAGGACATACACAAGCCACAGATTGTACTCCTTATGGACTCAAACGGGAAATACATACAAGAAAATAAACTTTTTCCAAAACACACAGTGTCTAAACTCTGGTGTCCAAATACCCAGCGCGCCCTAGACCTTCTGTCTAAGGACCGACTAGGATCACCCAGCCACATAATAATACACACAGGCACAAACGACCTGAGAACACAGCAGGAAAGGGTGGCCACATCACTCAAGGGCGTGATAGAAAAAGCTTCTTCTACTTTCCCCAACGCACAAGTGGTTATCTCAACCCTGTTACCACGAAAAGACTTCCACCCTGCTACCATACAGCGGGTAAACGCAAGTATTTCCCGTGACTGTGCATCAAAACCAAATGTCTTCCTGGCCCACCACTCCACCCTGGACGTGAACAGCCTTTACGACCAGGTCCACCTATACAAGGCAGCAGTGCCCACCTTCGCCCGGACCCTAAAGGATATCGCCCTCAACCGCAGACCCAACACCTCACACAGGAGCAACAGATCAACAGACACCCCGCCCAGACCAGCGAGACACTCTCCCAGACCTGCGGGACCCCCCCCCAGGACCTACACATAGAGGACCCCCGCAGAGAGGACCTACATCCAGACCACAGCACCATCAACCACATCTACACCCCCACCCCAACCAATTAACTCCCCCCCAAGTCAACCATGCCCACACCCCATTTAGGCCCCCTCAGATCAGACCTATGCCCCTCCTACCCACCCCAAGCCCCCCACTCCCACAAAGAGGGCCTCAACATGAAAGTCACACATACGCCCAGGCCGTGAGCAGGCAAACAGGCCCAACACCCACTCTTACACTAGCCCAAGCCAATGGCATGTACCAGATGCTCAGCAGGCTCTGCTCACAATTACTGGCCTGAGGCCAAACCACACAACCAACAACATTAGACACTTTATGGAACACAAAGCCTTCACTATTTCATCCTGGAATATCCAAGGCCTGAGGTCATCTGCCTTTGGCCTAAAGAGCAGGAATCTGGACTTCACCAAAGAAATCGGAAATACAGACATTGTCATCCTACAAGAAACATGGTATAGAGGAGACGGACCCACTGGTTGCCCTCTAGGTTACAGAGAGCTGGTAGTCCCATCCACCAAACTACCAGGTGTGAAACAGGGAAGGGACTCAGGGGGTATGCTAATTTGGTATAGAGCAGACCTAACTCACTCTATTAAATTAATCAAAACAGGAACATTTTACATTTGGTTAGAAATTCAAAAGGAAATTATCTCAACTGAGAAAAATTTCCTCCTGTGTGCTACCTATATCCCCCCACTAGAATCCCCATACTTTAATGAAGACAGTTTCTCCATCCTGGAGGGGGAAATCAATAATTTCCAGACCCAGGGACATGTACTAGTCTGTGGCGACCTAAATGCCAGAACTGGACAAGAACCTGACACCCTCAGCACACAGGGGGACAAACACCTACCTGGAGGTGACAGCATTCCCTCCCCCATATGCCCCCCTAGGCACAACTACGACAACATAACCAACAAAAATGGGTCACGACTCCTGCAGCTCTGTCGCACACTGGGTATGTACATAGTCAATGGTAGGCTTCGAGGGGACTCCTATGGTAGGTACACCTATAGCTCATCTCTTGGCAGTAGTACTGTAGACTACTTTATCACTGACCTCAACCCAGAGTCTCTCAGAGCGTTCACAGTCAGCCCACTGACACCCCTATCAGACCACAGCAAAATCACAGTCTACTTGAACAGAGCAATACTCAATCATGAGGCATCAAAGCCAAAATAACTGAATAATATTAAGAAATGCTATAGATGGAAGGAAAGTAGTGTTGAAACCTACCAAAAAACAATTAGGAAACAACAAATTCAATCCATTCTAGACAACTTCCTGGACAAAACGTTCCACTGTAATAGTGAAGGTGTAAACTTGGCAGTAGAAAACCTAAACAGTATATTTGACCTCTCAGCTTCCCTATCAAATCTAAAAATCTCTAACAGAAAACCAAAGAAAAGTAATAACAGTGATAAATGGTTTGATGAAGAATGCAAAAACCTAAGAAAGAAATTGAGAAACCTATCCAACCAAAAACATAGAGACCCAGAAAACCTGAGCCTACGCCTTCACTATGGTGAATCACTAAAACAATACAGAAATACACTACGGAAAAAGAAGGAACAGCATGTCAGAAATCAGCTCAATGTAATTGAAGAATCCATAGACTCTAACCACTTCTGGGAAAATTGGAAAACACTAAACAAACAACAACACGAAGAGCTATCTATCCAAAACGGAGATGTATGGGTAAACCACTTCTCCAATCTTTTTGGCCCTATAACAGAGAACAAACAGCAAAAAAATATACATGATCAAATGCAAATCTTAGAATCAACTATTAAAGACTACCAGAACCCACTGGATTCTCCAATTACATTGAATGAACTACAGGATAAAATACAAACCCTCCAACCCAAAAAGTCCTGTGGTGTTGATGGTATCCTCAATGAAATGATAAAATATACAGACCACAAATTTCAATTAGCTATACTTAAACTCTTTAACATCATCCTTAGCTCTGGCATCTTCCCCAACATCTGGAACCAAGGACTGATCACCCCAATCCACAAAAGTGGAGACAAATTTGACCCCAATAACTACCGTGGGATATGCGTCAACAGCAACCTTGGGAAAATCCTCTGCATTATCATTAACAGCAGACTAGTTCATTTCCTCAGTGAAAACAATGTACTGAGCAAATGTCAAATTGGCTTTTTTACCAAATTACCGTACGACAGACCACGTATTCACCCTGCACACCCTAATTGACAAACAAACAAACCAAAACAAAGGCAAAGTCTTCTCATGCTTTGTTGATTTCAAAAAAGCTTTTGACTCAATTTGGCATGAGGGTCTGCTATACAAATTGATGGAAAGTGGGGTTGGGGGAAAAACATACGACATTATAAAATCCATGTACACAAACAACAAGTGTGCGGTTAAAATTGGCAAAAAACACACACATTTCTTTCCACAGGGCCGTGGGGTGAGACAGGGATGCAGTTTAAGCCCCACCCTCTTCAACATATATATCAACGAATTGGCGAGGGCACTAGAACAGTCTGCAGCACCCGGCCTCACCCTACTAGAATCTGAAGTCAAATGTCTTCTGTTTGCTGACGATCTGGTGCTTCTGTCACCAACCAAGGAGGGCCTACAGCAGCACCTAGATCTTCTGCACAGATTCTGTCAGACCTGGGCCCTGACAGTAAATCTCAGTAAGACAAAAATAATGGTGTTCCAAAAAAGGTCCAGTTGCCAGGACCACAAATACAAATTCCATCTAGACACCGTTGCCCTAGAGCACACAAAAAACTATACATACCTCGGCCTAAACATCAGCGCCACAGGTAACTTCCACAAAGCTGTGAACGATCTGAGAGACAAGGCAAGAAGGGCCTTCTATGCCATCAAAAGGAACATAACATTTGACATACCAATTAGGATCTGGCTAAAAATACTTGAATCAGTTATAGAACCCATTTCCCTTTATGGTTCTGAGGTCTGGGGTCCGCTCACCAACCAAGAATTCACAAAATGGGACAAACACCAAATTGAGACTCTGCATGCAGAATTCTGCAAAAACATCCTCCGTGTACAACGTAAAACACCAAATAATGCATGCAGAGCAGAATTAGGCCAATACCCGCTAATTATCAAAATCCAGAAAAGAGCCGTTAAATTCTATAACCACTTAAAAGGAAGCGATTCCCAAACCTTCCATAACAAAGCCATCACCTACAGAGAGATGAACTTGGAGAAGAGTCCCCTAAGTAAGCTTGTCCTGGGGCTCTGTTCACAAACACAAACAGACCCCACACAGCCCCAGGACAACAACAACAACAACACAACTAAACCCAACCAAATCATGAGAAAACAAAAAGAGAATTACTTGACACATTGGAAAGAACAAACAAAAAAACAGAGCAAACTAGAATGATATTTGGCCCTAAACAGAGAGTACACAGTGGCAGAATACTTGACCACTGTGACTGACCCAAACTTAAGGAAAGCTTTGACTATGTACAGACTCAGTGACCATAGCCTTGCTATTGAGAAAGGCCGCCGTAGGCAGACCTGGCTCTCAAGAGAAGACAGGCTATGTGCACACTGCCCACAAAATGAGGTGGAAACTGAGCTGCACTTCCTAACCTCCTGCCAAATGTATGACCATATTAGAGACACATATTTCCCTCAGATTACAGCGATCCACAAAGAATTCGAAAACAAACCCAATTTTGATAAACTCCCTTATCTACTGGGTGAAAAACCACAGTGTGCCATCACAGCTGCAAGATTTGTGACCTGTTGCCACAAGAAAAGGGCAACCAGTGAAGAACAAACACCATTGTAAATACAACACATATTTATGTTTATTTATTTTCCCATTTGTACTTTAACTATTTGCACATTGTTACAACACTGTATCTATACATAATATGACATTTGAAATGTCTTTATTCTTTTGAAACTTCTGAGTGTAATGTTTACTGTTAATATTTATTGTTTATTTCACTTTTGTTTACTATCTACTTCACTTGCTTTGGCAATGTTAACACACGTTTCCCATGCCAATAAAGCCCTTAAATTGAATTGAAATTGAATTGAGAGAGAGGTAGAGAGAGAGAGAGGTAGAGAGAGAGAGGTAGAGAGAGAGAGGTAGAGAGAGAGAGAGAGAGGGGGGGGGGGGGGTAGAGAGAGAGAGAGAGAGAGAGAGAGAGAGAGAGAGAGAGAGAGAGAGAGAGGAGAGAGGGGGGTAGAGAGAGAGGGAGAGAGGGAAGAGAGAGGGAAGAGAGAGAGAGAGAGTAGTTGATGAGGTGAGCTTTCTTTCATACAATTTACATTGTGTTTTGCATGCAGAACACAATGTAAATTGTATGAAAGAAAGCTCACCTCATCAACTACTGATCATCAGATTAGATGTGTATTTATTTAGTGGGAAACAGGAATATTAGTGACTGGTCTCTTTTTGATGATCATCCACGCAACAGAGGCAACAAGTGGCTAATTTTCACGTAGATCATAACAACTAATCAATTGACTATCTCTCTCGCTCTCGCTCCGTAACTTGAATATAGGCATAACTCTAGTGTGGAGCTCTCACTAAAACAGTAATTAGTATATCAAATCTAATTGTATTTGTCACATGCGCCGAATACAACAGGTGTAGACCTTACAGTGAAATGCTTTCTTACAAGCCCTTAACCAACAATGCAGTTCAAGAAATATAGTTTTTTTACTAAATAAACGAAAGTAAAAAATCAAATAAAAATAACTTGGCGCTCCGGTACCGCTTGTCGTGCGGTAGCAGAGAGAACAGTCTATGACTTGGGTAACTGGAGTCTTTGACAATTTTTGGGCCTTCCTCTGACACCGCCTAGTATATAGGTCCTGGATGGCAGGAAGCTTGGCCCCAGTGATGTACTGGGCCGTACGCACTACCCTCTGTAGCGCCTTCGGGTCAGATGCCGAGCAGTTGCCATACAAGGCGGTGATGCAACCGGTCAGGATCTGGGGACCCATGCCAAATATTTTCTGTCTCCTGAGGAGGAAAAGGCATTGTCGTGCCCTCTTCACGACTTTCTTGGTGTGTTTGGACCATGATAGTTTGTTGGTGATGTGGACACCAAGGAACTTGAAACTCTCGACCCGCTCCACTACAGCCCTGTCGATGTTGCAACACTAGTGGGCACTTACAAGGCCCATGCCATCACTGAAATAGAATAACTACTATGAGAAACTACAGTGGGGAAAAAAAGTATTTAGTCAGCCACCAATTGTGCAAGTTCTCCCACTTAAAAAGATGAGAGAGGCCTGTAATTTTCATCATAGGTACACGTCAACTATGACAGACAAAATGAGATTTTTTTTCTCCAGAAAATCACATTGTAGGATTTTTAATGAATTTATTTGCAAATTATGGTGGAAAATAAGTATTTGGTCACCTACAAACAAGCAAGATTTCTGGCTCTCACAGACCTGTAACTTCTTCTCTAAGAGGCTCCTGTCACGGTTTCGGCCGAGGCTGCTCCTCCTCCTTGTTCGGGCAGGTTTCGGCGGTCGTCGTCCCCGGAGTACTAGCTGCCACCGATCTATGTTTCATGTTCGTTTGGTTTTGTCTTGATGTTGTACACCTGTGTCTAGTTAGTCCTCGTTAGTGTCCTATTTAGTTCTCGTTGTGTGTGTTGGGTGTTGTGTGTGATTGCTCCTCTGTTTGGTGTTCTGAGCTACGTATCTTCCCTCCGTTGTTTGGAGAGGTTTTCGCACATGTTAGTGCGCCTTTTGTTTGACGCCTGTGTGCGCCTTTATTTCGCCTCCGGGCTTATGGTTCTCGTGTATTACGTGAATAACTCACTAAAGTATTTTGGACTAAGCTTCTGCGTCCTGCGCTTGATTCCTGCACCACACCCACCTTCAGCACCCCTGACAGAATCACACACCTTAATGAATGGAATCAGCAGGAGCAACAGTCACGCCTGAGTCGCTGGAGGAGCATGTCCGCGGCCAGGATGACCAGATACGACAACTGGGGACCGCTCTACAGGACGTCATCAACACCCTGCACCGATGGGAGTCCAGAGGGGTACCCACACCTCCACCTACCCTGCCACCCCCATCGGCCGGTCCACCAGTCCCAGGTCCGGAACCCAGTGGGATTCGGCTCTCGCTCCCGAGGGAGTATGATGGAACAGCTGCCGGGTGTCAGGGGTTCCTCCTGCAGGTGGAGCTCTACCTGGCCACTGTACACCCGGTGCCCTCGGGACACGAGAGCGTTTCCGCCCTCATCTCCTGTCTCACGGGCAAGGCGTTGGAATGGGCCAACGCCGAGTGGAGGAGGATGGACGCCACCACCATCTCCTACGCCGAGTTCTCCCGTCGCTTCAAGGCCGTGTTCGACCATCCACCTGAGGGCAAAGCGGCGGGGGAGCGTCTAGTCCACCTGAGACAGGGGAGGAGGAGCGCATAGGCGTTCGCGCTGGAGTTCCGGACTCTAGCGGCAGACGCAGGGTGGAATGAACAGGCCCTCATCGACCATTTTCGATGTAGCCTACGGGAGGACGTTCAACGTGAGTTGGCCTGCAGGGATACCAATTTCACCTTCGACCAGTTGGTCGATATGTCCATCCGTCTGGACACCCTGCTGGCCACCCGTGGACGTCCCGAGTGGGGTCCGTCCATTCCACCCTCCGGCACCTCCGAGCCGAGCCCTATGGAGCTCGGGGGTGCTGGCGCTAGGGAAAGGAGGAGGAGGAGCCCGAGGGGGCCTGTCCCCTGCACCAAGTGCGGTCGTGGAGGGCACACTGCGGCCAGGTGCTGGGGAGGGTTCCCCGAGGGAGGAGACAACAGGCCACGCACTGGGGAGCCCTCCCAGGTGAGTAGACGCCCCACTTACCCAGAGCTCTCTGTTGCGCACTTTTGTATACCTGTTTGTTTTCCACAGGTTGCACCTCATTCCCAGCATAAGGCGCTAGTAGATTCAGGCGCAGCTGGGAATTTTGTTGATCGGAAGTTTTGTTTAGATTTAGGGATCCCTCTCCTACCTGTTGACAAACCTTTTCCCGTTCATGCTTTAGATAGCCGCCCGTTGGGGTCGGGGTTGATTAGGGAAGTCACAGCGCCACTTAGGATGTGTGCGCAGGGGGGTCATGAAGAGACTATACAGTTGTATCTGATCGACTCTCCTGTGTACCCGGTGGTGCTGGGAATTCCCTGGTTAAGCACCCATAACCCTGCTATTTCGTGGCAACAGAGGGCTCTCAATGGGTGGTCTGCTCAGTGTGAGGGGCGATGTCTGGGTGTTTCCGTAGGGGCGACTTCGGTGGAATGTCCAAACCAAGTGCCCGCACTGCACATTCCACCTGAATATGGGGATTTAGCTCTCGTGTTTAGTAAAGCTAGGGCGACGCAGTTGCCTCCTCATAGACAGGGGGATTGTGCGATTGATCTCCAGGCAGGAGCAGCGCTCCCACGGAGCCACGTGTATCCTTTGTCTCAAGAGGAGAGAAAAGCAATGGAAACTTACATAGCAGAATCTTTGAGACAGGGATACATACGGCCCTCCACTTCTCCCGCCTCCTCGAGCTTCTTTTTTGTGAAGAAAAAAGATGGAGGGTTGCGCCCGTGCATCGATTACCGTGGTCTCAATCAGATTACTGTGAAATACAGTTATCCACTCCCTCTGATTGCGACCATGACGGAGTCATTGCATGGAGCGCGGTTTTTCACAAAACTGGATCTCAGGAGTGCGTATAACTTGGTGCGCATTAGGGAGGGCGATGAATGGAAAACAGCGTTTAGTACCACGTCAGGTCATTTCGAGTATCTCGTCATGCCATATGGGTTGATGAATGCTCCATCAGTCTTCCAATCCTTCGTAGATGACATTTTCTGGGATATGCAGGGGCAAGGGGTGGTCGTGTACATTGATGACATTCTAGTGTACTCGTCTACCCGAGCCGAGCATATAGCCCTGGTGCGTCGTGTATTGAGGAGGCTGTTGGAGCACGATCTATATGTCAAGGCAGAGAAATGTCTGTTTTTCCAGGAGTCGGTCTCCTTTTTAGGTTATCGGTTGTCCGCGTCAGGGGTGAGAATGGAGGTGGATCGTGTGTCCGCTGTGCGTAATTGGCAAACCCCAACCACTGTCAAAGAGGTGCAGCAGTTCTTGGGCTTTGCGAATTACTACCGGAGGTTTATCCGGGGTTTTGGACAGGTGGCAGCTCCCATCACGTCCCTTCTGAAAGGGGGTCCGGTGCGCCTACAGTGGTCAGCTGATGCGGACAGGGCCTTTAGGAGACTGAAGGACCTGTTTACGTCGGCTCCGGTGCTGGCGCATCCGGACCCCGCATTACCCTTTCAGGTCGAGGTGGACGCGTCTGAGGCCGGTATAGGGGCCGTTCTCTCTCAACGGTCCGGCACGCCACCTAAACTCCGCCCCTGTGCTTTTTACTCTAAAAAGCTCAGCCCGGCGGAGCGTAATTATGACGTCGGGGACAGGGAGCTGTTAGCTGTAGTTCAGGCCCTTAAGGTGTGGAGGCATTGGCTTGAGGGGGCTCAACACCCTTTCCTCATTTTTGACTGACCATCGGAACCTGGAGTACATCCGGGCAGCGAGGAGACTGAACCCTCGCCAGGCTCGATGGAGTATGTTTCTCACCAGGTTCGTATTTAAAATCACGTACATCCCTGGGTCCCAGAATGGTAAGGCAGATGCGCTGTCCCGGCGGTATGACACGGAGGAGAGGTCCGTTGAGCCTACTCCCATACTACCGGAGTCTTGTCTTGTGGCACCGGTGGTGTGGGAGGTCGATGCCGAAATCGAGCGAGCGTTGCGTACCGACCCCAGCCCTCCACAGTGTCCTGAGGGTCGGAAGTACGTTCCGCTCGAGATTCGGGATCGACTCATTTACTGGGCTCACACGTCACCCTCCTCTGGACATCCGGGTATTGGCCGGACAGTGCATTGTCTTAGCACTAAATACTGGTGGCCCACGTTAGCCAGGGATGTGAGGGTTTATGTCTCCTCCTGCTCGGTGTGCTCCCAGTGTAAGGCGCCCAGACACCTGCCCAGGGGTAAGTTACAATCCCTGCCCGTTCCACAACGACCATGGTCCCACCTCTCGGTGGATTTTGTGACAGACCTTCCCCTCTCTCAGGGGAGTACCACCATCCTGGTCGTTGTGGACCGGTTCTCTAAGGCCTGTCGTCTTCTCCCTATGTCGGGTCTTCCTACTGCCCTACAAACCGCAGAGGCCCTATTTACCCACGTCTTCCGGCATTACGGGGTACCCGAGGATATAGTGTCTGATCGAGGCCCCCAGTTTACCGCCCGAGTATGGAGAGCGTTCATGGAGCGTTTGGGGGTCTCGGTGAGCCTTACCTCAGGGTACCACCCGGAGAGTAACGGGCAGGTAGAACGAGTCAACCAGGATGTGGGTAGGTTTCTGAGGTCGTATTGCCAGGACCGGCCTGAGGAGTGGGCTCGGTACATTCACTGGGCCGAGATGGCCCAGAACTCTCTCCGCCACTCCTCTACCAACCTAACCCCCTTCCAATGTGTGTTAGGTTACCAGCCGGTTCTGGCACCTTGGCAGCAGAGCCAGATCGAGGCCCCTGCGGTGGATGATTGGATGAGGCGCTCGGAGGAGACGTGGAACGCTGCACACGTCCACCTGCAGCGGGCCATCCGTCGTCACAAGGCGAGCGCCGATCTCCACCGCAGTGAGGGGCCGGTGTACGCACCCGGAGATCGAGTCTGGCTCTCTACCAGAAACCTACCCCTCCGCCTGCCCTGCCGGAAGCTGGGTCGGCGGTTTGTGGGGCCTTTTAAAGTCCTGAGAATATTTAACGAGGTGTGTTATAGGTTACATCTGCCTGTTGAATATAAGAATATTAACCCCTCGTTCCATGTGTCTCTTCTCAGGCCGGTGGTAGCTGGTCCACTCCAGGAAGGTGAGATAGGAGAGACTCCTCCGCCCCCACTGGACATCGAGGGGGCCCCGGCGTACACCGTTCGGTCCATCTTGGACTCAAGACGCCGGATGGGGGGTCTCCAGTATCTCGTGGAGTGGGAGGGGTACGGCCCGGAGGAGCGGTGCTGGGTGCCGCGGAGGGACATCCTAGACCCATCTCTCCTGTCGGAGTTCCACCGGGACCATCCCGCGCGCCCTGCTCCGCGTCCTCCTGGTCGTCCCCGAGGCCGGGGTCGGCGCACGGCTGGAGCCGCACGTCAAGGGGGGGGGGGGTACTGTCACGGTTTCGGCCGAGGCTGCTCCTCCTCCTTGTTCGGGCAGGTTTCGGCGGTCGTCGTCCCCGGAGTACTAGCTGCCACCGATCTATGTTTCATGTTCGTTTGGTTTTGTCTTGATGTTGTACACCTGTGTCTAGTTAGTCCTCGTTAGTGTCCTATTTAGTTCTCGTTGTGTGTGTTGGGTGTTGTGTGTGATTGCTCCTCTGTTTGGTGTTCTGAGCTACGTATCTTCCCTCCGTTGTTTGGAGAGGTTTTCGCATATGTTAGTGCGCCTTTTGTTTGACGCCTGTGTGCGCCTTTATTTCGCCTCCGGGCTTATGGTTCTCGTGTATTACGTGAATAACTCACTAAAGTCTTTTGGACTAAGCTTCTGCGTCCTGCGCTTGATTCCTGCACCACACCCACCTTCAGCACCCCTGACAGCTCCTCTGTCCTCC
The DNA here is from genome assembly GCF_964263955.1 of Coregonus lavaretus. Taxonomy (NCBI): domain Eukaryota; kingdom Metazoa; phylum Chordata; class Actinopteri; order Salmoniformes; family Salmonidae; genus Coregonus; species Coregonus lavaretus. The sequence goes on from NC_140002.1 coordinate 19,275,301, forward strand.
ACTCGTTACCTGTATTAATGGCACCTGTTTGAACTTGTTATCAGTATAAAAGACACCTGTCCACAACCTCAAACAGTCACACTCCACTATGGCCAAGACCAAAGAGCTGTCAAAGGACACCAGAAACAAAATTGTAGACCTACACCAGGCTGGGAAGACTGAATCTGCAATAGGTAAGCAGTTTGGTTTGAAGAAATCAACTGTGGGAGCAATTATTAGGAAATGGAAGACATACAAGACCACTGATAATCTCCTTCGATCTGGGGCTCCACGCAAGATCTCACCCCGTGGGGACAAAATGATCACAAGAACGGTGAGCAAAAATCCCAGAACCATACGGGGGACCTAGTGAATGACCTGCAGAGAGCTGGGACCAAAGTAACAAAGCCTACCATCAGTAACACACTACGCCGCCAGGGACTCAAATCCTGCAGTGCCAGACGTGTCCCCCTGCTTAAGCCAGTACATGTCCAGGCCCGTCTGAAGGTTGCTAGAGTGCATTTGGATGATCCAGAAGAGGATTGGGAGAATGTCATATGGTCAGATGAAACCAAAATAGAACTTTTTGGTAAAGATTCAACTTGTCGTGTTTGGAGGACAAAGAATGCTGAGTTGCATCCAAAGAACACCATACCTACTGTGAAGCATGGGGGTGGAAACATCATGCTTTGGGGCTGTTTTTCTGCAAAGGGACCAGGACGACTGATCCATGTAAAAGAAAGAATGAATGGGGCCATGTATCGTGAGATTTTGAGTGAAAACCTCCTTCCATCAGCAAGGGCATTGAAGATGAAACGTGGCTGGGTCTTTCAGCATGACAATGGTCCCAAACACACCGCCCGGGCAACGAAGGAGTGGCTTCGTAAGAAGCATTTGAAGGTCCTGGAGTGGCCTAGCCAGTCTCCAGATCTCAACCCCATAGAAAATCTTTGGAGGGAGTTGAAAGTCCATTGTCACGATCGTCGAACACAGTGGACCAATGCGCAGCGTGATTTGCGAACATACTTATTTTATTCCACACGAAACAAAACGATAACGTGAAGTCCTTGGTTACAATACAAAACCAACACGGAACAAGATCCCACAAAACACTGTGGAAAACAGGCTGCCTAAGTATGGTTCCCAATCAGAGACAACAAGCAACAGCTGATACTCGTTGCCTCTGATTGAGAACCACCCCGGCCAACACAGAAACACATGAGCTAGATAATCAACCTAGAACACAAAACACATAGAAACAACACACCCTGGCTCAACATAACAGAGTCCCAGAGCCAGGGCGTGACATCCATATTGCCCAGCGACAGCCCCAAAACATCACTGCTCTAGAGGAGATCTGCATGGAGGAATGGGCCAACCAGCAACAGTGTGTGAAAACCTTGTGAAGACTTACAGAAAACGTTTGACCTGTGTCATTGCCAACAAAGGGTATATAACAAAGTATTGAGAAACTTTTGTTATTGACCAAATACTTATTTTCCACCATAATTTGCAAATAAATTCATAACAAATCCTACAATGTGATTTTCTGGATTTTTTTTCTTCTCATTTTGTCTGTCATAGTTGACGTGTACCTATGATGAAAATTACAGGCCTCTCTCATCTTTTTAAGTGGGAGAACTTGCACAATTGGTGGCTGACTAAATACTTTTTTCCCCCACTGTATTGGTCCATTTACTGTTATATTTGGTCATAAAAAATCCAACTGTAGTTATAGATCTGTAGTTATGATGCAATGCTTCAAGAGAAATGCATTGTTCTTACAGTTTTTGAGTTAGTCAACCTGGTCATCACAATCGAGTTAAATTACAAAACATTTAAATGTCATAATACATATGAGAATTATCTGGTTAGTCACATGGTTAATCAGTCTCCCTGTAAACTCTCAATGTATTGGATACGCCACATTCCTAACCATCGCCTTGGTGAGACGCTCCAATTGGGCCGTTGCCTTTGTAGTACAGTAACAGCATACCAATGTACAGTCAAACCTAGGGTCATCTCAGTGGCTCAGTCTGTGAGAGCCCTGGGAGAAGAATGTATATATTTTTAACGCCGCTTGAGTTATATCCCCTCAGAGCACATTTATTCTTCCCTGATTGGCTCAGTCCAACCAGCCAAAGAGCTCAGCTAATACCAGTGAATTGTTTGAATGGGTTTAAATATGTTAATTATTAATAAAGCAATTATCCCCGCTGAGTCCACGTGGGTTTGGCGCTCTCCAGTCCCTCTGTGTGCCTATCACCTGTCAAAGACCACTGCCCCGTGGTTAATTAGTGCGGGGAATTCAATAAGAAAGGCATATTTGAGGAACGTTAGTGAAACTACGATGCTGTACAATCTTGACAACATACAGTGCCTTGCAAAAGTATTCATCCCCCTTGCCGTTTTTCCTATTTTGTTGCATTACAACCTGTAATTTAAATGGATTTTTTTTGGATTTCATGTAATGGACATACACAAAATAGTCCAAATTGGTGAAGTGAAATGAAAAAAATAACTTGTTTCAAAAAATTCAAATAAATAAATAACAGAAAAATGGTGCGTGCATATGTATTCACCCCCTTTGCTATGAAACCCCTAAATGAGATCTGGTGCAACCAATTACCTTCAGAAGTCATATAATTACTTAAATAAAGTCCACCTGTGTGCAATCTAAGTGTCACATGATCTGTCACATGATCTCAGTATATATACACCTGTTCTGAAAGGCCCCAGAGTCTGCAACACCATTAAGCAAGGGGCACCACCAAGCAAGCAGCACCATGAAGGCCAAGGTGTCAGGGACAAAGTTGTGGAGAAGTACAGATCAGGGTTGGGTTATAAAAAAATATCTGAAACTTTGAACATCCCACGGAGCACCATTAAATCCATTATTCAAAAATGGAAAGAATATGGCACCACAACAAACCTGCCAAGAGAGGGTAGCCCACCAAAACTCATGGACCAGGCAAGGAAGGCATTAATCAGAGAGGCAACAAAGAGACCAAAGATAACCCTGAAGGAGCTGCAAAGCTCCACAGCAGAGATTGGAGTATCTGTCCATAGGACCACTTCAAGCCGTACACTCCACAGAGCTGGGCTTTACGGAAGAGTGGCCAGAAAAAAAGCCATTGCTTACAGGACAAAATAAGCAAACATGTTTGGTGTTTGCCAAAAGGCATGTGGGAGACTCCCCAAACATATGGAAGAAGGTACTCTGGTCAGATGAGACTAAAATTGAGCTTTTTGGCCATCAAGGAAAACGCTATGTCTGGCGCAAACCCAACACCTCTCATCACCCCGAGAACACCATCCCCACAGTGAAGCATGGTGGTGGCAGCATCATGCTGGGGGGATGTTTTTCATCGGCAGGGACTGGGAAACTGGTCAGAATTGAAGGAATGATGGATGGCGCTAAATACAGGGAAATTCTTGAGGGAAACCTGTTTCAGTCTTCCAGAGATTTGAGACTGGGACGGAGGTTCACCTTCCAGCAAGACAATGACCCTAAGCATACTGCTAAAGCAACACTTGAGTGGTTTAAGGGGAAACATTTAAATCTATTGGAATGGCCTAGTCAAAGCCCAGACCTCAATCCAATTGATAATCTGTGGTATGATTTAAAGATTGCTGTACACCAGCAGAACCCATCCAACTTGAAGGAGCTGGAGCAGTTTTGCCTTGAAGAATGGGCAAAAATCCCAGTGGCTAGATGTGCCAAGCTTACAGAGACATACTCCAAGAGACTTGCAGCTGTAATTGCCGCAAAAAGAGGCTCTACAAAGTATTGACTTTAGGGGGGGGTGAATAGTTATGCACGCTCAAGTTTTCTGTTTTTTAGTATTATTTCTTGTTTGTTTCACAATAAAAAATATTTTGCATCTTCAAAGTGGTAGGCATGTTGTGTAAATCAAATGATACAAACCCCAAAAAAATCAATTCTAATTCCAGGTTGTAAGGCAACAAAATAGGAAAAATGCCAATGGGGGTGAATACTTTCGCAAGCAAATGTATTCGTTGAGTGTGGGGTCAGTTGAGTCTCCTCCCCTCCCTCCCTCACATGGACGGAGGATGGATGGTGAGAGATACATTACATCATGTATTTCATTATGTGGGTGAGACAGCTTAAAGAGCGACTACCTTTAAAAAGCAATGAATCCTTTTGAAAACAGCCTATGTGGCTTGACATAAGCAGGGGTGCAACTTTGGTTTTAGAAGTGGGGGGGGATATTTTTTTTTTATCCAGTTGGATAAACACTCCAAACAGCCTAGCCATCACTCAGAGGCATCCGCGTGGTCCTAAAGCACACCGTTGCCACATTTTGTATCACATTCCAATTATAAAACTGTGGGAGACAAAAATGCAATTTCCCCAATCCCCTACTGTAAAATTGACTACAAAGTGTAAATAGGATAATTTTGGTCATAAAAGTCAGTTTAGTCTAAAACGGAGTTTGGAACATCCGTGTGTCACAATGGGTAAATTAAGGTTTGGGTTTTGCCCACTAACATGGGGTGATTAGCTGCGGTGATTGCTTTCTGTCCAATAGCATAGACAGTGAGACAGACCTGCCCAGCAGTTCCGACTTTGTTTACATAAGACAACACATCGCAGATTTTTTTACTTGAGAAATACTGCACCAAACCCTTTAGTTAGATGTAGAATGGCGCAACTAAAATGTCCTCGGCAATAACGTCAACATTTATTACCGATTTCTTGAGTTATATTAGATTCATTCTGGGGAGTTTGAGGAAGTGAAATCAGTCAGGAAACACACCTCCAAGACTGAAATCTTGTTTTTCTAATGAGCAACAGAAAAACACACGTGCCAATCGGTGTTCAGTCGCTCTTTAAAGCAGATAACTTTCGTTCAGAGAAGTACATTCATAACATAAAGTACATTGAGACAGGTAAGGATATACTGTACCCAAGAAGACGACAGTGTGAATGTATTAGAGGACATTATCTCTCTGTCCTCTTTGTCTTTTATGATATTTTCCTTATTAGCTTTCCTCTTTTCTCAGTTCTAATCTCCACTTGGGAACCTGTGTTCAAAGCTGTATTGAGTCATCCTGTAGTGTTGATATAACTAGAGAAATACAATGCTCATACTGGTATGCTGAAAAGACCCAACTTTGTTTGACTTTCATAATGTCACTATGAGTAATATAGTCAATAAATGCTCTGATCTTTTTCTAAACCCAAACTATCTATTCATGGTCATTTTCAGACTTTATTTGCTTTTTAAGCTAATGATGATTGGTTCTTTGCCCACACCTCAGCCCAGACGTTTGCACATCCAGACAATATTATCCAGACATATGATGACAGAAGATGCAGTATGTATTCACTAGAAGCCTGCAACACTTAATTTATTACTTATTGAACCATTTCTATTTTCACAAAATATGACATACAAATTGTGCCAGATTATCTAATGGTCAGAGTGAGATTGAGCCAATCTAGCTGAGTGGTATTTGTAGTTGTATTTGTTAAGGATCCCCATTAGCTGCTGCCAAGGCAGAAGCTACTCTTCCTGGAGTCCAAACAAGATGAAGGCAATTACATCACAGAATAATTAAAATAAAACAGTGCATCATAGAACACATTATTATACCACTACTCTACCACTACAATACAAAATGTATAATACCACAATACAATTTATATTACAACATTACAATGTACGTGTGTGTAGAGTGCGTTTTAGTGTGTGTGTGCGTATGCGTGCGTCTGTGCCTGTGTGTGTGTCTCTTCACAGTACGTGTTGTTCCATAAGGTGTAGTTTTATCCGTTTTTTTAAATCTGATTGTACTGCTTGCTTGAGTTACTTGATGTGGAATAGAGTTCAATGTAGTCATGGCTCTATATAGTACTGTGCATTTCCCAGGGTCTGTTCTGGACTTGGGGACTGTGAAGAGACCCCTGGTGGCATGTCTTGTGGGGTATGCATGGATGTCTGAACTGTGTGCTAGTCGTTTGAACAGACAGCTCAGTGCTTTCAACATGTCAATACCTCTCACAAAGACAAGTAGTGATGCAGTCAATCTCTCCTCTACTTTGAGCCAGGAGAGATTGACATGAATGTTATTGATGTTAGCTCTCCATGTACATTTAAGTGCCAGCCGTGCTGCTCTGATCTGGGACAACTGTAATTTGCCTACGTCCCGCTTTGTGGCACTTGACCATATGACTGGGCAGTAGTGCAGGTGTGATAAAACTAGGGCCTGTAGGACTTGTTTTGTTGATAGCGATGTCAAGAAAGCAGAGCATCGCTTTATTACGGACAGACCTCTCCCCCATCTTAGCTACCGTTGTATCAATATGTTTTGACCATGACAGTTTACAATCCAGGGTTACACCAAGCAGTTTAGTTTCCTCAACTTGCTCAATTTCCACAAGATTCATTACAAGATTAAGTTGAGTTTAGGGTTTAGTGAATGATTTATCCCATATACAAAGCTTTTAGTTTTTGAAATATTTAGGACTAGCTTATTACTTGCCACCATTCTAAAACTGACTGCAGCTCTTTGTTGCAGTGATTGACGTAGCTGATGTGTATAATGTTGAGTAATCAGCATACATAGACACAGACGCTTTACTCAGTGCCAGTGGCAAGTCATTTGTAAAAATAAATAAAAGTAAGGGGCCTAGACAGCTGCCCAGGGGTATGCCCGACTCTACCTGGATTATGTTGGATAGGCTTCCATTAAAGAACACCCTCTGTGTTCTGTTAGACAGGTAACTATTGAATCCATGATATAGCAGAGGATGTAAAGCCATAACACAAGTTTTTTCAGCAGCAGATTATGATCGATAATGTCAAAAGCTGCACTGATGTCTAAAAAAACAGCTCCCACAATCTTCTTATTATCAATTTCTTTCAGCCAATCATCAGTCATTTGTATAAGTGTCGTACATGTTTAGTGCCCTTCCCTATAAGTGTGCTAAAAGTCAGTTGTTAATTTGTTTACTGTGAAATAGCATTGTAACTGGTCAAACACCATTTTTCCCAAATGTTTACTAAGGGTTGGTAGCAGGCTGATTGGTCAGCTGTTTGAATGGCGGGCAGGGACAATAGGCTTTTTATTTTAAATACTTTAACAGACTGCTTTTATAGTTTCCATGTGCCCAACGTTGTAAAAACACGCACTAATCATGTTTTAGCAACATTATTATAATTCTTAAGAATACTTCCTCAACCACTGGAGGTGCCCTTTAAGGTCATGATACTTGTCACCCTAACTGACCAAGCAGCCATGTTGGTCCAACTGCCATTATTTTGGTCAGAAAAACAAGAGCAGTATTGATTTGGGATCCTCTTAACTGGGGCACTTTGTTTACTGACCAGCCAGGTGAAGGCTTGGCTGAAGCCTTGGAATGGCGGGGTAAATATGCACTTGGTAAATAAAACACCTAGGTCAACATTACCATTTCACCCATTAACCTAAACTGAAGGAGGAAGGCCATTCTTAAAGGAAGGACAGTGAATAGCCTACAAGGAATGGGGAAACTCTGCAACCAACTTGACAAACAATGTTTGTTTCTTTATATAGTGCAACATAGGACAACATTAATTATTTAGTAATATCCCTGTTTACCTATTTACTTATGGACCTGTCTACGCCGAACGAGTTGTCTTTTCAGTTATTTGAGCAAAACATATTTTACTTTATTTGGAACAGCAAGCCAGACAAAATTAAACATTCTTATTTATATAATGAATATGAGTTTGGGGGGCTAAAATGATTAAATATTATAGTATTAGCCCTCTCACTAAAAGCATCAGTCATACAAAAACTCGAACTGGTTCTCCAGTAGATTAGTAACAATGGCTCACCCCTTGTTCATAAATGGCCTTGTTTCTTTTATCCAGATTAAAACCTCTCACTTTAAGTTAATTGAAAATAAAACCTTTTTCAAAAATATTGCCCTTTCTAAAACAAGCCATACAAAGCTAGTTGCAATTCCAGTTTCATCCTCCAGAAAAGACATAACAAATATTACAAAAAATAATATGGTTAAATTCAAATATACTAATTGATTAAAAAACATTCTTTATGGAAGAAAAAGAAAAAAGGAATTATCTTTGTTAATGATATTATGAATAGCAAAGGTGGAGTTACATTGAGGGAAAAAAGTATTTGATCCCCTGCTTATTTTGTACGTTTGCCCACTGACAAAGAAATGATCAGTCTATCATTTTAATGGTAGGTTTATTTGAACAGTGAGAGACAGAATAACAACAAAAAAATCCAGAAAAACGCATGTCAAAAATGTTATAAATTAATTTGCATTTTAATGAGGGAAATAAGTATTTGACCCCCTCTCAATCAGAAAGATTTCTGGCTCCCAGGTGTCTTTTTATAGAGGTAACGAGCTGAGATTAGGAGCACACTCTTAAAGAGAGTGCTCCTAATCTCAGTTTGTTACCTGTATAAAAGACACCTGTCCACAGAAGCAATCAATCAATCAGATTCCAAATTCTCCACCATGGTCAAGACCAAAGAGCTCTCCAAGGATGTCAGGGACAAGATTGTAGACCTACACAAGGCTGGAATGGGCTACAAGACCATCGCCAAGCAGCTTGGTGAGAAGATGACAACAGTTGGTGTGATTATTCGCAAATGGAAGAAACACAAAATAACTGTCAATCTCCCTCGGCCTGGGGCTCCATGCAAGATCTCACCTCGTGGAGTTGCAATGATCATGAGAACGGTGAGGAATCAGCCAGGACTATACGGGAGGATCTTGTCAATGATCTCAAGGCAGCTGGGACCATAGTCACCAAGAAAACAATTGGTAACACAATATGCTGTGAAGGACTGAAATCCTGCAGCGCCCGCAAGGTCCCCCTGCTCAAGAAAGCACATATACAGGCCCGTCTGAAGTTTGCCAATGAACATCTGAATGATTCAGAGGAGAACTGGGTGAAAGTGTTGTGGTCAGATGAGACCAAAATCAAGCTCTTTGGCATCAACTCAACTCGCCGTGTTTGGAGAAGGAGGAATGCTGCCTATGACCTCAAGAACACCATCCCCACCGTCAAACATGGAGGTGGAAACATTATGCTTTGGGGGTGTTTTTCTGCTAAACGGACAGGACAACTTCACCGCATCAAAGGGACGATGGACGGGGCCATGTACCGTCAAATCTTGGGTGAGAGCCTCCTTCCCTCAGCCAGGGCATTGAAAATGGATCGTGGATGGGTATTCCAGCATGACAATGACCCAAAACACACGGCCAAGGCAACAAAGGAGTGGCTCAAGAAGAAGCACATTAAGGTCCTGGAGTGGCCTAGCCAGTCTCCAGACCTTAATCCCATAGAAAATCTGTGGAGGGAGCTGAAGGTTCGAGTTGCCAAACGTCAGCCTCGAAACCTTAATGACTTGGAGAAGATCAGCAAAGAGGAGTGGAACAAAATCCCTCCTGAGATGTGTGCAAACCTGATGGCCAACTACAAGAAACGTCTGACCTCTGTGATTGCCAACAAGGGTTTTGCCACCAAGTACTAAGTCATGTTTTGCAGAGGGGTCAAATACTTATTTCCCTCATTAAAATGCAAATCAATATATACAATTTTTGACATGTTGTTATTCTGTTTCTCACTATTCAAATAAACCTACCATTAAAATTATACCCTGATCATGTCTTTGTCAGTGGGCAAACGTACAAAATCAGCAGGGGATCAAGTACTTTTTTCCCTCACTGTATGTCACATGTCCAGTTAAAAATATATGGAAATGTTTGCTCTATCCAGAATTACAACCAACTAATTGCAACATTACCGCAAAAATGTAGGGAGACAAGTGGAAGGGGGAGAAGGTAGGGAACTTGTCTGCCCTATATTAAAGACCAAAATTGGCAGCTTTTTTTTGTTTCTCATAAATAAAAAATATATACCAGTTTTACTTGAGGACCAATTTTTTGGGATGGATTCCATGGCACATGGTTGATAAACAAAACAGAATGTTGCCACAAACAGAATTTAATGAACAGTGCATTCGGAAAGTATTCTGACCCCTTGACCTTTTCCACATTTTGTTACGTTACAGCCTTATTCTGGATTAAATATTTTTTTCTCATAAATTTACACACAATACCACATATTGACAAAGAGAAAACAGGTTTTTAGAATACCTTATTTGGAGGAGGTGTGATGGTGTGGGGGTGCTTTGCTGGTGACACTGTCTGTGATTTATTTAGAATTCAATGCACACGTAACCAGCATGGCTACCACAGCACTCTGCAGCGATACGCCATCCCATCTGGTTTGGGCTTAGTGGGACTATCATTTGTTTTTCAACAGGACAATGACCCAAAACACACCTCCAGGCTGTGTAAGGGTTATTTGACCAAGAATGATAGTGATGGAGTGTTGCATCAGATGACCTGGCCTCCACAATCACCTGAGCGCAACCTAATTGCAATGGTTTGGGATGAATTGGACTGGCAGAGTGAAGGAAAAGCAACCAACGAGTGCTCAGCATACGTGGGAACTCCTTCAAGACTGTTGGAAAAGCTTTCCAGGTGAAGCTGGTTGAGAGAATGCCAAGAGTGTGCAAAGCTGTCATCAAGGCAAAGGGTGAATACTTTGAAGAATCTCAAATATAAAATATATTTTGATTTGTTTAACACTTTTTTGGTTACTACATGATTCCATATGTGTTATTTCATAGTTTTGATGTCTTCACTATTATTCTACAATGTAGAAAATAGTAAAAATAAAGAAAAACCCTGGAATGAGTAGGTGTGTCCAAACTTTTGACTGGTACTGTAAGTATTCAGACCCTTTGCTATGAGAAACACAATTGAGCTCAGGTGCATCCTTTTTCCATTGATCATTATTGAGATGTTTCTACAACTTTATTGGAGTCCACCTGTGGTAAATTCAATTGATTGGACATGATTTGGAAAGGCACACACCTGTCTATACAAGGTTCCACGGTTGACAGTGCATGTCAGAGCAAAAACCAAGCCATGATTTCGAAGGATGACAAGTCTCTGAATGTCCGTGAGTTGCCCACCCAGAACCCGGACTTGATCCCGATCGAACATCTCTGGAGAGACCTGAAAATAGCTGTGCATTGACGCTCCCCATCCAACTTGACAGAGCTTGAGAGGATCTGCAGAGAAGAATGGGAGAAACTCCCCAAATACAGGTGTGCCAAGCTTGTAGCGTCATACCCAAGAAGACTCGAGGCTGTAATCGCTGCCAAAGGTGCTTCAACAAAGTACTGAGTAAAGGGTCTGAATACTGATATAAATGTGAAAATTCTAAAAAATCTATTTTTGTTTTGTCATTATGGGGAATTGTGTGTAGATTGATGAGGGGGGAAAACAATTTAATCAATTTCATAATAATTCTGTAACGTAACAAAATGTAGAAAAAGTCAAGGGGTCTGAATACTTCAGAATGCAGTGTATATGGGGCATACAACCATCTCAACTCAGTAGATTTTGCTACGAAGAGACAGAATCATTCGATCACTGTCACGGATTCAGCCGAGGCTGCTCCTCCTCCTTGCTCGGGCAGGCTTCGGCGTTCGTCGTCACCGGAGTACTAGCTGCCACCGATCTATGTTTCTGTGTTCTACTTGTTTTGTCTTCATTGTACACACCTGGTTCCCATTATGTCTATGATTTGTTTTCCTATTTAACCCTCTGGCTCCCACTGTGTTGTGTGTGTGTTTGTTCATGTTTGGTTGTCATCTGGTGAGCGGGTTTGTTCCTCCCTGCGTGGAGGTTATGTTATTTACGTTACCTACGAGTAAAGTACGTTTTCGATTAGCTCTGTGTCCTGCGCCTGACTTCGTCCTACCGCATCACACTGACCGCCTGACAGAAACACGCACCATAAATGGAGTCAGCAGGTACATTCCTTTCGTCCGGATCAATGGAGGAACTTGTCCAACAGCAGGCGACCATGATCCAGAATCTCGGCACCGCAATGGAGTGTGTGTTGAACACCTTGGAGCGATGGGAGAGAGGTGGTTATCCTACACCTCCTCCAACTACACAACCACCCACACCGCTGTCCACCCCTTCGTCACCTGGGTCCAGTGGGATTCGGCTATCGCTCCCGAGGGCATACGATGGTACAGCTGCCGGGTGCCAGGGTTTTCTGCTCCAGGTAGAGCTCTACCTGGCTACCATCCACCCGGCTCCCTTGGGATACGAGAGCATGTCGGCCCTCATCTCCTGTCTGTCGGGGAGAGCGTCCGAGTGGGCCAACGCCGAGTGGGGAGGAATAGACGCAGCGTCAGTACGCTATGAGGATTTCACCCGCCGCTTTCGGGCGGTATTCGATCATCCACCGGAGGGGAGAGTGGCGGGGGAACGTCTATTCCACCTCAGACAGGGGAAGAGGAGCGCACAGGACTTTGCACTGGACTTCAGGACTCTGGCTGCCAGCGCAGGATGGAATGAGAGGGCCCTGATCGACCACTACCGATGCAGCCTACGGGAGGACACCACCCTTACCCTGGACCAACTGGTGGATATGTCGATTAGTCTGGATAACCTGTTGGCGACCCGCGGACATCCAGATCAGGGGCCGTCCATTCCATCCCCCAGCACCTCCGACCCTACCCCTATGGAGCTTGGAGGTGCTGCGCTTAGGGAGACCGGAAGAAGGGCCATCTCCTGCACCAACTGTGGCTGCAGAGGACACACTGCTGGTCGGTGCTGGGGAGGGTCTTTAGGGAGTCGAGGCAGTAGGCAGAGCACTGGTGGACCATCTCAGGTGAGTAGGCACCCGACTCACCCAGAGCTCCCTGTTGCGCATATGTGCATTGATGTCGTATTTCCAGAGTTTTCCCCTCTTTCCCAGCATAAGGCGCTCGTAGATTCAGGCGCAGCTGGGAACTTTATTGATCGTCAGTTTTCTCATAGTTTAGGGATTCCGAGTGTTCCTGTTGATGTGCCCTTCCCTGTACATGCATTAGATAGTCGTCCTTTAGGGTCAGGCCTGATTAGGGAGGTCACAGCTCCACTCTGGATGAAGACGCAGGAGGGTCATGAGGAGAAAATTAGTCTCTATCTGATTGATTCTCCTGGTGAAGTGGTGTTGGGGCTTCCCTGGTTAACTTCTCATGACCCCACGATTTCATGGCAACAGAGGGCTCTCAAGGGATGGTCAAGTCAGTGCTCGGGGAGGTGTGTAGGTGTTTCCATAGGGGCAACTACGGTGGAAAGTCCAAACCAGGTCTCCACCATGCACATTCCCCCCGAATATGCCGATTTGGCTCTTGCCTACTGTAAAAAGAAGGCGACTCAATTACCACCCCATCGACAGGGGGATTGTGCGATAAATCTCCAGGTAGGCGCTGCACTTCCCCGGAGTCACGTGTATCCCCTGTCACAGGAAGAGACGGCGGCTATGGAAACATATGTCTCCGAATCTCTGGGGCAGGGATACATTCGGCCATACACTTCACCTGTCTCCTCGAGTTTCTTTTTTGTGAAGAAGAAGGATGGAGGTTTACGCCTGTGCATTGACTACCGGGGTCTCAATCAGATCACTGTCAAGTACAGTTATCCACTACCGCTCATTGCTAGTATGACGGAGTCATTGCACGGGGCGCGCTTCTTCACAAAATTGGATCTCAGGAGCGCGTACAACCTGGTGCGTATCCGGGAGGGAGATGAGTGGAAGACGGCGTTTAGTACCACATCTGGGCACTATGAGTACCTCGTCATGCCATACTGGTTGATGAACGCTCCATCAGTCTTCCAATCCTTTGTAGATTAGATTTTCAGGGACCTGCACGGACAGGGTGTAGTGGTGTATATAGATTATATTCTCATATACTCCCCTACACGAGCCGAGCATGTGTCCCTGGTGCGCAAGGTGCTTGGTCGACTGTCGGAACATGACCTGTACGTCAAGGCTGAGAAATGTCTGTTCTTTCAAAAGTCTGTCTCCTTCCTAGGGCACTGCCTGTCCGCGTCAGGGGTGGAGATGGAGATAGACCGCATTTCGGCCGTGCGTAATTGGCCGACTCCAACCAATGTTAAGGAGGTGCAGTGATTCTTAGGGTTTGCCAACTACTACCGGAGGTTTATCCGGGGCTTTGGTCAGGTAGCGGCTCCCATTACCTCCTTGCTGAAGGGGGGACCGGTGCAACTGCAGTGGTCAGCCGAGGCGGACAGGGCGTTTGGTCACCTGAAGGACCTGTTTACCTCGGCTCCAGTGCTGGCTCATCCGGATCCCTCCTTAGAATTCACGGTAGAGGTAGACGCATCCGAGGCTGGGATAGGAGCTGTACTGTCTCAGCGCTCGGGTATGCCACCAAAACTCCGCCCCTGTGCTTTTTTTTCGAAGAAGCTCAGCCCGGCGGAGCGCAACTATGATGTGGGGGACCGCGAGCTGTTAGCTGTGGTTAAAGCTCTGAAAGTGTGGAGGCATTGGCTTGAGGGGTCTAAACACCCTTTTCTCATTTTGACTGACCACCGCAATCTGGAGTACATCCGGGCGGCGAGGAGATTGAACCCTCGCCAGGCAAGGTGGGCCATGTTTTTCACTCATTTTGTGTTCACCCTTTCATACAGACCAGGTTCCCAGAACGTTAAGGCAGACGCCCTTTCCCGACTGTATGACACAGAGGAGAGGTCCATTGAGCCCACTCCCATACTTCCGGCGTCGTGTCTGGTGGCACCGGTGGTGTGGGAGGTTGACGTGGACATCGAGCGGGCGTTACGTACAGAGCCCACTCTCCCCCAGTGTCCAGAGGGTCGTATGTACATGTCGTTAGATGTCCGCGATCGATTGATCTATTGGGCTCACACGTCACCCTCCTCTGGTCATCCTGGCATCGGTCGGACAGTGCACTGTCTTAGTGGGAAATACTGGTGGCCCACTTTAGCCAAGGACGTGAGGGTTTATGTTTCCTCCTGCTCGGTGTGCGCTCAGTGTAAGGCACCTAGACACCTGCCCAGAGGGAAATTACAACACTACCCGTTCCACAACGGCCGTGGTCCCACCTATCGATGGATTTTGTTACGGACCTTCCCCCGTCTCAAGGGAACGCCACGATCCTGGTCATTGTGGATCGGTTTTCTAAGTCCTGCCGTCTCATTCCGGTATGCACCGGGGGACGGGGGTGGCTCTCGATCCGAAACCCGCCCCTTCGCCTGCTCTGCCGGAAGCTGTGTCTGCGTTTTGTGGGGCCATTTAAAGTCCTGAGGAGATTGAACAAGGTTTGTTATAGGTTACAGCTTCCTCCTGAGTATCGTATTAACCCCTCGTTCCATGTGTCTCTCCTCAGGCCGGTGGTAGCTGGTCCACTCCAGGATTCTGAGATACGGGAGGTTCCTCCGTCCCCACTGGACATCGAGGGGGCACCGACGTACTTGGTCCTTTCCATCCTGGATTCGAGGCGTCGGGTGGGGGGCCTGCAGTATCTCGTGGGGTGGGAGGGGTACGGTCCGGAGGAACGGTGTTGGGACCCTAGGAGGGATATCCTCGATCCCTCCATGTTGAGGGATTTCCACCGTCGTCATCCGAATCGCCCTGCGCCGCGCCCTCCTGGCCATCCCCGAGGCCGGTGTCGGTGCACGGCTGGAGCCGCGCGTCAAGGGGGGGGTACTGTCACGGATTCAGCCGAGGCTGCTCCTCCTCCTTGCTCGGGCAGGCTTCGGCGTTCGTTGTCACCGGAGTACTAGTTGCCACCGATCTATGTTTCTGTGTTCTACTTGTTTTTTCTTCATTGTACACACCTGGTTCCCATTATGTCTATGATTTGTTTTCCTATTTAACCCTCTGGCTCCCACTGTGTTGTGTGCGTGTTTGTTCATGTTTGGTTGTCGTCTGGTGAGCGGGTTTGTTCCTCCCTGCGTGGAGGTTATGTTATTTACGTTACCTACGAGTAAAGTACGTTTTCGATTAGCTCTGTGTCCTGCGCCTGACTTCCTACCGCATCACACTGACCGCCTGACAATCACTTACAGTATTTTGGTATTGCCCCTATGTAGATTGCTTCTGGTAAAAGGTTCAGGAATGGGCGAAAAATCACAACATTTATCTAAAATTAACCTCACAAATAGCACTGTTGGGAGATTTGGAAAGCCATAGTCAATCAATCAACAATATAATAATAATTTTAGTAAAAATATTGATCTTTGACTTACAATCTGTAGATACTATGCGATTAGAAAGGTTCAGAATTGATGTAAAACATCACAGCACAGTTGAAAAATATATTGCACATGGAAATCATAAAAGGGCAGTTTACAGAGATAGGTGGGATGGACTGAGAGTAGCTGAGGGGTGGGTTTAAAAGCTCATGATCTATAATAATTATGACTGAAAACACGATGTATAATGTATAAGTACCGCGGCGCCATACAGGTTGCAAAATAGTTGGGAAGAGATTTTCGATGTTTATGAACTGATACACAAAACAACGCTTCATTCAAAACTTAGTTTTTCCATTTAAATTATTATACAAAATTCTTGCCACAAACTGAATGTCATGTATATGGGACATACAACCATCTCAGTTCTGCAGATTTTGCTATGAAGAGAGAATCATTGGATCACTTATTTTGGTATTGTGTCACGAGTGTCAGTGTAATGCGGTGGGTCGAAGTCAGGCGCAGGACACAGAACTCGAAGAAACGTACTGAGAAATGAGTAAAGAATACAATACAGCAATATCTCCACACAGGGAGGAACTAACCCGCTCACAAACGACACACGAAACGAAAACAACCACGCACAAAACACATTGGGAGCCACTGGGTTAAATAGGGAAGGCGTGATTACAATAATGGGCAACAGGCGTGTGACAATAGACAACAGGTGCAACATAGAAACATAGAACATAGATCGGCAGCAGCTAGTATTCCGGTGACGACGAACGCCGAAGCCTGCCCGAGCAAGGAGGAGGGGCAGCCTTGGCAGAATCCGTGACATATTGCCCCTATGTAGCTTGTTTCTGGTCAAAGGTTCAGGAATGGCTGAAAAATCTAATTTAACCAGTGGCTACCCATCATTCAGGGCAGGTGGGGCAGAGCCATCATCATCATGAATCAATTCAACAATCTACTGGCAAATGCTTTTCAATCCTTGTCATATGAAGAGGAATTATGAAAATAAATTATAGATAAAACGTATCGGTGCTCATCGGCCATTGGACATAAACATTACACAACAAGTTGGAAATCGCAAATTCAACAATGAGTGGTTTGGAAGGAATCAGTGGCTAACTGCAAGCATTGCAAAGCAATCACTAGCTTGCTATTCAGTGAAGTGGGTGTGTGGTCCAAGTCTGGGTTTAGGGGTCTCTTTTCCAAGCTTAAAAGGATAAACATTCAACATTGGCCATGCTGTCAATACAGCATGACTTCTGCCGTGTTCAAAACAACTGGAAACTCGGAACTGGGAAATCTCAGACTTCTGTGAACAACTGTGAACTCAGAAAAAAACGAGCTCCGACTGGGAAAATACATTTTCAACAATCATCAAACTCTGAATTTCAAGTCGGGAACTCTGGCCTCTTTCTAGAGCTTCGACCTGAATATCACTGACGTCATGATTCAACCTTGTTTTTTTCAGAGTTCCCAGTTGTCTTGAAAGCACCATAAATCCAGAGAATGGCAGACTTTGATGATAAAGTTTGATGACAAAATTTGCCCACGAAGGATTGCCGTGCCACCTTCCTGTTCAAGTTAGCACAGCACAACAAGGTGAGTGCAAAAATGTATTGTATGCTGCTGCATAAATTATGTAACATGCCAGGGATATATGTATACTGTAGCTAAGAAAGTAATAGTAAGTGTATGTTGTGTAGTAAGCTATTAGTAGACCATGTGCCTCACCCTAATAATTTGGTCCCTTTTCCCCTCATAACTTAGTCTACTGTTCTGACTTGGTGGTGCACATGTAGCCTATAGCCAGTTTTTTTACATTTACATTTAAGTCATTTAGCAGACACTCTTATCCAGAGCGACTTACAAATTGGTGAATTCAACTTAGGATAGCCAGTGGGACAACCCCCCCCCCCCCCCCTTCCCCCCCCTTGTTTTTTAATGGGGGGGGGGTGGGGGAGGGGGGGTATAGAAGGATTACTGTTATACTATTCCAGTTATTCCTTAAAAAGGTAGGGTTTCAAGTGTCTCCGGAAGGTGGTCAGTGACTCCGCTGTCCTGGCGTCGTGGGGGAGCTTGTTCCACCATTGGGGTGCCAGAGCAGCGAATAGCTTTGACTGGGCTGAGCGGGAACTGTGCTTCCGTAGAGGTAGGGGGGCTAGCAGGCCAGAGGTGGATGAACGTAGTGCCCTCGTTTGGGTGTAGGATCAGAGCCTGAAGGTAAGGAGGTGCTGTTCCCCTCACAGCTCTGTAGGCAAGAACCATGGTTTTGTAGTAGATGCGAGCTTCAACTGGAAGCCAGTGGAGTGTGCGGAGGAGCGGGGTGACATAAGAGAACTTGGGAAGGTGGAACACCAGACAGGCTGCAGCGTTCTGGATATGTTGTAGGGGTTTAATGGCACAGGCAGGGAGCCCAGCCAACAGCGAGTTGCAGTAATCCAGACGGGAGATGACAAGTGCCTGGATTAGGACCTTTGCCGCTTTCTGTGTAAGGTAGGGTCGTACCTTTGATGTTAGCAGAGAACGACAGGGTGTTGTCCAGGGTCACGCCAAGGTTCTTTGCACTCTGGGAGGAGGACACAATGGAGTTGTCAACCGTGATGGCGAGATCATGGAGCGGGCAGTCCTTCTCCGGGAGGAAGAGCAGCTCCGTCTTGCTGAGGTTCAGCTTGAGGTGGTGATCCGACATCCACACTGATATGTCTGCCAGACATGCAGAGATGCGATTCGCCACCTGGTTATCAAATTAATTGTGTTGGAGAGCCCTGTGTTTTATACACATATAGTACGTACATACATCACTTACAGAATTGAATAGCAAATTCAGACTATACAGCTTTGTACAATGTTATAGTACTAGTAATGCATGTTCATTGCTGTGTGTACAGTCGTGGTCAAAAGTTTTGAGAATGACACAAATATTAATTTTCACAAAGTCTGCTGCCTCAGTTTTTATGATGGCAATTTGCATATATTCCAGAATGTTATGAAGAGTGATCAGATGAATTGCAATTAATTGCAAGTCCCTCTTTGCCATGAAAATGAACTTAATCCCCAAAAAACATTTCCACTGCATTTCAGCCATGCCACAAAAGGACCAGCTGACATCATTGTCAGTAAGAGTGCTGACGAGGACAAGGCTGGAGATCACTCTGTCATGCTGATGGAGTTAGAATAACAGATTGGAAGCTTTAAAAGGAGGGTGGTGCTTGAAATCATTGTTCTTCCTCTGTTAACCATGGTTACCTGCAAGGAAACACGTGCCGTCATCATTGCTTTGCACAAAAAGGGCTTCACAGGCAAGGATATTGCTGCTAGTAAGATTGCACCTAAATCAACCATTTATCGGATCATCAAGAACTTGAAGGTGAGAGGTTCAAGTGTTGTGAAGAAGGCTTCAGGGCGCCCAAGAAAGTCCAGCAAGCGCCAGGACCGTCTCCTAAAGTTGATTCAGCTGCGGGACACCACCAGTGCAGAGCTTGCTCAGGAATGGCAGCAGGCAGGTGTGACGCATCTGCACGCACAGTGAGGCAAAGACTTTTGGAGGATGGCCTGGTGTCAAGAAGGGCAGCGAGGAAGCCACTTCTCTCCAGGAAAAACATCAGGGACAGACTGATATTCTGCAAAAGGTACAGGGATTGGACTGCTGAGGACTGGGTTAAAGTCATTTTCTCTGATGAATCCCCTTTCCAATTGTTTGGGGCATCCGGAAAAAAGCTTGTCCGGAGAAGACAAGGTGAGTGCTACCATCAGTCCTGTGTCATGCCAACAGTAAAGCATCCTGAGACCATTCATGTGTGGGGTTGCTTCTCAGCCAAGGGAGTGGGCTCACTCACAATTTTGCCTAAGAACACAGCCATGAATAAAGAATGGTACCAACACATCCTCCGAGAGCAACTTCTCCCAACCATCCAAGAACAGTTTGGTGACGAACAATGCCTTTCCCAGCATGATGGAGCACCTTGCCATAAGGCAAAAGTGATAACTAAGTGGCTCGGGAACAAAACATGGACATTTTGGGTCCATGGCCAGGAAACTCCCCAGACCTTAATCACATTGAGAACATGTGGTCAATCCTCAAGAAGCGGGTGGACAAACAAAAACCCACAAATTCTGACAAACTCCAAGCATTGATTATGCAAGAATGGGCTGCCATCAGTCAGGATGTGGCCCAGAAGTTAATTGAGAGTATGCCAGGGTGGATTGCAGAGGTCTTGAAAAAGAAGGGTCAACACTGCAAATATTGACTCTTTGCATAAACGTAATGTAATTGTCAATAAAAGCCGTTTGACACTTATGAATGCTTGTAATTATACTTCAGTATACCATAGTAACATCTGACAAAAATATCTAAAATCACTGAAGCAGCAAACTTTGTGAAGACCAATACTTGTGTCATTCTCAAAACTTTTGACCACGACTGTATGTGTGTGTGTCTCAGGTGACCATAGGAGAGGGCAGCCACCCAGTGAATGTGAATGTATATGGTCCAGGTGTGGAGAAGTTAGGTCTGAAGGCTAACGAGCCCACCTACCTCACTGTGGACTGCAGCGAGGCAGGACAAGGTGAGATACAACAAAGAAATAGAACACATAGAAGGGTCTTCACTATTCAACGTTGTAGCCGACAGTTTGCAACCTGAATGGGTGTTGTTGAGTGGGTTTTAGCACTGAAGAGTATTTTCTTGACATCCGCCTTCTCAATGTTAAACAATCTTACTTCATTTTTTCAACTCCAATTTTCACCCCCTTCCTGAATTCCCTAATCCTGGTCCCCTTCACTCCCATTCCCATTCCTCAGGTGATGTCAGAATCGGCATCAAGTGTACTCCCGGCGTGGTCGGCCAGGTGGAGGCCGACATCGACTTTGACATCATCAAGAACGACAATGACACGTTCACTGTGAAGTACATGCCCCCCGGCCTCGGACGCTACACCATCATGGTGCTGTTCGCTAATCAGGTGAGAGAAAGAGAATCTACACCACCATTTAGGATTTTTTGCTCAATTATTATGAAACCAAATAATAACAATGACCTTCCCACTTTGACCCTTGACACAGGAAATACCCATCATGCCATTCAGGATCAAGGTGGACCCCTCCCATGACGCTAACAAGGTGAGGGCGGAGGGACCCAGACTCAAAATCACATACAATAATGTCAACTATGACGCTAATAATGACCATAGAGATTCAAAACAATGGATATTAATGTCCAATTCTGGTGTTTTATTTAATTCGATGCTAATGACTGTTAATGCAGTTGATTAGTAGATCGGTTGAATTGATCATGAATGCTCCTCTGTGTGACAACGTCTAGGTGTGGAGGTAGGTAAGCCCACCCACTTCACCATCTACACAAAGGGAGCGGGCAAGGCCAAGCCTGAAGTGCACTTCACCGGAGCAGCCAAAGGAGACGCCGTTCAAGACTTTGAGATCATTGACAACCATGACTACTCCTACACCGTGCGCTACACTGCAGTGCAACAGGTATGTAACCATGACTACTCCTACACCGTACGCTACACTGCAGTGCAACAGGTATGAGTTCACATAAGGCCAAGATTCCTCACAATCTCTATACAATCTGTATTGTTTGAAGTATGAGTTATTTCCTGGCTCTTCTGTTTGGATGATGTGTTATTGGGTTAAAATGGGTAGGAAGACCTTGGTAAGAGGATGATTGAAATGTTTAGGCTGCTGAAGTCTGTACAAATATGTTCAGTATGTCCATATGTCATAATATAACAACCGCATTAATCTCTTTCTGTCTCTGTCCATCTTCCATATCCCCTCTCTCTCTCTCCCTCCCTCCCTCTTTCCCCACCATATCTCCCTCTGTCTCTCTCTCCCTCCCTCCCTCTCTTATCTCTCTCTCTCTCTCGCGCTCTCTCTTCTCTCTCTCTCTCCCTCTCTCTCTCTCTCTCTCTCTCTCTCTCTCTCTCTCTCTCTCCCTCTCTCTCTCCACCTCTCTCTCTCTCCCTCTCACCCTCTCTCCCCCTCTCCCTCTCTCTACCTCTCTGTCTCCCCCCCTCTCTCTCTGTCTATCCATCTCTCAGGGTAACATGTCTATCTCAGTCTGCCACGGCGGTGACCCCATTCCCAAGAGCCCCTTCAACATCACGGTGGCTCCGCCCCTTGACCTCAACTATAGCCTGTTTTAGAGAAAATGTCATCATCGAATATTGTAAGAGCTTTCATTGTCTGCTTATATGCCCCCTTTATTTATCCTACGGTTCTGACTTGGTGTACAGGGACTTGGTGTAAGAACAGCCCATGTTCTGAATTCTGTCGCTGTACATTTCAAAAGTGCTGAACAAATACTTATATTGACTACGTCCGTCCTAGCTTGCTCATTAATGTCTTAATTGAAATTACGGATTGCCTCTTATCTGCTCGTCGTCCCCACGTTTCACTTTTCTTTTCTTTTTTTTTTACCTTTATTTAACCAGGTAGGCCAGTTGAGAACAAGTTCTCATTTACAACTGCGACCTGGCCAAGATAAAGCAAAGCAGTGCGATAAAAACAACAACAACACAGAGTTACACATGGGATAAACAAAAACATACAGTCAATAACACAATAGAAAATCTATATACAGTGTGTGCAAATGTAGTAAGTAATGAGGTAAGGCAATAAATAGGCCATAGTGCAAAATAATTACAATTTAGTATTAACACTGGAGTGATAGATGTGCAGAAGATGATGTGCAAATAGAGATACTGGGGTGCAAATGAGCAAAATAAATAACAATATGGGGATGAGGTAGTTGGGTGGGCTAATTACAGATGGGCTGTGTACAGGTGCAGTGATTGGTAAGCTGCTCTGACAACTGATGCTTAAAGTTAGTGAGGGAGATAAGAGTCTCCAGCTTCAGAGATTTTTGCAGTTCGTTCCAGTGGCGCCAAAGGAGATGTTGGCTTTGGGGATGACCAGTGAGATATACCTGCTGGAGCGCATACTACGGGTGGGTGTTGCTATGGTGACCAATGAGCTAAGGCAGGGATTTGGCTAGCAGTGATTTATAGATGACCTGGAGCCAGTGGGTTTGGCGACGAATATGTAGTGAGAGCAAGCCAACGAGAGCGTACAGGTCACAATGGTGGGTAGTATATGGGGCTTTGGTGACAAAACGGATGGCACTGTGATAGACTACATCCAATTTGCTGAGTAGAGTGTTGGAGGCTATTTTGTAAATGACATCGTCAAAGTCAAGGATCGGTAGGATAGTCAGTTTTACGAGGGCATGTTTGGCAGCATGAGTGAAGGAGGCTTTGTTGTGAAATAGAAAGCCAATTTTAGATTTAACTTTGGATTGGAGATGTGAGTCTGGAAGGAGAGTTTACGGTCTAACCAGACACCTAGGTATTT
The DNA here is from genome assembly GCF_964263955.1 of Coregonus lavaretus. Classification (NCBI taxonomy): domain Eukaryota; kingdom Metazoa; phylum Chordata; class Actinopteri; order Salmoniformes; family Salmonidae; genus Coregonus; species Coregonus lavaretus. The sequence continues at coordinate 19,298,747 of NC_140002.1, forward strand.
GTAGTTATCCACAAATTCTAAGTCAGACCCGCCGAGAGTATTGATTCCTGTCGGGCGGGTGCAAGCAGCGTTCGATTGAAGAGCATGCATTTAGTTTTACTAGCGTTTAAGAGCAGTTGGAGGCTACGGAAGGAGTGTTGTATGGCATTGAAGCTCGTTTGGAGGTTTGTTAACACAGTGTCCAATGAAGGGCCAGATGTATAAAAAAATGGTGTCGTCTGCGTAGAGGGGTATCTGAGAGTCACCAGCAGCAAGAGCGACATCATTGTTATACACAGAGAATAGAGTCGGCCCGAGAATTGAACCCTGTGGCACCCCCATAGAGACTGCCAGAGGTCCAGACAACAGGCCCTCCGATTTGACACATTGAACTCTATCTGAGAAGTAGTTGGTGAACCAGGCGAGGCAGTCATTTGAGAAACCAAGGCTATTTAGTCTTCCAATAAGAATGCGGTGATTGACAGAGTCGAAAGCCTTGGCCAGGTCGATGAAGATGGCTGCACAGTACTGTCTTTTATCGATCGCGATTATAATATCGTTTAGGACCTTGAGCGTGGCTGAGGTGCACCCATGACCAGCTCGGTAACCAGATTGCATAGCGGAGAAGGTACGGTGGGATTCAAAATGGTCGGTGATCTGTTTGTTAACTTGGCTTTCAAATACTTTCGAAAGGCAGGGCAGGATGGATATAGGTCTGTAACAGTTTGGATCTAGAGTGTCACCCCCTTTGAAGAGGGGGATGACCGCGGCTGCTTTCCAATCTCTGGGGATCTCAGATGATACGAAAGAGAGGTTGAACAGGCTAGTAAATGCTGAACAAATAATTATATTGACTAGGTCCGTCCTAGCTCGCTCATTAATATCTTAATCGAAATTACGCATTGCCTCTCTTATGCCATAGTTTGTACATCTCAATTGTCAGTAGAAACCACATTTGTTTAAGCAAGTCAGCCATATCAGCAATGTTTTTTTTAAAGGCAGTAAATGAGGCTGAATTAACTGTTTCACTGCCAGACAAGGCTCTGTTGATAGCCAGGTGTAGCAGTGGTAAGGTGTTGGGACTGATGTTGGGACTCTGCTGTTGGGACAGCTTTATGTAGGCCCTAACAGTTTGTGGGTACCATTTGTCACCGTTATAGTGCAATTAATGTATTGTTTAGTGTTGTGTTGTGTAGTGGCTTCGCTGGCATGTATCAAAAAATGTTTTGGGGGAGTTTGTCCCACCAAGATTTACATGCGAAAATCGCCACTGCATTTATCTAAAATGAACCCTTCAAATAGCAGTGTTGGGAGATATGGAAAGCCATAGACAATCAAACAATATAATAATACTTTTAGGAAAAATATTTACCTTTAACTTACAATCTGTAGATACTATGCGATTAGAAAGGTTCAGAATTTATGTGAAACATCACAGCACAATTGAAAAATATATGGCACATGAAAATCATTATTTTCTTTCAATAAAAAAAACATAGGACAACATTGAGAGTTTGTTGTTGTTGTTAAGTTATGTTATGTAATCGATACTTGGTCAATCAATACATTCTAGCGGCTGTCCCTGTAGATAGACCAGGAAAAAGGCTTGTTTTTAAAGTAAGTTCCACATGAAAGTATGGTGTATCATGATAGAGCTTGGTAAATAGAGGAAACATTTATTTCAGTTTACGAAAATCTTTGTTGATTTGAAATGTAAATGAATGCATGCAAGATCTGTTGCTCGTTACTATTTTTGATATCATACTGCCGTTGGTTTTAGAGAAGAGTCACTGACAAACAGTAGTTGGCTTGAGCACATGGGGAAGGTAATGTGTTCAGGACTAAATCCACTGGAGGTCAGAGGTTGGGGTCAGAGGTCAGAGAGGCGGGCTCCTGTCCCGGAGACGCCCCCAGATTTACACAAGTGTAAAAACAGTCCATTCAGACCCAGTGTATGGACAGAGTTTCACAAAGATCTACTGTGGGCCTCATACATACCTCTCTTCCCCCCATACACCAAGCCTGTAGAGGACACAGACAATGCCTGTGATGCTGGTGATTATGGCCGTGTGTGTGTGTGTGTGTGTTCACCTCAAATACTTTCTGACATTGAAACAATGATGGTCGTCAGTCATTTTGATACTGACTCGACAAACAAATGCAAGAGAGAGTTGGATGAAGGGAATTTAATGATTTCAGACACTGGTGATTAGTTCGACAGCCAATCACTCTTGTGATCTCTTCAGGACAAATCTGGTATTTATTCTGTGTTCAATGATTCTGATGGCTCTGATTATCTCTGTATATTAACTGGGATTTGGGCTTATCGCCCGTAATAAACACGATACTTTGAATGAGAAAAATAGCAATTACTGGGAAAAGTCACTATCGCTCATGTCACGATCGTCGGTAAGAGAGGAGGATCAAGGCGCAGCGTTGAATGCGAACATATTTATTATAGGTGATACACGATCAAAACAACAAAACGATAACGTGACAGTCAACGGTCTAACACAAACCAACTAGAACAAGATCCCACAACCACTGTGGGCAAACAGCTTGTTTAAATGTGGTTTCCAATCAGAGACAACCAGCCACAGCTGACACTCGTTGCCTCTGATTGAGAACCACACTGGCCAACATAGAAATGGAACACATAGAATACAAAATGAAACTCACACCCTGGCTCAACATACAAGTGTCCCCAGAGCCAGGGCGTGACAGCTCACCAATCTTGCACTGATAACCCCCAACCACGTTCTGCTAGTGAAATGAAAATGAATTAATTTATCAACACAAACTAGGGTGAAAGAGCATGTTTCAAGATTCTTTAAAAAAAAATTCTTTCAGCTTTTGCCCCCCCCCAGACTATCTGAAAATAAATATTCACACTCTGTCCCATGATCTTAAAGAACAAGTGCGAAAATGCTAATATAGGTACCATTGATTTACATTGGATTTGTGCCACAAATACTAAAAGGTTAGCATTCGAAAAGTGGCTAGGTCAACAAAGCCAAAGCATGGATTGATGTCATACCTCGTCCATAGACTGCTTACAGGGTAAGGAAATCAATATGTCATTTTGTAATTTGGGTGAACTATTCCTTTAAGTTACCACTAGACCATTTGCTTTGGACAGTTGCACAGTCACACAAGAGTTACAAAGACAGCATTTAACAGCAACCTCTGTATTGTTTTAATGGAGTGATAATAATAAAGTGTTCTAATTTACCACTGGTCTTTCTTTCCCTCTGTAAAATGGGGATTAAATGGAGATTGAGGCAGTGCCTTTTTTCTTTATCCCTGGGTAAGCCAGCACAGCATGCAGCTCAAAGGTAATAAAGCACTCTGTGATCCTCACTCGGATGGAGCTAAAAACTCGCCATGCACCGCTGCATAGTAAAAGACTCCACATCTACAGTGGGGAAAAAAATATTTAGTCAGCCACCAATTGTGCAAGTTCTCCCACTTAAAAAGATGAGAGAGGCCTGTAATTTTCATCATAGGTACACGTCAACTATGACAGACAAAATGAGATTTTTTTTCTCCAGAAAATCACATTGTAGGATTTTTTATGAATTTATTTGCAAATTATGGTGGAAAATAAGTATTTGGTCAATAACAAAAGTTTCTCAATACTTTGTTATATACCCTTTGTTGGCAATGACACAGGTCAAACGTTTTCTGTAAGTCTTCACAAGGTTTTCACACACTGTTGCTGGTATTTTGGCCCATTCCTCCATGCAGATCTCCTCTAGAGCAGTGATGTTTTGGGGCTGTCGCTGGGCAACACGGACTTTCAACTCCCTCCAAAGATTTTCTATGGGGTTGAGATCTGGAGACTGGCTAGGCCACTCCAGGACCTTGAAATGCTTCTTACGAAGCCACTCCTTCGTTGCCCGGGCGGTGTGTTTGGGATCATTGTCATGCTGAAAGACCCAGCCACGTTTCATCTTCAATGCCCTTGCTGATGGAAGGAGGTGTCACGATCGTCGATAGATGAAGCGGACCAAGGCGCAGCGTGGTAAGCGTACATACTTTTATTGAAGTACACCACACGAACAAAACAACAAACCAAACGATACGTGAAGTCCTAGGTTAACACCAAAACAAACCTTACGGAACAAGATCCCACAATGACTAGTGAAAACAGGCTGCCTAAGTATGGTTCCCAATCAGAGACAACGAGCTACAGCTGCCTCCGATTGGGAACCACCCTGGCCAACATAGATCTAAACGATCTAGAATGAAAACATGGAACAACTGAACATAGGAAAATCCACACCCTGGCTCAACATTTAAGAGTCCCCAGAGCCAGGGCGTGACAGGAGGTTTTCACTCAAAATCTCACGATACATGGCCCCATTCATTCTTTCCTTTACACGGATCAGTCGTCCTGGTCCCTTTGCAGAAAAACAGCCCCAAAGCATGATGTTTCCACCCCCATGCTTCACAGTAGGTATGGTGTTCTTTGGATGCAACTCAGCATTCTTTGTCCTCCAAACACGACGAGTTGAGTTTTTACCAAAAAGTTCTATTTTGGTTTCATCTGACCATATGACATTCTCCCAATCCTCTTCTGGATCATCCAAATGCACTCTAGCAAACTTCAGACGGGCCTGGACATGTACTGGCTTAAGCAGGGGGACACGTCTTGCACTGCAGGATTTGAGTCCCTGGCGGCATAGTGTGTTACTGATGGTAGGCTTTGTTACTTTGGTTCCAGCTCTCTGCAGGTCATTCACTAGGTCCCCCCGTGTGGTTCTGGGATTTTTGCTCACCGTTCTCGTGATCATTTTGACCCCACGGGGTGAGATCTTGCGTGGAGCCCCAGATCGAGGGAGATTATCAGTGGTCTTGTATGTCTTCCATTTCCTAATAATTGCTCCCACAGTTGATTTCTTCAAACCAAGCTGCTTACCTATTGCAGATTCAGTCTTCCCAGCCTGGTGCAGGTCTACAATTTTGTTTCTGGTGTCCTTTGACAGCTCTTTGGTCTTGGCCATAGTGGAGTTTGGAGTGTGACTGTTTGAGGTTGTGGACAGGTGTCTTTTATACTGATAACAAGTTCAAACAGGTGCCATTAATACAGGTAACGAGTGGAGGACAGAGGAGCCTCTTAAAGAAGAAGTTACAGGTCTGTGAGAGCCAGAAATCTTGCTTGTTTGTAGGTGACCAAATACTTATTTTCCACCATAATTTGCGAATAAATTTATTACAAATCCTACAATGTGATGTTCTGGGAAAAAAAATCTCAATTTGTCTGTCATAGTTGACGTGTACCTATGATGAAAATTACAGGCCTCTCTCATCTTTTTAAATGGGAGAACTTGCACAATTGGTGGCTGACTAAATACTTTTTTACCCCACTGTATCTCATGTTTTCCATCTTAATATACAGTATGTTTTAAATGTAACCATTGGTCAGTATGAAATGACAGACTTGTTGCTTGTGACTTTTGTGTGAGGGGGATTCAACATGCCAGCTAGATGTTAAATGGGGAACCCATGCTGAACAAAAATATAAACGCAACATGCAACAATTTCAAAATTTTTACTGAGTTACATAAGGAAATCAGTCTATTTAAACAATTCATTAGGACCTAATCTATGGATTTAACATGACTGGGAATACAAATATGCATCGGTTGGTCACAGATACCTTAAAAAAAGGTAGGGGCATGGATCAGAAAATCTGTCAGTATCTGGTGTGACCACCATTTGCCTCATGCAGTGTGACACATCTCCTTCGCATAGAGTTGATCAGGCGGTTGATTGTGGCCTGTGGAATGTTGTCCCACTCCTCTTCAATGGCTGTGTGTCAGGCGTCAGTGTGTAGCGGTAGGACGGAGTCAGGCGCAGGACACAGAGCTAGTAGACAACGTACTTTACTCGTGAAAATAAATGAACATAATCTCCATGCAGGGAGGACAAATCCCGCTCACCAGTCGATGACACCAAACAGAACAAACATGCACACAACACAATGGGAGCCAGAGGGTTAAACAAATCATGAACATAATGGGAACCAGGTGTGTACAATAAAGACAAAACAAGTAGAACACAGAAACATAGATCGGTGGCAGCTAGTACTCCGGTGACGACGAACGCCGAAGCCTGCCCGAGCAAGGAGGAGGGGCAGCCTCGGCTGAATTCGTGACAGTACCCCCCCCCCCCCCCCTTGACGCACGGCTCCAGCCGTGCGCCGACACCGGCCAGTAGGATGCGGAGCGGGGCGAGTCGGATGACGACGGTGGAAATCCCTCAACATGGAGGGATCGAGGATGTCCCTCCTAGGGACCCAGCACCGTTCCTCCGGACCGTACCCCTCCCACTCCACGAGATACTGCAGGCCCCCCACCCGACGCCTCGAATCCAGGATGTAACAGACCGAGTACGCCGGTGCCCCCTCGATGTCCAGTGGGGGCGGAGGAACCTCCCGTACCTCAGACTCCTGGAGTGGACCAGCTACCACCGGCCTGAGGAGAGACACATGGAACGAGGGGTTAATACCGTAATCAGGAGGAAGCTGTAACCTATAACAAACCTTGTTCAATCTCCTCAGGACTTTCAATGGCCCCACAAACCACAGACCCAGTTTCCGGCAGGGCAGGCAAAGGGGCAGGTTTCGGGTCGAGAGCCAGACCCGGCCACTGCGATGGCGGTCGGCACTCGCCTTCTGTCGCCTGATTGCCCATTGCAGGCGTACATGGGCAGCGTTCCAGGTCTCCTCCGAGCGCCGAAACCATTCATCCACCGCAGGTTTCTCGATCTGGCTCTGATGCCATGGTGCCAGGACCGGCTGATAACCTAATACACACTGAAATGGAGAAAGGTTAGTAGAGGAGTGGCGGAGGGAGTTTTGTGCCATCTCTGCCGAGGGGATGAAAACCGACCACTCCCCCGGCCGGTCCTGGCAATAGGGCCGCAGAAACCTACCCACATCCTGGTTTACTCTCCACCTGCCCATTACTCTCGGGGTGAAACCCTGAGGTCAGGCTGACCGAGACCACCAGACGTTCCATGAATGCCCTCCAGACCCTTGAGGTGAACTGGGAACCCCGATCAGACACTATATCCTCAGGTACCACGTAGTGCCGGAAGACGTGTGTAAATAGGGCCTCCGCAGTCTGTAGGGCCGTAGGGAGACTGGGCAAAGGAATGAGACGGCAGGACTTAGAAAACCGATCCACAATGACCAGGATCGTGGTGTTCCCTTGTGATGGGGGAAGGTCCGTAACGAAATCCACCGATAGGTGTGACCACGGCCGTTGTGGAACGGGTAGGGGTTGTAATTTCCGTCTGGGCAGGTGTCTAGGTGCCTTGCACTGGGCGCACACCGAGCAGGAGGAAACATAAACCCTCACGTCCTTAGCTAAAGTGGGCCACCAGTACTTCCCACTAAGACAGTGCACTGTCCGACCGATGCCAGGATGACCAGAGGAGGGTGACGTGTGAGCCCAATAGATCAATCGATTGCGGACATCTAACGGAACGTACATACGACCCTCTGGACACTGGGGGGGAGTGGGCTCCATACGTAACGCCCGCTCGATGTCCGCGTCAACCTCCCATACCACCGGTGCCACCAGACAAGAAGCCGGAAGTATGGGTGTGGGAAGTAAGAAAGGGTGAACACAAAACGGGTGAAAAACATGGCCCACCTTGCCTGGCGAGGGTTCAGTCTCCTCGCCGCCCGGATGTACTCCAGATTGCAGTGGTCAGTCAAAATGAGGAAAGGGTGTTTAGCCCCCTCAAGCCAATGCCTCCACGCTTTCAGAGCCTTGACAACAGCTAACAGCTCCCGGTCCCCCACATCATAGTTGCGCTCCGCCGGGCTGAGCTTCATTGAAAATAAAGCACAGGGGCGGAGCTTTGGTGGCGTACCCGAGCGCTGAGACAGTACAGCTCCTATCCCAGCCTCGGACGCATCCACCTCTACTGTGAATGCCAAGGAGGGATCCGGATGAGCCAGCACAGGAGCTGAGGTAAACAGGTCCTTCAGGTGACCAAAAGCCCTGTCCGCCTCAGCTGACCACTGCAGTCGCACCGGTCCCCCCTTCAGCAAGGAGGTAATGGGAGCCGCTACCTGACCAAATCCCCGGATAAACCTTCGGTAGTAGTTGGCAAACTCTAAGAATCGCTGCACCTCCTTAACCGTGGTTGGAGACGGCCAATTACGCACTGCCGAAATGCGGTCATTCTCCATCTCCACCCCTGACGCGGACAGGTGGTGCCCTAGGAAGGAGACGGACTGTTGAAAGAACAGACATTTCTCCGCCTTGACGTACAGGTCATGTTCCAACAGTCGACCAAGCACCTTGCGTTCCAGGGACACATGCTCAGCTCGTGTAGTGGAGTACATGAGAATGTCATCTATATACACCACTACACCCTGTCCGTGCCTACCTGGAGATTTATCGCACAATCCCCCTGTCGATGGGGTGGTAATTGAGTCGCTTTCTTTTTACAGAAGGCGAGAGCCAAATCGGCATATTCGGGGGGGAATGTGCATGGTGGAGACCTGGTTTGGACTTTCCACCGTAGTTGCACCTATGGAAACACCTACACACCTCCCCGAGCACTGACGTGACCATCCCTTGAGAGCCCTCTGTTGCCATGAAATAGTGGGGTCATGAGAGGTTAACCAGGGAAGCCCCAACACCACTGGAAACGCAGGAGAATCGATCAGAAAGAGACTAATTCTCTCCTCATGACCCTCCTGCGTTTTCATCCAGAGTGGAGCTGTGACCTCCCTAATCAGGCCTGACCCTAAAGGGCGACTATCTAAGGCATGTACAGGGAAGGGCACATCAACAGAATCAATAGGAATCCCTAATCTACAGGCAAATATACGATTAATAAAGTTCCCAGCTGAACCTGAATCTACGAGCGCCTTATGCTGGGAATGCGGGGAAAACTCAGGAAATTCTTAGTCAATACACATACACAACAGGGAGCTCTGGGTGAATCGGGTGCCTACTCACCTGGGAAGGTCCACCAGTGCTCTGCCTGCTGCCTCGACTCCCTGAGGACCCTCCCCAGCACCGACTAGCAGTGTGTCCTCTGTGTCCACAGTTGGTGCAGGAAACGGCCCCCCTTCCGGTCTCCCTGAGAGCAGCAACTCCGAGCTCCATCGGTGTAGGGTCGGAGGTGCTGGGGGATGGAATGGACGGACCCCGATCCAGACGCCTGCGGGTGGCCAACAGGTTATCCAGCCTTATCGACAAATCCATCAGCTGGTCCAGGTTAAGGGTGGTGTCCCTGCAGGCCAGCTCCCGACGAACGTCCTCCCGTAGGCTGCATCGGTAGTGGTCAATCAGGGCCCTCTCATTCCATCCCGCGCTGGCTGCCAGGGTCCTGAAGTCCAGTGCGAAGTCCTGAGTGCTGTTGTACACATCAGTGGATGCTGCTGAGGGGAGGACGGCTCATAATAATGGCTGGAACGGAGCAAATGGAATTGCATCAAACCATGTGTTTGAGGTATTTGATACCATTCCACCAATTCCTCTCCAGCCATTACCACTAGTCCATCCTCCACAATTAAGGTGCCACCAACCTCCTGTGGTACACGTCGAACCTGAAACATGAGATGATGGCGGCGGACGAATAGCACGACAATGGGCCTCGGCATCTCGTCACAGTAAATGCAATTGTGTTCGTTGTTCGTAGCTTATGCCTGCCCATACCATAACCCCACCGTCACGATGGGGCACTCTGTTCACAATGTTGACATCAGCAAACCGCTCGCCCACACGACACAATACACGTGGTCTGCAGTTGTGAGGCCGGTTGGACGTACTGCCAAATTCTCTAAAATGACATTGGAGGCGGTTTAGAGTAGAGAAATTAACATTTAATTCTCTGGCAACAGCTCTGGTGGACATTCCTGCAGTCAGCATGCCAATTGCACGCTCCCTCAAAACTTGAGACATCTGCGGCATTGTGTTGTGTGACAAAACTTCACATTTTAGAGTGGCCTTTTATTGTCCCCAGCACAAGGTGCACATGTGTAAAGATCATGCTGTTTAATCAGCTTCTTGATATGCCACACCTGTCAGGTGTTTGGAACAATATACTCTACAAGTACATCAAATTTTCAGACTGGGCTCTGCTAATTCTGAAGGTATTTGTTTGAGCACCACCAACACAGTGAATGGGAAAATTGAATCAAAGGGAACTCCCTCTGCTGCGGACTATCTGAATGTCCAATCCTAATGGAGGACTGTGATTGGTTAATTACCTGTAATGTCAATTTCTATTTATAAAATAGGTCATATCATTAAATGTACCAGAGAGCCCACTCTGGAAATGTGACCTGTTTAAAGAGTATATTGTTATAAACAATATGTCTAAAAATAAGCAAAATCAAAAAGGGTTTTGAGATATTAATATTATTATTTTAATGTTGAATAAATGAATGTGAAAATGTGTATTTCAGAATATAGACATACCCCATATTTGAGAGAACACTATAAGGAATATAATGACACCAAGATGTTGTCTGTATCATGTACTGTTCACAGATCATAGGGTCTTACAGGAGGCATGTATATGTCTAAAAAATCGCCTAAAATTGCCAATTTCATCATTATTGAAAAAAATTACATTTTGTAAAATGTAAAAAGCATCCTTCCTCCCAATTACATTCCTATGTGAGAATTGCCAAAACAATCTGAGATACCAAAAATATATTCTGCTCCCGCTGGCGTGGAATCGCCATATAGCCTAGGGGCTATTATAACAAGTTTTTAAACACAAGTGGCCGGTTATTATTATTGTACTGATACAGTAGCTGTGAGTGTGGCTTAGGACATACAGTAGCCCAGGAGTAGGAAACCCTGTTCCTACCCCTTGTTCAAACTAGGCACCACACCTTCCCAACTGAGCTAATTGATCAGTTCAGTGATTGCCTAAATTCAACATACCTGGTCTTCCAAGTTGGTTAAATTTAAAAACATGAAGTGCCTGCGGCACTCCAGGACCAGGGTTGCCTACCCCTGCAGTAGCCTATACCTCCTCCCTCCCAATAGGCCTACTGTACACAGCTCAACGCCTGTTGGCTACAAGCCAACAAGTTGTAAAAACACAACATTTAGCCAAGTGACACTGGTTGGGCAAAATAAAAGCCCTATAAATGTTAGGCTATATTTTGATAACTGAGAGTAGGCCTAAATATGAAAAAATAATGTTTTAAATTATCTATTTTTAAAGTAGCTCATTAATCTGTAATTTTTTTAAATGTATTATTCAAAAACTTTCTTGGACAATTATCTTCAATATTCGGCATGTTTCTTGTTAGTTTTTCTTACTATGTGGGATAAGAAAAAACCCACAAGAAACATGCTACCCAGATAGTTTTTATTTAACCTTTTTAGCTTTATTTAACCTTTAATTTTGACTTTTTAAATGTTCCCATTTACAATATTGCAATAACCTTTTGTGTATTATGACAATGATGATGATGATGATTGTTATAATTTGTATGGTCATCATCAGCCCTGAAGGCATGATAATTGTATCACTACCTATAATTATCCTATACACATTAAATAAAGGCTCCGGTACTTTGGCGACCAAGAAAGTATTTTTAAAACCTCTCACTTTGGGCTGGATGTGTCAATGTGTAGTTCATACATGCATAATCTATGAGCAGATTTGTTTTCTTGAAGCTGTACTATGCCATTTTCCCTACATTTCCCCCCACACGGCCAACTCCTTAGCAATTCGAGTTCTAGCCAATGAGCTTCAGCCCCTCACATTTGAGTGCCAGCTAGCAAAAGGCCTGCACAGCATTTACCAATGAGGTTGCAGGGCAAGCCCAACAGCTCAGTGGACACAGCAGAGAGAGTGTGTCAGTGTATCCCAAACCACCCTCTCTCCCCTACCAACTCGCTCGGAGGGCTCTCTGTTGTCACATGTTGCTGATGAAACTCTGAGGGTGACTTCCAGAGAGTGGCGATGGGATCAATAAACCCACCAACTACAGGACACACTCCTGACTTGAATTATGCAATTCATTTTCCACTTTTAAATAATAAAACAAACATGATATTGTAATTAACAAATCCCCCCCCTTGTTTTACAAGATATAAACCTCAGTAACAATTAAACATTTAATTTGGGAGATATTTGATCTGTTACATGTGTCAATTAGAGGCTACTGCTGCCTATTGAAATCACTGGCCACTTTAAGAAATGGAACACTAGTCACTTGAATAATGTTTACATATCTTGCACTACTCATCTCATATGTATGTACTGTATTGTATAATATTCTACTGTATCTTAGTCCATGCTGCTCTGTCATTGCTTGTCCATATATGTATATATTCTTAAATTCCATTCCTTACATAGATTTGTGTGTATTGGGTATATGTTATGAAATTGTTAGATATTACTTGTTAGATATTACTGCACTGTCGGAGCTAGAAGCACAAGCATTTCGCTACACCTGCAATAACATCTGCTAAACACGTGTATGTGACAAATATAATTTGATTTGATTCTCGAAATCAGACATAAAAAAATACACGTGGCATATAATTAGGCGCAATTCTCCATTGTTTTGTATGAAATTGTGCGAACTACAAACATATCACAGTATGTTTCGGGTTGTTCTGAAGCCTGTAGCCTTGCTGGCTCGGTAGTAGTGGCTATCTGAGGGTCTAATTAGCCCCTACACCCTCGATAATTTTCACTCCCTCAGCTTTGGGACACTTGTGCAAATGTCGGAGGCGCACATTAACATGCAATTTTCAGGGACCACTTTTGGATTGTGAGTGTTACTTACAGAATTTCTAGCAAAAAAGTATACAAAAGTATCAGATAATCTCTTTAAACATTCGGCAGCCCCCTAGGTGTCTCACTTTCGCAGTGTTTGCATGGAGTGACTCGGTGCGTTGACGTCACCGTTGTCTTGATTTGCTAACCCGAAAGAAGAGAGGAGTTAGTGCGTGTGAGAGCGGGTACTGTGAACCGCGTTACTATGCTGTAGCCCAATAACAACACATTCGGAATCAAAACGTGCAACTTAAGTGAGTACTGATATGGGTGCGTGTTACAGTGACAGACCCGCTTTTCTGCATGCTTACAGTTGTTGTTTGCCTGTGTACTCTCGCATTGTGAATGCTTTAATAGTATGTTTGTTATCCTCACTTCAACCCACATCAAGTTACAGTAGTCTATAGCGAGTTGCGGCGCTACAATGTGGCAAGCAAAGTTTAAATATCAATTTCTGTGTGCGCTGAAGTGTTTTGAATTGCAAGTGTTTGGGTGTCAAATAAAGCCAAAAGTTTGAGCCGATGTAAGGTGTTTAAGTTAACATAAACACTTAACATTGGGCATGTAAATATGTTTGGTTGACGTAACCGTCTGTTAACGTATTCTGGAGATCGCAGCAAGAGAACGTACGGTCTGGGTTTAGGCTACATTGCGAACCAGACAGTGTGACGTTCTTCCATGTGGTTTATTCTGAAAATAGTGTTTTCCTGTTGAAATGAGAATACAGTATATGCTGATACCTCATGCCGTTGTTATTTTCCTGGAAGTTAAAAAGCGAATAATGACGCACTTGAGGTGCTCGTGCAGACGTGATCACAAATCATCAAGAACACAGAGGCAATAGTCTGAGCTGTGTCCATCTATCTTCGCTGATGTAGGCTACAATGTACACTAGGGACCCGCATAGTTAACTGGTGGACTGGTGCTAATTCCTCGATTCTTAATCACATTGCCTCCGCTTGATGCAAATATGATTTAGTAGAATTGTTTTTATAGATGGAATGGCGAATTGAATTGCTATCGATATGGGTTATATCGCTCTTCCAAGCTCGAGCATGAAGACATGTCCAATTAAAATGCTATCAAGCTGCAATGATATCACTTCAGACGATTGCACCTGTGTGTTAATCAGAATAGCAAGCTAGTGAATGTAATCATTGTTGCAACCAGTCCCCGCTGAGATCATGTATTTGGGTCTCATTCGCCCGTATGTACTTTAGTAGACTCTTCTGTGATAAGTGAGCACTGTTTGTTCTTGAGCAAAATGTCTGGACACAATTTACACGAGCAAAGGTTTTTATTGTCTCGGCTTTAAACATCAGGACTCATTTGAATATAGACTACGTTAAAGAGATGCGCGCCTTGGACAGACAGCTGACTGGCTACAGTTGGTCGTTAGAGGATTCTTGATCTGATTGCATTATGTTGGCGTTGATATGCGCTCAATAGAGTATATTGACTGAAAATAATAATTCACCCTTCGAATGGTGTCTTCTGCACGTGTCACGCGACTGCGTTAAATTATTTGGTGACATTAACGCACTGTCTCAAACCTGGGGTGTAATCATTAGTCCAAACAGTTGCAAAACGGAACGTTGCCAACTAAAACGAGTTGGACAAATTCAGGTTGGTCCCTCTCCGTTTTGTTCTGTTTGCTTCCGTTTAAGAAACGTTTTCCAACAGAGTCGGCTTAATGAATACGTTTTGTTGGCTTTACATTACCTATCCTCATTAAGTAACTTTCGATTGTTTCATATGGTTTACACAGGCAGCGCAATTCTTTTTCCACTAATTGGTCTTTTGACCAATCACATCAGGGGTGTATTCATTACGTCTTGCAACGGAAACCGTTTACCATTTAAGAAACACATGGAAACAAACAGAACAAAGGGAACGAAACAGGGGGGACCTACCTGAATTTGTCAAATTTACTGGGTCATAAATTAGAGCTAAATTGGTATCTGTATCATAAAGAAAATGTTTTTTTGTTTTTTTTTACCCCGCCACGTTGTCATTTGTTGGAGGACGTCCACCACTTATGTACAGTCGCATCAATACCAGATTTATACAGCCTTGATTAACTCCTCTACAATATATCTGATGACTACCAACTGTTGACTTTTTTTTGAGGGCCACTCTGATGAGCCTAGGTATTGTTAACCTAGTATAACTGTTTAGGAAATGTGGATGCAAAATTAAGGCATAAATTAATATTTTTTCATCTGCTCTTTAATCTATCGATCTTTTTTCTGGGAACATTTAAATATATGTAGCCTACCTTTTTATGATTCCTGATTTATAATGGAATATATGTCAAATTATAACATTATTTGCCAAAAATAATTATATATATATATATATATATATATATATATAATATTAATTGTAAAAGGCTACTTACATAACACTTACATTTTAATAATGATAACAATAACAGTGAGGAATATATTATGATCATTTAGTATTATTAAGTAATAGGTTATTATTATTGTGGTCTAATCTTTTGTGAGTGTGGGCAATGATATGTACAGTGCCTTAAGAAAGTATTCCTACCCTTTGACTTTTTCCATATTTTGTTGTTACAGCCAGAATTTTAAATGGATTAAATTGAGATGTTTTATCACTGACAAACACACATCATGTCAAAGTGGAATTATGTTTTTCAAATTATTACAAATTAATAAAAAATGAAAAGCTGAAATGTCTTGTGTCGATAAGTATTCAACCCCTTTGTCATGGCAAGCCTAAATAAGATCAGGAGTGAAAATGTGCTCAACAAGTCGCATAATAAGTTGCATGGACTCACTCTGTGTTCAATAATAGTGTTTAACATGATTTTTGAATGACTACCTCATCTCTGTGCCCCACACATACAATTATCTGTAAGGTCCCTCAGTCGAGCAGAGAATTTCAAACACAGATTCAACCACAAAGACCAGGGAGGTTTTCCAATGCCTCACAAAGAAGGGCACCTATTGGCAGATGGGTGAAAATAAAAAAAGCAGACATTGAATATCCCTTTGAGCATGGTGAAGTTATTAATTACACTTTGGGTGGTGTATCAATACACCCAGTCACTACAAAGGTACAGGCGTCCTGCCTAACGCAGTTGCCGGAGAGGAAGGAAACCGCTCAGGGATTTCACCATGAGGCCAATGGTGACTTTAAAACAGTTAGAGTTCAATGGCTGTGATAGGAGAAAACTGAGGATGGATCAACAACATTGTAGTTACTCCACAATACTAACTTAATTGACAGTGAAAAGAAGGAACCCTGTACAGAATAAAAATATTCCAAAACATGCATCCTGTTTGCAACAAGGCACTAATGTAAAACATTTGAATACAAAATGTTATGTTTGGGGCTAATCCAATACAACACATTACTGAGTACCACTCTCCATATTTTCAAGCATTGTGGTGGCTGCATCATGTTATTGTAATCATTAAGGACTGCAGAGTTTTTCAGGATAAAAAAGAAACGGAATGGTGCTATGCACAGGCAAAATCCTAGAAGAAAATCTGGTTCAGTCTACTTTCCACCAGACACTGGGAGATCAATTCTTCTTTCAGCAGGACAATAACCTAAAACACAAGGCCAACTATACACGAGTGGATTACCAAGAAGACAGTAGGCAGGTTTCCGTTTATTTGACAAAAGTAATGTTGCAAAAAAATAAATAATCTACATATGTAATGGAAACGGCAGATAGGAGACATCTAAAGATCAACAAAATGTTTATCCGTTCAATGGTTGGATTTTCATTTTGTCAAATTTTCTTTATTGCAGCAAATGATGAAGGAAACAAGGTTTTTACAATAAATGATGATTGCGGAATCATTTTGAAGGTATGCGGTGCACGTGATTTCACCGCATAACTATAAAGCTCCACATTTCATTCTAAATGCCTACGTCTTGCGAAATAAATTTTTTCAACTATAAAATATTTTCTTTGCAAGACAAGGATTGTCCTGACTTTCAAAAATGGCTGAATTGCTTCGCCTTGCTTTTCTGGTTGGCTAGCAAGTTTCCCCATCCAATTATTTCAGATCTACAGGAGTGCAAGTTTTGCCATGGCACAGACCGTGGCGATATGTTGGCACATGATAATTATTAGAATATGGCAAAAATGTGTCAATTATTGCATTCTATATATGCTGGCTTTAGCGGGCTACCTGAGAGATGAAATTGATAGGTGGGAGGGCATACAGGCTGTCGCCAATTTATTAATGCGCAATTTGCCTGAATGGGTAATGGAAACGCTTCAGCACTACATTTTGATTTGACACTAGGTTTTTTCAAGTTTTTACATTTTTAAGGTGTGACGTCATTACATCCAGCTGTTTTCATCGACACGATAGTTAATTGTAAACACACCCTTGCAGGCAATTGTGGCATCTATTTTCTATGCAAACGTTCTAAATGTCAACGAACAATCACTGGAAAAGGTAATGGAAACGTACGTAGCTAGTGAATGATCCTGAGTGGCCGAGTTAGTTCTGACTTAAATCTGCTTGAAAATCTATGGCAAGACCGGAAAATGGTTGTCTAGCAATTTGACAGAGCTTGAAGAATTGAAAAATAATAATAGGCAAATCTTGCACAATCCAGGTGTGCAAAGCTCTTAGACTTATCCAGAAATACTCACAGCTGTAATCACTGCCAAAAGTGATAATAACATGTATTGACTCAGGGGGTTGAATACTTATCTAATCAAGATATATTAGTGTTTTATTTTCCATATATATATATATATATATATTTATTTTTTTACAAATGTTAGAATTTGTCTTCCACTTTGACACTAGAGTATTTTTGTGTAGATTGTTGACAAAAAAAGGCTAATCCATTTTAATCCCACTTTGTAACTCCAAAAAATGTGGAAAAAGTCAAGTGATGTGAATACTTTCTGAAGGCATTGTTACAGGGCCAACGTGTATTCAAGTCATTGATCAAATAGCTTAGCCTACTTCCCGCCTGTAGCATGCATCTGATCTCAATCTTCTGAGCCAAGTAAAAGCAGTAATGGAAACTATTCTGTCCTTGTACAAGCCTGCACTTTTGGCGAATGTACATGTAATATAATCTTGTTGGTGTTGCATGGTGTTTGTGCTTTTGTGACATCCTCTGTTTCAACTATTCCTGGCATCCGCTCGCAGCTCCCTCCCTCCTCGGCTCACTGCTCCTCTCTGTGATGAGAATACTGAATAAGATGCCATTTCATTTCAGAATGGGTGTTGATGGTCTTTGTGAACCAAGCACCAACGCATTCTAACAAAGACTAGGGTGTTGCAAGGTTTTCAAGGGTCCTTATTTGTTGCTGTTAATGTGCTTCCACCTGTCAAATAATTATAAATTGCAGGGGAAAATATATATATTTTTTAATATATTTGTAAGTTACTTTAATGAGGAACATCCGTGTATTCAGAGTAGGTTATTGGGTCTGCTTGGCTTTTGACTTCTGTTATTTATCTATTGATAATTTGCTCTATGTTCACTCAGTTTTTGCATGACATTTTTACAATCCCAGCAGGGTTGTGTCCATAGTTGTATTTATTATGTAAAGAACAGCTCAATGTCATGGTCATAGACATTTTTTCTTCTTTTTATGAAGTGTCCTGTGTTATTGTATAGCCTATTTGGATGAGAGATGAGAACAATTGAATTTAAAATGCCCAGAAAATAAGGATAAATTGCTGATCTTTATCTAATTGAAATACATGATGATAACAAAGCCAAATAACAATTATGGTTTGAAATGGCTTTTATAATAAACTGCAGTAATTAATACAACAGCAATTTATTATTTTAACTAAACACTGCAGAACTATGTTTGGATTTTTTTATATAAAGCGTAGGTTTATATATTGATCTGTGTAATCTACAACAGTTATTTAAAGTTTATTGGACTTATTATGGTATCTAGTTAAGAATTCAACAATTATTTTCATATATTTTTAAAGTACTGTATATTCCAAAAATATTCTGTGCTTTATCTTTTTCTCTATCCATTCTCTCCAGATTGACTTTATCTTGTTTACAAAGATACTGGTAAGTGAACAAACTGCTGAGGAGTGAAAGCAAGCCTCATGAGTTGGCCTGGCAGATCTCAGCGAAGTTATGGATTTGACTAAAATTGGTATGATCCAGCTCCAGAACCCCAACCACCCCACGGCCCTGCTGCAGAAGGCCAACCAGATGCGTCTGGCAGGAACCCTCTGCGACGTGATCATCATGGTGGACAGCCAGGAGTTCCATGCTCACCGGACTGTAATGGCCTGCACCAGCAAGATGTTTGAGATCCTGTTTCACCGCAACAGCCAGCATTACACCCTGGACTTTCTTTCACCAAAGACCTTCCAGCAGATCCTGGAGTATGCCTACACTGCCACACTCCAGGCCAAAGTGGAAGACCTGGACGACCTACTGTACGCAGCAGAGATCCTAGAAATCGAGTACCTGGAGGAGCAATGCCTCAAGATCCTGGAGACCATCCAGTCCTCGGACGACAACGACACAGAGGTCAACATGAACGATGGGGGCACAGAGGAAGACGATGAGCGCAAGGGCAGGCAAGGAGGGAAGAACGCCAAGAAGCATTCCATGGAGGGGAGTTACCATTCAGCCGCCCAACAAGCCTCGGCCCTGGCCAGCATGGTGGACCAGAGCCCCTCCGTCTCCACATCCTTCGGGCTCTCCACCATGAGCCCAACCAAAGCTGCCGTGGACAGCCTGATGAGCATAGGCCAGTCCCTCCTGCAGCAGGGCTTTGGGGGTGAGCACCTGACTCATGGCAACTCCCACCACCAATTGATGACCGAGATCAAGACGGAGATGATGCAAGTGGACGAAGGCGGAGGCCACGAGAGCCCCAGAACCATGGAGTCCAGCGCCTCCAGCAATTGCGAAAGGAGCGGCGAGTTGGACAAGAACCGTGACGGCCCCGGGACCCCAACCAGGAGCAGCGTGATCACGAGCGCCCGCGAGCTGCACTACGTCCGGGAGGATGGCATGGGCGACCCCCAAGCAGATGGCGGCCAAATGGGTCTGGAAGCCATGGCGGGTATGACAGGCATGACCGAGAAACACCTGGCCTCCTTGTACTCTCTGCCTCCCAATCATAAAAATGAGGCCATGCTATCCATGCCGGCCTCCATGGCCTCTTCTCTCCATATGTCCCCTGCCCTGGCCATGTCCATGGACTTCAGTGCCTATGGGGGACTTCTGCCCCAGAGCTTCATCCAGAGGGAGTTCTTCAACAAGTTGGGGGAGCTGGCTGCCGGTATGAAGCCAGACGGCAGGAACCAGCATGAACGCTGCAACGTGTGTGGCGCAGAGCTACCAGACAACGAAGCTGTGGAGCAACACAGGTAAGCTCAACTTTGTTTTACTTCATGTCACTGGGTTGGTTCCATTAATATTTGAAAACGTATTGATCTTTGCCAAAATCTTTCTTTCTTTAAATCGATGTTAAAATGCTATTATAAGTCAAATCTGCATAAAATAACTTAATGTAAGTGTACTGATATACGAATATATAATCTAGGCCTACATTTTTCAACCTTTCATAATTCTGGAATCTAGCTATCAAAAGTTGTGGTGAGGTCTTTTTTACCTCAAATATGTTGGTGTTTTTGAACAAAAATATAAATGCAACAGTGTTGGTCTCATATTTCATGAGCTGAATTTTTTTTTCCCTGAAATGTTCCATATGCACAACAAGCATATTGCTCTCACATTTTGTGCACAAATTTGTTTACTTCCCTGTTAGTGAGCATTTCTCCTTTGCCAAGATAATCCATCCACCTGACAGGTGTGGCATATCTAGAAGCTGCCCAGTCATGTGAAATCAATAGATTAGGGCCTAATGACTTTCTTTCAATTGACTGATTTCCTTTATGAACTGTAACTCAGTTAAATCTTTGAAATTGTTGCATGTTGCGTTTATATTTTTGTTCAGTATACTTCAGAATGCATTCACACCCCTTGACTTATTCCACAGTTTGTTGTGTTAAAACCTGAATTGAAAATGTATTAAATAAAAACATTTCTCACCCATTTACATACAATAATGACAAAGTGAAAACATGTTTTTAGACATTTCTGCCAATGTATTGAAAATTAAATACAGAAATCTTTCACACCACTGAGTCAATACACGTTAAAATCACCTTTGGCTGCGATTACAGCTGAGAGTCTTTCTGGGTAAGTCTCTAAGACTTACCCAGAATTGTACACCTGGATTCTACAATATTTGCACATGATTCTTTTAAAAGTTGGCTGTTGATCATTGCTAGACAGCCATTTTCAAGTCTCGCCATAGATTTTCAAGCTAATTTAAGTCAAAACTGTAACTAAGCCACTCAGGAACATTCAATGTCATCTTGGTAAGCAACTCCAGTATATATTTGGCCTTGTATTTTAGGTTATTGTCCTGCTGAAAGGTGAATTTGCCTCCCAGTGCCTGTTGGAAAGCAGGCTGAACCAGGTTTTTTGTTTCTTTTTATCCTAAAAAACGCCCTAGTCCTTGCCGATGACAAGCATACCCATAACATGATGCAGCAACCACCTTGCTTGAAAATATGAGTGGTACTCTGTGATGTTGTGTTGGATTTGTCCAAAACATAACGGTTTGTATTGAGGACATAAAGTTCATTTTTTTGCACTTTTACTTTAGTACTTTGTTGCAAACAAGATGCATGTTTTGGAATATTTATATTTTGGACATGCTTCTTTCTTCTCACTTTGTAGTTACTCCACAATACTAACCTAAATGACAATGTTGTTGATCCATCATCCTCAGTTTTCTCCTATCACAGCCATTAAACTCTGTAACTGTTTTAAAGTCACAATTGGCCTCTTGGAGAAATCCCTGTGGTTTCCTTCCTCTCCCGCAACTGAGTTAGGAAGGGCGCCTGTATCTTTGTAATGACTGGGTGTATTGATACAGCATCCAAAGTGTAATTAATAACTTCAGCATGCTCAAAGACAAATTCAATGTCTGCTTTTTTTTTACCCATCTGCCAATAGTTGTCCTTCTTTGTGAGGCATTGGAAAACCTCCCTGGTCTTTGTGGTTGAATCTGTGTTTGAAATGCACTGCTCGACTGCGGGACCTTACAATTATCTGTATGTGTGGGGTACAGAGATGATGTAGTCATTCAAAAATCATGTTAAACGCTATTATTATTATTATTGCACACAGAGTGAGTCCATTCAACTTATTATGTGACATGTTAAGCACATTTTTAGTCCTGAACTTATTTAGGCTTGCCATAACAAAGGGGTTGAATACTTATTGACCAAGCCATTCCAGCTTTTCATTTGTAATTCATTTGTAAAAATATCTGAAAACATAATTCCACTTTGACATTAGAGGTATTGTGTGTAGGCCTGTAACACAACATAATGTGGAAAAAGTCAAGGGGTGTGAATATTTTCTGAAGGCACTGTAGCTAGCTAACAAGCTAGATTACTATTTGGCTAGTATCCTTGATTTTAATTCGAATGTTTTAAGATTTTACCTCAAAGATATATATTAAAATTCTGATGCAACAAATTTAAGCCTGATTAAATACATTTATTTTAATTAATACATGTCAAGTAAATGTGAAATTAGCTTCTTGTGGTCTATCACCTGCTTTGATACATTGCTGAGAAGAGTTTAACCAATTTTAATATGCCTTTTACTGGAAATTTATCAATTCATTGTTTATTTTTGGGTAATATATATATATATATATATATATATATATATATATATATATATATATATATATATATATATATATATATATATATATATATATTTCTTTATGGGAATAAGTAATTGTATTTTCCATTATACTGCTGGCATTTGCATTGGATGTTATGCTTGTCAATTTTCCACCCAGAATTGGGTAGGAGTTACTTTCTTGTGTACTAAAGTCAATAATGTAGGCATTTTAAGGCAGTTGTATTGCAATGCCACCAGGCTACTGCTCACTTGTTTCTGCTACTACATGACACTTGAATATCTGCATTCATATGATTTTAAGTTTCATGTAGGCTATCATATCAATACAACATTTACAAACTCAACAGCTAAGGTGTTGTCGATCGCTCTCTGAAACAAAAGCAGTAGTCTATTGTTGGCGACCGAGTCAGAGGTTCTCTCCCCTGATGACTTCCAGGCCTGTCCGGGTGACTACCGAGCCGTCCTGCCGCGGCGCTGGCTGAGCCTATTAGTTGCACCTGGCGAAGGGGGTCGGCTAATGGTAAGCAGCCCCCCCCGAACCCCGCGGTGTGGCCAGTGATGGAGTGTCCCAGACCGGGGACCCCAGCCACCTGGGGGACAAGGAGGGCATTATTAGCTTTATGAGTGGAGCAGACTGTCCAGGCCAGGAAATGAGGGCTGTGCACAGGACCCAGGCCCTGCCCTCTGCAGCCTAACCTTTGGGCCGCTCGGCTGGCCTCTGCTTCTCGTCAGCATAGCTGGAGGCCGGGGTAGTCGTAGTGTGGATGGAAGGCTGCAAAAGAGGGGGTACAGCGAGTAAATCCACGGCAGGCGTACACTGCTGTTTAACTCCTGTTGTAGACTGCGCAGCATGCTGTTGTCTGCACATGAGAAATATTTGCGCAACTTCCAAAACTGTCAAGGAACTGTACTAGTTTGTCTAAAGTTGGGAAATAGGCCATAAGAAACACTCTGACAATCTGTTTCTGCTAATGGCCTGACACTCACACAGCCCAACACCCCATGAAGCTTGTAGGAGTTGGAATTTGGGATTGACTCAGTGTGTCAGCATTGATTGAGAGCTCACATTTCCAGTTGTTTAAGATTATAGCGAGACAAGGAGTGGGAGGGGAGGGGGCGCCCCGGATGAGTTTACAGGTCCTAGGTCATGTGTGGAGGTCCAAGCTTTTATGCAACTGAAAAGAGTTGGATTACATTTTAAAGATTCCAAAATCAAGATGACTCATGCTTGTTGTACTCGGTAACCCGATCTTGTACAACTTCCTGTGTTTTCAGTGGTTGAATTGGGAGCTGTGGGGTCCCTAGTTCGGCGGCGACTGTTTACCCCATTTCTTCACAGCATGTGATTTCTGTGTAACGCTCACATGACATTCCAGTGGAGTGACTTTTCATTTTTAAACATACAGCCTAAAGCTCTCACATCATTTGATGTGGCCATCCTTTAACAACTAAAACATCAATGGTTGGCCTAGAAAGGCATGCCCTTACAAATCGATGGTTGTATTTAGACTAGGCTTATTTAGGCCCAGTGCTACTCTGTGAAAATAAATAAGATCAGCAGGTGATCTCTGCTAGACAGGAGTCAGTACACTGCAGAACTGTGGACCCATCCAACTTCTTATTTATTATTACATTGTGCATAAAACTCTGGAATATAATGTATCTAACTGAACGACACCATTTCCAGAAAACCATCTTGGTTGAACTGGATAATGTCTAACTTAAACAACACTTCCAGTTCACCCAAGGCACTTTTATGGAAATGTTTCTAACTTAACTTAAACGACACCATTCACAGCCTCCACCCAACCTGGCATATTACAAATTACATTTTTATTTGAAGCTAAACAGTGTTTGTTTACGATTTGATTTAAAAAAATACAAACAATAGAGTATAACAAGCTCATGTTTTGGGTTGTGATGGGGTAAGACAGTTGAATTTAGCTCCTGAGGCTTATATTACTGATGAATCAATGGCTATACAGTGCATTCCACATTTTGTTACGTTACAGCCTTATTCTAAAATGGATAAAATAAAATAAATGTCCTCATCAATCTACACACATTAACCCATAATGACAAAGCGAAAACAGGTTTTTAGACATTTTTACAAATAAAAAACAGAAATACCTTATTTACATAAGTATTGAGACTGTTTGCTATGAGACTGTAATTGAGCTCCGGTGCACCCTGTTTCCATTGATCATCTTTGAGATGTTTCTACAACTTGATTGGAGTCCACCTGTGTTAAATTCAATTGATTGGATATGATTTGGAAAGGCACACACCTGTCTATAAAGGTCCCACAGTTGACAGTGCATGTCAGAGCAAAAAGCAAGCCATGAGTTTGAAGGAATTGTCCGTAGAGCTCCGAGACAGGATTGTGTTGAGGCACAGATCTGGGGAAGGGTACCAAAAAATGTCTGCAGCATTGAAGGTTCCCAAGAACGCACCAAGACTCTTCCTAGAGCTGGCTGCCCGGGCAAACTGAGCAATCGGGGGAGAAGGGCCTTGGTCAGGGAGGTGACCAAGAACGTGATGGTCACTCTGACAGAGCTCCAGAGTTCCTCTGTGGAGATGGGAGAACCTTCCAGAAGGACAACCATCTCTGCAGCACTCCACCAATCAGGCCTTTATGGTAGAGTGGCCAAACGGAAGCCACTCCTCAGTAAAAGGCACATGACAGCCCGCTTGGAGTTTGCCAAAAGGCACCTAAAGGACCCTCAGACCATGAGAAACAAGATTCTGGTCTGATGAAACCAAGATTGAACTCTTTGGCCTGAATGCCAAGCGTCACATCTGGAGGAAACCTGGCACCATCCCTACAGTGAAGCATGGTGGTGGCAGCATCATGCTGTGGGGATGTTTCTCAGCGGCAGGGACCGGGAGATTAGTCAGGATTCGAGGGGAAAGATGAATGGAGCAAAGTACAGAGAGATCCTTGATGAAAACCTGCTCCAGAGCGCTCAGGATCTCAGACTGGGGCGATGGTTCCCCTTCCAACAGGACAATGACCCTAAGCACACAGCCAAGCCAACGCAGTAGTGGCTTCGGGACAAGTCTCTGAATGTCCTTGAGTGGCCCAGACAGAGCCCGGACTTGAACTCAATTGGAAAATCTCTGGAGAGACCTGAAAATTGCTGTGCAGCGACGCTCCCCATCCAACCTGACAGAGCTTGAGAGGATCTGCAGAGAAGAATGGGGGAACCTCCCCAAATACAGGTGTGCCAAGCTTGTAGCGTCATACCCAAGAAGACTTGAGGCTGTAATCGCTGCCAAAGGTGCTTCAACAAAGTACTGAGTAAAGGGTCTGAATACTTATGTAAATGTCATATTTTCAGTTTATATTTTTATAAATTTGCCAAAACTTCTAAACTTCTTTTTGCATTGTCATTATGGGATGAAAAATGTAGGATAAGGCTGGAACGTAACAAAATGTGGAAAAGGGGAAGAGGTCTGAATACTTTCTGAATGCGCTGTATATCATAAAAGTCCACAAATGGATGTAGCAATTGCATATTCCCACTTTAACAGTTAGGGAGGGAGTTGACAGTTACATTGTCTGTTGAACAGGGCCCTGTTTGCCAGAACGACCTAAACCCAGTCAGTGCCTCAGTTGAAGAGAGTCCAGATTGGTTGAAATTAGTTTTAGGCTGCATGACTCCTTTTTCTGCATGCTAAGTGTTCAGCTGACCCTATTGTCAATACCTATTTTTTGACATACTTTGTTGGATCCCAACTCCCCAATGGTGGACCAACTAAGTTAATGAACATGAGAGCTGATACATTACTTATTTTGAGTTTGGTGCTCAGTGGTGTAACAACATTGTTCATCTCAGATAAAGCTCTTACACATTCAGCACTGCTGACAGCAAGAATATCAACTGAGCATTTCTGGATGTTCTTTAAAGTCTCTAGCGCTGTTTCACACTAGAGAAACTGATCCTAAATGCATCACACAATTCTATGGTTTCCTCTTCCCCATAGAGGTGGTGCTGGCCATGCCTAAAAGGTTTGAGGATCTATCAGGTCTATCATTTATTCTATGTTTATTTTTTATTTTTTTTATTGTATTATAATATTTTTTAGGGGGTAGATCAGCTTTAATATTGCAGATAGATTGTAACTTCCATCAATGTAATTGTCTGCATCACTTCCAATCCCCCATATATACACTGCTCAAAAAAATTAAGGGAACACTAAAATAACATATCCTAGATCTGAATGAATGAAATAATCTTATTAAATACTTTTTTCTTTACATAGTTGAATGTGCTGACAACAAAATCACACAAAAATTATCAATGGAAATCAAATGTATCAACCCATGGAGGTCTGGATTTGGAGTCACCCTCAAAATTAAAGTGGAAAACCACACTACAGGCTGATCCAACTTTGATGTAATGTCCTTAAAACAAGTCAAAATTAGGCTCAGTAGTGTGTGTGTGGCCTCCACGTGCCTGTATGACCTCCCTACAACGCCTGGGCATGCTTCTGATGAGGTGGCGGATGGTCTCCTGAGGGATCTCCTCCCAGACCTGGACTAAAGCATCCGCCAACTCCTGGACAGTCTGTGGTGCAACGTGGCGTTGGTGGATGGAGCGAGACATGATGTCCCAGATGTGCTCAATTGGATTCAGGTCTGGGGAACGGGCGGGCCAGTCCATAGTATCAATGCCTTCCTCTTGCAGGAACTGCTGACACACTCCAGCCACATGAGGTCTAGCATTGTCTTGCATTAGGAGGAACCCAGAGCCAACCGCACCAGCATATGATCTCACAAGGGGTCTGAGGATCTCATCTCAGTACCTAATGGCAGTCAGGCTACCTCTGGCGAGCACATGGAGGGCTGTGCGACCCCCCAAAGAAATGCCACCCCACACCATGACTGACCCACCGCCAAACCGGTCATGCTGGAGGATGTTGCAGGCAGCAGAACGTTCTCCACAGCGTCTCCAGACTCTGTCACGTCTGTCACATGTGCTCAGTGTGAACCTGCTTTCATCTGTGAAGAGCACAGGGCACCAGTGGCGAATTTGCCAATCTTGGTGTTCTCTGGCAAATGCCAAACGTCCTGCACGGTGTTGGGCTGTAAGCACAACCCCCACCTGTGGACGTCGGGCCCTCATACCACCCTCATGGAGTCTGTTTCTGACTGTTTGAGCAGACACATGCACATTTGTGGCCTGCTGGAGGTCATTTTGCAGGGCTCTGGCAGTGCTCCTCCTGCTCCTCCTTGCACAAAGGCGGAGGTAGCGGTCCTGCTGCTGGGTTGTTGCCCTCCTACGGCCTCCTCCACGTCTCCTGATGTACTGGCCTGTCTCCTGGTAGCGCCTCCATGCTCTGGACACTACGCTGACAGACACAGCAAACCTTCTTGCCACAGCTCGCATTGATGTGCCATCCTGGATGAGCTGCACTACCTGAGCCACTTGTGTGGGTTGTAGACTCCGTCTCATGCTACCACTAAAGTGAAAGCACCGCCAGCATTCAAAAGTGACCAAAACATCAGCCAGGAAGCATAGGAACTGAGAAGTGGTCTGTGGTCACCACCTGCAAAACCAGTCCTTTATTGGGGGTGTCTTGCTAATTGCCTATAATTTCCACCTGTTGTCTATTCCATTTGCACAACAGCATGTGACATTTATTGTCAATCAGTGTTGCTTCCTAAGTGGACAGTTTGATTTCACAGAAGTGTGATTGACTTGGAGTTACATTGTGTTGTTTAAGTGTTCCCTTTATTTTTTTGAGCAGTATATATATATATATATATATATATATACACAGTGAAGGAAAAAAGTATTTGATCCCCTGCTGATTTTGTACGTTTGCCCACTGACAAAGAAATGATCAGTCTATAATTTTAATGGTAGGTTTATTTGAACAGTGAGAGACAGAATAACAACAACAAAATCCAGAAAAACGCATGTCAAAAATTGTATAAATTGATTTGCATTTTAATGAGGGAAATAAGTATTTGACCCCTCTGCAAAACATGACTTAGTACTTAGTGGCAAAACCCTTGTTGGCAATCACAGAGGTCAGACGTTTCTTGTAGTTGGTCACCAGGTTTGCACACATCTCATGAGGGATTTTGTTCCACTCCTCTTTGCAGATCTTCTCCAAGTCATTAAGGTTTCGAGGCTGACGTTTGGCAACTCAAACCTTCAGCTCCCTCCACAGATTTTCTATGGGATTAAGGTCTGGAGACTGGCTAGGCCACTCCAGGACCTTAATGTGCTTTTTCTTGAGCCACTCCTTTGTTGCCTTGGCCGTGTGTTTTGGGTCATTGTCATGCTGGAATACCCATCCACGATCCATTTTCAATGCCCTGGCTGAGGGCAGGAGGTTCTCACCCAAGATTTGATGGTACATGGCCCCGTCCATCGTCCCTTTGATGCGGTGAAGTTGTCCTGTCCCCTTAGCAGAAAAACACCCCAAAGCATAATGTTTCCACCTCCATGTTTGACGGTGGGGATGGTGTTCTTGGGGTCATAGGCAGCATTCCTCCTCCTCCAAACACGGCGAGTTGAGTTGATGCCAAAGAGCTCGATGTTGGTCTCATCTGACCACAACACTTTCACCCAGTTCTCCTCTGAATCATTCAGATGTTCATTGGCAAACTTCAGACGGCCCTGTATATGTGCTTTCTTGAGCAGGGGGACCTTGCGGGCGCTGCAGGATTTCAATCCTTCACGGCGTAGTGTGTTACCAATTGTTTTCTTGGTGACTATGGTCCCAGCTGCCTTGAGATCATTGACAAGATCCTCCCGTGTAGTTCTGGGCTGATTCCTCACCGTTCTCATGATCATTGCAACTCCACGAGGTGAGATCTTGCATGGAGCCCCAGGCCGAGGGAGATTGACAGTTATTTTGTGTTTCTTCCATTTGCGAATAATCGCACCAACTGTTGTCACCTTCTCACCAAGCTGCTTGGCGATGGTCTTGTAGCCCATTCCAGCCTTGTGTAGGTCTACAATCTTGTCCCTGACATCCTTGGAGAGCTCTTTGGTCTTGGCCATGGTGGAGAGTTTGGAATCTGATTGATTGATTGATTGCTTCTGTGGACAGGTGTCTTTTATACAGGTAACAAACTGAGATTAGGAGCACTCCCTTTAAGAGTGTGCTCCTAATCTCAGCTCGTTACCTGTATAAAAGACACCTGGGAGCTAGAAATCTTTCTGATTGAGAGGGGGTCAAATACTTATTTCCCTCATTAAAATGCAAATCAATTTCTAGCATTTTTGACATGCGTTTTTCTGGATGTTTTTGTTGTTATTCTGTCTCTCACTGTTCAAATAAACCTACCATAAAAATTATAGACTGATCATTTCTTTGTCAGTGGGAAAACGTACAAATTCAGCAGGGGATCAAATACTTTTTTCCCTCACTGTGTATATATATATATATATATATATATATA
The DNA here is from genome assembly GCF_964263955.1 of Coregonus lavaretus. Taxonomy (NCBI): domain Eukaryota; kingdom Metazoa; phylum Chordata; class Actinopteri; order Salmoniformes; family Salmonidae; genus Coregonus; species Coregonus lavaretus. The sequence goes on from NC_140002.1 coordinate 19,328,667, forward strand.
TATATATATATATATATATATATATATATATATATATATATATATATATATATATATATACTTTTTTTTATTTATTCCGCAAATATACAGTGCTATGAAAAAGTATTTGGCCCCTTTCTAATTTTCTCTAATTTTGCATATTTGTGATACTGAATGTTATCAGATCTTCAACCAAAACCTAATATTAGATAAAGGGAACATAAGTGGACAAATAACACAACAATTACATATTTATTTAATTTATTTCATAAACAAAGTTATGCAACACCCAATTCCCCTCTGTGAAAAAGTAATTGCCCCCTTACACTCAATAACTGGTTGTGCCACCTTTAGCTACAATGACTCCAACCAAATGCTTCCTGTAGTTGTTGATCAGTCTCTCACGTCGCTGTGGAGGAATTTTGGCCCACTCTTCAATGCAGAACTGCTTTAACTCAGTGACGTGCATACATTCATACATATACATATACATATCCTTTAAAACAAATATATTTCCCTTTATTACTTTCCAACCCCACCACCCCTTCCCTAAATGGAGTAAACTAGTGAACAACAATGCTTAGGCCTGTACTTCCAGTTTATACATACTATTTACATTTTATGGACACAGTCAATTTTATAATAATTATATTTTGTTTGTTTTCTCCTGAACTTCCTCTACCCTCAACCTCCGATCATTTTCATGATGTCCATCCGGTTTGCTTCTATATGCCATATCTTTCTAACTGTGCTCTTTCACAAAAGCTCTCAACCTATAACCTATATACTTATTATGGACACAGTATGCTTACATAATTAGTTATCTTGTTGTTATTAGTTGTTGTTAATTGTTATTAGTCCCATCCTTCAACTCCATTCAACACCACCCATCTATCTCTTAACACCATCCATATTGGATTTCTATTTGCCATATATTTTTCAACTGTACTGTGATGTTTTACAAAACTTCTGAACCTTTCTATTCTCATTGTTTCTACAGATTGTAAATTGAAAATAAACATTTTTGCTAAAAGTATTATTATATTATTGATCGATTGACTATGACTTTTCAGATCACCCAGTAATGCTATCTGCAGGGTTAGCTCCAGGTAAATATTGCAATCCTTCGGCTGATTTTTAATGGAATATCTACATAGGCGTACAGAGGCCCATTATCAGCAACCATCAGTCCTGTGTTCCAATGGCAAGTTGTGTTTGCTAATCCAAATTTATCATTTTAAAAGGCTAGTTGATCATTAGAAAACCCTTTTGCAATTTATGTTAGCACAGCTGAAAATAAGCAATACAACTGGGCTTCTTGAAACTAGTTGAGTATCTGGAGCATCAGCAATTGTGGGTTCAATTACAGGCTCAAAATGGCCAGAAACAAAGAACTTTCTTCTGAAACTCGTCAGTCTTCTTGTTCTGAGAAATGAAGGCTATTCCATGCGAGAAATTGCCAAGAAACTGAAGATCTCGTACAAAGCTGTGTACTACTCCCTTCACAGAACAGCGTAAACTGTCTCTAACCAGAATAGAAAGAGGATTGGGAGGCCCCGGTGCACAACTGAGCAAGAGGACAAATACATTAGTGTCTAGTTTGAGAAACCGACGCCTCACAGGTCCTCAACTGGCAGCTTCATTAAATAGTACCCGCAAAACACCAGTCTCAACGTCAACAGTGAAGACGCGACTCCGGGATGCTGACCTTCTAGGCAGAGTTGCAAAGAAAACGCTATATCTCAGACTGCCCAATAAAAATAATAGTGAAGACATCCAAAACTATGAAATAACACATATGGAATCATTTAGTAACCAAACAAGTGTTAAACAAATCAAATTCTTCAAATTGCTGCCCTTTGCCTTGATGACAGCTTTGCACACTCTTGGCATTCTCTCAACCAGCTTCACCTGGAATGCTTTTCCAACAGTCTTGAAGGAGTTCCCAAACTAGGTGTGTCCATACTTTTGACTGGTAGTGTATATTTAAACTCAGCAAAAAAAGAAACGTCCCTGTCTTTCAAAGATTAATTTGTAAAATTCCAAATAACTTCACAGATCTTCATTGTAAAGGGTTTAAACACTGTTTCCCATGCTTGTTCAATGAACCATAAACAATTAATGAACATGCACCTGTGGAACGGTCGTTAAAACACTAACAGCTTACAGACGGTAGGCAATTTCTTAGTTTCCTCCCAAGATAGCGTAGCAGTGCGGTCGTGTTCTCTTTGTGTGTCCATGTAAATAGCCATTTTTTTGTATTATAATTTGTATTTTATTTTACGTATACATTTCCCTATCACACTTTTCATCCTTCTACTAAATATACTTTCCTGCAACCCGCCTCACTCAATGTGGAACGGATTCTATTATTTACTCACCTTTATCTAGAATCTCCAGTTGAAACTAGCCAGCCAGCTAACTAGCTAACTAGCTACTTGCTATTAGCCACCGTTAGTGGTTTTCACCCAGAACATCTGATTTTCTGCCGGAATAACTGAATCACTGGACCTTAACACCAGATCTAGCTAGCCGCAACCGAATGGATGTCGAATGGATGTTGCTGTAGGCTATTCATCACCAGTTAGCCGTTAGCCTTGAGCCTTGAGCTAGCCCCGGCTATCTACCTCTCTGTCTACCGGATGGGAGTAGCCAGCTAACTAGCTACTTGCTATTAGCCACCGTTAGCAGCTTTTACTCCATTGTCCGTGGCCTGCACTACCTACCAGCCAGCTCTAGCCTGGACTATTATCGGCCAGTCTGCACTGTCTGCACAGTGAGTTATCGACCCAGAACCTATCGGATTTTCTGCCGAAATCACTGAATCACTGGACCTTTAACACTGGATAAATGTAACCAGCTACAACCAAATTAATGTTGTTGTTGGCTAAACAGCCTTGAGCTAGCCTTGAGTCAAGCACATCTCCCGGCTATCTACCTCTCTGTCAACCGGACAGGACCTCCTAGAGTCACCACGGAGCCCTGCCGTTCCATCAGGTCTGCCGACGTAATCGTCTATGGTTTCAACAGGCTTCCCGTTGTCACGACCACGAAGATCCATCTGCTAGCCCCGGCCCGCTAGCACACGCAAACTACAACCGTGCTTCCTGCTCGCTGTGCTGAAGCACCAATTTGAACTGCTCTCAGACTCACATATTGCTGTCCACTGGACCTTGGACTGTTCCTTTACACAGTACCCTGTCCTGTTTATTCTGTTTAGCCTCAGCCCTTACTTTTTCGCCATTACCAGTTGTTGTCTTAGCTCTCTCTAATAATACCTGTGATTGCTTTATGCCTCTCTCCCATTACATTTTAGTCGTTTAGCAGACGCTCTTATCCAGAGCGACTTACAGGAGCAATTAGGGTAAAGTGCCTTGCTCAAGGGCACTTCGGCAGATTTTTCACCTTGTCGGCTTGGGGATTAGAACCAGCGACCTTTCGGGTACTGGCACAACGCTCTTAACCACTAAGCTACATGCCGCCCCATGTCAATATGCCTTGCCTATTGCTGTTCCAGTTAGTTCTTATTATACAATTTCACTGTAGAACCCCAAGTCCCTCTCAAACTGCCTCAAATAGTTCCTTTGTTCCACCCCCCATACACGCCGAGTCCGGCTCAATCAGTGCCTCCAGTGATGCTATCTCTTTCATTGTTACCCAACGCTTAGGTTTACCTCCACTGTACTCATATCCTTCCATATCCTTGTCTGTACATAATGCCCTGAATCTTTTCTACAACGCCCGGAAATCTGCCCCCTTTATTCTCTGTACCCAACACACTAGAAGACCAGTTCTTAAAGCCTTTAGCAATATCCTTATTCTAGTCCTCCTCTGTTCCTCTGGTGATGTAGAGGCTAACCTAGGCCCTGCAGCCCCCAGTATCACTCCTACTCCCCAGGAGCTATCATTTGTTGACTTCTGTAACCGTAAAAGCCTTGGTTTTCTGCACGTTAACATCAGAAGCCTCCTTCCTAAGTTTGAGTTATTCACTGCGTTAGCACACTTCGCCAACCCTGATGTTTTAGCAGTGTCTGAATCCTGGCTTAGGAAGGCCACAAAAAATTCTGAAATTTCTATCCCCAACTACAACATTTTCCGTCTAGATAAAACTGCCAAAGGGGGTGGGGTTGCAATCTACTGTAGAGATAGAGCTCTGCAGGCTATCATACTATCCAGGTCTAAAAATCCACCTTTCCAGAAATAAGTCTCTCACTGTTGCCGCTTGCTACAGACCCCCCTCAGCCCCCAGCTGTGCCCTGGACACCATATGTGAATTGATTGCCCCCCATTTATCCTCAGAGTTCGTACTGCTTGGTGACCTAAATTGGGATATACTTAACACCCCGGCCGTCCTACAATCCAAACTAGATGCCCTCAATCTCACACAAATTATCAACGAACCTACCAGGTACAACCCTAAATCCGTAAACATGGGTACCCTCATAGATATCATCCTGACTAACTTACCCTCTAAATACACCTCCGCTGTCTTCAACCAGGATCTCAGCGATCACTGCCTTATTGCCTGCGTCCGTAACGGGTCCGTGGTCAAACGACCACCCCTCATCACTGTCAAACGCTCCCTAAAACAATTTAGCGAGCAGGCCTTCCTAATTGACCTGGCCCAGGTATCCTGGATGGATATAGATCTCATTCCGTCAGTAGAGGATGCCTGGTTGTTCTTTAAAAGTAATTTCCTCTCAATCTTAAATAAACATGCCCCATTCAAAAAATACAGAACTAAGAATAGATATAGCCCCTGGTTCTCCTCAGACTTGACTGCCCTTGACCAGCACAAAAACATCCTGTGGCGTACTGCATTATCATCAAATAGCCCCCGCCGATATGCAACTTTTCAGGGAAGTTAGGAACCAATATACACAAGCAGTTAGGAAAGCAAAGGCTAACTTTTTCAAACAGAAATGTGCATCCTGTAGCACTAATAATGTTGGGACACTGTAAAGTCCATGGAGAATAAGAGCACTTCCTTCCAGCTGCCCACTGCACTGAGGCTAGGAAACACAATCACCACCGATAAATCTACGATAATCGAGAATTTCAACAAGCATTTTGCTACGGCTGGCCATGCTTTCCACCTGGATACCACTACCCCGGCCACCAGCTCTGCACCCTCCGCTGCAACTTGCCCATGCCCCCCCCCGCTTCTCCTTCACACAAATTCAGACAGCTGATGTTCTGAAAGAGCTGCAAAATCTGGACCCCTACAAATCATCTGGGCTAGACAATCTGGACCCTTTCTTTCTAAAACTAGCCGCCGAAATTGTCGCAACCCCTATTACTAGCCTGTTCAACCTCTCTTTCGTAACGTCTGAGATCCCCAGAGATTGGAAAGCTGTCGCGGTCATCCCCCTCTTCAAAGGGGGTGACACTCTAGATCCAAACTGTTACAGACCTATATCCATCCTGCCCTGCCTTTCGAAAGTTTTTGAAAGCCAACTTAACAAACAGATCACCGACCATTTCGAATCCCACCGTACCTTCTCCGCTATGCAATCCGGTTTCCGAGCTGGTCATGGGTGCACCTCAGCCACTACTTCTCAGATAGAGTTCAATGTGTCAAATCGGAGGGCCTGTTGTCTGGACCTCTGGCAGTCTCTATGGGGGTGCCACAGGGTTCAATTTTTGGGCCGACTCTTTTCTCTGTGTATAACAATGATGTCGCTCTTGCTGCTGGTGACTCTCAGATCCACCTCTACGCAGACGACACCATTTTGTATACATCTGGCCCTTCATTGGACACTGTGTTAACAAACCTCCTAACAAGCTTCAATGCCATAAAACACTCCTTCAGTAGCCTCCAACTGCTCTTAAACACAAGTAAAACTAAATGCATGCTCTTCAATCGAACGCTGCTAGCACCCGCCCACCCGACTAGAATCAATACTCTCGACGGGTCTGACCTAGAGTATGTGGACAACTACAAATACCTAGGTGTCTGGTTAGACTGTAAAGTCTCCTTCCAGACTCACATTAAGAATCTCCAATCCAAAGTTAAATCTAGAATCGGCTTCCTATTTCGCAACAAAGCCTCCTTCACTCATGCTGCCAAACATGCCCTCGTAAAACTGACTATCCTACCGATCCTTGACTTCGGCGATGTCATTTACAAAATAGCCTCCAACACTCTACTCAGCAAATTGGATGTAGTCTATCACAGTGCCATCCGTTTTGTCACCAAAGCCCCATATACTACCCACCACTGTGACCTGTACGCACTTGTTGGCTGGTCCTCACTACATATTCGTCGCAAACCCACTGGCTCCAGGCCATCTATAAATCACTTCTAGGCAAATCCCCGCCTTATCTTAGCTCATTGGTCACCATAGCAACACCCACCCGTAGTATGCGCTCCAGCAGGTATATCTCACTGGTCATCCCCAAAGCCAACACCTCCTTTGGCCGCCATTCCTTCCAGTTCTCTGCTGCCAATGACTGGAACGAATTGCAAAAATCTCTGAAGCTGGAGACTCTTACCTCCCTCACTAACTTTAAGCATCAGTTGTCAGAGCACCTTACCGATCACTGCACCTGTACACAGTCCATCTGAAATTAGCCCACCCAACTACCTCATCCCCATATTGTTATTTATTTTGCTCATTTGCACCCCAGTATCTCTATTTGCACATCATCTCTTGCACATCTATTATTCCAGTGTTAATACTAATTGTACTTACAGTGGGGGAAAAAAGTATTTAGTCAGCCACCAATTGTGCAAGTTCTCCCACTTAAAAAGATGAGAGAGGCCTGTACTTTTCATCATAGGTACACGTCAATTATGACAGACAAAATGAGAAAAAAATTCCAGAAAATCACATTGTAGGATTTTTTATGAATTTATTTGCAAATTATGGTGGAAAATAAGTATTTGGTCAATAACAAAAGTTTCTCAATACTTTTATATACCCTTTGTTGGCAATGACACAGGTCAAACGTTTTCTGTAAGTCTTCACAAGGTTTTCACACACTGTTGCTGGTATTTTGGCCCATTCCTCCATGCAGATCTCCTCTAGAGCAGTGATGTTTTGGGGCTGTCGCTGGGCAACACGGACTTTCAACTCCCTCCAAAGACTGGCTAGGCCACTCCAGGACCTTGAAATGCTTCTTACGAAGCCACTCCTTCGTTGCCCGGGCGGTGTGTTTGGGATCATTGTCATGCTGAAAGACCCAGCCACGTTTCATCTTCAATGCCCTTGCTGATGGAAGGAGGTTTTCACTCAAAATCTCACGCTACATGTCCCCATTCATTCTTTCCTTTACACGGATCAGTCGTCCTGGTCCCTTTGCAGAAAAACAGCCCCAAAGCATGATGTTTCCACCCCCATGCTTCACAGTAGGTATGGTGTTCTTTGGATGCAACTCAGCATTCTTTGTCCTCCAAACACGACGAGTTGAGTTTTTACCAAAAAGTTATATTTTGGTTTCATCTGACCATATGACATTCTCCCAATCCTCTTCTGGATCATCCAAATGCACTCTAGCAAACTTCAGACGGGCCTGGACATGTACTGGCTTAAGCAGGGGGACACGTCTGGCACTGCAGGATTTGAGTCCCTGGCGGCGTAGTGTGTTACTGATGGTAGGCTTTGTTACTTTGGTCCCAGCTCTCTGCAGGTCATTCACTAGGTCCCCCCATGTGGTTCTGGGATTTTTGCTCACCGTTCTTGTGATCATTTTGATCCCACGGGGTGAGATCTTGCGTGGAGCCCCAGATCAAGGGAGATTATCAGTGGTCTTGTATGTCTTCCATTTCCTAATAATTGCTCCCACAGTTGATTTCTTCAAACCAAGCTGCCCAGCCTGGTGCAGGTCTACAATTTTGTTTCTGGTTTCCTTTGACAGCTCTTTGGTCTTGGCCATAGTGGAGTTTGGAGTGTGACTGTTTGAGGTTGTGGACAGGTGTCTTTTATACTGATAACAAGTTCAAACAGGTGCCATTAATACAGGTAACGAGTGGAGGACAGAGGAGCCTCTTAAAGAAGAAGTTACAGGTCTGTGAGAGCCAGAAATCTTGCTTGTTTGTAGGTGACCAAATACTTATTTTCCACCATAATTTGCAAATAAATTCATTAAAAATCCTACAATGTGATTTTCTGGAGAAAAAAAATCTCAATTTGTCTGTCATAGTTGACGTGTACCTATGATGAAAATTACAGGCCTCTCTCATCTTTTTAAGTGGGAGAACTTGCACAATTGGTGGCTGACTAAATACTTTTTTCCCCACTGTATTTTGCACTATAGCCTATTTATTGCCTTACCTCCATAACTTGCTACATTTGCACACACTGTATATATATTTTCTGTTTTATTTTTGACTTTATGTTTTGTTTTACCCCATATGTAACTCTGTGTTGTTGTTTTTATCGCACTGCTTTGCTTTATCTTGGCCAGGTCGCAGTTGTAAATGAGAACTTGTTCTCAACTGGCTTACCTGGTTAAATAAAGGTGAAATAAATAAAATAAAGGTCACAGTTATGAAAACTTAGGACACTAAAGAGGCCTTTCTACTGACTCTGAAAAACACCAAAGGAAAGATGCCCAGGATCCCTGCTCATCTACGTGAACGTGTCTTAGGCTTGCTGCAAGGAGGCATGAGGACTGCAGATGTGGCCAGGGCAATAAATTGCAATGACCGTACTGTGAGACGCCTAAGACAGCGCTACAGGGAGACAGGATGGACAGCTGATCGTCCTCGCAGTGGCAGACCACGTGTAACAACACCTGCACAGGATCGGTACATCCGAACATCACACCTGCGGGACAGGTACAGGATGGCAACAACAGCTGCCTCATTTACACCAGGGAACGCACAATCCCTCCATCAGTGCTCAGACTGTCCGCAATAGGCTGAGAGAGGCTGTACTGAGGGCTTGTAGGCCTGTTGTAAGGCAGGTCCTCAACAGACATCACCGGCAACAACGTTGCCTATGGGCACAAACCAACTGTCGCTGGACCAGAGAGGACTGGCAAAAAGTACTCTTCACTGACGAGTCGCGGTTTTATCTCACCAGGGGTGATGGTCGGATTCGCGTTTATCGTCGAAGGAATGAGCGTTACACCGAGGTCTGTACTCTGGAGTGGGATGGATTTGGAGGTGGAGGGTCCGTCATGGTCTGGGGCAGTGTGTCATCGGACTGAGCTTGTTGTCATTGCAGGCAATCTCAACGCTGTGCGTTACAGGGAAGACATCCTCCTCCCTCATGTGGTACCCTTCCTGCAGGCTCATCCTGACATGACCCTCCAGCATGACAATGCCACCAGCCATACTGCTCATTCTGTGCGTGATTTCCTGCAAGACAGGAATGTCAGTGTTCTGCCATGGCCAGCGAAGAGCCCGGACCTCAATCCCATTGAGCACATCTGGGACCTGTTGGATCAGAGGGTGAGGGCTAGGGCCATTCCCCCCAGAAATGTCCAGGAACTTGCAGGTGCCTTGGTGGAAGAGTGGGGTAACATCTCACAGCAAGAACTGGCAAATCTGGGGCAGTCCATGAGGAGGAGATGCACTGCAGTACTTAATGCAGCTGGTGACCACACCAGATACTGACTGTTACTTTTGATTTTGACCCCCACTTTGTTCAGGGACACATTATTCAATTTCTGTTAGTCACATGTCTGTGGAACTTTTTCAGTTTATATCTCAGTTGTTGAATATTGCTATGTTCATACAAATATTTACACATGTTAAGTTTGCTGAAAATAAACGCAGTTGACAGTGAGAGGACGTTTCTTTTTTTCCTCAGTTTATATATACAGTACCAGTCAAATTTGGACACACCTACTCATTCAAGGGTTTTTCTTTATTTTTACTATTTTCTACATTGTATCATCAAAACTATGAAATAACACATGGAATCATGTAGTAACCAAAAAAGTGTTAATCATATCAAAATATATTTTAGGTTCTTCAAATAGCCACCCTTTGCCTTGATGACAGCTTTGCACACTCTTGGCATTCTCTCAACCAACTTCACCTGGAATGCTTTTCCAACTGTCTTGAAGGAGTTCCCACATATGCTGAGCACTTGTTGGCTGCTTTTCCTTCACTCTGTGGTCCGACTCATCCCAAACCATCTCAATTGGGTTGAGGTTGGTGGATTGTGGAGACCAGGTCATCTGATGCAGCACTCCATCACTCTCCTTCTTGGTAAAATAGCCCTTACAGAGCCTGGAGGTGTGTTTTGGGTCATTGTCCTGTTGAAAAACAAATTATATTCCCACTAAGCCCAAACCAGATGGGATGGCGTATCGCTGCAGAATGCTGTGGTAGCCATGCTGGTTAATTGTGCCTTGAATTCTGAATAAATCACAGATAGTGTCTCCAACAAAGCACCCCCACACCATAATACCACCTCCTCAATGCTTTACGGTGGGAAATACACATGCAGAGATCATCCGTTCACCCACACCGCGTCTCACAAAGATACGGCGGTTGGAACCAAAACTCTCCAATTTTGACTCCAGACCAAAGGACACATTTCCACAGGTCTAATGTCTATTGTTCGTGTTTCTTGGCCCAAGCAAGTCTCTTCTTCTTATTGGTGGCCTTTAGTAGTGGATTCTTTACAGCAATTCAACCATGAAGGCCTGATTCACACAGTCTCCTCAGAACTGTTGATGTTGAGATGTGTCTGTTACTTGAACTCTGTGAAGCATTTATTTGGGCTGCAATTTCTGAAGGCTCTGAAGAACTTATCCTCTGCAGCAGAGGTAACTCTGGGTCTTCCATTCCTGTGGTGGTCCTCATGAGATCCAGTTTCATCATAGCGCTTGATGGTTTTTGCGACTGCACTTGAAGAAACTTTCAAAGTTCTTGAAATGTTCAGTATTGACTGACCTTCATGTCTTAAAGTAATGATGGACTGTCATTTCTCTTTGCTTATTTGAGCTGTTCTTGTCATAATATGGACATAGTCTTTTACCAAATAGGGCTATCTTCTGTATACCCCCCTACCTTGTCACAACACAACTGATTGGCTCAAACACATTAAGAAGGGAAGAAATTCCACAAATTAATTTTTAAGAAGGCACACCTGTTAATTGAAATACATTCCAGGTGATTACCTCATGAAGCTGGTTGAGAGAATGCCAAGTGTGCAAAGCTGTCATCAAGGCAAAGGGTGGCTATTTGAAGAATCACAAATATAAAATGTATTTTGATTTGTTTAACACTTTTCTGGTTACTACGTGATTCCATATGTTATTTCATAGTTGTGATGTCTTCACTTTATATTCTAAAAATATAAAAAATGAAGAAAAACCCTTGGATGAGTAGGTGTCTTTAATTAAAGGGACCCTGATTGTCCTTTGGGTTTAGGTAAGAATTAATGAATGATTATTTTGTGCATTCAATGTAAAAGTTGGAGTGTGTTTTACGCGAAAGGATGTACAGTGGGGAGAACAAGTATTTTCCTACTTACAAAGCATGTAGAGGTCTGTGAGAGACGGAATCTAAAACAAAAATCCAGAAAATCACATTTGTATGATTTTTAAGTAATTAATTTGCATTTTATTGCATGACATAAGTATTTGATCACCTACCAACCAGTAAGAATTCCGGCTCTCACTGACCTGTTAGTTTTTCTTTAAGAAGCCCTCCTGTTCTCCACTCATTACCTGTATTAACTGCACCTGTTTGAACTCGTTACCTGTATAAAAGACACCTGTCCACACACTCAATCAAACAGACTCCAACCTCTCCACAATGGCCAAGACCAGAGAGCTGTGGAAGGACATCAGGGATAAAATTGTAGACCTGCACAAGGCTGGGATGGGCTACAGGACAATAGGCAAGCAGCTTGGTGAGAAGGCAACAACTGTTGGCGCAATTATTAGAAAATGGAAGAAGTTCAAGATGACGGTCAATCACCCTCGGTCTGGGGCTCCATGCAAGATCTCACCTCGTGGGGCATCAATGATCATGAGGAAGGTGAGGGATCAGCCCAGAACTACACGGCAGGACCTGGTCAATGACCTGAAGAGAGCAGGGACCACAGTCTCAAAGAAAACCATTAGTAACACTGCAGCGCACGCAAGGTCCCCCTGCTCAAGCCAGCGCATGTCCAGGCCCGTCTGAAGTTTGCCAATGACCATCTGGATGATCCAGAGGAGGAATGGGAGAAGGTCATGTGGTCTGATGAGACAAAAATATAGCTTTTTGGTCTAAACTCCACTCGCCGTGTTTGGAGGAAGAACACCATCCCAACCGTGAAGCATGGAGGTGGAAACAGCATTCTTTGGGGATGCTTTTCTGCAAAGGGAACAGGACGACTGCACCGTATTGAGGGGAGGATGGATGGGGCCATGTATCGCGAGATCTTGGCCAACAACCTCCTTCCCTCAGTAAGAGCATTGAAGATGGGTCGTGGCTGGGTCTTCCAGCATGACAACAACCCGAAAAACACAGCCAGGGCAACTAAGGAGTGGCTCCGTAAGAAGCATCTCAAGGTCCTGGAGTGGCCTAGCCAGTCTCCAGACCTGAACCCAATAGAAAATCTTTGGAGGGAGCTGAAAGTCCGTATTGCCCAGCGACAGCCCCGAAACCTGAAAACCAATTTATAACAATCAATTGCCAGAATTGTGAGTCATGATTTGATTGAATATGATTTTCTGATTCCCGTTTTGTTTATTATCAGCAAACCTGTACATTCTTTCATTCAAAAAATTTTTAAATGTCAGATCAATTGACAGAAATTGCGGTTCTCCAGTTGATAGACCTACATGTTTGTGTTTTCTAAAGACTTGTCAAATGCTTTGATTGTTGACAGCTCACAGAACGATGATCTGGTTGACTAATTACAGATTATATCCCAGCAGCCCTGTGCCAGGGATGCTGCCATCTCCAATTACAAACGTGAAGAATATTTCAGTCGGGAGTTCATTTGGTTCAAACAGGTCAAGTTAACTGGCCCTAATTGTTTCCAGACGTGGCACAGGTCCTTTGTATGTGAGCGTGTGTGTGTTTTTAATGAATGCATCAGTAAGTGCTCGCTTCCTGTATAATTTTGGCCTGCTCCATTCATTCGCCTGTGTCCTGGGTTCTATCATAAAGCCTCAAAACAACTGGATGTGCTGTGGATTGGCTCCTCAAATGGGGGGGGGGGGGGGGGGGGGGTGTATCCCTAGACGTAGCCCTCCAGAGTCATGTATTGATATCTCCCGGAGATTTATGAGTGAGGGATTGGTAAATGAAGGGCTGTGTTTGTTTTTCAATTGCCCTAGGTTTCCTACAGGGGCCAAATCAACGCTCCATCTCACCACAACAACAATAACAGATTTTATTTTTCTTCTCCAAAGCCGGGACATATTTGACAAGCTCAGATTAAGAAATAATAAAAGCAAGTCTGTGAGTGTACTTGTGGCTTCAGGGAGACCGGATTAAAGCAATATTTTAGTAACCCCTGCAATAGGAAAATAATCAGCTGGCAAAGCTGAGTGATTTATTAGACAAATGCATCGTACGGGGGCTAACTCTAAGGAAGAGAACTCTGCTTGATATTCCAAACACAGCTTCCGATTCAAAGGCCCATAGCCTTGGGTTTATCGCTTTCACTTAACACCCATTATCATGCAGATGACTGACCTCTAATGCACTTACAACCCTCCAGAACCCTTTCGGAATATAGCTGTTAAGCATAACTAACCATCAATGTTTAAACCATCTCTCTCAAATCCAACCCTCACAGTGTATGAATGAACCCCTGTCAATGATTGTCCGCTTCGCGTCGGCCATCTTTGAGATGGAGAAACCTTTTCCTCAACGACAGACTCGGATATTCAATTTCCTCCGTTGTGGCGAGGTGGACAGAGGGCAGAGTGGAGCTTAGTCGGCGCAGTTCTAATACCCAGGGTTCCTGGGTAGGTTGGAGGCCTTATCTGTGCATGAGAGAGAGAGAGCTAATTCCAGAAAAGTTCCATATGCACAAAAAGCTTATTTCTATAATAATAATAAAATGCCATTTAGCAGACGCTTTTATCCAAAGTCATGTGTGCATAAATTTTTACGTATGGGTGGTCCCGGGGATTGAACCCACTACCCTAGCGTTACAAGCGCCATGCTCTACCAATTGAGCTACAGAGGACCATTTCTCTCACATTTTGTGCACAAATTTGTTTACATCCCTGTTAATGAGCATTTCTACTTTGCCAAGATATGATACACCTGTCAGGTGGATGGATTATCAAGAAGCTGATTAAACAGCATGTTCATTACACAGGTGCAACTTGTGCTGTCACACAACACAATGCCACAAATGTCTCAAGTTTTGAGGGAGCATGTAATTGGCATGCCGACTGCAGGAATGTCCACCAGAGCTGTTGACAGAGAATTGAATGTTCATTTCTCTATCATAAGCCGCCTCCAATGTCGTTTTACAGAATTTGGCAGTACGTCCAACTGGCTTCACAACCGCAGTCCACGTGTAACCACGCCAGCCCAGGACCTCCACATCCGGCTTCTTCACCTGCGGGATCGTCTGAGTCCAGCCACCCGGACAGCTGATGAAAGTGTGTGTTTGCACAACCATCACAGGGAAGCTCATCTGCGTGCTCGTCGTCTTCACCGAGGTCTTTACCTGATGGCAGTTCGGCGTCGTAACCGACTTCAGTGGGCAAATGCTCACCTTCGATGGCCACTGACATGCTGTAAAAGTGTGCTCTTCACGGATGAATCCCAGTTTCAACTGTACCGGGCAGATGGCAAACAGCGTGTATGGCGTCGTGTGGGCTAGCGGTTTGCTGATGTCAACGTTGTGAACAGAGTGCCCCATAGTGGTGGTGGCGTTATTTTATGGGCAGGCATAAACTATGGACAACGACCACAATTGCATTTTATCGATGGCAATTTGAATGCACAGAGATACCGTGACGAGATCATGAGGCCTATTGTCGTGTCATTCATCCACCGACATCACCTCATGTTTCAGCATGATAATGCACGGCCCCATGTCGCAAGGGTCTCTACACAATTCCTGGAAGCTGAAAATGTCCCAGTTCTTCCATGGCCTGCATACTCATTGAGCATGTTTGGGATGCTCTGGATCGATGTGTACGACAGCGTGTTCCAGTTCCTGCCAATATCCAGCAACTTCGCAGATGCATATCTGTATTCCCAGTCATGTGAAATCCAAAGATTAGGGCCTGATTTTAATTTATTTAAATTGACTGATTTCCTTATATGAACTGTAACTCAGTAAAACATTTGAAATTGTTGCATTTTATTTTGTTCAGTGTACATAACTGTAACTTTTTTTAAAAGATAAGCTTGAAATGGGAATGATTTAGTTGACTCAACAAACACATATCTAAGTTTAGCATTATTAATGAAGAAGAAAATGTGTGGTATTTCTGGTTGTTTATCAAAGTTAGCTAGCTAACTCATTGATCCTCCATTGTAGTATATCCCTCTGATATCCTATCCACCACCAACAACCGCAAGGCTGCTTCTGCCTCAAACCTTAGCATCAACGGTAAAGATGTATTCATTCCATCCCCCAGCTGTGGTCCCAGTTAAAATGATTATTTTACCATATTTTATAGATGGGCTTTTATGTGCCCATGAGCTCTTTTTTTGCTCATTTTGTTGTGCATACTTTGTCATAGTCTACATTATTGGGGGAGAGAACGTTGAGATTCATTACCTAAGCTTGGCTAAATGTAGAAGCTTTTTATTACGAGCTAAACTGGCAGAACTCCATTACAAAGAGCAGGATTATCACCCCCATTTGAAATCACTCAGTGAGCAAATCCCCTGGAGAGCACTTTACACAGGTACAGTAGTACATCATAGGGTAATATCCAAATAGCTCCACAAAAGCTTTTTGAAAAGGGCACACATGCCAGGAAGTTCCTCCTCTTCCAGAAAATACCAAATTTGAGGACTGGGGCAAAGCATGAGATGTTATGTTATCCTCCCTGACTGCCTCCTTTTCATAGTCTCCAAGCCTTGATGCCTTGTTGATGTAGTGCCTGGTGTCTGTGTTTGTTTATGCATCTGAGGATCAGCCTTTGGCCGGCAGGCGCGGCAGCAGAGCAGAGCCGAGCCGAGTGGAGGCAGCTGGCTGAAGCCCAATTATAGACAGGCTCTAAAAGGGCCTGGTCGATTTACACCGCCATCTCTCAGATCTCAGATCTGTGCTCTGTTCTCACTGTCAGGCCGGGAGATGTATCGATTAAAGACTTAACACGGGGTTACATCATGTGGAATGTACTGCACACCCCTCTGTCAGAAGGAGCGCTTTCCCCCAAAAAAAGAGAATCTGCTCATACCTGTCATTATCTCATGCAATTTTTTTATGATTGATGAATTATGTTGTACACAGCAACACAAACAACCTTTTGATTCTAACATAACCAAATACAGTAAAAAATATAATATATATATGTATGTATGTATGTATGTATGTATGTGTATATATATAATATATATATGTGTATATATTATCACCCCAAAAAGCTCCAGACCACACACACTTATTAACCAGATAAGCATCGTTCAGCGCTGGGTGCATAGAGAAGTAACTGTTGCACAAGCCTCCTTTCTTCAGTGCTGCAGCTCCCGTTATCTCGCCACTGCAACTGGAGATGGCCGGATTACGGGCCGGGGAGCGTGGTGGCTCACCACCTCACGGCTAACATCTAAAGAAGCTGTTTTTTGGACCGGGGAGATGAAAGAGAAAAAAATATCAACTAAATCTTATGTCCTGACAGTGGCCAAGGCAATGGGGGATCAACCAAACTCCGGGCAGATGGAGATAAGAACCTAGAGGAGGGCTGTTGTGTAACATTAGCTTCTTGTCACAACTCCGGCCCTGCCTCACCTGTCTCTGCGTGGTTAAACCTGGCTAATGCTGAGAGCGCTGCGCCTCTCATGGTCAGGCAGGCTGTTATGAAACATGCGAGCCAAGGCCCCTATCTTTTGTCCTTCTGGGGAGGGAGGGAGGTGCTGGGGACAGCCTATGCTGCCTGCCTGCCTGTATAGGTAAGGGTGAAAACACACCAGTGGTTAGCAGTTACAGACAGTTATCAAGTGACATGTAAATGTATTATCTGGCCTACCTTCCTGATGGCTATCTCTCTCTCCAAGTAGAGCAGCTGCACTGATGTCTGCGTGAATAGGTTTGTTTTTCCTTTTATTTTGATAACCCATTTTGGGGTTATTTCAATTCTATTTACCACTCTTGAACTCACAGCTTTTCTTTCTTAGTCTACCGTTACACGATGCAACTTGCACGCAATTTAAGATGCTTGTGACCAAGTGTTGGAACCAAAATTATTTTCCAATCATTTCGTTCTGAAATAACCATTAATTTTTTTCATTCCATTCCACTGTGCCAAAATAAAGTTCTGAACCCACATTTTTTTTAATGGTTTACAGTGGGGAAAAAAAGTATTTAGTCAGCCACCAATTGTGCAAGTTCTCCCACTTAAAAAGAAGAGAGAGGCCTGTAATTTTCATCATAGGTACACGTCAACTATGACAGACAAAATGAGGAAAAAAATTCCAGAAAATCACATTGTAGGATTTTTTATGAATTTATTTGCAAATTATGGTGGAAAATAAGTATTTGGTCAATAACAAAAGTTTCTCAATACTTTGTTATATACCCTTTGTTGGCAATGACACAGGTCAAACGTTTTCTGTAAGTCTTCACAAGGTTTTCACACACTGTTGCTGGTATTTTGGCCCATTCCTCCATGCAGATCTCCTCTAGAGCAGTGATGTTTTGGGGCTGTCGCTGGGCAACACAGACTTTCAACTCCCTCCAAAGATTTTCTATGGGGTTGAGATCTGGAGACTGGCTAGGCCACTCCAGGACCTTGAAATGCTTCTTACGAAGCCACTCCTTCGTTGCCCGGGCGGTGTGTTTGGGATCATTGTCATGCTGAAAGACCCAGCCACGTTTCATCTTCAATGCCCTTGCTGATGGAAGGAGGTTTTCACTCAAAATCTCACGATACATGGCCCCATTCATTCTTTCCTTTACACGGATCAGTCGTCCTGGTCCTTTTGCAGAAAAACAGCCCCAAAGCATGATGTTTCCACCCCCATGCTTCACAGTAGGTATGGTGTTCTTTGGATGCAACTCAGCATTCTTTGTCCTCCAAACACGACGAGTTGAGTTTTTACCAAAAAGTTCTATTTTGGTTTCATCTGACCATATGACATTCTCCCAATCCTCTTCTGGATCATCCAAATGCACTCTAGCAAACTTCAGACGGGCCTGGACATGTATTGGCTTAAGCAGGGGGACACGTCTGGCACTGCAGGATTTGAGTCCCTGGCGGCGTAGTGTGTTACTGATGGTAGGCTTTGTTACTTTGGTCCCAGCTCTCTGCAGGTCATTCACTAGGTCCCCCCGTGTGGTTCTGGGATTTTTGCTCACCGTTCTTGTGATCATTTTGATCCCACGGGGTGAGATCTTTGCCTGGAGCCCCAGATCGAGGGAGATTATCAGTGGTCTTGTATGTCTTCCATTTCCTAATAATTGCTCCCACAGTTGATTTCTTCAAACCAAGCTGCTTACCTATTGCAGATTCAGTCTTCCCAGCCTGGTGCAGGTCTACAATTTTGTTTCTGGTGTCCTTTGACAGCTCTTTGGTCTTGGCCATAGTGGAGTTTGGAGTGTGGCTGTTTGAGGTTGTGGACAGGTGTCTTTTATACTGATAACAAGTTCAAACAGGTGCCATTAATACAGGTAACGAGTGGAGGACAGAGGAGCCTCTTAAAGAAGAAGTTACAGGTCTGTGAGAGCCAGAAATCTTGCTTGTTTGTAGGTGACCAAATACTTATTTTCCACCATAATTTGCAAATAAATTCATTAAAAATCCTACAATGTGATTTTCTGGAGAAATAAAATCTCAATTTGTCTGTCATAGTTGATGTGTACCTATGATGAAAATTACAGGCCTCTCTCATCTTTTTAAGTGGGAGAACATGCACAATTGGTGGCTGACTAAATACTTTTTTCACCACTGTATATAGTTCCTTTCTGTTCCTTTTGAAACCTCTTAAATCATTTTTTTTTACATTTAGCTTTACATTAAATTACTTCACCAATCAGTGCGGATAGAGCAGCTTGCTATGGAGTGGGCAAGCTATTTACATGCATTGGACAGACAAGTGTAGGGCGTGAGATGCGACTGAAATTTTGTGGGTGGAGGAGGAGGCTTGGCTTGAAGTGCTGGGCATCTTGTTGTTATGAGATGCATTATTTTACATTTACATCATTTAGCAGACGCTCTTATCCAGAGTGACTTACAAATTGGTGCATTCAACTTATGATAGCCAGTGGGACAAGCACTTTTTTTGTATGGGGGTGAGGGAGGGAGGGGTTTAGAAGGGTTACTTTTATACTATTCCAGGTATTCCTTAAAGAGGTAGGGTTTCAAGTGTCTCCGGAAGGTGGTCAGTGACTCCGCTGTCCTGGCGTCGTGGGGGAGCTTGTTCCTCCATTGTCCTGGCGTAGTGGGGGAGCTTGTTCCTCCATTGAGGTGCCAGAGCATTGAATAGCTTTGACTGGGATGAGCGGGAACTGTGCTTCCGTAGAGGTAGGGGGGATAGCAGGCCAGAGGTGGATGAACGTAGTGCCCTCGTTTGGGTGTAGGGTCTGATCAGAGCCTGAAGGTAAGGAGGTGCCGTTCCCCTCACAGCTCCGTAGGCAAGCACCATGGTCTTGTAGTAGATGCGAGCCTCAACTGGAAGCCAGTGGAGTGTACGGAGGAGCGGGGTGACATGAGAGAACTTGGGAAGGTTGAACACCAGACGGGCTGCAGCGTTCTGGATAAGTTGTAGGGGTTTAATGGCACAGGCCCAGCTAACAGCGAGTTGCATTAATCCAGACGGGAGATGACAAGTGCCTGGATTAGGACCTGTACCGCTTTCTGTGTGAGGTAGGGTCGTACTCTTCAATTGTTGTAGAGCATGAACCTGCAGGATCGGGTCACCGCTTTGATGTTAGCGGAGAACGACAGGGTGTTGTCCAGGGTCACACCAAGATTCTTTGCACTCTGGGAGGAGGACACAATGGAGTTGTCAACCGTGATGGCGAGATCATGGAGCGGGCAGTCCTTTCCCGGGAGGAAGAGCAGCTCCGTCTTGCCGAGGTTCAGTTTGAGGTGGTGATCCGACATCCACACTGATATGTCTGCCAGACATGCAGAGATGCGATTCACCACCTGGTTATCAGAAGGGGGAAAGGAGAAAATGAATTGTGTGTCGTCTGCGTAGCAATGATAGGAGAGACCATGTGAGGATATGACAGAGCCAAGTGACTTGGTGTATAGAGAGAATAGGAGAGGGCCTAGAACTGAGCCCTGGGGGACACACCAGTGGTGAGAGCACGTGGTGCGGAGACAGATTCTCGCCACGCCACCTGGTAGGAGCGACCTGTCAGGTAGGACGCAATCCAAGAGTGAGCAGCGCCGGAGATGACCAACTCGGAAAGGGTGGAGAGGAGGAAGTGATGGTTCACAGTATCAAAGGCAGCAGATAGGTCTAGAAGGATAAGAGCAGAGGAGAGGGAGTTAGCTTTAGCAGTGCGGAGAGCCTCCGTGACACAGAGAAGAGCAGTCTCAGTTGAATGACCAGTCTTGAAACCTGACTGGTTTGGATCAAGAAGGTCATTCTGAGAGAGATAGCAGGAGAGTTGGCTAGAGACGGCACGCTCAAGAGTTTTGGAGAGAAAAGAAAGAAGGGATACTGGTCTTTACATCGGAGGGATCGAGTGTAGGTTTTTTTTAGGAGGGGTGCAACTCTCACTCTCTTGAAGACAGAAGGGACATGGCCAGCGGTCAAGGATGAGTTGATGAGCGAGGTGAGGTAAGGGAGAAGGTCTCCGGAAATGGTCTGGAGAAGAGAGGAGGGGATAGGTTCAAGCGGGCAGGTTGTTGGGCAGCCGGCTGTCACATGTCGCAAGATTTCATCTGGAGAGAGAGGGGAGAAAGAAGTCAAAGCATAGGGTAGGGCAGTGTGAGCAGGATCAGCGGTGTCATTTGACTTAATAAATGAGGATTGGATGTCGTCAACCTTTTCAAAATGGTTGACGAAGTCATCCACAGAGAGGGAGGAGGGAGGGGGTGGAGGATACAGCAGGGAGGAGAAGGTGGCAAAGAGCTTCCTAGGGTTAGAGGCAGAGGCTTGAAATTTAGAGTGGTAGAAAGTGGCTTTAGCAGTGGAAACAGAGGAAGAGAATGTAGAGAGGAGGGAGTGAAAAGATGACAGGTCCGCAGGGAGTCTAGTTTTCCTCCATTTCCGCTCGGCTGCCCGGAGTCCTCTTCTGTGAGCTCGCAATGAGTCGTCAAGCCACGGAGCAGGAGGGGAGGACCGAGCAGGCCGGGAGGATAGGGGACATGGAGAGTCAAAAGATGCAGAAATGGAGGAGAGGAGGGTTGAGGAGGCAGAATCAGGAGATCGGATTGAGAAGGATTGAGCAGAGGGAAGAGATGATAGGATGGAAGAGGAGAGAGTAGCGGGAGAGAGAGAGCGAAGGTTGCGACGGCTCATTACCATCTGAGTAGGGGCAGAGTGAGTAGTGTTGGAGGAGAGCGAGAGAGAAAAGGATACAAAGTAGTGGACGGAGACTTGGATGCGAGTTGCAGTGAGATTAGTAGAAGAACAGCATCTAGTAAAGATGAGGTCAAGCATATTGCCTGCCTTGTGAGTAGGGGGGGACGGTGAGAGGGTGAGGTCAAAAGAGGAAAGGAGTGGAAAGAAGGAGGCAGAGAGAAATTAGTCAAATGCAGACGTAGGGAGGTTAAAGTCACCCAGAACTGTGAGGGGTGAGCCATCCTCAGGAAAGAAACTAATCAAGGCGTCAAGCTCATTGATGAACTCTCCAAGGGAACCTGGAGGGCGATAAATGACAAGGATGTTAAGCTTGAATGGGCTAGTGACTGTGACAGCATGGAATTCAAATGAGGAGATAGACAGATGGGTCAGGGGAAAAAGAGAGAATGTCCACTTTGGAGAGATGAGGATTCCTGTGACACCGCCGAGCTGACCAGATGCTCTCGGGGTATGCGAGAACACATGATCAGACGAAGAAAGAGCAGTAGGAGTATCAGTATTTTCTGTGGTAATCCATGTTTCCGTCAGCGCCAAGAAGTCGAGGGACTGGAGGGTAGCATAGGCTGAGATGAACTCTGCCTTGTTGGCCGCAGAACGGCAGTTCCAGAGGCTGCCGGAGACCTGGAACTCCATGTGGGTCGTGCCCGCAGGGACCACCAGGTTAGAGTGGGAGAAGCCACGCGGTGTGAAACGTTTGTATGGCCTGTGCAGAGAGGAGAAAACAGGGATAGACAGACACATAGTTGACAGGCTACAGAAAAGGCTACAATAATGCAAAGGAGATCGGATTGAAGTTAACTAAACATCTGGGAAAGCGAGAGAGCGGGGCCTCCCTCACTTACGTTTCCCTGAAACACTCAAATATAACTCTCCCAACTTCCACTTTAGAAATTATAATTGTTGTAAACTACAGCGGTTCAATGTTTTCTAGGAATAGACTCTAACTTAGTTTATTCAGCTAGCTAACTTGGAAATATCTGAATTAGGCGCACATATTTATACCTACGGAGGAGCGGCTTCTATGAAGGAACTTTGAATGTCTTTGAGCTTCAGAAAGTTGGCTTAATATTGGACCAGCTAGTTAACAAGCTTGTGTATGCAGAGCGGCACCAGAATTAAAATACAAACACGTCTTACTTTTTTGTAGTTAATAAATCCAATGTGAAACATCTCTCTTCCTAATTTCTGATTCACGCATGTAACGTCAGTATGCTACTAGACTATGCTTCGGAGGGAGGGACCTGCGCGCACACACACACGCACACTGGAAAAGCTTTTCAGCTGGCAGGCAGACACTGGAGTACGTTTCTGAGTTACAGAGTGAGGGCTCTGCATAGGCACTTTGTTGCGTTTTTTTGTGGGACTGGAAATAAATGCCTGGAAGGTAAAAGAACGTTATTAACTGGTTCCCATGCTCCGGTTTTTGGTTCTGTTCCCTGAACCGGTTCCAACCCCTGCTTGCAACTGAGTTGCTTCTTGATTGCTTTGTGAAACACCTCCTGCAACTAATAAGCAACTCATCTGCAACTTGGTTGCATGTAGTTGACATTTTTCAACTTTGTGCAACTAGTTACAAGTAACAGCCAATCAAAACAAACAGTTTTGTCACATGATCCATTCGAAAGTTCGGAATTCCGACCCAGTTGTCATGTCAATGCAGCTGTCAGTGCTTTGCTTTGTGTAACTGCAGCCTTACTGTACTAATAACAAAACCACAAGCAACTTTTCCATTAAAAGCCAATTGAATTACAATGATCCACCTTAAAGCCCGTTTTTGATTTCATGTTTATGGAGCCGCTCCCTCTCGGCTCCCCCTTCTTCGGACCCGAATGCCGCTGTTTTAATCTTGTCGATATCCCATTAGCATCTCCTCTCCGGGTCCCGCCACATGAAAGAAGATGTCGGTTCCCCCTCGGTGGTTCTAACGCGCTGCCGAGCGCGGGGGCACAATGAGCGTGGTCCTGAGCCAAAGGGCCAACCCAAGCGTGCACAAGGCCTGTGTGAATGCTGTCGCCACGGCTCCCGGCCTCCCCTGGAAGTATCAAATCAGAGCCCTCCGCGGGCTTCCACTGAGAGAGGCTCTAATTAGCCTATTTGTTGCCGCCTGAATGGGGTGCCAGAGATTGGCAAGGGGCCCCAATGGAGTGATACGAGCGTGCTAAGAAAGGGGTCATAAAACTCATATCACAAAGGAGCACTCCGGTAGGGGGCTGGGCTGGGCGGTAGGCTGGACTGCACCGCACAGGTCCTGTTTACTACCCGGTCATCTCGCTCCTCTCAGCACCCCAACCAGGTTATGTCTTGGAACAGACACACAAATCAAATCTGGCATGTTGTTAGACAGCTTTTTGCCTGTCTGCATTCCTGCCTCTGAATTTTTGGTTGAAGAAGTTTGTTTTCTTGTAGTTTTGTTGACTGGCTGTTGGGTCACACATGGTTGAGTTTTTCTCTGTTTTTGCAAGTGAACCAACAATTGGCTCTCCTCACGCAGTATGAAAAATGTATGCACTCACTCTGGATAAGAGCGTCTGCTAAATGACTAAAATGTAAATGTAATAGAGGATCTAGATACATTTTCTAACCTCTCTGGATTACAACCAAATTATGATAAATTTACTATTTTACAAATTGGATCACAAAAATATATAATTTTTACATTACCATGTAGTTTACCAATGAAATGGTCTGATGGTGATGTGGATATACTCGTAATACATATCCCAAATGAAATAAATGATCTCACTCCAATACATTTGAATAGAAAGTTAGCAAAAATAGATACAGTGAGGGAAAAAAGTATTTGATCCCCTGCTGATTTTGTACGTTTGCCCACTGACAAAGAAATGATCAGTCTATAATTTTAATAGTAGGTTTATTTGAACAGTGAGAGACAGAATAACAACAACAAAATCCAGAAAAAAGCATGTCAAAAATGTTATAAATTGATTTGCATTTTAATGAGGGAAATAAGTATTTGACCCCCTCTCAGAAAGATTTCTGGCTCCCATGTGTCTTTTATACAGGTAACGAGCTGAGATTAGGAGCACACTCTTAAAGAGAGGGAAATAAGTATTTGACCCCTCTGCAAAATGATTTAGTACTTGGTGGCAAAACCCTTGTTGGCAATCAAAGAGGTCAGACGTTTCTTGTAGTTGGCCACCAGATTTGCACACATCTCAGGAGGGATTTTGTTCCACTCCTCTTTGCAGATCTTCTCCAAGTCATTAAGGTTTCGAGGCTGACGTTTGGCAACTCGAACCTTCAGCTCCCTCCACAGATTTTCTATGGGATTAAGGTCTGGAGACTGGCTAGGCCACTCCAGGACCTTAATGTGCTTATTCTTGAGCCACTCCATTGTTGCCTTGGCCGTGTGTTTTGGGTCATTGTCATGCTGGAATACCCATCCATGACCCATTTTCAATGCCCTGGCTGAGGGAAGGAGGTTCTCACCCAAGATTTGACGGTACATGGCCCCGTCCATCGTCCCTTTGATGCGGTGAAGTTGTCCTGTCCGTTTAGCAGAAAAACACCCCCAAAGCATAATGTTTCCACCTCCATGTTTGACGGTGGGGATGGTGTTCTTGAGGTCATAGGCAGCATTCCTCCTTCTCCAAACACGGCGAGTTGAGTTGATGCCAAAGAGCTTGATTTTGGTCTCATCTGACCACAACACTTTCACCCAGTTCTCCTCTGAATCATTCAGATGTTCATTGGCAAACTTCAGACGGCCCTGTATATGTGCTTTCTTGAGCAGGGCGACCTTGCGGGCGCTGCAGGATTTCAGTCCTTCACGGCGTAGTGTGTTACCAATTGTTTTCTTGGTGACTATGGTCCCAGCTGCCTTGAGATCATTGACAAGATCCTCCTGTGTAGTTCTGGGCTGATTCCTCACCTTCTCATGATCATTGCAACTCCACGAGGTGAGATCTTGCATGGAGCCCCAGGCCGAGGGAGATTGACAGTTATTTTGTGTTTCTTCCATTTGCGAATAATCGCACCAAGCTGCTTGGCGATGGTCTTGTAGCCCATTCCAGCCTTGTGTAGGTCTACAATCTTGTCCCTGACATCCTTGGAGAGCTCTTTGGTCTTGGCCATGGTGGAGAGTTTGGAATCTGATTGATTGATTGCTTCTGGCTCCCAGGTGTCTTTTATACAGGTAACAAGCTGAGATTAGGAGCACTCCCTTTAAGAGTGTGCTCCTAATCTCAGCTCGTTACCTGTATAAAAGACACCTGGGAGCCAGAAATCTTTCTGATTGAGAGAGGGTCAAATACTTATTTCCCTCATTAAAATGCAACTCAATTTATAACATTTTTGACATGAGTTTTTCTGGATTTTTTTGTTGTTATTCTGTCTCTCACTGTTCAAATAAACCTACCATTCAAATTATAGACTGATCATTTCTTTGTCAGTGGGCAAACGTACAAAATCAGCAGGGGATCAAATACTTTTTTCCCTTTTTTCCCTTCCCTCATAGGTTATAGGTTGAGAGCTTTTGTGAAAGAGTTAGAAAGATATGGTATATAGAAGCAAACCGGATGGACATCATGAAAATGATCGGAGAGGTTGAGGGTAGAGGAAGTTCAGGATTAAAAACAAACAAAATATAATTATTGTAAAATTGACTGTCCATAAAATGTATATAGTATGTATAAGCTGGAAGTAGAGGCCTAAGCATTGTTGTTCACTAGTTTACTCCAATTAGGGAAGGGGTGGTGGGGTTGTAAAGTAATAAAAGGAAATATATTTTTTAAAAGGGTATGTATGTATGTATGTATGTATGTATGTACAGTGGGGAGAACAAGTATTTGATACACTGCCGATTTTGCAGGTTTTCCTACTTACAAAGCATGTAGAGGTCTGTAATTTTTATCATAAGTACACTTCAACTGTGAGAGACGGAATCTAAAAATCCAGAAAATCACATTGTATGATTTTTAAGTAATTCATTTGCATTTTATTGCATGACATAAGTATTTGATACATCAGAAAAGCAGAACTTAATATTTGATACAGAAACCTTTGTTTGCAATTACAGAGATCATACGTTTCCTGTAGGTCTTGACCAGGTTTGCACACACTGCAGCAGGGATTTTGGTCCAATCCATACAGACCTTCTCCAGATCCTTCAGGTTTCGGGGCTGTCGCTGGGCAATACGGACTTTCAGCCTCCAAAGATGTTCTATTGGGTTCAGGTCTGGAGACTGGCTAGGCCACTCCAGGACCTTGAGATGCTTCTTACGGAGCCACTCCTTAGTTGCCCTGGCTGTGTGTTTCGGGTCGTTGTCATGCTGGAAGACCCAGCCACGACCCATCTTCAATGCTCTTACTGAGGGAAGGAGGTTGTTGGCCAAGATCTCGCGATACATGGCCCCATCCATCCTCCCCTCAATACGGTGCAGTCGTCCTGTCCCCTTTGCAGAAAAGCATCCCCAAAGAATGATGTTTCCACCTCCATGCTTCACGGTTGGGATGGTGTTCTTGGGGTTGTACTCATCCTTCTTCTTCCTCCAAACACGGCGAATGGAGTTTAGACCAAAAAGCTATATTTTTGTCTCATCAGACCACATGACCTTCTCCCATTCCTCCTCTGGATCATCCAGAACTTCAGACGGGCCTGGACATGCGCTGGCTTGAGCAGGGGGACCTTGCGTGCGCTGCAGGAGTGTGTTACTAATGGTTTTCTTTGAGACTGTGGTCCCAGCTCTCTTCAGGTCATTGACCAGGTCCTGCCGTGTAGTTCTGGGCTGATCCCTCACCTTCCTCATGATCATTGATGCCCCACAAGGTGAGATCTTGCATGGAGCCCCAGACCGAGGATGATTGACCGTCATCTTGAACTTCTTCCATTTTCTAATAATTGCACCAACAGTTGTTGCCTTCTCACCAAGCTGCTTGCCTATTGTCCTGTAGCCCATCCCAGCCTTGTGCGGGTCTACAATTTTATCCCTGATGTCCTTACACAGCTCTCTGATCTTGGCCATTGTGGAGAAGTTGGAGTCTGTTTGATTGAGTGTGTGGATAGGTGTCTTTTATACAGGTAACGAGTTCAAACAGGTGCAGTTAATACAGGTAATGAGTGG
Organism: Coregonus lavaretus; assembly: GCF_964263955.1. Lineage (NCBI taxonomy): Eukaryota > Metazoa > Chordata > Actinopteri > Salmoniformes > Salmonidae > Coregonus > Coregonus lavaretus. The sequence continues at coordinate 19,356,312 of NC_140002.1, forward strand.
AGAACAGGAGGGCTTCTTAAAGAAAAACTAACAGGTCTGTGAGAGCCGGAATTCTTACTGGTTGGTAGGTGATCAAATACTTATGTCATGCAATAAAATGCAAATTAATTACGTAAAAATCATACAATGTGATTTTCTGGATTTTTGTTGCATGACATAAGTATTTCAAAGAAAAAAAAAATCGATTCCGTCTCTCACAGTTGAAGTGTACCTATGATAAAAATTACAGACCTCTACATGCTTTATAAGTAGGAAAACCTGCAAAATCGGCAGTGTATCAAATACTTGTTCTCCCCACTGTATATATTTGCGAGAGAAAAAAATATATGGGGGATTGGAAGTGATGCAGGCTATTACATTGATGGAAGTTACAATCTATCTGCAATATTAAAGCTGATCTACCCCCTGAAATTTAAAAAAATATATAATAATAATAATTGCCTCTTGGAGGCACACTATTTTACTGTCTCAGTTTTCACTGTCTCTTAACACCCCATTGAAGGTAACCAATATGTCTGCCCCTCTTTCAGACTGCTACTAGCAGAGAGCACCGAGTGCGGGTCGGAGCAGTGTAGCTCGAGCGACTCGTTTTAAGCCTTACTGTAATCCAGGGGGGATCAGTTGGGTAAATCATGGTATAAAGCTTAAAACCATAATTGATTATGTATTTGCTGACTGAAGACGCCCAGAGAGATTAGCAGTGGCAGAGAGCTGATGATGATGGATAGCATGGTGCTTGGAGAGGCCGCATGTCAGCTAGGGCTGTGACGATACCAGTATCGCAATATTTTTTCCATTGCAATAATGAAAACAGCAGACAACTCTTTGGTCCTTTTAAAAACCTGCTGTATGTAAAATATGATGTGCTATAGCTTGGAATATAAATACATGTGACTCTGGATGACAACATAATAATGTTTGTTTCCAACATTAGAGCTGTTTTCCCAAAGAAGTTAAATCTGCTTCGTGTTTTGTTTTCCTTGCCATGATAGTAATGAGTATCGCGATACTGGTATCGTCCCGGCCCTAATGTCAGCTAGATTCAGCTGAAGGGTGATGATATGTTGGATGTCTCCTAAAATGAGCGAAGTTGATAGAGGTTTATTTCGCTCAGTTGGTAGAGCATGGCGCTTGCAACGCCAGGGTTGTGGAAAACGTAAACTCTGGATAAGAGCGTCTGCTAAATGACTAAAATGTATATTTCTGGCCTTTTTTGATTAGATGACATTCAAATGTGGATAGAGATTCATGATTATTGTCTTGTACATCAGTCTCAAATTCTTTGTATTGGTAGGTGTATCAAATAGATTTTTCTTGTTGACGATCTTGCTGTCAGTTTCCCTCGATCTTTCTTTTTTTAGTCTGATCAAGATTGTTTTGGGGTTTGTGTGTTTTTGTCTGTGGTCCTCAAATGTTTCCATTTCCTGCATCAATAACGGACATGTCATGAGTCAAACAGCATAATTTCTACCGCACCTGTCTCGGCCAGGAAGTTACTGACTATGCTGTCGGGTCTTGCTGAACCCCATTAAGCATAGTGTAAAATAGGCCTGTACCCCCCCCCTGCCCTACCCACCCTATTACACAGACCTCCCTTCCAAATAAGGGTTTGCTTGTCCAGACAGGAATTTTACGTCCCATTATCCTTCTTTGAAATTCCAGCGAAGGAAACGCCCATTGATTCTCTGTCTCCGGGTTCGTTCTGGTGTCCTTTCTCGGAGCGACCCAGAGTTTTTCTTATTTTTCTTACTGGCCTCTGGCACGTTGTCTATGGCCACAGTATGCGAGGGACTGGAGTCCCAAACAGGTCTTTGGGTCGTTAATGCCATGTCACACCTTATCTTAGGCCCCCTCACCTTCCTGCATCTCCTCACATGCCTTGGAGTGGGGAAATATTTAACTTAGCCTCTTACCCGACACCCCCACACCACCACTCTACTCTATAGACGCAGACACACACATACACTGGTCAGCAAAGAGACAGGGCTGTGAAAGAGTTTCGCCATCAACGATACCTATCTGCCATAGTGCACTGTTTAGTGCAAATGTTTTTTTAAATCTCACTTGTAGTATCTTACACTGAACAAAAATATAAACAGTGCATGTAAAGTATTGGTTCCATTTTTCCAGACCACGTGTAGACCACGTGTAATCACGCCAGCCCAGGACCTCCACATCCGGCTTCTTCCCTTGCGGGATCGTCTGAGACCAGCCACCTGGACAGCTGATGAAACTGTGGGTTTGCAAAACCAAAGAATTTCTGCACAAACTGTCAGAAACAGTCTCAGGGAAGCTCATCTGCGTGCTTGTCGTCCTCACCAGGGTCTTGACCAGACTGCAGTTCGCCGTCATAACCGACTTCAGTGGGCAAATGCTCACCTTCGATGGCCACTGGCACGCTGGAGAAGTGTTCTCTTCACGGATGAATCCCGGTTTCAACTGTAACGGGCAGATGGCAGACCGTTTATGGCGTCGTGTCGGCAAGCGGTTTGCTGTTCATAACGTTGATATCAGAGTGCCCCTTGGTGGCGGTGCGGTTATGGTATGGGCAGGCATAAGCTACGGACAACGAACACAAAAACGAGCATTTTATCGATGGCAATTTGAATGCACAGATATACCGTGAAGAGATCCTGAGGCCCATTGTTGTGCCATTCATCTGCCGCCATCACTTCATGTTTCAGCATGATCATGTACAGCTCCATGTCGCAAGGATCTGTACACAATTCCTGGAAGCTGAAAATGTTCCAGTTCTTTCATGGCCTGCATACACACCAGACATGTCACCCATTGAGCATGTTTGGGATGCTCTGGATCGACTTGTACGACAGCATGTTCCAGTTCCCGCCAATATCCAGCAACTTCGCACAGCCATTGAAGAGGAGTTGGACAACATTCCACAGGCCACAATCAACAGCATGATCAACTCTATCCGAAGGAGATATCGCGCTGCTTGAGGAAAATGGTGGTCATATCAGATACTGACTGGTTTCTGTGACCAACAGATGCATATCTATATTTCCAGTCATGTGAAATCCATAGATTAGGGCCTAATTTATTTATTTAAATTGACTGATTTCCTTATATGAACTGTAACTCAGTAAAATCTTTGAAATTGTTGCATGTTGCGTTTTTTGGGTTGGTCAGTGTAGTATGAGTTACTACTCTTGAAGCTGGTCCTCTGTAGCTCAGCTCAGCTCAGCTGGTAGAGCACGGCGCTTGTAACACCAAGGTAGTGGGTTCGATCCCATGGGACTACCCATACACAAAAATGTATGCACGCATGACTGTAAGTCGCTTTGGATAAAAGCGTCTGCTAAATGGCATTATTATTATTATTTAAATACTGTAGTTCCATATGTATTTGTGTGATTTATTTGATCACTTTATACACCTTGAGAAATTGTTTTATTCATCAGACTGAGTTAGTCTTCAGAGCCTCATCAAAAGGAAAATGAAATGGTAAAGTTTTTTCCCGAAGCCCTACACCGTTAGATTTGGATTTGGTTTGGATCTGTCAATTTTATCTGTCCTATTGCTCATTTCCTGAGACTTAGTGTCCCAGGGTTTAGTGTCCCCCTCTCTCTGTCCCTGTTCCTGCACATGGGAGGCAAAGGACAAAGGCTAATGTGTGTCTGAGCTGGGGGTTGGGGGGGGGGGGGGGGGGGGTGTGACCTGCTTGGAGCCGTGGATTGAGAATCTGACAGGGGCTCTTTTATTATTTGTATTTTTTGCCCTCTGTGGGTGTAGCGGCAGGAGGCTGGGGGTCTAAGAGCCATGAGAGCCACCATTATGAGAGGTGGGCTCTGTTACAGTAGAGTGGATGCCGGGGTCTCGGCCCAGACAAAGGCAGGGTCAAACAGGCCCCCATTATTTACAGTAGTCCCTTTGATTGCCCGAGTGAAACAGCAGCCTCCAGGGGCCTTATGGGAGGACCACTGTTTTTGCTCAATCAGGCCTCCAATAAGGTCAAAGAGCATCAGAATGGGGTTGTGTTTGGGGGGAGGCTGACTTCCAGGGGGGCTGCTTCATAATGAAAAGTGGGCTTTTTTATTGATCAGCAAATAATTTTGGCACACAGGCAACGTCTTAGAACAACTGTGTGTCCATGGCATGGTGGGCATGAGGAAAAGTGCAGCGTGGATGAGAAAGACAGGGGAGCCTTACTGTGTCTCTGTCTGTCTGTCTGTCTGTCTCTGTCTGTCTGTCTGTCTGTCAGCCACCTCAGAGAGACAAAGAAGAGGAGTAATGCTCAAAACAATGGAGGGTGTTATTTAGACAAGTACAATTCTACACCTTTGTGGACACCCCAACTCCGCTGTACATTACTTAAGAAACCGCTTTGACCCACAGTAGTGCAATGAGTGAGAATTTGACCCCAAGTATGAATTAAACAATTTTTAAAAGCTGTAGCATGTAACCTAATTCCCAAGATCCAGTTAAATCATTGTTGATCCCATGCAAAGAGATAGCATGCTTAAGAATAAGCTCATTACTCTGCACAATCAAGACATGAAAGAACTGGAATTTAGCCCAAGCAGTTTGATTTCAGTGTGTTTGATACGTTTATTTAGCTTAATCTCAATACTGCTGCATCAATATCATATACCATCTTATGGGACTCAATTACCAAATCCTCTTTGGAGAGGCAGTCTTATTTGTTTTCTTTCATTAAGAAATGGAAAGTCACCCGAGCTCCGGGCACGAGAGGAAAATGCACCATCTGCCAGGAGTATCCTCTGTAATCTTCATGTAATTTTGCCTTCAGTGGCAGTGATGAGAAACGGACACTGGTTGAAGAAAGAGAGTAACGGCCATACAATATGAATAACTCAAGTCTGCTGGAACAGATTTTTAGGGGCACAATGACTCTAGGGTCAGAGTTTGCCTGGCCTGGGCATTAACGGTGAGGGGTGGAGGTCAGGGGAGGTCCTGGGGTCCGGTTTGACCCCCACCTCTCACCCCATTGTCCTTAAGAACACAAAGGGACCTGCCATCCTACTGGTCAGTCCTCTCCTCAACCCAATCCGAGTTTGACAGAGGCTTTGAATTTGGCTGACTGAACACCAGTAAGTCACCAATCAAAGAAAAAAGGGAAACGTTTTACAGTGCCTTCAGAAAGTATTCATACCCCTTGACTTACTCCACATTTTGTTTTGTTACAGCATGAATTCAAAATGGATTAAATATTTATTTTTTATCACCCATCTACACACAATACCCCCATAATGACAAAGTGAAAACATGTTTTAAGACATTTTTGTAAATGTATTGAAAAGGAAATACAGAAATATCTCATTTACATACACTATACAGTGCATTCGGAAAGTATTCAGACCCCTTCCCCTTTTCCACACTTTGTTACGTTATAGCCTTATTTTAAAATTGATTAAATAAAACATTTTCCTCATCAATCTACATACAATACCACATAATGACAAAGCAAAAACAGGTTTGATCACATTTACATAAGTATTCAGACCCTTTACTCAGTACTTTGTTGAAGCACCTTTGGTAGCGATTACAGCGTCGAGTCTTCTTGGGTATGATGCTACAAGCTTGGCACACCTGTATTTGGGGAGTTTGTCCCATTCTTCTCTGCAGATCCTCTCAAGCTCTGTCAGGTTGGATGGGGAGTGTCGCTGCACAGCTATTTTCAGGTCTCTCCAGAGATGTTAGATCGGGTTCAAGTCCGGGCTCTGGCTGGGCCACTCAAGGACATTCAGAGACTTGTCCCAAAGCCACTCCTGCGTTGTCTTGGCTGTGTGCTTAGGGTCGTTGTCCTGTTGGAAGGTGAACCTTCGCCCCAGTCTGAGGTCCTGAGCGCTCTGGAGCAGGTTTTCATCAAGGATCTCTCTGTACTTTGCTCTGTTCATCTTTCCCTCAATCCTGACTAGTCTCCCAGTCCCTGCGCTGAAAAACATCCCCACAGCATGATGCTGCAATCTCCATGCTTCACCGTAGGGATGGTGCCAGGATTCCTCCAGACGTGACGCTTGGCATTCAGGCCAAAGAATTCAATCTTGGTTTTATCAGACCAGAGAATATTGTTTCTCATGGTCTAAGAGTCCTTTAGGTGCCTTTTGGCAAACTCCAAGCGGGCTGTCACGTGCCTTTTAACTGAGGAGTGGCTTCCGTTTGGCCACTCTACCATAAAGGCCTGATTGGTGGAGTGCTGCAGAGATGGTTGTCCTTCTGGAAGGTTCTCCCATCTCCACAGAGGAACTCTGGAGCTCTGTCAGAATGACCATCAGGTTCTTGGTCACCTCCCTGACCAAGGCCCTTCTCCCCCGATTGCTCTGTTTGGCCGGGCGGCCAGCTCTAGGAGGAGTCTTGGTGGTTCCAAACTTCTTCCATTTAAGAATGATGGAGGCCACTGTGTTCTTGGGGACATTCAATGCTGCAGACATCTTTTGGTACCCTTCCCCAGATCTGTGCCTCGACACAATCCTGTCTCGGAGCTCTACGGACAATTCCTTTGACCTCATGGCTTGGTTTTTGCTCTGACATGCACTGTCAACTGTAGGACCTTACCACAGGTGGACTCCAATCAACATGTAGAAATATCTCAAGGATGAGCAGTGGAAACAGGATGTACCTGAGCTCAATTTCGAGTCTCATAGCAAAAGGTCTGAATACCTACAGTGGGGAGAACAAGTATTTGATACACTGCCGATTTTGCAGGTTTTCCTACTTACAAAGCATGTAGAGGTCTGTAATTTTGATCATAGGTACACTTCAACTGTGAGAGACGGAATCTAAAAGAATTCCGGCTCTCACAGACCTGTTAGTTTTTCTTTAAGAAGCCCTCCTGTTCTCCACTCATTACCTCTATTAACGGCACCTGTTTGAACACGTTACCTGTATAAAAAACACCTGTCCACACACTCAATCAAACAGACTCCAACCTCTCCACAATGGCCAAGACCAGAGAGCTGTGTAAGGACATCAGGGATAAAATTGTAGACCTGCACAAGGCTGGGATGGGCTACAGGACAATAGGCAAGCAGCTTGGTGAGAAGGGAACAACTGTTGGCGCAATTATTAGAAAATGGAAGAAATTCAAGATGACGGTCAATCATCCTCGGTCTGGGGCTCCATGCAAGATCTCACCTCGTGGGGCATCAATGATCATGAGGAAGGTGAGGGATCAGCCCAGAACTACACGGCAGGACCTGGTCAATGACCTGAAGAGAGCTGGGACCACAGTCTCAAAGAAAACCATTAGTAACACACTACGCCGTCATGGATTAAAATCCTGCAGCGCACGCAAGGTCCCCCTGCTCAAGCCAGCGCATGTCCAGGCCCATCTGAAATTTGCCAATGACCATCTGGATGATCCAGAGGAGGAATGGGAGAAGGTCATGTGGTCTGATGAGACGAAAATATAGCTTTTTGGTCTAAACTCCACTCGCCATGTTTGGAGGAAGAAGGATGAATACAACCCCAAGAACACCATCCCAACCGTGAAGCATGGAGGTGGAAACATCATTCTTTGGGGATGCTTTTCTGCAAAGGGGACAGGACGACTGCACCGTATTGAGGGGAGGATGGATGGGGCCATGTATCGCGAGATCTTGGCCAACAACCTCCTTCCCTCAGTAAGAGCATTGAAGATGGGTCGTGGCTGGGTCTTCCAGCATGACAACGACCCGAAACACACAGCCAGGGCAACTAAGGAGTGGCTCCGTAAGAAGCATCTCAAGGTCCTGGAGTGGCCTAGCCAGTCTCCAGACCTGAACCCTATAGAAAATATTTGGAGGGAGCTGAAAGTCCGTATTGCCCAGCGACAGCCCCGAAACCTGAAGGATCTGGAGAAGGTCTGTATGGAGGAGTGGGTCAAAATCCCTGCTGCAGTGTGTGCAAACCTGGTCAAGACCTACAGGAAACATATGATCTCTGTAATTGCAAACAAAGGTTTCTGTACCAAATATTAAGTTCTGCTTTTCTGATGTATCAAATACTTATGTCATGCAATAAAATGCAAATTAATTACTTAAAAATCATACAATGTGATTTTCTGGATTTTTGTTTTAGATTCCGTCTCTCACAGTTGAAGTGTACCTATGATAAAAATTACAGACCTCTACATGCTTTGTAAGTAGGAAAACCTGCAAAATCGGCAGTGTATCAAATACTTGTTCTCCCCACTGTATGTAAAGGTATTTCTGTTTTTATTTTTAATACATTTGCAAAAAAATCCCAAAACCTGTTTTCACTTTATCATTATGGGGTATTTTGTGTAGGTTGACCTGAAAAAATTGCTGTGCAGCAACGCTCCCCATCCAACCTGACAGAGCTTGAGAGGATCTGCAAAGAAGAATGGGAGAAACTCCCCAAATACAGGTGTGGCAAGCTTGTAGCGTCATACCCAAGAAGACTTGAGGCTGGAATCGCTGTACTGAGTAAAGGGTCTGAATACCTATGTAAATATGACATTTCAGTTATTTGTCTTCATATTTTTGCAAAAATAGATAAAAACCAGTTTTTGCGTCGTCATTATGTGTTATTGTAAGTGCTGCTGTTGTGAAGTTAAAACGTCTAGGAGCAACAACGGCTCAGCCGCGAAGTGGTAGGCCACACAAGCTCACAGAACGGGACCACCGAGTGCTGAAGCACGTAGCGCGTAAAAATCCTATGTCCTCGGTTGCAACACTCACTACCGAGTTCCAAACTGCCTCTGGAAGCAACGTCAGCACAGAATTGTTCGTCGGGAGCTTCATGAAATGGGTTTCCATGGCCGAGCAGCCGCACACAAGCCTAAAATCACCATGTGCGATGCCAAGCATCAGCTGGAGTGTTGTAAAGCTCGTCTGCCATTGTCTCTGGAGCAGTGGAAACGCGTTCTCTGGAGTGATGAATCATGCTTCACCATCTGGTAGTCCAACGGACGAATCTGGGTTTGGCGGATGCCAGGAGAACACTACCTGCCCCAATGCATAGTGCCAACTGTAAAGTTTGGTGGAGGAGGAATAATGGTCTGGGGCTGTTTTTCATGGTTCAGTCTAGGCCCCTTAGTTCCAGTGAAGGGAAATGTTAACTCTACAGCATACAATGACATTCTAGATGATTATTTGCTTCCAACTTTGTGGCAACAGTTTGGGGAAGGTCCTTTCCTGTTTCAGCATGACAATGCCCCCATGCACAAAGCGAGGTCCATACAGAAATGGTTTGTCGAGATCGGTGTGGAAGAACTTGACTGACCTGCACAGAGCCCTGACCGCAACCCCATCGAACACCTTTGTGTGTGGAGCCCAGACTCTGTCTGGAGCTGGTCGTCGGACCAAAGTGAGCAACCGGGCAAGAATGACCTTAGTCAGGGAGTTGAACCCAATGACCACTCTGACAGAACTGCAGAGTTCCTTGGCTGAGATGGGAGAACCTGCCTGAAGGACAACAGTCTCTACAGCACTTCACCAATCTGGGCTTTATGGGAGAGTAGCCAGACGGAAGCCACTCCTAAGAAAAATCTACAAGATGGCACGCCTGGAGTTTGCAAAAATATGATGTTATCTGATGAGAAAATGTACTCTTTGGCCTAGAAAACCAGGCACAGTTAATCACCTGTCTAACACCATCCCTACCATGAAGCATTATGCTATGGCAGCATCATGCTATGGGGATGGTTTTCAGCGGCAGGAATTGGGAGACTGGTAAGGATAGAGGGAACAATGAATGGAGCCAAATACAGGCAAATCCTTGAGAACCTGCTTACGAATGACCTTAGACTGGGGTGAAGATTTACGTTCCAACAGGACAATGACTCCAAGCATACAGCAAAAGCAACACTGGAATGGCTTCAAAACAAGAATATGAAATTCCTTGAGTGGCCCAGCCAAAGCCCAGACTTGAATCCCATTGAAAATCTGTGGAAAGACTTGAAGATTGCTGTTCACCGCCACTCCCCATCTAACTTAATCTGCAAGGAAGATCCAGATGTAAAAAGCTGATACAAACATACCGAAGACAACTCAAAGCTGTAATCGCTGCCAAAGGTGCTTCTACAAAGTATTGACACAGGGGTGTGAATACTTATGTAAATGAGATTTCTGTATTTCATTTAATACATTTTCTAAAATGTCTAAAAACATGTTTTCACTTTGTCATTATGGGCTATTGTCAAATCAAATCAAAATCAAATGTTATTTGTCACATTCGCCGAATACAACCGGTGTAGACCTTACCGTGAAATGCTTACTTACAAGCCCTTAACCAACAATGCAGTTTTAAGAAAATAGAGTTAAGAAAATATTTACTAAAGAAACTAAAGTAAAAAAATACAAAAGTATCACTATAAAATAACTAATGAGGCTATATACAGGAGGTACCGGTACCGAGTCAATGTGGGGGGGTACAGGTTAATCGAGGTAATTTGTACATGTAGGTAGGGGTAAAGTGACTATGCATAGGTAATAAACAGCGAGTAGCAGCAGTGTAAAAACAAAGGGGGGGTCAATGCAGATAGTCCAGGTGGCCATTGTATTAACTGTTCAGCAGTCTTATGACTTGGGGGTAGAAGATGTTAAGCAGCCTTTTGGACCTAGACTTGGCCCTCCGGTAACGCTTGCCGTGCGGTAGCAGAGGGAACAGTCTATGACTTGGGTGACTGGATTCTTTGACAATTTTTTGGGCCTTCCTCTGACACCACCTAGTATATAGGTCCTGGATGGCAGGAAGCTTGGCCCCAGTGATGTACTGGGCCGTACACACTACCCTCTGTAGCGCCTTACGGTCGGATGCCGAGCAGTTGCCATACCAGGCGGTGATGCAACCGGTCAGGATGCTTTCGATGGTGCAGCTGTAGAACATTTTGAAGATCTGGGGACCCATGCCAAATCTTTTCAGTCTCCTGAGGGAGAAAAGGCATTGTCGTTCCCTCTTCACGACTGTCTTGGTGTGTTTGGACCATGATAGTTTGTTGGTGAAACTCTCGACTCGCTCCACTACAGCCCTGTCGATGTGAATGGGGCCGTGTTCAGCCATCCTTTTCCACGATTATCTCCTTTGTCTTGCTCACGTTGAGGGAGAGGTTGTTCGCCTTGCACCACACTGCCAGGTCTCTGACCTCCTCCCGATAGGCTGTCTCGTCGTTGTCGGTGATCAGGCCTACCACTGTTGTGTCGTCAGCAAACTTAATGATGGTGTTGGTGTCGTGCTTGGACAGGGAGGACAGGAGGGGACTAAGCATGCACCCCTGAGGGGCCCCCGTGTTGAGGATCAGCGTGGCAGATGTGTTGTTGCCTACCCTTACCACCTGGGGCCGGCCCGTCAGGAAGTCCAGGATCCAGTTGCAGAGGGATGTGTTTAGTCCCAGGGTCCTTAGCTTAGTGATGAGCTTTGTGGGCACTATGGTGTTGAACGCTGAGCTGTAGTCAATGAACAGCATTCTCACATAGGTGTTCCTTTTGTCCAGGTGGGAAAGGGCAGTGTGGAGTGCGATTGAGATTGCGTCATCTGTGGATCTGTTGGGGCGGATGTGCGAATTGGTGTGGGTCTAGGGTTTCTGGGATGAAGGTGTTGATGTGAGCCTTGACAAGCGTTTCAAAGAACTTCAGATTACCTTCGCTTTCTTGGGCACAGGGACTATGGTGGTCTGCTTGAAACGTAGGTATTACAGACTCGGTCAGGGAGAGGTTGAAAGTGTCAGTGAAGACACTTGCCAGTTGGTCCGCACATGCTCTGAGTACACGTCCTGGTAATCCGTCTGGAACAGCTGGTGCTCGCATACGTGCTTCAGTGTTGCTTGCCTCGAAGCGAGCATAAAAGGCATTTAGCCCGTCTGGTAGGCTCGCGTCACTGGGCAGCTCACGGCTGGGTTTCCCTTTTGTTTTTGTATTGTGTGTAGAAATCAATTTAATCCATTCTGAATTTAGGTGGTAACACAACAAAATGTGCAATAAGTCGAGGGGTGTGAATGCCTTTTGAAAGCACTGTATTTAATTTATAACCGTGACAATATGAACCATGACAAAATGGCTGCCGCCGATATGAGAAATGTCCCAAAAACGGAGTGACCTAATTTTGAGCTGCGTTTTTATATATAAATATTTTAAATTGGGCCACTGATCATGCAGTGGCAACATAAACAATTTGGAAATGAACTGAATTTATATATTTTACAAATGTAAAGAAAAATATTCTTACAAATTAACCAAGAATATACAATAAATGTTTCTCTCTGCAAATGGATGCTCAGAATATATTATTTCAGTCCTTCTCCTCCCATAAGGCTATGCTGTGGTGACCCTGTTTCCTACCAAATTCCGCATACATTGAGCACATCACTGACATTTGACCAACGTTTTTCCACCAATTCCACCACAGCATAGCCTTACCTGGGTAGTATAGTATTGTTAATGTGGACATGTCTGTTAAAATAGAGTTGTGATAGAAGTGGTCTCTGCCCTGTAATGGGAGTGATACTGGGTCTCCAGCCCTCTGCTGTCCCTCCCTCTCGCTCTCTCTCTCCCTTCCTTTCTTTATTTGCATGCTCTTCTCTCTGCCACCATTGTGATGAAGTAGTGACTCAATTTCATTCTCTAGCTGTCAGCCGGTTACTGTTGTCCACCATGGTGGAATGGTTGAAAATGTACCTTTTTATTTACCACGAGAAGAAAAAACACAGACACACACGCCGCTTTAAGTCATCCAACTTAGTAGGTTATTAACAGGAGGACACACACACTGTAGTGAATTGAATAGCGCATTGAACCACTGTAAATGGGAGCGAATACACGCACTTTGTGTGCAGGAATGTAATCCGGTACAGTACATACAAAATATGACCAGCCATGTCACAGATTAAGGCCAAGTGAAACATGACAAGACGCTATTCATGTAACATGACATGAAATGCATTTTTTTTTTGTAACATTTCATATGTATTTTTTATTTATTTTAGTAACATGTTTACAACAACTGGCCTTAATGAAATATAAAACAATACATTAAAAAAATTAAGCTATTTTGTCTGCAGTCATCGAAAAATATCAAACAGAATCCTTTTCCATCTTGGCCTGTTGTATGTCATTTCTTCGCTCTGCATCTTGACTAGTTTTGTGTTAATATTTACAGTATTTTCAAAATGCCTTTTCACATATGAGGTAAAACAGTTTAATATGGTGTGGGATTAGGTTTAGGAAGGTTATACATCATTCATGTTGTGGTTATCGTTAGTGTAGAATGAGCTCTAAGCTTTTACCGGTCTGAGCGTTGCCTTGAACAAGACAAATGCAAATATGTCAGCTATTTGTAATAAGCCAGAGCGGATATTTGTCTATTGATATGGTGACCCTTGAAAACGATGCAGGCTTGGATCAGAGACCCAGCTTCAATGTGAAAAAAGGGGGATTGCATCGTAGTTTATCTCTGCCTCTCTCTTCCTCTTTCTCTGTAAATACTCTTGACATATCATTGAGGAGATCCAAAGCCCATAATAGTGTGGGAAAAAAAGCGAGAGCCTTGCGAAACGATTGAACGAATATCCAGTGCACACGTTTCTGTCTTCGCTCGGTGTCATTGTTGTCGTCGTCGTTGTTGTTGTTGTTGTGTCGACACCCAGCTTCACAGGGCTCCATTCTGTTCTTCTTCTTTCTGAGTTGGGAGGTGTGACATTTTCCTTGCTGTGAACCATAACAAATGCAACGGAGGCCTGCCTCCCTATTGCAACCCCGAAGGCCTGCGCAGTGCAGCCAGCGTGTCTGCAGAAGCATTCAGAGTTCGGGGGCTTTTCCACATCGAGAAGAGGGCCCTTTGAGCCAGCCCTTAGCCCCCTGCTGTGCCCGCTTCTTCAACGCATTAATAGTTGCACTGGAACTAATTGCGAACCTTAGATGTCTTGAGACCCAGATTGCCTCAACTCCACCACCACCACTGCCCCCACCCCACCTCTCTCTCAAAAAAAGAGAGAAACAATCCAAAGAGAATGTTCAAATTGGCGGACCGTGCCCTCATCCCTTTGCGTAAAAACCTGTTTCGTTTTTTTGTTATTCAGAGCATCTGAAAACATTGGTGTGTGTGTGTTTTGTACTGTAAATGTGTGTTTACACATGGTGTCTGCCTTTTTCTCAAAATGGCTCTCTGCTTTTGATGATTTTGACTGTCCTAAACGGGAGAGGAAGGCTGCTTTTGTCCGCAGAGCAGATGGGAATATTTACTATTCTTCAGCACCTTGGCGAGACGTTAACCACGCATGTTGTCGCTTCCATTTTTCTAACGCATTCACTGGTTGCTCAATAAGTGTTGAAAACATTATTTTGTTGTCTGCATTCATCCCAATATGCATTTCCAATGCGTACATTGTACATGGTGTACAACCAAAGAGTGCAGAGGGACTGGGATAGAACTAAAGTCTAGCTCCAGACCGCTGTTCTTCTCTTTTGATTGTGCCCCTGTTCCCCTCAACATTCCCAATTCAAAGTGAGCTGGGGGAGGGAGGGAGCAGGAATACCCTTTTTTATTATTTTATTGTAGCAATAGAGCAGTGTTGTTGAAAAGGTGCTGGACCTAGTCTCGCTCCCTCAGTCCCTCGGTCTCTCACACTTCGTGTGTGTTTGCATTTATCTGTTTGTGTTGACCTCCACATGAATATACATGAACACCATACAAACGCATGTTGATAGGTGTGACAGAAGTGTGTCTTGGTTGTTTAAAAGCTCCTCCACCAAAACAGAAACCCAAATCAACAACCACTGGCTGTAGTCTCACAGTGAGTCGCAGGCTGCATGTGCATCACGCTGGTCACATCAACATGTCTGTGCTCACACTCCGTCAACGTATCTCACAAAAAAATCCTGAGACCTCTTCGTCAGTCAGGAGCCTTGAGTGCGTGAAGAAGCACTGACAAAGGAGCCCTACACACACACACACACACACACACACACACACACACACACACACACACACACACAAACAAAAAAGGGGCCAAATTTAAAAATTCTGCAGTTTTAGGACAAACGTCAATAAAGAGGGGGTCAGTCTTCGATTAATGACATCTCGTGACATTGAGAGAAAAAAATCGCGGGGCTGAGCTACTTCAAAGCCTAACTGAAGATATCACTCCTCACATAGCTATCCAGCATTGTCTGCACTCTGAAGAGCATCTCTGGAGACTGTATATTTGACTGTGCGTGTATGTGTCTGGGTTTCTGAAAGTCTCTCAGTATGCATGCATGTCTGAGCTGTGTGCTGGTAGTTTAAACAGACAGCTCGGTGCATTCAACATGTCAATAGTTCTTACAAACACAAGTAGTGATGAAGTCAATCTCTCCTCCACTGTGAGCCAGGAGATATTGGCATATTAATGTTAGCTCTCTGTGTACATTTAAGGGCTAGCGATGCTGCACTGTTGTGGGCCGATTGTAATTTTTCTAATTCCCTCTTTGTGGCACCTGACTGGACAGTAGTACAGCAATGTTCCCTCTAAACGGCCGCGCATTTCCTCCAGGACTGCTGTGCAGAATAAATACCATGCAGGGCAGAGACGCAAGAGATTGAACTTCACTGAGTTCGCCCCATTAGTTTGCACTATATACTGTAGATCAATAGTTTTCTGTGATCTAATCAACATATTTGGCCCCTTTTCAATGCAACAAACCAAAACAAATCTAACTTAGCAAGATTGAGTCTATGATTTTGTTGTAAGCAGAGCCAGTGCGCAACGGAGTAGAATTCTATTGGCGGGTGTTGACCACGAGATTCTTTCAATCACCCGCGAGTGAATGCGCTTTTCAGATCAGAGAGCAGAACTGCGTGTTTGCACGTTTGTTGATATTCTTTGATAGTTAGCGAGTTCTTCGCCCTGTTATAGATAAGTATAGGTCAGCAAAGGGGACTTCCTGATTCTTACAAGAGCACAAAACGTGTAGGCTACCTTTCAAGCTGTCTTTGAAAAGCCAGTCAGGTAAAAATCTTAATTAAAGGGGCAGTGTTGTATTTTGAGACAGGTGTGAATATGCAAATAAGCCAATAGGCAGAGTGGTAGTCTACATAGTCTAATTCTCTGTATGGTAAAAATTTATTTTATTTTGTAAAGTGGTTTCTTGCATCATACAACACAATACAATGCAATTCACAGTCACCTGTTTGGCCCATGGTGTTACAGACCAAGTAAAAAATAATTAATATCAAGCCCTTCATAATGTAAAAACGTTTTTTAAAAGTCTTGTGCAATGTAGTCCTGCATTGAACACCACATATAGGCTACTGTAGGCTATATCATAGAAATCAAAAGCTATTTCCATGTGAAAATGTTATGGGATTTGCTCCATTGGTATTGTTGGTAGGCCTACATTATGCTCAAATAGACACAATAGCCTATTGGCTACTGTCTAACACTATAAGGGTACAGCCTCAGTGTTCACTGTAAACCCGCGCCGGAAGTTGCACAACATTTTCACAACGTTCAAGTTTCCGCTCACAAGACCTAAAATTTACTCAGTGCCCCAAAACATTTGAGGGAACATTGAGTCCAAGTGCGACAAAACTAGTGCCTGTAGGACCTGCCTTGTTGATAGCAATGTTAGGAAAGCAGAGCAGTGCTTTATTATGGACAGGCCTCTCCCCATCTTAGCTACTGTTGCATCCAATATGTTTTGACCTTGAGTTTACAATTCAGGGTTACTCCAAGCAGTTTAGTCTCCACTACTTGCTCAATTAAAATCAAATGTTTATTGGTTGCATACACATATTTAGCAGATGTTATTGCGTGTGTAGCGAAATGCTTGTGTTCCTAGCTCCAACAGTGCAGTAATATCTGAACAATTCACAACAATACACACAAATCTTAAAGTAAGAGAATGGATTTAAGAAATGTATAAATATTAGGACGAGCAATGTTGGAGTCCGGAGTATGTGTATGTGTGTGTGTGTGTGTGTGTGTGTGTGTGTGTGTGTGTGTATGTATATATATATATATATATATATATATATATACAGTGAGGGAAAAAAGTATTTGATCCCCTGCTGATTTTGTACGTTTGCCCACTGACAAAGAAATGATCAGTCTATAATTTCAATGGTAGGTTTATTTGAACAGTGAGAGACAGAATAACAACAAAAAATCCAGAAAAACGCATGTCAAAACTGTTATAAATTGATTTGCATTTTAATGAGGGAAATAAGTATTTGACCCCCTCTCAATCAGAAAGATTTCTGGCTCCCAGGTGTCTTTTATACAGGTAACGAGCTGAGATTAGGAGCACACTCTTAAAGGGAGTGCTCCGAATCTCAGCGTGTTACCTGTATAAAAGACACCTGTCCACAGAAGCAATCAATTGCAACTCCAATTGACTCAAATGATGTCAATTAGCCTATCAGAAGCTTCTAAAGCCGTGACATCATTTTCTGGAATTGTCCAAGCTGTTTAAAGGCACAGTCAACATAGTGTATGTAAACTTCTGACCCACTGGAATTGTGATACAGTGAATTATAAGTGAAATAATCTGTCTGTAAACAATTGTTGGAAAAGTTACTTGTGTCATGCACAAAGTCCTAACCAACTTGCCAAAACTATAGTTTGTTAACAAGAAATGTGTGGAGTGGTTGAAAAACGAGTTTTAATGACTCCAATCTAAGTGTATGTAAACTTCCGACTTCAACTGTATGTATGTATGTATGTATGTATGTATGTATGTATGTATGTATGTATGTATGTGTATATACAGTGCCTTCGGAAAGTATTCAGACCCCTTAACTTTTTCCACATTTTGTTATGTTACAGCCTTATTTAGAAATTTTCAAAATTGTTTTATTTCCCTCATCTCATCAATCTACACACAATACCCCATAATGACAAAGAAAAAATAGGTTTTTAGAAATGTATTAAAAATAAAAAACTGAAATATCACATTTACGTTAGTATTCAGACCCTTACTCAGTACTTTTTTGAAGCACCTTTAGCAGCGATTACAGCCTCGAGTCTTCTTGGGTATGACGCTACAAGCTTGGCACACCCATATTTGGGGAGTTTCGCCAATTCTGCTCTGCAGATCCTCTCAAGCTCTGTCAGGTTGGATGGGGAGCGTTGCTGCACAGCTATGTTAGATTGGGTTGAAGTCCGGGCTCTGGCTGGGCCACTCAAGGACATTCAGAGACTTGTCCCAAAACCACTACTGCATTGTCTTGGCTGTGTGCTCTGGAGCAAGTTTTCATCAAGGATCTCTCTGTACTTTGCTCCATGAATCTTTCCCTCGATCCTGACTAGTCTCCCTGTCCCTGCCGCTGAAAAACATCCCCACAGCATGATGCTGCCTTCTCCATGCTTCACCGTAGGGATGGCGCCAGGTTTCCTTCAGACGTGATGCTTGGCATTCAGACCAAATAGTTCAATATTGGTTTCATCAGACCAGAGAATATTGTTTCTCATGGTCTAAGAGTCCTTTAGATGCATTTTGGCAAACTCCAAGCGGGCTGTCAAGTGCCTTTTACTGAGGAGTTGCTTCAGTCTGGCCACTCTACCATAAAGGCCTGATTGGTGGAGTGCTGCAGAGATGATTGTCCTTCTGGAAGGTTCTCCCATCTCCACAGAGGAACTCTGCAGCTCTGTCAGAGTGACCATTGGGTTCTTGGTCACCTCCCTGACCAAGGCCCTTCTCCCCCGATTGCTCAGTTTGGCCTGGCAGCCAGCTCTAGGAGGAGTCTTGGTTGTTCCAAACTTCTTCCATTTAAGAAATGGAGGCCACTGTGTTCTTGGGGACCTTCAATGCTGCAGACATTTTTTGGGTCCCTTCCCCAGATCTGTGCCTCGACACAATTCTGTCTCAGTGCTCTACGGACAATTCCTTCAACCTCATGGCTTGGTTTTTGCTCTTTCGTGTACTTTCAACTATGGGACCTTATATAGACAGGTGTGTGCCTTTCCAAATCATGTCCAATCAATTGAATTTACCACAGGTGGACTCCAATCAAGTTGTAGAAACATCTCAAGGATGATCAATGGAAACAGTATGCACCTGAACTCAATTTCGAGTCTCATAGCAAAGGGTCTGAATATCAAATCAAATTGTATTTGCCACATGCACCGAATACAACAGATGTAGACCTTACAGTGAAGGCTTTGTCGTCCCCTCTTCACGACTGTCTTGGTGTGTTTGGACCATGATAGTTTGTTGGTGATGTGGACACCAAGGAACTTGAAGCTCTCAACCTGTTCCACTACAGCCCTGTCGATGAGAATGGGGGCATGCTCAGTCCTCTTTTTTTCCTGTAGTCCACAATCATCTCCTTTGTCTTGATCACGTTGAGGGAGAGGTTGTTATCCTGGCACAACACGGCCAGGTCTCTGACCTCCTCCCTATAGGTTGTCTCATCGTTGTCGGTGATCAGGCCTACCACTGTTGTGTCGTCGGCAAACTTAATGATGGTGTTGGAGTCATGCCTGGCCATGCAGTCATGGGTGATCAGGGAGTACAGGAGGGGACTGAGCACTATTTATGTAAATAAGGTTTCTGTTCTTTTCTTAAAATAAATTCATACAAATGTATTAAAACCTGTTTTTGCTTTGTCATTATGTGGTATTGTGTGTAGATTGATGAGGGGAAAAAATTATTGTATCCATTTTAGAGTAAGGCTGTATCGTAACAAATGTGGAAAAGTCAAGGGGTCTGAATAGGATGGCATTGACTAGAATACAGTAGATACATATGAAATGAGTAAAACATTATGTAAACATTATTAAAGTGACCAGTGTTCCATGTCTATGTACATAGGGCAGCAGTCTCTAAGGTGCAGGGTTGAGTAACCGGGTGGTAGTCGGTTAGTGACAGTGACTAAATTCAGGGCAGGGTACTGGGTGGAGGCCGGCTAGTGATGGCTGTTTAACAGTCTGATGGCCTTGAGATAGAAGCTGTTTTTCAGTCTCTCTGTCTCAGCTTTGATGCACCTGTACTGACCTCACTATCTGGATGATAGTGGGGTGAACAGGCCGTGGCTCGGGTGGTTGAAGTCCTTGATTATATTTGTGGCCTTCCTGTGAAATGGGGTGCTGTAGTTGTCCTGGAGGGAAGGCAGCGTGCCCCCAGTGATGCGTTGGACAGACCGCACCATTCTCTGGAGAGCCGTGCGGTTGCAGGCGGTGCAGTTGCCGTACCAGGCAGTGATACAGCCCGACAGGATGTCTCAATGGTGCATCTGTAAAAGTTTGTGAGGGTCTTAGGGGCCAAGCCCAATTTCTTCAGCCTCATGTGGTTGAAGAGGCGCTATTGCACCTTCTTCACCACACTGTCTGTGTGGGTGGACCATTTCAGATTGTCGGTGATGTGTACGCCGAGGAACTTTAAGATTTTTACCTTCTCCCCTGCGGCCCCGTCGATGTTGATGGGGTCGTGCTCCCTCTGCTGTCTCCTGAAGTCCATGATCAGCTCCTTCGTTTTGTTGACGTTGAGGGAGAGGTTATTTTCCTGGCACCACTCTGCCAGGGCCCTCACCTCCTCTCTGTAGGCTGTCTCGTCATTGTTGGTAATCAGGCCTACTACTGTTGTGTCATCTGCAAACTTGATGATTTGAGTTGGATGCGTGCGTGGCCACGCAGTCATGGGTGAACAGGGAGTATCCTTGTGGGGCCCCGTTTTTCATTGCAAGATTAGTTCAGGTTTAGGGTTTAGTGAATGATTTGTCCCAAATACAATGCTTTTAGTTTTTATATTTAGGACCAACTTATTCCTTGCCACCCATTCAGAAACTGATTGCAGCTCTTTGTTAAGTGTTGCAGTGATTGCACTTGCTGTGGTGGTTCATATGTATAGTGTTGAGTCATCAACATACATAGACACACAGGCTTTACTCAGAATCAGTGGCAGGTCATTAGTAAAGTTGAAAAAAGTAAGTGGCCTAGACAGCTGCCCTGGGGAATGCCTGACTCTACCTGAATTATGTTGGAGAGGCTTCCATTAAAGAACACCCTCTGTGTTCTATTATACTAGTAACTCTCGATCCACAATAAAGCAGGGGATGTAAAGCCATAACCAGAGGTGGGATCAAGTCACTATTATTCGGGTCACAAGCAAGTCTCAAGTAGAATGGGTCAAGAGTTGAGTCAGGTCCAAGTCGTGCATTCTTAAGAGCAAGTTAAGTCACAAGTTTTCAAGTCAAGTCTCAAGTCAAGTAAAAAAATAAATCTATACATGCAACGACTTGTTCAACTACAAATCTTTGTATATTTATTGAGGCTACCAGACAGACCTTTTTATTATTTTGTCTACAACATACTTTATATATTTTTGCCTATGAAATTGTAAAATATGGACCTTGTAGCAGTCGTAAGGACATGAAATCAGCAGAAGGCAAGGCAAGTTGACATGCTCAGTGTAGATTTTCAAATCAAATCAAATGTTATTGGCCACATGCGCCGAATACAACAGGTGCAGACATTACAGTCAAATGCTTACTTATAGCCCTTAACCAACAGTGCATTTATTTTTTAATAAAACAGTAAAATAAAACAACAAAAAAGTGTTGAGAAAAAAAGAGCAGAAGTGAAATAAAATAACAGTAGGGAGGCTATATATACAGGGGGGTACCGGTGCAGAGTCAATGTGCGGGGGCACCGGCTAGTTGAGGTAGTTGAAGTAATATGTACATGTGGGTAGAGTTAAAGTGACTATGCATAAATAATTAACAGAGTAGCAGCAGCGTAAAAATATGTGGTGGGGGTGGGGGGGCAGTGCAAATAGTCTGGGTAGCCATGATTAGTTGTTCAGGAGTCTTATGGCCTGGGGGTAGAAGCTGTTGAGAAGTCTTTTGGACCTAGACTTGGCACTCCGGGACCGCTTGCCGTACGGTAGCAGAGAGAACAGTCTATGACTAGGGTGGCTGGAGTCTTTGACAATTTTGAGGGCCTTCCTCTGACACCGCCTGGTATAGAGGTCCTGGATGGCAGGAAGCTTGGCCCCAGTGATGTACTGGGCCGTACGCACTACCCTCTGCAGTGCCTTGCGGTCGGAGGCAGAGCAGTTGCCATACCAGGCGGTGATGCAACCAGTCAGGATGCTCTCGATGGTGCAGCTGTATAATTTTTTGAGGATCTGAGGACCCATGCCAAATCTTTTCAGTCTCCTGAGGGGGAATAGGCTTTGTCGTGCCCTCTTCACGACTGTCTTGGTGCGTTTGGACCATGATAGTTCGTTGGTGATGTGGACACCAAGGAACTTGAAGCTCTCAACCTGTTCCACTACAGCCCCGTCGATGAGTAGGGGGGCGTGCTCAGTCCTATTTTTTTTCCAGTAGTCCACAATCATCTCCTTTGTCTTGGTCACGTTGAGGGAGAGGTTGTTATCCTGGCACCACATGGCCAGGTCTCTGACCTCCTCCCTATAGGCTGTCTCATCGTCTCTGTTGTGTCGTCGGCAAACTTAATGGTGTTGGAGTCGTGCCTGGCCATGCAGTCATGGGTGAACAGGGAGTACAGGAGGGGACTGAGCACGCACCCCTGAGGGGCCCCCGTGTTGAGGATCAGTGTGGCAGATGTGTTGTTACCTACCCTTACCACCTGGGGGCGGCCCGTCAGGAAGTCCAGGATCCAGTTGCAGAGGGAGGTGTTTAGTCCCAGGATCCTTATGAGCTTTGAGGGCACTATGGTGTTGAATGCTGAGCTGTAGTCAATGAATAGCATTCTCACGTACAGTGGGGAGAACAAGTATTTGATACACTGCCGATTTTGCAGGTTTTCCTACTTACAAAGCATGTAGAGGTCTGTAATTTTTATCATAGGTACACTTCAACTGTGAGAGACGGAATCTAAAACAAAAATCCAGAAAATCACATTGTATGATTTTTAAGTAATTAATTTGCATTTTATTGCATGACATAAGTATTTGATCACCTACCAACCAGTAAGAATTCCAGCTCTCACAGACCTGTTAGTTTTTCTTTAAGAAGCCCTCCTGTTCTCCACTCATTACCTGTATTAACTGCACCTGATTCAACTCGTTACCTGTATAAAAGACACCTGTCCACACACTCAATCAAACAGACTCAAACCTCTCCACAATGGCCAAGACCACAGAGCTGTGTAAGGACATCAGGGATAAAACTGTAGACCTGCACAAGGCTGGGATGGGCTACAGGACAATAGGCAAGCAGCTTGGTGAGAAGGCAACAACTGTTGGCGCAATTATTAGAAAATGGAAGAAGTTCAAGATGACGGTCAATCACCCTCGGTCTGGGGCTCCATGCAAGATCTCACCTCGTGGGGCATTAATGATCACGAGGAAGGTGAGGGATCAGCCCAGAACTACACGGCAGGACCTGGTCAATGACCTGAAGAGAGCTGGGACCATAGTCTCAAAGAAAACCATTAGTAACACACTACGCCGTCATGGATTAAAATCCTGCAGCGCACGCAAGGTCCCCCTGCTCAAGCCAGCGCATGTCCAGGCCCGTCTGAAGTTTGCCAATGACCATCTGGATGATCCAAAGGAGGAATGGGAGAAGGTCATGTGGTCTGATGAGACAAAAATAGAGCTTTTTGGTCTAAACGCCACTCGCCGTGTTTGGAGGAAGAAGAAGGATGAGTACAACCCCAAGAACACCATCCCAACCGTGAAGCATGGAGGTGGAAACATCATTCTTTGGAGATGCTTTTCTGCAAAGTGGACAGGACGACTGCACCGTATTGAGTGGAGGATGGATGGGGCCATGTATCGCGAGATCTTGGCCAACAACCTCCTTCCCTCAGTAAGAGCATTGAAGATGGGTCGTGGCTGGGTCTTCCTGCATGACAACGACCCGAAACACACAGCCAGGGCAACTAAGGAGTGGCTCCGTAAGAAGCATCTCAAGGTCCTGGAGTGGCCTAGCCAGTCTCCAGACCTGAACCCTTTAGAAAATCTTTGGAGGGAGCTGAAAGTCCGTATTGCCCAGCGACAGCACCGAAACCTGAAGGATCTGGAGAAGGTCTGTGTGGAGGAGTGGGCCATAATCCCTGCTGCAGTGTGTGCAAACCTGGTCAAGACCTACAGGAAACGTATGAACTCTGTAATTGCAAACAAAGGTTTCTGTACCAAATATTAAGTTCTGCTTTTCTGATGTATAAAATACTTATGTCATGCAATAAAATGCAAATTAATTACTTAAAAATCATACAATGTGATTTTATGGATTTTTGTTTTAGATTCCGTCTCTCACAGTTGAAGTGTACCTATGATAAAAATTACAGACCTCTACATGCTTTGTAAGTAGGAAAACCTGCAAAATCGGCAGTGTATCAAATACTTGTTCTCCCCACTGTAGGTGTTCCTCTTGTCCAGGTGGGAAAGGGCAGTGTGGAGTGCAATAGAGATTGCATAATCTGTGGATCTGTTGGGGCGGTATGCAAATTGGAGTGGGTCTAGGGTTTCTGGGATAATGGTGTTGATGAGAACCATGACCAGCCTTTCAAAGCAGTTCATGGCTACAAACGTCAGTGCTACGGGTCGGTAGTCATTTAGGCAGGTTATCTATGGTGGTCTGCTTGAAACATGTTGGTATTACAGACTCAGTCAGGGACATGTTGAAAATGTCAGTGAAGACACTTGCCAGTTGGTCAGCACATGCTCGGAGTACACGTCCTGGTAATCCGTCTGCCCCTGCGGCCTTGTGAATGTTGACCTGCTTAAAAGTCTTACTCACATCGGCTACGGAGAGCGTGATCACATAGTCATCCGGAATAGCGGTGCTCTCATGCATGCTTCAGTGTTGCTTGCCTCGAAGCGAGCATAGAAGTGGTTTAGCTCGTCTGGAAGTCTTGTGTCACTGGGCAGCTCGCGGCTGTGCTTCCCTTTGTAGTCTGTAATAGTTTTCAAGCCCTGCCACATCCGACGAGCGTCAGAGCCGGTGTAGTACGATTCAATCTTAGTCCTGTATTGACTCTTTGCCTGTTTGATGGTTCGTCGGAGGGCATAGCGGGATTTCTTATAAGCGTCCGGGTTAGAGTCCCGCTCCTTGAAAGCGGCAGCTCTACCCTTTAGCTCAGTGCAGATGTTGCCTGTAATCCATGGCTTCTGGTTGGGGTATGTACGTACGGTCACTGTGGGGACGACATCATCGATGCACTTATTGATGAAGCCAGTGACTGATGTGGTGTACTCCTCAATGCTATCTGAAGAATCCCGGAACATGTTCCAGTCTGTGCTAGCAAAACAGTCCTGTAGCTTAGCATCTGCGTCATCTGACCACATTTTTATTAACCGAATCACTGGTGCTTCCTGCTTTAGTTTTTGCTTATAAGCAGGAATCAGGAGGGCGAGGGAGAGCTTTGTATGCGTCTCTGTGTGTGGAGTAAAGGTGGTCTAGAGTTTTTTTTCCTCTGGTTGCACATTTAACATGCTGGTAGAAATGAGGTAGAACGGATTTAAGTTTCCCTGCATTAAAGTCCCCGGCCACTAGGAGCGCTGCCTCTGGATGAGTGTTTTCCTGTTCACTTATGGCCTTATACAGCTCATTCAGTGCAATCTTAATGCCAGCATTGGTTTGTGGTGGTAAATAGACAGCTATGAAAAATATAGATGAAAACTCTCTTGGTAAATAGTGTGGTCTACAGCTTATCATAAGATACTCTACCTCAGGCGAGCAAAACCTAGAGACTTCCTTAGTATTTGATTTTGTGCACCAGCTGTTATTTACAAATATACACAGACCGCCACCCCTTGTCTTACTGGAGTCAGCCGTTCTATCCTGCCGATGTAGTGTAGCTAGCTGTATGTTGTCCATGTCGTCGTTCAGCCACGACTCGGTGAAACATAAGATATTACCGTTTTTAATGTCCTGTTGGTAGGATAACCGTAATCTTAGGTCATCCAATTTATTCTCAAATGATTGAACATTGGCTAATAGGATTGATGGAAGAGGCAGTTTACTCGCTCGCCGTCGGATCCTTACAAGGCACCCCGACCTACGTCCACGATATCTCTGTCTCTGTCTCATGCGAATGACGGGGATTTGGGCCTTGTCGGGTGTCTGTAGGATATCCTTCGCGTCTGACTTGTTGAAGAACATTTTTTGTCCAATACGAGGTGAGTAATCGCTGTCCTGATATCCAGAAGCTCTTTTTGGTTATAGGAGACAATGGCAGAAACATTATGTACAGAATAAATTACAAATAACGCGGAAAAACACACATAATAGTACAATTGGTTAGAGGTCTTGGTGATCCAATGATGAAAGTGCCATATCATACAAAATATACAAGTAGATTTACCAAATATACATGGGCAATATTCCTAAAGAAAAAGCCTCTGTATCAGGCTTAACCTGTCCTGTCTGAACGGACACAAGTAGAGGGCAAGACTTTACAGCCTGCCCTTGAGAAACCAAATCGAATCTGTCTAACAGGAACTCAAACAGGTAGGCCTAAATAATATAATCACTTGGCCCCCAGGACCATACAATGACCCAATTGGCTATTACAACCAATAAACTGTTTCTACAATGTAAAAGGCAATTTCCACATCCAT
Organism: Coregonus lavaretus; assembly: GCF_964263955.1. Lineage (NCBI taxonomy): Eukaryota > Metazoa > Chordata > Actinopteri > Salmoniformes > Salmonidae > Coregonus > Coregonus lavaretus. Next base: position 19,382,738 of record NC_140002.1, read on the forward strand.
TGTTACATTGCTACATTCGTCTTAATCAGACTTAATGATTATTAATGATATTTCAACACCATGCATACATGAAACAATCATTTTCTCTTATTCAACGTTCTGACTCCAAAGCATGGAGCGCAGGCCACATATTGTAGCCTATTTCTATGCGCACCGAGGTGTGCACGCTCCTATTACGCACAACAAAAATGACAGAGACATAGGACACAGACTCACGGAACTCTGACATAACCTGGGACATAAATAAACAGAACTTCTACCTCATGAGTCTTGCGAACGTTCATGTGCGCTATAAACGTCGCGCCCACTCAGAGCAGGATAAGAAATGGTTGGCTATAACATAAAAATGTATTGTTGGCCTATCAAACATGAAACCAAAATGTCTACATGTTGCAATAAACGATACAGGGATGGAATGATGAAATGCTAGCAGTTATTGTAGTATTAGATGGAATATAGATTTTTCACAAGGGGCATATGCATTTAAACGTGTGAAAGCAACAGCAAACATTTCAACGAGAAAAAAGCACTCTCCTACTCCTATGGTGCGTCTTCGCCACATTAATAATTCATTTTAACAACAGATTCCAAATGCAAGCTTCATAAGTAAATTATACATTTCAAGCAATTGTTACCTACCAAAAGAACAGTAGTCCTATGCTAGTAATTATTGCCCCATTGCTGGTGAGCTTGCAAATTAAACAACTAATATTCTTGAACACCAATCAATTTTTGAAGCTGCATATTTATTTATTATGGCAATCCTCTCTTCCTACAATTTGACGTTTACGCTGCACGCGATCCTATAGCTGTACAGCAAATCAGCAATCTGTTTGCTAGCTCACCCGACCTGTGTTGATTGACAGTTTGCTGGTCCAATGCTGAGTGTGAGTTTCACTAGCCAATCTTTAGCAGGTTTTTTTCCCCCCCCAAAAAATATTGCAATGCTGCGGCTACTGTCTCTGGCTGCGTGTAGAGTAATCCACGTAGACTCTGTGCCACAAAATGGGTGACAAAACATTACAAAACCCGGTCAGATCATTTCACAGTCATCAGTCTCAAGTCAAAGTCGAGTCCCGAGTCTTGAGCAGCAGATTATGATCGAAAATGTCAAAAACTGCACTGAAGTCTAACAAAACAGCTCCCACAATCTTTTTATTATCAATTTCTCTCAGCCAATCATCAGTCATTTGTGTAATTGCCGTACATGTTGAATGCCCTTTCCTATAAGCGTGCTGAAAATCTGTTGTTAATTTGTTTACTGTGAAATAGTATTGTATCTGGTCAAACACAATTTTTTCCCAAAGTTTATTAAGGGTTGGTAACGGGCTGATTGGACTTATGTTTGAGCCAGTAAAGCGTGCTTTGCTATTCATGGGTAGTGGAATGACTTTTGCTTCCCTCTAGGCCTGAGGGCACACACTTTCCTGTAGGCTTAGATTGAAGAGATGGTAAATAGGAGTGGCAATATCGTCAGCAATCATCCTCAGTAATTTTCCATCCAAGTTGTCAGACCCAGGTGGCTTGTCATTGTTGATAGACTACTTTTTTTCACCTCTTCCACACTCACTTTACAGAATTCAAAATTACAATGCTTGTCTTTCATAATTTGGTCAGTTATGCATTGTTGTGTGTTCAGAATTTGTTGTTGACATGTCATGCATAAAATTAGCTAATCTTGCCAATAAAAAAATATATAAATGTAGCTGGCAGTATCAGTGGGTTTTGTGATGAATGAGCCATCTGATTAAATGAATAATGGAGCTGAGTTCACCTTTTTGCCCAAATGTTTTGTTTCATAGTACAGTTTCTTCTTTTTTTAGTTTAGTCATATGATTTCTCAATTTACTGTACGTTTGCCAATTAGCTGTGCAGCTAGACTTATTTGCCATTCCTTTTGCCTCATCCCTCTCAACCATACCATTTTTCAATTCCTCATCAATCCACAGGGATTTAACAGTTTTTACAGTCATTTTCTTAATGGGTGCATGCTTATTAGTAACTGTAATAAGCAATTTCATAAATGTGTCAAGTGCAGCATCTGGTGGCTCCTCATTACACACCACAGACCAGCAAATATGATTTACATCTTCAATATAGGAATCACTACAAAACGTATTGTATGACCTCTTATACACTATATTAGGCCCAGCCTTTGGAACTTTGGTTTTCCTAGATGTGTGCTCCCGAGTGGCGCAGTGGTCTAAGGCACTGCATCGCAGTGCTAGCTGTGCCACTAGAGATCCTAGTTCGAATCCAGGCTCTGTCGTAGCCGGCCGCAACTGGGAGACCAATGGGGCGGCGCACAATTGGCCCAGCGTCGTCTAGGGTAGGGGAGGGAATGGCCGGCAGGGAGGTAGCTCAGTTGATAGAGCATGGCGTTTGCAACGCCAGGGTTGTGGGTTCGTTTCCCACGGGGTGCCAGTATAAAAAAAAATATATATATATATTTTTTTTTTTAAAGAAAAAGAAAAAAAAATGTATGCACTAACTGTAAGTCGCTCTGGATAAGAGCGTCTGCTAAATGACGTAAATGTAAATGTAGATATGGCTACTATATTGTGATCACTACATCCGATGGATTTGGATACTGCTTTAGAGCAGATTTCTGCAGCATTAGTAAAGATGTGATCAATACATGTGGATGATTTCATTCCTGTGCTGTTTGTAAATACCCTGGTAGGTTGACTGATAACCTGAACCAGGTTGCAGGCACTGGTTACAGTTTGAAGCTTTTTCTTGAGTGGGCAGCTTGATGAAAGCCAGTCAATATTTAGGTCACACAGAAAATATACCTCTCTGTTGCTATCGCATACATTATCAAGCATTTCACACATATTATCCAGATACTGACTGTTAGCACTTGGTGGTCTATAGCAGCTTCCCACAAGAATGGGCTTTAGGTGAGGCAGGTAAACTTGTAGCCATATTACTTCAACAGCATTTGACATGAGATCCTCTCTAAGCTTTACAGGAATATGACTGAACATAAACAGCAGCACATCCACCCACCATTGGCATTCCTGTCTCTTCTGAAGATGTTGAAACCATGTATTGCTACCATTGTATCATCAAAGGTATTATCTAAGTGAGTTTCAGAGGTAGTCAGTATATGAATGTTATCTGTCACTAGCAAGTTATCGATTTGATTAACCTTGTTTGTTAGGCTACATATGTTAATGTGGGCTATTTTTTGCACTTTTCTGGGATTCTTGATTGTTTTTATCGCTTTGCTGGAAGGTTTATCAGAGGTAGGCATGACAGTGAAATTAATGTTTGAGCTGATCGTGCAGGGTGAGCTGCACACAGTGGATTTCCTACTAGGGCAAACGCCAAAGTGCTAACAGTATAACTCAGGTTCATAGGTGCATGATTACTGCATACAATAGCTGTAGGATTGACAGAGGCATTCAGGGGAGTTAGAGGGACATAAATTAGGTTACTTACATTATGACTGCTTATGCCCCTGGGACAATGTACATTTGCAGCAGCACTACGACAACTCGGCAACACAATGGTAGTGATTATCCGAGCAGGGCTTGGGTCACTGGTAAATCACTGTCTCGCAGCTTTTCAATGCGCGGACAGGGTCCAGGAGCCAAGATGATTTGGATGGACTCCGTCATTCCTGTAGAGCATCTTCTGTTTCCAAAAGGTGTCAAAGTTATCTATAAAAGCTATGCCAACAGAGCTACAGTAGTCTTTTAGCCAGGTGTTACTCTCATTAATGAGTGTTAATGTATAGTATGTGATAGCAAGTCTGTATTGTTGGGTTCTTATTACCAGCAGAGAGCAAATGTAGTGTTGAAGTTAAGAGAGGGAGAGGGAGGAAGGAGAGGGGGAAGGGGGTGGGGGGGGGGGAGATGAAAGGGAGGGAGGGAGGGGGGGAAGGAGGGGGGGAGAGATGAAAGGGAGGGAGGGAGAGGGAGGGAGTGAAGGAAGGGGGGAAGGAGGGGGGGAGAGGGAGGGAGGGAGGGAGTGAAGGAAGGGGCAAGGAGGGGGGGAGAGAAGGAGGGAGAGGGAGGGAGAGGGCGAACAAGGGACGGAGGGAGAGGGCGAACGAGGGAAGGAGGGAGAGGGCGAACGTGGAAGGGGGCGATGGAGAGGGGAAGGAGGGAGAGGGGGAAGGAGGGAGAGGGCGAACGAGGGAGGGAGGGGTAAAGGAGAGGGGGGAGAGAAGGAGATGAGAGGGGGAAGGAGGGAGAGGGAGGGAGAGGGATGGTGGGGGGCGAACGAGAGGGGGGGTCGAACGAGAGAGAGGGAGGGTGGGGGGCGAACGAGAGAGAGAGAGAGAGGGGGGCAAACGAGAGAGAGAGAGGGATGGTGGGGGGCGAACGAGAGGGGGGGTCGAACGAGAGAGAGGGAGGGTGGGGGGCGAACGAGAGAGAGAGAGAGAGGGGGGCAAACGAGAGAGAGAGAGAGAGGGAGGGGGGCGAACTAGAGAGAGAGAGAGGGAGGGGGGCGAACTAGAGAGAGAGAGGGAGGGGGGGTCGAGAGAGAGAGGGAGGGGGGGGTCGAGAGAGAGAGGGGGAGAGAGAGGGTGGGGGGTCGAACGAGAGAGAGAGAGAGAGAGAGGGAGGGAGGGTGGGGGGCGAATGAGAGAGAGAGAGAGAGAGGGAGGGTGGGGGGGCGAACGAGAGAAAGGGAGGGTGGGGAGGCGAACGAGGGGGAGAGAGAGAGAGAGGGAGGGTGGGGGGCGAACAAGAGAGAGAGAGAGAGAGAGAGAGAGAGGGAGGGTGGGGGGGGCGAACGAGAGAAAGGGAGGGTGGGGGGGCGAACGAGGGAGAGAGAGAGGGAGGGTGGGGGGTCGAACGAGAGGGAGGGTGGGGGGGCGAACGAGGGAGAGAGAGGGGGGTCGAACGAGAGGGAGGGTGGGGGGGCGAACGAGAGAGAGAGGGAGGGTGGGGGGGCGAACGAGGGAGAGAGAGGGGGGTCGAACGAGAGGGAGGGTGGGGGGGCGAACGAGAGAGAGAGGGAGGGTGGGGGGGCGAACGAGAGGGAGGGTGGGGGGGCGAACGAGAGAGAGAGAGAGAGGGTGGGGGGGCGAACGAGAGGGAGGGTGGGGGGGCGAACGAGAGAGAGAGAGAGAGAGAGAGAGAGGGAGGGAGGGTGGGGGGGCGAACGAGGGGGAGAGAGAGAGAGAGAGGGAGGGAGGGTGGGGGGCGAACGAGAGGGAGAGAGAGGGAGGGTGGGGGGGCGAACGAGGGGGAGAGAGAGGGAGGGAGGGTGGGGGGCGAACGAGAGGGAGGGTGGGGGGTCGAACGAGAGGGAGGGTGGGGGGCGAACGAGAGAGAGAGAGAGAGGGAGGGGGGCGAACTAGAGAGAGAGAGAGAGAGAGAGAGGGAGGGTGGGGGGGCGAACGAGAGAGAGAGAGAGAGAGAGAGAGAGGGAGGGAGGGTGGGGGGCGAACGAGAGAGAGAGAGGGAGGGTGGGGGGGCGAACGAGAGAAAGGGAGGGTGGGGAGGCGAACGAGGGGGAGAGAGAGAGAGGGAGGGTGGGGGGCGAACGAGAGGGAGGGTGGGGGGTCGAACGAGAGGGAGGGTGGGGGTCGAACGAGAGGGAGGGTGGGGGGCGAACGAGAGAGAGAGAGAGAGGGAGGGGGGCGAACTAGAGAGAGAGAGAGAGGGAGGGGGGTCGAACGAGAGAGAGAGAGAGAGAGGGAGGGTGGGGGGCGAACGAGAGGGAGAGAGGGAGGGGGTCGAACGAGAGGGAGGGTGGGGGGTCGAACGAGAGGGAGGGTGGGGGGTCGAACGAGAGAGAGGGAGGGTGGGGGGGCGAACGAGGGAGAGAGAGGGGGGTCGAACGAGAGGGAGGGTGGGGGGGCGAACGAGGGAGAGAGAGGGGGGTCGAACGAGAGGGAGGGTGGGGGGGCGAACGAGAGAGAGAGAGAGAGAGAGAGAATTATCAAAATCCAGAAAAGAGCCGTTAAATTCTATAACCACTTAAAAGGAAGCGATTCCCAAACCTTCCATAACAAAGCCATCACCTACAGAGAGATGAACTTGGAGAAGAGTCCCCTAAGTAAGCTTGTCCTGGGCCTCTGTTCACAAACACAAACAGACCCCACACAGCCCCAGGACAACAACAACACCAACACAATTAGACCCAACCAAATCATGAGAAAACAAAAAGAGAATTACTTGACACATTGGAAAGAACAAACAAAAAAACAGAGCAAACTAGAATGCTATTTGGCCCTAAACAGAGAGTACACAGTGGCAGAATACCTGACCACTGTGACTGACCCAAACTTAAGGAAAGCTTTGACTATGTACAGACTCAGTGAGCATAGCCTTGCTATTGAGAAAGGCCGCCGTAGGCAGACCTGGCTCTCAAGAGAAGACAGGCTATGTGCACACTGCCCACAAAATGAGGTGGAAACTGAGCTGCACTTCCTAACCTCCTGCCAAATGTATGACCATATTAGAGACACATATTTCCCTCAGATTACAGCGATCCACAAAGAATTCGAAAACAAACCCAATTTTGATAAACTCCCTTATCTACTGGGTGAAAAACCACAGTGTGCCATCACAGCTGCAAGATTTGTGACCTGTTGCCACAAGAAAAGGGCAACCAGTGAAGAACAAACACCATTGTAAATACAACACATATTTATGTTTATTTATTTTCCCATTTGTACTTTAACTATTTACACATTGTTAAAACACTGTATATATACATAATATGACATTTGAAATGTCTTTATTCTTTTGAAACTTCTGAGTGTAATGTTTACTGTTAATATTTATTGTTTATTTCACTTTTGTTTACTATCTACTTCACTTGCTTTGGCAATGTTAACACACGTTTCCCATGCCAATAAAGCCCTTAATTTCAATTTCAATTTGAGAGAGAGAGAGAGAGAGAGAGAGAGAGAGGGGGGGGGGGGGGGGGGGCGAACTAGAGAGAGAGAGAGGGAGGGGGGGTCGAACGAGAGAGAGAGAGAGGGTGGGGGGGCGAACGAGAGAGAGAGAGAGAGGGAGGGAGGGAGGGAGGGAGGGTGGGGGGGCGAACGAGAGAGAGAGAGAGAGGGAGGGTGGGGGGCGAACGAGAGAAAGGGAGGGTGGGGAGGCGAACGAGGGAGAGAGAGAGAGGGAGGGTGGGGGGCGAACAAGAGAGAGAGAGAGAGAGAGAGAGAGAGGGAGGGTGGGGGGCGAACAAGAGAGAGAGAGAGAGAGAGAGAGAGAGAGGGAGGGTGGGGGGCGAACGAGAGAAAGGGAGGGTGGGGAGGCGAACGAGGGAGAGAGAGAGAGGGAGGGTGGGGGGCGAACAAGAGAGAGAGAGAGAGAGAGAGAGAGAGGGAGGGTGGGGGGCGAACAAGAGAGAGAGAGAGAGAGAGAGAGAGAGAGGGAGGGTGGGGGGCGAACGAGAGAGAGAGAGAGAGAGAGAGAGGGAGGGTGGGGGGGCGAACGAGAGAAAGGGAGGGTGGGGAGGCGAACGAGAGAAAGGGAGGGTGGGGAGGCGAACGAGGGAGGGAGGGAGAGAGAGAGAGAGAGGGAGGGTGGGGAGGCGAACGAGAGAAAGGGAGGGTGGGGAGGCGAACGAGGGAGAGAGAGAGAGAGAGGGAGGGTGGGGGGGCAAACGAGAGAAAGGGAGGGTGGGGAGGCGAACGAGGGAGAGAGAGAGAGGGAGGGTGGGGGGCGAACAAGAGAGAGAGAGAGAGAGAGAGAGAGAGAGAGAGAGAGAGAGGGAGGGTGGGGGGGGCGAACGAGAGAAAGGGAGGGTGGGGAGGCGAGGGAGGGAGGGAGAGAGAGAGAGAGAGAGGGAGGGTGGGGAGGCGAATGAGAGAAAGGGAGGGTGGGGAGGCGAACGAGGGAGAGAGAGAGAGAGGGAGGGTGGGGGGGCGAACGAGAGAAAGGGAGGGTGGGGAGGCGAACGAGGGAGAGAGAGAGAGGGAGGGTGGGGGGCGAACAAGAGAGAGAGAGAGAGAGAGAGGGAGGGTGGGGGGCGAACAAGAGAGAGAGAGAGAGAGAGAGAGGGAGGGTGGGGGGCGAACAAGAGAGAGAGAGAGAGAGAGAGAGGGAGGGTGGGGGGGCGAACGAGAGAAAGGGAGGGTGGGGAGGCGAACGAGAGAAAGGGAGGGTGGGGAGGCGAACGAGGGAGAGGGAGAGAGAGAGGGAGGGTGGGGGGGCGAACGAGAGAAAGGGAGGGTGGGGAGGCGAACGAGGGAGAGAGAGAGAGAGGGAGGGTGGGGGGGCGAACGAGAGAAAGGGAGGGTGGGGAGGCGAACGAGGGAGAGAGAGAGAGAGGGAGGGTGGGGGGGCGAACGAGAGAAAGGGAGGGTGGGGAGGCGAACGAGGGAGAGAGAGAGAGAGAGAGAGAGAGAGAGAGGGAGGGGGGTCGAACGAGAGGGAGGGTGGGGGGGGCGAACGAGAGAGAGAGAGAGCGAGATGGAGGGGGTCGAACGAGAGAGAGAGAGAGAGAGGGAGGGGGGTCAAACGAGAGAGAGAGAGAGAGAGAGAGGGAGGGGGGTTGAACGAGAGAGAGAGAGAGAGGGAGGGGGGTCGAACGAGAGGGAGGGAGGGGGGTCGAACGAGAGAGAGAGAGAGAGAGGGAGGGGGGTCGAACGAGAGAGAGAGGGAGAGAGAGAGGGAGGGGGGTCGAACGAGAGGGAGGGAGGGGGTCGAACGAGAGGGAGGGTGGGGGGGCGAACGAGAGATAGAGAGAGGGAGGGTGGGGGGGCGAACGAGAGAGAGGGAGAGGGAGGGTGGGGGGGCGAACGAGAGAGAGGGAGGGTGGGGGGGCGAACGAGAGAGAGGGAGGGTGGGGGGGCGAACGAGGAAGAGAGAGGGAGGGTGGGGGGGCGAACGAGGGAGGGAGAGAGAGAGAGAGAGAGGGTGGGGGGTCGAACAAGAGGGAGGGTGGGGGGGGCGAACGAGAGAGAAAGAGAGAGAGGGAGGGTGGGGTGGCGAACGAGAGGGAGGGTGGGGTGGCGAACGAGAGGGAGGGTGGGGGGGGCGAACGAGAGAGAGAGAGAGAGAGAGAGGGAGGGTGGGGGGGCGAACGAGAGGGAGGGAGGGTGGGGTGGCGAACGAGAGGGAGGGTGGGGGGGCGAACGAGAGAGAAAGAGAGAGAGGGAGGGTGGGGTGGCGAACGAGAGGGAGGGTGGGGGGGCGAACGAGAGAGAAAGAGAGAGAGGGAGGGTGGGGTGGCGAACGAGAGGGAGGGTGGGGGGGCGAACGAGAGACAGAGAGAGGGAGGGTGGGGGGGCGAACGAGAGGGAGGGAGGGTGGGGTGGCGAACGAGAGGGAGGGAGGGTGGGGTGGCGAACGAGAGGGAGGGTGGGGGGGCGAACGAGAGAGAGAGAGAGGGAGGGTGGGGGGGCGAACGAGAGGGAGGGAGGGTGGGGTGGCGAACGAGAGGGAGGGTGGGGGGGCGAACGAGAGAGAGAGAGAGAGAGAGAGGGAGGGTGGGGGGGCGAACGAGAGGGAGGGAGGGTGGGGTGGCGAACGAGAGGGAGGGTGGGGGGGCGAACGAGAGAGAGAGAGAGAGAGGGAGGGTGGGGGGGCGAACGAGAGGGAGGGAGGGTGGGGTGGCGAACGAGAGGGAGGGTGGGGGGGCGAACGAGAGAGAAAGAGAGAGAGGGAGGGTGGGGTGGCGAACGAGAGGGAGGGTGGGGGGGCGAACGAGAGAGAAAGAGAGAGAGGGAGGGTGGGGTGGCGAACGAGAGGGAGGGTGGGGGGGCGAACGAGAGACAGAGAGAGGGAGGGTGGGGGGGCGAACGAGAGGGAGGGAGGGTGGGGTGGCGAACGAGAGGGAGGGAGGGTGGGGTGGCGAACGAGAGGGAGGGTGGGGGGGCGAACGAGAGAGAGAGAGAGGGAGGGTGGGGGGGCGAACGAGAGGGAGGGAGGGTGGGGTGGCGAACGAGAGGGAGGGTGGGGGGGGCGAACGAGAGAGAGAGAGAGAGAGGGAGGGTGGGGGGGCGAACGAGAGGGAGGGAGGGTGGGGTGGCGAACGAGAGGGAGGGTGGGGGGGCGAACGAGAGAGAAAGAGAGAGAGGGAGGGTGGGGTGGCGAACGAGAGGGAGGGTGGGGGGGCGAACGAGAGAGAGAGAGAGGGAGGGTGGGGGGGCGAACGAGAGGGAGGGAGGGTGGGGTGGCGAACGAGAGGGAGGGTGGGGGGGCGAACGAGAGAGAAAGAGAGAGAGGGAGGGTGGGGTGGCGAACGAGAGGGAGGGTGGGGGGGCGAACGAGAGAGAAAGAGAGAGAGGGAGGGTGGGGTGGCGAACGAGAGGGAGGGTGGGGGGGCGAACGAGAGACAGAGAGAGGGAGGGTGGGGGGGCGAACGAGAGGGAGGGTGGGGGGGCGAACGAGAGAGAAAGAGAGAGAGGGAGGGTGGGGTGGCGAACGAGAGGGAGGGTGGGGGGGCGAACGAGAGACAGAGAGAGGGAGGGTGGGGGGGCGAACGAGAGGGAGGGAGGGTGGGGTGGCGAACGAGAGGGAGGGAGGGTGGGGTGGCGAACGAGAGGGAGGGTGGGGGGGCGAACGAGAGAGAGAGAGAGAGAGGGAGGGTGGGGGGGCGAACGAGAGGGAGGGTGGGGGGGCGAACGAGAGGGAGGGTGGGGGGGCGAACGAGAGGGAGGGAGGGTGGGGTGGCGAACGAGAGGGAGGGTGGGGGGGCGAACGAGAGGGAGGGAGGGTGGGGGGGCGAACGAGAGGGAGGGTGGGGGGGCGAACGAGAGGGAGGGAGGGTGGGGTGGCGAACGAGAGGGAGGGTGGGGGGGCGAACGAGAGGGAGGGAGGGTGGGGTGGCGAACGAGAGGGAGGGTGGGGGGGCGAACGAGAGGGAGGGTGGGGGGGCGAACGAGAGGGAGGGAGGGTGGGGTGGCGAACGAGAGGGAGGGTGGGGGGGCGAACGAGAGGGAGGGTGGGGGGGCGAACGAGAGAGAGAGAGAGAGAGGGAGGGTGGGGGGGCGAACGAGAGGGAGGGAGGGTGGGGTGGCGAACGAGAGGGAGGGTGGGGGGGCGAACGAGAGGGAGGGAGGGAGGGAGGGTGGGGGGGCGAACGAGAGGGAGGGAGGGTGGGGGGGCGAACGAGAGGGAGAGGGAGGGTGGGGGGTCGAACGAGAGAGAGTGGGAGGGTGGTGGGGGGCGAACGAGAGAGAGTGGGAGGGTGGTGGGGGGCGAACGAGAGAGAGGGAGGGTGGGGGGGCGAACGAGAGAGGGAAGGTGATGGGGGAGAGAAGGAGATGGAGAGGGCGAACGAGAGAGAGTGGGAGGGTGGGGGGGGCGAACGAGAGAGAGGGAGGGTGGGGGGGGCGAACGAGAGAGGGAAGGTGATGGGGGAGAGAAGGAGATGGAGAGGGCGAACGAGAGAGAGTGGGAGGGTGGGGGGGGCGAACGAGAGAGAGTGGGAGGGTGGGGGGGGCGAACGAGAGAGAGGGAGGGTGGGGGGGCGAACGAGAGAGGGAAGGTGATGGGGGAGAGAAGGAGATGGAGAGGGCGAATGAGAGAGAGTGGGAGGGTGGGGGGGGCGAACGAGAGAGAGTGGGAGGGTGGGGGGGCGAACGAGAGAGAGGGAGGGTGGGGGGGCGAACGAGAGAGGGAAGGAGATGGGGGAGAGTGGGAGGGTGGGGGGGCGACCGAGAGAGAGGGAGGGTGGGGGGGCGAACGAGAGAGGGAAGGTGATGGGGGAGAGATGGAGAGGGCGAACGAGAGAGAGTGGGAGGGTGGGGGGGGCGAACGAGAGAGAGGGAGGGTGGGGGGGCGAACGAGAGCGGGAAGGTGATGGGGGAGAGAAGGAGATGGAGAGGGCGAATGAGAGAGAGTGGGAGGGTGGGGGGGGCGAACGAGAGAGAGTGGGAGGGTGGGGGGGCGAACGAGAGAGGGAAGGAGATGGGGGAGAGTGGGAGGGTGGGGGGGCGACCGAGAGAGAGGGAGGGTGGGGGGGCGAACGAGAGAGGGAAGGTGATGGGGGAGAGATGGAGAGGGCGAACGAGAGAGAGTGGGAGGGTGGGGGGGCGAACGAGAGAGAGTGGGAGGGTTGGTGGGGGTGGGGCGAACGAGAGAGGGAAGGAGATGGGGGAGAGAAGGAGATGGAGAGGGAAAACGAGGGAGGAAGGGATGGAGGGAGGGAGAGGGCGAAGGAGGGAGGTAGTGGGGAGAAAGAGGGAGAGGGTGAACGAGGCAGGGACAGAAGGAGAAGGAGGGAGTGAGGGAGAGGGTGAACAAGAGAGAGAGAGAGAGAGAGAGAGGGAGGGAGAGGGTGAATGAGGGAGAGGGAGAGAGGGAGGGAGAGGGCGAACGAGAGGGAAAGGGCGAACGAGAGAGGGAGGGAGAGGGCGAACGAGGGAGGGACGGAGGAAGAGGGTGAACGAGAGAGAGAGAGGGAGGGAGAGGGTGAACGAGAGAGAGAGGGAGGGAGAGGGCGATCGAGGGAATGAGGGAGGGAGGGAGGGAGGGAGGGAGGGCGAACGAGGGAGGGGGAGGGCGAATGAGGGAGGGAGGGCGAATGAGGGAGGGAGGGCGAACGAGGGAGGGAGAGGGCGAATGAGGGAGGGAGGGCGAACGAGGGAGGGCGAACGAGGGAGGGAGAGGGCGAACGAGGGAGGGAGAGGGCGAACGAGAGAGAGAGAGAGGGAGGGAGAGGGCGAACGAGGGAGGGAGAGGGCGAAGGAGAGAGGGGAGGGAGAGGGCGAACGAGAGGGAGAGGGCGAACGAGAGAGGGAGGGAGAGGGCGAACGAGAGAGGGAGGGAGAGAGCGAGAAAGGAAAGGGTTGTCTTATCCCCAGCCAATTTCTGTTGCCACATTTTCCAGCTCTCTCGTCAACATGATAAAGGGCTCTCTTTTCTAGGACAGTCTGCCCACAGAGAATAGCTATATACTACCTGTTATATGTGTAATATGATAACTCACGCTTTCACTGGAGCTCTGAGTCCAACTCTGTGAGCTAATGTTTACAGCTATTGAAAACTAGAGTAGTGATCATTCCCATCCTTCCTTCCTTTTCTATGATATTTCTGGGTATGAACTGACACTGAAAACATTCTCTTCATGATGTTGAAGCAGAACATCCATTCAGAACAAAAGCAGTCACATTTTCTGTTGCCCTCCGTTATAAGTTCAGTAGCTACCTATTGCTGAATAGTCCATCGGGCAAATTAGAAAAGCTAATTTGATTGGCATTAGCAGTTATTGATGAATAACAATAAGAAACCACCATTTGCTGAGTGATCAATACCCAATTATGAGACTTGGGTACAACTTCACTTAAAGACCCAGTGCAGTTAAAATGTGATTTTCCTGTATTTTATATACATTTCCACACGAAGTTGGAATAATACTGTGAAATTATGAAAATGTTGATGATAATTAGTGGAAGAGCTGTTTGAAAAGACTGCCTGTTTTGGTGGGATGGAGATTTGGCCTGCCTGGTGATATCACCAGGTGGTAAATTAGTTAATAGACCAATAAGAAAGAGTTCCAAATCTCTCTGCCAATAACAGCTAGTTTTCAGTTCTCCCCTACCCAATCCCAGACACTTCTAGCAATGTTCTTGCTTGAGAAATTGCTCTTTTCTAATTAGCTATTTTTGTTTCTTTTTGACGATTTTAACAGAGAACAATCACAGTAAGGTACTTAATTGTTACCCAGAAATGATTTGATATTGAAATAGAAACTGCTGCATTGGACCTTTAATCTAGTCTCTAAGGTTTTGAAGTTGCATGGTCACCAAGAATTTTGAATTTAACGATCAGTTCTAGATCATTGAAAGTGAACACACACCCACCCAAACACCCACTCACACTGGCTTGACTTTCTCTGTTACTTGACTACAATTATGGAGGAAGAAGAAAGTCCTCCGAAGTGACACCAGGCAGGTGTTGTGGACCTGGGAGCAATCTGAATACATTATCTCTGGTTTGGGCTTGGTGTGTCAACCCTAGTCTACAGTGTCAAGGCCTGAAAAAGAGCTACGGTTTTAGAAACCAACAATACTAAGCAAAGGTATTTGAGATTGCCTTTGGCTGCAGCAAGTATCTGCGTTTCTCACAGGAACTTTGTCGGATATATTGAAACATAAGGTGAATGTTTTGGATTGATTTGCTTCATTTTTTAAAGGTGTGTAGACGTTGAATGTGAGTCTTGTTTGTCTACAAAACGACAAAGTAAATGTGTAATAATTAAATTCAGTATGTATTAGTGTATGGGATTTCCCAATGCTATTATCATTCCAGCGTAGAGCATAGTCAAAACAACCAGTCAGTCAGTATCTGCGTTGGGAACCTCAATATAGGCCCTTTCTGTGTGACCCTGGGTAAAGAAACTGTGAGTGGGCCTACACAATACAAATTAACCTCTCATTTCATGCTAATCATGCCATTAGCACCCGGCGACACTCGTGAACAGTTGTGGAGGAGCGAAACGCGACTGGATATTGCTCACCTCACGTCTATCTGTCTCCACTCCCCAGTGCCTGTTGCTCTCACAGGTTATATATAGGCTTTGTGTGAACATTTACAGACTATAGGCTGTGTGTGAACTGATGTTGGAGCTTCTGTAGTTAACACATCTGTTCATTTTGGTGGCTATTATCTAAAAGAAGTGAACTGGATATCTTATAATAGTAAATAATCTAGTCGAATTTCAAGTCTAATAAGCCCTTTACACTGTCATTGTTTTAAAGGAAAGGCAAAAGTTGGTGGTGGATCCACATATACAGTACCACATATACAGTACCAGTCAAAAGTTTGGACACACCTACTCATTCAAGGGTTTTACTTTATTTTAACTATTTTTTACATTGTAGAATAATAGTGAAGAAATCACAACTATGAAATAAAACATATGGATTCATGTAGTAAACAAAAAAGTGTTAAACAAATCAAAATATATTTTATATTTGAGATTCTTCAAATAGCCACCCTTTGCCTTGATGACAGCTTTGCACACTCTTAGCATTCTCTCAACCAGCTTCACCTGGAATTCTTTTCCAACGGTCTTGAAGTAATTCCCACATATTCTGGCTGCTTTTCATTCACTCTGCGGTCTGACTCATCCCAAACCATCTCAATTGGGTTGAGGTCGGGGGATTGTGGAGGCCAGGTCATCTGATGCAGCACTCAATCACTCTCCTTCTTGGTAAAATAGCCCTTACACTGCCTGGAGGTGTGTTGGGTCATTGTCCTGTTGAAAAACAAATGATCGTCCCACTAAGCCTAAACCAGATGGGATGGCGTATCTCTGTAGAATGCTGTGGTAGCCAAAAAAAAGTGTTAAACAAATCAAAATGTATTTTATATTTGAGATTCTTCAAATAGCCATCCTTTGACAGCTTTGCACACTCTTGGCATTCTCTCAACCAGCTTCACCTGGACTGCATTTAATAAGAAGGAATTTCTTTCCTTCTTAATGCATTTGAGTCAATCAGTTGTGTTCTGACAAGATGGGGGGGTATACAGAAGATAGCCCTATTTAGTAAAAGACCAAGTCCATATTATAATAATAATAATAATATATATAATAATAATATGCCATTTAGCAGACGCTTTTATCCAAAGCGACTTACAGTCATGCGTGCATACATTTAATTTTTTTTGAGTATGGGTGGTCCCGGGGATCGAACCCACTACCTTGGCGTTACAAGCGCCGTGCTCTACCAGCTGAGCTACAGAGGACCATTATGGTAAGAACAGCTCAAATAAGCAAAGAGAAACGACAGTTCATCATTACATTTACATTTTAGTCATTTAGCAGACGCTCTTATCCAGAGCGACTTACAGTGTTAAACAAATCAAAACATTTTTTATTTTAGATTCTTCAAATAGCCACCCTTTGCCTTGATGACAGCTTTGCACACTCTTGGCATTCTCTTAACCAGCTTCATGAGGTAGTCAACTGGAATGCATTTCAATTAACAGGTGTGCCTTCTTAAAAGTTAATTTGTCGAATTTCTTTCCTTCTTAATTGAGCCAATCAGTTGTGTTGTGTCAAGGTAGGGGGGGTATACAGAAGATAGCCCTATTTGGTAAAAGACCAAGTCCATATTATGGCAAGAACAGCTCAAATAAGCAAAGAGAAAAGACAGTCCATCATTCCTTTAAGACATGAAGGTCAGTCAATACGGAACATTTCAAGAACTTTGAACGTTTCTTCAAGTGCAGTCGCAAAAACCATCAAGCGCTATGATGAAACTGGCTCTCATGAGGAACGCCACAGGAATGGAAGACCCAGAGTTACCTCTGCTGCAGAGGATAAGTTAATTAGAGTTACCAGACTCAGAAATTGCAGCCCAAAAAAATGCTTCATAGAGTTCAAGTCACAGACACCTCTCAACATCAACTGTTCAGAGGGGACTGTGTGAATCAGGCCTTCATGGTCGAATTGCTGCAAAGAAACCACTACTAAAGGACACCAATAAGAAGAAGAGACCTGCTTGGCCAAGAAACAAGAGCAATGGACATTAAACCGGTGGAAATGTGTCCTTTGCTCTGGAGTCCAAATTTGAGATTTTCGGTTCCAACCGCCGTGTCTTTGTGGGTGAACGGATGATCTCTGCATGTGTATTTCCCACCGTAAAGCATAAAGGAGGAGGTATTATGGTGTGGGGGTGCTTTGCTGGTGACACTGTCTGATTTATTTAGAATTCAAGGCACACTTAACCAGCATGGCTACCATAGCATTCTGCAGTGATATGCCATCCCATCTGGTTTGGGCTTAGTGGGACTATCATTTGTTTTTCAACAGGACAATGACCCAACACACCTCTAGGCTGTGTAAGGGCTATTTGACCAAGGAGAGTGATGGAGTGCTGCATCAGATTACTTGGCCTCCACAATCCCCCGACCTCCACCCAATTGAGATGGTTTGGGATGAGTCGGACCGCAGAATGAAGGAAAAGCAGCCAACAAGTGCTCAGCATATGTGGGAACTCCTTCAAGACTGTTGGAAAAGCATTCCAGGTGAAGCTGGTTGAGAGAATGCCAAGAGTGTGCAAAGCTGTCATCAAGGCAAAGGGTGGCTATTTGAAGAATCTCAAATTTAAAATATATTTTTTAATTTGTTGAACACTTTTTTTGCTTACTACATGATTCCATATGTGTGATTTCATAGTTTTGATGTCTTCACTATTATTATACAATGTAGAAAATAGTTTTAAAAAAAACCTTGAATGAGTAGGTGTGTACAAACTTTTGACTGGTACTGTACTTTGATTCTACTCCCCAGTTGGAGGATACAAAGCTATATGTTGCATGGGCTGAGGCAGTAGTTGTGCGGGTCCACTACTGTATACCTTGCCAATGACAACAGTGAGCTCTCCTTTGTAACAGAGCTAATTAAATAGGGATATTGTTATAATATTCCCAATGCCAGCCACAGTTCTCTGCCTCAGATGCTTTTGTTTGGTGTCCAGGATGTTGCCAACAGGAAACAAGCCAGCGACGTCTTGAAAGGATCTCATTTCAATGCTTCTAAAGACGATGGAACAATTACAGTTGCCTTTCTGTTATTGAAACATGGCGGCGGACTCGCCAGCAAATACAAGCTGAACATGGCCCATTTTTTGTGATTAGCGGTTTGTGGAAGAATGTGGCATAGTGTCATTTCATAGAACAATTGACTTGGAAATGCACATGGCTGGTCTCGAGGAGGATTTATTTTACAGAGTGGTTCGGTCGTTAGGATTAATCCCTTTTCGAATAAATGATTGTTTTGTTCCAAGAAGGGATCTGCCTTGAGAAATGTTAATGAAAAGACATTCAACTGTAATAAAAGCGTGTGTGTACGTACATGCGTGTGTGGTGTGTGTGTGTGTGTGTGTGTGTGTGCCTCTGTCTGTGCATGTTTGTGTGTGTGCGCTTTACGTGAGTGTTTGCCTCTGGATGTGTGTGTGTGACACATAAAGCACATATGTCGGTGTGACCAATCACTTCCTGTGTCAGCAAAGTCGTGCCAAGCTAGAGCTGTGGAGAGGAGAAGCTGCTGACAGGCCTTCAGCAGGCAGGGACGATGGAAATAAGGAAGGGGTAGTGAAAGAATGGAAGACTGATTGTTACGCTTTTGGCGGTGCACACTTGTGCTTTTTCATTCTTAGCTGGTATAGAAACGGATGTCACATAGGTTACTAGAGATCACTGGGTGCATGACTTACCAAAGACCAGGCCTTCAGTATTTGCATACTTTATTAATATATTTCAGGTCACTGTTCAACACTGATTAATTGCACACTGCTCCTCAATCTTTAAATATCAGTCGAATTTTAAATAAATGAAGTAATTCCAGAAGTCTAGGCGAGCAAATTTAGTGTGGGGATTTTGAGGACATCTGTGTTCTGTCATACTCTGGACAGACCAGTTTCTGACTGTTCACTCCGCCACAAACACGCTTGCCTTTCCTCAGCGGAAACCAACGGCAGCCCCAAACCAGTTTGAAGGGAGATTGATTGTGGTATGTGGCTAGTGCCAGATAGTGTGCATTAAGTTTAAGGGATGTGGCACTCTGTTGTCAGCTCAAGAGACAAGACCTTGTCACCACCTGTCCTCGACCCCCCCCCCCCCCCCCCCCCCCCCAAACAAAACCTCCCAAAGACCCAGGCCATTGTTCCGCACTGTCACGCATGCCGAAAATGAGCCAATCGCCAGAGCCGATACACAAATAATGTGTCTTAAGACTCTCAGGGAGTGGTGAGTGTCCAGGCGACCCCCGTGACCCCTTATTTAGATCCAATTGACATGTACGGAATGGATGCCTGCCTTGTCAACCTGCATTGTCCGCTTGTGTCTTTTCTCCCTGTGGCGAAGGCCATTTATAGTGACAGAAAAAAGCCTTGGCCATTAAGGGCTGGTTGATGACCAACTGACTGCTCTGGCCAAGCCCTGACCTGGTAAGAGCTCTAAACTCTGGCCCCTAACAGAGTGGACGATTCCAGTTGGTCACGCTTTACTGTATCTGTTTGCCCAGGGGCTGGTATCAGGCACACAATATGCTTTCAGCTCTTATCTCTGGCTTTTAAGCTGACTGTTGAGCACTAGGGCTCACCTCTGACCCCCAATCCTCCCCTCCATAAATTCCTTCCTCTCCAACTCCAGCAAGGGAAACATTTGGTGGGTTTTCTTGTCGATGACCCAATAACATTTGAACAATTTAGCATGCAGACACTCCCTTCATTAGTTGTGCTGTAGGTGGTTATGGCCGTTCTGTTTTATTTGTAAGAAAACATTTATAATAATAATTGGTGAAATAAATAATCAATACTCATCTCTACATCCACTTCTGAGATATTTGCTTGTTATTTCACTATTAAACAAATATAGTTAATGAAATCATCATCCAAGGAGCATGAATGTATTTTAGTGTGTGGTGGAGGTCTCTTTAGGTCACAGGAATAACAAGGGGAGTAAAAAGGGGCTTTATACGTCCGCCTGCTCGCTTGCCGGCGTTTGCACTTACTAAGCCCCCTCTGTGGGTGAGCTCCTCTCCCTCCCTCCCCTTCTTTCTTTCTCCCTCCCTCTCCCCCTCCATCTGTCTTTCACTCATTTTAACCCGTTGGTTTCCTGTAAGGGAGAGGGGTGACTCAGTTTCAGCCTAGAGGGCACTACTGCCTTCGACATGACCACCACAGCGTTCAGTTTACCTAAGCCTCAACCCTGACCTGAACACAGGTTTAGAATGGACAATACCGACAGGGAGTGTAATCCATTGATAAGATGAATGGGCCTTTCTCAGCTTAGTTTATAATTACTGCGTCTATGAGGATCTTAAATTGAAATAAGATAGCTCATATTATTATTATTATTATTATAGTATTACAATAGGATAGGTATGCAATTATACATTTTCATAGCAATGGAAATGCTATGATCTCCTGAGTGGCGCAGTGGTCTAAGGCACTGCATCGCAGTGCAAACTGTGCCACTAGAAATCCTGGTTCGAATCCAGGCTCTGTCGCAGCCGGCCGTGACCGGGAGACTCATGGGCGGCGCACAATTGGCCCAGCGTCGTCCAGGGTAGGGGAGGGAATGGCCGGCAGGGATGTAGCTCAGTTGATAGAGCATGGCGTTTGTAACGCCAGGGTTGTGGGTTCGATTCCCACGGGGGGCCAGTATAAAAAAAATATGTATTCACTAACTGTAAGTCGCTCTGGATAAGAGCGTCTGCTAAATGACTAAAATGTAATGTAAATGTAATTGAACGATTTCGTCCTTGTTTTATGAGATCTGTTTTTAAAACCACTGCGGTATCTAGGTAGGGAACATGTTAAGATCTCATAGTTTATTCTTCCAGTTTGAACATTCACCTTGAATGTATGCAAGTTGTTATTTTCCTGTACTATGAAGAATTGTCATCATGTGTGGGCAATGGCAGCTTCAGGTCCTAAACGATATTATAACCGCGATCGATAATAGACAGTACTGTGCAGCCGTTTTCATTGACCTGGCCAAGGCTTTCGACTCTTGTCAACCACCGCATTCTTATTGGCAGACTAAATAGCCTTGGTTTCTCAAATGACTGCCTCGCCTGGTTCACCAACTACTTCTCAGATAGAGTTCAATGTGTCAAATCGGAGGGCCTGTTGTCTGGACCTCTGCCAGTCTCTATGGAGGTGCTACAGGGTTCAATTCTCAGGCCGACTCTTTTCTCTGTGTATATCAATGATGTCGCTCTTGCTGCTGGTGACTCTCAGATCCACCTCTACGCAGACGACACCATTTTGTATACATCTGGCCCTTCATTGGACACTGTGTTAACAAACCTCCAAACGAGCTTCAATGCCATACAACACTCCTTCAGTAGCCTCCAACTGCTCTTAAACACTAGTAAAACTAAATGCATGCTCTTCAACCGAACGCTGCTTGCACCCGCCCACCCGACTAGAATCACTACTCTCGACGGGTCTGACCTAGAGTATGTGGACAACTACAAATACCTAGGTGTCTGGTTAGACTGTAAACTCTCCTTCCAGACTCACATTAAGAATCTCCAATCCAAAGTTAAATCTAGAATCGGTTTCCTATTTCGCAACAAAGCCTCCTTCACTCATGCTGCCAAACATGCCCTCGTAAAACTGACTATCCTACCGATCCTTGACTTCGGCGATGTCATTTACAAAATAGCCTCCAACACTCTACTCAGCAAATTGGATGTAGTCTATCACAGTGCCATCCGTTTTGTCTCCAAAGCCCCATATACTACCCACCACTGTGACCTGTACGCTCTTGTTGGCTGGTCCTCACTACATATTCGTCGCCAAACCCACTGGCTCCAGGCCATCTATAAATCACTGCTAGGCAAATCCCCGCCTTATCTTAGCTCATTGGTCACCATAGCAACACCCACCCGTAGTATGCGCTCCAGCAGGTATATCTCACTGGTCATCCCCAAAACCAACACCTCCTTTGGCCGCCATTCCTTCCAGTTCTCTGCTGCCAATGACTGGAACAAATTGCAAAAATCTCTGAAGCTGGAGACACTTATCTCCCTCACTAACTTTAAGCATCAGTTGTCAGAGCACCTTACCGATCACTGCACCTGTACACAGCCCATCTGAAATTAGCCCGCCCAACTACCTCATCCCTATATTGTTATTTATTTTGCTCATTTGTACCCCAGTATCTCTATTTGCACATCATCTCTTGCACATCTATCATTCCAGTGTTAATACTAATTGTAATTATTTTGCACTATAGCCTATTTATTGCCTTACCTCCATAACTTGCTACATTTGCACACACTGTATATATATTTTTCTGTTGTATTTTTGACTTTGTTTTGTTTTACCCCATATGTAACTCTGTGTTGTTGTTTTTATCGCACTGCTTTGCTTTATCTTGGCCAGGTCGCAGTTGTAAATGAGAACTTGTTCTCAACTGGCTTACCTGGTTAAATAAAGGTGAAATAAAAAATAAAAAATAAAAATTACGCCCCAAATGCACAGTCAGTTGCCTATTATACACATCCTTAACAGTGCAACCGCTATCCAGCAGTTAAGACCGATAGAGACGCACGTCTGGTGGTGAGCACACTTGAACTTAATTGTCGTGCCTTTCTACGCGAACACATTTCTCCCAAGCGCTAAGCGAAATTGATATCAACGTTTGAGCTATTCTCACGTTGAAGGCAATAAAAGAGCGAGAGGAGAGGGAGAGAGCAAACTGCAATTGACTGCTCTTGACAATACTGCCAGCTGAAATGCACATTGATTAATTAGAAACCCTTATTAGCAAATTAACTGTCTCAGCTGATTATCAAATTTGGCTTCCTGATTAGCATCACCCTCCTCCTCTTCCCTCTGTGTTATAGTCAGGCACGTTGCCCAGAACCACTCGGATACGTTACAGCAGACATCAAGCCTGTTCATAGAGAATAGTATAGTTCCCACTGTCAGAAGAGTTTCCAGGTCAAACATCCAAATCCCTTTGGGTCGTTCACATCTACCACCTGCACCCTAATCAAACCACAGGTCTTCCCTATAGGCGTTAACATGACCTGGGGAGGCATAGTCCAAGCGTCCCTATCCCCTACAGATGTGCAGAGTGATGATTGGCTCAGATGGCGTTCCATGAGAGCCAGGTGTTGCATCTGGACGAGAAATAAACTAAAATGTCAACTATAATTTCTGAAAATAGTGGCACATTTATCTAGGTGTATTTTGCACGTGTGAGGTGTTTAAGTGTATTGATTCACTTTGAAACATTAGGTCAGCGTTCTCACATTGCATTTGTTCATTGTTCGTAACTGACCAGTGGGTTGTTGATAATGATTTAGAGAGCCACGGCATCACACTCTCTCTCACACACACACACACAAACACACACACACACACTAGCACTGACTGGATAACAGTGGAAATGATGGTTGACCCCACAGTAGCAGATGGATATCTAGGTGCTGGGCCCACTCAATTAAAGGCCACTGTGAGAGCCCGGGTCTGGCCATGGGACTGGGCTGTGTAGGGCCATTGTGGCCAGTGGCTTTGTCCAGAAGGTTCACATACCTTTAGTCATGCTTTGGGTGAGGAATGCACTCCAGCCTGGAAACAAGGCCAACATAAACATCCTTTCTTCCATGCCCCCAACAATAATCCAATTGAGGTCCTAGGCACCAAAAGAAAGAAGAGGGGGTTGGGGTGAGAGAGAAACACCCTCAAACAAAAGAAACCCACCTTTTAAAACATATGCTCTTAAGAGGAAAGGTTTTTGACTGAGTTCTGTTTTAGATTTTGGATAGATCCTGTGCCCATCTTGGAACATTTTGAGGGTTATAAAGTGCCTTCTCACAGGAAAAGCCCTTCATCATGATGTGTTCTCCAGAAAAAAATAGTTGCATCCCAGGCAAACTAATCAGCTCATTAAAATGTGTTCTTGCCTTTTTAAAACAGTAATAATACTATCGGCCAATAAATGTGCATTAGCAAAACAACAAACAACAACAAGGCTTTGTTGGAAGCTGACGTTATTTGCAGCTGTCTTGTAAAGTGTGGTCTATCAATGAGCTTGTTCCATTACATCAGTCTTTATTTTCATAAATTAATTATTTGTAACAAAAAAAGTTATTTATAAATGCGCTATTGGGGGCAGGAAAAAAAATGCCACATGAGCAGACGTTCAGCTGTTCCCAAAAGAGAATGGTTTATTTCTTTTTTTTTTTTGCTGAGGAATAGCCACTTGGCAGCAGACAGTAAAACACAGTGTTCTTAAATTTTAACCAAAGCATTTTTTGGCATTTCTGTAAACAACAACCTTTCCAGCTCTGTGTGTTTTGTATAAGAAGGCTTGTTTTTGCCCGATCAAGCTTTTTTTCTCCCTGAGGTTTGTGACTTATGCCAGAGTGGGGGGAAAGTCTAAATGAGAGACAGAACAAAATATATTTAGACAAGTGGTGGAACATCTCGTACTTGGCTTCCACTAAGTTGCCAAAATATGTCAAGCTCTCAGCTAGGCAGCACTGTCATTGCAACCCTTAGTTGTGCTTTTGGGAACATTATTTTCCTTTTCATTTTGGACTTTATGGTCTCCCAATGAGATTGGGGGTATGAAATGGAACAGTGTCCACGTCGTTTAGACTGTGCTGGTTTGTGTTCTGTATCAGTCACCAGAACTCTGGCCGTTATCAGTAAGAGGAAGCCTCAGTTACAGCTTCTCATTGAGGCTGGTGGAATGTGTCCGACACCCATTTTGACACCTATTTCTCTGCGTGACACGCCCACTCGAGAAAAACATATCTGGACTGACTCATCCTCATCCCCCCTCTTCTCCCTTCTTCTACCTGGGATCCGGCCGTGCGCCGGCATCTGTCGGCATATATCCGCCGCTCAATCGCTCTCTCAATGCGCCGGTTCCCTAACAGCTCAGTATCGCTCTTTCATTAATCAAAGACACTTCCAGTGTCCCATTACGGAAACACAACTACTCGCCCTGTCTGAAGCAGACAGCTCGCCAATTCATCTTCTGGGGGGGGGGGGGGAAGGTGGCCCGGTGCCTACCTGTTCAAGCGAAGCTGTTAAGACCGCAGGAAGACCCTTTGAAATTGTTTTCTCTAGGTCAGGCAAACAACAAAAAAAGGTAAATTGCTTGTCTCAGGTAACATGGTTTTTTTCTCCAGCGGAGGAGGGAAGTTGGCGACATGTTTGTTAATATGCTGATTTAAATGCCGCGGGGAGGGAGGGAGGGAGGGGGGGTGGCTAGCAGCGCTAGCATCTAAAGCATCATGTGACCTTGGCGACATCCCCAGAGTTTGGCCAGTACTAAATACAGCTGTTTAAATCTAAACAGCACCCCTGAGGGGAGAGACTGTGGTGGTTGATGCGATTGTGCTAGAGTTATGCAACACTTTGAAGAAATTGAGAAAGTCTTGCACTCTGTGGATGAATACAAATTGCCTTGGAGAATAACAGTAAAGGCTAAATAGTTCCACACAAATGTGGAAGAATATAACAGCTACCATGTCTCTTCAAATAGCCTTCTGTCCTTGGTTGAGGGGAAGGAATTAAAATAAATTATAGGAAAAGGAAAGCTAGTGGTGAAATCTCTGCAACTGGGGTTTGTGGCTAGGTGCTCATGGCTGGTACACCAAGCAGATTTAGTTTTGACAAGAGCAGCAACGACCAAACCAATGTCAAGCGGATAAAGCCATGCCTCTGCCATCGCATGAGTCAATATCAATATGAAAAACCTGCTCCGCTCTCGCAAATTGTGTAAAAGAGGAGTGAGTGAGGGCTGTGTGAATGAAAATCGACAGCCTAGCCCACCTCACTCTTCCCCCCCAGCCCCACTTTTCCCACTGAACCTCTGTTGATTTGATTGGCATAATTAGGTGAAGCGTGGCCTGCAGTAAAGTGGTCAGGGCCCGTTGCTCCTGGGAGGCAGATGGAGACATATTGTGGTGTGTAGCTGTGTATGTGAGAGACAGAGAAAGAGAGAGATTAACACACACCGACCCACTGGGCTATTAATTACCTATTCTGTAACGTGGCATCTTCTCAAAAATGTGACACAGAGCAGCAGGCATGGAGTGGCAACCCAGACATGCACTACCGCAGCCAGCCGTTGCCCAAGGACCCCAGGTGCATTCTTCCGCCATGCTTATTGGATTCATTGTACATATGGTTGATTCAAGATTGGGCACTGTTCTTTCACGACGACACACAAAAGAAAAAACACCCCAGCTGGCAAATATTTAACTAACCACGAGGACATTCAGAGATGGATAGGAAAATATACTGCCCGTGTGTCGGTTCCTCAGGAGAAAACAACTATATTTTCTTAATTCACTAAAGGAACTGTGGGACAGATTTCAGCTCAAATTAATCAGAATTGAGGGAGTTGTTAATGTCCCTAAACTAGTATTTTTTTATTTTTTTATTTTATTTAACCTTTATTTAACCAGGTAAGCCAGTTGAGAACAAGTTATCATTTACAGCTGCGACCTGGCCAAGATAAAGCGAAGCAGTGCGGAAAAAAACAAAACAACACAGAGTTACATATGGAATAAACAAAACATACAGTCAATAACACAATAGAAAATCTATATACAGTGTGTGCAAATGTAGTAAGTTATGGAGGTAAGGCAATAAATAGGCCATAGTGCAAAATAATTACAATTATAATTTAGTATTAACACTGGAGTGATAGATGTGCAGAATATGATGTGCAAATAGAGATACTGGGGTGCAAATTAGAAATATAAATAACAATGTAAATAACAATATGGGGATGAGGTAGTTGGGTGGGCTAATTACAGATGGGCTGTCTACAGGTGCAGTGATCGGTAAGCTGCTCTGACAACTGATGGTGAAAGATAGTGAGGGAGATAAGTGTCTCCAGCTTCAGAGATTTTTGCAGTTCGTTCCAGTCATTTGCAGGAGAGAACTGGAAGGAATGGTGACCAAAGGAGGTGTTTGCTTTGGGGATGACCAGTGAGATATACCTGCTGGAACGCATACTACGGGTGGGTGTTGCTATGGTGACCAATGAGCTAAGATAAGGCAGGGATTTGCCTAGAAGGGATTTATAGATGGCCTGGAGCCAGTGGGTTTGGTGACGAATATTTAGTGAGGGCCAGCCAACGAGAGCGTACAGGTCACAATGGTGGGTAGTATATGGGGCTTTGGTGACAAAACGGATGGCACTGTAATAGACTACATCCAATTTGCTGAGTAGAGTGTTGGAAGCTATTTTGTAAATGACATCGCCGAAGTCAAGGATCGGTAGGATAGTCAGTTTTACGAGGGCATGTTTAGCAGCATGAGTGAAGGAGGCTTTGTTGCGAAATAGGAAGCCGATTCTAGATTTAACTTTGGATTGGAGATGCTTAATGTGAGTCTGGAAGGAGAGTTTACAGTCTAACCAGACACCTAGGTATTTGTAGTTGTCCACATATTCTAAGTCAGAGCCGCCGAGAGTAGTGATTCTAGTCGGGCAGGCGGGTGCAAGCAGCGTTCGATTGAAGAGCATGCATTTAGTTTTACTAGCGTTTAAGAGCAGTTGGAGGCCACGGAAGGAGTGTTGTATGGCATTGAAGCTCGTTTGGAGGATTGTTAACACAGTGTCCAATGAAGGGCCAGATGTATACAAAATGGTGTCGTCTGCGTAGAGGTGGATCTGAGAGTCACCAGCAGCAAGAGCGACATCATTGATATACACAGAGAAAAGAGTCGGCCTGAGAATTGAACCCTGTAGCACCTCCATAGAGACTGGCAGAGGTCCAGACAACAGGCCCTCCGATTTGACTCATTGAACTCTATCTGAGAAGTAGTTGGTGAACCAGGCGAGGCAGTCATTTGAGAAACCAAGGCTATTTAGTCTGCCAATAAGAATGCGGTGATTGACAGAGTCAAAAGCCTTGGCCAGGTCAATGAAGACGCCTGCACAGTACTGTCTTTTTATCGATTGCGGTTATTATATCGTTTAGGACCTTGAGCATGGCTGAGGTACACCCATGACCAGCTCGGAAACCAGATTGCATAGCGGAGAAGGTACAGTGGGATTCTAAATGGTCGGTGATCTGTTTGTTAACTTGGCTTTCAAATACTTTCGAAAGGCAGGGCAGGATGGATATAGGTCTGTAACAGTTTGGATCTAGAGTGTCACCCCATTTGAAGAGGGGGATGACCGCGGCAGCTTTCCAATCTCGGGGGATCTCAAACGATACGAAAGAGACTTTGAACAGGCTGGTGATAGGGGTTGCGACAATTTTGGCGGCTAATTTTAGAAAGAAAGGGTCCAGATTGTCTAGCCCAGCTGATTTGTAGGGGTCCAGATTTTGCAGATCTTTCAGAACATCAGCTATCTGAATTTGGGTGAAGGAGAAGCGGGGGGGGGGGCATGGGCAAGTTGCAGCGGAGGGTGCAGAGCTGGTGGCCGGGGTAGGGGTAGCCAGGTGGAAAGCATGGCCAGCCGTAGCAAAATGCTTGTTGAAATGTTTGATTATCGTAGATTTATCAGTAGTGACAGTGTTTCCTAGCCTCAGTGCAGTGGGAAGCTGGGAGGAGGTGCTCTTATTCTCCATGGACTTTACAGTGTCCCAAAACCTTTTGGAGTTAGTCCTACAGGATGCAAATTTCTGTTTGAAAAAATGTGCCTTTGCTTTCCTAACTGATTGTTTATAGTGGTTCCTGACTTCCCTGAAAAGTTGCATATTGCGGGGGCTGTTCGATGCTAATGCCGTACGCCACAGGATGTTTTTGTGCTGGTCAAGGGCAGTCAAGTCTGGGGTGAACCAGGGGCTATATCTGTTCTTAGTTCTGAATTTTTTGAATGGGGCATGCTTATTTAAGATGGAGAGGAAAGCACTTTTAAAGAACAACCAGGCATCCTCTACTGACGGAATGAGGTCAATATCCATCCAGGATACCCGGGCCAGATCAATTAGAAAGGCCTGCTCGCTGAAGTGTTTTAGGGAGCGTTTGACAGTGATGAAGGGTGGTCGTTTGACCGCGGACACATTACGGACGCAGGCAATGAGGCAGTGATCGCTGAGATCCTGGTTGAAGACAGCGGAGGTGTATTTAGAGGGTAAATTAGTCAGGATGATATCTATGAGGGTGCCCATGTTAACGGATTTAGGGTTGTACCTGGTAGGTTCCTTGATAATGTGTGTGAGATTGAGGGCATCTAGTTTAGATTGTAGGACGGCCGGGGTGTTAAGCATATCCCAGTTTAGGTCACCAAGCAGTACGAACTCTGAGGATAGATGGGGGGCAATCAATTCACATATGGTGTTCAGGGCACAGCTGGGGGCTGAGGGGGGTCTGTAGCAAGCGGCAACAGTGAGAGACTTATTTCTGGAAAGGTGGATTTTTAGAAGTAGAAGCTCAAACTGTTTGGGCACAGACCTGGATAGTATGATAGAGCTCTGCAGGCTATCTCTACAGTAGATTGCAACTCCGCCCCCTTTGGCAGTTCTATCTAGATGGGAAATGTTGTAGTTGGGAATGAACATTTCAGAATATTTGGTGGCCTTCCTAAACCAGGATTCAGACACTGCTAGAACATCAGGGTTGGCTGAGTGTGCTAACGCATTGAGTAACTCAAACTTAGGGAGGAGGCTTCTGATGTTAACATGCAAGAAACCAAGGCTTTTGCGATTACAAAAGTCAACAAATGATAGCGCCTGGGGAGTAGGAGTGATACTGGGGGCTACAGGGCCTGGGTTAACCTCTACATCACCAGAGGAACAGAGGAGGAGTAGAATAAGGATACGGCTAAAGGCTTTAAGAACTGGTCTTCTAGTGCATTGAGTACAGAGAAAAAAAGGGGCCGATTTCCGGGCATTGTAGAATAGATTCAGGGCATTATGTACAGACAAGGATATGGAAGGATATGAGTACAGTGGAGGTAAACCTAAGCGTTGGGTAAAGATGAAAGAGATAGCATCACTGGAGGCACCGATTGAGCCGGTCTCAGCGTGTGTGGGGGGTGGGACAACGGATCTATCTGAGACAGGTTGAGCAGGACTGGGGGCTCTACATTGAAAAAGTATAGTTAGAACTAACCGAAACAGCAATAGGCAAGACATATTGACATGGGAGATAGGCATAAAGCAGTCACAGGTGTTATTCGAGAGAGCTAAGACAACAGCTGGTAATGGCGACGAAAGTTTGAGCTGAGGCTAAACAGATCAACAGGATGGGGTACTGTATAAAGGAACAGTCCAGCAGGCATCAGCTGTGTAGCTGAGTGATCATAAGGTGCAGTGAACAGCAATAAGTAAGTCCGGGAGCTGGAGGCACGGCTGTTGATTGCGTGTGCTAGCGGGCCGGGGCTAGCAGATGGATCTTCGTGGTCGTCGCAACGGGAATCCTGTTGAAACCACATCAGACGATTACGTCGGCAGACCAGTCGTGATGGATCGACGGGGCTCCGTGTCAACACTAGGAGGTACCGTCCGGTTGACTGAGAGGTAGATAGCCGGGAGATGGGCCTGGCTCGAGGCTAGCTCAAGGCTAACCTGGGTTAGCTTCAGGACAGTGGTGATTAGTGGTGATTAGCCAACAACGACAACAGCCATTCGGTTGCAGCTAGCTAGTTGCGATGATCCAGTATTAAGGTCCAGTGATTCAGTGATTCCGGCAGAAAATCCGATATGCTCTGGCTCGATAGCGCGATGTGCAGACTGTGCAGACTGGCCGATAATTGTCCAGGCTAGAGCTGGCTGGTAGGTAGTGCAGGCCACGGCCACGGACAATGGTGAAGACCGCTAACGGTGGCTAATAGCAAGTAGCTAGTTAGCTGGCTAGCTGGCTAGTTTCAGCCAGAGGTTCTGGATAAACATTTAATATAGAATCCGTTCCACATTGGGTGAGGCGGGTTGCAGGAAAGTATATTTAGTTAAAGAATGGAAAGTGAGATTGAGAAATATATATGAAAAATAAAAACAGGCTATTTACACGAGGACACTAAAAAAAACACGACCGCACTGCTATGCCATCTTGGATGGGCGGCAGGTAGCTTAGTGGGTAAGAGCGTTGTGCCAGTAACCGAAAGGTCGCTGGTTCTAATCCCCGAGCCGACTAGGTGGAAAATCTGTCGATGTGCCCTTAAGCAAGGCACCTAACCCTAATTGCTCCTGTAAGTCGCTCTGGATAAGATCGTCTAATGACTAAAAACGTTTAAAAAAAAAGTTATAATGGACTTGTAGATTTCGCAGTCTCCATCAGACTCCATCAGAACATCCCCCAGTCATACAGATGAGCCTTGCTTTGAATCTGTCTTTATCTAGCATCGACAGTTAGGATCTAAAAACTGCTTCAGAAATACTCCCACACTTTCTCCATTTACCTGTCCATATCTTCCCATTGCCTTTAATACAGACTCCAGCCCCCCACCCCTCCGGCCCTATGGCAGTGTGTGTTGTTACCAGGCAGCCCAGCCCTGTGTGCTCCAGCCTGCTGTGCTACAGCTCTGTCTGGCCTGCTGTGCCTGTACCTAGCTCTCTCTGTCAGAGCAGCACAAACTGACACGTCTGTCTGGAGGGCAGCCACGCTGATAGTTATTAGTTTTGTTAAGGTGTCCGTTTTGATTTCCCCCCACCGCCGCCTCCCCGCCCGGCCAAAGGCACAGTGGCAAGTGACTCACAGAAGCCATATCGATTTGTTCTTATGCCTCTCTCTTTCCCTCCAGCAAGGGCCCCCTCCCCACACACACACACACTACCGTGCTGCTCAGACTGGGGGACTGGGGATGGGCAGCACCCCTCCTCAAATGCCCACATATTACTCTTCTACACCCCCAATCAGGAGTGAGTCCTCAACGTCGTTTACTAAAATCACTGGGTCAGGGAAAGTCTGCTCCCTGACTAGGGAACGACCCCGGTCTGTCATACAGAGGCATTTCAGTACTCCGCCCCTCCGGCCAAAAAGCTGTCAGCAGTTTTCCCAGATATTTGTTTTAACTTCTCTCTCTCCCAAATAGCTACTTAGTCCCTGGTATCCAGACTGAAAAGGCCAAAATGGTTCTGCTCACATTATAACTAATGCAGTTTAACAGACACCATGCGCCGCAACATTATCACTCCCAACAGAGCTCAAGCGCCAGCTTTGTGCCATGGAGAATGACACGAGTCACCGGACACTGCATCATTAACTTATATTTCAATGGACCCTCACATATAAATGTGTCAGTATGGAAAATCATCAATTCAATCTGGTTGACATTCCTGGCATTGCCCGGCGCTGACTGTCGTTGGTCTTATCGCTGACTGTTTTCCCCCATCTGTCGACTCATGTCATAAAGGGCTTCCAGTAGTGGGTGATTGGTGGTGACTCTGCACTTAGCAGTCACTGGATTTTTTTCCCCCACTCTCTCTCCCTGCCCAGACAAGAGAGACTTGTTTACTTCAGCCTCTGTGTGCTCCGTCTATTTGGGACCTCGCGGGCGCTCTTGGAAGTGGACGTACGGGGAATGACAGTGCAGATGCCTAGCGTTTCCCCACGGCCACGTCACTGCCACCTAAATCTCCCTGAGCGACCACGATGCACAGCAATGGGAGGGCACTGTGTTTACCACACACACTGTGTTTACCACACACACACACAGTTACAGAGGTCCGCTGCGTCAAAACAGTCTGCCCTGGACATCTCAAATGTCAAAATAAGACCTACCAAATTAGCCTTTGTAAAAGTTGTTTTCCAAGAACGGCATCTTAAGATACAGTAGATGCAGCTGTTCTGTTACTAATAATCACTGCCTTTGCGGTGTAAAGTTCACCCCCGCCCGCTCTGCTTTCTTAGAATGCACCAGTGGAGGCTCTTCAGAGGAGGAAGGGGAGGACCATCCTCCTCAGTGAATAAAAAAATTAAAAAAAGGTTATCCTTTTATCCTTTTTAGATAAAACTATACTAAATATATTCACGTCACCAAATAATTGATTAAAACACACTGTTTTGCAATGAAGGTCTACAGTAGCCTCGATCACTGTAGGGTGGCACCATGGTGTAGCTGGAGGACAGCTAGTTTCCGTCCTCCTCTGGGTACATTGACTTCAATACAAAACCTAAGAGGCTCGTGGTTCTCACCCCTTTCCATAGACTTACACAGTAATTATGACAACTTCCGGAGGACGTCCTCCAACCTATCAGAGTTCTAGCAGCATGAACTGATATGTTGTCCACCCAATCAAAGGATTAGAGAATGAATCTAGTACTGAAAGCATACACTACAGTTAGCTAGCACTGCAGTGCATAAAATGTGGTTGTAGTCTCAGAGAAAGAGAGAGACAATAGTTGAACAGTTTTGAACTAATTAATTTCTTCAAGAATGAAGGAGAAACGACATAGCGAGAGAACTAGCTATATTTCGTATTTCTTTCTCACTTTCACTTACTTAGCTAGGGAATGCAGCTAGCTAGTTTAGCCTACTCAAACACCCGGCTCAAACAGAGAGGGATGCTATGTTAGCTAGCTGGATATGGCTATCCAACGCTAGAACTCTTCCAAGTCAAGGTAAGCTTTTGGTTTTATTAATTTATTGCCACCAGCTCCCGCCGGTGTAACTGCTAAACTGCTTGCTGCTGACCGTACACTGTACTGCATAATTGTAGTGGGTTTACTAACAATTTAGTTATAGTAGGTATGTTGACTATGACGTTAATATGGTCACAACGATGTAGGCTATGTGTAGCGGTTAGCGTTTATGATATGAAGGTTTGGCTTGGAAAGGTTTTTTCGCCTGGTCACAGACAGCTGATGTGTTGTGCACTGAAGGCCACAAGCGAAGGGAAAAAGTGAGATGTAGATGTGAGAAGGAAGTATACAACGATGAAATGGATCATGCTGTTTGTATGTGGTTGCTATGAAAGTGAACTGTGTTTCTTAAACGGAAGCAAACAGAACGAAACAGGGATAAACATACCTAAATTTGTCCAATTTGAAACGGTTGTTTGCAACTGTTGGACTAATGATTACACTAGATCAGCTAGATGCAGGCAAGTGTGTGCAAGGCAGTATTGAATGTGTCAATGTCTGTCACCTTGATTACTCAAATTTCTCTCGACCTGTGCACCTGCGTTGTAAACTTTCATTCATAGGCTAGGTTGTAGCAACCTCATGATGGGTATAGGGAAAATTTGAGTATCATGTAGTAGCCTAAACCTATCAATGTTACATTGAGCTGGTTGAATAGAATATGAATGACCGTCATCCAATACGCTGTAATAGAAATAAGGCCCATAAAATAAAATGGTCTTCCCTCATCTTAAACAGCACCGACAGCTACTGGAATGCACTCTGCTCTGGGTTACACAGAGTCTACAGTAAATCAATCCAGGAGGCATTGCATAATATTTTGAGTGTCTTGGCCAAAAGTTTGAAATAATGACCTCCTTGTCATATACTGGTCTGCGCTAGTCTCTCGCCTCTCACTCCGGTGCCTAGAAAAACACAATAGGCAAAAAGAAACTCCTTAACAGTGAGCATCATACACCGGTTGTGACACTGATGATATGAAATTATCTATCTGGATGGAATGTAGTAAACCATAAACAACATCTGCGGAATAGTGTAGCCCAAACGAGATTGCTCCATAGGTCTGACTCTGTCCCAAAACTTTGTCTCGACGTTTAACGACAAGCTTGTTTTTCGGAGCACTCTGAGTACCGTGTTGAATGTCATCTTTATGGATGTAACAGGTGCTGTCGCTCTTTATGACTGAGCTAGAGAAACGAGGGCGAGGTAGAAAATAAAAACCATCTTGCTCTTTCCCTTAAGCATCGTAGATGTAAACTGCAACACTCAAGAGGGTACAAGTATTTGATGTAATCTGAACCGGGAATAAATTCTACAAGGCAGCACAGAGGGAACGTTGCCTCATCCTGGCTCCTCTTGTCTTTCCCTTTTTCAAACGCACAACCTAAAGTTAGACATCCTTGAGGTTTCTGCCACTTGATGGAAGGTGATGCCCATGAATAATGCATGGGAGAGGGAAAACTCAGTCTGGGTCTTTTTATAGCGGGTCCCGCACCCACCGCGCTAGCTCTAGCACGCCGCTAACCTCTCAGATTTGAAGGATCAAGAAATGGGAACAGTAGAAAACAACATATAACAAACTGCGACATAGAAAAGGATGACGTCTATTTTCAGACGGCAGGCGGTGAGGGAAAAAGAGCCCGGTTGCTTTTGATAGAAAATGGGGGGGGGTTGGGATATAGCTGTTATTGCTATGTTACAGTATTTAGCTTAAAATTCAGGTGGGCATGCAGATGTAGATGTCTGTGTGATTTCTCGCATTCAACCTTGTTTTTTTCGTTCAAAACCGGTTGTGTTGAACCACTGCGTTGAGGCCTTGATTAAATGACAAACTTATTATCCTCATGTGTCAGGGAATGTCAAATCATGGCGTTAATCAGTGAACACAGCTCATGTATTTTCAACTGCAACTGATTGAATGTGTTGCTGTCTTTCAAAAATCCTTTCACATTTCACGAATCAAGCCTAGTGCCTTCAAAAAGTATTCATACCCCTTGACTTTTTCCACATTTTGTTGTTACTAAGTGGGATTAAAATTGATTTTTTTTTTGTCAACGATCTACACAAAATACTCTGTCAAAGTGGAAGAGAAATTCTAACATTTGTAAAAAATAATATGAAAAATAAAACACTACTATATCTTCATTCAATAAGTAATCAACCCCTTGAGTCAATACATGTTAGAATCACCTTTGGCAGCAATTACAGCTGTGAGTCTTTGTGGGTAAGTCTTTAAGAGCTTTGCACACCTGGATTGTACAATATTTGCACATTCTTTTTAAAAAATGGTGAAGCTCTGTCAAGTTGGTTGTTGATCATTGCTAGACAGCCATTTTCAAGTCTCGCCATAGATTTTCAAGCCAATTTAAGTCAAAACTGTAGCTAGGCCACTCAGGAACATTAAACGTTGTCTTTGTAAGCAACAAGTGTATATTTGGCGTTGTATTTTAGGTTATTGTTCGACTGAAAGGTGAATTTGTCTCCCAGTGTCTGTTGGAAAGCAGACTGAAACAGTTTTTTGTTTCTTTTTATCCTAACAAACTCCCTAGTCCTTGCCGATGACAAGAATACCTATAACATGATGCAGCCACCACCATGCTTGAAAATGTGAAGTGGTACTTAGTAATGTGTTGTGTTGGATTTGCCCCAAACACAATTATTTGTATTCAGGACATAAAGTTAATTTCTTTGCAACATGTTTTGCAGTTTTACTTTAGTGCCTTATTGCAAAAAGGATGCATGTTTTGGAATATTTTTATTCTGTCAAAGTTAAGGGGTGTGAATACTTTCTGAAGGCGCTGCACCATCAGAAGGTTCCTTCTTGGGAGAAAATGTTTGAAAATGTTCAAAAACTTTAAATGGGTCATGGTAAAGGGGGGGGGGGGGATTAGCGGCGAATCGCAGCTTCTCAGCTTGGCGGAAATACAGGTATAAAACCAGGGATTAGGAGGAAACGGTTTCTCTTTGCCCAGGTATGGCAATTAGGAGTGGCGGTCCTATGCCGCAGCCCTGTACAGAGTCCCTGTGTAGGGCTAATACTCCTCCAGTTCAGCCAGTTGACTCCACAGAAAAGAGGCTTCAGCCAGGGATAATGAAAGGAGTGCTGTGTCGCGTTAACCTGGACGACATAATTGAGCCCCCCCCCCCCCCCCCCCCTTAACAAAAACACCACAGGTTATTGGTGACGTAGACAGAGATAATGAGGGCCAAGTGTGACTGGGAATTGTTTAGTGTGTGTGGTGTTGAGGCCGACCACTAACACAGATGTTAGGGGCAATAATTAAATTGATAACACAGGGCCATTATGGGAAATAATATTATTGGTTATTAAACAGACATCTCCCTTAATGCTGCGCTATTATGCTGCCCCCCACCCTCCCTTATAATTTCATTTGATTTAATATGTTTCCCTTTTTACCTCAAGAATATTGTCTTACTGAATCTGTCTCTGTATCCCCAGGCAAATTTGGGGGTGGTAATCTTTGGGTATTATAAATAACAGCCCTCTACCGGGGATGAAAGGCAGTGGCTCCCTCTCTTTCTTTTTTTTTCTCCGTCCTTCTCCTCCTCACTCTTCCTCTCCCTCTCTCCCAGCCTGCCTGCTACTCATCTATGCTAAGCACGGAGCTTGCAGCATGTGTGAGTGTGGCTGGAATTCATATGAACGTCTCGCTGCGGGGGGAAAGGGGGCAATTCATTGATATGTGCAGGATGACTCTGATAAACAGCCTGCGCCGGCAAGTGTTCGCTTGATACATTTGATTGAAAAAGAAGTGGGGGGGAGAAATGTGAGAGAAACAATAGGAATAGGGGTTTAAAGCAGGGATGGAATGGCAGAGAAAGAGGCTGGCGTTTGACCGGTCGCTACCCCAGACACACACACACACACACACACACACACCTCAGAACGAGCACTCCTAAATATTAAGCACCACGCACATAATCTGTCACCAGATTAGACGTGTGTGTGTATGTCTGTCAGTGAGTAGACAAACGAAGTCTGGACTATTAACAAATGGATGTGGTGTTTGTTTTTTATGAATACCATTACAATATGCCCAGAGCTGTGATGGCGTTCATTTTGCATTTTGTTTGTTTTTCTGTATCCCTGTTTTCTGTTATTTTGTTTCCTATCCCTTTGGTTTATCTTGCGCCAATCTCCCCCTCACGCTGTCTGATGCGTCGACGACTGCGTGGCTCGCCTGGTCCTAATGGGCTGGAAACGCCTGTAAAAAAGACCCTTGCCTCACGGCACAGCTCGGGCACTCGGGGAAAGAATACCAAAATGAAAAACGCCAGCAGAGCCAGAGGCATCTCATAGCCACTTATGGCTGCATTAGGATCATCTACCGATGTGTCAACTAGCCGTCGCTCGCATTATTACAGCTTTGTTCACAATGTCAAGGGCGGGAGCACGGCGGGGGGCAGGGGAGGCAGTGCACCCCCATCCCCCACCCACATGTTGTGATAACAGCCTCTGGATGTAACAATGCCTGTTTCATATCATAAATAGTCATGTTTTTCCCCTTGTATTTATGAGGCAAGGAACAGCTAACCTTAGCCACCACTAGAGGATAGCTCGGTGGAAGAATCAAAACAAGTGCAAATGCCACTCTGTCAATTAAGATTAATCATCATTATGCAAATGTTTTGGCAGAGCCGTGTCAACACCTGACTGAGATCTCTATTAAAAAGCGTTGAGCGAGGCAAATAGACTGACAGCTTGGGCCCCCCCTCTTCCTCTCTCCTTCTCTCCCTCCCTCTCTGTTCTCCCTGCCACATTGTTGGCCTCCTCTTTTGACAAATACCTTAATCTGATTGTGTGCACACATGGGACGGACGGTATGCGTGGTTCTTAGGGCCCCGAGTGAGGGACGCTCCAGAGGGGGAGACTAATGGGACTAGCTCCCCCAGATAGGCCACTCAGCCTCTCCATTCCAAGGCACATTGAGGAAAACACTCTTCAATTATAATTTATTTTATGGTGACCCTGCCCCCAATCTATACAGGCCCCTCTTTCTCCCTCTGTTCCAATGCCGCCGCCTCCTCTTTTCCTCTCTGTTCTCTCCATCATTTGCCCCTCGCCTTTATGTGCGAGCATCATCTCAAGTTGTTTTACGATTGCTGTCGAGAATAGAGGATGGAAAAGGGTTGAAAAGATGAAAGGAGGTAAAGACAGAGAGCAATGTTCCTGGGTGTCGGCGGAGAGATATATGTGGTAGCAGTAAGACGTAAGCGCAGCCGTGTGTCTTTTTGGATTCGGTTAATTTATTTTGATTTGATTCTTTGTTTTGATGAGCTGACATGTAATGTTAATAGTAACACATTGATGTGCAATAGTAGGAAAGCCTTTGTCAACTCCATGCAGGAATAAAGAGATTTGAAGGACTCGGTCTTTAATGCAATTTCAAAATGTTTCCATACTGTTCATACATGAAGGCGGATTCATATTAAAATGTAGATTATTCAACACCTAACCAAACAGAAGACTAAACCTCAGTTTGTTGTTTTTGTTGTTGTGGCGGTTCAGTTGAGTAGACTGTTGTTTTAGCAGCGTTACTAAGGCATGTTTCAGGTGGTTTTTAAAGGTGTCATCAAGCAGGGACCCCTGCGTCGAGGGCCGCCCCCGGTCAGAAGAACTCCCGGCTATGATGTAGAGCCAGAGGGGTCAGCTGGCGAGGTGAAAAAGTTCAGATTTATACGAGGAGCGCTGTAACAGCTCAATAACACAGGCCTGTAATCTACTCCCATTTCAAACACATGTCTGATTTACGAGCCAGCATGCCACTCCAGCACCCGAAATGAGGTGTTCAGCATATGTTTTATTGACATAAATTTGAAATGTATTGCCGTTGTCAAAACTGACTGTTGGACAAAGCCGCTTATTAACTGAGTAAATGGCTTGAGAGTTTTATGTCAGCTTCCTTAATGACTACAGTTAGTCTGTTTCAAACGAGCCCCCCACCCCCCACCCCAACAATTACACACACACACTACCACCCCCCTCATCTTCTGTTTCAGCAAGAAAGCAGCTGGTCGTGGGGTGGACCTGAGGGGTGTGTGTACAAGTGTGTTTGTGTGTGCGCATAGGGAGGGAGTTAGTCCTGAGGGGATTGGGAGCTGCCACAGTTCACACATGGAGAGAATAGGGCGGGGGGTCTTATGTGCGGTTACATCTGGCGGAGGTGTCAGAGCTCCTTGGTCAGAAAGTAGAACTTGTAATAATTGCTCAGTCGTTTCGGCTTTTCCCCTTCTGTCCACTGCCACCCACCCCCAAATCATCTGCTTTTTATCCAGGCTAATGGACCTGCCACCAGCACGAGACAGGAGGCTGTTAGCACAAGCCCCAAGGAAGGGCTGCTAGGCTGCTGACTACCGCTGCGCTAAATCTCCAGCAAAGGTCACTCCGAGTTTGCCGCCTGTAAAATTAAGTAGTCGTAAAAAGAAATGCTTCCATAAAAAACACAAAGTTAATGGCAATATTAACGTTGTGTGGCTCTCCGCCATTAACTTTTTTGCGGAGGGCGGGTTGTGTTTCATTCAAGTAGTTATGTTTTTCTTAGCAGTGTTCACATTTATGTAATGCTACGGTGCATGATATTTTTAATTTAGGAAGATAGCCTTACATTGTGTAGGTATGGTATTCCCAGCTTTCCCAACAGAATCGCTACACTAGTGATTATTCCGTGACAATTGCAATAGCCCTGCCTGACTGAGCGCACTCAATTGCCCAGCCTAATTTGGTTTGAAACACATGCCTCCTTAAGCTCCATAGCGAAGAACAGACGTAGCATGTTGCAACTATTCCCTAGTAAATATACAGAGCCCTATAAACCACTCAGTCAGTCTGGTATTAACACCATCAGGTTCCTGTCTGCTTCAGACGAGCTGGTCCTCAATTAGATTCTGCTCCATCTCTATCTCTCCAGATGGACAGCAGCCTCCCGTTTCCCACACCTCCCTCACCTCCATGCATTTAAGGTAGAGTCAGTACACATGCTCCCCTCTCTCCAGCCCCTTGCAGTCCCCTTAATAAGTCCATCTATTCTTTATCAGATTTCTGTACCGGGGGACAATGGCCAGATTGAGGGGCTACAACAAAAGGCCTTTGAAAAGCATCCCAGAGTGTGTCCCCTACAGTAAGACGTTGTGCCTGTGTGCATCAGTCAGGGTCCCCAAGGTGCGCGGACCCCTGGTCTTTTCCCAGCTCCTCTCTCCTGCCGCAGCCGCTCACCCGTCCTCGTCTTTTGAAGTGGCCCCTTTTTATTTTTGGAAGCGTTTACAGGCCTTTTTAATTACTTACGGCTTGCCTAAGGGCTTTGCTGCCTCATTCTTCCTTTTGTTTGTCGAGGTCTCTCCACAAATCCTACTCTGTTAAGACAGCCATCAGGATTTTTGAAGGTTTTTCGCTAGATTCTAGTTTTTCTCTCGCCCCCCTCTTCCTTTGTTTTCTCTCTCCCTCTCCTTACATTCAGTCCTCAAAACGGTTTTCCATCAATTGATCTTCATTGAAGTCACACCAGACTTCCTCACTTAATAACTCTTGCCACCGTTGTCACAGACGGCCTGATCTCGTTCACAGCACAAAGGAGCTGTAAATCAATTTTGATTTGGTGTATGACATCAATCAATTTTTATTTTGCTCCCCAACATCCTCTGCTCTTTTGTGAGATGCGAAGATGGATCGCTGTGTCAAGTTTATGAAGTTTATGAAGTTTAGCAGATCTCCCTATCAAGGGTATTGTTTCCCCGAGAACTCACACACTGACTATTGTTTCTGTCGTCTGATGTGATTCCAAGACAATCCAGCTTGAAGTGCTCTGATTATCACTTCATTCAGACGTACAATGCACTCGACACAAAACTGCTCCTCACCTGAACATAAAAAACTAGTTTAGTGCATAGTTCTCACTCACGTTCTTTTTACATAACATTTTCTCTCAGCTTTCGACTCAGTTTAGTAACATTAGTGTTATTTGTGCACAAATGGAAATGTGAGAACTGTAGCATATGTCTTTGTTTCCCAATCTGAGACCTACATCATTTGGCGCGGAGGTGCAAACAATGAGCTAATTACTTTTCTGGTAACAATTACGGAATGCTGTAAGCATGCTAATAAATTTTTTTTTTAAATAAATTGCCAGTGGTCTTTGAGCTCCAGCGAGGCCCACTTAAGCAAAAACATCAATAAAACAATGAAGAGCTTATCTGCTAGGGGTGAAAATTTTAACATTTGATGGTGGGGTAGTGACCTAAGCATTCTCTCTGAGTGTTGTGTTCTTAAGCACTGCATTGTTGGAAGTCGTTCTGTGTATGTGTGTGTGTGTGTGGACTGTCAAGCCATTCTTGACCTGCTTATCTCTTCCTTGAAGGATGAAATGTGTCCTAAAGCTAACTGTGTGTGTGGGTGCGGGTCGGGGTATGCGGGTGGGGGTGCACGGGTGCGTGTGTGCGTCTTTCTCAAGACAGAGTATTTGAAGTTATTTGAAGCTATCTGCAAAAATTACAATTGTTTGTCAATCTGTGTGCCCTTTAATTGCTTCAGAACAGATTTAGATATGTCTGAACAAAAGCCTGTTTTGGTTCTGCCATAACAAGGTTCTTATATAATTGACAGCGGGACTCAACTGGCGTGGCATCATAAAAGGTCGTAACGTTAACCTGCTTGCCTTTTACGTCTGTGTGTAAATCATCATAGTCCACTTTATAGGACCTAAACCATCCACTGCGCTTGAGTTCTGTGACGGGTGTGCATGCTCGCCGCGATAACACCTCAGATGGAATAACATTTAGTGATTTATAGCTGGAATAAAGTCAAGCTCCGATGCTGTCTTGCTATTTTTATGTTTACTGTTATGATTTGATGTGCTTATTAATGGTTGGTGACATTGTCTTAAAACAGTATCTGAGAAGCAAAGTGTTTGACAATACGAGGATATCATTGTGAGCAGCACAGTATACAGTGATGTAGGCAGCTGAATGGCGATTCACAGGTTTCAAGTCCTGATGATATGGTTCTCCCTCATTACAGGAAGCTGCAC
This sequence comes from Coregonus lavaretus, assembly GCF_964263955.1. Taxonomy (NCBI): domain Eukaryota; kingdom Metazoa; phylum Chordata; class Actinopteri; order Salmoniformes; family Salmonidae; genus Coregonus; species Coregonus lavaretus. Next base: position 19,424,681 of record NC_140002.1, read on the forward strand.
AGCGGAATGAAGACCTATGGATGTGAGCTTTGTGGGAAACGCTTTCTGGACAGCCTACGCCTTAGGATGCACTTGCTGTCTCACTCAGGTAAGAATCAGCACGTGTGTTTTAAATATTTTCATATATTTTTTTTAATTCTACGCTATATCAGAATATTAGAACATGACATTATGGAATTTAATATTGGCTGTACAATGTAAAGGCTTGATACTGAAATGGGATAACTAGTACTCGCGCATATGATTTAATGAACTGATAAAGACCCATAACATTGGATCTATTTCAGGATTTACATCGGGCTGCAGTGGTTTTAAATCAACATTCAGTGGAGATATTGTTCCCATTGGTTAGGGCCTGGGCCATGACATTAGCCGTCTAAAAGCCATGTAATTCAACACACAGCGGCTATTGATCCAGCCAGGCTGACACTCTTGCCACGGACAGCCTGTGGATTCAGGGGCCTACTTAGCACAGTTGGGCTTTTTTCTTTATTGGACTTCTTTTTTTAATAGGGAACTGAACTCCTCTCCTAGGGCCTTAAGTGCAGATGGTTTTTAGACTGTCTGTAAAAGCCATGGGACTCTGGGTTCCCTGTTGGTCGATCCCGACCATGTGTGGGTCACCCCTTACCCCTCCACGTGTTGGCCTGATCTAACCTCGGGCCCACCCGGACTACATATGCTACTATGTATGTTTCTACATACGACCACATGATTTTCCTTCAACACTGGAAACACAACAGTCGGTCAGTCCAGTGTTTTTTGTTTCTCCCCCACTCTTTGTAAATGAGAAATGTCATGTCACCGTTGTTTGGTCTCACACAGTCATGTATGAAGGACTTTTGAAAAAACTAATTAATATCTCAATTAATGCCGGAGTCTGGGGCCCCGGGATGTAGCAACACGCGTTTTGATTTGTCGCAGAGGCGGCTCTCCCGCCATGTTGCGGTGCGGAGATGAATGACTCCTCACGCTGTGCCGGTGAATTGGCTCTGTGCACGACTCAGCATGTAAAAAACCTGCTTTAAGGAAATATATTGTGTTTATTTTAGAATCCCCGTTCAAATCCCCACGACAACACACTTGCTAGTCAGAGAACACATACACAGCTCTTGTTCGACATTCATAATAAAAAGCATGTCTGTATTAGAGCTGGCTGTGACATTTATGAATACAACAGTGTAATAAATACACTGCAGGTCGGAGACCCTAACGCATTCTCCCAGCCTCCCCTGTTTCTCGGATTCTAGAGCCAAAATGCCATGACCTTAAAGAGTTTCTTCTTCTTCTCTCGGAAATTCAGCAGAGTTTGCCTCGTATCGTATGCTGCAGCCTCAGACAACTCCTGCTGCGACAGTAAGACGGTGCATGTAATTAAACAATCCTTGGGGGAATAATTATTGTGCGGTGGAAGTTTTAAAGTGAGTCCGGGTAATCCCGGGCTCAGACGCTTCTCCTTGCCTAGAAGAAAGACTGGAGAAAACTTCAAAAGAGGGTTCTACTACATCTCGTCTAGCTCCCCAACACCGGTGAAACCAGTCTTTAGCAGCTAGGCTGCAGAGTAAAGGCAGACCTGTTTGGCCTTAGTTTCCCCAAACTGATTGAGTCCATGTCTGGTCTACAATATAATTAACCAAGTCATTCAGCAGATCATTGGTTCAATCATCAGAGTTGTGAATCATGACTAGCACTTTCCAATGCAGAAGTTACTAAATTATAAAGCTGACTGCTTTCAACAGGTGAGGGAGTGAGTGAATACTCAGGCCTGACAGATAGATGTTGGTTCAAATTCTTGGTCACCCTCCAGAAATACTCTGTAATTCATCGAAGTTGTCAATGAGTGACAAGCTAAAAAGGAAAATGGCAAACATGGCTGGCAGCATCGCGAAGACAAAACGACAATCGTCTGCCTGCCTTTTTACAAACATTTGAAACTCTAGGAAGAACCACAATAATATATTCCCCTCACAAATGAAGAGTGAGTAAAGGATGTGGGTATTGTATTTTTAGCTCAAGCTCCGAAACTGTTGCGGTCCTGGCTTGCTTAACGAGCAATACCAACCTGTGCTGTGTACACGTCAGTGTTGACACATTGGGGCTTTGGTCTGGCGTAAAGCAGACAAGTGCTTCTATCAAGACAGTGATGGTTAGGGGGAGACTAGCGACGAGCCGAAGCCCTTTGATTATTTTTTTACCTCAGACTTTCAAGGCTTTTTTTTCCATCCCGGCCTCAGTGCCTGTCTCGATTTTTATCGTCTCTCTCTCCGAAATGACACATTACAGGCCCTCGTGCCTGCCCCCCTTCCTCTCCCCCTCCACCCACCACCACCACCCTTCACCTAGCCTCAGACATACAGACAAAGAGATGGAGAGAAGGAGGGAGGGAGGAGGAGGAATGCTTGTTGGTATGCACAGTGTACTGTGTGTGATGTGTACCGTTTCAGCCGTCGCTGCCCTTCCCTGCTCAACTCCGCCAGTGCAGCCTGTCTCTCTCGCCTTTTCCTCTCTCTCGCTCGCTCTCATTCACTCTGTGTGCTTGTTTTATCGGGGACTTGGCGGCTCGCCAGTCTGGGCTGCCTGCCACAGCTGAGGGTACAGTATGTACAGTGAGTCTTGTGCCATATTTTTTTTTTTGTGTTGTTTGTTATGAGTGGGGATTTTTTTTTTTTTTGGTGGCTGAGCCTTTGGAGAGAGGGGGGTAACTGTTGAATGTAGGAGGAGTCTAGTGGATGTTTAGCACCAATGTAGTAAGCTGATTAGGGGGCCACAGTGGGTTGTGGGCCCGATAAAGGAGTGGCGTCTTCCCGTGTTTTTCCCCAGGTTAATGTCACCGCGGCCTAGGAGCCGGCAAGGGGTAGGCAGGTCTGCCCGGAGGAACAGTGACTCAGCGTTTTGGGAACAGGGAAGGGAGAAGCTCCGGCCCATTCAGGGGTGTGATGTGAAATGCCCTGGTATCCCTGTTGGTGGAGTGTTGTGGAATAGTCTTGGCCCTCAAATACTTAGATGGTTATAGTCCCCTGTAGCTCAGTTGGTAGAGCATGCCGCTTGCAACGGCAGGGTTGTGGGCAAGTATGAAAATGTATGCACTCACTAACTGTAAGTCGCTCTGGATAAGAGTGTCTGCTAAATGACTAAAATGTAAAATGTAAATGATTCATAGAGCTTATTCAGATTGAAGAGTTCTAGCAGAGGCACTGCGACGAGATTTCAATTGACATACATAATATGTACATAAATGTACATAAAGCATATGCTTACAACTATTCAGCTAGCATCTTTTCATCTTAACCATATTACAAACTTGAATAATGCAACCAAACCATATTACGCTATTGAATAATGCAACAATTCACAAGCATGTGCAGACAATTCATGGGTTTATTTTTTCGGCCCTACACTCATTACATTTTAGCTTCAAGACAATAGCACTCTAGCTAAAACGAACAACATGTCTTCATGAAGTATGTTAGCCTATCAAAAGTGAATGATTATCCCTCTCATACAAATATGAAAGTACAGTAATCCAACCTTACAAAGTTAGAAAAAAACAGGCTTCATTTTTATCAATATCATGCAAATCATTACACGTGGTAAAAGCAAATTGCGACTGAAAACGCGCAAATTGACATCAGCTGTTTTACGTGGCTCAGCGCAGCCAGCCAAAGCACAGTTTATTTATTTTTTAAGCTACAGCGACAATTTCACAATGTAACTAACTGGCTGTTACTGCAATTTCATTTAAACTCAATAAACATGTCTCAAATGTAAGGAAAACATCTATATATTTCAGCGATTTCAAAAACATTACTCTGCAATTAGAATTTTTACTATTGGAGTGTTGGGCTCAATGAGACAATTGTGCTTATTTTTATAATGAGATGATTCCTCTCCTCCCAACCATGGCTGTTCAGGCTCGGTGAGCGGAAAAAATACAGTATGTGCCATCAAAGCAAGTTTTTATCTCAACTTTTTTTTAGATTAAAAAGTGCTAAACCTCTGTTTACAGTACATAACCATCCAAGAGTTAGCAGATTAACCAGCTGTATAGGCAGTCAAGTGGCAGAAATACACATACACACACTCAGACTAGATTATATTACATACAGTTGATAGACCTACACACACAAACATACACACACACAGGGCCACGCGTGCACATCGTCCAGACTCCCAGGCCTGTGTCATTAGCAGGCCCGTCCAGGCCGCCCCAGCCTGATTAAGTCTGGGCTCTATTCTCCAGAGGGGTTAGGGTTAGAGGGGCCCGGCTCTGGACCTCCCTTGACTTCATTAGATCAGGCAGCAGGCCCCCTCCCTCCCTCCCTCGCCACACACACACACCACACACATTCACTCACACACACACACACACTCACACACACACACACACACACACACACACACACACACACACAGACACACCACGCACACCACATGCACACACACACAGACACACCACGCGCACCACGTGCACACACAGACACACACCGAACATAGTCACTCAGCAAATACACATGCATGCACTCACAAACACACACACCACACACACTACATCCAAACGATGAAACCCTGCTATGATCACATGGGGGATATTACTGCCGTTGGACTACCAGGAAAAGGGAGGCACTACACCTGTTTTGGGGTTGCCAGATATTTCTGCGACGGCTCACTGTTTGTCCCACCACCGTGGGGATTCTTCAGCTCCCATTTCTAGCATTGCATCGCCTCTCCTGTTGGTCTTCCTGCTCTAACCCGTACTCGGCTTACAGTGTTAAAAGTTAACACTCCCTCCCCCATGGTTGTCTTAGACATGGTCCATGTCACCAAGCTAACTGTAAATATCAAACTGCAGACCTTCATTGGGTTGCCATTACAGTGCATAGAAGCCAAGGGGGGGGAGAGAAAAGCCCCGGCGAAAGTGTTCCCTCCCTCTCTGTCTCCCTTGCTGTCTCCCTCTCTGTCTCCCTCTCTGTCTCCCTCGCTGTCTCCCTCGCTGTCTCCCTCGCTGTCTCCCTCGCTGTCTCCCTCTCTGTCTCCCTCACTGTCTCCCTCCATTCTCTCTCTCTCTCCTTCCCTCTGCCTCCCTCTCTCTCTGTTTCACTCTCCCTTTGCTACCGCTCTCTCTCCTCCCTCTCTATCACTCACGCTCTCTCCTCCCTCTTTCATTCACTCTCTCTCTGTTCTCTCTCTCCTTCCATCTGCCTCGCTCTCTCTGTTTCACTCTCCCTCTGCCACCACTCTCTCTCCTCCCTCTCTTTCAATCTCTTTCTCTCCTCCCTCCTTTCACTCACTCTCTTTTATTCACTCTCCCACTCTCTCTGTTTCTGTCTCTCTCTCCCTTTCTCTGTTATTGCGCCCTCTCTACGTTCTCTCTCCCTCTGCCACCACTCTCTCTCTCTCTCCCCCCTCTCTCTCCCTCTGCCACCACTCTCTCTCTCTCCCCCCTCTCTCTCCCTCTGCCACCACTCTCTCTCTCTCTCTCCTCCCTCTCTTTCACTCTCTCTGTCTGTCTCTCTCTCTCCTATCCATCTCCCTGCTGTCGGAGCAGAGAGCGAGGAGTGGAGCTGCTTGGCGGAGCACTCTTGGCTCCGCTCCAGCTCTTCCCTCACTGATGACATCATGGTTGTGCCGGCAGGTCTGGATGTTCTGCCAGCATTCCAGTCCGTTTATGATCGCTCGCAGATGTGTGTCCAGGAACATACTGTACCCAAACCAGAAATTAATCAAACTTGACTGCCTTCCAAGCCACATATTCCAAAATAGAGAAGGGCTTTGCGACTCGAGACAGGGAAGGGGGAGGAGGAGGGAAAGGGGGATGTTGTGGAGGGAAATCTCTATTAAAAGGTTTGGAGAAAAAAAGTTACAGAGAAAAAAATGACAATGGACAAAAATGGCCAGTGATTTACATGTATGTTTTTCACAACAGCTAACACCATAGCCCACCGCCCCCACTCCCTCGCTCCATCCCTCCCTCCCTCCCTCCCTCCCTCCAGTACATTAGCACAGGATGACAGACAGCATGGATAAATGGGCCAAGCTTCTGTTTGGCCGCGTGCCCTAACTCCTCTCTGGTGGTTTAAACCCATAATACTTTCCCTGACCTGTTGATGTACATTAAACCCCTATTTAAAACAACACTTGAATTATGTGGGGCATAAATCTGCCTACATTATAAAGGTCCAGGAGAGATGATTGGGTCCCCGGCTATAATGGCCTCAGTAATTGTCCGGGCAACTTCTCTCCTCATCAAAAAGTGCTCATGGCTTCTTTTTTTTAGTTCCCCTTCACACATACGCAGAGGTGGGATGGAACCAGTTAAGACCTCCATCTACCTGGAATGGGACTTGACTGGAAATAGTATTCCCTCAGTAAACTGTGCCCTTTTAGCCAGAACTCAATGTACCTCCCTGGCTGCACTCTATAAGCCTCTGAAAAAAGGGATGGTCTAGCTAGGCTGTACAGTATGTGAGAGGGATAGCCTAGGCCCCTCAAACTCAACTGGACCTCGAAGCCAGTTCCACTGCATTTTTTCATTGTTCCCCTCTAATCAGGGACTGATTTAGACCTGGGACACCAGGTGTGTGCAATTAATGATCAGGTAGAACAGAAAACCAGCAGGCTCCGGACCTCATAGGGTAAGAGTTGAGTACCTCTGGCCTAGGCTGTACTGTACATAATGTGAGAGGTGACGCTTTTGGCTGTGAGTCATCTATCATTAAGCCATGACAGCACTGTGGATGACCCAGTATTGATTCTCTCAAGGTTCTTGACTCTTCCGCCAGTAGGCGAGGTGCTTCAGTGTTTGTATCATTGTAGTAAATTACTGATTACTACTGAATGTTGTGTTAAAGTTAGCTCACTATCCCCCGAGTGGCGCAGTGGTCTAAGGCACTGTATTGCAGTGCTAGCTGTGCCACTAGAGATCCTGGTTCGAATCCAGGCTCTGTCGTAGCCGGCCGTGACCGGGAGACCCATGGGGCGGCACACAATTGGCCCAGCGTCGTCCAGGATAGGGGAGGGAATGGCCGGCAGGGATGTAGCTCAGTTGGTTGAGCATGGCGTTTGCAACGCCAGGGTTGTGGGTTCAATTCCCACGGGGGGCCAGTAAAAAAAAATATATATAATTTTTTTTTTTAAAGAATGACTCACTAACTGTAAGTCGCTCTGGATAAGAGCGTCTGCTAAATGACGTAAATGTAAATGTTTTAGTAACCTACAATATTATATGGTACATTATAAAATCTGTGTGTTTTAACTGTTCTTACTAAATTTGTCTCTACATACATTCATTGTACCATTCATTGAATTCTATGTGTAGTACTACATACAAACATCACCTAGAACATGTGTTTCATTCTGTTGGCTAAAAATGCATTTGGCCCCGGCCTTAGATCTTCGCAACGAGGTCAGTTAAATGGAGTCAACGTATTCTCAATGATTTACGATGCTTTCAACCTCACAAGTAGCGCCCATCGAATTACCTCGCAGACGAGGAACGTTATTTATACGATACAATACGATATTCAAAATCGTCTTGTCCATTAACTGTCATTTTGTAAAAACATCTCTGGTGCAAAAAAGTAAACTCAAAAGGAAGCTCCCAACTAGCCCATAATACCCCTGTAGAATTATGTTTTCTTGATCTTACTTTGTCAGGGTATTGCAGCTTTAAATCCCTTTGGTTGCTAAGTAGCAAGTGCCCCTGTGCTCTAATGGGCTGATTTGGTATTCAGCTCGATGCCGGATCTTATTTTTGTATGCGAGACAAAGTGTTTTGATGGAGGGTGATTGCGGCAGTGTCTGGAGGCTGTTTTTGAGTTTTATGGGCTCTACAGTACACTGTGTGCCTTTCTAAAACAGAACACAGCCCATTGAATTGTATATTTCCCTCTGAGCTGCTCCTGTCAGAGATGAGGAAAGGGGGTGGAGATGGGGAGGGAGAGAGAGAGAGAGAGAGAGAGAGGGAGAGAGGGAGAGAGAGGTGAATGTTGTTCAAGGGGCTGTGCAAAGATCAGTTGGAGGACTTTGCGTGATCTCTAGGTATTACATTTTTGGAGTAACTCCTTGACAACGGCTTGTCCCCTTAACAAGACATGGAAGTTCATATTCAGGAAGTGATGTGAAGCAGTCATGCAACATAAACAACGTTTAGGGTCGAAAGTAATTGCAATTGAGTGGCGATTATTATTCAAGGGTTTTTCTTTATTTCTTTATTTATTAAGACGTGGAATTTCTTTCCTTCTTAATGTGTTTGAGACAATCAGTTGTGTTGTGACAAGGTAGGGGTGGTATACAGAAGATAGCCCTATTTGGTAAAAGACCAAGTCCATATTATGGCAAAAACAGCTCAAATAAGCAAAGAGAAACGACAGTCCATCATTTCTTAAAGACATGAAGGTCAGTCAATCCGGAAAATGTCAAGAACTTTGAAAGTTTCTTCAAGTGCAGTTGCTAAAACCATCAAGCGCTATGATGAAACTGGCTCTAATTAAGACTGCCACAGGAATGGAAGACCCAGAGTTACCAGCCTCAGAAATTGCAGCCCAAATAAATGCTTCACAGAGTTCAAGTAACAGACACATCTCAACATCAACTGTTCAGAGGAGACTGTGTGAATCAGGCCTTCATGGTCGAATTGCTGCAAAGAAACCACTACTAAAGGACACCAATAAGAAGAAGAGACCTGCTTGGGCCAAGAAACACGAGCAATGGACATTAGACCGGTGGATATTTGTCCTTTGGTCTGGAATCTAAACTGGACATTTTTGGTTCCAACCACCATGTCTTTGTGAGACGCGGTGTGGGTGAACGGATGATCTCCGCATGTGTATTTCCCACCGTAAAGCATGAAGAAGGAGGTGTTATGGTGTGGGGGGTGCTTTGCTGGTGACACTGTCTGTGATTTATTGAGAATTCAAGGCACACTTAACCAGCATGGCTACCACAGCATTCTGCAGCGATACGCCATCCCATCTGGTTTGGGCTTAGTGGGACTATCATTTCAACAGGACAATGACCCAACACACCTCCAGGCTGTGTAAGGGCTATTTTACCAAGAAGGAGAGTGATGGAGTGCTGCATCAGATGACCTGGCCTCCACAATCCCCCGACCTCAAACAAATTGAGATGGTTTGGAATGAGTCAGACCGCAGAGAGAAGGAAAAGCAGCCAACAAGTGCTGTGGGAACGCCTTCAAGACTGTTGGAAAAGCATTCCAGGTGAAGCTGGTTGAGAGAATGCCTAGAGTGTGCAAAGCTGTCATCAAGGCAAAGGGTGGCTATTTGAGGAATCTAAAATAACAAATGTTTTGATTTTGTTTAACACTTTTTTGGTTACTACATGATTCCATATGTGTTATTTCATAGTTTTGATGTCTTCACTATTATTCTACAATGTAGAAAATAGTAAAAATAAAGAAAAACCCTTGAATGAGTAGGTGTTCTAAAACATTTGACCGGTAGGGTACATAAAGGCTTAATGATGTAAACACAAATGTATTAACACTTACAGAAATTATCACTAACAGCTAAAACAAATAAACTTTAAAGACATGTTTAAACCATACATTTCCTTTTATTTGTAAATGTTTAAAACAATACAAATACATTAAGTAAAAAAAAAAGTCCAGCAATGAACATTACACAGGGCTGTTAATAGTGTAGCTTGTCCCTGAGCTGGCAGACAAATGGTTATTGCCTCTCTGCCTACTGGAGGTACTGCATGTTGGCTCCAACCTTAAAAGTAACAACAAAGAAAGTTAACAGGTCTGTTAGGAAATGCCTTTGTCACACCATCTGGATAAGGGCATTTCTGTGCTGTGCCAAATACTCTAAAAGGGGAGATGGGAAACTCCATTCAATTCGTATTATTATATTCCTCTTTCATTTACAAATTTCATGATGTGACTATGAGACATGGCTGTATCTAGGGGGATTTTGTTTTTAGCTGAGCCTGATAGCTAGAAATATTGACTAGCTAGCAATTGCTGTGAAGTCACCGAAATTATTTGAAATAACGATTGAGGTAGCTACGGTATGTAATCTAACTCAACTACTACAAACTAATTTAAATTACAAAAAATAAAGGTTACCTTACATGTTTTTTGCTGTCCAGTGGCAGCAGAAGTGGGGCATTTGATATGAGAACATCACATGATCAGCGTCTCTTCAGCAACACTAGAAAAGTACTTTCGGGTCTCAGAGTTTAGGACATTTTCTAAATTAAAGTCCCCCACGTAATAGTAGAAAAGTGTCAATAACCATTCATGATATATGAAAAATAATTATCTTAACATTAACAATGATTCATATTTGTGCATATTTAAGTAACGTTTGCATTCAATTTTGGCTTTAAAACATGTTCCAAGGTCAATTAAATGCCCCCAATGTGAATCACTGTATATGGAATACATATTGGCTTAGAACAATAACTATTCTGGGTGCAGCAATAAAAGGATTGTAGGGAATACTCAGTAGGGTATATAGAATGTATATATGGTGTCATTTAATGGGGCTCTGAATAATACGGAGTGTTGCTGGCCTTTTACTCCACCCATTCAATTGGCGGATGAAACACATAATGTGCGCTTACTTCTCTACAGAAAACTCGCTAACCAAACAACAGTGCAGGGCATGCTCAATGAATTAAAGGGCAACTACACTCAAAAGTTTATTTGATTTTTTCCATACCAAGAAACCAGAAAAAAATAGGGAAATCTGAAACCTGGAAAAACTAAACCAAGAAAACTGAATTTAGAGAGAAAAGATAAGTAGGCAAAAAATATTAACAGATTTTTTTGCTGTGCGTGACTGTACTTTAGAGTGTCATGCACAGCAAAGAGGTTGGGCCAACTTATAAATGTTTTAGTGAAATATATAATATACAATTTAGCTGACACTTATCCAAAGCGACTTACAGTCATGCGTGAATACATTTTTACGTATGAGTGGTCCCGGGAATCGAACCCGATATCCTGGTGTTGCAATGCTCTACCAAGATGCATGACAGAGTTATAAATGCTTTGTGAAGCCTCAATTTAATATGATTTATAAGGACTTTATTAAGTGGTGCTTATGCCACCCTTTATAAAGCACGGGTTTGTCATATTTGACATAGTGGGTTATGTCACACAGTTATGCCACATTTATGAACCCTTTATAAAGCATGACATATGGTTATAGATGGTTTGTAATACATTTATGTAGTGTTTATGAAGGCTTATGAAGCCTTTATAAGCTGCACGTAATTTACGGCGGGACCAATCTTTTTTTATTCACAGTAACATATTTGGAACTGCAGGCATAAGGAAACTTCGTAACTCAAGTTGCGTCCGCCTTTTGGAGTTATTATGTATTTGTTTGCAGGTCTCGCACACAGGCTTATTTTCCAGGCAGAAATGATGATTTGTTTGTGCATTGGGTTCTGTTTGTGTTTAAAGATCAAGGAATTGATATCAGCTATAAATCTGTGGTTGCAAAACAGTGGTGTGGTATTGGGTCAAACGAAGTGTGTGTGTGGGGGGGGGGGGGGGGGGGGCGGTAGCAATGCAATAAAAAAGACACAGGGAAGTGTAGTGGAGGGGTGCTAGGGGGAGTGCGCTTGGTTGTGAGAGAGACTAAATTTAAATCGTAATTGGCTGACTTCCACAAGCTCGCGGGCATTTTAATGAATCATAATAACTTCATTTAAAACCAGCTGAGCAGAAAATAGTTTGGAGAGGAGCCTGTGGCCAGTATGGATTTGTGTTTTTGTCAGGCCCCACTCCCTTTCATCAGCCAGAAAGCCACAGCCATACCACTCTTGACACATGACGCACATGCGTGCACAACACACGTACACACACTGGGGGGACATTTGACTGGGGTTACACACAGTTATAGTTGCTGTGTACATGCGCTTATGAGCCTGCGTGTCACTGTTTACACTGTGCCAATGTCTGTGTACGAACAATGACAGTTATGACATTTAATTTCACCATTTAAACCCTGATTCATATTTTCTTTCTTCTCTAAACACAGACGTCTGTGGATGCAACTCATTGACCCATCCACTGTGCTGTTTCTGCCCTCATGACGTCCATCCAGGCTCCACCACTCCATTAAGGGAAAATATGCTGGGTTGTAGCCACAGTTAATAACCACACATGTCATTCCGACAAACTGTGTATCATACAGTACATAGTCTGAATCATCACTGTTACTGTATCTGTGGGGGCCCCTGATGGTTGTTATTTGTCTATATGTAACCAACTGATGAACCTACTCACCCAGAGGGCCGTTAACTGGAGAGAGTATGACCAACCTTGGCGTAAATGGTGAGAGTGAGCGAACATGTGACCTGACTAATCAGACTACGTCACCCCTGCATCAAAAAGTCAAAATTAGAAGGAATTTTCTCTGAGAAGGAAAAACATTTATTGGAAGGAGGAAAATCAGCACTTATCAAAATATGCCTCTAATTCTCTATCTGGCATAGCAGAAGAACATTGACAGTGTTGTTTTAATGACATAATGATGTATCATACATTGCAGTGGCTATTAGATTATCTAGTGTCTTTTTTCACAGAGGCAGTCTGTGTATTTGAGTGTGGGCGAGCACTGTCGCGTATCCTAAAATGATGTCACAACCATGTACTTTAGTCTTTCTATTAGCTGTCACCACAGAGAATGCATGGCTTTGTGTTTGTGTAATGGTATTATGGAAATGTGCCATGTCAGACCTGACCACCAATCCAGACTTCATTGGGTGTGCACCCTTCCATTATGTGACAATCAGTTAACCTTGTAAAAGTTCTACTTCGTCCATAGTTGCCATTGCTCACAAGCAAACAGCATTATGTTGTATGGAGAAATGCTCTAATGTTCTGTGGTTAAGACCTACGCTTACTATCAATGTAATATGTTCTTGGTCATTTCTTATTATTTAAAATCTGTAAAAATGGTATGACAACACTGACGACACCACGTTGGTCTTGCCGCGACATTCCCCCCAAAAATGTGTGAGTCTGATTCAATATTTGTGGGTAATTTTGTGATAGAAATAAACTCTTGCATATACCATCACAATGCCAACCGAGGAAAATAAAATATGATTTGTTTGCCACGTAAACAGCCATAAAAATAAATATCCTCTGAGGCATGACTTTTAATGTATTATGTAAGTTGGACGATAGCTCTGGAAACTTTTAGATCAATTTCTCAGCGCAGATTAGAGAGCTATGAATCCCATTTATGGAAGAGGCTCCCTCATAAAATGCTTTTTGAAACTTTTATATTTTCGTGATGAAGAGAGAATGAACCCGCTAAGCAATGATCCGCTGGCGGCGCTTTCATGTATTGAAAAAAAAGAGGGAAACAAAAAAATCCAATAAAAAATAGGCACTCCCAAAGCCATCTGGAAGTAGCCAGGACACACAATGCTTGCTTTTATGCTGCTAATTCCACTTGGAGGTGCAGCATAAAAGCAGAGTGTGGATATTGTGTTATAACTGTTGCAAAGAAGTAAATGGCCCCGGAATACTAATCTTGGTGGTCAGGCCGAGGGAGGATCATTTTTGACTGGAGTAAACAGGCTGTAGTTTGGGGCTCAGGAAGCCTCTCAGAGGAGATGCTACTGCTCTCTGTTAAATGGATGAGCCGTGTCTAGCCAGTAGTCCCTTTTCAAGTCTGAGCACAGTCAATGGAGCTACTATACTACCCTTTCAGGTGTCAAAAACCTAGTTATAAATTTGGTATTTGGTATTTTATTAGGATCCCCATTAGCTGTTGCGAAAGCAGCAGCTACACTTCCTGGGGTCCACACAAAACATGAAACATGACATAATACAGAACATTAATAGACAAGAACAGCTAAAAGACAGAACTACATCAAAAGGACCAATCCCCCTTTCTACTGTACAGTGGCAGCTTGGCCTATTTTTGCACAGCTGATTCTTGGCCTTTGTTGGCTCTCGGCCAATGGCCTGTCATGTTCGGTTCTATCGTCACTATATCTGGGTCCTATGGTGCACGGCAGAGTGACAGTCTGGGAGATGCTGCAAAGGAAGAGGGCAGCAGATCTGGAATGTGTGGCAGGACATTGTAAAAAAGTTTTAGTGAGGAAGTTAATGGCCCGTCACACTGTCCACTTTTGTAAAGAAAGTACTTTTTTTCTCTTTTCCATTTCTCACCCTACTTTTTCCTTCCCTTTTCCACTTTTTCTTGCTAGGAAAGATTATGGCTCAGTTGCCTCCCCCCCTTTCCCCCCTTCTCAGAAAAACAATTTACATAATGGAAAGAGCAAGCAGCAAACTCCTTTTGTGTCATTTGGCAAACACCTCGGCCAAAGATGAAGGTTTTTAGACTATTTAAGGTGAAGTATTTTCACTAAATACTTCTACATGTGGAATTTGTATAATTGATTTCACATCCTGTTTGAAGTTATGGCAATACAACTTTAAACATGCGTTTAATGGGGTGAAAGTATGTAAAGTTAAACGCTGCATGTTTTCTGCATTTCCAGTTGTTTTGGTTTTTGGATTTTCGATAGTCTGCCATATCGGCAGTTTGTTTCTGTTGGCTCGCAACCATGTTCTCCTAGCTGGGCACTTCAGACGTACACATATTTCAGAGTGTTCTGGTCATTTAGGGATAATCTGTATTAATGACGTTCAACTGATACCGACAAATCTTCAGCTACATGGAGTCCCTTTGCTATTGGCAATGCATTATGGAAACTTTCTCAACCCCATTGAAAACGGATTAGCATCTTGGGTTTGTGCATTTTTAATGTCTTCTGTTTACATTTCTGTCTGTGTCTTCCCTCTCAAACAAAGATTTTCCCTCCTTTTTCCTATGTCACATTTACTGTCCCAGAGGTCATTGTGTTGCCTGCTGCCTGCTGCCCCCTCCCCCCGGGCATTTTTACTCTACTCTGGCCTTAATAAACCCAGGAGTGCCTTTGACAACGTGTGACTTGAAAGCAGGAAATAATGGGCCCTAAACGCTAAATCTTTACAGGTTATTGACCTGTGGAGAGAGCGCGTATGCATCGTTTCAGTTTCCCCTTTCCAGCCCTGTGGCCATTTTGTTTCACTGCAGACACTGTAGGACCCATTTGTCAGGAACGGTGCAGCATTTCTACGGCTTCTGAACCAAGCGCTCATGCCATCTTTACGATACTGGGTCAAATACAGCAACACTACTTGGTTGTCTTTTATGGCTGCAGCTTGTTGACTCTTGTTAAATTTGAATACCAGGTTGCCCTGTCTTTAGTTTCTTTTTAGTTGCTGGACTCTTTTACATTGGTGGTTACTTTTGACTGGTACTGTTAAAAGGCATCTAGAGGCATCTGTTGGACCCGGCTTCACGCAGTCACCTTTTTCCCCAGGCCGAATATAAAAACGGGCAAATGACATCCGAAACCGCCTTCCTTCCCCCCAGCCTACCATCTCTTTCTCCTTAGCAATAAAGGCATTTACAGCACTGTAAAAACATGTAAATTGCTGTATCTAGTGGGGTTGCTGTGGCCTGCGGTGGTTGTGGGGGGCGAGGGTTCACCTCGTGGTCAGACTCTCATGTTCTTCTGGAAGACATGGAAGAAAGCTGCTGCCTTTCGTCCTGCCACCAATACCCAACTCCAAGGGTTATTGATCACCTCCAACAGTTCAGATTCGTTTTTATGTCCTGGGACATTCCATGACTTTCCCGGGCCAGGGGGGTGACACAGTGATGTGCTCTGGGTCTGGAGATGATTGATAGACAAACAGTCCCCCACTAATCATGGCTACTGTGGATGTGACGTTTTCAGTGCATTGGTATACATTTCGGCCTGCATTACGCACCGGTGGCCTGTCTCTGTTGGTTCAATCCCAGATTCACTTGGTTTGAGTGCAAAGAGAGAACCACATCACTCGCATCAAACCATTCAAATGAAAGCTGTCTTACCCTAACAATGTACCAACTACTCAATACGAAACTAATTCCGAAAGCCATTTTTGTTGTGGTCATTCTTAACAGCCGGCCCCAACTGACCTGACATCCACATTAGGAGGTGGTCTCCCTCTGTTGTGGAGACCAAGGCTATTAATATCAGGGCCCTGAGGAATGGCCCTTGTGTTGCAGGGAGCAGAGGGGGAACAGGGGCAGCCAGCCGGACTGACTGACCTTCAGGAGGTCCCGTCCTCATTTCCTGCCACTTCACACAAGGAGATCCCGGGTGGTTCCTCTCTCTGCTCCCGGCCCAGCTCCTGTTTCCTCCCCCGCGCCGGACCGAGGAGGAGCATGCCAACATGTCATAACTTAAGAACATCCGCTGATCCCCCTCTGGAAAAAAGGGGGTTTAGGAAAAGCCAGAAAACACATGGAACCTTTCACCTCTGTGGCAGAGATAGAAGGTGTTGGGGAGGAAGAGTGAGAGGTCGTTTGGTGGGCTGGAAGGGTTTGTTTGTTTTTGGCCCAAACAAGGCTGAGACTCAAAATACTGTACTGCCTGAACAAGGCTCTGACGTCAGCCCAGGGGAGAGGAAGGGTTATGTGGACTGAGATGCCCCCGGTCTCCCCAGGGCAAGAGTGCTGAAAATGTCTTCATTGTAGAGAGGGAAAGAGGAAAAGGACAAGCAACAGAGAGGAAGATAAAAACCTGTTTGTGACCTACTGGACAGACAAATTGGTTTGCAGGCAAAAATGGATTAAGAGTACGGTGACTGATTTGTGATACAGTGCGTCCATTTTGAGTGTTTGAATTTAGACTGCTTTGGTGTGTGTGTGTGTGTGTGTGTGTGTGTGTGTGTGTGTGTGTGTGTGTGTGTGTGTGTTTTTTCTGTGTGTGCATGCACACGCCCTGACATTCGGCAAGTCAATATTTGTCTGCTTTCCTTTTCTCTAGACATCCTCGTTCTGAGCAGTAGACCATAAAACTGTCAACTGTGGCCCGAAGATTTTCTCTATCTTCTTTTATTTCCTTTTCCCCCTTGTGATAACAATATCATTGTAAACCAGCTAGACACTCTCCCATGTCCTTATGGCCAGGATTTGCATGGGGAAAAACACAGGTTTATCTTCTCTTATCTACTGTACAGTGTTAGCTCACACTATCGGTGCAATTCAGAGTACCAGAGTATTTGTCTGTGGGTCTGTATGTGTGTGTGCGCATGTGTTGCACATGTCTATAAGTAGCTTAATGTCTAGGTCTGTACATTACTGTATGTGTTTGTTAGTCTGTGTTGTGTGCCCTTGGTCTGTGTGGGCCATGTCTGTGTGTGCGTAATTTTCTCATGTCTGTGTTTGTGCGTAATACACTGTGTGTGTGTGTGTGTTTTATGAGAGGAATCCTGGCTGCGACCCAGGATTTTTGTCTTGGTTGATGAAAAATGTGCTGCCTGCGGTACACATCTACTTGAGCGAGGGAACACGCAGTTCTGGGCTGTCCTTTCCAATTGGCAGTCTCCGTACTGTTCTGTGACTGATAAGAGGATAGTGTAAATATAACTGTACAGCACAGCTCATTACCGCTGAAGGGAGAGGTGAAGGAGAGAGGAAAAGGGAGAGTGTGGTGTCTGTACTGTTCTGACGAAAGAGTGTGTGTGTGTGTTTATGGATTTTTTGCTGTTTTTTAGTACTGAGTGTAAGTGTCTTACTTAACCCATTTGTGTAGGCTCACTGAACAGCCAGGCTGTGTTTTTGTTGGTGCCTGTGTTTGTCTGCTCGAGTATCCCTCCCTCTCTGCCTCTCCCTCTCTTTCTTTCTGCCAAAGGAACAAACTGCATTTTCTGTCTGATGAGAAGTGCTGTTGAATGGCAGGGTTATGTGATCACATTGCAGGCTGAGGGCTGGCTGTGTGTGGCTGGGTGGCGGTGGCGGTGCGGTGGGGTGGGGCTCCATTAGATTGGGTTAGCTCAGACACCGTGGGGTGGGCTGCTGGCACTTCCAATCAGGGGTACCCCCTAAACATCCATGACCACTACAAGGGAACATGGAAAGGGGGGACACTACACCTCCCCCTCTACTCTGTGCCGTGAATCTGATTTGCATGTACAAGGAGGGGGAGGCAGCTGTTCTCTTTTGTTCTGAAATGCCAAAATCCCGCTGCCCGCAGCGTTGTGTAATATTTCAGAGGAGGAAGCGAAAAGGGAAGAGTCAGTCAGTGGCACGTGGCATAAACCTCCCCCCACTCTCCCTCCTTTTACTTGGGTTATTCGAAGCAACAGTTGTGCAAGGTCCATTATGTCAGGTTAGGGCTTGGTTGTGGCAACTTGAAGGAGGGAGGCCGGGGAGGGAGGAGGCCGGAGTTGTAGGAGAACAATTATTTTATAGCCACTTCTTTCTCTCCCTCTTTCTTTTTCTCTCTGGAGAGGCAGGCAGTTATTTTGAGCCGCAGAGTTGGTGCTGCCACGGCACTACCCGGGGGCAGAGGGTCGGGGAGAGGACGGTGCCAGAGTGCCAGGGAGGTGTTTTTTTCTCACCCCTCCTCCTCTCTCTTTTCCTCTCCTCTGTCCGGCTAACAAGATGCCTTCTATTGATCAAAGGGAAATAGGAAAGGGGGTGAAAATGTATCACTTTAATTTGTGTTAGGGTTTTTCTAGGGCCCCCAGAATGGTTCTTCCTGCCTGCTGGGTGGCTGGCTGACTGGGTGCTGTGGCTCCTCTATCGGTACTCCTCCTCGCTCAGACAGTAATGAGCCACACCAATGAGGTGCCACAGAGGTTTTGTCCTTGTAGAGACACGGCATCACGCCGCCACTTCCTCTAAGAATTGATGTCCATGTGCCGTGGTGTACGCTCCGCCGTGGGCCTGTTTAGTACACGGCTTCGGCCTCCCTTGGGAGCGGTTAGAGTGTTGCGCCATCTGTGGGCCCCCAGGTTCACTAACCCTACACTGTGCTGGTTCCACCCAGGTAAAGACTGGATTGGCTCATGGCCCCATTTAGTGAGGACTGCTCATGGTTACAGTACGTTGACTGAAACTAACAATCAACTAAAGCATTATAGTCAGTGTTAAGGCCAGGACTTTTTCTACACCATGTGACCCAACCAGGAAAAAGTCTTAGCTCTATAATATCCAATAATCTCCATTGGTCTCTAGAAGAAGCAGGGGGAGCTGATTTTATTAATGCACATTTAAAATGAGATACTGTGTCTATATCTCACCTGAACATGGTTCCCTCTCCAAAGGTTAAGTATTTATTTTAACTGACTAATTTTGCCATATGTTCAACTCTGCATTAAACATCCCTGGCCATATGCTGCATTAAAATATGCAGAAAATCAAGGGTATTACTTAAGATTATTTTACTGAAGGCCATATTTCAGTGAAAAAAACCACTTATTATATATTAACTAAGGTTGGGTGGTATCCAGATTGTCATACCTTCAAAACGGGCGGCAGGTAGCTTAGTGGTTAAGAGCGTTGTGCCAGTAACCGAAAGGTCGCTGGTTCTAATCCCCGAGCCAACTAGGTGAAAAATCTGTTGATGTGCCCTTGAGCAAGGCACTTAACCCTAATTGCTCCTGTAAGTCGCTCTGGATAAGAGTGTCTGCTAAATGACGTAAATGTAAATGTAAAACGTTCCTGTACTATTCCGGGGTATACGGTATTACCGGCAGTGCACACAAGGGGGCGCTATTTATTTCAATAACAATTTTAAATTTAAAACATTCACGCACAGAACTAATTTAGGTAGCAGGGATCTTGATCCAGGAGTGGATTGATTGTCTCTGCTGTAACCAAGAAGCTTGATCTTGCAAGCTAGCGACTGAACTAGCAACCTAGCAAACCAAATGCATAGCTGGAGCCCTGAGCTGGAGATATTCTATTTGGGACATTTTATATTTTTTACAGTATTGAAAAACATATGGTATAGCGACCAAGCCTAATAATAACTAATACCTTGTGCTGTGAGTGTGTGAAATGACAGTTAAGTAAGGTCTAGTACAATATCTAGTACAGTAAAAACTTGTGTTGCATAAGTTGTAACAGGCAAACTTACAACTCCAACTTGTCCTTCATGTCAGTGTAACTTGTCTTCCTCAGACATACAGTGCAGCTGTTTTGTAATATTACTGTTTGTCGTTACGAAACCGACACCCAGTTTGTCTCCATCTCTAAGACAAAAAAAGTTATCTGAGTATTGACTTCCTGTTATGATTTGCTGCTGCTGCTAGAGGGTGTCGTAACCGTTGGAGACGCTGCCAAGAACAGAACAGCCAAGGTCTGGTTTAGGGTTCTCCATGTCCTGGGATCAGGATCACACAGAAACACAGAACATACCTGTTTGATATCTGGGTGGAGCAGGACACAAGTTAGCGAGCTAGCCTAGCGATGCCATGAAGCTGTTGCCTGGCTGGGCCTGAGACATGCTCCCATAGCACCCTCTGTTTGTATGTGCTAAATACTAACGCTAGACCTCAGCTCTTCATACTGCACTTATACAGTTAAATTCAATAAACTTTATTCTGTAATTGCCCCTGGCTGGGGAATAAATAAAGTTATTAAACTGAATTGGATTGTAGAAATGCAGTGTGAAGAGGAGAGGCCCAACGTTGGCATACATTTGCATACTGTACTTATAAAGCTGCTCAGACACAATGGGTCTTGTTATTGACATAGTACTGAACAATACAAATGTTTAAAAAATGAGTTTGCTTGTTGCAGGTGTGTGGGAATCATTTTTAATGATATCTTAAATGGAAAAGTTAACTTGCACACTCCTCTTGGCAGTATCAATTTGTACATTTAAATAGCAAGTGTTAAACAAACAAAACCTTATGTCTGTTCCAAAGGCTATGTAATCTTACCACACACATACTATACATGTAGCTGCAGTTAGTATAGTTTCTACAGTGTATTGGGCCTATGTCCATATTAAACACCCTCCTGTCTCCTTTCCTGTGTTGCAGCTGGTGAGAAGGCCATTGTCTGTGACCAGTGTGGGGCCCAGTTCCAGAAGGAGGATGCTCTGGAGGCTCACAGACAGATCCACACAGGTAAGAATACAGCCACCACTTCTGCTTCAATAAGGCTTTACATGTCTTCCCGCCATCACTCTGTGTTAGAGAGAATTGTGTTTGCTACAGTTTGCTCTTGAGCTTAAAGGTCTAAGTCATGTGAAATAGATCAGATTGATAGCTATAAATAAGACAAAACACAAAAAAAGCATTCATTTTGGTGTGCTTAAATGGTCTGAAGCATATTAAGTAATAATGTATGCTTGTTGACCTTGATGATATTTTAGTCATTATTCAAATAGTTGTTTTACACCACAGTGAGTTTACAGTATGCAATGTCTTACTGCTCTTGGCGCTGTACCAAGCAGAAAGACCCAGCAGTGGACATTACCATATCCTGTGTCACTGCGTTAAAAGCTAGTAACCGTGGCTTCCAGTATAAAGCTGAACCCTCTGAGTCATGGTTATGAGCCGGCTGGCTCGTTCCACGGCGAGGTGGGGGTCTGGAAGGCGGAGGTCTGGAATCTTCTTTTTGCTAGCTAGGGCGATCTACTTTAAGTGCATGCCTGTCTTCCCAGTGGCCTACTTGGTGTGTGCTGACTGCTCATAATTTGCAGATAGTTGTTGACACATCAACCAGAATCAAGGGGCAGGGAAATGTGTGACTTGTTTTGTTAATCAGTGGCTGTATTGGAGTGGTTTCACCTCTCCTAGGCAATTAGCAATGAGTGTTAGTTCTTCAGTCTCCCTTGGTTTCTCAGCGGCAGCTGTAAGCGGTGGTAGTGTCAGTGGCGGTTTTGTCGCAAAACTAAGACTGTTCTGCCAAGTTGTTTGAGGAAGGAAAGAGTGGAAGGCCCCACACCACTCTCTCACTTGAGTATCTAACCTAGTTATTTACAGATTATCTCATTTTGCTCATTTGTAGCTTTGTCAGCTGTGTTTGTGTTTTCTATACATGTGGTCCTCTGTAGCTCAATTGGTAGAGCATGGCGCTTGTAACGCCAGGGTAGTGGGTTCGATCCCCGGGACCACCCATACGTAAAAATGTATGCACACATGACTGTAAGTCGCTTTGGATAAAAGCGTCTGCTAAATGGCATATTATATTTATACCTGTTCGCACCTCTCCCTGTAGGTTTTACAGACACTCCCCGCCCCTTGGCTGCAACCCTTCTAATTTAGTGTACACTGCGCACACAACCCATGTGGAATTAGAGGTCTCTGGCAGCATTTGGAACTGCCGATCTGCGGTCAAGAACGGCGAGTTCATTTCAGCCTATGCTGCCCGTTAGTCCCTTGACTTTTTGGCCCTGACGGAGACATGGATCACCCCAGAGAACACTGCTACTCCAGCTGCTCTTTCTTAATCTGACTGTGTTTTCTCTCATTGTCCGAGAGCATCTGGTCGTCGCGGTGGTGGCACGGGTCTACTCATTTCTCCTAAGTGCAGATTTGATCTTTTCTCCCTCTCGCGCCAGTCCATCTCCTCATTTGAATTCCATGATGTCACTGTCACTTGTCCACTCAAGCTTAACTTTATTGTCATCTATCGCCCACCAGATGCCGTTGGGGAGTTCCTCATTGAGCTTGACACCTTGATAAGCTCATTTCCTGACGATGGCTGTACTTGGCGACTTCAACCTCCCGACGTCTGCCTTCGATTCATTTCTTTCCAACTCTCTCTTTCCCCTCCTTGCCTCTTTTGACCTCACCCTTTCCCAATCCCCTCCAACTCACAAGGCAGGCAATACGCTTGACCTCATCTTTACTAGAAGCTGCTTGCCTACTAATCTCACTGCAACCCCCCTCTAGGTCTCTGATCACTAGCTGAGTGACTCATTGCGAGCTTACAGAACAGGGCTGCGGGCAGCTGAGCGAAAATGTAGGAAAACTAAACTTCCGGAGGACCTATCATCCTTTCACTCCCTCCTCTCTACCTTCTCTTCCTCTGTATCTGCTGCTAAAGCCACTTTATACCAATCTAAATCTCAAGCTTCTGCCTCTAACCCTAGGAAACTATTTTCCACCTTCTCCTCCCTCCTTAATCCGCCACCCCTCCCTCTTCCCTCTCTGCGGATGACTTTGTCAGCCACTTTGAAGAAAAGGTTGACGACATCCGATACTCATTCACTCAGCCTATTGAGTCCACTGGTCTCACTCACACTGAACTACCCTATGCCTTGACCTCTTTCTCCCCTCTCTCTCCAGATGACATCCTGCGACTAGTGAGGTCTGGCTGCCCGACAACCTGCCCGCTCGACCCCATCCCATCCTCCCTTCTACAGACCATTTCTGGAGACCTTCTCCCATTCCTCACTTCCCTCATCAACTCATCCCTGACCACTGGCTGTGTCCCCTCTGACTTCAAAATGGCCCGAGTTGCTCCCCTCCTCAAGAAACCAACACTCGACTCGTCAAAAACTATAGACCTGTATCCCTTCTTTCTTTTCTTTCCAAAACACTTGAGCGTGCTGTCTCTGATCAACTTTGTTGTTATCTCGCTCAGAACGAACTTCTTGACCCTAACCAGTCAGGCTTCAAGACGGGTCACTCAACCGAGACTGCTCTTCTCTGTGTCACAGAGGCTCTCCACACTGCCAAAGCTGACTCTCTTTCTTCTGTTCTCATCCTTCTAGATCTATCTGCTACCTTCAACACCGTGAACCATCAGATCCTCCTCTCCACCCTCTCAGGGCTGGGCGTCTCAGGTTATGCACACTCTTGGATTGCATCCTACCTGGCAAGCCGCTCCTACTAGGTAATGTGGAGAGGTTCTGTGTCTGCACCACCTACTCTCAATACTGGTGTCCCCCAGGGCTCGGTTCTAGGCCCTCTCCTCTTCTCTCTATACACTAAGTCACTTGTGGTCCTCTGTAGCTCAATTGGTAGAGCATGGCTCTTGTAACGCCAGGGTAGTGGGTTCGATCCCCGGGACCACACATACGTAAAAATGTATGCACACATGACTGTAAGTCGCTTTGGATAAAAGCGTCTGCTAAATGGCATATTATTATTATTATTATTACTCGGCTCCGTCATATCCTCACATGGTCTCTCCTATCATTGCTATTCGGATGACACTCAACTACTTTTCTCCCCCCCCCCTTCTGACACCCAGGTGGTGACACGCATCTCTGCGTGCCTGGCAGATATCTTGCCTTTTACTTGGCATGCCAGCCTTGTTTATCAGCGACATGAGGATGAGGATGGTGATGATGTTTTTGCCTGGTGCCAAGAACAAAATCTTTCCAGCAGATTCCATAAAGCTCTCTGACATGCGTATGTGGCCAATTATTCTTAATTTAGTAGAGGTGCAGACTCCGGTTTCCCTCCACTCACAGTTGGCACCGGTGGGGTGTGTGTGTGTATGCTGATACTGTAGGAAGGATGACTAGGTGTGTTGTGGTTGCTGGATTCCAGAATGTGTGTAGCGTTGATGTGTGTGACCCGTGGTTTACTGGGTTATAGCCATTCTATCACTCCACACTTCTGTGACCGGCCAAATAAACAGCCATCCTCTTTCAGAACTATGGACTGGTAATGTGACCCAAGCTATGTTGTTCTGAATATCAACCTCAATGTCTTCCCAAGTGGTATATTTTACTCTTCCTTTCTTGTTAAATGAAAATATTTTCAGTAGATATTGCTTTCTTGTACTCCGTACGCCATTGTTATTAGGGTGATGGTTACTCAACATGTAAGGTATTCTCTGTTTAGTTTTTTAAATGGGGGGAGCTCCTCTGTGTACCCCAACAGAACCAGGATGGATTATAATGGAGTATAACACAGTATAATGGAGACTGACACCGTCATCCAAGCCTGACCCAAACAACTTCCCAGAGCAATCTGGGTGGCCCCGCATTTTTTGACAGGCATGTCTCGGGGCTAGCCCCGCTTGAGCTGGCCCCCTATTTGACAGCAGCAGGGGCCTCCGGAGGGGCCTTGACCAATCCCTGGGTCACGGAGTAAAGAGGGGTTAAACAAGGCTAATGATCAGACAGTCATACCAGCGGAAAGTCTAAATATAGAATTCCAGTCTGGAGTAGAGAAATAGGCAGCAGGACTCGTCTTCCTGCCAGGGTTTGGAACAGCAGTCTCCCCCGAGATCCACTGAGCTTATATTTTTAAATGTGCTCTAACGCATGGCTAGGCTGATACGCCGGCTCCATCCCTCAATATGCTCACCCATATGCTTAGTTTTACTCGGTCTACTCGCTCTGGAAAATGGGTTATCACCTAATTCTGTCTGTGCGGCTCTAAGTGTGCCTGTGTGTGCGTGTGGCGATACATAACTTACTGTACACTGTCAGAAAGGAGATTATTTTCTACTTTAAACCATTTATGTATGATTTACAAATAGGAGGAATACACAGTTCCCGAACTATATGTTATAGTCAACTGTCTGTGTTTTACAGGAATACACTTTGGCTGAAAGACTTGAAATAGATTTAAGATTTAAATTATTAGAATTATTGTGCAATTGTAGAACTATTACTTTTTTTTGTAAGGACCAATTTTTTTTTAAATATCACTTTGTGTTTTTGTACAGTGGTCGAACACCAGGCCGAGGAAAACATCGGAGGGGAAAACATTGTTGACCATCAAAGCCAGATGTTATCTAAGCGGCTGCTTGGCAGCAAGGGGTGTTTGGCCCTGAAGTCATGCCCATTTCTGGGTAATGCTGCTCCTTCAATGGACACTATTGTGGCATCCCTTCTGGCCAGTTGACGTCAGAGGTATCAGTTGCCGCAGCGCTTCTTTATCCACTCAGACTCACACTGGTTGTGAAACAGGCTGGATCCAAGGCTTTATATTTAGCGTTACTTGGTATTTGCTTAGGTTAGTTTATATCCCTGTGCATGCATGTACAGTACTCAGAACCTTTGCGTGGTATGTACACATGAAACCTTGAGTAATTGTAAGGGCATGCCACGGCAAAGGAACATTCAGTGTATTTTCTGAATGTTAACATTATGAAATTAGTATGGCCAACATGACAATCACTTGTCAATAGAAGAAGTAAAAGAAAATAGACTAATCTAGTTGTATTGTTGATAGTACCATTTCATTTATCATAAAGCCAATACTATGGCATTAGGCCTCTCATCTCTTAATCTGAGACTAATTGATTGTGGCCACAGTTTCCTAATATCCGAATAACACAGGGGGGCAGCAGTGTTGGCTGGTGGTTTTGAGGTGACAGGACTCTTTGAAAAACAACATAATGTGCCTGTGTGTTTACGCAGTAGGCTAATCCACTGCGCTGCTTCTGCACTGGCGTGGTCAGGCTTTTTGACATCGTTTTTAAAGCAGTCCAACCTGACTCCCACCTATATCACCTCTCGTATAGCTCCGGAGGGTTCCACCTCACACAGGGGCCTAAGTCACTGGTGGAATCACATTATAGCACCTGACATTGATCATTGATCAACACGTTTGAATGACACACCACCTCTCACACAAGCCATATCTTAATGGCTTGGGCTAGTTCTAAGAGACACTCTGTTCTTGCCAGGAGATCCCATGTCCTAATGTGACTTTTGAGCTTGATTACGTAATACGAGTTCCCCTCAATGCATGTACAGTAGCTAGAGTAAGTTTAACTACAGAAGGTAATGCACTAGGTTTTTGCCACTCACTAGAGTTCAGTGCAAATACAATAGTGATATCCAGGAACAGTGTTCTAGTTTCTGTGCAGATAGAAGGGGAGCAGCCCTGTCAGGACACTGTGTGAGTTGTGGCTGAAATAAGTGTTGACAATGCTGTAATGACATGGGGATGGAGAGCTGAAGAGCTGACCTGGGAGCAGTGTAGCTGTCTGTAACAGTAACAGCCTTCTATCCACCGACTAACTGGAGACCCTCAGGGACTGTCTCTCGCTCTGCAATATCAGCGCAGATCGTCTTGTCCGCACCATATTCAACAGGGGGGGAAATTCACCTATCGTGCAAATGATCGGAATGGCACCTTCTGTCATTGGAAAAGGCCATCTGATTTGGCCCGTGTTTGGGAAGCAAGGCAATGTGTTTTCCAAGAGATGGTGGTAGTCCTGTTTATAGACAAGCCCTCTGACCCCCCCCCCCCCCCCAAGAGCCCTGGTCTCAGTGAAAATCCAGAAATAATGGGAGGGACTGCCCCCTCCTTTTCTATCCCTCTCTCGCCCTCCCTCTCTTTCTCCCTCTCTTTCCTCTCCTCTTTTTTAAGTCTTGTGTTACAGGGAAAAAATGCAAAACATTTTGGAGGCAACAGTGGGTTTAGCCGGTGGGAACACTGCGTGACTCCAGTGGCCGGGGCCACAGAGTAAACAGTTTCTTTCTCAAGCCAGAAATAGTTTGGACAGTGAGCGAGAGAAAAGGGAGGACAACACGCCTGTGTTATGGCGCAGGGAGAAAATAAGCCCTGAGGCCTCTTTTTCTTTCCTTCTTTCTCTCTTTCATTCCCACCCCCACTTTCTTTTTCACTCCCACATCTGAAAATGTTAACACTGGTGGCCTCCCAGTCAGTCCCCTCACACACATACCAACACCCACACATACCCCTCTCATGTGCAACTTTACCAAAGTAGGCCACTGCCACTGGTGCACAGGGTTCATGTCAAAAGTGTTGATTATCTCAATCACATTAGGCAAATAAGACCATCTCTTTAGCATTTAGTTAATAGTGACGTTATTAAGTTGTCATTGAGCATCAGAGCCGTGATGAACAATGCAACTGTTGTGTGTGTGCACCCCCCACACAGCCTTGATATGGAAGCGTTTTTGTTTGCCTTAAATTCTGGAGGGTGTTTGTGGACATCAAGGTTGAATAAATATATGTTTTACCGCACCGAGAATAACCACATTTATTCAGCACAAACCATCTAGAAATGGTAACTGGAGGTACTTGAAGGTTATTGGGTAGTGTTTCATTTTTGATTGGCGCGTTAGCCTCATGAATGCCCTCCTGCTGCGGTCATCTGGTGTGCAGTAATGCTGATTAGCATGGCTAAGCGTTAGCCCCCATATATCACTAGCCATTCATTATTGAGCAAGCTGTCCCTCACTCCGGCAGATTACCCATCTGTCTGTCTGACTGCTGAATACCCGTGGAGGGCACCAAGAGTCGACACTGGTATTGTATTGTAGAAGCCTCTGTCCCTGTAAACCACAGTGGAGTGCACTTATAGCAAAGGTCTTTGTCCCTTCTTAGTATATTAGTGAGGCATAGTTTTCATAGTAGTGTACTGTGTAGATATTATGTTGATGTTTGTCCTTAGAAACCACTATGAATTGCAAGGACACTTTTGGCTAATGTAAAAATCTTTGTCCCCTGTTAGGTCATCAGGTGTAATGCACAGATCTGTGTCCCATGAGATCCGGAGTGACATATAGTGCAGTTGATTGGAGGGATGAACTCTCTGTCACTGTACAGAGGCAGGGATTGGTCCCCTTGATGGTCCCTCCCCCCAGGTGATGCCTAGTTCCCACCAAAGGTCACAAGATTTGGAGGGAGTGATACTGTATCTCCTAAATATACACAAGCATGGACCCACCCAGACCCACTTTCTGACTGAAAGAGGAGACGGTCGCAGAATCTCCTTTTGATGTTACTGGTAATCAAAACTCCACCATTCCCATTGTGTTTTTACCTTCTCTAGTTTTGCCCACAGTCTTTTTTCATTCATCATTATGTGTGAAAGCTTTTTGATAAGTTAAAAGACTAAGTGAGAATACGTCAGGGTAATTTCAGTTTATGGGAGAAGTTTAACAGGTGGCATAGGCCAAGCTTTGCAACCCAATCCTCCCACTGTCCCAGTTTAAATAGTTTTGCTATGCAGAATGAGTAACATTTGCTCAAGGTGTCTTGTGAACAGCTGAAGCGCAGTTGAGAAGAGCCCTTAGAAATCTTTCAGCTGACTGTCATTCAAAATCGTACAGGGTTATTTTAATAGTGGATCTATCAACCTCTCTCTCTGAGACAGCTCTAAAATACCTTAAACTCAATGCTCTTATTTTCTCCACTCTATTTTTATCCCTCCATCTCACTCACTCTCACTCACTTCCCAAAATAAGAAGTGTACAAGTGGTCTGAGTCAGTATCAGTGAACAAATTAAATCAAGTGCAGACCTAGACTACAGTCTCTTCTTCTTCTCCCGCTTTTTTTCCTCTCCACTCTCCTCTCCAAACAAATGTTTTCGCCAGATAGGATCTAAATGAGTTTTCCAGGCGCAGGGATGCTCAGCTGGCCTGATAGATACCATGCGGGGGGGACGGCGGCAGGCCAACACCCAGAAGTAATCATCCGCCATGGCAGGAATGTTTAGCCATTAGGCCAAGTGTAAATTCCCACAATGAGCTCTGCGTTTATTGACTGGGCCTTGTGCATTATGTAAGGCGTCTTTGCGAGGGGCTGTGTGTATGTGGGGGCTGGGGGGAATGCGAGCTGGCACTGACACAGCTTCCTTCCACCGCCTACCCCAGCCAGTGAGAAGTACCCAATTGGGTCTCTCCGTTCTCTAGTTGTGACTTAGTAGGTGTCATGGTGGCACGGCCACGGGAACCTGGGGAACAACACTGTTTTGGGGGGTAGTGGAGGAAGAGCCAGTTGAAGGGGAGGGGGGGTGGGTTAGTCTGGCAGCAAATTGGGATATCAGAATCCGTTTGGTGGAGCAGTCGGAGAGAAACCCTCTGTGCGAGCAGGCTTTGTGGCGCATTGTGAGTGAGAGACAGCAGCGCGCGTCCGGAGGGGGAAATAAACGTTTTGTGGGGGAGATTATGGATTCCCAGAGGCTCGCCAATTCACGCTCCGAAAAAGAAAGCCAGCAGGAAGCTGAACAATCTGGCCGCCAAACCCCCTCTCTCTCTGAGATGTCTCTGTGCACTTTACAAAGCGACCCAAGCAGCCCATCCTGTGTCTAACACGCATTAACTCCCCCAGATTCCACATTCACAACGCTGTAGCCTGGCTATCTCCCTGTTTGTCTCCCAACGCTTTGTTCAAGACGCCTTGGTTAAAAATAGGTAGATAAGAGATAAAGCCTTCGACAGAGGGAACAGAAAGCCTTCCTTTGTCACTCGGTTTCCCACCTTGAAATATCCTTGTCACATACTAACCTTGTGGCGTGAGGGCTTTGAATAGGGAAGGATTCGCAGGAGAAGGAACAGAGGCTTGGCCATCACAATAGCCAAGGCCCCTTTGTCCAATGCAGTATTTGGAGTAAATCTCCTTGCGTAATTAGATTTGAGCTGTTTGCGGACATCTTTAGAAGCGGTTTGTTGTGTAAAAGAACAGCGGCGTGAGGCCACTTAATTTACAGTGCAAATACCATTCGATTAGCACAGAGGGAATTTGTAGAAGAGAGATGGGGGTTGACTTGCTTTCTTTTTTGTTGTTGTCTCTACAGAAAGAGGAGAGGGGTTTGAAATGGCTCTTCTGTTACTTAATTGTGAAGCAGGGAGATTAGTGTGAGCACTTCCAACCTTTCACCCTGGACAAAGGAACCATCAGATCTGGTTGCCTAGTGACATGGGTTTCACACTGGCCAATTTAGTCGCTCACCGCCGCTCGCTACCTGTGGTCTGTGAAAGGATGGAGTGGCCTGAGTGTCTGTGTCTGTCTGAGTGAGTGATTTCAAAAACCAACGTCAGCTCCCCCACCAATCGACTGGACTAATGGCGCAAGGAGCAATACAAATTAAGATAGCTGCCGCATCCTCTCCTTGTCCATCTCATCAAATCATATAAAAGTGAATGTCCCCAGAACAGACATTCATAAGCCAGTTTAGGCTTGGTGAATACTCGGCTTCAGACCAGCGAGCGCACCAGGGCATGTAGAATGTCCATCTCCAGCGCGCACCGCGCAATCAAAATGCACTTAACAGTGTCATATTGATTATGGTGGCTTAACCTCTGTAAATCTCTACTCTGTGTTGGCATTAAGCCCATAGACTCCGTGAGATACAATTAACTGTTGGGCCTCATCAAGCCTCTAGATAGGCTTTAGCTTTTTTTGACTAGCTCTGTGGCATGGAATTCTGGGGATTGCTGTCACTTACAGTATGCTGGAGTTTGTCAAAGTCTGACTGAATTCTGTGTGACTGGAGTCACTCAGGGTCATTCCAAATTCCTCTCCTCTGCTCCCCTCACTCAAACTAGTTCTGAATAATCCATAGAATCTCTCTCACAGAAATGCTGTGGACTAGTTTTTTTTGTTGAACTGTCTGACAGAAACAGAAACTGGAGCAGAAAAAGAGAGGAATGTGAAGGTATTGTACCTCAGAGGAAGGGACTAGTTTTTGCTCGATGGCAGCGGATGACATTGCAAATTGGGAACTCAGGTGGGACCCATTATGCCCATGGAGGGCCCGGTTCTTATCAGTTAATAGCAGGTTTCTGAGGAGCAGGATTGTTTTGATAGATGGTACCTGGTCAGGCCTTTCACAAGTCACAGAAATCCCACAAAATGAAATGTTGCTAAAGCTAGATAAGGCTATCTCAGAAACTACGTGGTGGGT
Organism: Coregonus lavaretus; assembly: GCF_964263955.1. NCBI lineage: Eukaryota > Metazoa > Chordata > Actinopteri > Salmoniformes > Salmonidae > Coregonus > Coregonus lavaretus. The sequence continues at coordinate 19,456,091 of NC_140002.1, forward strand.
GGGTGTGTGTGTGGGTGTGTCAAGCATGTTGTCAGAAGGGGTATTCCTGTGTTTGGAAATCCTAACTGGCTGGATAAGGGCTTTGTTTATTTGCACAGGTGTTGGTTTTGAGTGAGTCGGCCGTTCTACCTAATTAGCCAGCATTCCTCTAGAATGCTGTACATTTAATTAGCTATTTTTATGGGTTTGTCATTACTGTTATGCCTTTGATCTGGGTTTTTTATTCAATATAGTCTTGTTTGGGTCAGTTTCACCTCAGATATGTCACTGCTACTTTTCCTTTTATTTTTACACCTTCATCTACAATCCACAGCATCAAAGAACAAATAGAGAAAGTGTGATAATTATTATATTTTTAAATACTTTAAGACTGTGTTTGAAAGACATGCTCCGGAACTTTGGCGACTAGTACGTTTTTTTTTTTACCTCCCGCTTTGTGCTGGATGTGGCAATGTGTAGTTCATACATGCAAAATCTATGAGCAGAATTCCTGTTTTACGTCTATTATCCACGAAATCCCTAGTTAGAAAGCGACTGTTTACTGAAAGCTGTGTGGCGCCATTTCCCCTACATTTCCCCCCATGTGGGCCAGCGCCCTAGCAATTCGAGGTCTAGCCAATGAGGTTTAGCTCCTTTCCATTTGAGTGACAGCTAGCAAGATGCACACACAGCAGAGTGAGCGAGCGAGCAATGACGTGGTGCACATATCTGCACCGTAGTATGCAATTTTCGGGGACCACTTTTGGCTTGTGATTTCTACTTTCAGAACTACTGGCTAAAAAGTAAACTAAAGTACCGGAGAATCTCTTTAAGTTAGTTTGGCTAATTTAATTGGTTTAGTGTAATTCTGGTCCGCCTTGTTTGGTCAGTTTCTGTTGGGTAATTAGAAGGTTTTAGTTAGTGGCTAACTGTGTTTAGTTTCATTTCTAGACTATGAATGCCTGTTGGTGTGTCCACTCTGGCCCCAATTGATCCCCCAGGAGGGTGAGAGAAACAGCCACCCCCCACTCTGGAATGCGGAGAGCTGGGGTGGTGGGGGCCGCCCTCCCATAGCCCGGTGTCCGTTTACAGTCCAGCCCCACGGCCCACTGACCACTGCTCCTAGAATGTGATTGATTAGGTGGTATTTGGGTAATTGAGGACCTTTCAGCAGCTTAGGGATCAGGGGTCATCTCCTCCGCAAATCCGCTTCCTTTTATACAGTGGAGCACCATTATCTTTTTCCTCCTCTTCTTTTTCTTCTTCTCCCTGGGAAAATGAGGGAGGGGGGAATGTCAATTAAATATTTTGCTCTCCCACTCTCTCCTTAAGTCACTCTTAAACTGAGCGCATTGGTCTTATTCAGAGGGTGGTTTTCTTTTACAGTATTGACAGAAAATCTATAAAACAAAATTTGGAATTTAAAGCAGATTATGGGGCTGTAAAATACGTTTGTTAACGTTTCCTCAGAATAAAACAAATGATAATAGAGCACACAAACTCTTATGGGAAGATTTAAATAGATAATCTATGATATCTTTGTGTAGAGAGGAATCTATTCCGAGATAAGAGTTGACATAAAACATTTACAAACAAACTTTGTGAATTTCCAATAGTCCAATTTATTTAATGCTTTAGAGAAGAAAGCTGAATTGGTTTGGCAATTTGCTGTCTTAACACAAGTGGAGGGAAGAGGCCTGGCCATGTAATCCTTTGATGTTGTCACGGATTCTGCCGAGGCTGCCCCTCCTCCTTGCTCGGGCAGGCTTCGGCGTTCGTCGTCACCGGAATACTAGCTGCTGCCGATCTATGTTCTATGTTTCTATGTTGCACCTGTTGTCTATTGTCACACGCCTGTTGCCCATTATTGTAATCGCGCCTTCCCTATTTAACCCAGTGGCTCCCAATGTGTTTTGTGCGTGGTTGTTTTCGTTTCGTGTGTCGTTTGTGAGCGGGTTAGTTCCTCCCGGTGTGGAGAGATTTCTTTATTGTATTCTTTACTCATTTCTCAGTAAAGTACGTTTGTTCGAGTTCTGTGTCCTGCGCCTGACTTCGACCCACCGCATTACACTGACACTCGTGACAGATGTGCAGTCGTTCGGGGCTCAAGGTATCAGTGCGATTCAGAAAATGTGCCATTCCTTGGTCCTCAGGAGCCAGCCATTGTGGTCACTGGACCTGGATTATAACTTAACCCAGGCTAGGGCCAGGGGGACAGGTGAAAGGTTAGGAGTCTTTTTAAAAATTATGCAGAAGAAATGTCAGCCCGCTCAGAGAAGCACAAGATTCAACTTTCTAGAGTTTTCCCTGTTAGTTAACACTATCAAAGTTTCCCTTTACTGTGGGAATTGTGATCGAATCAATGCAATATTAGCCACTTTCAATTCAACATACCAAAACAAAACTAACTATGCAAGAGATTTTGTTGGAGGCAGAGCGCATCGGAGTAGGATTATATTGCGTTGACAGGCACGACCCTAAGCACACAGCCAAGACAACGCAGGAGTGGCTTCGGGACAAGTCTCTGAATGTCCTTGAGTGGCCCAGCCAGAGCCCGGACTTGAACCCGATCGAACATCTCTGGAGAAACCTGAAAATAGCTGTGCAGCGACGCTCCCCAGCCAACCTGACAGAGCTTGAGAGGATCTGCAGAGAAGAATGGGAGAAACTCCCCAAATACAGGTGTGGCAAGCTTGTAGTGTCATACCCAAGAAGACTTGAGGCTGTAATCGCTGCCAAAGGTGCTTCAACAAAGTACTGAGTAAAGGGTCTGAATACTTATGTAAATGTTATATTTCAGTTATTTTTTTATAATTATTTGCAAAAATTTCTAAAAACCAGTTTTTGCTTTGTCATTATGGGGTATTGTGTGTAGATTGATGAGGAATAAAAACAATTTAATCAATTTTAGAATAAGGCTGTAATGTAACAAAAGGTGTACTGTATTATATCCAAGCAGAGCTAGAAGGTTTGGGGCTGCTTGCAAACTCCCTGAAAAGTCTGCCGATTTATAGCGGCCACTCTGGACAGGCGATAGCAGGCTCTCTCCTCTCCACACTGTAATTTCCTGGGGTCTGCCAGGCTGATATACTGGCCGCTGGGAGAGAAGACTGCTGGCTGCAGGGGGAGGCAGGAGATAGAGGGGAGACCCACACTGTGGTCGTCTGAGTGGACTCTCAAAGTAGCACTGACTGACTGTACATAGCGTTATACTGTAGCATTTCACTGAGCGGTGGCGGAGGAGGGAGAGACAAACGTCAGAGCGGTTTGGTGGTTGAGTCGGATAAATAAAAAGGTGCGATGGGTCCGCACTCAAAAAGATGCATAAAGTTTACTTCATGTTTATTTAAAAAAAAATCTGCATCAGGGATAGCGTACACAGACGTTTCGGCTTTGCGGCCTTCAGTGTGTAGGTACAAATCTTTTTCATTCAAAACAGCATTTGTAGGGAACAAAACCAATGAGCAGCAGGTGCTTCTAATCAGGGTTGAGTCACTGGGAAAACACTGAATGAATTTATGTCATAACTGCTGTAAACATCTCTGAGGTTGGGCTTTGAGCTTTGTCGCCTATATCTCTGTCTGAACGATGTTTCCAATACAAGGCAGATTCAATTATCCCCATTCCTCCTCTCTGTGTTTTGAGGCTTTGGCAGAGTAGTAACTCTCATTCATTGACTGGGGTAATCTGGTCTTTTCCTGTTCCCTTGAGTGACTTTTTGTGCAACACAACAAACTCCTGAGCCCCCCCTAAACCTACTATCTATAATCTTCAGGCACTGATCCGTATCTTTAATTGTACACATTAAGCTGTAGTAAAGTTGAAACATTCAAAACAAGAGGATTTCTGGAGCCTGTTCCCACTCTGTGAGGTCATTTGAGGACTTCCCCCTGCCTGTGCTAGCTTCACTTGTGGAGCCGAGAGTCGAGACACTGAGAACACTGTGGGGTGTTCGTCAGAAGAGCTCCCCCTGGTGTTCAGAGGCAGTTAGGTGAACTGCACGCACAGCCGCTTATGCACTGTACAATGGCCATAGGGTTTTCTCTCTGACCACTCTCTTTCCTTTTAGCAAGTTTATTTGTGATTTTTTATTCACAAAGGACTTTATTGGCCATTTTTGTTCAATTGTGGCTATCATTACCGTTAGATGAGTATCTCCCACTAATCTCCCTCTCATAATCCAGGCTCTGTCGCAGCCGGCCGCGACCGGGAGACTCATGGGCGGCGCACAATTGGCCCAGCGTCGTCCAGGGTAGGGGAGGGAATGGCCGGCAGGGATGTAGCTCAGTTGATAGAGCATGGCATTTGCAACTCCAGGGTTGTGGGTTCGATTCCCACGGGGGGCCAGTATAAAAAAATAAATATGTAATCACTAACTGTAAGTCGCTCTGGATAAGAGCGTCTGCTAAATGACTAAAATGTTATAAATGTAATAATAGTCCTGCAGGACCAATTTATCGAATTGAATTGTTTCTTATCTGCTTTTAGGCAATCTAGGGCACCACCAGTGTTATCCCATATCTCAGGAGAATGACAAAAATGATGGTCCTTATTGTAGATAATTATTTAACTTAGGTCTGATTTTCCATCCGGTAGCACACATCTATGAACCATCGGAAGACACAGTATTTTGAATTAATTTATAGTGCCTTTTATCGTGTGCACTATTAGTCTGCATTCAGACTTGAAATAGGCATTATTAGAAGTCCATGGCCTTTATACAGTGGAGAGAACAAGTATTTGATATACTGCCGATTTTGCAGGTTTTCCTACTTACAAAGCATGTAGAGGGCTGTAATTTTTATCATAGGTACACTTCAACTGTGAGAGACGGAATCTAAATCAAAAATCCAGAAAATCACATTGTATGATTTTTAAGTAATTCATTTGCATTTTATTGCATGACATAAGTATTTGATACATCAGAAAAGCAGAACTTAATATTTGGTACAGAAACCTTTGTTTGCAATTACAGAGATCAAACGTTTCCTGTAGGTCTTGACCAGGTTTGCACACACTGCAGCAGGGATTTTGGCCCACTCCTTCATACAGGCCTTCTCCAGATCCTTCAGGTTTCGGGGCTGTCGCTGGGCAATACGGACTTTCAGCTCCCTCCAAAGATTTTCTATTGGGTTCAGGTCTGGAGACTGGTTAGGCCACTCCAGGACCTTGAGATGCTTCTTACGGAGCCACTCCTTAGTTGCCCTGGCTGTGTGTTTCGGGTCGTTGTCATGCTGGAAGACCCAGCCACGACCCATCTTCAATGCTCTTACTGAGGGAAGGAGGTTGTTGGCCAAGATCTCACGATACATGGCCCCATCCATCCTCCCCTCAATACGGTGCAGTCGTCCTGTCCCCTTTGCAGAAAAGCATCCCCAAAGAATGATGTTTCCACCTCCATGCTTCACGGTTGGGATGGTGTTATTGGGGTTGTACTCATCCTTCTTCTTCCTCCAAACACGGCGAGTGGAGTTTAGACCAAAAAGCTCTGTTTTTGTCTCATCAGACCACATGACCTTCTCCCATTCCTCCTCTGGATCATCCAGATGGTCATTGGCAAACTTCAGACGGGCCTGGACATGCACTGGCTTGAGCAGGGGGACCTTGCGTGCACTGCAGGATTTTAATCCATGACGGCGTAGTGTGTTACTAATGGTTTTCTTTGAGACTGTGGTCCCAGCTCTCTTCGGGTCATTGACCAGGTCCTGCCGTGTAGTTCTGGGCTGATCCCTCACCTTCCTCATGATCATTGATGCCCCACGAGGTGAGATCTTGCATGGAGCCCCAGACCGAGGATGATTGACCGTCATCTTGAACTTCTTCCATTTTCTAATAATTGCGCCAACAGTTGTTGCCTTCTCACCAAGCTGCTTGCCTATTGTCCTGTAGCCCATCCCAGCCTTGTGCAGGTCTACAATTGTATCCCTGATGTCCTTACACAGCTCTCTGGTCTTGGCCATTGTGGAGAGGTTGGAGTCTGTTTGATTGAGTGTGTGGACAGGTGTCTTTTATACAGGTAACAAGTTCAAACAGGTGCAGTTAATACAGGTAATGAGTGGAGAACAGGAGGGCTTCCTAAAGAAAAACTAACAGGTCTGTGAGAGCCGGAATTCTTACTGGTTGGTAGGTGATCAAATACTTATGTCATGCAATAAAATGCAAATTAATTACTTAAAAATCATACAATGTGATTTTCTGGATTTTTGTTTTAGATTCCGTCTCTCACAGTTGAAGTGTACCTATGATATAAATTACAGACCTCTACATGCTTTGTAAGTAGGAAAACCTGCAAAATCAGCAGTGTATCAAATACTTGTTCTCCCCACTGTATATGTCAACTGTCTAAGTGTATAGGCAATGCATGAGGATTACGTAAAAGGTTATTCAGAAACTCCAGGCCTACGATGGTGTTATCAGTTCTAGATTACCACACTTGTTGCTCATTTTGATACAAAACTGTCACTATGTTCTTGACAGGGTTTCTTTGCCTCGCCGAGTCTCTCGATTCACTTTGATATCCCTTTAAAACTTGCCTCTTTACTCTGGGCTGCCAGACGCTCTGCGCTGCAAATACTAATTGAACTACCTTTGAATGCGAAGTCGACAGCCTTGTAACTTCACAGCGAAGAGAAGATTTTAATCGGCCATAATACAATTTCTGATAGGATCTGGCTGGCGATATTGATTTTAAAGTGCACTTCCAACCAGCCGATGTTTGTCAGTTCATGCTGTGCATAATATTTCCTGTCTATTAGGCAGCCCATTGAGAGACTTCTGGGTACGATGGGTAAGTTAGTAGACTACACGGGCTGGGATCCTTGCCTGTTCACGTTGTCTTGATAGGCAGGAAGCATGGATGTCTGTCTAGCGCACGGACACGAACACACTGAGACTAATGCCTCTGGACAGTTGCTGGTTTGTCTCCAACATAATTACCATTACTTGCCATTCAAGGTGAGAAGGTTCTCCTTGAATGAATTCTAAATAACAACTTATCGTCCTTTTTTAATAGACAAAGATAAACTATCCACAAAAACAATCTGATGCAGAACTCTCAATAACTGAGATCCTTACTTTTAATAAGTCATCAAGTCGATATGAAATTAAATAAAATTGATATTCCTTTTCCATAGCCATATTTAACATCATGCTAATGACTGGAACGAACTGCAATAATCTCTGAAGCTGGAGACTCTTATCTCCCTCACTAACTTTAAGCATCAGTTGTCAGAGCAGCTTACCGATCACTGCACCTGTACACAGCCCATCTGTAATTAGCCCACCCAACTACCTCATCCCCATATTGTTATTTATTTTGCTCATTTGCACCCCAGTATCTCTATTTGCACATCATCTTCTGCACATCTATCATTCCAGTGTTAATACTAAATTGTAATTATTTTGCACTATGGCCTATTTATTGCCTTACCTCCATAACTTACTACATTTGCACACACTGTATATAGATGTTCTATTGTGTTCCATATGTAACTCTGTGTTGTTGTTGTTTTTATCGCACTGCTTTGCTTTATCTTGGCCAGGTCGCAGTTGTAAATGAGAACTTGTTCTCAACTGGCTTACCTGGTTAAATAAAGGTTAAATAAAATAAATTAAAAAATCATGCCGACATCGGCAGGGTTATTAAATCTTGTTAGTCTCCTCTATAATGTTTGTTTTCGCCCCAAATTGAGTGTCATGACTCATGTTTTTCGAGTGCTCGTGTAATAGAACAAACCAACAGAACCTGAAGGTCAAAGCAACCTAGCTTGCGGAGGCTGTGTTATTGTATTGTGCTTCAGTTATGTGATTAACACATAGCAACGACAAGGCTATGTGATTACACGTTAAAACCTACAATAGAAGGCCAAGTATAGTCAGACTTGTTCTTAGTTCCAGTTATACAAAGATCTCATCAGTCACTACGAGCCAAAATTCTTGCCAGACCGTCGTCACTCATGCTGTAAGCCTGTGCCGATTTGAGCTAGATGGTTGTAGATGAGATGTTTGATAGTGACATCTGTTTTAGATTAATTCCCAGCGTGTTGTCAGACTGACAGGTGTTATCTCCCAGGGATAGACGACGATGAGTGTATCCTCTAATATGAAGAAATACATTCATTAGATTACACACACATTAAAGGAGTGAATCATAAACTGACTGTGTGTGTGTGTGTTGCTTCTTGTGACTCCTTCAAGGCATATTTATCTATATATAATATACACACATCATTTTTGAAAGCCTTGCGCTCCGTCTCGACTGCCTCTCCTCCACCTTCGTCCAATAACGCTAAATGTATTTCTGAGAAGAATGAATACATTCACAACATCCTGGCGAACCCACTTCAATTATTTTGTTTTCCATCAACCATTTCAACGTGTGGCCTTGTGTGTGTGTGTGTGTGTGTGTGTGACAGAGCGAGCAACTGGTCTTCTGTGGCCGCCAAGAGCCAACCCAAATCAATTTCCTTTCTAATCGAATTAAAAGGTTGGCCAGATTGAGGCGGACTGTTGTATTAGTTCTTCAAAAGCGCCCCTCCAACTACCCCCCCAATCCCAGGCTTCCTTAACTACCCCCCCTCCCCCAGCCCTCTCACTCTGTTTCGCTCACTCCATCTTTTGCTTCATGTCTCTTCACCTTGTTTTGCCTTTTCTCAGTTGATGTTCAGTACAACAAGGTTATGGAGTTTGAATATTATTCCTATTAAGATGGTGAAATGTCATAGCTGTATTGAGCCTTTGAATAGGCTCTGTAGATGCAGTGCTGTATTCCAGAAATCAGACATCACATGTACATACAGTAGTTTTTGTTTGGCTGACAAAGGGAAATGCCGGCTTATTCCGAGTGGTCCTTATGACCTTGTGTGTGAAAAGAAAAAAAAGTATGTCTGTGCTTTAACTGCAGTCTTGAGGCAGCTAGCAAACTAAATGGATCCGACGATCCTCGCATTTCACATTTTATTCAGTTGTTTACGCCAAAAAACTGAGAACAGTGTCGCACTATAATGTCAAGGGGTTGGAAATGTACATCGCCCTAGTCTTTGTACTGTAACACCCTCAGACTTCTACTCTGCCCCCCATTTCCTCTAACAGCCCCACAAAGGCCTACATTAAGCTGGGGAGAAGCATGCAAGACCCATTATACCTAATACCTTTATCTTTATAAGTAATTTGGCCATGCTTCTGCCATCGCATTAAGATATGATTAGCTTTACCTTTTTTTATTTGCACGCACGTGATCTCCTTCCCACACCAACTCAATACCACCCTAACCCCCTCCCATCCCAAACCCCTGTTTTTGTAGCCGTGCAGCTTTAGTCCTCTTTTCGCTCGTTTCCCCTGCGTCTCAGAAAACAAAACAAACTCCATTCCTGTCAGATGGGACTAGAGGTTGAAGTGGGGGAGGACTGAGGGGGAGTTTGGGGGTGGGAGGGGGGTGACAGTAGAAAGGCGCTGAAAGCCTTTTGTGTACTGGGAAAGACCATGTCGGCACTGAGTGAGAAAGAGAGAGAGAGGGGAGGGAGGGATAAGGGAAGGGGGGGCCTAGCTCTGGTCATTTGGCGACGGCAAAAGACCAAAAGTGTAAAGATCAGGGACGTAAGAGGTCAAGCCTAAGAGCCTATGACCTATGACTCATTCAGAGCCCTGGACACATTATCTGTCCACTGTCCAGATGGCCACTGGGAATAAATCATGGGAAGATGCAGAGTGAATTCCAATACAGGGAGGGGGGGTGCTCTGCTCCGCTCCCAGCCAGATTATCAACCAGTCAGACCAAGGGAAAAAGGCAATGGAATGGGGAAAATAAGCAATAGGAATGGGTTTTTTTCTGCACTTTAAGCTTGTTAATGACTACAGCACGGCTAGCCTCAGTAATGCCCAACAGAGACCAACGGGGGGGGGGGGATTTTAGTCCCCCAACCCTTCATTTGTATGGATTACAGCTACATCTCTCACTGTGGGGTGCTGGGGTAGTGGAGAAGGGTGAACCACTGATCGGTTGTGAAGCTACTGGCCTACGTACAAATTGACACAAATCACTACAGGGGCTGAAAGTGAAGGAAATAGTTGGTTGGAGTAGTAGTTGAACTCAGTGGCGACCCATCATTCAGGGCAGGTGGGCAGAGCCCCACCTGTTTTGAGCCCCACCTGTTTAGCTAAAAAATAAAAAAGATTGGGGGGCATTAATACGCGTCACATATCAATTTGCAAACAATGTCAAAAATAATAATAGAGTTAATAAAGCCGCATACAAGCATGGCCTCTTTTTTGCTTTCTTGAGTAAGGCAGCTCCAAAATGCAGGAGTTTCAGCCTAGCTCAGTGCTTTCTGTGGTGGTGGGGCGTAGGGGTTGGTAATGTTCTCTAGTTGCGCCGTGATTGGCTCAGTGTTCTGTCACTCATGGGGACACTACGTCACCGCAAAATATACGGGGAGAGCTCGAAAATTCAAGCCCCTTGGGTGCTGCCATAGAGTTACATTAGAAGTGTCCATCCAAGAAGGCTCAAGGTCATTGGCCACATATAAAATGACGTCAAATCACGTTATATCTACCGTAGCTTTTATTGGACTGATCATGTCAACATCATACTTTCAAAATCTTAGCTAGCAAGCTAGACAAGCAGTTATCATCATGAATCACGTCGACAATCTACTGGCAAATCCTTTTCAACCCTTGTCATATGAAGATAAATTATAGATAAAACGTATCGGTGCTCATCGGACGTTGGACATAAACATTACACAACAAGTTGGAAATCGCAAATTCAACAATGAGGGGTTTGGAAGGAATCAGTGGCTAACTGCAGGCGTTGCAAATCAGTCACTAGCCTGCTATTCAGTGGAGTGGGTGTGTGGTCCAAGTCTGGGTTAAAAGGATAAACATTCATGCTGTCAATCCAGCATGACTTCTGCCGTGTTCAAAACAACTGGAAACTCGGAACTGGGGAATCTCAGACTTCAGTGAGTTCAAGACAACTGGGAACTTAGGAAAAAAATGAGCTCCGACTGGGAAAATAAATTTTGAACGGTCATCCAACTCAGAATTCCAAGTCGGGAACTTGGGCCTCTTTCTAGAGCTCCGACCTGAAGATCACTGACGTCATGATTCAACCTTGTTTTTTTCCGAGTTCCCAGTTGTGTTGAAAGCACCATAAATCCAGAGAATGCCAGACTTTGATGACAAAGTTTGATGACAAAATTTGCTCACAAGAACTGCTGCGCCACCTTCCTGTTCAAGTGAGCACAGCACAACAAGGTGAGTCCAAAAGGAGATATGTATACTCTAGCTAAGAAAGTAATACTAAGTGTATGTTGTGTAGTAAGCTGTTAGTAGCCCATGTGCCTCACCCTAATAATTTGGTCCCTTTCCCCCTCATAATTTAGCCTACTGTTCTGACTTGGTGGTGCACATGTAGCCTATAGCCTGTTTTAGAGAAATGTAATCATCGAAATATTTTAAGAGCTTTCATTGTCTGCTTGTATGCCCACTTTATTTATACTACAGGTATGACTTGGTGTACAGGGAAAATACTGTAAGAATGGCCCATGTTCTGAATTTCAAAAGTGCTGAACAAATAGTTATATTGACTACGTCCGTCCTAGCTCGCTCATTAATGTTTTAATCAAAATTAATGATTGCCTCTTATCCACTCGTCGTCCCCTTATGCCATAGTTTGTACATCTCAATTGTCAGTAGAAACCACATTTGTTTAAGCAAGTCAGCCATATCAGCTATGTTTTTTTTTAAAGGCAGTAAATTAGGCTGAATGAACTGTTTCGCTGCCAGACAAGGCTCCGCTGATAGCCAGGTGTAGCAGTGGTAAGGATTCACTCCATGGTGCTGAAAAGAAAGCTCTGCTGTTGGGACAGCTTTATGTATGCCCTAACAGTTTGTGGGCACCGCTTGTCACCGTTATAGTGCAATTAATGTATTGTTTAGTGTTGTGTTGTTGTGTAGTGGGGAGTGTGCCCCACCAAGATTCACATGCTAAAATCGCCACTGGTTGAACTGTATTTTATATTGTAGGATTGTTAGTGTGTGGAAAAACTGGAGTTGATGGTGAGAGGAAATGAGCGGTGTGTAAGACAGTGGGGGCCGATGTGTTGTCACGTTGGTGGCGTGGCATAAAAGTGTATAGGCCTGGGCTCTGATAATGGCTGGTACAGAGACAGTCTGGGGCCAGCTTGGACACTCCTGGACACACAGTCAGACAAACTGGACGGCACCCAGACAGAAAAGTGATAGATCTGTCACTTGCCCCTCAGAGTGTAGTTTCCTCCATCTCTCTTTCTGTATGTCTGTCTGTCAGCAGCAGATAGCCTAGCGGTTAAGAGCGTTGGGGCAGTAACCGAAAGTTCGCTGGTTCGATTCCTGAGCCGGCAAGGTGGAAAAATCTGACACTCTGCCCTTGAGCAAGGCAGTTAACCCCCAACAACAACTGCTTCCCCGGGTGCCGATGACGTGGATGTCGATTCACCGGTTGGGTCCCTCTCTATGGACAATGTATTTCTTATATTTGTCTCCGTTTGTCTGTCTTACTTTTTCCCATCGTCTTTCTATTTCTCTCGAGCATCTGTCTTTCTCCCATCAGTGTTTTCTCTAACAAATTACTTCAGTTGAGTACATTTCCTAGGAAACCATTTATGAGGTGCAGGTCTCAAGTTTTTGTAAGTGTAAAAGGCGAGGGGAAAAAAGGAATGCGATCAAAGCTTCACCAGTAAACAATCAAAGGGACAGACAATTGAGTATTTTAAGTGGAAAAACACAGGACCTACAAATGACTTGTCTGTGCAAATCTCTTTTCACTGTGGCAGTTTGTCATCTAAGTGTTTCACTGTGGCAGTTTGTCATCCAAGTGTTTCACTGTGGCAGTTTGTCATCCAAGTGTTTCACTGTGGCAGTTTGTCATCCAAGTGAACGGTGTCATTTATTTTAATCTTAATGGTAATGGACTTGATTGAATAGCACTTTTGCATTTATCCTGAGGAGAAAACACACACACACACACACACACACAAACACGATAATGTTGTCAAACTCACTATTTGGCCAGTGGAGTGGGATTATGTGAATGAAGAGTAATACTGTAGGTTGTTACCAATACCAAACAACATGACTAGAAATACAAATAATTTCTTTACTGAGTGCATAATCTCCTTATAGTTCTGAATTACATTTGACAATGCTATATGACATGAATGTATGTAACCTACATTACTTAAAATATAAATGCAATTGTCCCATAAAAGTATACTTTTTATTGTTTTTTTGGCCCACAAAATGAATTTATACATTGATTACATTATTAGATGTTCCCCTTTATGATAGACCAGACACTTTACAACCACAAATTTTGACCAATCAGCCACAGCGACACCCTACTAGCCGCCCCCCCTGAACAACGGCCAATATTGTAAATGCCAATCGCTTGTGGCCAATGAGGGGACTATGAGCAGCGACACCCTTGGCAACCATTTGCCCAGTTGCCACGGCCAGGTGAGGCGAGCGCTGTGGAAGCCAGCTGTACTGCATGAGCTGTTCCCTCTCATTTGCACTCCATTTATCTCCCCTCTCTCTCTCCCCCTCCGTCCCCCTCTCTCTCTCCGTCCCCGTCCCCCTCTCTCTCTCCCCCTCCGTCCCCGGACTCCCTGGCTGGCCAGCGTGCTCCATCTCTCCCATAGTTAGCCCCATCCCATCTCCACTGTACCCAATCAGCTGTGGCAAAACAAATGGCATCTCTCTCTCTCTCTCTTTCCTCTCTCTCTCTCTTTACTCTCTCTCTTTCCTCTCTCTCGCTCACTTCCTCTTTTCCATTCAAAGCGGACACACGGATACCCTCACACATGCACACACAGATGGACACAAATGCGCAGTAAACACAAGCTGTTTGGTTCGCAAATGCACAGATATGTTCACATGCAAAGTAAAAACATACATATACAAATACATACACATGCGCTCCCATTCCTATGCAAGTACATACACACAAGCTACACTTGTATGATTATCAGTGAGTATGATAAACTGGTCAACCCACATCTGAGAGGCAGCCTGTTGATCTAGTTCCGTCCCAATGTGATGATGTAATGTGTCTGTATTGCTGTCAACCCTACATAGGATTTAGTACCCTACATGTCTATTTCTTAGGAATAATACATCATGGGCTTGTTTATTTGTATATAGAAAACAAGACTACGATAGACATGGGTGAATTTCTCTCAGAACCTAACAGAAGGACAACAAAAAAAAAAAAAAAAAAAAGAAACCAAATGATTTACAATCCGAGCCTTGGCCACTGTAAACTTGAGCGTGCTCCAGAAATCATCCAGACAGTTTTCCCCTCCTTGGTATGAACCTGCCGTATCTCATTCCCCCGCACTAATTCCAATTTAATTGCCAGTGGGCCGAAGCCGCCTCAATAGGAGTAACAAATGGTTTGATTTTGTAGACTTCATCAGACTGCATTTTAAATGCGACACAGTAACTCGGCGCGAATGCCAATGAAGCCGCCGAGTAGCTCTCTGTTTACTAATTATCCTTTTTCTTACTTCAAGCCACACTGCGCAAGTTGTCTGATTAAATCGGATTTGTAGGATTGAGGGGGGGGTGGGGGGAAGCACAGTCCTCTGCTTTGTAAACGATCCACAAGGCCAAGGCAAGGGCCGGCTGTGCACTGTAAATTATATTCTCTTAAAGGTGCACGGCGCCTGTTCTTTGTGTGTTTGTTGTCGTCTCCCACCCCATCCCCCCCAACCCAACTCTTTCTCTGATACACGGCCTGCTGATGTCGTAAATTCTCTCCATACGCCGTTTATGATCTTTAAGCGCTCTAGCCGTCAGCATTTATGGTCTTTAAGAGCTCTATCCGTTAGCGTTTATGATCTTTAAGAGCTCCATCCGTCAGCGCGGGGCAGATGTATCAAGAGGCCCGCAATCTAAACTAGACAGTTGACACCCCCTGCATATAGGGAAGGTGGTATGGCCCGGAACAGACCATTATGTAATATAAATAGATGCCAGACAAAACCCTGTCTGTCTGTCAACATCAAACATATGCAGTCAGTCTGAATATTGGGGAAAGTTCTTGAATGATAAATATATGATACACCTGTACCTTAAACATATCAAAAACCCATCTCGGGATAGAGACGTTTCCACTGTCAACTAAATGGACAGTTGAGCTACCATATGGTTCCCTGACATTATCTCTGGGTAATTAATATGGCATCTAGTCTGGCATCTGGTGGCATTAATCTAACTGGCGAATGGTTCATCTCACGATGCCCGCTTCAAGACACACTGACGTGTGAATTATCACTCACTGTTATTGGCATGGATGGCGCCGCGCGGCACAGCGAGAATTGTGCTTTGTGTGCAGACATGGTAGTTTCCCTGTGTTTCTTGGTTACACTGTCTTTTTGAGCTCGAGAGAATAATGATGAAGGTTTTATTCAGCGCCGGGTTCCTTTAGGGCAGGGCTCCCCAATTTATTATTATTATTATTTATTTAATTTTTTTGGGGGGGGACATTAAAGACTGTAAAATCACCAGGAAATCAGCTCAGTGATTTTAATTTAGGAAATCTGTTCCCAAGTATTCCCACGCATAAATAGAGGCATATGTGATTGTGTCCCAATGTAATCAAGGTTTGAAATGATTGCTTGTATAATTATGTTCCGGACCCAGGAACATCCCCTCAAGAAAAGATTGGCCCGCGGCTGAATAGAGTACCACAGTATGAGTCATAATACCCATAAAACCCAGCGGTCAAACAAGGAAATGGTATCAATCGTTTTTCCACCATTCATTTTTCCCATAGGGGATTTTAGAAACACATAAGGGCTGTGTTTCATGTAGGCTTACCCTGGCGTGACGATAACTGTATAAATCTCTCTAGGACAAGGTGAATTTTATCAATATATTTGCATGTATTTACCCCCCCAAAAGATGTAATGCTAATTAGCTGCTAATGTGGCTATCATAAAGAACTACAAATGCCATGATGATCTGGACGAGACTGCCGAATCGAGGCAAAGGTTAGAATCTCTGGATTAACTATCTAATGTTAGCCTAATTGTGTCATTAATAAATTGCCAAAATTCCTTTAAATTGACAATTCTGTGAAATGTCTTGTGCAAGTTTTAAATTGACACAATACCTGTTATCAAATGTGTCAGCTAGAGATGACGTGCAGGAGCTTGCAGGGATTTTGTAGTCTTGCATGATGTCTACTTTGATGCTAATTAGCATTTTTGAATCTGAGGGTAAATAGAGCCAAATATATTGATGAGAGAGAGATTTACATGGTTATAAAAACGTCACGCCAGGGTAAGCCTACATGAAACACAGCCCTTATTTTAAGTGTTTCTAAAAATCCTCTATGGGAAACATGAATGGTGGAAAAACTATTGGAACCATTTCCCTGTTTGGCCGCTAGGTTTTATGGGTATTATGCACCTCCACTTTGGCCTCTATTTAATTGGGTGCCCCTGCTTTAAGGTCTCATATGTATTATTTGATCAACATCATGTTCGATTGCGTTTTAGAGAAACCATATCTCATTATTGTCAATACAGCAAGCCTATCATTTGATTGGATGTCTGTTTTTCACAGATCATTATATTCCGACAATGGATATTTATTCATTGCATGTAGATCTAATTATCTGTCTCTCTCTCTCACCCTCTCTCATCCTCACCCTCTCTCCCATTCGATCAATAAACAATTCACAGAGGCTCTTTTCTTTGCGTTTCTTCTCAAAGCCAGCGAGGCGTTTTGAATGAATTAGCTGCTCTCTTTTTCTTTCTCTCTCTCTGTGTTTCTGTTTCTCCCTTCCTCTCTTTATATCTATTATCCTCTCTCTCTCCCTCTATCTTCTCTGTATTCCGGTCCAGACCTGTCATCCGGGGTCCAGGCCTGGTGCCACTAATATGCCATGCCACTCTCAGGGATTAGATCGCTCTGCCCTTTTCCTCCAGGTGTGTGCGCGTATTAAAATAGTTATAAGTAATTGGCATCAATTAGCTCACCATGTTCCTCCATTGTTCAGATCCTCTGTGTGTCACCAACCTCTCTATGACGTGTTGTGTTGCTGCATGTTGCCATTGCCCCCATACCGCCAGGTTTGGCCTCAGACAGAGAGGCTGCTGGGAGCTAGACAGTAGACACTGTTTACATTTACATTTACATTTTAGTCATTTAGCAGACGCTCTTATCCAGAGCGACTTACAGTTAGTGAGTGCATACATTTTTTTCAAAAAATTCATTATTTTTTTTTTCATACTGGCCCCCCGTGAGAATCGAACCCACAACCCTGGCGTTGCAAACGCCATGCTCTACCAACTGAGCTACATCCCGGCTGGCCATTCCCTCCCCTACCCTGGACGATGCTGGGCCAATTGTGCGCCGCCCCATGGGTCTCCCGGTCACGGCCAGCTACGACAGAGCCTGGATTCGAACCAGGATCTCTAGTGGCACAGCTAGCACTGCGATGCAGTGCCTTAGACCACTGCGCCATTCGGGAGATAACCTCACAGCACCTCACAGCATCCCTCTGGTCACTGATTCCTCTCGACCCACCTCACCTACTGAGTCCACACAGCCCCGCAGTCCAAATATGACTATGATCTGTGTAGGTGACGGAGGTGAGATGGAGGGTACATCCCAAATGGAACGCTTTCCTACATAGTGCACTACTTTTGACCAGAGCCCTATAGACAAGAGGGACAGAGGTGGTGTTTATCATGCCCTCTCCTTCAGCTTTGCCTGTCTGAGACAAAAGACCCCTCAATGGTTGGTTTTCATCATGTGTCAGGTTACCGTGGATATGAAAAGGTCATGGAGGCTTTCGATGCGGCACTGCCCATCACAGGGTGTAGTGGAGAAAATTTGTATATTTGTTAAACTGCTGTGGAGGTTCTACCCTTGATTTTTAAACTCTTCAATGTGTTGAAAAGGAGGGGAAATATTTTGGTAGCTACAGTGCATTCAGAAAGTATTCATACCCCTTGGCTTATTCTACATTTTGTTGTGTTACAGCCTGACTTCAAAATGGATTAAATTGATAATTTACCCCATAATGACAAAGTGAAAACATGTTTTTAGAGATTTTTGCAAATGTATTGAAAATGAAATACAGAAATATTTCATTTACATATTATAAGTATTCACACCCCTTTGCTATGGCACTCCAAATTGAGCTCCGGTGCATCCAATTTCCTTTGATCATCCTTGAGATGTCACAACAACTTGATTGGAGTCCACCTGTGGCCAATTCAATTGTTTGGACATGATTTAGGAAGAAACACACCTATCTACATAAGGTCCCACAGTTGACAGTGCATGTCAGAGCAGAAACTATACCATGAATTCCAAGTAACTGTCTGGAGATCTCTGAGATTGTGATGAAGCATATACAGTGGGGAAAAAAAGTATTTAGTCAGCCACCAATTGTGCAAGTTCTCCCACTTAAAAAGATGAGAGAGGCCTGTAATTTTCATCATAGGTACACGTCAACTATGACAGACAAATTGAGAAAAAAATATCCAGAAAATCACATTGTAGGATTTTTAATGAATTTATTTGCAAATTGTGGTGGAAAATAAGTATTTGGTCACCTACAAACAAGCAAGATTTCTGTCACTCACAGACCTGTAACTTCTTCTTTAAGAGGCTCCTCTGTCCTCCACTCGTTACCTGTATTAATGGCACCTGTTTGAACTTGTTATCAGTATAAAAGACACCTGTCCACAACCTCAAACAGTCACACTCCAAACTCCACTATGGCCAAGACCAAAGAGCTGTCAAAGGACACCAGAAACAAAATTGTAGACCTGCACCAGGCTGGGAAGACTGAATCTGCAATAGGTAAGCAGCTTGGTTTGAAGAAATCAACTGTGGGAGCAATTATTAGGAAATGGAAGACATACAAGACCACTGATAATCTCCCTCGATCTGGGGCTCCACGCAAGATCTCACCCCGTGGGGTCAAAATGATCACGAGAACGGTGAGCAAAAATAACAGAACCACACGGGGGGACCTAGTGAATGACCTGCAGAGAGCTGGGACCAAAGTAACAAAGCCTACCATCAGTAACACACTACGCCGCCAGGGACTCAAATCCTGCAGTGCCAGACGTGTCCCCCTGCTTAAGCCAGTACATGTCCAGGCCCGTCTGAAGTTTGCTAGAGTGCGTTTGGATGATCCAGAAGAGGATTGGGAAAATGTCATATGGTCAGATGAAACCAAAATAGAACTTTTTGGTAAAAACTCAACTCGTCGTGTTTGGAGGACAAAGAATGCTGAGTTGCATCCAAAGAACACCATACCTACAGTGAAGCATGGGGGTGGAAACATCATGCTTTGGGGCTGTTTTTCTACAAAGGGACCAGGACGACTGATCCGTGTAAAGGAAAGAATGAATGGGGCCATGTATCGTGAGATTTTGAGTGAAAACCTCCTTCCATCAGCAAGGGCATTGAAGATGAAACGTGGCTGGGTCTTTCAGCATGACAATGATCCCAAACACACCGCCCGGGCAACGAAGGAGTGGCTTCGTAAGAAGCATTTCAAGGTCCTGGAGTGGCCTAGCCAGTCTCCAGATCTCAACACCATTGAAAATCTTTGGAGGGAGTTGAAAGTCTGTGTTGCCAAGCGACAGCCCCAAAACATCACTGCTCTAGAGGAGATCTGCATGGATGAATGGGCCAAAATACCAGCAACAGTGTGTGAAAACCTTGTGAAGACTTACAAAAAACGTTTGACCTGTGTCATTGCCAACAAAGGGTATATAACAAAGTATTGAGAAACTTTTGTTATTGACCAAATACTTATTTTCCATCATAATTTGCAAATAAATTCATAAAAAATCCTACAATGTGATTTTCTGGATTTTTTTTCCTCATTTTGTCTGTCATAGTTGACGTGTACCTATGATGAAAATTACAGGCCTCTCTCATATTTTTAAGTGGGAGAACTTGCACAATTGGTGGCTGACTAAATACCTTTTTTCCCCACTGTAGCTGGGGAAGGGTATACAACAATTTCTAGAGTGTTGAAAGTTTCCAAGAGCACAGTGGTTTCCATCATTGGGAAATGGAAGAAAAATTGAACTACCCAGACTCTGCCTAGAGCTGGCCGTCCGACCAAACTGAGCAACCGGGCAAGAAGACCTTGGTCAGGAAGATGACCAAGAACCCAATGACCACTTTGACAGAACTACAGAGTTCCTTTGCTGAGATGGGAGAACCAAGATGGAAGAACCTGCCAGAAGGACAACAGTCTCCACTTCACCAATCTGGGCTTTATGGGAGAGTGGCCAGGCGGAAGCCACTCCTAAGAAAAAGGCACATGACGGTACACCTGGAGTTTACAAAAAGGCATGTGAAAGACTCTGAGATCATAAGGCAAAAGATTATGTGGTCTGATGAGACAAAAATGTAACTATTTGGCCTGAATGCAAAGCACTATGTCTGGAGAAAACAAGGCACAGCTCATCACCCGTCTTAACACCATCCCTACCGTGAAGCATGGTGGTGGCAGCAGCATGCTATGGGGATGCTTTTCAGAGGCACGAACTGGGAGACTGGTAAGGATAGAGGGAACAATGAATGGAGCTAAATACAGGCAAATCTTTGAGAACATGCTTCAGAGTGCAAATGACCTTAGACTGGGGGCGAAGATTTACGTTCCAACAGGACAATGACCCCAAGAATACAGCCAAAGCAACGCTGGAATGGCTTCGGAACAATAATGTGAAATTGGAGAAATGGAGAAACTTATTCAAGAAAGATCAAGTGTAATATACACTGCTCAAAAAAATAAAGGGAACACTTAAACAACACAATGTAACTCCAAGTCAATCACACTTCTGTGAAATCAAACTGTCCACTTAGGAAGCAACACTGATTGACAATACATTTCACATGTTGTTGTGCAAATGGAATAGACAACAGGTGGAAATTATAGGCAATTAGCAAGACACCCCCAATAAAGGACTGGTTTTGCAGGTGGTGACCACAGACCACTTCTCAGTTCCTATGCTTCCTGGCTGATGTTTTGGTCACTTTTGAATGCTGGAGGTGCTTTCACTCTAGTGGTAGCATGAGACGGAGTCTACAACCCACACAAGTGGCTCAGGTAGTGCAGCTCATCCAGGATGGCACATCAATGCGAGCTGTGGCAAGAAGGTTTGCTGTGTCTGTCAGCGTAGTGTCCAGAGCATGGAGGCGCTACCAGGAGACAGGCCAGTACATCAGGAGACGTGGAGGAGGCCGTAGGAGGGCAACAACCCAGCAGCAGGACTGCTACCTCCGCCTTTGTGCAAGGAGGAGCAGGAAGAGCACTGCCAGAGCCCTGCAAAATGACCTCCAGCAGGCCACAAATGTGCATGTGTCTGCTCAAACGGTCAGAAACAGACTCCATGAGGTGGGGGTTGTGCTTACAGCCCAACACCGTGCAGGACGTTTGGCATTTGCCAGAGAACACCAAGATTGGCAAATTTGCCACTGGTGCCCTGTGCTCTTCACAGATGAAAGCAGGTTCAAACTGAGCATGTGACAGACGTGACAGAGTCTGGAGACGCCGTGGAGAATGTTCTGCTGCCTGCAACATCCTCCAGCATGACCGGTTTGGTGGTGGGTCAGTCATGGTGTGGGGTGGCATTTCTTTGGGGGGCCGCACAGCCCTCCATGTGCTCGCCAGAGGTAGCCTGACTGCCATTAGGTACCGAGATGAGATCCTCAGACCCCTTGTGAGACCATATGCTGGTGCGGTTGGCCCTGGGTTCCTCCTAATGCAAGACAATGCTAGACCTCATGTGGCTGGACTGTGTCAGCAGTTCCTGCAAGATGAAGGCATTGATGCTATGGACTGGCCCGCCCGTTCCCCAGACCTGAATCCAATTGAGCACATCTGGGACATCATGTCTCGCTCCATCCACCAACGCCATGTTGCACCACAGACTGTCCAGGAGTTGGCGGATGCTTTAGTCCAGGTCTGGGAGGAGATCCCTCAGGAGACCATCCGCCACCTCATCAGGAGCATGCCCAGGCGTTGTAGGGAGGTCATACAGGCACGTGGAGGCCACACACACTACTGAGCCTCATTTTGACTTGTTTTAAGGACATTACATCAAAGTTGGATCAGCCTGTAGTGTGATTTTCCACTTTAATTTTGAGGGTGACTCCAAATCCAGACCTCCATGGGTTGATACATTTGATTTCCATTGATAATTTTTGTGTGATTTTGTTGTCAGCACATTCAACTATGTAAAGAAAAAAGTATTTAATAAGATTATTTCATTCATTCAGATCTAGGATGTGTTATTTTAGTGTTCCCTTTATTTTTTTGAGCAGTGTATTATAAAAAATAAAGCAAACTGGATGGAATATGGGGAAAAATTCACAAAATTATTTTTTAATCTTCAACATAGGAATGCTACCAAAAAGAACTTAATGAAACTGGTTACAATTGACGGAGTCACCCATGATTCACCAAATGATATTTTGAAGGAGGAAACAAAGTACTTTAAGCATACGTTTTCTTTTCAGTCGCCTCCATCTCCTCTAACTGAAGCTAATTGTAGAGATTATTTTTCTATTGATAATGTCAAATTAACAACCATACAGAAAGACTCATGTGAAGGTGAAATTACAGAGGAGGAACTTCTGGATGCAATTAAAGACTTTAAGTCTGGGAAAACTCCAGGGTTGGATGGC
Source organism: Coregonus lavaretus (assembly GCF_964263955.1). Classification (NCBI taxonomy): domain Eukaryota; kingdom Metazoa; phylum Chordata; class Actinopteri; order Salmoniformes; family Salmonidae; genus Coregonus; species Coregonus lavaretus. The sequence continues at coordinate 19,478,786 of NC_140002.1, forward strand.
ATACCAGTCGAGGTATACCAAACCTTTTTTGATATACTAAGAGGACCGTTATTAGCATGTTTTAACCACTCCTATGTAAATGGTAGATTATCTGACACTCAAGAAGAAGGTCTGATTTCATTATTACTGAAACAGGATACAAGCTGAAAATATAAAGATCCAGTCCATTTAAAAAATTGGAGGCCCCTTACACTTCAGTGTTGAGATGCAAAAATTGAAAATGATAAAATGGTCTGATGGTGATGTGGATATACTCGGAATACATATCCCAAAGGAAATAAATGATCTCACTTCGAATAATTGTTAATAGAAAGTTAGCAAAAATAGATAAGATCTTACTACCATGGAAAGGAAAATACCTGTCAATTTGTGGAAAAATCACCCTGATTAACTCTTTAGTATTATCCCAGTTTACCTATTTGCTTATGGTCTTGCCTACGCCTAGCGAACAGTTTTTTAAATTATATGAGAAAAGAATATTCAATTTTATTTGGAACGGCAAGCCAGACAAAATTAAAAGGGCCTATTTATATAATGAATATGAATTCGGAGGACAGAAATGATTAAATATTAAAGCATTAGAGGTATCACTAAAAGCTTCAGTCATACAAAAGTTATACTTAAATCCGAGCTGGTTCTCAAGCAAATTAGTAAGATTGTCTCACCCAATGTTCAAGAAAGGCCTTTTTCCCTTTATTCAGATTACAACAACTCCTTTTCAGTTATTTGAAAAGGAAATAATCTCCCAAATATCACTATTTCTAAAACAAGCCATAGAAAGTTGGTTGCAATTTCAATTTAATCATATGGAAATGTCTGCTCTACCCAAAATTACAACCAAATAATTGCAGCCTTACCGCAAAAGTGGAAGAGGAAAGTGGAAGGGGGAGAAAGTAAGGAACTTGTCTGTCGGCCTTGCATTAAAGAACATAATTGGTTAAGGAAAACTGTGATAAATAAAAAAGTATATCAGTTTCACTTAAAGACCAAAGGATTGACAGCCGTCCCATATAGATTGCAAAATAGTTGGGAAGAGATTTTTGACGTACCGATCCCATGGCATAGTGTTTATGAACTGACACGCAAAATGACACCGGATTCAAAAATTAGAATCTTTCAATTTAAATTATTAGATACAATTCTTGCTACCAATAGAATGTTATTTATATGGGGGATACAATCTTCCCAGCTCTGCAGATTTTGCTGTGAAGAGACAGAATCAATAGATCATTTGTTTTGGTTCTGTCCATTTGTAGCTTGTTTTTGGACACAGGTCCAGGAATGGCTAAAGGATTGCAATATTTACCTGGAGCTAACCCTGTAGAGAGAATTACTGGGTGATCTGAGAAGTCATAGTCAATCGATCAATAATATAATAATACTTTTAGCAAAAATGTTTATTTTTAATTCACAATCTGTAAAAGCAATGAGAATAGAAAGGTTCAGAACTTTTGTAAAACATCACAGTACGGTTGAAATATATATGGCAAATAGAAATCCTATATGGATGGTGTTAAGAGATAGATGGGAGGTATTGAATTGAGTTGAAATTTGGGACTAATAACAAATAACAACAAATAATAACAAGATAACTAATAATGTAAGCATACTGTGTCCATAATAAGTATATAGGTTATAGGTTGGGAGCTTTTGGGAAAGAGCACAGTTAGAAAGATATGGCATATAGAAGCAAACCGGATGGACATCATGAAAATGATCGGAGAGGTTGAGAGTAGAAGAAGTTCAGGAGCAAAAACAAATCAAATATAATTATTGTAAAATTGACTGTGTCCATAAGGTGCAGATAGTAAGTATAGGCTGGAAGTAGAGGCCTGGGCATTGTTGTTCACTAATTTACCCCAAGTAGGGAAAGGATGGCGGGGTTGAAAAGTAATAAAGGGGAGTATATATATAAAAAACATGGGGGATTGGAAGTGATGCAGACAATTACATTGATAGAAGTTACAATCTATCTGCAATATTAAGCTGATCTACCCCATTAAAAATAAAAATAAAAATAAAAGTCTAATTCCTTGAGTGGGCCAGCCAAAGCCCAGACTGGAATCCCATTGAAAATCTGTGGAAAGACTTGAAGATTGCTGTACACCGCCACTCCCCATCTAACTTAACAGATCTTGAGAAACTCTGCAAGGAAGAATGGGAGAAAATCCCCAAATCCAGATGTGAAAAGCTGATACAGACATACCCAAGACGACTCAAAGCTGTAATCGCCACCAAAGGTGCTTCTACAAAGTATTGACTCGGTGTAGGCCCTGTGTAGCTCAGTTGGTAGAGCATGGCGCTTGCAACGCCAGGGTTGTGGGTTTGATTCCCATGGGGGGCCAGTATGAAAAGAATGTATGCACTCACTAACTATAAGTCGCTCTGGATAAGAGCGTCTGGTAAATGTAAATGTGTGAATACTTATATAAATTAGATATTTCTGTATTTCATTTTCAGTACATTTGCTAAAATGTCTAAAAGCATGTTTTCCCTTTGTCATTATGAGGTATTGTGTGTAGAAATCAATTTAATCCATTTTGAATTCAGGCTATAACACAAAATGTGGAATAAGTCAATGGGTATGAATACTCTCCCCCCACATTGCTGCCCAGGGTCTGGTGAGGTCTGGGTCTTGGCAGTCCTCTGGCAGCATTGTCCCCCTCAGCGAGTCCCTGCCGGCACCCATTGTCCACCCTGCCCAGGGGCTGCCAAGAGCCCCCCTCGCGCCCCCTCTCTGGGTGCACACACCCTTGCCCCGCCCCCCCCCTACTGTCAGGCCCAACCTCTCTCAACGCACACACAACACACACTCTTCTCTTCCAGCCCGCCCGTACCACACTACCCACTTTATGTACTTATTTAGCCATTAATTCTTCATTCATCAAGGGGAATGATTAATGTGACACATTTCTTACCAGCCACACCCATTGCTGTTGTTGTGCGTCTTAATTTTGATACCCATATTGTTTCACCAACAACAAAGTATTAGTCAAGAGGCAGACATTGTGTTGTTCTACATGCAGGAGCCTTCTAAATGCTGGAACATATTGATGAGTGAGAACAGGGCGTAAAAGGCAGGGATGTGGCTCCTTAACCCCGATCTAATGGTGATTTAATGCCCATGTTCAGGTTCCTAGAGCTCTCTGCTTCATTAACCCTGTGGTGCTTAGTACCCTAACTCGCCCATGGACAGGACAGCAGCCATCATCCATTTAGGTGTGGCACCGACAGGAAACACGAGGACTGCCTCCCTGTTGTAGATACATAGGCTAGAAATGCCTAGTGCTCATGTCCGTTCACACAAAGAAAAGTGGTGAAAGTAGACGGTCTAAGCCAAGACTTGTGAGTTTAGCTCTGTTTTTTATTGATTTCATCTGAAGGCAGGGACACTTGACAATCAGCAGAGGACCTTAAGTCCACAGCACATCATACACACACACACACACACTCGGCTGGTTGCATTTTAGTACCTCCTCAAGCACTAGGTACTAGGGGTAGCAACCTGAGTGATGAAATGACGCCTGACCAATGCTCATAGCTCCAGGACATTAAAGTAGTAATGGTGATGGCAGCTGTGGTGTCATTGGGATTATTCTAACTTGGTGTAATATAATGGTCACACCGATGGTTTTTGACTAGATAAGTCTGTACCCAGGTTTGTGCAGCAGCAGCATTTAATATGCAGTGAAACGCGTCAGTGAAAGACCCTCTCCATCATATTAGGCTCATAGCTCCCTCTTTGGTTGGGTTAAATGAAACAGAAAGGTTGACATAAATGCAACCTTGTGTGTGTGTGTGCTCTCATGCTCTTGCTATCTCTATCCCTAACTCCCTCCCCCCTCTCAGACACACACACACACACACACCCAGTCATCCACTCTTACACAGGTAGTCACTCTGTTAAATACACACACACACCATTGTATGATACATTGTCCAGTCCCTACACAAACCCTGTATATTTTCATCTACACAAAATAAACCACAAGCCGACCCCCTCCGCAGGGCTTTGTGGCTGTATTGAATAATCAATTCTCTTACGATTCCCATAATTCAACAGTGAATGATACAGTGGCTCATTGAAAAGCAACCGGTGAAGAGAAACCAGCTAGCAGACAGGCGGCTGAGTTGGCAGACAGAGCAGCGGGAGAGAGCGCTGCTTCCATCGTCCTTGCGGAGCTGAATGAGGAGAAAGAAGCTAATTGACTTCAGTCCTCGCTCACACCTACTGTATGACTCATGCATAGTCATGTTCTAACAGCCAGCTAGACACACCGTAGTAAAATTGCTAAAAGCAATACTGTAATTTTATTGCAAAGCAACCAATAAGAAAAATGTTATCTCTGAAGGAGGTGTTGGTACAGTTCATAGAATGCATAGGGATTAAACACAACGACACTTCTACTTCACTTCCTCTCCACAAACAGAGGAAAGGCCATGGCAGACAGACAGCGTCTAGCCCCATGCCCCACTACCGGCATGTAGACCTGTAGCTCTCCTCTCCTCTCCTCTGTTCGTACCTCTCACAGACGTGTCACCTGCTCTCTTGGAGTTTGCCTATCCATTAAGCGCCCCGTCCAGCCATGCTTAAATAACGGCGGCCGCCACTCCAGGTCCATTAAGATGCCACGCCGCCCGCCCAGCATCCAGACGAGAGCAGAGCCCCCTCCCCGATGTACTGTGGCCTGGCTGTTAGAGAGAGAGCGTTCCAAAGCACCAGCGCAGGAGTGAGACTAAGCCACCCCCCGTTCCTCTCTTCCTCCTCCACCACCACCTCTTTTCAGGTGTCACTTTGGGCCGACTCAATTTTACACTGTAATAGACCTCCTGGGTGAGCTACTTTTCTCCTCTGCTCCCACCTTCCTTTTTTATCTCTGCGCCTCCCTTCATCCGTCAGCCCTTCACCTTGCCGCTGCTTCTAACTCCCCCATACCCCCCCCCCCCCCCCCCCCCCCACCCAGACTGGACCGTCTGCCTCACTTTGGAGCACTTAATTCCAGTTAACGCTAATCAGCGCTACTGCACTTCCCCAACACACAGTAGGCCCAGGAGAAAGACACTGTCTGTTCACCTCTGTTTGTACCCCTTTCTCTCTCTCTCTCTCTCTCTCTCTCTCTCTCTCTCTCTCTCTCTCTCTCTCTCTCTCTCTCTCTCTCTCTCTCTCTCTCTCCCTCTTTCGCTTTCTCTCTCTTTTTGTAATGACTCAGTGTCCTCCAGTCCTTCTTTTTCCTCTTTTCTTCCAAGCAGAATAGAGTATCTGGTATTATTTAGTTGTCATGGGTTCAAATACTGTATTGAATTGCAAACCGCTTAAAACATGACAGACTCTAAAAAGCTTGTATGTTTTGAAAAGGAACGTTTTTTTTTTTTACTTTGACTAGTACAGCATATACTGTAGTTCATATCGATTAATTGTACTCCTTGTCTCTTTTGCTCTTAACAAAGAGACAACAACCCTCATATTTTCTCTGACCCCAAGATTGCAGCTGACATCTGGTTTGCACAACAGCACGGTAAACACAGTTCTTCTCAGAAAGACTGCTGCACTATTATGTCCATTTGTGTGAATGTATATATTGTAGGAGGTATACTATTGTGGTGCTGAAAAGAGGGCAGGCAAAGAACTGAATACATGTTACTGTACCACACTAGTGTGTGTGTCTGTGTGTGTGTGTCTGTGTGTGTGTGTCTGTGCGTGAAGGTATATCAGAAGTTAAAGGGCAGTCTGTCTGCAAGAGCAGTGCCATCAGGATTAATGCACAAACTCAAACATACACACGGTCATGTGTGTGCATACACTCTCCTACACAGCCCTCCTGTGTACCATTCACTTAACAGCATTAAACAGGTCTGGGTTTTACGGCCATAGTAGTGTTATTATTGTGTGGGGGGAATCCGGTTACCTCCTAGTAGTAGTAGTTGCACATTAAAATGGGAGAAGTGGGTTCAGACCTGGGTTCAAGTAGTATTCCAAAAATGTCAAATACTTTGAGCGTTTGCTTAAACCTGCTAGGTTGGGTGGTTGTACTTTTGGGACATTTTATTGGTTCCATTGCAACGGGTAAGCTCAATCGAGCACATCTAAAGTATTATACATTATTTTGAATAGTAGTTAAACCCAGATCTGGTGGGGTTAAATGGGAGCTCCATTCAGCGTAGAGGTTTAGTGTTTCCTTCTAGCATGTCCAGACCTCACCTCATCCCAGACCTAGGTCAAAGGCCTGCTAAGATCTTACATTCCTGCAGTTGTCCTCTCCTCCTTTCTCCCTCTCTCTTTCTCAATCTCGCTCTCTCCCTTCCCCCTACTTCCTTCTCTCTCTCTCTCTCTCTCTCTCTCTCTCTCTCGCTTTCTCCCTTCCACCTCTCTTATTCCCTCAATTTCCCATGTTTCTGTTTGCCCCCAAAACTACTCAAACCATTTTCATTTCTCAACTGGACGTTAATTGTTTGTGTGGTAGCCCTGAGGTAGTGGGCATGCTCTGTCCACTGTGCTGTCTCCAGAGCACCCTGTATTGTTACATTAGAGGGAGAGAGGAATGCTTGTCAATCAAGCCACCTTAAATGCCTCAAGTCCTGGAGGGATTCCAGTGAAAATTGGCCCTAATCAATGACCCCCTTTTCATTGATAAAAGAAGAGGGAGGAGAAGATGTTGTGGGGGAGAAAAAAAGCTAAAGAAACAGTGCTAGAGAAAGCCAGAAGGGAGTCTTGCCAGTATTTATTTGCACAGAAGCACCGTTACAGCCTCACTGTCAGAAGATTTAAGGACAGGCCCCGTTTTGTCTCATCTTGTTGTTGTTGTTTTTTTACCTCGCTCTCCCTCTGTTCTCTCTCTCCCTCTACCCCATTGCTCTCTTCACCGCTCACATGGTTGCTTGATTTTTCCTCTCACTACCTTTTCCTCATCTCTGTCTCCTCTTCTCTTCCCCTCCCTCTCTCTTTCTCTTTCTCTTCCTCCCTCTCTCCCTCTCGTTCTCTCCTGGGTGTGGAGGGGAGACAGTGATTGATCCAGGGGGAGGGCTGTCTCTGGGTCTCCCTCGTGTGTTTATGAACATGAGTCCGCCTCTCCTCATAGATTTTTAAATTAGTGGCAGCTTTGCCCCAAAGATGCGTTATTGACTGATGAAATAGAAGCTGAGCTCTAAACACTCACTCTTTCCCCAGAGTTTCCCCAGTCTAGTAATTGAAATGTGTGTGTGTGTGTGTGTGTGCGCGCGCGCGCGCTTTATTCCTGTGTGTGACTGTATATCTCTGCTGGAGAAAAATTAACACTACTTGTTGGGCTCAAGACTCAATTGAAGTATAAAGCACATCTTTATACCTTTTTATGTGCTTAGAAAATAGATTTTGAAAACTTAGCCTCAGTTTGTTTTAATGAAGGCCTTAGCCATATTAAAGTGTCCATCCCATTGTGTTGACGGTTCCCTGTATGCTAAAACAGTCCTTAGCCTGTCTGATGTCACACTGCTCACATCATTTGTCATTGCGCTCATCTTGGTGCTGACCTCTTGTGGTAAAGGATCACAGTTGCAATGTTCAAGCCTGTGTGCTTTTCCCAGTGGCGTTTTACAATGACCGAGACCTCGTTTGGTTTAGGATACGTATTTCCTTATAAAAGATCTGACAGATCTCAAGAAATGTGCATCATTGTACAATGAACAAGAATGTTGAATATCCATAGAACAAAGAGATGAAAATAGTCTTTATTCAGGACTAGGGCCAGGAATTATCTGTAATTTCACTACATGACTGTCAACATGTTATATTTTGTCAGATTTCTTCTCAACATTATCTCCTGCTCAATTGAAGATACAAACCAGACTAAATGAGAAAAGAAAGCTTACCTTGTCCTCTCTCTCTCTCTCCATTAGGCTCGGACATGGCCATCTTCTGCCTGCTGTGTGGGAAGCGCTTCCAGGCGCAGCCGGCGCTGCAGCAGCACATGGAGGTCCACGCCGGTGTGCGCAGCTACATCTGCAGCGAGTGCAACCGCACCTTCCCCAGCCACACGGCACTCAAACGCCACCTTCGCTCGCACACAGGTCAGTGGCAGTGGCGACGCATACCATCTAGGAGCAGCTACACTATATATACAAAAGTATGTGGACACCCCTTCTAATTAGTGGATTTGGCTATTTCAGCCACACCTGTTGCTGACAGGTGTATAAAATCGAGCACACCACCATGCAATCTCCATAGACAAACATTGGCAGTAGAATGGCCTAACTGAAGAGCTCAGTGACTTTCAACGTCGTACCGTCATAGGAACCCACCTTTCCAACAAGTCAGTTCATCAAATTTCTGCCTTGCTAGAGCTGCCCCGGTCAACTGTAAGTGCTGTTATTGTGAAGTGGAAACGTCTAGGAGCAACAACGGCTCAGCCGCGATGTGGAAAGCCATCCCAGAAGAGTGGAGGCTGTTATAGCAACAAAGGGGGGACCAACTCCATATTAATGCCCATGAATTTGGAATGAGATGGTCGACGAGCAGGTGTCCACATACTTTTGGTCATGTAGTGTATGTGAACTCCCCCTCTATCCTAGTGGACTAGGACACACTCCAATAGGCTACTCATGTTCTCTCACACTAACCAGTAAACTCAAACACCTCTGACTACCCTACTAACATATGACGTTGTCACAACGTTGCAGATAGATTGTGAGAAGGTTGGTCATCACATTAGGCAATTTGCGCTGTGACAACATCATTTTGCAATGTTGTGGCAACCAGTGAAAACTACACATAGACCTGCTAAAGACTGACAGGGAAAAGGTTGTCAACACAGTACCCTTAGGTCAACAGCTGTAAAGGAATCCATATTTCTTATGATGACGTGATGGATTGTCCCGTTGACAGACATGGGTGACAGTATATTCGACAAGTGGCGATGTCTCAGTAGTCTAGCATCAGTTTAAACTCTAGAGCCCTGCAGGGCAACAACACGTGTCTCACCACATCATGCTCATGGCTCTGGCTCCTGAACATGGTTGCCTATTATCTAACTCACTACAATGTTTCTTCCTAGAAGGAATTGTGTAATCCCGGCTCTAAAACACATTTAGTGTTTCCTAGTAGGCTAGTCTACTATTTGCATGGCTGGCTGAATAAACAGAGAGATCTGGTCATTTGCTGAATAAATTCATACCATGATCAAACGGAGCTGCTATATACCTCCAGGCTGGCTCGTTGGTGAGGAAAGGCCATGTTAATACTGTCTGTTGTGAGAAGGACGAGGCTGGAGAGAGTGCCTGGTGGATGAGGTGATTTAGGGAGAAGCCCCTGTTACCGTGACAGAATATGAGAACATGGAAATGAATCCCATTTCGCTTGCAAAGGATAGACACTCTCATCTTCCCTTTTTTTTCCCTCTATCCTCCGCCGTCTGTCTGCGACCTTAAATAACAGTCTCTCTGTCAGAGCTGATCTAGCTCACTGGCTCACAGATAAATATTTGAAACGAAGGCGGCGAGATGAGCGCAGCCAGCTTATTTACAAGCCGAGGTGCAGTGATTTAGTGCGACTGACAAGATGAGGTGGTCCTGTATACTGTACTTCCGCGTCTGCTACTCTGCTTTCGCGCCAAACCTCGGGAGAGGACCAATGACGTATACAGTGCATTAGGAAAGTATTCAGACCCCTTGACTTTTTCCACATTTTGTTACGTTACAGCCTTATTCTAAAATGGATTAAATTGTTCTTCATCAATCTACACACAATACCCTGTAAGGACAAAGCAAAAACAGGTTTTTATACATTTTTGCAAATAAAAAATAAATAAAAAACAGAAATATACATTTACATAAGTATTCAGACCCTTTACTCAGTACTTTGTTGAAGCACCTTTGGCAGCGATTACAGCCTCGAGTCTTCTTGGGTAGGGAGCTATAAGCTTGGCACACCTGTATTTGCGGAGTTTCTCCTATTCTTCTCTGCAGATCCTCTCAAGCTCTGTCAAGTTGGATGGGGAATGTCACTGCTCAGCTATTTTCAGGTCTCTCCAGATATGTTCGATCGGGTTCAAGTCCGGGCTCTGGCTGGACCACTCAAGGACATTCAGAGACTTGTTCCGAAGCCACTCCTGCGTTGTCTTGGCTATGTGCTTAGGGTCGTTGTCCTGTTGGAAGGTGAATCTTCGCCCTAGTCTGAGGTCCTGAGCGCTCTGGAGCAGGTTTTCATCTCTGTACTTTGCTCCGTTCATCTTTCCCTCGATTCTGACTAGTCTCCCAGTCCCTGCCGCTGAAAAACATCCCGACAGCATGATGCAATCTTGGTTTCATCAGACCAGAGAATCTTGTTTCTCATGGTCTGAGCGTTCTTTAGGTGCCTTTTGGCAAACTCCAAGCGGGCTGTCATGTGGCTTTTACTGAGGAGTGACTTCCGTCTGGCCACTCTACCATAAAGGCCTGATTGGTGGAGTGCTTCAGAGATGGTTGTCCTTCTGGCAGGTTCTCTCATCTCAGCCAAGGAACTCTGTCGTTCTGTCAGACTGGTCATTGGGTTCTTGGTCACCTCCCTGACCAAGGTCCTTCTTTCCCGGTTGCTCAGTTTGGTCGTACGGCCAGCTCTAGGCAGATTCTGGGAAGTTCCATATTTCTTTCCATTACCCAATGATGGAGACCACTGTGCTCTTGGAAACTTTCAACACTCTAGAAATTGTTGTATACCCTTCCCCAGATATATGCCTCATCACAATTTTATCTCGGAGATCTACGGACAGTTACTTGGAATTCATGGTATAGTTTCTGCTCTGACATGCACTGTCAACTGTGGGACCTTATGTAGACAGGTGTGTTTCTTTCTAAATCATGTCCAAACAATTGAATTGGCCACAGGTGGACTCCAATCAAGTTGTTGTGACATCTCAAGGATGATCAAAGGAAATTGGATGCACCTAAGCTCAATTTGGAGTGTCATAGGAAAGGAGTGTGAATACTTATGTAAATTAGATACTGTATTTATGTATTTCATTGTCAATAAATGTACAAACATTTCTAAAAACATGTTTTCACTGTCATTATGGTGTATTGTGTGTAGATGGGTGAGAGAAAAATAAATATTTAATCAATTTTGAATTCAGGCTGTACCACATGAAATGGGGAATAAGTCAAAGGGTATGAATACTTTCTATCTCACAGCTGCAAGCACAATAGCTAGAGCAAGTACAATATACACAATATACGCATGCTTGATAGATCATTGTTTCGGTAGACCGATAGCTTTGGAAAGCAGCTTCGCTGATGTCGCCCTCTGTTTGACATTGGTTCAATATTGATGACAGAGCGAGGCAACAGATTTAATTTAGCTTATTACAGTGTATCAATCTCCCATTTATTTATTCCCTGGAGAAGGTTACGCTAACCCCACAGTCTGTTTCCCTCTCACTTCTTCCACTCTGTCTCTCTATTCATCTGTAATCCCCATTTTTGTTCTCTATCTGACACATTCTATCTATCCCTCTCCCTCTTTCTTCCCCTCTCTCGTTTCATCTCTGTTCCTCAAAAGAGAGGCTGCACACACACAGGCACACACACATGGACACACTGTTGTACAATGGGGCCTCATAATGATGGCGGCCTCCTCCGTCCTCCCTCCCCTCTGCGCTTGCAGACGCGCGCCCCGGTCCCTCGTTAATATTCCGTTGTTGTGCGACGGTCGCTTGTGTATTTTAACTCTGAGCCCATTTGCCGTCTGTGGCGGAGTGTTTTGTGTTCGCAGCTGTGTTTGATAGCGTCAGGCTAGAGAGAGAGAGAGAGAGAACGATAGATAGAGGGAGAGAGAGGGCCCTGGCAGTGACAGAGCCCCCTGATTTACCGACGCTTATCGCATAATGAACCAGCCCTCGGTGCCTACGGGCACACGGCGCTCACGCCAGCACCTGGGGGAGTGGGGATAGACTGAAGTGGGGTGGGGGCATGGGGGTTGAGGCAGCAGGTACACCCCCAGGGGGCATGGAAACGCAGGTGGCAGCACCCAGGGTACTCAAGGGTCCACTCCTAGTCCACTGTTCTGCCTCAGTGTGCTGGGTCCTCATCTGTGCCCCCTCGCTGTCATTAGACCCCAGCAGGCACTGTGTCTGTCTGACAGACACAGAGAGAGAAAGGGAGAGAGAAGGGGGAGCAGCAGAGCGGTGCAGTGAGAGAGACGGCGATATAAAGAGTTGTGGGAGGGGAAAAAAGAGGGAGGGAGGGAGGGGGGAGAGATGGAGTGAGAGAAGGAAAAGGGAAAGGAGGGAGGGGAGAGAGAGAGAGGGACAGAGCGAGAGAGATAGTGAAAGCCTTCTGATTTACGATGCTGTATCTCCAGTGCCTGGGAGCGTAATGTATTACTGACTAAATGAAGTCCTGCCTGGCCTTTGGATTGCAGCACAATGTGATTATGGCATTGTCTTACATTTGTTAAAGTCAAACATTGACTTTTTGCATAAGGAAGCAATGAAGTCCCCTCCCTGATAATAACAATGACATTTTGTTAGTTTTATATATATATATATATATATATATATATAGTATGTGTTATAACACATTGTCTGTGTGAATTTGAAGGTAAGTAACCTTCCATAGTCTGTGCACTGAGCATTAGCATGCTCTCCTCCAGATCTGTCTGATTGGGGCTCAGCCTGCTCCTAATTAAAGGCAGGTGAATCTCAGCTCCATTACTATTCCTGTAGCGTCGTGTGGGCTCCGCCGTGCTCTGTCATGGATTGTGATCTCTGCAGTGGCTGAAACGCTAGAAAAGAGCACAATGTCTTACAGCGGGAGCCACTGATAACTTCATGCAAACAAATAAAGACTGTCACTTTTATAGATTTTTCCCCTCCCCCCTTCCCTCCTCATCCCTCCACTCTTGATTCTCCCTCAGTCTCTCCCTCTCTTTCTCTATATATCTTTTTTTCTCGCTCTCTTTTTATCCCTGCCCTCCCCCCAACCAGAAAGCGTCAAACTCGCCGGGCGTCGCATCACCCCAAACAGCCGCCGCGTCCAAATGTGAATAGCATTTAAGGCGCATCTCTCTCCAACGAAAATACGTGCCAGAGGAAATTGACATTGTCTCTTGACGGGGGTGATGGGTGCCCGAGCATGACAGTACATAACGAGAAATGCAATTTATTCCCTGGCACGGTGCCTCTCGGACAGCTAGATAATGAAACGCGTAGGTCATTGGCGATGACTTAAACCTTCAGCGGTGGAGTGAAATGCATTAAATATCGAGAACATTACACGCCTGGCAGCATGGCGCATCTGTACCGGGGTGCGAATGATGTATGAGCAGCTGCTAGTCAGACACAGGAAAGCAATTAGTCACCGAGTGTTGGAGAGAGCCTCCGCATATCATAATATCCCTGATTATTGACATCTAAATATCCATTACACGAGTGTCCCCAGGGTGGCAAGGGTACAGTGCTCTAACTTGACCTACAAAAAGGGAGAACTTGAGTGGACTGGAACAAGTGTTTTTACAAATGATGTTAGAATGTTGTCCCCGATAGCTCAGTGTGATTGCGAACCTATTCTAGTCTTTGTCACGTAATATTCATCTTCTCATTAAATAGAAACACACTTGTACTTCTATAGCTTTCTTTCTGTATGACCTCTGTTATGTTTGTATATTTGCAACTGTAACACAAAGCTGTGAGTGCACTCCAATTTGGTTGTTCCCTTTTATTTATTTTCTGTGTCTCTCTATCTTAGTTATTACATGAAGGACTGCAACTCAATCAAACATGATCAAATATTGTAGGAGAAATATCTTTGGAATTATGTTCAATTGTTATAAAGGGAGTCTGTGTTGTCCCCTTGTTCAGCAGGTGACCATCCGTATGAGTGCGAGTTCTGCGGGAGCTGCTTCCGTGACGAGAACACTCTAAAGGGCCACAAGCGCATCCACACCGGGGAAAAGCCCTATGAATGTAACGGCTGTGGTAAGAGGTTCAGCCTCAAGCACCAGCTGGAGACCCACTACCGTGTGCACACAGGTATGCATCATTAGAATCACAATGGACGGGAAAATCACCGGATATATGTAAACTCCGTTAAACTGGGAAAATGTTAACTCTGGTACACTGGGAAAATATCAGCTCTGTTACACTGGGAAAATATCAGCTCTGTTACAGTGGGAAAATTGTACAAGCTTTCATGGCTTGTACAACAAATAGAGTAAAAGGGTTAGTGTACCATGCTAATAGTTTCTAACAGTACAGTTCCCTCTGGAGACTAGTTAACTCACTGGAGATCCAGCTCGGCTCCATAACAGATTGAATTCAGTGTTGTAACACAGAAGAAGGGGAAGTGTATGACAAGTGTTCAATAGTTTTATACTGGGCATTAAGATGGGCTGGGAGCAATGTGCGCAATAGATTGCTCATTTTACAAAGCATACTGTACACAGACTGTTTTTATGAATGATTCCAAGGGCCAGTAAACAGAGGCTTGCGGAGGAGCCACCATATTGATCCCAGGCCTTTACAGCTCCATAAAGGTGTCAATCAGCCGCTGGCACTTGTCACTCTCGTGATTTACGTCCCCAGACATGAGGATTAGGGGCATGTGCTGTGAGTCAGTGTGCCATGAGGGACACACACCACCTAGTATCCCAGGTCTGCTGTTGAGCCAAGGTTTTACCTGCTTCAACCCTCCACCAACACTCCTCCCCTGTCTCCCATTCAATAAGCCAGCTGTTAAGCCGCACTATCAAGACAGCCTGTCAAATAATTGCCCCCCCCCCTTTCCCCTTTTGTGGGGCCAGGGGCCTTAATTCGCGGTGAGCCAAAGCGCACTGGAGATAACAAGAGCAAGTGACAAGCTGACAGTCAAAGGCCACCGCGCACAAAAGGGGGCCGCTTGATGAATCATCGACATTGGCAACCTCCCCCCTCCCCGAGTCCCACCTGTCAATGGCGGATCAATACTGGTTCCCATTTGCAATTCATTAGTGCCCAATTATCTGAGGCGACCCTGTTTACAGTGTGGTTATTGTATACACTGCTGGCACGTGGGGCCTCGGCAGTCAACACGCACTGTAATCACCATCTTCTTGGCATGGCTATTTGCGTAGGCAGGTAAACACAACCCTGACCCCCTTCCCACAGGTCAAGTTTGGCCAGGTTCGACGCTTCGAAAAAATATATAGGAATAGATGCAGGGACACATCAGAGATATCCATCGGCATCCAGCAACGAGATGCCTCTCTCTCTGTAACGTGGTGTGAGTGTCGGTATAATTCACAGCCCCGATCACATCCAACACCTCATTTCAAATGCCATTGGTAAAGGTCGGCATTTACATGTCTAATTTGCGCCTGTCGGATTGAGCGCCGGGGATTATTCCTAGCCATCCCTCTAATCATTTACACGTTCAGGAGGGGCGTGGTCCTGAATATCACATGCACTGGAATGTAGCTGCTTTGGAACAGTCGAGAATCAGATGTAATAAAATGTAAGTTGTGATTTGATGTTCCAAAATGGCATAGGTCCTATTGGTGATTTGATGTTAGACATTAGATGTGCCAAGTATACGTCAGTGTAACTGGATAGGTGGGGTTTAGTTTATAAAGCACATTATAGGGGCAGTTGAGAGATTGATTCTAAAGCCATTGCTGCGCAGCTGCACTATATGAAATACCATTATCCACATGCAGATTTCAATTTGGCCATGGGTATTTTATAGACATGATAGTCATTGCTAATTGAGACCACTAGATGCCCCCTTCCTGCTAGCATTGGCACGCAATAGTGAGGAAGCACTAAAAGAAAGTTGATACTATAATCTGCTACAGGTGGTCACACCTTGACAGCCTGATCTTATCTGTCAGGTTTGCCTTGTAAATGTAGGATCGACTGACTGTATAATGTGTCATATAGAGTTCCCTTCCTCAGCCTGATGTTGTTGTTGTTGACATGTCCGATGTTGTTGTTGTCACCCCCTCCAGGTGAGAAGCCGTTTGAGTGCAAGCTGTGCCACCAGCGATCCAGGGACTACTCGGCCATGATAAAACACCTGCGCACCCACAATGGCGCCTCGCCCTACCAATGCACCATCTGCCTGGAGTACTGCCCCAGCCTCTCAGCCATGCAGAAGCACATGAAGGGCCACAGGCCCGAAGACATCCCCCCGGACTGGAGGATAGAGAAGACCTACCTGTACCTCTGCTACGTCTGAGGCCACCAGACAACAGCCGGGGGGAAGGAGGGCGGGTGGAGGAGGGGGGCGTAGGAAGGAAGAGGAAGTGGAGAAGGGAGTGAGAGGAGGAGGAGGAGTAGGAGGAGAACGAGGCCTGTGGCAAAGAAGTCAAGCGAGGAAATCCACGAGACGGAAGCACAGGCGATTTTCTAATGCAAAGAGAGTGAATGACAGAGGGAGGAAAAGGGCTAGGCAGAGGAAGACTGCAGTTCTGACCGAGAGGACATTGCCCCTTCAAAGTCACATGTTGTTAAGTACATCCATATACGTTTTGTTTCGAGTTGTTTTCAAATTGCCTAATGCAGAACCCATGGGTGTACCCTCATCGATGGACCTGCATCAATGGAGTTTGTTGTCCTTAATTCTACCCACAGACTCGAGAGATGTCACCCAAGCCACACCTGAAACTGAACTAAAATTATTCTTAAAGGTTATGTGAACCCACACATCCCCATCATTTAGACCACTGGCCATCCCTAAATGTAGTTTTGACACCCTCACCTTTTCTGGTATGGGATTGTATCCTACTGTAACTTGGTGGGTCAATCCTCTCATTACCTGATACTACAGAACCCTTCCTGATTTGATTGGATTAGACTGGACACCAAGTCATGTTCTGCTTGAGGAACATCTCAAAGTTGACCCCTACTACCCATCCCATTGTTTACCAGAGTGCTCCAAAATGGCGTCTTCAGACCTGGTGGCACAGAGCACTTAGAGCCCCTACAGTGGTGTAGTGTCATTCAGATAGCCGCCGAGAATCAGAGCCTAAAGGCCGGCTCATGCTTCACATGTCAGCCAGAACTAAGACAAAATAGCACCATGTACAATTCAACATAAGCAAAGTTGAATTGGATTGGGGCACAACACCTCTGTACCCACGCAGAGGGTTATCTTTTGTTCAGCAAGGGAGATGAACGGAGGATGATATTCCCATATCGGAAATCTCCTCTTTCCGGTGAGCTTCCGGGGTTCTGTTGGATGAGAGCTGAAAACGGCTGAGGCCATTGGTCTGGTTTCGCCGGAGCCTCTCGGGAGTCGAACCATGACTGTCCATTTTTTCTTCTCCTTATCTTTGGCTCCGCATCATGGTTTATCATAGCTTCATTGCACAGGTAAATACATATTACGACGACAGTCTCTGTTTGATGTTTCTATCAGATATATTTTTGAGGGGTAGCTCGCGGCGAAGCCGCTGCTCTGTTATCTCTTAAACCGTTATTCTCTATACAGCATTAACTGGAGATGTCTAATTTCTTTCCGCTATAGATACTGGATTTATATTAATATAAATGTAGCACACTAAAATGTAGCACATGGTCTGACTCATAACATTAACTATTTTCTCACATTAATAATCTCATAATCTCTATATGCCATGGTGAGGGAGACCAAAATGACAAAGGCTGCTGTGGATTGCGGTAGGGCGCTGTGACGTGGAGGGGTAGCACCAGTAACACCTCCGAGGGGTGGTCGTAAGGCCTTCATGATGCGATTATAAGGAGATATGGCACTTGTTATAACAGGTCATATGTACTGTTATGACGCGTATAACCATGAATGTGATGCCAGGTGGAAATTTGTTTCATAAAATTGTAATAGTGCTATATCAATAAAATAAGTTGTCATAACCTGTTCATATGGCAGCATGATGAAGGTATTATGAGCACCACTGTCAGTTCAGTGTTACCGGGGGTAATCACACTCAATTATTAGCAGGGGAGGGGGATGGGGGAGGGGGATGGGGGACTAAAGTGATTGGAAGAGACATGGCCTGCCCAGCCCAGGGGGTGACCAGTAAGAAGACAGAATAAATCAACTCTTAATATATGGTTTTGTTTCTTCGCTTTGTCTCTGTTTGCTATTATATCTTGATTTATCTCAGCACATTGTACTTGAATTACCTCGTTTTTTGTGACCTCATGTGTTTGTTTTTAGTTCCCTTATTTGTTTTTTTGTTTAATTTTGTACATTTTCTTACTTTGTTTTCAGCGTGTGTCCGAAAGCCGCGTTATTGCGCGAGGGAGATGTGATAAAGCAATGTGTACGCAGAAATGAGTTCCACGGTGAAAATAGATTTTTATTGTTGTGTATTTTTGTGCATTATTGTTACCAAACTTGGTATTTTTTTATTAACCCTGCTTGTTGAAGAGCTGGTGGGTTTGGTCATTCTTATAAAAGCTACCTCTAAGTTGTTTTGTTTTCATTTTTGTAAAAGCACATTCTTTTGTGTGTTTGTGTTTTGCATCATTGCAACTTCATCTCATGCTTTCAAGTGTTGACTTATTTTTTTTTCATATGTGTAAGTGACATTTATATAAAGGGTAAGAGATGGTAAGATTGATGGGGGAAAATAAAACTTGTGTTTATTCTTCTCTTAAAGTCCCCCCCTGACAGTAACCTTAAGAGCAGAGAAGAGATTTTGAAGCCTTAAGTATGGGGTAAGAGGGATGTACACAGTAGAAGAAGTAATAGTAATTTTAAGAGTTTAAAAAAGCATTAAACTTGAAAATATGAGAATAGAATTGTAGTTTTGTAATGTGAAAAAAAAGGTTCACCAATGCTGAAGCACCAAGAACAGGTCGTATATGCAGCGATGCAGCGATGCAGTGTGCGTTGGACAATTGGGACTGCAAGTGGTAATCAACGAAAAAAGGAAGGTTAGAAAAAAGAGATCCTCTTGGTCGACAAGTTATCTCGAAATGAGTGTATTCCTGAAGAAGAGCCAACAGAGGCAGTTTGATATATCAAAATTGTGATATTTTTGTATTCAGTGTCCCTTTCCATTTGTCGAGGGTTTCAGCAGGGCAAATATTTGTATATATTTTTTTTTTTACCTAGTTTTTTCTCTGGTTTTGAATCGTTTGCCTTGCTCCTCTTTGGTAATGTTTAACGTGTGTATGTGTGAATATGTAGTACTAAGTGTTGCTTTCTGGATGTCAATGCGTTGTAGGTGAAGGACTAAATCTATCTGCCATAAACGTGCGTGTGAAAAAAATAGAATTCTAAATAAATTGCAGGGATGCTGCCGTCTGTCAATTAGTACACGTCATTAACAATTTTCAATCAACTTTTATTGCCAACATTTTGTTTTTGTACTTGAAGTGACAAAAAAAATAAGTAATGGCATGTACATTGTATTATCGAACACTGTGAGCCGAGGGATTTCCCTCGTCCAATATTCATCCACTATAATAACTTCAGTCACCAATTCAGAGTGCCAGGCCAGAGAGCCTGAAACGATCTCATCAAACTTAAATAACTAGAGTTATTCAGTCTCCTATCATTGTTCTCTGAATGTTTTATACTTTTTTTGTGTGAGTGTGTGCATAAATGAAAGTGTATCTGTGGGTGCGCGTGTGTGTATTAGTGAAAAATTCACTAATCAGATCAGACACAAAATAAAAACAATGCTCTATGCCACTTTTCTCTCAACATGTTGAAAAAAAAATACATTGGCATTGATATAGTTCTTCCCTCAATGTTACTCTGATGTTTCTGTAATATCGTTGTGCCTAAAATGGAAATTGTAAAACAAAAATGTCCATCTATATCTGCTTAGTTTCTGTACTTTCAGAAGATAATTAATGGTGTCTCCAGCACTCTAGGGATGTCATGACGATTTGAGATGACCTGATTTCTGATTTAGAATAAAAAAGGAGTTGTTCTGGAGGGCTGCATTAGCCTAAAATTGGTAGTGGGGAAACCACCTTTGATGTTTTTGTTTTTTTATTTTTCATCTGTAATTGACACCCAAAAGCAATGTAACTCGTTTATGCACAAAAAGCAAGGAAGAAAAAGTGTCCCAAAAAGACAGACTATGGAGCTTGAGAGTATAAGACATAAAGATAATAAAACATTCACGGGCCATGAAAATTGTATGCATTTTGCTTTTTTAATCTGTTCTGAAGGACTGTTGCCTGTTCATTTAGGAAATCAAAGTCTAAGTATGTTTTTTCATTAATCATATTTTGCTGTCAGCAACAGGTTTGCTGAGCAGTTAATGTCCTTCCAACCTCCACTTTGGCAGCTTGTCAAACCCATAGCGTTGCCCCAGCTTAACATTACGACTTGTTTGTTATGAAGTACTTGCTCTTGAGATAAGAAAAAAATGAAAAGATGAGCCGTACGAAATCATGGCATCCCTGGAGTAGGCACTCTGTGTTTCAGTGTGGTGTTCTAGAACGAGTAGCCATTTCATGCAGTGTTGCCATGCATGTGCCATTTGAGGTCTAGACTAAACTGTGTGAGTATCAAAGCACCAAGACATTGTCTTTTTTATATTAGCACTGAGGACCAATTTCCCTGTCGGATCAAGCATTACAAAGGTTGCAATGTAACAAAGCTTTTCTCTCTCTTTCTCTCTCTCTGGCTTGTCTGTGATTTTGTTTCCTTCTTCCTTGTTGTGACAGCACAAGTGCCAGTCGAGTTGCTCTGTATTAAGAAAAGAGTGTTTTTATTATTATTTGAATTGTTATCGTTTTCGTCTACCTCAGCACCTGATCTTAGAAGGTGCCCAATTATTATAATGAAATGTTTCTCTTTTTTTGTAATTTGAATAAAAATGATTTAATTTGGATTAGAACTTTGCAAAGGTCTTTTGTCTTTTCCAGCGATTAGCTGTGTGTCTGTGGCCCTGCTTCCCATGTTAGTTGTGCCACGGATCCTAGCATCTGTCTGTTGATTTCGTTTTTTTTCTTTCCATGTAGGATCAGACACATCTTTTTGTAACATTTCAGTGTTTCTCTGATGGAGTGTGGGGGGAAAAAAATAAAAGAAATAAAAGAGATTTAAATGCTGCAGGTTTTATTCTCCATGTTGTCACTAAGTACATTTTGTGCCTTCGATAGTGAAAGATAATATTTTTTACATCCTACTAACAGTAGATTGTTTTGTAGTGAACATTTTTTTGTATTTTTATTTATGAGTCTCAGAAAAATAACAATGTTCAGTTGTATACCTTCAATCTGCAGTTAGAAAAATAAAATAAAAATGGACTCAAGTTTGTCTGCCTGTTTTCTAATGTGGTGCTTCCCTTCTCTTTCTGGGTGACCCATTCCTCATACACTCTGTGTGGACTCTTCAGATGCCAACCCACAGTTAAATACTGTATATATACTAAAAATGAATTACAGATTTACACAGAATGTTGGAGAGCCGTATTGCAGTTATTGTTATGCAGAACAGTGTTTCTGTCTGGCTGTCTGTCTACGTGTGTGTGCTTGTGAGAGTGTGTGTATCTATCTGTCTGCGTGTGTTGCTTTGGCCGCCGGGCCTTCAAAAGCAGCTCTGTAAACAGGGGTAACAACCATGAAGTCACTGGGAGGACCGTTGCTCTGGCTGACAAATGAAGATGCATAGACCGTCCCCCGTGAGATTCTCCCCAGCTTCCCCTCCTCTCACATCTGAAGGCAACAGCTTTTCTCATTCAACACTTTTCTTTCCTTCCACCAGTCCCATTTTTCTCTGTGCACAAAAAAATATATCTGTCTTGATCCTCTGTCATCCCTTTTTGTCAATTTCTTTAAAAGCACCGGAGGAATTGGAATGATGGTGATTTGAATAAATCAGTTGAGCTACAGAGGGAGTATTATATTACAGGACACTGGTGATGGGGAAAATACATAGTACTCACTGCTCAGGTCTTAAATGCCTTTAGTCACTTAAGTCCCCTAATGCCAGAAAAGCCCTGCCAAGCAGAAGGTATTAAATCAAGTCAAATAAATGTAATATGCTGCCACTGCCACTTCTTTTACTAGTGTCCCTTTATTCCCTGTGGCTGCTTTCCACTACAGGAGTTCAGTTGGATATAGTGTAAGTGGGCTGTTAAGTGTAGCACAGAATATATGATCCACTACAGGAGGCTGATGCGAAGCCATGTCATATTGCATCAGTAGAGGTCATTTGTGTTGTTGGTCACAGCAGCACCCCCTGCTGTTGAGCTGTAGCAAAAAGCCTCTTGAGTAAGAACATGACATGGCCAGTGTTGTGGCTGGAATTAAAACATCTACCAGCTACCAGACAGTAGAGCCGTGGGTGGGTGTGTTCTGCATGTAGAATGACCAGATACGTATTTTCTGACCGAGACGGTAGTCTGTTGGAATAGAACCGAATGGAAGTGCTAATGGTTAGCATTGTGTCAGTGCCTGCCTAGCGACCATGTCCTATATTTCTCTCTCATTATGGAGGTAATAAATGCTATCATTAGATATGCAGGGTGCACGCCATTACTGTTAGGGGGGAAACGGGGCGAGACACTAATGGTTCAGTTTTTCCGTGCATCTAGGAAGCGATACAAACATGGCATTATACTAAACTGAGCTATCTGGTGGGCTTTCGTATTTCTCACTTTCTATCTTTCCCTCTATCTTTCTCTCTCTCCCTCTCTCTTTCTAGCTCTCTCTGTTTTCCTCTCCTCTATCCTTCCTTCCTTCCCCCACCCCACCCCCTCTGTCTCTGTCTCTGTCTCTCTCTCTCTCTCTCTGGGTGTGTTTATTTGGAACCATTTTGCTTTGAAAGGTTGGGCCAACTCGACAGACAACGTTACGCCTCAGCAACACACCAGACTGACAAGCAACTCGCTTAGACACTCCATACACCCCTGGAATCACAGCACAGGCTTAGATGTCTTTATTTTCCAAATAACCACCATCATATTCACGTCAACATTATTATTTCAAAGTGCTGTGCTTATTAGACAAGTACAGTATTATAGCAACTTGTATAATAGGGCTCATCATTGTTTTTCCCAGAGATGAGAGCTCTTCTTTCAATCTGGAACATTCTAAGATCGGCTTCCTTATAGCTGACCTAACCAGGTTAATGAAGCCAGGAGACCTCGCCATCTGTTTCGGCACAAACAAGAGACCAGAGGTTCTCCTTTGGCTCCCCATTATAGCAGGCAGCCCTCTCCCTTCCCAGCCGTCTTTGGGCAGCATATGCAGACCCTGACCTCTCCCTTCAGAAGGATCAGCTAATGAGCTACTTCTCTTTAGCCATTCATTTCCTCACCACCGGCCTCTGCATTTCAAACCCAATGTGGCTAGTCGTAGTGGAGAGTTGGACTGTCTTGGACTGTCTTAATTGTTTTAAGGTGATTTAGGGAAAGGAGGACACTAGAGGGGGAAACATCCCCTGTTGATGAGTATGCGACACCATGAGTTCGGTTTGATCCCAATTCTGTTTTAGAAACGGAGCAGAGTTGGGATTTTGGGCCTTGGTTGTTTGGGCTCATGTGACCCTTGTGGGCCATGTGAGCGCATGGAGTAGGGTCCAGTGAATGGCCTCTCGGGGGGGGGGGGGGGGGGGGGGGGGGGCTGCAGGGCTTTGTGTGTGTGGGAGCCTGGGGGTCCCATCTTTATGTGCTCTTTGACCCAGATATGATCTAATGGATAGAGAGGGTTCAGACAGTGGGCCTGTTGAATGGAGGGGGACCGGTCTTGTCCAAATCCCTGGGATTGTTTTCTCAGCTAAACCTGGCCTGTACGCTTTAGCCTCCCCCCACCCCAGGCATTGATCCAGCCTCGGAGATGAGAGAGCAAAACAACATGGCTGCCCCTGCTAATTTACTGTAATACAGCAAGCGACCTGAGCAACACGTAACTGAACTGTTCTGTGTGTTTCATGTTGTTGCTGTTATGGTAGACTTAGTTTTGTATGATTTGTGTAGTCACTGAACTTTTGTGATTTGTGAATGTGTTGGATGAGGATAATTATTAAAAAGGTTTACTGAGATTACTGATTAAGGTTACTGATTAAACAAACTGTTCTGTGCACTGGCCATAGAATTAAGTTATAATGCATGACAAAAAATGCTGAGGCTTCAGTCTTGATAATTTAATCCGTTGGTGGAGTAGTAATTGTAGTTTTGGCGTCATCTCTGGAATTTTAATTAGTTGTTTATTTAAAGTAGATGTTCTTCATGGAGTTTATAAAAGAAAGAGAGGTCCATAGATTCATTGCAATTTGGAGATGTGTCTTATGAACTTACCTGTTGTATGGTTTTTAGTAACTGGTGTAGAAATGACTGTTGAAGCTCTGTGTGTTCCTGCAGCTCCATGGGGGTAGGACTGGTTAATGTTGGTAATGGGTCCCTCTAGTGTTGGTCTAATGTACTACAGTATATTACTTTTCCCAAAAATGGTAGGCTACAGTCCGATGTAGGGATGCAAAAATTCCGGTAGCTTTATCAAAATTCCAAGGTGTGTCAGGGGGGAATAATCCGGAAATCCGGAATCCTCCAAACAGGATTTGAGTGAAACCTGGGAATTTGGGAAAGTTACCGGAATGTTGCAGCCCTAGTCAGATGTCTACCCTCTCTGGTTTTACTTCATTATTTTTCCAAAAATAGACAAACTATTGAAAGCCTGGGGTCATGCTCATTTATGGCAATACTCATTGATAACATTTCCTGTGTTGTTTTTTATTACCATTTCGGAATGTTTACTGTTTTTTTTGTTTTAGAATTCCAGAATAAAGAACAGTGATAGTAGGAGTCATTAAAACACCATTTATACATATCAGACATTTTCTGAGATTTTCTAATCCAAGCGTCACACTGATAAACATATATTATAGTTTAAATTCAACTAACACTCAGGGGGAATAAAATGGTCAACTGTAACCCTAACCCAGTTTTATGAGTACATCTTTAACTGTCTTGTGAGTGACTAGTGCATAGTCTTTTTTTCCTCAGCCAGCCAGGCAGAGTGCTGAACTAAAAGGGTCAGAGTCAGTCGTCCACACAGACCCAGGAACTGCTGCAGCCTGGATCCTCATTGATTGTATTGGGATTGATGCTCTCATTTACTGTGGAACGGTTTTAGGCTTTAATTATGTTGGGTGTCAATGGCGTTTATCCTATCTGGGCACACCTGCGGAGTCGAATTTCCAGTGAGGCCAAAATCTTTATGATTAGTACATTAGTGTCAGTCCGCGGTCTAGGCCATCCCTGGGAGGAATTAATAATACCCATCCCTTCTCTGGACTGGAGCATGTGCATGGTTAGTGCTGTGCAGAGCACTACTGTGCCACCCAGAGGTTAGTGTGGTGTGTTTTGTCAATTCTATGGCTTAAACCCTAACCGGCAATTTAATAATAATACACTAATTATAATATAAAGCAGAAAATTGCTTTATTTTCACCTCCCATCATTTGAATGTGGACAGGGGCGGACTGGGACCAGAAATCTGCCCTAGCATTTCTAACACACCGACCCATTATATTCATTGAGGCCCCCACAGCTGCCCATTTCCCCCCCCCCCTAGAGGCCCCCATTATTAGCCAGATAATTATAATTTTGCGGGGGTAAAAAAGGTTTGACAGGCCCACTAGGCAAAAAATGGACCAGCCCATCTGGCATTTGCCTGAATGTGGACATTGGCTGTATTGAGGAATTTCAATGGAAACAGTTTCAAACAAACTGTGGCCAGGACTCAATCCCAAACCGTGCTATAGCATGCTTGACATTTAAAGGTAATTTCCAATTGAACCGACATCTGCAGCATCTTCCTTGAATGCGATCTCCACGAAGAGCGCAAACGTGGTAACATTGCCTTTAAAAGCTCTATTGTCTACAAGCACGATCAGATTGAATCCAGTCTGTATCATCATAATAGCTGGATACCTGATTGAAGGCATGTAAGGGACATAATTCAATTCACATTAATAGTCACACATTTCGTAATATCAGAGTGAACATCAGGTGAACAAGTATTGCAGTGACTTTAGCAATATTAAATAACCTTTATCAATTGAAATGTGATGATTAATAGCATGTGATATGTTTCTTATAATTTATTAACAATATTAACACTATATTCAACTTTCGATTTTGGAATATACAGATGCCATTTAAAAGCAAATGCAACCAAATAGCATTACCTCTCCTCCGCATACTCCATATATCCTCTTATACCATCATCCAATGCATCTTCCCCCTCATCTCTCAACTCCCAAGAATTACCTCAGACTCAAAGTACCCCCTACTTTACCTCTACCATGAGGCTCAACTGAACAGATCCACCTCAATAAAACTCTTTGTATCAGGCATGCGTAAGCCCTCTATGTCCCCACCTCCACCGTCAGGCCCTCCTCCACAGTAAGGCCCTCCACCTCCACCGTCAGGCCCTGCTCCACAGTACGGCCCTCCATGTCTACCGTTAGGCCCTCCTCCACTGTGAGGCGCTCATGCATACTGCCACACAGACCAGAGGGCCCCCAGGGTGATGCTGTAGGCCAGCATGGCCACCAAGTAGACCCTGAAGAGCAGCACGTCCAGCACGTAGCCCACCTGCAGCCACTCCTTGGCAATGTCCCGGCACTCGTCCCTCTTCTCCAGGAAGCCGCGGATGGACGAGATCTCATGCAAGATGTTGTCCATGACAGGCTGCGTGGTGTCGCGCACCACGGGCAGGACCACCAGGCCCCCCAGACCCTGCTCCACACTGTCTGTGCCGCCACGGCCGATCTCGCAGGTGTGGTGAAGGTGGTGGTTACATAGAGCTGCAAGGGGTCACACAGAGAGAGAGAGTGGGTGGAGTGGGGTCATATAACATGATTTACTTGTATTTTGAGTATCCAATATTGTGTTGTGCTTGTGGATGCAACATTTATTTATTGGCCCAAAAAGACAGACATTGATTATTTCCAAAGAGAGAAAACAAACCTTTAAATGTATCTATTTGTATCCTTTTCTCTCTCACTCTATGATAGAGTGCTGCTGTATTTTTTAAATCAATGAATACTGCTGAGAGAGAACATTTTATACTATAACTACTGCCCATGTCATTTCTTCCCTCTTAAAGCTCACCTTTTCCCTCTCCCTTCCCTTTTTTCTCCTTATCTCATACTCTTCTTCCTACCCAACCCTCCTGTAGATACATTACCCGGGCTGATGTTGTTCTCTTTGTAATGGCCCAGGTGGTCGGAGTCCTGGGACAGCATGGAGCACAGGCTGTGCTTGTTGCGGATGCAGAGGAGGACCGTGGCCCGCTCCAGCACCAAGTGTTTGAGCCACTGGGGCACGTGGGGCTGCAGGTCCTGCTTATGCACCAGACGCACTATCAACACTGTCTCTGTCAGGCTGATCACCAACAGAGCCATGCACACTACAAAGTATACACCTAGAGAGAGAGGGATGGATTGATATTACCTCTGCACACTACAAGGTATACCCTTAGAAGACAACGGCTACGTCCCAAATGGCACCCTATTCCCTATGTAGTGCACTACTTTTGACCAGGGCCCCAACAAACAATAGTTATTCACCACTACCTCAACCTATTCTTAACTGCAATAGAGCTCACAATCCCATCCTTAATGACAGACACATCTAATAAATCTGAGCCACTAATGCACCAGCTGCATTTCTCACCTATGAGCGGCGTGCCGATGGCGGTGGCGGGCAGCGTGTCGGAGACGATGATGAGGAAGACGGAGTAGCCCAGGAGCAGGGTGATCTTGAAGGACACCCTCTCTCCGCTGTCCGGGGGGAGGTAGAAGCCCACCAGGTCCATCACCATCAGGAAGATGCTGGGCAGCAACAGGTTCACAGTGTAGAACAGAGGTCTGCGTCGGATCACCACCTGATGACATTCATAGGGTTGACGAGAGATTCATTGCTTCTCTTCTTGTTTTTATGAGAAGTATTACTGTGATGAAAATTCCAGATTGTCTGCATAATCAAATAACATTCAGCTCAGACACCCATACATACCCCACAAGACATGCCATCAGGGGTCTCTTCACAGTCCCCAAGTTCAAAACGAATTCACAACAAGGCACAGTTTTATACAGAGCCATGATCACATTGGAACTCCTTTCCATCTCCATTTACTCAAGAAAACAGCTAAATTGACTTTAAAAAACTGATTAAACAACAACTCATGGAACGGTGGGGACTGTGAGAGGACGCGCACACACAGACACTCGATCACACATATCATTTTTTGTTGTTGTTGTATTGTTTGTATATAGTTGTATTTTAAATGTGTGTGACTGTCCTTGTCTATCAGTGTATCAGTGTTTTGTTACTTGTCATGTTTTTTGTGTGTGTGGCCCCCAGGAAGAGTAGCTGCTGCTTCTGCAAAAGCTAATGGGGATCCTAATAAACAAATAAACAAATCATTGGGAATAGAGCAGTAATTAACAAGAAGTAGTATGCATTTCCATATCTAGTTACAGATATCTGGCAGAACAACGTTTTGATCGTGGACAGAACAATATATCAACAGATTCTATCAATGACCCTGAAAGGGAGGTGGGGTGGGAGTGCACTCTCTATCACACTTTGACCTATAGATCCTCACTCATATCCTTTTGTTAATTTTCCATAAAGCAAGCCTGCTTTCTTTGGATAGCGCATAAGAAAAACGGCCATTCTCAATGCATATTTAATACAGCTGAAGATCTTATGTTTCTAATAAAGCCTCTTGCGGTAGAGGTCAAGGTAAGGGTCTATTATCTTCATATATTTCTATATTTTATCTATTCTTACTAAATGTCTTGCTTTTCTGTCAGGTTCAGTTGGTTTTGAATAAATTAATTGCGCTAAGGTATTATGTACATGCACAGGGGTGTTGAGTTTTTTTTTTAATGATTGAATTGAACATGATTGTATACAGTAATTGAAAATATTATATACTGCATATCATTTTAACATGTGTAGGCACTTACTCAATTGTGGAGATCTTTCCCATCCCTTTATTGTACTATTTTAACTATTGCCATTTACCTCATCATCATCCAAAATTCCTCGGTTTTCCAGAAATCCTGGTTGGAAGATTCCTGGAATCAGGAGGGAATAAGCTGGAAATCTGAGAATCCTCCAACCAGGACTTCTGGAAAACCTGGGAATTTTGGGAAAGTTGTTTGCAACCAGAATTTTGCAACCCTAACCATTCTTCTACTTGACCAGGTCAATCATTGCCAAATAATATATTTCCAAAACCTGTAATGAATACATAAATAAAAGGTAATGAATTATTATGTTATGTATACTCACATTGAACTTCATCTCGGCATAGGAGTCAATGTTGTCCAGACTGAAGCGTTTGTATTTGGACAGGACGTGTAGCAGCTCCCACTCCCCCTGGTTCATGAAGACACTCTTGTCCACTTTGAGTTCCTCTGCGCTTCTCATCAGCTTGAGGTCGATGTCATTAACTACAGACATGGACATGGAGGAGACAGAGGTCAGTGGGTTCAGATCAATGTAAATTCTGTAAATGAGCATATCAGCAGTCCTCTGCCACAGCTGGCACTAGGAAAATTTGATTTTGTTTTGTTTTGCAGAGTGAAAATGTTATGTAGCATCTGGCACTGATAGCATATAATACATTAATGTTGAGGACTAAGACCGAGTGACTGACACTTAGCTTATCCACCACACCTCCCTTACAAAAAAGAAAAAAAGGCATTCTTACCTGGTGCTGTAGCCTACAGTATGTGCAGCTGAAAAGCTTTTTCCCACATGCATAGCCAAATGACTAAATAAGACATGTCTTACGGGTATGGAGCCAGCTCTGGAAGGTCAGGCTGCAGTTCTGGACGTCAAAGGGGAAGTTGTAGATGTTGAGAGTGCAGGCTGTCACCACCTGGATGGGCTTGTAGTTGCGCACCAGTCCATAATGGGTCACGTACACATAGGGAATATCCGGAGACTTTCCCACATCCACACTGAGCGATTACAGGAGGAAACACAACTCAAACCAAAGCAAAAAGATGCAATAAATATGTTTGTGGCTGATCTGGACAACTAATATTTCAGCATATTACACACACACACTTTACTGTACTTTAGTAGTGCTTAATCAAAGATAAATGATACACTTTTATGCAGAATTTGACAGATTTGACTGCATGGCCTAAAATGCGTTGGTCTACACCGACAATAACGTTCACAAAACACAGTACTTACAACTCGTTGATTAGTATGTCAGGCACCCACACATTGGCAGTCAGTATGGACATTTGATTCACATCATCAAAGTCCTCTGGGTTCCATACCAAGAATTCATCTGTCCATTCCTGATACAGAGTTATAGCATACGCGCAGTAAGCATGTCTAGTATTAATAATTAATTAATTAATTAATAATAAGTATCGCTAAATAGCAACTGTAAGATCCTCTGATAAGATACGTTTGATAAATGTCCAAAGGTGAGACATAGACAGGGTTCTACTGTAGTTTTTACAACTTTTATGTATGTTTTAATTTCTTGAAAACATTTTTTCAACAAAATCAATTCGTTGTTTAAAAAGTTATTTTGCTATTTATTGCAAATAGTTATTTGTCTTACCTGCCTGTACCATACATATGTTGTCAGAACCTGGTTCTTCTCGTCCTGTTGTAACACATAGGGCAAATAGTGAAGATCAACATAGGCTACACACTATCTCAGTATACTGAACTACTATTCTAATAAGTGCAGGATTTCTACTAGTAGGCCTACTTACCACACTGAGGATAGAGTACACCATAAGGTCGATGGCCACCATTGTACAATTTCGCCAGTTGCGCACGGGTCGAACCCCCTTCTTGTACCCAGCACTCAAGTACTCGGAGAGACGTACTAAGGTGGCATTGGCAAAGCGTCCGGTATTATTGCCCAGTTTCTTGACTAAGGGAGGTAAAACACATCGTTTCAACATGTCCACGTATGTTATCCACTAAATGCAACACATTGAGGGTTATACAATAATTATTGTGTAAATCTGGCATTATATAAAATGGCAACTTCCAAAACAGACAACCTCTTTCAATAACCCCACAGCCTATCTGGATTTAATTTTGCATGTGCATCTTTTTACCTCCGCAGGCTGGCGCGGTGCCTTGTATCAGGAGCAAGACAAGCGCTGTCCAGAGTGCTGAACCTCTCATTCTGCACAATGTTACACTTCTCTGCCTTGAGCTTGGCAATAACGAGCAGCGCTCAGCTTTGAGATGCAGCGGTTAACTGACGCCGCCGAGACCCATATTCAGGAGTGTCCACTGTAGTCTAATGTCTACGGTATCATGCATTAGTTAAATTCGTTTTCATTCTGCATGAGGCTGGCTTAGCCAGCTGATGTAACTATGAACATGAGGGTGTGTCCATCGGGGATTTGATGATGGGGATTTGGAAGCAGCTGAGGTTACCTTATGTCATCACAAGTCCTGAGCAGATAACTCGGAGCACTCATGTCTATACACGTTTACAGTATCTGACCGTGTAGCCTAACAGATGTCTGTGCATGGATCAAGTTTCGTGTGGCATATCAAAATTTTTCCTCCAACTGAATCCTCAATGTATTTTATAAGCCTACTGTGTGGTAGCATGGTTTTCATACGGGAGTTTAAGTGCAAGTCGATTTTCTCTTATCTCACTAATAAGATCAAACTGACATTTGATACTGATCTTAGACATCATTTTGTTCATTGATGTCTTAAACTGCTTATGTTGGGGGAATATGTACTGCAATCTACAACGAAATTGAATCAATGACTTTTATTATGTGATAGGATCCTGCTGGTACAGTTTATGTTACATGGATATATGAGACACACTGCTGCAAAAACACATGCACCATCTTTGGCTAAAAAACATGCCTACTGCATATATCAACAATTAAACATTTCATGTTTTGGGGAACTAAAGAGATAAAACTGTATTGAAAAATCATGTCCATTAATAGCACACAAAAACACTTGAAAATATGTAGCATACAGGGTATAGGCTGCTACTAAGAGCAACTCAGTCATTACTCATTGTACTGGCTGGACCTTTAACATAAAGTACCAGTCAAAAGTTTGGACACCTACTCATTCAAGGGTTTATCTTTATTTTCACTATTTTCTACATTGTAGAATAATAGTGAAGACATCAAAACTATGCCTTTACACAGCCTGGAGGTGTGTTTTGGGTCATTGTCCTATTGAAAAACAAAAATGATAGTCCCACGAAGCGCAAACCAGATGGGATGGTGTATCGCTGCAGAATGCAGTGGTAGCCATGCTGGTTAAGTGTGCCTTGAATTCTTAATAAATCACAGACAGTGTCACCAGCAAATGACCCCCACACCATCACACCTCCTCCTCCATGCTTCACAGTGGGAACCACACATGTGGAGATCATCTGTTCACCTACTTTGCGTCTCACAAAGACACGGCGGTTGGAACCAAAAATCTCAAATTTGGACACATCAGACCAAAGGACAGATTTCTACCGGTCTAATGTCAATTGCTCGTTTCTTGGCCCAAGCAAGTCTCTTCTTCTTATTGGTGTCCTTTAGTAGTGGTTTCTTTGCAGCAATTCGACCATGAAGGCCTGATTCACACAGTCTCCTCTGAACAGTTGATGTTGAGATGTGTCTGTTACTTGAACTCTGTGAAGCATTTATTTGGGCTGCAATTTCTGAGGTGCAGTTACTCTAATGAACTTATCCTCTGCAGCAGAGGTAACTCTGTGGCGGTCCTCATGAGAGCCAGTTTCATCATAGTGCTTCATGGTTTTTGCGACTGCACTTGAAGAAACCTTCAAAGTTCTTGACATTTTCCGGATTGGCTGACCTTCATGTCTTAAAGTAATGATGGACTGTCGTTTCTCTTTGCTTATTTGAGCTGTTCTTGCCATAATAGGGACTTGGTCTTTTACCAAATAGGGTTATCTTCTGTATACCCCGCCTACCTTGTCACAACACAACTGATAGGCTCAAACGCATTAAGAAGGAAATAAATTCCATAAATTAACTTTTAAGAAGGCACACCTGTTAATTGAAATGCATTCCAGGTGACTACCTCATGAAGCTGGTTGAGAGAATGCTAAGAGTGTGCAAAGCTGTCATCAAGGCAAAGGGTGGCTACTTTGAAGAATCTCAAATATAAAATATATTTAGATTTGTTTAACACTTTTTTGGTTACTACATGATTCCATATGTGTTATTTCATAATTTAGATGTCTTCACTATTATTCTACAATGTAGAAAATACTAAATATAAAGAAAAACCCTTGAATGAGTAGGTGTGTCCAAACTTTTGACTGGTGGTGTATATTCATAAGGCTATGGCACATACAGTATTAAATACACAAACACGTGCACATAAAACCTATACAGTTGGTAATTTAATATAGTATCAAATCCATAGCAGGTCATATTGACTGAGTGTCATTAAGTCTTACTAAGCTCTCTCCCTGACCTGCAGAGCATCTACAGTTGAAGTCGGAAATTTACATACACCTTAGCCAAATACATTTAAACTCAGTTCTTCACAATTCCTGACATTTAATTCTAGTAAAAATTCCCTGTCTTAGGTCAGTTTGGATCACCACTTTCTTTTAAGAATGTGAAATGTCAGAATAATAGTAGAGAGAATTATTTATTTCAGCTTTTATTTCTTTCATCACATTCCCAGTGGGTCAGAAGTTTACATACACTCAATTAGTATTTGGTAGCGTTGCCTTTAAATTGTTTACCTTGGGTCAAACGTATCGGGTAGCTTTCCACAAGCTTCCCACAATAAGTTGGGTGAATTTTGGCCCATTCCTCCTGACAGAGCTGGTGTAACTGAATCAGGTTTGTAGGTCTCCTTGCTCGCACATGCTTTTTCAGTTCTGCCCACACATTTTCTATAGGATTGAAGTCAGGTCTTTGTGATGGCAACTCCAATACCTTGACTTTGTTGTCCTTAAGCCATTTTGCCACAACTTTGGAAGTATGCTTGGGGTCATTGTCCATTTGGAAGACCCATTTGCGACCAAGCTTTAACTTCCTGACTGATGTCTTGAGATGTTGCTTCAATATATCCACATAATTTTCCTTCCTCATGATGCCATCCATTTTGTGAAGTGCACCAGTCCCTCTTGCAGAAAAGCACCCCCACAGCATGATGCTGCCACCCCCATGCTTCACGGTTGGGATGGAGTTCTTCGGCTTGCAAGCTCCACCCTTTTTCCTCCAAACATAACGATGGTCATTATGGCCAAACAGTTATATTTTTGTTTCATCAGACCAGAGGACATTTCTCCAAAAAGTACAATCTTTGTCCCCATGTGCAGTTGCAAACCGTAGTCTGGCTTTTTTATGGCGGTTTTGGAGCAGTGGCTTCTTCCTTGCTGAGCGGCCTTTCAGGTTATGTCGATATAGGACTCATTTTACTGTGGATATAGATACTTTTGCACCTGTTTCCTCCAGCATCTTCACAAGGTCCTTTGCTGTTGTTCTGGGATTGATTTGCACTTTTCGCACCAAAGTACGTTCATTGCTAGGAGACAGAAGCTTCCTGAGCGGTATGACGGCTACGTGGTCCCATGGTGTTTATACTTGCATACTATTGTTTGTACAGATGAACGTGGTACCTTCAGGCGTTTGGAAATTGCTCCCAAGGATGAACCAGACTTGTGGAGGTCTACAAATTATTTTCTGAGGTCTTGGCTGATTTCTTTTGATTTTCCCATGATGTCAAGCAAAGAGGCACTGAGTTTGAAGGTAGGCCTTGAAATACATCCACAGGTACACCTCCAATTGACTCAAATTATGTAAATTAGCCTACCAGAAGATTATAAAGCAATGACATCATTTACTGGAATTTTACCATCTGTTTAAAGGCACAGTCAACTTAGTGTATGTAAACTTCTGACCCACTGGAATTGTGATACAGTGAATTATAAGTGAAATAATCTGTCTGTAAACAATTGTTGGAAGAATTACTTGTGTCATGCACAAAGTAGATGTCCTAACCGACTTGCCAAAACTATAGTTTGTTAACAAGACATTTGTAGAGTGGTTGAAAAACGAGTTGTAATGACTCCAACCTAAGTGTATGTAAACTTCCGACTTCAACTGTATATCCGTGCACAACACTAGCTAAAAACAAGATACACAGTCAAACTAAGTGCCACAGTTGAAAAGCTTTATTTATATGTAGGCTAGCAACAGGACTTGTTTGATATGAAGGGGACTAAGAAGTTACAACACAGATATGAATGTACAACATAACATTACAGCAAACAATTACCAGCATTAATTTATTTCCTCAACTCAAGGAGGTGGCCATACAATGGGTTGTAATGTGATCTGCTCAAAGCAAATGTCTGCTGTTCAAGTGAAAATTCCATTTACATAGATCGTTCCCTGCCAGGGGTTTTTATGAGTAGCTCATGTATCTTTTTTATGACTATCAGTGAGCCAATAGGGAATGCAGTTGCCGAAGCTAGGCTTTGAATGTGCTACATTTATTTGGTACAAGTTTCAGCGGAGCATGGTGATTCAAGTTCATGTAGAATAGCATCACGTTGATGTAACGAAATGTGTCCGGAGAACATAAGCAAGATACAGTGAGGGAAAAAGGTATTTGATCCCCTGCTGATTTTGTACGTTTGCCCACTGACAAAGAAATTATCAGTCTATAATTTTAATGGTAGGTTTGTTTGAACAGTGAGAGACAGAATAACAACAAAAGAATGCAGAAAAACGCATGTCAAAAATGTTATACATTGATTTGCATTTTAATGAGGGAAATAAGTATTTGACCCCTCTGCAAAACATGACTTAGTACTTGGTGGCAAAACCCTTGTTGGCAATCACAGAGGTCAGACGTTTCTTGTAGTTGGCCACCAGGTTTGTACACATCTCAGGAGGGATTTTGTCCCACTCCTCTTTGCAGATCAGTCATTAAGGTTTCGAGGCTGACGTTTGGCAACTCGAACCTTCAGCTCCCTCCACAGATTTTCTATGGGATTAAGGTCTGGAGACTGGCTAGGCCACTCCAGGACCTTAATGTGCTTCTTCTTGAGCCACTCCTTTGTTGCCTTGGCCATGTGTTTTGGGTCATTGTCATGCTGGAATACCCATCCACGACCCATTTTTAATGCCCTGGCTGAGGGAAGGAGGTTCTCACCCAAGATTTGACGGTACATGGCCCCGTCCATCGTCCCTTTGATGCGGTTAAGTTGTCCTGTCCCCTTAGCAGAAACCCCCCCCCAAAGCATAAGGTTTCCACCTCCATGTTTGATGGTGTGGATGGTGTTCTTGGGGTCATAGGCAACATTCCTCCTCCTCCAAACATGGCGAGTTGAGTTGATGCCAAAGAGCTCCATTTTGGTCTCATCTGACCACAACACTTTCACCCAGTCCTCCTCTGAATCATTCAGATGTTCATTGGCAAACTTCAGACGGGCATGTATGTGTGCTTTCTTGAGCAGGGGGACCTTGCGGGCGCTGCAGGATTTCAGTACTTCACAGCGTAGTGTGTTACCAATTGTTTTCTTGGTGACTATGTTCCCAGCTGCCTTGAGATCATTGACAAGATCCTCCCGTGTAGTTCTTGGCTGATTCCTCACCGTTCTCATGATCATTGCAACTCCATGAGGTGAGATCTTGCATGGAGCCTCAGGCCGAGGGAGATTGACAGTTCTTTTGTGTTTCTTCCATTTGCGAATAATCGCACCAAGTGTTGTCACCTTCTCACCCAGCTGCTTGGCGATGGTCTTGTAGCCCATTCCAGCCTTGTGTAGGTCTACAATCTTGTCCCTGACATCCTTGGAGAGCTCTTTGGTCTTGGCCATGGTGGAGAGTTTGGAATCTGATTGATTGATTGCTTCTGTGGACAGGTGTCTTTTATACAGGTAACAAGCTGAGATTAGGAGCACTCCCTTTAAGAGTGTGCTCCTAATCTCAGCTCGTTACCTGTATAAAAGACACCTGTGAGCCTGAAATCTTTCTGATTGAGAGGGGGTCAAATACTTATTTCCCTAATTAAAATGCAAATCAATTTATAACATTTTTGACATGCGTTTTTCTGGATTTTTTTGTTGTTATTCTGTCTCGCACTGTTCAAATAAACCTACCATTAAAATTATAGACTGATCATTTCTTTGTCAGTGGGCAAACGTACAAAATCAGCAGGGGATCAAATACATCAGTCTGTATTTATGTATGGGGGCAATCTTCCGATAGTACATGAGAATACAGTATTGATTCAATAGCTTCGAGCTGCTACAGTATCAAAAGAAGAAGGGGGGACAAAGGGTATCGGCTCAACCACATCAACAACCATTAATTTACTTTTAACATTTTATTAGAGCAAAATAAATGTGTTTGAACAAAGTTTTTTTCCCCTTCTCTCCTCATGCAGAGCTCCAGCTGGCCCACAGTAGCAGCAGAGTGCTGGTGTAGACGACCAGGATTAGCAGGTAGACTCGGAACAGTAGGAGGTCCACCTTACAGCAGAGGGCCACCCAGTCAGCCTGGGCTGAGTCGTCACTCACTCCCTCCTGCAGGTAGAGCCTCAGGGCCACCACCTCCTGGAGAAGCCTCTCCAGCCGAGGAGCACTCTCCTGGGGCTCGCTCAGGGACAGCAGTTCCTCTGGAGCCAGGTCAAACTCATAGCCTGGTGGGACAACATGTAAGTGGGGTTTTGATGGGGTGATGATGGGGTTGGACACATGACTGTCAAAAGAGATGATATTCTGTTGCTACATCGCAATCTTAACAAGTAAATTAAATAAAAGTCAAACTGTCGATTGAATAGGTATATGTCTAGACATACTGTAACGGTGTATTTTCTCTCTGATCGATTTGATGTTAACACAGAGGAACATAGAGGTGTGGTCAACATGATAGTAAACATGTCAGAGCTGGCCATTACATATCAAAGAGAATAAGAAATCTGAGGTAAATAAATCTGTGGAAAGTTAGGAAAACCACCACCTGCTAAGCGTTTGGTCCTAATACCTAGTCACACTCTTATGTCCTATGACCATACAAAGATCCCCAACAACACAGGTCCCCTCTCACCCCCACACTGATCCACATCGCCCAGTGTTTTGACAGAAGTGAAGTTGCTCTCGAGGAAGGTCTGACTGGACGAGCCGTACTTATCGAGGAGGCAGGCGGACACTGACATCTCCTTGACCTCCTTCTCATTGTGGTGGAGGAGCTTCACTACAAATATGGAGATGGCTAGATTCAGCACCAGCAGCGCCATGCACACCGCAAAGAACACACCTATAAGATGGAGAACACCAAACATCAACAATACACCCGTTAGAAAATGACAAATCTTAATTTTTCAAGGACATGTCTTAGATCAGAAATACATTTATGTCTCAAGACATTTCATGTCACAAAGCATTGGCCATGGCTGGGTATGAAGGGCAAGCTTGGTGTGTCAAACAGTATGACAGAACATTCAAAACAAAGATGAGGAGACGAGCTGGTGTAGGATACCTATGAGTGGTGTTCTGATGGCGGTGGCAGGCATCTCATCCATCAGGTTGACCCTAAAGACAGTGTAGCCCAGGAGGATACTGGTCTTGAAGGTGATGCGCGTGCCACTGTTGGGCGGCAGGTAGAAGCTGATGACGTTCACCACCATGAGGAAGATGCTTGGGATGAGCAGACTCACCACATACAGCAGGGGGCGCCGGCGGATCAACACCTGACCAGTGGGGGTGAGAGGGAGTGAAAAAGAGAGAGAGAGAGAGTTTGACTTTTCTATTTCATGTCACACGTTGGTCGAGAATGTGTTTGAACTCCCCCATAAGTGAGAAATTGAGAAAAACTATGTTTTCCCCTCACTAACTTAAACCTAAATCTGCCCCATTTTAGCTATAGATATCAACTGTACTTTTCTCAACTGAAACACAAGAAAACCCTATTCCACAGTATTACCCTCCTGTCCTCCTCCAGTACCCCAAAACACATAAATCCCCGCTTCCACAATGAGCCGTAGTGTAAAGGTAACCCAACGAGCCCTGCTGGATCGACACTTCATCATTAAGTGCCCTCCTGAGCTGAATGTACAACAGCAGCCCTGCCTAGACTATCCTTGCAGGCAGTCTCTCCCCCACCTGCACCAGGCCCAGGGCCCATTTCTCTGGCAGAACAAGACGGCCATTGATCAGCCGCCACAGAGACAGCCTCATTATGGTGCCTCTCTCTCTCAGCATGCTGGACGCGCCTCATCCTCATCTATTAGCATTAGCACTTAATCCTGTCCGTGAAGCCCTGGCTGATCTCTTTAACACCATCACAACAGGAGGACCAGGAGGAGGGGATGGCTAAAAACCTCCTATCGATTCTCAATCTGATTTAGTTGTCATTGTACAGTCACAAGTGTGTATCTTTTTGTTTCCTGTTGGATAGACATCAAACCATATAGAAAATCCCACTAACACACCTAGAGTGGGGGAAAAAATTATTTAGTCAGCCACCAATTGTGCAAGTTCTCCCACTTAAAAAGATGAGAGAGGCCTGTAATTTTCATCATAGGTACACGTCAACTATGACAGACAAATTGAGAGAAAAAAAATCCAGAAAACCACATTGTAGGATTTTTTATGAATTTATTTGCAAATTATGGTGGAAAATAAGTATTTGGTCGCCTACAAACAAGCAATATTTCTGGCTCTCACAGACCTGTAACTTCTTCTTTAAGAGGCTCCTCTGTCCTCCACTCGTTACCTGTATTAATGACACCTGTTTGAACTTGTTATCAGTATAAAAGACACCTGTCCACAACCTCAAACAGTCACACTCCAAACTCCACTATGGCCAAGACCAAAGAGCTGTCAAAGGACACCAGAAACAAAATTGTAGACCTGCACCAGGCTGGGAAGACTGAATCTGCAATAGGTAAGCAACTTGGTTTGAAGAAATCAACTGTGGGAGCAATTATTAGGAAATGGAAGACATACAAGACCACTGATAATCTCCCTCGATCTGGGGCTCCATGCAAGATCTCACACCGTGGGGTCAAAATGATCACAAGAACGGTGAGCAAAAATCCCAGAACCACACGGGGGGACTTAGTGAATGACCTGCAGAGAGCTGGGACCAAAGTAACAAAGCCTACCATCAGTAACACACTATGCCGCCAGGGACTCAAATCCTGCAGTGCCAGACGTGTCCCCCTGCTTAAGCCAGTACATGTCCAGGCCCGTCTGAAGTTTGCTAGAGTGCATTTGGATGATCCAGAAGAGGATTGGGAGAATGTCATATGGTCAGATGAAACCAAAATAGAACTTTTTGGTAAAAACTCAACTCGTCGTGTTTGGAGGACAAAGAATGCTGAGTTGCATCCAAAGAACACCATACCTACTGTGAAGCATGGGGGTGGAAACATCATGCTTTGGGGCTGTTTCTCTGCAAAGGGACCAGGACGACTGATCCGTGTAAAGGAAAGAATGAATGGGGCCATGTATCGTGAGATTTTGAGTGAAAACCTCCTTCCATCAGCAAGGGCATTGAAGATGAACCGTGGCTGGGTCTTTCAGCATGACAATGATCCCAAACACACCGCCCGGGCAACGAAGGAGTGGCTTCGTAAGAAGCATTTCAAGGTCCTGGAGTGGCCTAGCCAGTCTCCAGATCTCAACCCCATAGAAAATCTTTGGAGGGAGTTGAAAATCCGTGTTGCCCAGCAACAGCCCCAAAACATCACTGCTCTAGAGGAGATCAGCATGGAGGAATGGGCCAAAATACCAGCAACAGTGTGTGAAAACCTTGTGAAGACTTACAGAAAACGTTTGACCTGTGTCATTGCCAACAAAGGGTATATAACAAAGTATTGAGAAACTTTTGTTATTGACCAAATACTTATTTTCCACCATAATTTGCAAATAAATTCATTAAAAATCCTACAATATGATTTTCTGGATTTTTTTTCTCATTTTGTCTGTCATAGTTGACGTGTACCTATGATGACAATTACAGGCCTCTCTCATCTTTTTAAGTGGGAGAACTTGCACAATTGGTGGCTGACCAAATACTTTTTTCCCCCACTGTATTCACATATTCCATATTTACTGACTGACTGGAAATGTATTGCTGTATAAGTGTAT
Source organism: Coregonus lavaretus (assembly GCF_964263955.1). Lineage (NCBI taxonomy): Eukaryota > Metazoa > Chordata > Actinopteri > Salmoniformes > Salmonidae > Coregonus > Coregonus lavaretus. The sequence goes on from NC_140002.1 coordinate 19,519,783, forward strand.
ACAGATGGCACTAGACGTATAGGTCATATTTGTATTTCTTCAAATACTTTCCTTCAAATCAGGTATCTGAAGGGAAACACAGAGAGACCTAGATCTGGTAACTGTAGGCACACACGTTGAACTGGATGTGGGCATAGTCTCTGTCGTCCAGGCGGAGCTGCCAATAGCGGGAGGGCACAGAGCTCCCACTCGCCATCGTCCATAAACGACTTCTGATCATTGGCGATCTCCTCCACACTCCTCCACAGAGTCAGGTTCACCTCACTCACTGCATACATGATTGTGGAGGTCAGGGAGAGAGCTTAGTAAGACTTAATGACACTCAGTCAATATGACCTGCTATTGATTTGATACTATATTAAATTACCAATTGTATGGGTTTTATGTGCACGTGTTTGTGTATTTAATACTGTATGTGCCATAGCCTTATGAATATACACCATCAGTCAAAAGTTTGGACACACCTACTCTTTCAAGGGTTTTTCTTTATTTTGAAAAAGTTTTACATTGTAGAATAACAGTGAAGACATCAAAACTATGAAATAACGCATATGGAATCATGTAGTAACCAAAAAAGTGTTAAACAAATCAAAATATATTTTATATTTGAGATTCTTCAAATAGCCACCCTTTGCCTTGATGACAGCATTGCACACTCTTGGCATTCTCTCAACCAGCTTCATGAGGTAGTCACCTGGAATGCATTTCAATTAACAGGTGAGCCTTGTTAAAAGTTAATTTGTGGAATTTCTTTCCTTCTTAATGCGTTTGAGACAATCAGTTGTGTTGTGACAAGGTGTGTGTGTGTGGGGGAAGATAGCCCTATTTGGTAAAAGACCAAGTCCATATTATGGCAAGAACAGATCAAATAAGCAAAGAGAAATGACAGTCCATCATTACTTTAAGACATGAAGGTCAGTCAATCTGGAAAATGTCAAGAACTTTGAAGGTTTCTTCAAGTGCAGTCGCAAAAACCATCAAGCGCTATGGTGAAACTGGCTCTCATGAGGACCGCCACAGGAATGGAAGACCCAGAGTTACCTCTGCTGCAGAGGATAAATTCATTAGAGTTACCAGCCTCAGAAATTGCAGCCCAAATAAATGGTTCACAGAGTTCAAGTAACAGACACATCTCAACATCAACTGTTCAGAAGCGACTGTGAATCAGGCCTTCATGGTCAAATTACTGCAAAGGAACCACGACTAAAGGACACCAATAAGAAGAAGAAACTTGCTTGGGCCAAGAAACACGAGCAATGGACATTAGACCGGTGGAAATTTGTCCTTCGGTCTGGAGTCCAAATTTGAGATTTTGGTTCAAACCGCCGTGTCTTTGTGAGACATGGTGTGGGTGAACGGATTATCTCTGCATGTGTAGTTCCCACCGTAAAGCATGGAGGAGGAGGTGTTATAGTGTGGGGGTGCATTGTGGTGACACTGTCTGTGATTTATTTATAATAATAATAATAATATGCCATTTAGCAGACGCTTTTATCCAAAGCGACTTACAGTCATGTGTGCATAAATTTTTACGTATGGGTGGTCCCAGGGATCGAACTCACTACCCTGGCTTTACAAGCACCATGCTCTACCAACTGAGCTACAGAGGACCACAATTATTTAGAATTGAAGGCACACTTAACCAGCATGGCTACCACAGCATTGTGCAGCGATACGCCATCCCATCTGGTTTGGGCTTAGTGAGACTATCATTTGTTTTTAAACAGGACAATGACCCAAAACACCTCCAGGCTGTGTAAGGGCTATTTGACCAAGAAGGAGAGTGATAGAGTGCTGCATCAGATGACCTGTACTCCCCGATCACCTGACCTTAACACAATTGAGATGGTTTGGGATGAGTTGGACCGCAGAGTGAAGAAAAAGCAGCCAACAAGTGCTCAGCATATGTGGGAACTCCTTTAAGACTGTTGGAAAAAGCATTCCTCATGAAGCTGGTTGAGAGAATGCCAAGAGTGTGCAAAGCTGTCATCAAGGCAAAGGGTGGCTATTTGAAGAATCTAAAATAAAAAATATATTTTGATGTAGCACTTTTTTGTTTACTACATGATTCCATATGTGTTATTTCATAGTTTTGATGTCTTCACTATTATTCTACAATATAAAAATAAGAACAACCCTTGAATGAGTAGGTGTGTCCAAACCTTTGACTGGTACTGTATTTTGTCTATGGAATGGTATGCCATTGTTATTTTGCACTTCTAATTGTGTGTTTTAGACACGTCATCCATCTGTGCATATCCAGATGTACTGTATAGTCATTTGACTGGGTAATAATGTTAGCGTGTTTACAGCTCTCTATGCTAACCTGAGTGAAGCCAGCTGCGGAAGGTCAGAGTGCAGTTCTGCTTGTCGAAGGGGAAGGCGTACAACTCCAAGTCACACGCAGACACCACCTGGATAGGCTTGTTGTTTTTCACCATGCCCAATGAGTTGACATACACATAGGGGATGGCAGGGGACTCCCCTACATCCACACTAACAGGGGGAAGAACACGACTTATGGGTAAGACAAGAGTTCCAGCTGCTTACAGTACTGTATGTCGAACATGAGACACTCTGACCCTGGTCAACACACTTCCTTGTCAGTCCGTCATTTTAAATTAAAAGGCCAAATGTTGAACATTTCTGAGAAGAGTCTGTGGGTATTGAGTAATCGGATGACATGTTATGTAATTTGAACAGGAATACATAGTGTCAATTCTTACAATTCACTGATGATGAGATCGGGCACCCATATAGCGTCAGAGGACAGGGAGATCTCAGTGATCCCGTCAAACTCCTCGGGGTCCCATACCAGGAACTCATCAGTCCATATCTGACATCATAAACAGGAAATACATCACAAGACCATTCATATGAAGTACATGACATATGGGTGCCTGACTGTTTTGGCATTCAATAACACAATTGTTGCATGCCAGACAAGGCTGAAGACGCATTGGCTGAAGCAGGCTCCCTGTCTTTCAGACAGACATGCTATACATGGAAAACAACCATGTGAAAACCATGTCTAAGCAGAAGCTTTATATATATTATATAACTGACATGGAACACAGGCACAGGATTCGTAGCAACAGATAAATGTGGTACACATGTTAAGGCAGACATAATGTGCATTATTCACTCATAATATCTGAAGAGAACATTGCATTTGTATAAGTACACCAACGGCATTGTCTTTCAGTGTTTTTGAACAAAATACTGAACATTTGATGTTTGACTTTAGGTGTACCCTCTGGCGCTCAATCAATGGCACAAGGACAAGCGGCGGATGGGAAAATGAGCGAAGTCAACAAGGGTGTTGCAACTGCATTAAAGTGAATGGAGAGTGAGCCTGGAGACTCATATCTGCTGGCCCCACCGAACAAATCAACCCTAATGAGATTCTCCTCATCCTGATTTTATTTTCATGTTGTTTTTTTCAATGGCTCACTCCACCACTCCATTGAAACTATAAATATGATGCGTAGAAGTGATTATTCCTTGAAGGGGTAATTAAAGTAATGACATTCTAAAATATTCCTATTTGTGGATGGGGCCAGTGATGGTTTTACATTGCATGAACATTTTGAAATGTATGTTTAATACCAATAGAAGAACACAATTCATACCAACCTGCCGGTACCAAATGCTTGTGGTTACTTGCTGTGTCTTTCCATCCTGCAAAAATAAATTATTGAGTATTACTTTTGTATTACATTTTTGGGTGTAAATTATTTGTGCAGACTATTGAAATGTCTAGCTACAAATGGTCCAAATGTATTTACTGATACAAGATTAATATTTAATACCAAAAAAAAAACATCAACAATATTTTCATTTCCTGTGTTACATACAGTGGGGAAAAAAAGTATTTAGTCAGCCACCAATTGTGCAAGTTCTCCCACTTAAAAAGATGAGAGAGGCCTGTAATTTTCATCATAGGTACACGTCAACTATGACAGACAAATTGAGAGAAAAAAAATCCAGAAAACCACATTGTAGGATTTTTAATGAATTTATTTGCAAATTATGGTGGAAAATAAGTATTTGGTCACCCACAAACAAGCAAGATTTCTAGCTCTCACAGACCTGTACACACCGCCCGGGCAACGAAGAAGTGGCTTCGTAAGAAACATTTTAAGGTCCTAGAGTGGCCTAGCCAGTCTCCAGATCTCAACCCCATAGAAAATCTTTGGAGGGAGTTGAAAGTCTGTGTTGCCCAGCGACAGCCCCAAAACATCACTGCTCTAGAGGAGATCTGCATGGAGGAATGGGCCAAAATACCAGCAACAGTGTGTGAAAACCTTGTGAAGACTTACAGAAAACGTTTGACCTGTGTCATTGCCAACAAAGGGTATATAACAAAGTATTGAGAAACTTTTGTTATTGACCAAATACTTATTTTCCACCATAATTTGCAAATAAATTCATTTAAAATCCTACAATGTGATTTTCTGTTTTTTTTTCTCATTTTGTCTGTCATAGTTGACGTGTACCTATGATGAAAATTACAGGCCTCTCTCATCTTTTTAAGTGGGAGAACTTGCACAATTGGTGGCTGACTAAATACTTTTTTCCCCCACTGTATTACCAGAAACATGGCAGGTAATCATATTGTATTTTAATTTAAATAATGAATTATTTAGATAAGGCTATATTGGATTCTTTACCACATCAAAGACAGACTGCATTATGAGGTCTATGTGGATGAGTATGGGACTGGTCCAGTTCTGAACAGGTCTTACTCCACAGTCGTATTTACGCAGGAGGGTCCTGGTGAGCTGGTTCAGAGCAGACCTCTTGGGTTTATCTGCTACCAGTTCAGCCAGAGGGGCTGAATGGAAGTCAAGTAGTAAATCAATCATATGAAATTCAACTCATTGATATATAGGATTTCAAAAAATTCCCAGGTTTTCCAGAAATCCTGGTTGGAGCATTCCGATTTTCCTGCTTATTTCCAGGAATCTTCCAACAGGGATTTCTGGAAACCTGGGAATTTGGGGAAAGTTAGCAGAATGTTTAACCCTATTGATATATCAAATAAAATGCCTACCCCATCCATCTTGCATATGACAGAAATCTACCTGATGATTTACGGTATTCATCTGTTCTCAACATGATTATTGTGTAATTTTTTTAAGACAGAATAATCTTCCATGTGTTATGTTTTAAGACATTGTGTCTCCACAACAATTAACTACAATCCACTACTAAGAATGAAAAACATATTTAGGAAGCATAATGAATAAACATATTATTATCATTAAATTGAAAATATTTTACCATCCATGCATTCATTTATTTGTAAGTGACAGGAAATTGCATGATATTCTTCATTCATCTGTCTCACAGATAGGGTTGCAGAATTCTGGTAACTTTCACAAAATTCCCAGGTTTTCCAGAAATCCCAGTTGGAATATTCCTGGAATCAGGAAGGGAAAAGCTGGAAGTCCGGGAATCCTCCAGTCGGGATTTCTGGAAAAACCTGGGAATTCTGAGGAAGTTACCAGAATTTTGTAACCCTAGTTTCAGAGTTGGTTAAAACCCTGAGATTCAAACAGATGGACTTCCTAAGATCATATTATTGGATTTACAGGATAGGAAACTCACAGAAGGGTTCCATTAAGTCATACATTTGCTATAAAATAACAAATAGCATTATAATAAAACAACACACTCAGACATTGGAATAAGTTCTTTCAATATGACTGGTCATTTCAGACCAAGTTAAAAATGTATTTGAAAACAGTTAATAGCAATGAGTAGAAACTACTGTCATTAACATGTCAATCATCTTTAAATGTTGCCTGTTTCATGTAGACAATTCCTGATAGCACTGACTGGTAAACTGGTCTTTAATGTTTGTATTTAATTCATATTTATGGATATTTAATCCATTGTGTTATAGGTGATTGTAGAAGAGGAAAACTGTGTGAGTGAATCTTACCTGAGCTCAGTAGGAGCCAGAAGACTGATAACATGTTGAGCAACCAGTTTGATACACCTAAATCTCCCCTCCAAAATGTAATGTCAGATGATCTTCAAAGTCATTTTCCTTTCTTTCTGTTTAGTTTCTTTCTGAAATTAATTCTGAATAGTTTGTCTGAAGATGTCTCTTCTTTACTCGGTTTTAACAGTAAATGGACCTGTGTGTGAAAGTTTGTGGCATCTGTATTGATTTTCTATTAGCATGGTAAGATTATACTTTTTTTTACCTTTGGAATTGAGACTGTTCAGCAGCCTGGTCTCATAGACTACACATAACATAGTAAATGTAAATCCGGGACACTCAAATTAGTATGATACGTTATGTTTGGTATGGTTACATAAGACAGATGGTTACTTAACGGCAAAAAAAAAGTTGGTTGGGGTGAATCGGTGGGTGAATCACGGGCAACTTTAGCATTTTAGCTAATTAGCAACTTTTCAACTACTTACTACTTTTTAGTTAGTTTAAAACTACTTAGCATGTTAGATAACCCTTCCCCTAACCTTAACCCTTTTAGCTAACCCTTCCCCTAACCCTAACCCTAACCTTAACCCTTTAACCTAACTCCTAAAACTTAACCCTAACCTTAACCCTAACCCCTAACCCTAACCCTAACCCTTAGCCTAGCTAACATTAGCATATCATACATTTTGCAAATTCGTAACATATTGTACTTTTGCAAATTCGTAACATACAGTACCAGTCAAAGGTTTGGACACACCTACTCATTCAAGGGTTTTTCTTTATTTTTACTATTTTTTACATTGTAGAATAATAGTGAAGATATCAAGACTATGAAATAACACATATGGAATCATGTAGTAAACAAAAAAAGTGTTATACAAATCAAAATATATTTTATATTTGAGATTCTTCAAATAGTCACCCTTTGCCTTGATGACAGCTTTGCACACTCTTGGCTTTCTCTCAACCAGCTTCACCTGGAATGCTTTTCCAACAGTCTTGAAGGAGTTCCTACATATGCTGAGCACTTGTTGGCTGCTTTTCCTTCACTCTGCCGTCCGACTCATCCCAAACCATCTCAATTGGGGGGAGGTCGGGGGATTGTGGAGGCCAGGTCATCTGATGCAGCACTCTATCACTCTCCATCTTGGTAAAATAGCCCTTACACAGCCTAGAGGTGTGTTGGGTCATTGTCCTGTTGAAAAACAAATGATAGTCCCACTAAGCCCAAACCAGATGGGATGGCGTATCACTGCAGAATGCTGTGGTAGCCATGCTGGTTAAGTGTGCCTTGAATTCTAAATAAATCACAGATAGTGTCACCACAAAGCACCCCCACACCATTCCTCCTCCATGCTTTACGGTGGAAAATACACATGCGGAGATCATCCGTTCACCCACACCGCGTCTCACAAAGCCACGGCGGTTGGAACCAAAAATCCACCGGTCTAATGTCCATTGCTCGTGTTTCTTGGCCCAAGCAGGTCTCTTCTTCTTATTGGTGTCCTTTAGTAGTGGTTTCTTTGCAGCAATTTGTACATGAAGGCCTGATTCACACAGTCCCCTCTGAACAGTTTATGTTGAGATGTGTCTGTTACTTGAACTCTGTGAACCATTTATTTGGGCTCCATTTCTGAGACTGGTAACTCTAATGAACATATCCTCTGCAGCAGAGGTAACTCTGGGTCTTCCATTCCTGTGGTGGTCCTCATGAGAGCCAGTTTCATCATAGCGCTTCATGGTTTTTGCGACTGCACTTGAAGAAACGTTCAAAGTTCTTGATATTTTCCGGATTGACTGACCTTCATGTCTTAAAGTAATGATGGACTGTCGTTTCTCTTTGCTTATTTGAGCTGTTCTTGCCATAATATGGACTTGGTCTTTTACCAAATAGGGCTATCTTCTGTATAGCCCTCCTACCTTGTCACAACACAACTGATAGGCTCAAACGCATTAAGAAGGAAAGAAATTCCACAAATGCTGAACTGAACATATCATACTAAATGGAGTGTCTCGGATTTATGTACAAAATAATATGAAATGCTCTGAGACAGCCGCCAGCGCAGTGGCGATTTTAGCATATAAATCTTGGTGGGGAAAACGTAAAAAAACAAAATGTTTGATGCATGCCAGCAAAGCCACAACACTAAACAATACATTAATTGCACTATAACGGTAACAAACGGTGGACACAAACTGTTAGGGCCTACATAAAGCTGTCCCAACAGCAGAGTTGTCTTTTTAGCACCATGGAGGGAATCTTTACCACTGCTACACCTGGCTATCAGCGGAGCCTTGTCTGGCAGCGAAACAGTTCATTCAGCCTAATTTACTGCCTTTTAAAAAAAACATAGCTGATGTGGCTGACTTCCTTAAACAAATATGGTTTCTACTGACAATTGAGATGTACAAACTATGGCATAAGGGAACGATGACCGGATAAGAGGCAATCCATCATTTCGATTAAGACATTAATGAGCGAGCTAAGACGGACATAGTCAATATAGCTATTTGTCCAGCACTTTTGAAATGTACAGCGACAGAATTCAGAACATGGGCCGTTCTTACAGTATTCTCCCTGTACACCAAGTCAGAACCGTATGATAAATAAAGGGGGCATATAAGCAGACAATGAAAGTTCTTACAGTATTCCATGATGACATTTCTCTAAAACAGGTTATAGGCTGTTTTCCCCATTATGTAGCGAGTCGGAGTCTGAGTCTGAGTCTTCTCTAGTCTCTACTCCTCCCGTTACGGGGTCTGAGACGCCGAAGGCTCCCACCATTAGCTCTGACAAATTGAAAACCCTAGTCATTGGCGACTCCATTACCCGCAGTATTAGACTTAAAACGAATCACCCAGCGATCATACACTGTTTACCAGGGGGCAGGGCTACCGACGTTAAGGCTAATCTAAAGATGGTGCTGGCTAAAGCTAAAACTGGCGAGTGTAGAGAGTATAGAGATATTGTTATCCACGTCGGCACCAACGATGTTAGGATGAAACAGTCAGAGGTCACCAAGTGCAACATAGCTTCAGCGTGTAAATCAGCTAGAAAGATGTGTCGGCATCGAGTAATTGTCTCTGGCCCCCTCCCAGTTAGGGGAAGTGACGAGCTCTACAGCAGAGTCTCAGCACTTAATCGCTGGTTGAAAACTGTTTTCTGCCCCTCCCAAAAGATAACATTTGTGGATAATTGGCCCTCTTTCTGGGACTCACCCACAAACAGGATCAAGCCTGACCTGCTGAGGAGTGACGGACTCCATCCTAGCTGGAGGGGTGCTCTCCTCTTATCTACCAACATAGATAGGGCTCTAACTCCTTTAGCCCCACAGTGAAATAGGGTGCAGGCCAGGCAGCAGGCTGTTAGCCAACCTGCCAGCTTAGTGGAGTCTGCCAATAGCATAGTCAGTGTAGTCAGCTCAGCCATACCCATTGAGACTGTGTCTGTGCCTCGACCTAGGTTGGGCAAAACTAAACATGGTGGTGTCCACCCTAGCAATCTTATTAGGATAAAGACCTCCTCCATTCCTGCCATTATTGAAAGAGATCGTGATACCTCACATCTCAAAATAGGGTTACTTAATGTTAGATCCCTCACTTCAAAGGCAGTCATAGTCAATGAACTAATCACTGATCATAATCTTGATGTGATTGGCCTGACTGAAACATGGCTTAAGCCTGATGAATTTGCTGTGTTAAATGAGGCCTCACCTCCTGGTTACACTAGTGACCATATTCCCCGTGCATCCCGCAAAGGCGGAGGTGTTGCTAACATTTACGATAGCAAATTTCAATTTACAAAAAAAAAAATGACGTTTTCATCTTTCGAGCTTCTAGTCATGAAATCTATGCAGCCTACTCAATCACTTTTTATAGCTACTGTTTACAGGCCTCCTGGGCCATATACAGCGTTCCTCTCTGAGTTTCCTGAATTCCTATCAGACCTTGTAGTCATAGCAGATCATATTCTAATTTTTGGTGATTTTAATATTCACATGGAGAAGTCCACAGACCCACTCCAAAAGTCCTTCGGAGCCATTATCGACTCAGTGGGTTTTGTCCAACATGTCTCTGGACCTACTCACTGCCACAGTCATACTCTGGACCTAGTTTTGTCCCATGGAATAAATGTTGTAGATCTTAATGTTTTTCCACAAAATCCTGGACTATCGGACCACCATTTTATTACGTTTGCAATCGCAACAAATAATCTGCTCAGACCCCAACCAAGGAGCATCAAAAGTCGTGCTATAAATTCTCAGACAACACAAAAATTCATTGATGCCCTTCCAGACCCCTTCTGCCTACCCAAGGACGTCAGAGGACAAAAATCAGTTAACCACTTAACTGAGGAACTAAATTTAACCTTGCACAATACCCTAGATGCAGTTGCACCCCTAAAAACGAAAAACATTTGTCATAAGAAACTAGCTCCCTGGTATACAGAAAATACCCGAGCTTTGAAGCAAGCTTCCAGGAAATTGGAACGGAAATGGCGCCACACCAAACTGGAAGTCTTCCGACTAGCTTGGAAAGACAGTACCGTGCAGTACCGAAGAGCCCTCACTGCTGCTCGATCATCCTACTTTTCCAAATTAATCGAGGAAAATAAGAACAATCCAAAATTTCTTTTTGATACTGTTGCAAAGCTAACTAAAAAGCAGCATTCCCTAAGAGAGGATGGTTTTCACTTCAGCAGTGATAAATTCATGAACTTCTTTGAGGAAAAGATCATGACCATTAGAAAGCAAATTACGGACTCCTCTTTGAATCTGCGTATTCCTCCAGGGCTTAGCTGTCCTGGATCTGCACAGCTCTGCGAGGGCCTGGGATCGGGAGAGACACTTAAGTGTTTTAGTACTATATCTCTTGACACAATGATGAAAATAATCATGGCCTCTAAACCTTCAAGCTGCATACTGGATCCTATTCCTACTAAACTGCTGAAGGAGCTGCTTCCTGTGCTTGGCCCTCCTATGTTGAACATAATAAACAGCTCTCTATCCACCGGATGTGTACCAAACTCACTAAAAGTGGCAGTGATAAAGCCTCTCTTGAAAAAGCCAAACCTTGACCCGGAAAATATAAAAAACTATCGGCCAATATCGAATCTTCCATTCCTCTCAAAAATTTTAGAAAAAGCTGTTGCGCAGCAACTCACTGCCTTTCTGAAGACAAACAATGTATACGAAATGCTTCAGTCTGGTTTTAGACCCCATCATAGCACTGAGACTGCACTTGTGAAGGTGGTAAATGACCTTTTAATGGCGTCAGACCGAGGCTCTGCATCTGTCCTCGTGCTACTAGACCTTAGTGCTGCCTTTGACACCATCGATCACCACATTCTTTTGGAGAGACTGGAAACCCAAATTGGTCTACACGGACAAGTTCTGGCCTGGTTTAGATCCTACCTGTCGGAAAGATATCAGTTTGTCTCTGTGAATGGTCTGTCCTCCGACAAATCAACTGTACATTTCGGTGTTCCTCAAGGTTCCGTTTTAGGACCACTATTGTTTTCACTATATATTTTACCTCTTGGGGATGTTATTCGAAAACATAATGTTAACTTTCACTGCTATGCGGATGACACACAGCTGTACATTTCAATGAAGCATGGTGAAGCCCCAAAATTGCCCTCGCTAGAAGCCTGTGTTTCAGACATAAGGAAGTGGATGGCTGAAAACTTTTTACTTTTAAACTCGGACAAAACAGAGATGCTTGTTCTAGGTCCCAAGAAACAAAGAGATCTTCTGTTAAATCTGACAATTCATCTTGATGGTTGTAAAGTCGTCTCAAATAAAACTGTGAAGGACCTAGGCGTTACTCTTGACCCTGATCTCTCTTTTGACGAACATATCAAGACTGTTTCAAGGACAGCTTTTTTCCATCTACGTAACATTGCAAAAATCAGAAATTTTCTGTCCAAAAATGATGCAGAAAAATTAATCCATGCATTTGTTACTTCTAGATTAGACTACTGCAATGCTCTATTTTCCGGCTACCCGGATAAAGCACTAAATAAACTTCAGTTAGTGCTAAATACGGCTGCTAGAATCCTGACTAGAACCAAGAAATTTGATCATATTACTCCAGTGCTAGCTTCCCTACACTGGCTTCCTGTTAAGGCAAGGGCTGATTTCAAGGTTTTACTGTTAACCTATAAAGCGTTACATGGGCTTGCTCCTACCTATCTTTCCGAGTTGGTCCTGCCGTACATACCAATACGTACGCTACGGTCACAAGACGCAGGCCTCCTAATTGTCCCTAGAATTTCTAAGCAAACAGCGGGAGGCAGGGCTTTCTCCTATAGATCTCCATTTTTATGGAACAGTCTGCCTACCCATGTGAGAGACGCAGACTCGGTCTCAACCTTTAAGTCTTTACTGAAGACTTATCTCTTCAGTAGGTCATATGATTGAGTGTAGTCTGGCCCAGGAGTGTGAAGGTGAACGGAAAGGCTGGAGCAACGAACAGCCCTTGCTGTCTCTGCCAGGCCGGTTCCCCTCTCCACTGGGGTTCTCTGCCTCTAACCCTGTTGCAGGGGCTGAGTCACTGGCCTGCTGGTGCTCTTTCATGCCGTCCCTGGGAGGGGTGCGTCACTTGAGTGGGTTGAGTTACTGACGTGATCTTCCTGTCTGGGTTGGCGCCCCCCCCCCCCCTTGGTTTGTGCTGTGGTGGAGACCTCTGTGGGCTATACTCGGCCTTGTCTCAGGATTGTAAGTTGGTGGTTGGGGATATCCCTCTAGTGGTGCGGGGGCTGTGCTTTGGCGGAGTGGGTGGGGTTATATCCTTCCTGTTTGGCCCTGTCCGGGGGTTTCTTCGGATGGGGCCACAGTGTCTCCGGACCGCTCCTGTCTCAGCCTCCAGTATTTATGCTGCAGTAGTTTATGTGTCGGGGGGCTGGGGTTAGTTGGTTATACCTGGAGTACTTCTCCTGTCTTATCCAGTGTCCTGTGTGAATTTAAGTATGCTCTCTCTAATTCTCTCGTTCTCTCTTTCTCTCTGAGAACCTGAGCCCTAGGACCATACGTCAGGACTACCGGGCATGATGACACCCTGCTGCCCCCAGTCCGCCTGGCCTTGCTGCTATTCCAGTTTCAACTGTTCTGCCTGCGGCTACGAAACCCCTACCTGTCCCAGACCTGCTGTTTTCAACTCTAAATGATCGGCTATGAAAAGCCAACTGAGAGACCTGAGCCCTAGGACCATACGTCGGGACTACCGGCCGTGGTGACTCCTTGCTATCCCCAGTCCGCCTGGCCTTGCTGCTATTCCAGTTTAAACTGTTCTGCCTGCGGTTATGGAACCCCTACCTGTCCCAGACCTGCTGTTTTAAACTCTAATGATCGGCTATGAAAAGCCAACTGAGATTTATTCCTGATTATTATTTGACCATGCTTGTCACTTATGAACATTTTTGAACATCTTGGCATGGTTCTGTTATAATCTCCACCCGGCACAGCCAGAAGAGGACTGGCCACCCCTCATAGCCTGGTTCCTCTCTAGGTTTCTTCCTAGGTTTTGCCTTTCTAGGGAGTTTTTCCTAGCCACCGTGCTTCTACACCTGCATTACTAGCTGTTTGGGGTTTTAGGCTGGGTTTCTGTACAGCACTTCGAGATATTAGCTGATGTAAGAAGGGCTATATAAAATAAAATTGATTGATTGATTGATAGGCTACATGTGCACCACCAAGTCAGAACAGTAGGCTAAGTTATGAGGTGGCACAGCGGTCCTTGTGGGCAAATTCTCTGGATTTATGGTGCTTTCAAGACAATTGGGAACTCTGAAAAAAACAAGGTCGAATCATGACGTCAGTGATCTTCAGGTCGGAGCTCTAGAAATCCATTGTTGAATTTGCAATTTCCAACTTGTTGTGTAATGTTTATGTCCAATGCAATGGCCGATGAGCACCGATACGTTTTATCTATAATTTCTCTTCATATGACAAGGATTGAAAAGGATTTACCAGTAGATTGTCGACGTGATTCATGATGATGACTGCTTGTCTAGCTTGCTAGCTAAGATTTTGAAAGTAAGATGTTGACATGATCAGTCCAATTAAAGCTACAGTAGATATAATGTGATTTGACGTCATTTTATCTGTGGCCAATGACCTTGAGCATTCTTGGATGGGCACTTCTAATGTAAATCTATGGCAACACCCAAGGGGGCTTGAACTTGCTAGCTCTCCCTGTAGATTTTGCGGCGACTCCCCATGAGTGACAGAACACTGAGCCAATCACGGCGCAACTAGAGAAGATTACCAACCCCTATGCTCTGTATTTTCCACTGGCTGCCCCTCCACCACAGAAAGCACTGAGCTAAGCTGAACACCTACATTTTGGAGCTGCCTTACTCAAGAAAGCAAAAAATAGACCATTTTTGTATGCGGCTTTATTAACTCAATACATGTATTTTTTTTATTTATTTTTTTGCAAACTGATATGGGACACAAAATAACATGCTAAACAGGTTGGGTTCAGAGCCCCACCTGCCCTGAATGATGGGTCGCCACTGCGCCAACGCATAGCTGGAAGATTGCTGTAGATGGCTAGGTAGGCTACGTAACTGCTCATTGATTTAATAAATTAGAGTTTTTAATCCTGATGCTGAGCTAGTGTGTAGCAGCTAATTAACAGCTGTATGACCTGTTGGTAAGATGTTATCTCCCCTGTTGACTGAGGTGAATGAAGCTACAGCAGCCACGATGATAATGTCTGGGGTAATTTTTGCTTGTTCTCCAAATAGCATTTAAGCGTTTTAAAATTGTGTAGAAATGCAGTAAATGAGCTAAAACGCTTAAATGCTATTTGGAGAACAAGCAAAAATTACCCCAGACATTATCATCGTGGCTGCTGTAGCTTCATTCACCTCAGTCAACAGGGGAGATAACATCTTACCAACAGGTCATACAGCAGTTAATTAGCTGCTACACACTAGCTCAGCATCAGGATTAAAAACTCTAATTTAGTAAATGGGAGGAAACCCCCACTCAAGACCCCCCCGGTCACTTTGACATACCCTAGATTTAGCTGAAATGATTGCCTATGATGAACATATTTCATAAGAGTTTATCCTTGCACTAATATACTGTATCAATTGCCCATGACCATAGACGTAACCGCGCGCACCCACGTTGCTTGCACGCGCACGTTTTTTTGACAGGCAAGGACACCACACTGCTTTGCTTGTGTGTGGCTGTTTGACAGATGGAGTTGGTTTGACTACGAAGTAGCACTGAAGGAATTGGGGAAATAAACAAGAATTTCGGGCTTTGCTGCCATGAGAGTTGAACAACAGAGTGAACATGGGGAAAACTCAACGAATTCGGTGAGCACTAAGTAACGGAGTGGAATGACAATGCAAGTGACATTTCAAAAGCTCTAACCTTGCATGAGATTGTTAAGAACTAACCAAAACACATAACGTTACAGCCTACATTGTCTGTGTGGACAGCCACTAAATTATATATCACGACACGACCTTATTCCTCAGTGAAACAGTGAATGACACAGTTGTTTCAATTACCTCAAGTGTGGGAAATTCTGTGTTTCTAAACGGTTGTCACTAAGTATCCTGTCCTGAAAAGATGTTTGACAATTTGTCTCGTTCAACGTATCACGACAACCAGTTGGCAAAATAGTTATGTTATTTTCAATCAATCTTTTAAATAACAACAGTAATCAGAGAAAGGTAATCTTTCAAAACCACTATAACAACATACATACCATCAGTTTTGGCATATACACCAGTGTCTTAACTGGACAAAACCCCATCAGCTTTCATTTTTTATAGTTAATCTTAAACAATATGTCTCGATCCCATTTTATAGCATGATGATAACTGTATTTTTTCCCCAATTAATGTCTATCTACAGTCATCTGTGTCAGGGGTCTGTGGTGGCTTTTTGTGTGTGTCAGAGAAACACCCACTGCCTTTGTCACTCAAACCCCGGTGGCATGGTGAGTGGAATGATAAACAGAGGCGCTAGCTATCCATGTCAGGGCCCAAAATAGAGGCGGACCAAGAGGCTAAGATAGACCCCAGCTCTCCATATAAGTCTGCATGGTCCCAGGTCTGTGTGTCTGGCTGCCTTCACACTGTTACCCTGACATGTCCACCTGCTGCTATGGGGGTGAGGGCTTTATATAGCCTCACTCCCCTTAGCTGGCCCATATTATTTTAACTGTTTAGCCACTACTGATCCGGTGTATCACTTCAAAGCCTCAGCTATGGCTGGTTAAGAATACTTTTAGTTGCATTGTATTAGGTATAAATGGATGATGACTTATGTACGCTATGAATGAGTGATGTTGAACTTACACTGAGTGTACAAAACATCAAGGACTCTACAAGGTGTCTAAAGCATTCCACAGGGATGCTGGCCCATGTTGACTCCAATCCTTCCCACAGTTGTGTCAAGTTGGCTGGATGTCCTTTGGGGGGTGGACCATTCTTGATACCAATGGGAAACTGTTGAGCGTGAAAAACCCAGCAGCGTTGCAGTTCCTGACACAAACTGGTGCGCCTGGCACGTACTACCACACCCTGTTCAAAGACACTTAAATATTTTGTCTTGCCCATTCACCCTCTGAATGGCACACATACACAATCTATGTCTCAATTGTCTCAAGGCTTAAAAATCCTTCTTTAACCTGTCTCCTCCCCTTCAGCTACACTGATTGAAGTGGATTTAACAATGACATCAATAAGGGATCATATATTTCACCTGGATTCACCTGGTCAGTCTATGTCATGGAAAGAGTAGGTGTTCTTAATGTTTTGTACACTTAGGGTATTTACCAGTCTGCGGACTTAGGTGAGACTTATCTGATCTCGCAAATTGGCAGACCGTAAACAATGGGCATAGCTTTGAGGGAATGTTTCAGTTGGTTCCATCCCATTAATGTGGCATGTTTGTAATTTGTTAAGGCAGTGTTTCCCAGGGCCTCCCAAGTAGTGCAGTGGTCTAAGGCACTGCATCGAAGTGCTAGCTGTGCCACTAGAGATCCTGGTTCGAGTCCAGGCTCTGTCGTAGCCGGCCGCGACTGGGAGACCCATGGGGCGGCGCACAATTGGCCCAGCGTCTTCCAGGGTAGGGTAGGGTTTGGCTGGCAGGGATGTCCTTGTCCCATCGCGATCTAGCGACCCCTGTGGCGGGCCCGGGCGCAGTGCACGCTGACTTGGTCGCCAGGTGTACAGTGTTTCCTCCGACACATTGGTGCGGCTGGCTTCTGGGTTAAGCGGGCACTGTGTCAAGAAGCAGTGCGGCTCGGTTGGGTTGTGTTTTGGAGGATGCACGACTCTCGACCTTCGCCTCTCCCGTGTCTGTACGGGGGTTGCAGCGATGGGACAGGGACTGTAACTACTACCAATTGGATACCACAAAATTGGGGAGAAAAAGGGGTTAAAATCCCCCCCCCCCCCAAAAAAAAAAAGGCAGTGTTTCCCGAACTGGTCCTTGTGACCCTCAGCCACTCCACATATTATATAGCACACCTGATTCAACTAGACAACTAATCAGGTGTGTTAGTGTTGGAATAGATCAAATACAGGTTTGTGCAGGACTGGGACCGGTTTGGGAAACATTGGGTTTGAGTACCGACGTGGTGGTGGAACATATGGCCTCACATAGACTCATATGGCCTCACATAGACTCCGGCAACACTACTCCAGTTAAAAATGGACCTAGTAATGTGGACTGGAGGTGACATATGCACAAATCATTTTGATATGCTCTCTGTCTCTTTTTCTCAACCCAACCTGGACTCGGGGGTAGCCGTAACATAGTAAACGTTAATCCAGTACACTCCAATTAGTATGATATGTTAAGTTTACATTTACATTTACATTTACATTTACGTCATTTAGCAGACGCTCTTATCCAGAGCGACTTACAAATAGGTGCATTCACCCTATAGCCAGTGGGATAACCACTTTACAATATTTTTATTTTATTTTATTTTTTTAGGGGGGGGGGGGGGGGGGGGTAGAAGGATTACTTTATCCTATCTCAGGTATTCCTTAAAGAGGTGGGGTTTCAAATGTCTCCGGAAGGTGGTGAGTGACTCCGCTGTCCTGGCGTCGTGAGGGAGCTTGTTCCACCATTGGGGTGCCAGAGCAGCGAACAGTTTTGACTGGGCTGAGCGGGAACTATGCTTCCGCAGAGGAAGGGGAGCCAGCAGGCCAGAGGTGGATGAACGCAATGCCCTCGTTTGGATGTAGGGACTGATCAGAGCCTGAAGGTACAGAGGTGCCGATCCCCTCACAGCTCCATAGGCAAGCACCATGGTTTTGTAACAGATGCGAGCTTCAACTGGAAGCCAGTGGAGTGTGCGGAGGAGCGGGGTGACATGAGAGAACTTGGGAAGGTTGAACACCAGACGGGCTGCGGCATTCTGGATGAGTTGTAGGGCTATGCATGACTAGTGGTAATAACTTGAATTGTTAGGCTATGCATGACCAGTGTTAACTTGAATTGTTAGGCTATGCATGACTAGTGTTAACTTGAATTGTTAGGCTATGCATGACTAGTGTTAATAACTTGAATTGTTAGGCTATGCATGACTAGTGTTAATAACTTAAATGCATGACTAGTGGTAATACCTATATTTTAATATGGTATGTATTAATTTGTGGATGTCCATCATCCATTTCGTATGATAAATTACGAATTACAATTCTTATGATATGTTACAAATTGCAATTTGTACAATATGTTACAAATTGGAATATTCGTACAATATGTTACAAATTTGAAAAACATATGATATTTTACGAATTCCAATTTGTTGTGGCTAACGTTAGCTAGGTGGCTAACGTTAGCTAGGCTAGGGGTTAAGGTTAGGGTTAGGAGTTAGGTTAAATGGTTAAAGTTAGGGGAAGGGTTAGCTAACATGCTAAGTAGTTGCAAAGTAGGTAATTAGCTGCTAAAATGCTGAAGTTGTCCATGATGAGATTATCAACCTAGCCCCAGAGACAAAAAAAATCCATCAATCTTACAGTTGTAATAAAAGAGCTCCATAGCTCATCTGAGTAATTATTACTCAGCAATACTCTGTCACGCTAATCAGGGTTAAAGGATTGGAGTTTAAAGGAAAGGACTGGAAAAGATAACCTCTAGAACGTGAACTCTTTCCAATCTTGCCAGGAAGGTCATATGAACAATTGCATACCTTCATTGTAGAGACTATTTTCACCCTAGCAACAGGTTAACGGAAAGCCTTTTGTTCTTCATTGACGTTATGTCACTCCTCAGAGCCAGATGCTGATCAACCAGCTGAGGGAGATCACTGGTATCCAAGACCCACAGATCCTCCTCAGGGCCCTTAATGTGAGTACCAAACACTGTGGACAGACAGGCAGATAGGCTTAGGTTCTGCCTGCTTAATCAGTATAACGTTGTCATATTGTAGATAGATAGATAGATAGACAGTAACCTAAGCCAACTCAAAGTTTATTGATTTCTGCTTGGTGGTCCAGGCCTATCATACACCTAAACCATTTCTTAGATATTGTTCAGCTAAATGATTGGCCTGTCTCAATGACACTATGAGAGGACTTCAAGGTAGGTCCTGAAGACACTCTGGGAACAAATGTTTTTATTACCACGTCTTGATTTGATTAATTGTGTTGTGACATGATATTAGCTGTATGCCGTGTCAGAGACCAATGATGTAGTGTCTAAGAAGACAACTGTGAGATGATGTCATGCCTACACCATTAGTCAATGAGCATGAACTAGTTGGAGGGAAAACCTGCATATAGTACATTTGAGCTATGAACATTTCAGGTCGTTGTTGCAAAAGAGTTCTCAGCAACTTACGTGCTTGAAAGTCAAAATAAAGTCCATTGTCACAGACATTTTTGTCAGCCGGCTCTCTCACCAGGCTTTTGACCATTGTCTTGAGATAGCCTATATTTCCCGGTCAGTCCCCGGAACAAATCCTTTAGAAGGACTCTGTCACGTAGAGGTCAAACTTAAGGTTAGGGGTAGCCGTTTGCCTAGATGCCAGTTTATCTCTGCTTTAGCTGCTCTGTCCTTTGTCAGAGTTGTTAATATCAGAAACAGACTGGCACCAGGCCAGGGAGTTCTGGGAAAAGACACATTGTAATGCCTACTCTTATATCTCTGATATCAGGCCAGTCAGGGGGACATCAGCCATGCTGTTGGGCTGCTGACCACACAGCCACCAGAGGAGGGCCAGGGGACTGAGGACACCCCAGACACAGAAGTCAACAGGGAGGCCTGGGGGGGCCAGAAAGGTAGGCTGGAAGTTGAGAAGGAAAGTCTCTAAGGAAAGGAGCAAAATACTGAAGGTCTGGTGATGAACGAAGAAGATAATTGGTTTCCCAATGCAAACTGATTTCTGTTGTTGAGTACATCAAAGCTATGCAAACTTGTGACTCTCCATCATTCTGAAATTTCCTCAGGTGCTCCTCCTAAAGATGACCTTCAGACAGCCATTGAGCTCAGCTTGCAAGAATCCCAGGCAGAGGAGCGAGAGCTCAACAGGTATAGTAGTCCAGTACCTCACCATTTCCCCTTTGTTTGCTGTTTTCTTGCTGAACGAAGTCACCAATTGAGAGTCATCTCTCAATTAAAAAGTTATATTATCTGAAGTGAACACAGAGGTACTGTATGAGCAATAGATAACGTCAACGAAAAAGGAATACCAGGGTCCTGTTCATAAGAGCATGCAACAGAAAATGTATTTCTTATTGGACCCTCCCCATTTTTGTCAGTTTTCTTCCATTTGGTGCCAAATGAACACAACCCAGGTGTAACTCTCAATCAGACCATTGTCTACAGTTGATGAGTGGCATGTTTTGGTGTGTTCCAGGGCGCTGGAGGCCAGCGTGGAGGACAGTGCTGCACGGGTGAAGAGGAAGCGCTGCGAGGCCCAAGGAGAGAGCTGCAGCCCTGCAGACTGGATCCGCCAGGAGGAGTGGCCCGTGGGCATCCGCAATGTGGGCAACACCTGCTGGTTCAGTGCCGTCATACAGGTGAGGTACACACAATATACACAAAAATACACAGTCATTAACAGTGTCTGCTCTGGAGCTTGCACTTTAAAATATACACAAAATATATGCACAGTAAAATAGAATTGTGCCAGTGAGATGAACAGGATAAAAAGTTAAGTAGAACATTTGGGTTTGTGCTGTGGACCTTGTTCATGCTTTGCCATTTAAGACCACCTGTTGTATCACCAGTCGGGTCCTTGCTGTTACTAAGGTTGATGTCGTACAGTAAAGGTTGTATTTGAATTTTGCAGAATCTGCAGAATCCCTTGGACTCCTATGGTCTCTATAATATGACCTTGACTTTTCTGCACCACCTCCTAATTGGTGTATATGTGATAACCATGTTTAGAACCTCTCTCCGTTTTCCGAAACCTTTCAAGACTTCTGGTGTGACTCGGTTCAAAATATTACCACTAGGAGAGAAGGCCTCAAACACATGTTTGCGTCCAATTCGCTGAACGATGTCGACTTCTGTCAAGAGATATTACCTGACTTCTCACTCTGCTTTCTCGACTGAAACCAAACATTTCAGAACATATCGTTTCAAACTGTTGCCACACAATCAAGCCATATTGTGTTAATTGAGTTGTCGGTAATACCAGGAGGATGGGGAAAGATGAGGTGCAGTGGTGGGGTAAGGGTTTTTACTTTCCAAACGCAAAAGCTTCATGGTGCTCTAATTCTATTAAGAGTCCATTCCAGACTAAATTTAGCCGGGCCTATCAGGTGGATCTGCTGAAATTCAAGCCTACATTGATATTGATAGACTGCAAGGGTAATTAAATAGTGCAGTGTTGTGATGATAGAGCGAGCGATGAACTCTGCAGCCTGGACTGAAATTAGTTTATATCTGTAGATTAGGCCAAATGGGAACGCTCATGTGTCTTAATTTAGTTCAGATATGCGCCACATCGATTAAAGCACCAAAAACCCAAAGGAAATATAATCAGGGGATAGGAATGCATGCACACATTTTGAGTGGCTGAGAAGTCGTTTGAAATCGTTGCATTTTAAATCCAGCCTTTTATTTGACTCTTTCCATCACAATTTGCCAATAGAATGTAGTTATCTGATTGAGACTCGCTGTATGACCGCATGTGGCTGTGTACTCATATTTCTGTTGTATCTGGTGTGGTACGCTTTACAGTAAGATTGTGATAAGCTGTAATTAAGTTTCTGGGAAATGAGAAAGTAGAGAAGACACACAGGCCTAATGCGATCAAAAACATGGGTATATTGTTGTTGCTTCAAAACTGCACTTAAGTCTCCATTATTTTGTATTGTATATGTTACACAGAGTTAAGATTTAGAAATAAAACACACTATAGTTCGCCAGCATCGATGAAGTGTCTTGTCACTAACTAATATAAAGATAAAATTATCTAATTTATTCGTCTTATGAGACGAAAATTACCATCACCCTGTCTCATACAGTAAAGTTATATCTCAATGGCATTTTCTTTTGTTTGCTTAACTGTGACTCTCATGTGTTAAAACCTCCATAAGTATCCTCGACAATGACATTTTACACATGAAAAGACAGACAGAGTGATGGAAAGGTGACCAATATCATCTTTGTCTCTTATTTCAGTCCCTGTTCCACCTGCCAGTGTTCCGCAGATTGGTACTTAACTACTGCCTGTCTGAGCGAATCCTGGAGAAGTGTAAGAGCCACTCGGTGAGTGTCCAATGGAGGGCCAGGAGCCCTGAGGAACAGAGAAGGGACCTTTGGGTCCCAGAGGCTGAAGAGTCAGGGGATGTCTGGCTGGTGTTAGAGGGGAAACTAGACTACAGGGTTATAGAGTGTGCATAAAGATAGTGGGTAACACTTAATAGTAACTTCCATGAAGAAGCATTGATAAACCATTTATAAACAGTGTAGGCTACATGCTATAATCAAATGTTATAAAAATGTATATACGTTTATAAGAATTATAAGAAAGGCTCATGAAAGTTATTATTAAGTGTAAGTACAAAGTTATATGGACCCCTCTGCATATGGCGATATATTGTTGAAAACAGGTAAAAAATCAGTAAAGCGTTACCCAGGTTTTCCAGTGCAGCTCTGTGAAGTGAGAAAAGCCTAACATACGCCTGTGTTCTCAGGACAAGAGGAACATAGCCTTCATGCAGGAGCTCCGCTGTCTCTTTGCTCTCATGGTGGGCTCCACTCGCAGGTTTGTGGACCCGTCTGCTGCCGTAGAGCTTTTGAGAGATGCTTTCAGATCCAGTGAGGCCCAACAGGTACACACTGAGGTCCAACAGGTACACGCACACGTGCATGCACACTTGTGTCAGTGCATGCGCACACACGCACACACACACACACACACACACACACACACACACACACACACACACACACACACACACACACACACACACACACACACACACCTGGGTCATGGACACCACTTTACAACAACTGCTTTGTATACAAAGATGTTAATTTCAGATGTGTTAATTCTAGGATGTGAGTGAGTTCACCCACAAACTCCTTGACTGGCTTGAAGATGCCTTTCAGCTGGCTGCTAATGGAAAGTAAGTCAAGGATTTGATCCTTAACAGTCAGTTCTGTACGAAAGCACATATTTATTGTCATAGCTAACCAGGGACGCAACTTTCACTGGGGACATGTTCCCCCCACATTCTGAGATTGCCTAGTTTTATCATTGGAATGTGATACAAAACAAGGCAACGGTGTGCTTTAGGACCATGCAGACACCACCGAGCAGTCGGGTAGGCTGTTTGGAGTGTTTATCCGACTGGATAAAAAAATTAAAAAATAAAATATTATGTCCCCTCCACTTCTAAAACCAAAGTTGCGCCCACTTCTAAAACCAAAGTTGCGCCCCTGTAGCTAACTAAGATTCCATAGCTACTGTAATTGGTTCAGCTATCTGACATTGTCGTTCCATTATTGACATTCCAGTACTGTAGTCCCGTGTAGCTCAGTTGGTAGAGCATGGCGTTTGCAACGCCAGGGTTGTGGGTTCGTTTCCCACGGGGGGCCAGTATGAAAAATAAATAAATAATAATAATAATAAAATGTATGCACTCACTAACTCTAAGTCGCTCTGGATAAGAGCGTCTGCTAAATGACTAAAATGTAAATATAAATGTACTGAACATAAAATAAGTATTCCTATTACTGTACCAGTATTATTTGTGTCTTGACGTACAATAAATCAGATATTGAATTGCTCGAGGTATAAAAGTGATCTTATCTTTAGTAGCCCGGAAGATAAAAAAGAAAACCCAATGGTTCAGCTGTTCTATGGGACATTTGTGGCAGAGAGAACTCATGCGGGTAAGTATAGAATGGACATTTCATTTTGGTTATACTGTAGGGCCTTGAGTATTTCCTGATCACCTGACCTGACCAGGAAAAGCTCGTTTTTAGGCTATGACCGTAGTCACTATCATTAAAGGGCTATGACCCTGTATGACTAGTCATAATCTGATACAGCCATTTTGTAGGCCCCAGAGTTTTTCCTGCTGAGGTCACATGGTGAAGAAAAACTCCTGACCCTTCTTATGCAATCCGTATTCTTTCTGTCAATTCACATCGATGTTTGACCATGTGTAGGCAAGACCTTATCCAACATCGAGCAGTTTGGCCAGTACCCCTTACAAGTGAACGGTTTCAACAACTTGGATGAATGTCTTGAAGGCGCCATGGTAGAAGGGGAGATTGAAGCCCTACATTCGGATCAAACCATTTCGTCTGGCAGCGAGGTGAGCATGCCAAACTCCTAGCTTTATGTTTACTCTGAAAGTTGTTGTGAATGTTAAGCCAAGTAAATATGAATGTAAATGTAATAGAAATAGAAATGTATATGGAAATGTTAATTTGGATGTGAATTCTCTCTGTTCCAGAGGTGGTTCTCAAAGTTACCACCAGTGTTGACCTTTGAACTGTCCAGGTTTGAATTCAACCAGTCTTTAGGACGCCCAGAAAAGATTCACAAGAAACTAGAGTTCCCACAAATCATATATATGGACAGGTGAGCTGTTTGATATTCATTTGAGAAAAAAACAAAATCTATGTATATTTACAGTGGGGGAAAAAAGTATTTAGTCAGCCACCAATTGTGCAAGTTCTCCCACTTAAAAAGATGAGAGAGGCCTGTAATTTTCATCATAGGTACACGTCAACTATGACAGACAAAATTAGAAAAAAAAATCCAGAAAATCACATTGTAGGATTTTTAATGAATTTATTTGCAAATTATGGTGGAAAATAAGTATTTGGTTAATAACAAAAGTTTCTCAATACTTTGTCATATACCCTTTGTTGGCAATGACACAGGTCAAACGTTTTCTGTAAGTCTTCACAAGGTTTTCACACACTGTTGCTGGTATTTTGGCCCATTCCTCCATGCAGATCTCCTCTAGAGCAGTGATGTTTTGGGGCTGTCGCTGGGCAACACGGACTTTCAACTCCCTCCAAAGATTTTCTATGGGGTTGAGATCTGGAGACTGGCTAGGCAACTCCAGGACCTTGAAATGCTTCTTACGAAGCCACTCCTTCGTTGCCCGGGCGGTGTGTTTGGGATCATTGTCATGCTGAAAGACCCAGCCACGTTTCATCTTCAATGCCCTTGCTGATGGAAGGAGGTTTTCACTCAAAATCTCACGGTACATGGCACCATTCATTCTTTCCTTTACACGGATCAGTCGTCCTGGTCCCTTTGCAGAAAAACAGCCCCAAAGCATGATGTTTCCACCCCCATGCTTCACAGTAGGTATGGTGTTCTTTGGATGCAACTCAGCATTCTTTGTCCTCCAAACACGACAAGTTGAGGCTTTGTTACTTTGGTCCCAGCTCTCTGCAGGTCATTCACTAGGTCCCCCTGTGTGGTTCTGGGATTTTTGCTCACCGTTCTTGTGATCATTTTGACCCCACGGGGTGAGATCTTGCGTGGAGCCCCAGATCGAGGGAGATTATCAGTGGTCTTGTATGTCTTCCATTTCCTAATAATTGCTCCCACAGTTGATTTCTTCAAACCAAGCTGCTTACCTATTGCAGATTCAGTCTTCCCAGCCTGGTGCAGGTCTACAATTTTGTTTCTGGTGTCCTTT
This sequence comes from Coregonus lavaretus, assembly GCF_964263955.1. Lineage (NCBI taxonomy): Eukaryota > Metazoa > Chordata > Actinopteri > Salmoniformes > Salmonidae > Coregonus > Coregonus lavaretus. Next base: position 19,545,855 of record NC_140002.1, read on the forward strand.
GACAGCTCTTTGGTCTTGGCCATAGTGGAGTTTGGAGTGTGACTGTTTGAGGTTGTGGACAGGTGTATTTTATACTGATAACAAGTTCAAACAGGTGCCTTTAATACAGGTAACGAGTGGAGGACAGAGGAGCCTCTTAAAGAAGAAGTTACAGGTCTGTGAGAGCCAGAAATCTTGCTTGTTTGTAGGTGACCAAATACTTATTTTCCACCATAATTTGCAAATCAATTCATTAAAAATCCTACAATGTGATTTTCTGGATTTTTCTTTCTCAATTTGTCTGTCATAGTTGACGTGTACATATGATGAAAATTACAGGCCTCTCTCATCTTTTTAAGTGGGAGAACTTGCACAATTGGTGGCTGACTAAATACTTTTTTCCCCCACTGTATGTGTGTTCATATGTATCTAAACATATGCAGTGCTGTGAAAATGTATTTGCCCCCTTTCAAATTTTATCTACTTTTGCATATTTTTGATACTGAATGTTATCAGATCTTCAACCAACACCTAATATTAGATCAAGGGAACCTGAATGAACAAATAACACAACAATTACATACTTATTTCATTTATTTCATAAACAAAGTTATGCAAAACCCAATGCTCCTGTGTGAAAAAGTAATTGCCCCCTTACACTCAATAACTGGTTGTGCCACCTTTAGCTGCAATGACTCCAACCAAACTCTTCCTGTAGTTGTTGATCAGTTTCTCACGTCGCTGTGGAGGTAGTGTGATGGTTTATATTTAAGCAATAAGGCCCAAGGGGTGTGGTATATGGCCAATATACCATGGCTAAGTGCTGTTCTTACGCATGACGCAATGCAGAGTGCCTGTATACAGTCCTTAGCCGTGGTATATTGGCCATATACTGTAACACAAAACCCCGAGGTGCCTTATTGCTATTATAAACTGGTTACCAATGTAATTAGAACAGTAAAAATAAATGTTTTGCTATACCCCGTGGTATACGGTCTGATATACCATGGCTGTCAGCCAATCAGCATTCAGGGCTTGAACCACCCAGTTTATAATCATATTGAGTATCGGCATTCATTTAGACTGACCATTGTATTGCATTGTAATGATGATACTGTAAGTGGGGAATCCGAGTCAAATAAACTTTTGTTGTGGTAAACTAAGTTTACTGTATGCGAACAGATACCTTCACAAGAACAATGAGCAGACCCACAACAGGAGAGGAGAGGTGAAGAGACTGAAGGAGCAGCTCATAGTCCTGCAGCAGAAACTGGAATGGTGAGTTTACTATCGAGTTTACTGTTTGTAAAGCAGGGTGACACATCAGGTTTGTACACGCCAATACACGTGTTCTTTTAGTTAATCATTTTTCATTGAAAAAGTCAGTGATGACTGCAACAGGATGGATACCTCCAAATGTGTCCATTGAAAGTGAATGAATCATGAGTTAGTAGAAAAACTGTCATACACGCAGTGGTCCCATAATATTAGTATTTTGATTCACGTAGGAAATGTCCTGCTCATGAGTCATGACCGACAATGTTATTGATGAAACTTGCTTGTAATTGTTTGCCAATTTACTGTCAGTTCAACCTCTGTCTCCTTCTGTTTCCAGCTACAGAAACTATGGCTCAGGGCCGACAAAGTATCCCCTGGCAGACATGTTACAGTACGTGTTGGAGTTTGCCTCCACTAAGCCCACTAGTGTCTCCCCAGCTGAAGATGTGAGGCTGGGTGCCTCTTCCCCCACTCCCCCCAGCAGCAACACCCAGCATACAGAGGCCAACCCTGACGACACCAGGCAAGGACCTCTTGGACAACTTTGTCTCACTAGTCAAGGCTATGAGTGAATTTCTAGTTTATTGTGCTTACACAAAATCTAGTCCTGCCACACTTACCGTTACTCAATATGACCGCAGTGCCAGCTGCTGAAGAGAGCGTAAACACTTTGTTACGTGTTCCTACCTAGAATGTCAATGTGAAGTCAGTCAATTCAGGACATAATTGAAAATCAGTTAATACATTTGAAACTCCTAGTAAAAAATGATGGGAAATAGATTTCTATTTATTCCATTTAATTTCTGAAATGAAATTTACCAAAACCCTGTAATGTTTTACCTGTTAGCCTATGTATAGTACATCAGTCACTGTCTTTACTGTATTTTTTCATGCCAACCCCATTTGTTTACATCCTGCTTTTCCTCTGTGGGTCTCCTCAGTCAGTGCCAGGAGCCAGGAGACACAGGCCCATCCGACAGCACCACCTGCCAGCAACAGCCCCCCTCGGGCCAGAGGACACCCATCTACAAGCCCTTCACCCAGTGCAGACCCCCCATGGATACCCCACCTCACCCCGCCCCTCACAGTGTGACCGAGGAAGAGCTGCGCTTTGTCAAGACCTGCCTGCAGCGCTGGAGGACAGAGGTGGAGAACAACATGAACGGTACAGTGATTTACACCTTGATTCACTAATGATAACCTCTCTGTATTTGGGGTCAAAATATTTTATTTTTTATTGTACATTAAAGCCACACTGTAAGATATGCATAGCACCAACATTTTAGCAATGGATCTAATACATCCCATGACATTTTGACATGCAAATAGTACTTGATTTATATCATATATCTGTAGTGATTGGGAAATTACATTCCATGAGAGCAAGTTTAATTTTTAAAGATGATTTGAAGCTATATTTGATCATGCTAATTTACTGTACATTTCTAGTGATCGTTTTTCAATTGGATGTGTATCATGAGCTGAAAGCCTATCCTGGCTGTCAGTCAGTTATCCCAGAGTGTCTACTCTAGAGAGTGTGTGTGTGTGTGTGTGTGTGTGTGTGTGTGTGTGTGTGTGTGTGTGTGTGTGTGTGTGTGTGTGTGTGTGTGTGTGTGTGTGTGTGTGTGTGTGTGTGTGTGTGTGTGTGTGTGTGTGTGTGTGTGTGTGTGTGTGTGTGTGTGTGTGTCTGGCACGGCCCCAGGTGCACTGCATTGATCTGTGTGTCTGTGTCTCGGTGCTCAGAGCTAAAGGCCAGCATCGACAGGGTCAGCCTTGCACTGGAGGCCATGTACTCGGATAACAGCCTGTGTCAGGTAAGATCCCTCGTACTCATCTATCTGACATTCTGTGTCAGGTTAAAGCATGTGATACACTAATATCACTTTGTCAGGTTGAACATGTGTCACAAGCGTTGCATAATGATTCATCTCAGAACCCAGACCCAAATCTTGTGTAGGTACTCGATTTAGCATTTTGTTAACGGTCTGTCACAAGAGACAAGACTGATTAACAGTATCCCACACACTGAAAAACATTCTTACAATGTTTCCATTGGCAATGAGTGAGATATTGTTGCCTTAGCATGTGTGCATTATCACATTATCACGATGCAGCACCATTGTGGGTGGGAACAGAGAGTGCATGGGTGTTGAATGTCATGAGAAGTTAATAACAAGAATGTAATGAGTTCAGTATATGTAATGAGATGCCATGGCATGCTATGCTATGCTAGTAACAAAGCAGAGGTTATAAAAAGCTTTTGGTTGATGTGTGCAGAAGCAATTATAGAATGTCTGAAACATTTTTAGTCCTAATCCTTTGTTTAATGTGTACACGTGCCAATACCGAAGATTTCTGCTGAAACATGAATTTCTGGGACCTAAAGTTCTTGTTTGAATGTGCACCGGCCAATACAGAAAGATTCGGCTGAAACTTCTACTTTTCTGGTCCTAACCTCTTGTTTGACGTGTGAAGGTGCCGTACAGGCTTCACGCTGTCCTCGTCCACGAGGGCCAAGCCTCGGCCGGCCACTACTGGGCTTATATCTACGACCACGCCAACCAGCGCTGGATGAAGTACAACGACGTCATCGTCAGCGAGTCCTCCTGGGAGGAGCTGGTCAGAGACTCGTACGGAGGCATGACCAACGCCAGCGCCTATTGTCTAATGTACATCGACGACAGGCTGCCTCACCTCATCGCAGGTACCCATATCCCTCCACCCCATTCCACTGAGAAACTAGCTATGGTTCTTTACTGGTTCTAACAGCAGACTTATCAGCTTGCTGCCAGCTCTTAGCAAACTGCTACTTCTCTGTAAATAAATTAACAACAGACTTTCAGCATGCTTATAGAGAAGGGCACTCAACATGTACTACACTGACACAAATGACTGATGATTGGTTGAAAGAAATGGATAATAAGAAGAGCTATACTGTTAGATTTCAGTGCAGCCTTTGATATGATTAACCATACCTGTTGTTGAGGAAACTTGTGTGTTATGGCTTTTCAACCTCTGCCATATCGTGGATTCAGCGCTATCTATCTAATAGAACTCAGAGGTTATTTCTTTAATGGAAGCTTCTCTAATGTCAAACATGTAAAGTGTGGTGTACCGCAGGGCAGCTCTCTAGGCCCTCTACTCTTTTCTATTTTTACCAATGACCTGCCATTAAACAAAGCATGTGTGTCCATGAATGCTGATGATTCAACCATATACACATCAGCAACTACAGCTAATGAAGTCACTGAAACCCTTAACAAAGAGTTGAAGTCTGTTTTGGAATGGGTGGCCATTGTATTTGGTACAAATCATTCCCTAAGTTCTAGACCTCAGCTGAATCTGGTAATGAATGGTGTGGCTGTTGAACAAGTTGAGGAGAAGTAAATTACTTGGTGTCACCTTAGATTGTAAACTGTCATGGTCAAAACATATAGATTCAATGATTGTAAAGATGGGGAGAGTTCTGTCTGTAATAAAAAGATGCTCTGCTTTTTTGACACCACATTCCACAAAGCAAGTCCTGCAGGCTCTAGTTTTATCTTATCTTGATTATTGTACTCTGATATGGTCAAGTAACTGATAGATGCACACACACACTACATGTTAATGTTTTTAAATGTCTGTAAATTGTAAAGTGTTTTGTCTGTAATGTATTTTTCGTTATATGTCGGACTCCAGTAAGACTAGCTGTCGCCATTGGCGTCGGCTAATGGGTATCCCAAAAAAATTATCAAATAGAATGTATTCCAGGGACCAAAAACATATCAGCTAAATTAATTTGGACTGAAATCGTGCTCAGCTAAATTAATTTGGACTGCCTGCTGGCACTGTCCAGCGAGCAGAGCTCCATGTCTCTTTGAGCACACAGATGCCACAGCAGGTACGCTTGGCCTCAGGGCAAGTATCAAGCCCCAGCCCAGGGCCAAACAGAAGGCTCAAGTTGACATGTCACAGTGCTGTTTACATCTAACCATACCTATACTGTATCTACACTATATATACAAAAGTATGTGGACACCCCTTCAAATTAGTGGATTCGGCTATTTCAGCCACACCTGCTGACAGGTGTATAAAATCGAGCACACAGCCATGCAATTGCCATAGACAAACATTGGCAGTAGAATGGCCTTACTGAAGAGCTCAGTGACTTTCAATGTGGCACCGTCATAGGATGCCACTTTTCCAACAAGTCAGTTCGTCAAATATCTGCACTGCTAGAGCTGCCCCGGTCAACTGTAAGTGCTGTTATTGTGAAGTGGAAAAGTCTAGGAGCAACAACGGCTCAGCTGCGAAGTGGTAGGCCACACAAGCTCACAGAACGGGACCGCTAAGTGCTGAAGTGCGTAGCGCGTAAAAATCGTCTGTCCTCAGTTGCAACACTCACTACCGAGTTCCAAACTGCCTCTGGAAGCAATGACAGCACAAGAACTGTTCGTCGGGAGCTTCATGAAATGGGTTTCCATGGCCAAAGAGCTGCACACAAGCCTAAGATCACCATGCGCAATGCCAAGCGTCAGCTGGAGTGGTGTAAAGCTCGCCGCCATTGGACTCGGTAGCAGTGGAAACGCGTTCTCTGGAGTGATGAATCATGCTTCACTATCTGGCAGTCCGACGGACTAATCTGGGTTTGGTGGATGCCAGGAGAACGCTACCTGCCCCAATGAATAGTGCCAACTGTACAGCTTGGTGGAGGAGGAATAATGGTCTGGGGCTGTTTTTCATGCTTCGGTCTAGGCCCCTTAGTTCCAGTGAAGGGAAAATCTTAACGCTACAGCATACAATGACATTCTAAACAATTCTGTGCTTCCAACTTTGTGGCAACAGTTTTGGGAAGGCCCTTTACTGTTTCAGCATGACATTGCCCCCGTGCACAAAGCGAGGTCCATACAGAAATGGTTTGTTGAGATCGGTGTGGAAGAACTTGACTGGCCTGCACAGAGCCCTGACCTCAACCCCATCGAACACCTTTGGGATGAATTGGAATGCTGACTGCGAGCCAGGCCTAATCGCCCAACATCAGTGCCCGACCTCACTAATGCTCTTGTGGCTGAATGGAAGCAAGTCCCCGCAGCAATATTTCAACATCTAGTGGAAAGCCTTCCCAGAAGAGTGGAGGCTGTTATAGCAGCAAAGAGGGGACTAACTCCATTATTAATGTCCATGATTTTGGAATGAGATGTTCGACAAGCAGGTGTCCACATACTTTTGGTCATGTAGTGTATACCTGCTATATCTGTCCACACTGTAACTGCTTCACTTGATCTATACATAAATACATTTATGAATATCCAATACATGGCCTGACCAGGTGTTAGGTTTTGTAGACCTGACCGGTTTATCTACATAGTTTTTCAGTGTATGCTGCTTAGTAGTTTAGGTTACTATTGACTGTTATCAGTTAGCTCGTTGTGATTGTTATATTTATGATATATTATGTCCACAGAGGACACAGATGACGAGACAGGCCAGGTCATGCAGGCCATGGATTCCCTGCCACCCATCCTCAGGCGCTACGTGCGCGAGGACAACCGCTGGTTCCAGCAGGAGCTCAAGGAGTGGGAAGACCAGTTCTGCCAGCAGCCACAGGAGGAACCATCAACCCCCACAGCAGCCGTCACCTCCACTCGTGCTCCCAGTAAAGACGACCCAGCAGAACCAGTCCCCCAACCTGGGCCTGCCCAGGAACCCACTGGGGAACAGGAACATGAGGCAGAATCGGTTGTTAAACCAGCTATGGAATCTGGAGGTTGGTCTGGACATACATTTATATGTCAGAGTTACACAATTCTGGTCTTTGAGGGTGGCGGTGTATGCTGGTTTTCATCCTTGTCTTTTAGTCACCACATTTGGCCAAGCACTATTGTCTCTGTCTGTCTGTCTGTCTGCCGATGGTGATGAATCAGTTTCGCTCTCTCCATAAAATTGATAAAGTTTATTTAATTCAAAATTTCAATTAAGCACTAGTGAAAAATTTAAACCAGCAGGACTGCAGGAGACTGTATACAGTCTTTAAGATCTGAGTTCTGACTATAGTTTCCTGTTCCACTCATGGTCCTTGTCCTGTTTCAGAGCCAGTTCCAACAAGCCAGCCCCAGTCCCCGGTCCCTGTGTCACCGGAGAGCACTGGCAGCAGCCCAGAGGAGAGCAACCACCAGGCTGTCTCTGTCTCTGGCACTGTCTCGCCAGAGCCTTGCCAACATACCAGTGAGGACGAGGAGGGGCAGCAACACAGACAGGTGGGCAGGGTGAAAAGAGGGATCTGGGGTTGTCATATGAGCACCCATTGAATAAAGATCATATACTCTATCTAGGCCACATACACATATATACCTAGGGCTATATCTCTTACTTCCCTGTTGCATAGTGATAGCTGCTGCTACTGGATGTTTTGGGTGTGACATTAGGATGAGTCATGACATTGGGGTGATACATGGGTTCAGTGTGAGATAAACAACAACAAATAACTCAGAGAATAACTCCCTTTTCTATTTTATATATCTTTCTTTTAGACAGTGGCTATGTGTAGTCCAAAGGCAGCTGTGTTTACCGCTAGGCCAACCTGCAACCTGCAATCTCGTCTCAGTTTTAACCAAGTCTTTTGTGAGATTGTACGTGTGAGCTTCATTTTTGTTTCAATATGTCATTTCGTACTAGTTGTGTTTGGACAAAGACAGTCTTGTTAGTATACAATAGTATTTTTCCAACTATTTAGCGAAATCCCCTTTCCCCACATACCACACCCCCCTCCCTGGAGGTGATAAGGCCCTAGCAGCCAGTCACTGGACACCCTCCCCTGGCCATCCCAACAGCATTCCACATAGTCCTCAGCTGGTTTATCACTGGGGGATGTTGAGGAGACTCTGTCAGGAGGTGCAGGAGCTGTGGCCAGTGACAGGCATGGCTTTAAATAGAACCTTTAGCTTTTTATATCCCTTACTGTACTTTACGGTTGGTTAGTTTGAGAGTTCTGGCGTATTCCAGCGACAAGCCGTGGGTTGGTTGCTTGCTCGGACTGATGCTCGTTTTCAGGACTGTGAAATGTTTTGAGAATGCTTCTGTGAATGCTGATGACGTGGCTTTTGTCAACATTGAGTGACGACATAATTTTGTGAATGTTTATGAAACGTAGGCATATTACCTGTTGACAAGGATCCATTGCGATATATCAGTTGCTCTTTGTTGTCAGACTGATAGTAGTATCAGTAGTATCTGAATGTTAGGTCTAGATTTGACACGCCTTATGCTTAATATAACTGTAATCGGGGCTTGTGTCACATATTCCATTGCTTGCTGGACAGACTACCTACCTGGGCAAACTGCAAACTTTAATCATAAATGGTGTACATGTGACCTCTAGTGGTCAGTGCATATAGTCCTGAATGAATCCCAATTGTTTTTGTTTTTGTTTATGGACCTTCCGTTATTTTAAAGATCAAACTAAGTTCATGCACAGTAAATGTACATTTTATGACTCAGTTTATCAATCGAAAGAGGATCCAGTCAGAAAAATCATTCTATTTTATTTCAATTATACAGTGCATTCGGAAAGTATTCAGACCCCTTCACTTTTTCCATTTTTGTTACGTTACAGCCTTATTCTAAAATGGATTAAATTGTTTTTTTCCGTCATCAATCTACACACAATACCCCATAATGACTGAGCAAAAACAGGTTTTGTTAAAATTGTGCAAATGTATAAAAAATTACTGGCTTCTGTCTGGCCACTCTACCATAAAGGCCTGATTTGGTGGAGTGCTTCAGAGATGGTTGTCCTTCTGGAAGGTTCTCCCATCTCCACAGAGGAACTCTGGAGCTCTGTCAGTGTGACCATCGGATTCTTGGTCACCTCCCTGTCCAAAGCCCTTCTCCCCCGATTGCTCAGTTTGGCCGGGCGGCCAGCTCTAGGAAGAGTCTTGGTGGTTCCAAACTTCTTCCAGTTCAGAATGATGGAGGCCGATGTGTTCTTGGGGACCTTCAATGCTTCCACATTTTTTTGGTACACTTCACCAGGTCTGTGCCTCGACACAATCCTGTCTCGCAGCTCTACGGACAATTCCTTTGACCTCATGGCTTGGTTTTTGCTCTGACATGCACTGTCAACTGTGGGAACTTATATAGACAGGTGTGTGCCTTTCAAAATAATGTCCAATCAATTGAATTTACCACAGGTGGACTCCAATGAAGTTGTAGAAACATCTCAAGGATGACCAATGGAAACAGGATGCACCTGAGCTCAATTTCGAGTCTCATAGCAAAGGGTCTCGCTTCATCATTATGGGGTATTGTGTGTAGATTGATGAGGACATTTTTTTATTTAATCAATTTTAGAATAAGGCTGTAACGTAACAAAATGTGGAAAAGGTAAAGGGGTCTGAATACTTTCCTAATGCACTGTATATGCTGTAATTAAAGTTTTCATTGTTTAAGCATTAGACATTTTTGGGGGGGTTACAGACTTTTTTTATTACCAGACAAGTATGCAGGTTAGGCAACTATATGCCTAAGACTTTATCTAGCAAAAAATATATATTAAAAAGTGTATGTATGTACAGTGGGGTAAAAAGGTATTTAGTCAGCCACCAATTGTGCAAGTTCTCCCACTTAAAAAGATGAGAGAGGCCTGTAATTTTCATCATAGGTACACGTCAACTATGACAGACAAAATGAGAGAAAAAAAATCCAGAAAATCACATTGTAGGATTTTTAATGAATTTATTTGCAAATTATGGTGGAAAATAAGTATTTGGTCAATAACAAAAGTTTCTCAATACTTTGTTATATACCCTTTGTTGGCAATGACACAGGTCAAACGTTTTCTGTAAGTCTTCACAAGGTTTTCACACACTGTTGCTGGTATTTTGGCCCATTCCTCCATGCAGATCCCCTCTAGAGCAGTGATGTTTTGGGGCTGTCGCTGGGCAACACGGACTTTACACGGTTCAGTCGTCCTTGTCCCTTTGCAGAAAAACAGCCCCAAAGCATGATGTTTCCACCCCCATGCTTCACAGTAGGTATGGTGTTCTTTGGATGCAACTCAGCATTCTTTGTCCTCCAAACACGACGAGTTGAGTTTTTACCAAAAAGTTCTATTTTGGTTTCATCTGACCATATGACATTCTCCCAATCCTCTTCTGGATCATCCAAATGCACTCTAGCAAACATCAGACGGGCCTGGACATGTACTGGCTTAAGCAGGTGGACACGTCTGGCACTGCAGGATTTGAGTCCCTGGCGGCGTAGTGTGTTACTGATGGTAGGCTTTGTTACTTTGGTCCCAGCTCTCTGCAGGTCATTCACTAGGTCCCCCCGTGTGGTTCTGGGATTTTTTCTCACCGTTCTTGTGATCATTTTGACCCCACGGGGTGAGATCTTGCGTGGAGCCCCAGATCGAGGGAGATTATCAGTGGTCTTGTATGTCTTCCATTTCCTAATAATTGCTCCCACAGTTGATTTCTTCAAACCATGCTGCTTACCTATTGCAGATTCAGTCTTCCCAGCCTGGTGCAGGTCTACAATTTTGTTTCTGGTGTCCTTTGACAGCTCTTTGGTCTTGGCTATAGTGGAGTTTGGAGTGTGACTGTTTGAGGTTGTGGACAGGTGTCTTTTATACTGATAACAAGTTCAAACAGGTGCCATTAATACAGGTAACGAGTGGAGGACAGAGGAGCCTCTTAAAGAAGAAGTTACAGGTCTGTGAGAGCCAGAAATCTTGCTTGCTTGTAGGTGACCAAATACTTATTTTCCACCATAATTTGCAAATAAATTCATTAAAAATCCTACAATGTGATTTTCTGGAAAAAAAATGCTCAATTTGTCTGTCATAGTTGACGTGTACCTATGATGAAAATTACATTCCTCTCTCATCTTTTTAAGTGGGAGAACTTGCACAATTGGTGGCTGACTAAATACTTTTTTCCCCCACTGTATATATATATATATATATATATATATATATATATATATATATATATATATATACAGTACCAGTCAGAGGTTTGGACACACCTACTCATTCAAGGGTTTTTCTTTATTTTTACTAGTTTCTACATTGTAGAATAATAGTGAAGACATCAAAACTATGAAATAACACATATGGTGTTAAACAAATGAAAATATATTTTAGATTTTAGATTCTTCAAAGTAGCCACCCTTTGCCTTGATGACAGCTTTGCACACTCTTGGCATTCTCTCAACCAGCTTCATGAGGAATGCTTTTCCAACAGTCTTGAAGGACTTTCCACATATGCTGAGCACTTGTTGGCTGCTTTTCCTTCACTCTGAAGTCCAACTCATCCCAAACCATCTCAATTGGGTTGAGGTTGGGTGATTGTGGAGGCCAGGTCATCTAATGCAGCACTCCATCACTCTCCTTGGTCAAATAGCCCTTACACAGCCTGGAGGTGTGTTTTGGGTCATTGTCCTGTTGAAAAACAAATGTCCCAATAAGCGCAAACCAGATGGGATGGCGTATCGCTGCAGACTGCTGTGGTAGCCATGCTGGTTAAGTGTGCCTTGAATTCTAAATAAATCACGGACAGTGTCACCAGCAAAGCATCCCCATACCATCACACCTCCTCCTCTATGCTTCACGTTGGGAACTACACATGCGTAGATCATCCGTTCACCTACTTTGCGTCTCACAAAGACACGGCGGTTGGAACCAAAAATCTCAAATGTGGACTCATCAGACCAAAGGACAGATTTCCACCGGTTTAATGTCCATTGCTAATGTTTCTTGGCCCAAGCAAGTCTCTTCTTCTTATTGGTGTCCTTTAGTAGTGTTTTCTTTGCAGCAATTTGACCATGACGGCCTGATTCACACAGTCTCCTCTGAACAGTTGATGTTGAGATGTCTCTGTTACTTGAACTCTGTGAAGCATTTATTTGGGCTGAAATTTCTGAGGTGCAGTTATTCTAATGAACTTATCATCTGCAGCAGAGGTAACTCTGGGTCTTCCTTTCCTGTGGCGTTCCTCATGAGAGCCAGTTTCATCATAGCGCTTCATGGTTTTTGTGACTGCACTTGAAGAAATGTTCAAAGTTCTTGAAATGTTCCGGATTGACTGACCTTCATGTCTTAAAGTAATGATGAACTGTCATTTCTCTTTGCTTATTTGAGCTGTTCTTGCCATAATATGGACTTTTTCTTTTACCAAATAGGGCTATCTTCTGCATTTACATTTACATTTACGTCATTTAGCAGACGCTCTTATCCAGAGCGACTTACAGTTAGTGAGTGCATACATTATTTTTATTTTTTCATACTGGCCCCCCGTGGGAATCGAACCCACAACCCTGGCGTTGCAAACGCCATGCTCTACCAACTGAGCTACATCCCTGCCAGCCATTCCCTCCCCTACCCTGGATGACGCTGGGCCAATTGTGCGCCGCCCCATGGGTCTCCTGGTCGCGGCCGGCTACGACAGAGCCTGGATTCGAACCAGGATCTCTAGTGGCACAGCTAGCACTGCGATGCAGTGCCTTAGACCACTGCGCCACTCGGGAGACCCATTTGTATACCACCCCTTTACATTTGCACAACACAACTGATTGGCTCAAACACATTAAGAAGGAAAGAAATTCCACAAATTAACTTAAGACGAAAAAGTGTTAAACAAATCAAAATATATTTGATATTTTAGATTCTTCAAAGTAGCCACCCTTTGCCTTGATGACAGCTTTGCACGCTCTTGGCATTCTCTCAACCACCTTCATGAGGTAGTCACCTGGAATGCATTTCAATTAACAGGTGTGCCTCCTTAAAAGTTAATTTGTGGAATTTCTTTCCTTCTTAATGCGTTTGAGCCAATCAGTTCTGTTGTGACAAGGTAGGTGGGGGGGTATTTGGTAAAAGACCAAGTCCATATTATGGCAAGAACAGCTCAAATAAGCAAAGAGAAACGACAGTCCATCATTACTTTAAGACATGAAGGTCAGTCAATCTGGAAAATTTCAAGAACTTTAAACGTTTCTTCAAGTGCAGTCACAATAACCATGAAGCGCTATGACCGCCACAGGAATGGAAGTCACGGACACCTCTCAACATCAACTGTTCACAGGAAACTGTGTGAATCAGGCCTTCATGGTCGAATTGCTGCAAAGAAACCACTACTAAAGGACACCGATAAGAAGAAGAGACCTGCTTGGGCCAAGAAACACCAGCAATGGACATTAGACCGGTGGAAATTTGTCTTTGGTTCCAACCGCCGTGTGTTTGTGAGACGTGGTGTGGGTTCACAGATGATCTCTGCTTGCGTAGTTCCCACCGTAAAGCATGGATGAGGAGGTGTTATGGTGTGGGGGTGCTTTGCAGGTGACACTGTCTGTGATATATTTAGAATTCAAGGCACACTTAACCAGAATAGCTACTACAACATTCTGCAGCGATACGCCATCCCATCTGGTTTGGGCTTAGTGGGACTTTCATTTGTTTTTCAACAGGACAATGACCCAACACACCTCCAGGCTGTGTAAGGGCTATTTTACCAAGAAGGAGAGTGATGGAGTGCTGCATCAGATGACCTGGCCTCCACAATCCCCCGACCTCAACCCAATTGAGATGGTTTGGGAAGAGTCGGACAGCAGAGTGAAGGAAAAGCAGCCAACAAGTGTTCAGCATATGTGTGAACTCCTTCAAGACTGTTGGGAAAAAATTCCAGGTGAAGCTGGTTGAGAGAATGCCAAGAGTGTGCAAAGCTGTCATCAAGGCAAAGGGTGGCTATTTGAAGAATCTCAAATATAAAATATATTTGTTTAACACTTTTGTGGTTACTACATGATTCCATGTGTGTTATTTAATAGTTTTGATGTCTTCACTATTATTCTACAATGTAGAAACTAGTAAAAATAAAGAAAAACCTTCAATGAGTAGGTGTGTCCAAACTTTTGACTGGTACTGAATATACACACACACATAAATACATACATACCTACAGTGCATTTGCAAAGTATTCAGACCCCTTCCCCTTTTCCACATTTTGTTACGTTACAGGTTTATTCTAAAATTGATTAAATAAATGTTTTTCCTCATCAATCTACACACAATACCCCATAATGACAATGCGAAAACAGGTTTTTAGACATTTTTGCAAATATACTAAAAATAAAAAACATAAATATCTTATTTACTTAAGTATTCAGACCCTTTACTATGAGACTTGAAATTGAGCTCAGGTGCATTCTGTTTCCATTGATCATCCTTGAGATGTTTCTACAACTTGATTGGAGTCCACCTGTGGTAAATTCAATTGATTGGACATGATTTGGAAAGGCACACTCCTGTCTATATAAGGTCCCACAGTTGACAGTGAATGTCAGAGCAAAAACCAAGTCACGAGACAGGATTGTTTTGAGGCACAGATCTGGGGAAGGGTACCAAAAAATGTCTGCAGCATTGAAGGTCCCCAAGAACACAGTGTCCTCCATCATTCTGAACTGGAAGAAGTTTGGAACCACCAAGACCCTTCCTAGAGCTGGCCGCCCGGCCAAACTGAGCAATCGGGGTAGAAGGGCCTTGATCAGGGAGGTGACCAAGAACCCGATGGTCACTCTGACAGAGCTCCAGAGTTCCTCTGTGGAGATGGGAGAACTTTCCAGGAGGACAACCATCTCTGCAGCACTCCACCAATCAGGCCTTTATGGTAGAGTGGCCAGACGGAAGCCACTCCTCAGTAAAAGTCATATGACAGCCCGCTTGGAGTTTGCCAAAAGGCACCTAAAGGACTCACAGACCATGAGAAACAAGATTCTCTGGTCTGTTGAAACCAAGATTGAACTCTTTGGCCTGAATGCCAAGCGTCACATCTGGAGGAAACCTGGCACCATCCCTACAGTGAAGCATGGTGGTGGCAGCATCATGCTGTGGGGATGTCTTTCAGCGGCAGGGACTGGGAGACTAGTCAGGATTGAGGGAAAGATGAACGGAGCAAAGTACAGAGAGATCCTTGATAGCGCTCAGGAGCTCAGACTGGGGCGAAGGTTCACCTTCCAATAGGACAATGACCCTAAGCACACAGCCAAGACAACGCAGAAGTGGCTTTGGGACAAGTCTCTGAATGTCCTTGAGTGGCCCAGCCAGAGCCCGGACTTGAACCTTATCTAACATCTCTGGAGAGACCTGAAAATAGCTGTACAGCGACGCTCCCCATCCTACCTGACAGAGCTTGAGAGGATCTGCAGAGAAGAATGGAAGAAACTCCCTTAATCCAGGTGTGCTTGTAGCGTCATACCCAAGAAGACTCAAGGCTGTAATCAGCGCCAAAGGTCCTTCAACCAAGTACTGAGTAAAGGGTCTGAATACTTATGTAAATGTGATGTTTACATTTGTAATATTTTATACATTTGCAAAAATGTCTCAACCTGTTTTTGCTTTGTCATTATGGGGTATTGTGTGTAGATTTATGAGGGGGGAAAAAACTATTTAATCATTTTTAGAAAAATGCTGTAACGTAACAAAATGTGGAAAGGTCAAGGGGTCTGAATACTTTCCGAATGCACTTCTAGCTTTGACTTTGCTGATAACTACTTTATTGACTAAAAATGTCCTTACTATGCCTATGATATGTGGTTATCCCACCTAGCTATCTTAAGATGAATGCACTAACTGTAAGTTGCTCTGGATAAGATGACTAAATGACTAAAATGTACAATTTTAATGTCAACTTCATATCCCAAGCAGCTCCTCCCACTTCAGTCTTCGTGCCCTGCAGCAGAGATGAGTGGCCAGGCCCAGACTGCATCTGTGACTCCTGACCCCTCCACAGATGTCACCACTGAGACCGACAGCGAGACTGGGTTCAGAGAGGCAGTGGCGGAAGCTGCAGCAGCGCCTGACACCCAGGCAGGCGGCGAGGATGGTCAGGACGCCCCGGCGGCGACCAGACGCAGGCAGCAGCAACCAGAGAACGTGGTGTCGGAGGTGGAAATCCCCAACGTGGGCAGGATCCTGGTCCGGGCTGACACTGACGGCTACAATGAAGAGGTAGAGAGCCGCTACTTAACTAACTTTATTTAACTTAAATAAATAAATATCTAAATACAAATGAATAGTAATAATACATTTGGAGCATGCTATTCCATGTTACATTGACTTCTATTGTTTTTGGTTAGAAAATTGTTTAGATAAATTTTGGGCAATGCCACTCTTTGGCTGTTGCTTCAAATTATAATATTATTGCTTGCATATATCCAATGAATGGATACAGCATACATGGCTCGCTGAAAGGTGCATTGCTGCTATAGGAGTTTGTTTGTGTGTGGACTTGCTCTAATACCTGTTCTTTGTCCTTCTCTGTGGTGCTGTGTTTAAGATGATGCTGACTCCAGCCATGCAGGGCATCATTATGGCCATAGCCAAAGCCAGACAGGCATTCGACAAGGATGGCCCTGAGGCTGGCCTCATCAAGGTAAAGTAGGCTGTGTCCTTAGTACTCGCTCAGTGTCATCTCGCTAGTCTATGTCCTTCTACAATGTAAACATTTTGTCTGTCTCTTCTTGTTGAGGCATATGTAGACTACCAGTCAAACGTTTGGACACACCTACTCATTCAAGGGTTTTTCTTTATTTTCACAATTTTTTATATTGTAGAATAATAGTGAAGACATCAAAACTATGAAATAACACATATGGAATCATGTAGTACCAGAAAAAGTGTTAAATAAATCAAAATATGTTTTATATTTGAGATTCTTCAAATAGCCACTCTTTGCTTTGATGACAGCTTTGCACACTCTTGGCATTCTCTCAACCAGCTTCATGAGGTAGTCACCTGTAATGCATTTCAATTAACAGGTGTGCCTTGTTAAAAGTTAATTTGTGGAATTTATTTCCTTCTTAATGCGTTTGAGCCAATCAGTTGTGTTGTGATAAGGTAGGGGGGGGGGGGTATACAGAAAATAGCCCTATTTGGTAAAAGACCAAGTCCATATTATGGCAGGAACAGCTCAAATAAGCAAAGAGAAACAACAGTCCATCATTACTTTAAGACATGAAGGTCAGCCAATCTGGAAAATTTCAAGAACTTTGAAAGTTTCTTCAAATGCACTCGCAAAAACCATCAAGTGCTATGATGAAACTGGCTCTCATGAGGAGCGCGACAGGAATGGAAGACCCAGAGTTACCTTTGCTGCAGAGGATAAGTTCATTAGAGTTACCAGCCTCAGAAACTGCAGGTCAAATAAAGCTTCACAGAATTTAAGTAACAGACACATCTCAACATCAACTGTTCAGAGAGGACTGTGTGAATCAGGCCTTCATGGTCGAATTTCTGCAAAGAAACCACTACTAAAGGACACCAATATTGCAGATAGATTGTAACTTCCATCAATGTAATTGTCTGTATCACTTCCAATCCCCCATATGGGTTTTTTTCTCACAAATTTTTTTTAATATATATATATATATATACATACATACATATAAATACATATACATACATATCCTTTAAAAATATATATTTCCCTTTATTACTTTCCAACCCCACCACCCCTTCCCTAATTGGAGTAAACTAGTGAACAACAACGCTTAGGCCTCTACTTCCAGCTTATACATACTATATACATTTTATGGACACAGTCAATTTTACAATAATTCTATTTTGTTTGTTTTTACTCCTGAACTTCCTCTACCCTCAACCTCTCCGATCATTTTCATGATGTCCACCCGGTTTGCTTCTATATGCCATATCTTTCTAACTGTGCTCTTTCACAAAAGCTCTCAACCTATAACTTATATACTTATTATGGACACAGTATGCTTTACATTAGTTATCTTGTTGTTATTAGTTGTTGTTAGTTGTTATTAGTCCCGTCCTTCAGCTCCATTCAACACCTCACACCATCCATATTGGATTTCTATTTGCCATATATATTTTCAACTGTACTGTGATGTTTCACAAAAGTTCTGAACCATTCTATTCTCATTGTTTCTACAGATTGTATATTGAAAATAAACATTTTTACTAAAAGTATTATTATATTATTGATCGATTGACTATGACTTTTCAGATCACCCAGTAGTGCTACAGTGGGGGAAAAAAAGTATTTAGTCAGCCACCAATTGTGCAAGTTCTCCCACTTAAAAAGATGAGAGAGGCCTGTAATTTTCATCATAGGTACACGTCAACTATGACAGACAAATTGAGGAGAAAAAAATCAGAAAATCACATTGTAGGATTTTTTATGAATTTATTTGCAATTTATGGTGGAAAATAAGTATTTGGTCACCTACAAACAAGCAAGATTTCTGGCTCTCACAGACCTGTAACTTCTTCTTTAAGAGGCTCCTCTGTCCTCCACTCGTTACCTGTATTAATGGCACCTGTTTGAACTTGTTATCAGTATAAAAGACACCTGTCCACAACCTCAAACAGTCACACTCCAAACTCCACTATGGCCAAGACCAAAGAGCTGTCAAAGGACACCAGAAAAATTTTTTGTAGACCTGCACCAGGCTGGGAAGACTGAATCTGCAATAGGTAAGCAGCTTGGTTTGAAGAAATCAACTGTGGGAGCAATTATTAGGAAATGGAAGACATACAAGACCACTGATAATCTCCCTCGATCTGGGGCTCCACGCAAGATCTCACCCCGTGGGGTCAAAATGATCACAAGAACGGTGAGAAAAAATCCCAGAACCACACAGGGGGACCTAGTGAATGACCTGCTGAGAGCTGGGACCAAAGTAACAAAGCCTACCATCAGTAACACACTACGCCGCCAGGGACTCAAATCCTGCAGTGCCAGACGTGTCCCCCTGCTTAAGCCAGTACATGTCCAGGCCCGTCTGAAGTTTGCTAGAGTGCATTTGGATGATCCAGAAGAGGATTGGAAGAATGTCATATGGTCAGATGAAACCAAAATAGAACTTTTTGGTAAAAACTCAACTCGTCGTGTTTGGAGGACAAAGAATGCTGAGTTGCATCCAAAGAACACCATACCTACTGTGAAGCATGGGGGTGGAAACATCATGCTTTGGGGCTGTTTTTCTGCAAAGGGACCAGGACGACTGATCCGTGTAAAGGAAAGAATGAATGGGGCCATGTATCGTGAGATTTTGAGTGAAAATCTCCTTCCATCAGCAAGGGCATTGAAGATGAAATGTGGCTGGGTCTTTCAGCATGACAATGATCCCAAACACGCCGCCCGGGCAACGAAGGAGTGGCTTCGTAAGAAGCATTTCAAGGTCCTGGAGTGGCCTAGCCAGTCTCCAGATCTCAACCCCATAGAAAATCTTTGGAGGGAGTTGAAAGTCCGTGTTGCCCAGCGACAGCCCCAAAACATCACTGCTCTAGAGGAGATCTGCATGGAGGAATGGGCCAAAATACCAGCAACAGTGTGTGAAAACCTTGTGAAGACTTACAGAAAACGTTTGACCTGTGTCATTGCCAACAAAGGGTATATAACAAAGTATTGAGAAACGTTTGTTATTGACCAAATACTTATTTTCCACCATAATTTGCAAATAAATTCATAAAAAATCCTACTGTGATTTTCTGGCATTTTTTTTCTCATTTTGTCTGTCATAGTTGACGTGTACCTGTGATGAAAATTACAGGCCTCTCTCATCTTTTTAAGTGGGAGAACTTGCACAATTGGTGGCTGACTAAATACTTTTTTTCCCCACTGTATCTGCAGGGTTAGCTCCAGGTAAATATTGCAATCCTTCAGCCCTTCCTGGACCTGTGACCAAAAACAAGCTACAAATGGACAGTACAAAAACAAATGATCTAATGATTCTGTCTCTTCACAGCAAAATCTGCAGACCTGGGAAGATTGTATCCCCCATATAAATAACATTCTATTGGTAGCAAGAATTTAGTATAAAACATTTTATTGAAAAATTATACGTTTTGAATCCGGCGTCGTTTTGCGCATCAGTTCATAAACACTATGCCATGGAACCGGTACGTCAAAAATCTCTTCCCAACTATTTTGCATGGGACGGCTGTCAATCCGTTGGTCCTTAAATGAAACTGGTATACTTTTTTATTTATCACAATTTTCTTTAACCAATTATGTTCTTTAATGCAGGGCAGACAGACAAGTTCCTTACTTTTTCCCCCTTCCACCTTCCTCTTCCATTTTTGCGGTAATGCTGCAATTATTTGGTTGTAATTTTGGGTAGAGCAGACATTTCCATATGTTTTTGTTAGCTGCATGTGCGACATAACTCCACCAGTCCTACATATTATATCATTTCCGAATATTATACCTTTTTTTCCTCAAAAAAACATGTTTTTTTTTCATCAATTAGTGTATTTGAGTTTAACCACAATATTTGTTGCATTATTTGTTCTGTCATTTCTGGAGGATTAAATTGAAATTGCAACCAATTTTCTATGGCTTGTTTTAGAAATAGTGATATTTGGGAGATGATTTCCTTTTCAAATAACTGAAAGTGAGCGGTTGTAATCTGAATAAAGGGAAAAAGGCCATTCTTGAACATGGGGTGAGACAATCTTACTAATTTGCTAGAGAACCAGTTCGGATTTAAGTATAACTTTTGTATGACTGAAGCTTTTAGTGATGCTTTAATATTGATTCATTTCTGTCCTCCAAATTCATATTAATTATATAAATAGGCCTGTTAAATTTTTTCTGACTTGCCGTTCCAAATAAAATTGAATCTTTTTTTCTCATATAATTTAAAAACTGTTCGCTAGGCATAGGCAAGACCATAAGCAAATAGGTAAACTGGGATAATACTAAAGAGTTAATCAGGGTGATTTTTCCACAAATGGTAGGATGATCTTATCTATTTTTGCTAACTTTCTATTAAAATGTATTGGAGTGAAGTCATTTATTTCATTTGGGATATGTATTCCGAGTATATCCATATCACCATCAGACCATTTTATTGGTAAACTACATGGTAATGTAAAAATTGTATTTTATAGTGATCCAATACGTAATATAGTATATTTATCATAATTTGGTTGTAATCCAGAGATGTTAGAAAATGTATCTAGATCCTCTATGAGACTGTGGAGGGATTCAAATTGTGTATTTAAAAGAAAACATGAATCATCAGCGTACAATGACACCTTTGTTTTTAAGCCCTGGATTTCTAATCTCTTGATATTATTGTTGGATCTGATTTTAATAGCTAACATTTCGATGGCCATAAATAGATATGCCGATAGTGGACAACCTTGTTTTACTCCTCTTGACAGTTTAAAACTTTAGGAGACATAGCCATTATTTACTATTTTACACCTAGGGTTACTATACCAGATTTTAACCCATTTTATAAGAGATTCTCAAAAATTGAAATGGTCCAGGCATTTATATATAAACTCCAGTCGTACTTTATCAAATGCCTTTTCAAAGTCTGCTATGAATAGCAGGCCTGGTTTCCCAGATTTTTCATAATGTTCTATCGTTTCCAGTACTTGCCTTATATTATCTCCAATGTATCGTCCATGTAAAAAACCTTTTTAATTCTATGCGCTATACATTTTGCTAGAATTTTTGCATCACAACACTGAAGTGTAAGGGGCCTCCAATTTTTTTAATGGACTGGATCTTTATATTTCCCACTTGTATCCTGTTTCAGTAATAATGAAATCAGACCTTCTTCTTGAGTGTCTACCATTTACATAGGAGTGGTTAAAACATGCTAATAACGGTCCTCTGAGTATATCAAAAAAGGTTTGGTATACCTCGACTGGTATGCCATCCAACCCTGGAGTTTTCCCGGACATAAAGTCTTTAATTGCATCCAGAAGTTCCTCCTCTGTAATTTCACCTTCACATGAGTCTTTCTGTATGGCTGTTAATTTTACATTATCAATAGAAAAAAATCCCTACAATTAGCTTCAGTTAGAGGAGATGCTTGGGCCAAGAAACACAAGCAATGGACATTAAACCGGTAAAATGTGTCCTTTGGTCTGGAGTCCAAATTGGAGATATTTGGTTCCAACTGCCGTGGCTTTGTGAGACGCGGTGTGGGTGAACGGATGATCTCCGCATGTGTATTTTCCACCGTAAAGCATGGATGAGGAGGTGTTATGGTGTGGGGGTGCTTTGCTGGTGACACTGTCTGTGATTTATTTAGAATTCAAGGCACACTTAACCAGAATAGCTACCACAGCATTCTGCAGCGATACGCCATCCCATCTGGTTTGGGCTTAGTGGGACTTTCATTTGTTTTTCAACAGGACAATGACCCAACACACCTCCAGGCTGTGTAAGGGCTATTTTACCAAGAAGGAGAGTGATGGAGTGCTGCATCAGATGACCTGGCCTCCACAATCCCACGACCTCAACCCAATTGAGATGGTTTGGGATGAGGCGGACCGCAGAGTGAAGGAAAAGCAGCCAACAAGTGCTCAGCATATGTGGGAACTCCTTCAAGACTGTTGGAAAAGCATTCCAGGTGAAGCTGGTTGAGAGAATGCCAAGAGTGTGCAAAGCTGTCATCAAGGCAAATTGTGGCTATTTGAAGAATCTCAAATATAAAATATAATTGATTGACATGATTCCATATGTGTTATTTCATAGTTTTGATGTTTTCACTATTATTCTACAATGTAGAAAATAGTACAAATAAAGAAAAACCCTTGAATGAGTAGGTGTGTCCAAACTTTTGACGGGTACTGTACATACATAAAGGGGAGAGGTAGAGTCTTGGCAGACTTGAGCCATAGGCGGTGTTTTCCATAAGCGCTCGCTCTCAGCCGGCTACTTTTTTCACGTAATAAATTAACTAGGCTTCTTTTCATTTAAAAGTTTAAATGCTCTAGTCAGTTAAGTCTGTATAGCCCTCTCCCTCTAGAAAGAATGATATTCATGTTCTAGTGATCTACAGTTGTGGTCAAAATTTTTGAGGATGACACAAATACTAATTTTCACAGTCTGCTGCCTCAGTTTTGATGATGGCAATTTGCATATACTCCAGAATGTCATGAAGAGTGATCAGATGAATTGCAATTAATTGCGAAGTTCCTCTTTGCCATGAAAATGAACTTTAATCCCCAAAAAACATTTCCACTGCATTTCAGCCCTGCCACAAAAGGACCAGCTGCCATCATGTCAGTGATTCTCTCGTTAACACAGGTGAGAGTGTTGACGAGGACAAGGCTGGAGATCACTCTGTCATGCTGATTGAGTTAGAATAACAGACTGGAAGCTTTAAAAGGAGGGTGGTGCTTGAAATCATTGTTCTTCCTCTGTTAACCATGGTTACCTGCAAGGAAACACGTGCCGTCATCATTGCTTTGCTCAAAAAGGGCTTCACAGGCAAGGATATTGCGCCTAAATCAACCATTTATCGGATCATCAAGAACTTCAAGGAGAGAGGTTCAATTGTTGTGAAGAAGGCGTCAGGGCGCCCAAGAAAGTCCAGCAAGTGCCAGGACTGTCTCCTAAAGTTGATTCAGCTGCGGGATCGGGGCACCACCAGTGCAGAGCTTGCTCAGGAATGGCAGCAGGCAGGTGTGAGTGCATCTGCATGCACAGTGAGGCGAAGACTTTTGGAGGATGGCCTGGTGTCAAGAAGGGCAGCAAAGAAGCCACTTCTCTCTAGGAAAAACATCAGGGACATACTGATATTCTGCAAAAGGTACAGGGATTGGACTGCTGAGGACTCAGGTAAAGTCATTTTCTCTGATGAATCCCCTTTCCGATTGTTTGGGGCATCCGGAAAACACCTTGTCCGGAGAAGACAAGGTGAGCGCTACCATCAGTCCTGTGTCATGCCAACAGTAAAGCATCCTGAGACCATTTATGTATGGGGTTGCTTCTCAGCCAACAGAGTGGGCTCACTCACAATTTTGCCTAAGAACACAGCCATGAATAAAGAATGGTACCAACACATCCTCCGAGAGCAACTTCTCCCAACCATCCAAGAACAGTTTGGTGATGACCAATGCCTTTTCCAGCATGGTGGAGCACCTTGCCATAAGGCAAAAGTGATAACTAAGTGGGTCAAAACATCAACATTTTGGGTCCATGGCCAGGAAACTCCCCAGACCTTAATCCCATTGAGAACTTGTGGTCGATCCTCAAGAGGCGGGTGGACAAACAAAAACCCACAAATTCTGACAAACTCCAATTATTGATTATGCAAGAATGGGCTGCCATCAGTCAGGATGTGGCCCAGAAGTTAATTGACAGCATGCCAGGGCGGATTGCAGAGGTCTTGAAAAAGAAGGGTCGACACTGCAAATATTGACTCTTTGCATAAACTTAATGTAATTTTCAATAAAAGCCTTTGACACTTATGGAATGCTTGTAATTATACTTCAGTATACCATAGTAACATCTGACAAAAATATCTCATAACACTGAAGCAGCGAACTTTGTGAAGACCAATACTTGTGTCATTCTCAAAACTTTTGACCACGACTGTATTGATAGGACAGGCACCTGTCAGTCACAACGTGAGCGATGACAGGGAAACACTGCTGGTTTGTCAGTCTGCTGTCTGTCCCGCCTCTCGGTACCGGTGTTATTGTTGTACACTGTGGATGGCTGCAGTCAAATTGATTTTCACGGAGGAGGGAGAGCATGATGCTTGTTCATTATCTCCAGTGAGTGAATTTAAACATCCCTTGTAATGTGAGTGGTAATGTGAGTGGTAACAATGAATTGAAATCCACGTAATTATTGTTTTGTGGGCCATTCATATTTAATTTTTTGCGTGTTTCATAGTTCTATATTCAGCCACGGAGTCGGGACGCATAGGCTATTTTTTTTATTGACGACCGAAGAGCTTGTGTTGACTAGTTCATTAAAGGTGTCAAACTGACTGAATAAGGTAAATCTCCTATATCCCTTTGCTAATCATTAATCATACAAAGTAGTTATACAGTACATTCGGAAAGTATTCAGACCCCTTGACTTTTTCCACATTTTGTTATGTGACAGCCTTATTCTAAAATTGATTAAATTAAAACAAAATCATAAATCTACACACAATACCCCATAATGACAAAGTGAAAACAGATTTTTAGAAATGTTTACAAATGTATAAAAAAATTTAAACAGATACCTTATTTACATATGTATTCAGACCCTTTGATATGAGACTCGAAATTGAGCTCAGGTGCATCCTGTTTCCATTGATCACCATTGAGATGTTTCTACAAATTGATTGGAGTCCACCTGTGGTAAATTCAATTGATTGGACATGATGAACGCTAAAGTGACTCATCAGTGTAGCCTAATGATGGGCTGTTTGCGAACGAATGGCTCTATTTGAACAGATAATTTAGGTGAATAAAACCGAATCGCATCGGTGAGAGAGCCGTTCATTTGGCTCCCTGATTTGCATACTGGTAGGTTACTACCAAAGATTTTTATAACTAACCCAAGATAGACCAGAGCCTGCCGTTTCCAATAGGAGCAAATTAATCATAGTTGGCAGAACAAGCAAGGAGGTGGGCAGAGCCTTTATTTGCATATTTTCTATTAGGGTACGCCAACTCTGAAGTGCACGTTTGCAATAACTCAATTCGCCCTTGCACTCATAAACAAGCCAATTTTTTAAAACTTTGGCAAAGGGTAAAGTCTACAAAATGCAATCTACTCTGTTTGTTACAGATTTTAGTTTTGGAAACAGAAAACTCCTTCACATTTACTTGGTACCGGTACCCCTTGTATATAGCCTCGTTATTGTTATTTTATTGTGTTACTATTTTTCCTTTAGTTTATTTAGCCAATTTTTAAAAACTCTGCATTGTTGGTTAAGTGCTCGTAAGTACTCATTTCACGGTAAGGTCTACTACACCTGTTGTATTCGGCGCATGTGACAAATAAGATTTGATTTGAGAACAAATGTTTCATAGATGAGAAAATGTGCAGAATGTCGACCAAAATCCATCTCGTGCCATCTTCTCCCACTGCCGGCCACTGGGCTTCCTCTCATCACCATATTTGGTAGTGAGTAGAAACGCCAACCGGATGCTTCACATTTATACATCCGGTGAAATATCTGGCTCATTGTTCTATCTGTGCTATTACTGCTTTTTGGTGATTATCTGCAGATAAATTATGAAAACATTCAATGAAGGTGGTCTGGGGGTTCTCCCACTTGGAATTTGCAGATTATTTTTGTTAAATCCAGCAATTCTATATTGTTTCTCTACAGGGAATATTTTATTTTAGATTTCTGCCACAATAAATTAAATTAAAAGATTAGACTAGTTTTTCTGACTAGATTACTAATCTACCACCTTCTCTCAAAGTCCCACCCGCAGTAATTGATTGACAGGTCTGAAACCCTCCCAACTGTGTGACTCAAACATCCTGCCCCCTCCCCTGACAATCCCACCCACAGTGATTGGATTGACAGGCCAAATTGTTAAAGGGATAGTTAATCCAGTACAAAATTACACATTGGTTTCCTTCCCCTAAGTGTCCACAGCATCAGAGCCAATAAAATACATAATTTGAAGAACAAACATCATTTTTGCAATATCTTGCAGTAAAGCTGTAAATCTCAAGAGAAGACAGGATTAATGTTAAAAAAGGCTATCTTACTTAGAAAATAGTCCTGATTAAATTGGCATAGGCCTAGACAATATCCAAAACAAGTAACAACACACTGAATTCATACATTTTCACTCATTTTTATTGTAAAGTCATGTCTTTCTACTCAATAGCACAACTCATTTTACCAATCTGGGAGGTAAGGTCGTTAAAGTAAATTCACAGGTGGCATGCTCCGCCGGACCCCACCCGCCCGGAAATCCCTGGCTGGCTTCTTTTTCTATTTGTCTGGCTACTCCATGTACTTATGAAAAACACTTGGGGTATGTTAGAAAAAGTATACTGTTGGGACCTCACACTCCAATCAAGGTGGATGAAATGAAGATATCAATTACTCTTGTACAGTTTTCTGTAGGATGATGTTATTTGTACCACACAACTCAGTACCCGACAAAGAACACACAGACACACACACTTACACACACCTCTAACATCCCTCACACCCCTCTCCCCAGGCGTTCCAGGAGGAGTACTCCCGTCTGTTTGAGTTGTCCCAGGAGGAGACCACACCCCAGCAGGACCCACGTCTGCACCACGCCCTGGTCTACTTCTTCCAGAACCAGGCGCCCAGTCGCGTCATCGAGAGGACCCTGCTGGAGGGCTTCACCGACCGCAACCTCAGCTTCGACGACAGGTCAGTCAGCACAACCCTCTGACATACATTGAAATGTATATTTAATAACTTCAAATGTGTTCATGTTTTGTCATTTCATTGTAAGTTGTACTTGCAATTCAGCTTGTTGACAGTATTATTCATAGGTATATTGCTGTGGAGCAAATCATCACTTCCTGTGTCATCACTTCCTGTGTAGGTCCATTAGTATCATGAGAGAGGCCCGCGCCAAGCTACGCCTCATCAAGCCAGAGGATATGGATATGGAGGAATATATGGTATGTGTCAATAGCTACGTTTCCCTTAGCCAATCCAGATTCAACCTCCAGCGGCATAGCTAAGCTAGCTTGTACTGGAGGTTGATCCGATAGTCTATTGAAAGCATAGTAAACTTAGTTTCAATCAACTGCCGATACTTACTTTATTCTCGATTTGGAAGGCACCTGTCTTCTAAACGCCTGTTTCCAGTTGCAGGGGGAACTCCGATAACTACACTCTTAGAAATAAGGGTTCCAAAACGGATCTTTGGCTGTCCCCTTAGGAGAACCCTTTTGGATTCCATGTAGAATCCTCTATAGAAAAGGCTCTACCTGGAACCCAAAAGGGTTCTTCAAATGGTTATCCTATGGGGACAGCCGGAGAACCCTTTTAGGCTCTTTAAAGCAGCTTTGTAGAGGAATATATTGTACAGAGTGAGAAATGCCTCTGGCACGTGTGTAGATCTTTGTTTGTGTTGTGTGGTGCGCTGTCATCTTCTTCTACATGTGGCCGCAGCACTTAGAAATGACTACGTCCAGCAACGATAGACCACACCGCCACTCGGGAGGTTAAGGCACTGCATCGCAGTGCTAGCTGTGCCACTAGAGATCCTGGTTCGAATCCAGGCTCTGTCGTAGCCAGCCGCGACCGGGAGACCCATGGGGCGGCGCACAATTGGCCCAGCGTCGTCCAGGGTAGGGGAGGGAATGGCCGGCAGGGATGTAGCTCAGTTGGTAGAGCATGGTGTTTGCAACGCCAGGGTTGTGGGTTCGATTCCCACGGGGGGCCAGTATGAAAAAAATAATGTATGCACTCACTAACTGTAAGTCGCTCTGGATAAGAGCGTCTGCTAAATGACTAAAATGTAAATGTAATAATTGGAAATGTCCGGCAGCTAAAGTGGCGAAGGAACTCCTCACTCAAAAAGTGGATTTAATATTATTCAGAATGTTCTCTGGTTATTGGAGTTCATATTTATTTGCCAATTGGCAACCAGGCACCGATCATCATGTCACCAGCATACAAACTTTTACTCACATAAAAATGGTTGGAAGGAAACATGGTTACAGAGTATGATTGATCATTACCTCTAAACTGTGATTTTCCACCATTTTGGCCTCACTGATAAGCAGTTTGTTCCACCAATCATAAAGAATCCAAGACAATCCGTGATTAATGGTGCCCTTGTGTCATTTCACAAGGACAATTTGAGCAAAACTTTATAAAAACGCATATTTATACTGAACAAAAATATAAACGTAACATGTAAAATGTTGGTTCCATGTTTCATGAGTTGAAATAAAAGATCCCAGAAATTGTCCATACACACAAAAAGCTTATTTCTCTCAAATTTTGAGCACAAATGTGTTTAGATCCCGGTTAGTGAGCATTTCTCCTTTGCCAAGATAATCCATTCACCTGACAGGTGTGGGATATCAAGAAGCTAATTAAACAGCATGATCATTACACAGGTGCACCTTGTGCTGGGGACAATAAAAGACCACTCTAAAATGTGCAGTTTTGTCACACAACATAATACCACAGATGTGATGCTGACTGCAGGAATGTCCACCAGAGCTGTTGCCAGATAATTGAATGTTAATTTCTCTACCATAAGCCGCCTCTAAAGTTGTTTTAGAGAATTTGGCATTATGTCCAACCGGCCTCACAACCGCAGACCACGTGTAACCACGCCAGCCTAGGACATCCACACCCGGCTTCTTCATCTGTGGGATCGTCTGAGGGGGTGCTGAAGCGTATTTCTGTCTGTAATAAAGCCCTTTTGTGGGGAAAAACTCATTCTGATTGGCTGGGCCTGGCTCCCCAGTGGGTGGGCCTGGCTCCCAAGTGGGTGGGCCTTTGCCCTCCCAGGCCCACCCATGGCTGCGCCCTTGCTCAGTCATGTGAAATCCATAGATTAGGGCCTAATGAATTTATTTCAATTTACTGATTTCCTTATATGAACTGTAACTCAGTAAAATCTTTGAAATTGTTGCATTACACAAGCCTTGATGGCTGATGGAAGGAGCCAGGCACTGTATATTATCTACACCAAAACTCTAGGTAGACATTTTTCTCCATTTGAAACCACCCCAAACTTGAATTGATTGTGTCTGTGTGCTCTTCTCCGCAGCAATGGCATGACGACTACAGCCTGTTCCGGACAGTGTTTGTCTACCTGCTGACGGGCCTGGAACAGTACCAGCATGGAAAGTAAGTGTTGTCATGGCAACCGGGGCTCTGCCCCTACGTGATCAGCCTGTATTATGGTGGTTTTAGTGACTGAGTGGGCTGACTGGCTGATGTCATCAGTGGGCTGACGTGTCATGACGTAATATCATCATTGTGTTCCACCAGGGTGCGCGAGGCGCTGAATTACCTCAACCACGCCTACAAAGACAATGCCATGCTGCTGAGGAGAGGGGAGAAGAGAGGGATGGAGCAGTCGCTTATTGCACTTTACAGGAGGAGGTGTCTCAAAGTGAGTGTTACTGATGATACAGATGCATCACTTTGAAAGACCCTGTTTAAAAAGATTTTGGACAAGAGACTGATTATTGTCAGTTGGGAATATAAAAGTAAAGATTGATTAAATGTTAATAAAATAGGGAATACAGGCCCTCCTGTAGCTCAGTTGGTAGAGCATGGCGCTTGCAACGCCAGGGTTGTGGGTTCGATTCCCACGGGGGGCCAGTATGAAAAATGTATGCACTCACTAACTGTCAGTCGCTCTGGATAAGAGCGTCTGCTAAATGACAAAAAAAATTGAATAAGAAGCTAAACTTCAGTGTGAGGAAAAGTTTCACGGGCTGGAGTTAAATAGCCCTGCTACAGTGGGGAAAAAAAGTATTTAGTCAGCCACCAATTGTGCAAGTTCTCCCACTTAAAAAGATGAGAGAGGCCTGTAATTTTCATCATAGGTACACGTCAACTATGACAGACAAAATGAGAATTTTTTTTCTCCAGAAAATCACATTGTAGGATTTTTAATGAATTTATTTGCAAATTATGGTGGAAAATAAGTATTTGGTCACCTACAAACAAGCAAGTTTTCTGGCTCTCACAGACCTGTAACTAATTCTTTGAGAGGCTCCTCTGTCCTCCACTCGTTACCTGTATTAATGGCACCTGTTTGAACTTGTTATCAGTATAAAAGACACCTGTCCACAACCTCAAACAGTCACACTCCAAACTCCACTATGGCCAAGACCAAAGAGCTGTCAAAGGACACCAGAAACAAAATTGTAGACCTGCACCAGGCTGGGAAGACTGAATCTGCAATAGGTAAGCAGCTTGGTTTGAAGAAATCAACTGTGGGAGCAATTATTAGGAAATGGAAGACATACAAGACCACTGATAATCTCCCTCGATCTGGGGCTCCACGCAAGATCTCACCCCGTGGGGTCAAAATGATCACAAGAACGGTGAGCAAAAATCCCAGAACCACACGGGGGGACCTAGTGAATGACCTGCAGAGAGCTGGGACCAAAGTAACAAAGCCTACCATCAGTAACACACTACGCCGCCAGGGACTCAAATCCTGCAGTGCCAGACGTGTCCCCCTGCTTAAGCCAGTACATGTCCAGGCCCATCTGAAGTTTGCTAGAGTGCATTTGGATGATCCAGAAGAGGATTGGGAGAATGTCATATGGTCAGATGAAACCAAAATATAACTTTTTGGTAAAAACTCAACTCGTTGTGTTTGGAGGACAAAGAATGCTGAGTTGCATCCAAAGAACACCATACCTACTGTGAAGCATGGGGGTGGAAACATCATGCTTTGGGGCTGTTTTTCTGCAAAGGGACCAGGACGACTGATCCGTGTAAAGGAAAGAATGAATGGGGCCATGTATCGTGAGATTTTGAGTGAAAACCTCCTTCCATCAGCAAGGGCATTGAAGATGAAACGTGGCTGGGTCTTTCAGCATGACAATGATCCCAAACACACCGCCCGGCTAACGAAGGAGTGGCTTCGTAAGAAGCATTTCAAGGTCCTGGAGTGGCCTAGCCAGTCTCCAGATCTCAACCCCATAGAAAATCTTTGGAGGGAGTTGAAAGTCCGTGTTGCCCAGCGACAGCCCCAAAACATCACTGCTCTAGAGGAGATCTGCATGGAGGAATGGGCCAAAATACCAGCAACAGTGTGTGAAAACCTTGTGAAGACTTACAGAAAACGTTTGACCTGTGTCATTGCCACCAAAGGGTATATAACAAAGTATTGAGAAACTTTTGTTATTGACCAAATACTTATTTTCCACCAAAATGTGCAAATAAATTCATTAAAAACCCTACAATGTGATTTTCTGGAAAGAAATTCTCAGTTTGTCTGTCATAGTTGACGTGTACCTATGATGAAAATTACAGGCCTCTCTCATCTTTTTAAGTGGGAGAACTTGCACAATTGGTGGCTGACTAAATACTTTTTTTCCCCACTGTATATAGTATAGAAACTCTTTATCCGTGTATAAACTACTTATCTCAAGACTCTAATAATTCACATTTCCTGTTCTGCAGGGTTATTTTCCTTCTGTAGCAAACTGGCTCAAATTAAGATCCTACATCTGTATGGAGATGATACCATCAGCTATAGCACTGCTTCCTCACTAGATTAGGCATTTCTCAAATTGCAGGGAGTGTTTGTTGTCCAACATAACCTCTTTCAGCTTAAATTGATCTTAAATGAAGAGAAAACAAAACTATTATTATTCTCAAGATCAAGAAAGCAACCCCCTTCTCTCCCTCAGATAGTCACTTTGCAAAACAAGCCAATAGAGGTGGTGTCATCATACAAGTACTTGGGACTTCACCTTGATGAAGCTCTTGTCTTTTAAGCCCCACATTCAACAATTCACTAAACATCTTGTGCTTAAACTGGGCTTTTTCTTTAGGAACAAGTCTTGTTTTTCATTTCAAACTAGAAAAGACCTTGTTGCAGCCACTTCTTTTGTGTTTGTTATGGGGTTAATTTGTACATGAATGCCCCAGGGTCTTAACCGGAACACAGTAGACACACTAACTATCCAAAGAGACTCCATAGTGACACTGCATCTGCATATCCCCTGTTCTCCCCCTTCTTCCCACTTCCTAGGAGGTGAATGACAACGCGGCCACGCTGTTCAGGAGTGGCGAGGTGAGCGACGTGGAGGAGGGCGTGATCATCATGAACGAGGCGGTCATCCCCTGCATGCACCTGATGAGCCGGCCGGACATGGTCAGCCAGGAGGACCTGGACACCATGGAGGCTGTCCGCAGCCACTGGTGCTCCTACCTGGGAGTAGACCTAGATGGTGAGGACAGATGGCCGGGAAGAGGTTTTTACTGAGCTTTATCCAAGCTGTGCTAAATGTACACTATATATACAAAAGTATGTGGACATCCCTTCAAATTAGTGGATTTGGCTATTTCAGCCACACCCGTTGCTGATAGGTGTATAAAGTCGAGCACACCGCCATGCAATCTCCATAGACAAAAATTGGCAGTAGAATGGCCTTACTGAAGAGCTCAATGACTTTCATCATGGCACCGTCATAGGATGCCTACTTTCCAACAAGTCAGTTCGTCAAATATCTGCCCTGCTAGAGCTGCCCCGGTCAACTGTAAGTGCTGTTATTTTGATGTGGAAACGTCTAGGAGCAACAACGGCTCAGCCGCGAAGTGGTAGGCCACACAAGCTCACAGAACGGGATCGCCGAATGCTGAAGCGCGTAGCCCGTAAAAATCGTCTGTCCTCGGTTACAACACTCACTACCGAGTTCCAAACTGCCTCTGGAAGCAACGTCAGCACAAGAACTGTTCGTCGTGAGCGTCGTGAAATGGGTTTCCATGGCCGAGCAGCTGCACACAAGCCTAAGATCACCATGCACAATACCAAGCGTCGGCTGGAGTGGTGTAAAGCTCGCCGCCATTGGACTCTGGAGCAGTGGAAACACGTTCTCTGGAGTGATGAATCACGCTTCACTATCTGGCAGTTGAATCTGGGTTTGGGGAAGGCGCTTTCCTGTTTCAGCATGACAGTGCCCCCGTGAATAAAGCTAGGTCCATACAGAAATGGTTTGTCGAGATCGGTGTGGAAGAACTTGACTGGCCTGCACAGAGCCCTGACCTCGACCCATCGAACACCTTTGGGATGAATTGGAACACCGACTGCGAGCCTGGCTTAATCGACCAACATCAGTGCCCGACCTCACTAATGCTCTTGTGGCTGAATGGAAGCAATTTCCTGCAGAAATGTTCCAACATCTAGTGGAAAGCCTTCCCAGAAGAGTGGAGGCTGTTATAGCAGCAAAGGGGGGACCAACTCCTTATTAATACCCATGATTTTGGAATGAGATGTTCGACGAGCAAGTGTCCACATACTTTTGGACATGTAGTCTATATCTCCAGTACATCCATAATGCTGTCATTTACGTGTTTCAGGTACAGTGTAATGCTTTATTGTGTGTTGAAAGCATGTGTTAGCATGTATAATGTCTTATTATAAGGCTTATAATAGCGTGTCTCTGTAGCACATTTTCCTCTCTCTTTCTCATCTAATTTCTCATACATCTCTTGCTCACCTGGCAATCTTAATTGTATTTTACTCCTCTCATGGAAGCTCTAAGTCTTTCTCTTCCACTCCTTCTCAGACTCCCTTCAGGAGAAGCTGGGTGAGTTTCTGCCCAGGGTTCTGGACTGCTCAACAGAGATGGTGGTTCTAAAAGATCCACCAACGGTGCGCTCCAAAGTGCCCCACGACCTGTGCAGCCGCCTGGCTGCCATTATGGAGTCCATCACCAACACCTCTGTGGTCGCCGTCAAGTAAGGCCAAGGGGTCAGAGGTCAGCTGCTGAGAATAAGTGTCAGGGCCCGTATGCCAGCCGACGGCCGCTAGCGTTTTTATCCTTATGTAGAGTTGACAAACACTGGATTTGTGCCTAGTATTGCAAAGCAGTTTTTTATATTACTTTTTAATGTGCTTTTACCATATTTTTCTAAGCCGGAACATTGAGTAGAATCTGAGTGACTTGAGGCAGAGCTTATACGCTCATATGATACTCACAGAGACATCAAGGAGAGATGGAGAGATTTCTTTATTATGCATTTTTAAGGTATTAGTGCTTTGAACCTATGCAGGTGTGTTTTTAAGAAAGTGAAAACACAAGAAATAGTATTTTTATAGTTTCTTAGATATTTTACATTTACCATGACGAATTAGGATTGCCGTGAACACAGAAATTCAGTTTCCTTTGACAAAACCTGTCTTGTTTTGTATTCTCTTGTTTATATGTAAGCCTTTCCTTCCACTCCTCTGATTTCCACTTCTTGAAACCTGTATTGATGCTCAATAAACTTTCAAACTTTCTGTTCTTTCTGTTGTTCTTTTCTCCTTGCTTTGCTCTCAAGTCTTCTTTTGTGTCTGTCCCCTGTTTTCAATCTATATTTCTGATATATTATGCAATCCTTTTTTCAATCTACATTTCTGATAAATAATGCAAACCTTTTTTCAATCTATATTTCTGTCTTTCACCCATGTCATACACACACACACACACACACACACACACACACACACACAGAAAACACTATTGATTGTCCAACGACCAATTTAACACTTCTGTACTGTGCAATGTGTTTGTTGTTTATTTGTCACTTCCCATGGTGCCGCACTACTTCCTGCACAGCTCGCTAGCCCTGCTGACCCCACGAGCAGATTAACAACTGACCTCTCTGTGTGAGCAAGGGAGGTGAGGGGGGGAGTGAGGGACGGCCCCCTCTGGTCCGCAGCTGGACAGCAGGAATCCTGCCAGTTCGCCTTGACATCACTGGAAGAGAAACCACAGCACCAGCTTTACCACTCAAACAGCCATCCCACTTTTATTCATTTGTCTCCAGTGGAAGATGATCCCAAACTGAGAACAACTACTGGCATCTCTATTCAGGTATGGTTTAGTTTGTTGTTTCTTTCTTTTGGCAGTTCGTTACGATGACTCTCCTTAATGTACAGACATACCTCCATCCCCTACTTTCCCTCTCTGTTTGTGTTTGTATAGTTTCCCTGGTTGTCCTAGCACATTTCTTCTGGTGTTGGTCTGGTTATAAGGATGTTGTTTTAAGGTTGCAACTGAAAAAAAGCAAAGAGTGATTTTTTAATACAGTATTACGTAACTTTTAGCAATGGGCTACTCATCTCAGAGTTGGTGAAGCCCATCCGTGTAAAATCAACACATTTACAAAGAAGATGTTGTTCAACATTAGCTGCACATCATAAATGAAGCATCGCAACTATTCTACAGATAACGGTTAATGAGATATCTCTAGTTTTTCCTCTACAGCAAAAAAATTGGAGTACAATTAGTACTGTTGATTACGATGCCTTGGGCAGTTCATGGTCTGCTGCACTCTGGAGTCTGAGTCGATATTGACGTGGTCCTGAAATCCTGCACGCAGCGCAGCACGTCTGCCGCTACGAGCTGTGTGGCGGTCCAGTAGGGGAGAGAGTGACAACACGAACAGAAACATTGACAACAAGAAATAATAGAGATTTGCCCAGGGTTTATTTGACCACATCTGGGCAAAACAATTATCTATGCCCTCGTAAGTAAGAGTAAAACCGTAATCTCCTCAAATCCATCACCATGCTCCTTGGTTGTTACCAGATTAATTTAGAGGATCAATCGTAATCCCGATAGTTTAATTATATCCAGCAGAGACCGATGACATCGCACAACGTACGTCAGATTGGTATGATCTGAAAGTTGTTGGGGGCCGGGGAGGAATGATGTAAGAATTTATACTGAGGAGAGGGAACCATCTGGTGAAAGACCACCCTCACCGTATCAGAGATATGGCGTACACCCACTGACCCACAGCTGGATTTAGCCTTCTAGCAATCCCTGAACTATGAAATATGACTGTACATAATAAGGACATAAGGAGTTAAGTTCCACCATTATTATTACTTGGTGGAAGAGTTTCATTTAGTCTCCTCTTTCCTCTGTAGTGGTGGTTTTAATTGCGTGACAACTCTCAATCAAATTCTATTGTTTCAACAGGAACAAGAAATCAACTTTCTGGGCCCTCTGCAGCTCAGCTGCCACACAGAGCACAGGAATCTACAGTAGTCTCGCTGATGGTTTTCACCATGATGTGCAGCAGGGTGACATTACACGAGCCCCATAACGGCGACTACAGGAGTCCTACGAGAATTTGCCCCCGTAGGAACTCAATTCCACCAGCACAGACTCTCACAGCCAAACACCTCCTGGCATACCTCCCTAGACCACCCCCAGAGTCAACACGTTTCACCCCATATCCAAAGAGGGTACCTATTGCAGAGAGTCAATTTCGTTATTTTGTGTTTTGGTATATTGTTCAGTGGGTTGTGTTTACACTGGACACTGTTTTCAGCACAAATACATTGTTGATCATGTATGTAATGTACAAGTCAGTCAATTGATTGTTCAAACATATTTTTTTCAGGTTGCAGCAAAAACCAACATGGCCTTGACAATGCTCCACTCCAGAAGAGACTCTCTCATCCCCAGCTCAAATAACAACAACTTCCCAATTCTCTCACCCCAGCCAGCCCCCTCTGCATCCCCCCAGCCACAGTCCCAGAGCCCAGGCCCCCATCAGATTGTTGCAGGCTTGATCAACCAGGAGGTAGACACCTGCCAGTACATCATCCCCACTGAGGAGCCAGAGGAGCCGGCCACTTCTCACCGCGGACGCCACCTTAAGCGTTTCAGCTCCAGGTGGTACTCAGGCGCTCCCTTTGGTGGCCCCTTTGGTAGCACCCGTAGCCCCGCCCATGGCACAAGTGGTGAGAACAAGCCCCACAAGCCACGCTGCAAACTTCTAGGTGACGAGAGGCCAAATTACGGCACAGACAACAAGCAGCGTCAGCGCTACGTCACCAAAGACGGGAAGTGTCGGGTCAACCTGGGCCCTATCGAGGACAAGAGCCGTTTCCTCTTGGACATCTTCACCACTCTGGTGGACTTGAAGTACCGTTGGTTCCTCTTTATCTTCACCATGTGCTACATTGTCACGTGGGTGGCCTTTGCCGAGATATACTTCCTAGACGCCTGGCTGCGGGATGACGTGGCCCACGTCCACGACCCTCAATGGCAGCCGTGCTTCGAGAACGTGGACAGTTTCATCTCCGCCCTGCTTCTGTCGGTGGAGAGCCAGAGGACGATTGGCTATGGCTCCAGATTGGTGACGGCCAACTGCATGGAGGGAGTGGTTCTCCTCATGGCCCAGTCTATCGTTGGCTCCATCATCGACGCCCTCATGGTCGGCTGCATGTTCGTCAAGATCTCCCGGCCTCAGAAAAGGGCCCAGACTCTGATCTTCAGCAAGCACTGTGTCATATCGGAGCGCGACGAGAAACTCTGCCTCCTCTTCCGCATCGGAGACCTAAGGGCGAGTCACATGGTGGACGCCAAGATCCGAGCCAAGCTGATCAAGTCCAGACAGACCAAGGAAGGGGAGTTCATACCGCTGGAGCAGTCGGAGATCAACCTGGGCTACGATACCGGAGGAGACAGGCTCCTGTTGGTCGAGCCTCAGACCATCACCCATGTCATCAATGAGAGCAGTCCCTTCTGGGAAATAGGGGCTGAGCGTCTGACAAGGGAGAGATTTGAGATCATAATCATTCTGGAGGGAATTGTGGAGGCATCAGGTTGGTTGGCTTTGAATGTTAGAATGTGACCTCAAAAATTATGTCTAAAATCATTTGAAAACATGTTAATGCTTTCATGTCTGTGACTGTAGCATAAGAGCTAGATGTGTAAAGATTAAACGTTTAATAATTGCCTTGCTGTGCAAAATGTGAAAAAAGCGTTGTCTCTACTGTGTTGTAGGTATGACATGCCAAGCCAGAACCTCCTACACTGAGGCCGAGATTCTGTGGGGCCACCGATTTGAATCCTGCATGTCTCTGGAAAAGGGGTCTTACCGGGTGGACCGTGGTGCATTTGACAAAACCTTCACAGTACAAACCCCCACCCTTAGTGCTAAAGACAAGAGTAATGAAAAAGAAGAAGAGGTCCTCTTTTAGATCATAAAACTGTACTATTCACACTGAGCAAACAGCCCTTGTATTAATAGAATTTCAAGGCCAAGACTTCTTGTGAATGCCCTTGGTTCCCTCCCTGAGACGAACTTTCCTGTTGTCTCTAATATTGTGGACAAACATTCTTCAAAAGAGTAAGACTTACACATTAGCATGCTAATCTACACCCTCAACTAGAATGTGAACTGTGTTGACAGGGACAGCATTCATGTGGGTGATTTACAAATAATTTAGTGTAGTAATGAGTATGCAGCCATGACTCCATGCTTTGTTAGATTACAATACTGTTTATTAATCTGTGTTTCTAGTCTATAATGGGTAGTTGTAGTTCATTATGGATACATTTGTTAACGGCTACCTCCCAAATCATAGAAATATAGAGCCAGTCATTATTGTCAGGATTTTTGTTGTTTTGAAAGGTTGTTAATTCATGATGATGTAGTGATAAGGCCATTATGATTCAAAATTTGATACATATGGATGATGTCAGTGTTGTTCAGCTGTTTCTGTTATATTAACCATGTCCCTGATGCAAATTTATTACACATATCAGTCCTATACAGTGCCTTGTAAAGTGTCCTCCCCAGAGTTTTCTAATATGATTGCCTTTTGACATATTAAACGTTGATTTTTTTTTCCGACAAGTGTGACATTTGTCCTTTCACATAAAGGGTATAATTATTTATAGGTTATTATAGGTTCCTCCTCAGTATATCCAAGAAAAGGTTGTGAAATACGCCAAACACTGCTTTTATCACATAAATTGTCCTCTCCTTGACAGACTACAACTCTACTCCAAATATATACTGTAGTTGCTGATTTATTAATAGAATAGAAGAGAATAGATCATTTATTGTCCATTTGGTTCGAAGGTAAAGTCGTGTTCTGCCTTTTCCCCAACACTCCCAGACATACACAGTTGAGAGGCTGTAGGGAAACTGTAGGGAGAAGACAGACTGCCGCCTAGAGTTTTCGAGAGCTAGATATTAATTAGTCCTTTCACTATTGCTTATTTTTTATTGCTTCTTCTGTTTTGTTCAGTATTTCTTCTACTCATAATGCATCTCCACTCAAGTCTTTTAAATCACAAGTCTGGCCTGGGCGTGGCCAGAGTGATGACGAATTGGAACATTGCTTTTGATTGGTTTATGTGAGTGGGCTTCTTCAGCCTGCACAGTGCCTGAAGGATTTTGGTGCTGCTAGCTAACCAGTAAGATGTTCTCCAAATCCAAACATGGCGTCTTTCGTGACAGAAGTCCTTGCTAGTTCTGGTAAACTTGAAAAAGAAGACCTTGCTGCTAAAATTAGCACGCTGTCACGGAAAGTAGAGGAAACTAAGGTAAACAAGCGAGTTTAGATAGCTCACGTTAACTAACTAGCCAGCTAACGTTAGCTAAATAACTAACGTAAGCTAGCTAGCCCGCGAAATAACATAGTTGGCTAACTCTTATCACAAAGCGAACAAAATCTTTGGTTTTATCGTTCGAAACCGTTTTGCTAGGCTGGCTAGCCTAATCGAACAATCTAGAGAATATTACCCCGAGTATGACTGGACTAACTAGCTAAATTAGCTAGTGAACATTACCCCGATTATGACACGACTAGCTAAATTAGCTAGCTAGCTATACTGAACAAAAATATAAACGCAACATGTAAAGTGTTGGTTTCATGAGCTGAAATAAAATCCCCGAAATGTACGCACAAAAAGCTTATTTATCCAATTTAGTGCACACATTTGTTTACATCCCTGTTAGTGAGAATTTCTCCTTTGCCAAGATAATCCATCCACCTGACAGTCGTGGCATATCAAGAAGATGATTAAACAGCATGTTCATTACACAGGTGCACCTTGTGCTGGGGACAGTAAAAGACCACTCTAAAATGTGCAATTTTGTCACACAACACAATGCCACAGATGTCTCGATTTTGGAGGGATCGTGCAATTGGCATGCTGACTGCAGGAATATCCACCAGAGCTGATGTCAGTGAATTTAATGTTAATTTTTCTACCATAAGCTGCCTCCAATGTCGTTTTAGAGAATTTGGCAATACGTCCAACCGGCCTCACAACCGCAGACCACGCCAGCCCAGGACCTCCACCTGCGGGATCGTCTGAGACCAGCCACCCGGACAGCTGATGAAACTGAGGAGTATTTCATTCTGAAATAAAGCCCCCCCTTTTTGTTTTTACCCCCTTTTCTCCCCCAATTTCATGATATCCAGTTGGTAGTTAGTCTTGTCCCATCGCTGCAACTCCTCCCCTACGGACTCGGGAGAGACGAAGATCAAGAGCCATGCATCCTCCGAAACATGACCCTGCCAAGCCGCACTGCTTCTTGACACACTGCTCCCTTAACCCGGAAGCCAGCCGCACCAATGTGTCGGAGGAAACACCGTCCAGCTGGCGACCGAAGTCAGCTTGCAGGCGCCCGGCCTGCCGCATGGAGTCGCTAGAGCACGAAGGGACAAGGAAATCCAGGCCGGCCAAACCCTCCCCTAACCCAGACGACACTGGGCCAATTGTGCGCCGCCTCATGGGTCTCCCGGTCACGGCCGGCTGTAACACAGCCTAGGATCGAACCCGGGGCTGTAGTGACAACCTCAAGCACTGCGATGCTGTGCCACTCGGGAGGCCGTAATAAAGCCCTTTTTTGGGGAAAAACGAATTCTGATTGGCTGGGCCTGGCTCCCCAGTGGGTGGGCCTATACCCTCCATGGCCCACCCATGGCTGCGCCCCTGCCCAGTCATGTAAAATCCATAGATTAGGGCCTAATGAATTT
Source organism: Coregonus lavaretus (assembly GCF_964263955.1). Lineage (NCBI taxonomy): Eukaryota > Metazoa > Chordata > Actinopteri > Salmoniformes > Salmonidae > Coregonus > Coregonus lavaretus. Next base: position 19,587,319 of record NC_140002.1, read on the forward strand.
ATTTAAATTGACTGATTTCCTTATATGAACTGTAACTCAGTCAAATCGTTGAAATTGTTGCGTTTATATTTTTGTTCAGTATAAATATTAGCTATAAAACTAACGTTCGCTATATAGCCACAAGGAGTTGCTGTTAGCCAATTGCTTGCTATCTAACGTTAGCTTGGTGCCAATGCCACAGCCTTGTCTGTGGCAGCAAGTTAGCTGACTACAGAATAAGGATCATGCCTAAGTAGCTGTAGCTACCTAGCCTCTTGACAAGGTTATCTAGCAACGTGTTCTGAAAGAGTTGGCTTAGTAAGAAGGTAACATTACCAAGCTTGGTAGTTAGGTTACTCTCGCACACACACTGTTTTGATTACTTGTGGCCATTCTACCCAGAAACAGCTGTTCAGTGTTGAATGACGTGTCATGGTTGTGCCTACCTACTCTGCCCATATTGAAAAATAATATATCTTGCTTTTTTACCAGGGGTATTTATGCAATGTGGTATAGCTTTCAGACTCTTCTCATCATTGCCTTACACTTTGATTCTTTCCCTCAATCATACTATATTTGTTTCTCTGTATCTCCCCATAGGAAGAGGTATGTGACATGATCAACAAGAGATACAATGAGTTCCTACCCAGCATGCAGGGGGCAGAGGTACTCATGGGACAAGCTGAAGAGGTCTCTAAAGAAATTGATGTCCTCAAAAGCTGCATCGAGACAGAGGTAAGCGTCACTAACTGTTCATGGGTCATTGGCATCTCCTTGTGTTTTTGGGAGGTGTTACCGAACTGACACAGTTGGCAGAGACATACTATTAAAAATAAGTGTATGTGTGTTTACAGGTGCAGCAGAATCTACATACAGCCGTGACGGAATATGCAAAGCTGAAGCAGCAGCTGGAGAGAAACACTACTGTCATTGCCATGCTCAGGCACCTAGAAGAGGTATCCTAAGTAGCTCCCCACTGTAGCCCTACAGGCTCACAGTCATGGACAGTTATTTTAAGTTAAATTCCGTCTAAGGGCATACCATTGGAGAGGCATGCGAGATACACTATATATTCAAAAGTATGTGGACACCCCTTCAAATTTGTGTATTCGGATATTTCAGCCACACCCGGAGCACACAGCCATGCAATCTCCATAGACAACCATTGGTGTTACTGAAGAGCTCAGTGGCTTTCAACGTGGCACTGTCATAGGATGCCACCTTTCCAACAAGTCAGTTCGTCAAATGTCTGCACTGCTAGAGCTGCCCCGATCAACTGTAAGTGCTGTTATTGTGAAGTGGAAAGCTTCATGTAATGGGAGCTTCATGTAATGGGTTTCAATGGCCGAGCAGCCGCACACAAGCCTAAGATTACCATGTGCAATGCCAAGCGTCGGCTGGAGTGGTGTAAAGCTCGCCACCATTGGACTCTGGAGCAGTGGAAACGTGTTCTCTGGAGTGTATGTGTGAATCACGCTTCACCATTTGGCAGTCCGGCGGACGAATCTGTGTTTGGCGGATGCCAGGAGAACGCTACCTGCCCGAATGCATAGTACCAACTGTAAAGTTTGGTGGAGGAATAATGGTCTGGGGCTAGGCCTCTTATTTCCAGTGAAGTGAAATCTTAACGCTACAGCATACAATGACATTCTAGAAGATTCTGTGCTTCCAGCTTTGTGGCAACCGGTTGGGGAAGGCCCTTTGCTGTTTCAGCATGACAATGCCCCCGTGCATAAAGCGAGGTCCATACAGAAATGGTTTGTCGAGATTTGTGTGGAAGAACTTGACTGGCCTGCACAGAGCCCTGACCATAACCCCATCGAACACCTTTGGGATGAATTGAAATGCCGAATGCGAGCCAGGCCTAATCGCCCAACATCAGTGCCCGACCTCACTAATGCTCTTTTGGCTGAATGGAAGCAAGTCCCCTGCAGCAATGTTCCAACATCTAGTGGAAAGCCTTCCCAGAAGAGTGGAGGCTGTTATAGCAGCAAAGGGGGGACCAAGTCCATTTTGGAATTAGATGTTGGACGATCAGGTGTCCACATACTTTTGGTCATGTAGTGTATTTGTTTGGCGATGCTTTTCCCACATTGGAGAGTATATCCGTGGACGGCTCGGATAAGGATATCGTCCACCGACTACGGATGGTACTCTGACGTGGGAAAGGAAAAGCATTGCCGCACAGTTACGGCTTGGCAAATATCTCGCAAGTTGGCTAAATGTTATACAGCTAGAAAATGGGCTACTCCCCACTGTAGCCCTAACCTGTTCCCCACTGATATCTACACATGGCCCTGTTAAACTGAATGGTGTTATTTATCATATTGCACAAAATCAATGCATATCTCATAAATTTTTCTGTTGTTCGATTTAGTTTCACATTGCAATGGAGGAGTTTCACAAAACCCTACTGGAGAAGAAGTATGTAATTGCGGCCAAACAGTTAGAAAAGGCCCGGCACAGTGCAGACTCCCTGAAGGCGTGGAAAGGCTCTGAGCTGCCCCTGCTGAGAGCCCTCAGCTCAGAGCTCACTGTCCAGAGAGAGAACCTCATCTACCATCTGGGGGACGAGTGGAAGAGACTAGCCGTCTGGAAACTGCCTCCTTCCAAAGGTAAAAAGGCTCCCAGGCATCATATAGAGGGGGGAAGACCCTGGGCTGATGCTTGGCCTCATAATGACATGCCTCAATTTCTTGACCATGAAGTGTTAGTAAGTAGAAAGTAGCCATTCTAGGGCACTTGTATTGAGGATAAGTAGGTTGCCTGAGGTGTATCAGTTGCACTCGAAGGTTACAATATGGAATCTTCCGATATGAATATATTATTTAAAACGTGTTGTACGTTTTGATTTTAAAGGTGGTAAATTGCACTTGATTCAGACCACCACAGACACTGATTGTGTGTGTTCATCCATCCTCTCTCAGAACCGATGGGGATGAAGTCGTTCCTGAAGACGGAGCTCCAGCTGACCCTGGGCGGGACCAAGGAGCCCCGGCAGAGCCCTCCGCCTTTGCTCTCCTGTGTCCTCCAGGCCCTGACCATCCAGGGGGAACTCCAACACAAGATCAAACTCTTCAGTAAGACTCAGTCAGTCAATATTTTTTTTACTGTGAAGCTGACAGAATTGAATTGAAGTTGAACTAATTGAAACCCCCCCCCCCCCCCCCCCCCCCCCATTATTTGAATACAGATCATTTTCTGTTTGTATTAGTCTGACTATTGAGTTTTAATAATCTGGACTGCTTCTGTTCTAAACATACACTGTGAGGCTGCTTCCATAGCATCCTGTTAGTCCATCATGAGACAGCCAGCCTCTCTCCGCTCTAGGCCAGGTGCTGCTGAAGTACCTGCTGAAGCCCCTGATCACGTACCCCTCTCTGAACGTGGAGGTGTCGGAACAGCAAAGTGAGGGCACCCTGCTCTCTCTCCAGTGTGCCGAGACCCCCGAGGAGCACCCCAGCCCCTCCCAGGTCTACACCAAAGTCCTGGTGGTACTCAAGACCCTACACACACACCTGCTAGGTAGGCACCCTTGCAAATAGTCCTATTTGTTGGTCATTTAGCGCTGGTTTCCCATACACAGATTAAGCCTAGTCCTAGCCTAAAAAGCTATTTCGATGGAGATTCTCCATTGATCATGCTTTGTAGTCCAAGACTAGGCTTATCTGTGTCCAGGAAACCGCCCCATAGTCTTTATCTTGTTTAGAAGGATTATGGAGAGTTTACATTTTCAACACGGACCTGGTCGAGATCCTTTAGTCACAGCAAATATGAAACCAGTTGATATGCCAGCCACCATTTTAGAGCAGTACCATTGGCCCTGTAACGACATGTCTCTTTTGCTTTGCAGACGTATCAGTTGGTGAGAGAAAAGTGTCTGTGATACTCGGAGACCTGGTATGGCAGGAGATGTCTCATTGCATCATCCATGAGTGCCTCCTGTACTCCATCCCAACCAATAGCTGCCAGCTTCAACAGTACAGTGCAGTATGTATCAAAGACTAACCAAGTACTCCAAATACACCCCTATACACTCTATGCACAAACAATTCGTTTTAAACGCAATACAGTTTGTTGTTTATCTCTTTTATCAAAGAGATACAAATACCTATATTTTTGGAACTAGTGACTTGATATGGACTATGTAAAGAACAAGGATACTTTTCATTCTGTCATTCATTAATACCACCATGTACGTTCTCACCCCTAGGTGATCAAAGAGACGGAGGAGTTTGAGAAGTCCCTGAAGGAGATGCAGTACCTCCGAGGAGACTCCAACGAGCTGCTCAAGTACGCCCGGGACGTCAACTGCCACTTTGCCAGCAAGAAATGCAAAGACGTGATCGTGGCGGCACGCAAGCTGATGACCTCCGAGATGCACAACACCGTCAAAGTGTGTTATGTTTTCCTACAGTCTATCCATGGTCTTATCTGTGTGGTTTCTAATTATTATGTACACTGACAATAGCCATGCAGTTGACTCCTGATGTACAGTATGTGGTTGCTTGCCACTGCAACATGTGAATGCATGTTCTAAATCAGAACATACAGATACCCAGAAAAGAAAAGAAATGCAGCTGGGTCAGGTGAACTGCTTTGCATCTTGCACTGCAGGTAAATGCACAGAGGTTGTACTTCTAACATAATTTCCTGCCAACAGATCACCCCAGATTCTAAGCTTTCCATCCCCAAGCTGCCCAGCCCTGGCTCTGGAGACAACAAGGGCAAGCAAGGGGCCAATAAGCTTGAGGCGTCCAGGTTGGAGAACGAGAAGCAGCTGGGTACGCAGACGCTGTGCCTGCCTGTGTGTCGCATCAGCGAGTCGGTGCAGCAGCTGATGGAGCTGGCCCTGCACACGCTGTCCGAGGCTGTGGGCAGCTCCAGCCAATGGTACGCTCTCATGTTGCGCAGCACCACGTTACCAACTGATATTAACTCTTCAGCTTTAGCACAGTGTTTCACTAAAGTTGTTTGTGTTGCAAAAAATTGAAAACATTTTCTTCTCTAATTTTTGTTCCTCGAAGTGCTACCCAACTGTTCTTCACAGTGCGGAATATATTTCAGCTATTCTATGATGTTGTGCCTACATACCATAAGTGAGTATATTCAGGTTTTCGTCTTTTTTGAATGCTGTTTATGTATAATCAATTTCAGAATTAGCATTTCCTCTCTTTTCACTGACTTCTCTCTCTCTGCTCTCCAGAGAGAACCTGCTCAAGTTCCCCCACCTGGCAGCCATCCAGCACAACAACTGCATGTACATCGCCCACCACCTGCTCACCCTGGGCCACCAGTTCAGGCCACACCTGCCTGACCCCCTCAGCGAGGGTGCTGCCACCTTTGTGGACCTAGTGCCCGGATTCAGGAAACTGGGTAAGGGAAGGAGTGTGTCCCATGGCTTGCTCAGCATTAGCATGGCTACACACTTGAAGGGCTTTTGTGGAGGTTGAGCTGTTTTTTATTTCCAAAAAGGATAATGAGACCAGTGAGATTTGAGTCAATCATGTTCTAGCGACATCTCAACGCCGAAGTGGATGAAAAGCGAATGTACACTTCTAGCTCTCTGACTAGCTGTATTCCCCAGGCGCTCATTGCTTCCTGGCCCAGCTGAACGTCCAGAGAGCAGAGATGCTGGAGCGTTTCTCCACCGCACGCAACTTCTCCAACCTGGATGACGAGGACAACTACTCCACAGCCAGCAAGGCCGTCAGGCAGGTCAGTGTTCAAGTATACAGGCAATATAGCTGAAAGAGATCTACAATTGTCCGTATGATGACTGTAGCCACAAATATGAAATTAGATCTCCAGTATTTTAAAAGAAGTTGTCTCAAAGGGCAACTATCAGCCAGACATTCTAAAATGGTGAGTTAAGCGTCAGTTAAAGGGATAGTTCAGCGAAAATTGATGTTTAGGTCAACTTTCTAAGTAAGCATGATTAGCATAGCAGGAGGACATTCATTTTTTGGACAATGCTAATTATGCTAACTCCTGGCTGTGGCAAAAGTAAACAAAGGATTATTGTGGATGTTGTTACTACTGGCCTACAGACACAACTCAAGGTAAGAGGAATTTGACCCAAATATCAATTTTGGCTGAACTATCCCTTTAAGATTCAGATAAAAAGTTAGCTATGCTTGGCATGTATCAAATGCACTAACAATTCTTACAAGATGTGGTCACTGTTCCATTACTGAAAATGGATTGTTTCATTTGCAGGTCATCCATCAGCTGAAAAGGCTGGGCACCGTCTGGCAAGACGTTCTACCAGTCAACATATACTGTAAAGCCATGGGGACTCTCCTCAACACTGCCATCTCAGAGCTGATTGCCAAAATCATGACGCTGGAGGTGAGGGCAGGCTCTTATTTGATAATGTGGCTTGTGTTTCCGCAATGATTTTACAGGGGGCAAATATTGTTAATCTTGGTTGAATGAGTGGGCTTCCTCATCCTATGGTTTCTATCCTATTTTGCTCTTTAGGATATCTCCACTGAAGATGGGGAGCACCTACACATCCTCTGTCAGACCATTATTGAGGAAGGACCCCTGGTGTTCATTCCACTGCCTGAGGAGAACAAGAACAAGAAGTACCAGGAGGAGGTGCCTGTGTACGTGAAGAAGTGGATCACCTTCAAGGAACTGGTCATCGTGCTGCGAGCTAACCTGCAGGAGATAGTCGACAGGTACAAAAATGAACTTCTCAGCTTGTCAAATCACCATTAAAGCTATTCATTTTCATAACAACAAATGACGACAACCACAATTCCAAAAGTGTACACATTTTGAATGACTTATGTGTAAACTTTTGGAATTGTGGTTGTCGTTGATGTTTGATTGCTATACCACCGAGTCCTCTAATTGGTTGATTTGTCCTTGTTTCCTGTCTGAAGGTGGGCGGAGGGCAAAGGGCCGCTGGCACTGGAGTTCTCTAGCTCCGAGATGAAGAGCCTAATCCGAGCTTTGTTCCAGAACACTGAGAGGCGGGCGGTGGCTCTCACCAAAATCAAATAGACTCCTTTGCTCTCTTGCTTCCAACAAATGACCCCAATATGCTGCAGCACTTTCCTTCACTGCTGTGGAAAACTGTTCATTAATGTCTTTGTTCAAGCCTAGTTGTGAATTTAAATGCAATATATGCCATTGTATATGATAAAACAGCACTTCAAATACAATGTTATGTCCAGCTTATTTTTTAAAAACCCAATAACACACCAACTTTCAGCAAAGACATTCATTCAATAAGTTATGCATGTGGACAACCTCTACCACACTAATAATACGTACTGTACTACAGGGTTTTCCAAACTCAGTCCTGGGGCCCCCCCTGGGTGCACATTTTGATTTTTGCCCCAGCACTACACAGCTGATTCAAATAACCAACTCATCATCAAGCTTTGAGTATTTGAATCAGCTGTGTAGTGCTAGGACAAAAACCAAAGCGTGCACCCAGGGGGGACCCCAGGACCGAGTTTGGGAAACCCTGCTGTACTAGGATGTGCAAAAGGCTGTTGATGAATGAAACCATGTTCTTTCTCTGTTCTGTTCAACAATATTTAAAGGTGCAATATGCAGAAATAATTCTGCCATTCCTGGTTGATAAAATTCTAATAGCCTAATTTCAGTTTGAGACAAAAAATAGCAAGTGTAGAGAATCATTGTACCATCTAAACCGCTATTTTCAATAACCAAAGATATTGTATTTTCAGCTGTTTGATGCTGGTGTACAAAACTGAAAGTAAAAGGAGCAAAAATGAAACTTAAAAATGGGAAGCATAGAAATAGCGCTCAGAACAGATCTACCAACAGCTTCTTAGACTTGCTTTTAATGAGAATAACTGATCTATTACTTGGTCAAGTCACCCAAAAAGTTACATATTGCAGCTTTAATACAATTATTTGTATCTGAAACTGCTTTCTGATTGAGCACTATGGCTGTGTTTACACAGGCAGCCCAATTCTGATATTTTGCCTAATTATTGGCAATTTCTTACACAGGGACACTAGAAGTCAATTGTAAATTAATCATTGTTTATTGACAGCGCGCTGGAGAGGTTCCAACAAACTTGATGCACCATAGTGAACGTCTGTCAGGAGCTCTAATGGGGCAGTCCCGTTTAGTTCCCTTATAAACTGGTTACAGACACGTTACATAGGCATAGTTCATAGGGTTGCTTCCGGCATGTGTCTGGCACTTCTCCTATCTTAACTTAAAGAACGTATTCTGGGCGTTCTGCCAAATAGTCTAAAGGAGGATGTCATGAAGGCCCCCCCTCAAATCTTTACCAGGCACAGACAGGAACCTATGATTGTTTATGACACCAAAGACAAGATGCACAAAGTAAAATGTCCTTCACAAGCTGATCTGAGAATTGGGCTGCCTGTGGAAATGCAGCCTTACTGAACTGAAAAGTTCAGATGGGACATGTATACACCTCTCTTCAACCATGATCTATATGGTGCGTTCAAGACAACTTAATCTCGGTTAACCCAGAACTAAAGTCTTGCATAATTGCTCCATTAAGTTCTGTGTCCATACATGGATGAAGAGATGCAACACGTTTTCCGTTTGGAGTAAACGTTTTGCGAAGGAATCCGACTAATGAATATATCCCAGTTGAACTACATCTCCCATCTCCTGCCTGTTGGTATTTCCGGTTTCATTAACGTCATATTTATGCGTCTACATGCGTGTCCGCTTCGGTGTTTCTATGCGATTGGGGTGAATTACCAACATTTATTTTTTAAACATTGAATTCTCCTCTAAAATAAATTTAACCATGGAGAAGGGCAGACGACCAAACCTGTCCCCCAAGAAAAAGATGGGGAAGAAAAACCCAACCGACACCGCTGATCCTGTGAAGAACTTCGAGCGATGGAAGAAGAAATACAATAAGACAAAAACACGAGTCAAACAGGAGAAAAGACAGAAAAGGAAACCTGAATGGCAGGTGGAGAAAGAAGTTATTCAACGTCTTGTCAACAAATATAACGAGGTAAACAACGTTTTTGTTTTTATCCTACGAGGTTGGGCGAGACTAGTTAACGTAGATAGCTAGGGCCGCGTTCAGCAGAATTGAGATAGAAATAGGCAATGTAGATCAAACATGCCTTCATGGCATGTCTATCTGCAACGTTGGAGAACGGCTGGCAACTGAACATGTCCTAGGACTGTAAATGAGCTAGCTATCTAGCTAGCTATCACATCTTCAGTCTTATCAAAGCAATCTCCTGTCCCATAAGACATTTTAGGAAGTCCTAGGTTACATAACGATAGCTAGTTGACGTTTCTATTGTAATGTTAGCTAAATTATTGCTGTTGACAATGATTTGTATCATATCATTACTTCTGGGGCAGTGTAGATACACTTGAACAATTCTTTCTTCTAGATAAATGCCAAGGATGCTGAGAGGTTTTCAGATTTCCCCATCTCCAAGAATACCCTGCGAGGTAAACATAAATTGGTTATGAAATGGCGTTGACTGTGTTTGCCAGTACATGCAATATGGACCAACATGCCATTGGCAAACATCTTATACCGTATCTTGTTTAGGATTGAGTTTTGTTGTTTACCCCAGGTCTGATGGAAGCACAGTATCGTCAGCCCACAGAAATACAGAGACAGACCATTGGCTTTGCATTGCAAGGTAAAGATGTTCTGGGCGCTGCAAAGACTGGCTCTGGGAAAACACTGGCCTTTCTCATTCCTGTGAGTACCCAATTGTATTCTATATCTGCAATATTGCAAGCTGATATGAGGCAAATGCAATGTGCATCCATTATTTGAGTCTATTGATGGCATGTCATTGCCTTTCACACGTGTTTGGTTTCATTTCCAGGTATTGGAATGTTTGTATCGTCAGCAGTGGACAGCAATGGATGGCCTCGGGGCCCTCATCATCTCCCCCACACGAGAGCTGGCCTATCAGACCTTCGAGGTGCTCCGTAAAGTGGGCAAGAACCATGAGTTCTCTGCCGGCCTCATCATTGGCGGAAAGGTACTTATTTACTTTCAAGTGCCTTTATTGGTAGATCATTTCATGTTGGTTTTGACACCTCTGTTGGTGGTGTTTGAAAGGAAACGTTTTGTGCCCTGTTATTCTGTTGGATTCCGCAACCAACCATTGATTCATTTAGGCTAAGTTAATGGACCCACCCCCACCCCCAGAGGAGGTTGCCGCCACTATTTCGACGTAATTTCCTTTCCTAGAGAGGAAATGAGAGAGGAAATGCACGAATTGGGAGTGGGAATTTCCAAGTGGAGTTGATAAAAATCAACAAATAGGGCACTGACCACCGTCAGCCTAGCTAGCTAGCTACAGTATCTTGCTAACCATATCTAGTTTAAAGTTTTATTAGTCGTATGTCTGGGATATGCATGGTATACTTCGTCCAACGAAATGCTTATTTGCAGGTTCCTTCTCGACAATGCAACAACAATAAGAAATAATGAAAGATAATACGAACATAAAGTAAATGGCAGTATAATAGAATAAATATTTTAGCATAAGTATGATACAGGAAGGCACAATTTATAGTCCAATATTTCCACGTGTATGGGGGGCAAGTGTATAAATTGAGCAGTATAATAAGAGTCTGGTAGCAGCAGTTGTGGTGTGTGTGTAGCATAAATGTGTATATTCTGAACAAAAATATAAACACAACATTTAAAGTGTTGGTCCTATGTTTCATGAGCTGAAATAAAAGATTCCAGAATTTTTCCATACGCACAAAAAGCTTATTTCTCTCAAATTTTGTGCCAGAATTTGTTTACATCTATGTTAGTGAACATGAATTATTTGCCAAAATAATCCATCCACCTGACAGGTGTGGCATATCAAGAAGCTGCTTAAACAGGATGATCATTACACAGGTGCATCTTGTGCTGGGAAAAATAAAAGGCCACTCTAAAATGTGCAGTTTTGTCACACAACACAATGACACAGATGTCTACATTTTTGGGGAGTGTGCAATTGGCATGCTGACTGCAGGAATGTCCACCAGAGCTGTTACCAGATAATTGAATGTTCATTTCTCTAGCATAAGCCTCCTCCAATGTAGTTTTAGAGAATTTGGCAGTACATCCAACTGGCCTCACAACCGCAGAGCAAGTGTAACCACGTCAGCTTAGGACCTCCACATCTGGCTTCTTCACCTGTGGGATCGTCTGAGACCAGCAGCCCGGACAGCTGATGAAACTGAGGAGTATTTCTGTGTGTAATAAAGCCCTTTTGTGGGGAAAAACTCATTCTGATTGGCAGGGCCTGGCTCCCCAGTGAGCCACACCCCCGCCCAGTCATGTGAAATCCATAGATTAGGGCCTAATTTATTTATTTAAATTGACTGATTTCCTTATGAACTGTAACTCAGTAAAATTGTTTAAATTGTTGCATGTTGCGTTTATTTTTGTTTAGTATATGTGTGTGCATGCGTGAGTGCATGTGTGCTAAGGTGCGGAGAATCCGAGCAGGTGGTCAGTCCAGTTCAAGTGTTGAGCAGTCTGATGGGTTGTAGATAGAAACGGTCTCTGAGCCTGTTGGTATCAGACCTCATGCTCCGATAACGGCTCGTGGCTGGGGTGTGTGGGGTCCTTTGATGCTGCGTGCCTTCATCAGGCACCATTTCGAGTAGATTACCTCGATGGGTCGGGGCACGGTCCCAGTGATGTACTGGGCTGTCTTCACCACCCGCTGGAGGGCCTTGCGGTCGTGGACGGAGCAATTCCCGTACCAGGCCATAATGCAACCAGTCAGGAGGCTCTCAATGGTGCAGCGGTAGTATTTGGAGAGGACACCGGGCGGGATGCCAAATTTCTTCAGCTGCCTTAGGAAGTAGCGATGCTGTTGCACCCTCTTGACAAGAGGTTGTGGTGGTGTTGGTCTATGACAAATCCTCGTGATGTGGACGCAGAGGAACTTAAAACTTGTGATTCTTTCTACTACAGTCCTGTTGATGTGGATTGCGGAATGTTCCCTCCTCTGCTTCCTGAAGTCAACAATCAACTCCTTTGTTTTGCAGATGTTGTGGGAGAGGTTGTTGTCATGACACCACAATGTCAGTTCACTTACCTCCTCCCTATCGGCTGACTCATCATTGTCGGTTATCAGGCCTGCAACCGTGGTGTCGTGAGAACTTGATGATGGAGTTGGTGTTGTGCAAAGCCACACAGTTGTGGGTGAACAGGGAGTACAACACAGGACTGAAGACACACCCCAGGGGGGGCCCTGTGTTTAGCGTCAGTGTGGAGATGTTGTTGCCAATCCTCACAGCCTGTGGTCTGCCCGTCAGGAAGTCCAGGATCCAGTTGCAGGGTGGTGTCCAGACCCAGGGCTCTGAGCTTGGTGTCTAGCTAGCTAATGTTATCTGTTGCATTTTTTTTTTTTCACTGTAGTCAAAACATTAGCCAGCTGGTTCTGGTGCTGGATTTGTCATAAGTATTGATTTAGGAAAAACTTCACGACAGATGGAAACCGTTAACCTATCTTTGACTTCACCATCTATTGTTATCTCCAAAGATTTGGCATCTTCCATAAAATGCAGCCGAGAATCCGCCATAGAAATAGTTAGAAAGAATAAGATGACGCTCCAGTAATATGGTTAACTATTGAAAGCAATGTTCCCTCACTTTTTTCGGTGCAAACTTGAACGTTGTGAAAATTCTGTGCAGCTTCTGGTGTGTGTTTATTGTGAACACTGAGGCTTTACCCGCTTTAAGTTACCATTATAACAGTGGCCAAGTAGGCTACTGTGGCTATTTTGATCATAATGTAGGCCTATTAGACTGGTCTACCATCAGAAACAATGGAGAAAATGCATCTGTAACATTTGAACATGGTAATAGTTGTTCTATCATTCAGCCTACTGTAGCAGCCAATATGTGGTGTTCAATGTAGGGCTACATTCCATGAGACTTTTGGGAAAAAATATTCCAGGCTTGACATTAACCTGTTTATCTACTTGTCCTTCAGACAAGGAGGTGACTGAAAATGTGTTGTTTGATTCAAGAAACCACTTTACAAAATTAAGTTGGATTATTCCCATACCATATTACAGAGAATCTGACAAATTATGCTACCCTCTGCCTATTGGCTACTTAGCTTATTCTAGCCTGTCTAAAAATACAACACTGCCCATTTAAGACATAAAACAAAAGCTCTTTACCTGACTCACTTTTCAAAATGGCTAGAAATGCACACATTTTGTGCTCTTGTAGGAAGCAATCACTCCCCCATTGCTGACTAGAAATGAGCTATAACTGGTCTAATAACTCAGTAGCAAAGAATATGAACGAATGTGCACACGTGGCTACATGCAGCTCTTGCTTTGATCTCAAAACAAGCCCATCTACTCGCAACCACTGGTGTGCCTAAATAAAAATTGCAGGTCGCACAGCAAAATATTTTGGTGCATATGCGAGTAAAATGGGCACACTGTAGAGCCCTGCAATGACTTTGCTCATGATCATGCACACCGACATGTAACTATAAAAGCCAATTTATGCTTGATCTGAAAACGTGGTCGGCGGCTCAGTATAAAGGGTGTGACGCAACTCCGGAGGCACGCAGAGGCCAAATTGAGCTCCGTACCGTATCACCGTGCGCCTCCCAAATTTTGTAACAATACGGATGGCTACGTATAGCTCCGCATTGACATGATTGGTTGACAGTAGGTGGGGCGGGAGGTCCTGTATAAACACAAACTCACTTCCTTGACAACTTCCTTCACAACAGCTTTGCGCTACGCAAGGAGTTTAAATGCCCTGACTTCTGCAGAGGTCTTATCACCATAAATGCTGCACGGCCAATGCAAACGTAAAGCTTTGTATTAAGGACATAAAGTTCCTTTCTTTGCCACATTTTTTGCAGTTTTACTTTAGTGCCTTATTGCAAACAGGATGCGTGTTTCTGGAATAATTGTATTATGTACAAGCTTCCTTCTTTTCACACTGTCATTTAGGTTAGTATTGTGGAGGAACTACAATGTTGTTGATCCATCCTCAGTTTTCTCCTATCACAGCCATTAAACTCAGTAACTGTTTTAATATCACCATTGGCCTCATGGTGAAATCCCTGAGCGGTTTCCTTCCTCTCCGGCAACTGAGTTAGGAAGGACACCTGTATCTTTGTAGTGACTAGGTGTGTAATTAATAACTTCACTATGCTCAAAGGGATATCCAGTTTCTTCTTTTTTTTAAAAGTATACCATCTACCAATAGGTGCCCTTCTTTGCAAGGAATTGGAAAACCTCTCTGGTCTTTGTTGTTGAATCTGTGTTTGAAATGCACTGCTCGACTGAGGGACCTTACAGATACTTGTGTGGGGTACAGAGAGCAGGTAGTCGATCAAAAATCATATTAAACACTATTGCACACAGTGAGTCCATGCAACTTATTATGTGACTTGTTAAGCACATTTGTATTATTTATTAACTTATTAAGGCTTGCCATAACAAAGGGGTTGAATACTTACTTATTTTCTCAAGACATAGAATTTTTTAAATTTTTAAACATTTCTAAAAACATAAATCCACATTGACATTATGGGGTATTGTGTGTGTGTGTGTGTGTGTGTGTAGGCCAGTGACACAAAATCTCAATTTAATCCATTTTAAATTTGGTCTGTAACACAACAAAATGTGGAAAAAGTCAAAGGGGTGTGAATCCTTTCTGAAGGCACTGTATATCATACTTTGACTAAAACAACTTAAATAAATATGCAACTTCGGGTAAGCTCTGGCCATTTTTTCACCTCGAAAGTGGATTTCTACTGGTGTGGGCATTTAAGGGACAGACTGACATAGAATGTCAAATTCTGTATGTAAAGTACAGCTGTAGTTGCCAGAGTTTTATCTCTGTGGCATGTTTTTTTGCAGGACCTGAAAAATGAGTCTGAGAAGATCCACCGCACTAACATCATCATCTGCACGCCAGGACGCCTGCTCCAGCACATGGACGAGACTGCTGCCTTTCACGCCTCCGATCTGCACATGCTAGGTACATAGTTAAACCTGAGCTTCTAGGCCACCATAAAAATAGTTTTACTGTGGTGTGAGCAGTATGTTGTTTATGGACTTTTTACATTCTTACTGTTAATATTAAGCAACATTGCTTGAGTAGCACTGTTTGTTTTGATCTGTAGTCAGATCATTGGAGAATAATATACTTGTTTGCAAAATCTATGGTCTTGTGACATGATTGTAATGGCAGAAATCATTATATTTGTTTATTTATTTTTAACTTTCAGTTTTGGATGAGGCGGATCGTATCTTGGACATGGGTTTTTCCGACACTATCAACGCCATAGTGGAGAACCTCCCCAAGACCCGTCAGACACTGCTGTTCTCAGCCACACAGACCAAGTCAGTGAAAGACCTGGCCCGCCTCAGCCTCAAAGACCCAGAGTACGTCTGGGTGCACGAGAAGGCCAAGTTCAGGTAGGAGCTCTATTATATAACACACTTAACAATGCCACTATAGTCCTGTGTCAAAACTCTTAGTCTTGGCTTTTAGAAATCTGGCGGTTGGGGTTAATGTCACATGGAGTTCTATAAACTCAGGAAATGAAAAACGGTCTCAATTGAAAATACTTGTGAAAGGTGATGTGTTGAATTCAGTCGGGATTTCAATGAGTCTCCGGGGCTACTCGTAGGTCATCATGTGAATGTTATTGCTCAGCGATTGCAGGGTGCTTACATTGATTGCTTATATCGGGACAAACTGACATCCAGTATATGGTATGAATACCAGAAAGACAAAAGTGGGCCGGTACATTCAACAAATACGAGCGTTGTCATGGATGCTCTGTGAAGTCCCTAGCCCTTCGAAAGAATGGCGTGTCACTGTGCAGCCAGGTGCTGAATGATAGTGTGGTTTCTCTCCCACTAACATAGGGTCCACCATTAACATAGAATGTTTTATCTGAATGTCAGAAACTTCAATCCAGTCTTAAACTGATCATACTGCGCTTGTTTTATGCTCTTTCTTTTTGTGCCACTTCTTTTTCGATGAGTTGTCTTCTGTAGCTTTTCCGATGAGCCTTTGCTGATAAGCTGGTTTAGTGTTTATGCTGCTGTAATGGCTTTGTCCTCGATGTTAAAGCTAATTTATTATATGGGAGTAAGGAAGCACAGGCTACTGCAGCAGAGGAAGAGATGAAAGAGGACTCTGTCAGCCTTATCAGGGCTCCTCAGGCAGTGCACATCAGTGTTTTAAATTAAATTTTACCTGATACCTGTTACCTGCAAAGCTGGCATGGCTTCAAATAGCCTACTATTTGAAATATTTGTAAAATACTTTTAGTGTTTTGCTTTAGCCTGCCTGGAGTGCCAGGTTGCCGTGGGTGTGGTTTGCACTTTTGGGACTTTTCTATTGGCTCATTGCAACACAACAGGCAAGTTCAAACAAGCACTCATGGTGTTTTTTATTGGTACATTTACAAACATTATTATGATAAATAGATTTGAAATGTGTATCTCATTATGGTAAGTGGTGAAATAAGTATAGCCAGTTATAATTGTAATGGCTTAGCAGATAATAACAAAAGAATAACAATATTTACATGGCTCAAAGAGAAGGAATATAATATATATTGTTTACAGGAAACTCATTCAACAATTCTAGATGAAGTTGTTTTGGAAAAACTACTGGGGGGGTGAAATATACTTCTCCCATGGGCAAAGAAACTCAAAAGTGGTGATGATATTAATAAACAGTAATTTCGATCCAAATGTGCAAATTGTCCAAACAGATCCGCAAGGTAGATGGATGATTTTAAATATGTTATTGGACCATAAACAGATATGGCTCATTAATCTTTACGGACCAAATAATGATGATCCACGCTTCTTTGACAATATATATAATAAATTATCAACCCTGCAAGCAATACAAAACTCTATTTTTATGGTGGGAGATTATAATACTGTTTTAAATAGCTCAATGGACAGTAAAGGAAATCACACTACAAAAACAATCACCCTCATGCTCTTAAGGAAATCGTGAATGTCATGGATACATTAGAACTAGTAGATATATGGAGGCTTAAATATCCTGACCTAGTGAGATATACACGGCGGAGACTCAATCAAGCTAGTCATCTTGACTTCTTTCTTATGTCCTTTTCGTTGGCACCAAAAGTTTTAAGTGTTGATAGGGGACAGAATGCGGTCGGACCATCATATAAATGGCATATACATTTATCTTACTGAATATCCACGTGGGCGAGGATATTGGAAATTGAATCAAAGCCTATTGGATGATAACTTGTTTTTAACTAGGACAGAGGACTTTATAACTGATGTTTTCCGACATAACATAGGTACTGCAAATCCCCTTATTGTATGGGACACTTAAATGTGCCTTTAGAGGCCATGCAATTCAGTACTCATCTCGAAAACAAAAACAATTTAGGTCAAAAGAGTCCATACTAAGAAAGGAAATAGGTCTAACAGAACAGATAGATAGCAATAAAAACTCTAACATAGAGGCTCAGAATAAATTAGAGGAAAAACAAGAAGAAATTGAGAAACTTAAGAAAGATCAAGTATAATATATTATAAAAATAAAGCAAACTGGATGGAATATGGGGAAAAATGCACCAATTTTCTTTTTAATCTTCAACATAGAAATGCTACCAAAAAGAATTTACTGAAACTGGTTACAAATGACGGAGTCACCCATGATTCTTCAAATGATATTAAGGAGGAAGCAAAGTACTTTAAGCATATGTTTTCGTTTCAGTCGCCTCCATCTCCTCTAACTGAAGCTAATTGTAGGGATTTTTTTCTAATGATAATATAAAATTAACAGCCATACAGAAAGACTCATGTGAAGGTGAAATTACAGAGGAGGAACTTCTGGATGCAATTAAAGACTTTAAGTCTGGGAAAACTCCAGGGTTGGATGGCATACCAGTCTAGGTATACCAAACCTTTTTTGATATACTCAGAGGACCATTATTAGCATGTTTTAACCGCTCCTATGTAAATGGTAGATTATCAGACACTCAAGAAGAAGGTCTGATTTCATTATTACTGAAACAGGATACAAGTGGGAAATATAAAGATCCAGTCCATTAAAAAAAATTGGAGGCCCCTTACACTTCAGTGTTGTGATGCAAAAATTCTAGCAAAATGTATAGCGCATAGAATTAAAAAGGTATTGTCGGACATTATTCATTCTAATCGGACAGGTTTTTTACATGGACGATACATTGGAGATAATATAAGGCAAGTACTGGAAACAATAGAACACTATGACAAATCTGGAAAACCAGGCCTGCTATTCATAGCAGACTTCGAAAAGGCATTTGATAAAGTACGACTGGAGTTTATATATACAGTGGGGGAAAAATATATTTAGTCAGCCACCAATTGTGCAAGTTCTCCCACTTAAAAAGATGAGAGGCCTGTAATTTTCATCATAGGTACACGTCAACTATGACAGACAAAATGAGAGAGAAAAATCCAGAAAATCACATTGTAGGATTTTTAATGAATTTATTTGCAAATTATGGTGGAAAATAAGTATTTGGTCAATAACAAAAGTTTCTCAATACTTTGTTATATACCCTTTGTTGGCAATGACACAGGTCAAACGTTTTCTGTAAGTCTTCACAAGGTTTTCACACACTGTTGCTGGTATTTTGGCCCATTCCTCCATGCAGATCTCCTCTAGAGCAGTGATGTTTTGGGGCTGTCACTGGGCAACACAGACTTTCAACTCCCTCCAAAGATTTTCTATGGGGTTGAGATCTGGAGACTGGCTAGGCCACTCCAGGACCTTGAAATGCTTCTTACGAAGCCACTCCTTCGTTGCCCGGGCGGTGTGTTTGGGATCATTGTCATGCTGAAAGACCCAGCCACATTTCATCTTCAATGCCCTTGCTGATGGAAGGAGGTTTTCACTCAAAATCTCACGATACATGGCCCCATTCATTCTTTCCTTTACACGGATCAGTCGTCCTGGTCCCTTTGCAGAAAAACAGCCCCAAAGCATGATGTTTCCACCCCCATGCTTCACAGTAGGTATGGTGTTCTTTGGATGCAACTCAGCATTCTTTGTCCTCCAAACACGACGAGTTGAGTTTTTACCAAAAAGTTCTATTTTGGTTTCATCTGACCATATGACATTCTCCCAATCCTCTTCTGGATCATCCAAATGCACTCTAGCAAACTTCAGACGGGCCTGGACATGTACTGGCTTAAGCAGGGGGACACGTCTGGCACTGCAGGATTTGAGTCCCTGGCGGCGTAGTGTGTTACTGATGGTAGGCTTTGTTACTTTGGTCCCAGCTCTCTGCAGGTCATTCACTAGGTCCCCCCGTGTGGTTCTGGGATTTTTGCTCACCGTTCTTGTGATCATTTTGACCCCACGGGGTGAGATCTTGCGTGGAGCCCCAGATCGAGGGAGATTATCAGTGGTCTTGTATGTCTTCCATTTCCTAATAATTGCTCCCACAGTTGATTTCTTCAAACCAAGCTGCTTACCTATTGCAGATTCAGTCTTCCCAGCCTGGTGCAGGTCTACAATTTTGTTTCTGGTGTCCTTTGACAGCTCTTTAGTCTTGGCCATAGTGGAGTTTGGAGTGTGACTGTTTGAGGTTGTGGACAGGTGTCTTTTATACTGATAACAAGTTCAAACAGGTGCCATTAATACAGGTAACGAGTGGAGGACAGAGGAGCCTCTTAAATAAGTTGTTACAGGTCTGTTAGAGCCAGAAATCTTGCTTGTTTGTAGGTGACCAAATACTTATTTTCCACCATAATTTGCAAATAAAATTCATAAAAAATCCTACAATGTGATTTTCTGGATTTTATTCTCTCAATTTGTCTGTCATAGTTGACGTGTACCTATGATGAAAATTACAGGCCTTTCTCATCTTTTTAAGTGGGAGAACATGCACAATTGGTGGCTGACTAAATACTTTTTTCCCCACTGTAAATGCCTGTAGCATTTCAATTTTGGAGAATCTCTTATAAAATGGGTTAAAATCTGGTATAGTAACCCTAGGTGTAAAATAGTTAATAATGGCTATTTCTCCGAATTTTTTAAACTGTCAAGAAGGGTAAAACAAGGTTGTCCACTATCGGCATATCTATTTATGGCCATCGAAATGTTAGCTATTAAAATCAGAGCCACTCCTTAGTTGCCCTGGCTGTGTGTTTCGGGTCGTTGTCATGCTGGAAGACCCAGCCACAACCCATCTTCAATGCTCTTACTGAGGGAAGGAGGTTGTTGGCCAAGATCTCGCGATACATTGCCCCATCCATCCTCCCCTCAATACGGTGCAGTCGTCCTGAACACAACCCCAAGAACACCATCCCAACCGTGAAGCATGGAGGTGGAAACATCATTCTTTGGGGATGCTTTTCTGCAAAGGGGACAGGACGACTGCACTGTATTGAGGGGAGGATGGATGGGGCCATGTATCGCAAGATCTTGGCCAACAACCTCCTTCCCTCAGTAAGAGCATTGAAGATGGGTCGTGGCTGGGTCTTCCAGCATGACAACGACCCGAAACACACAGCCAGGGCAACTAAGGAGTGGCTCCGTAAGAAGCATCTCAAGGTCCTGGAGTGGCCTAGCCAGTCTCCAGACCTGAACCCAATAGAAAATCTTTGGAGGGAGCTGAAAGTCCGTATTGCCCAGCGACAGCCCCGAAACCTGAAGGATCTGGAGAAGGTCCGTATGGAGGAGTGGGCCAAAATCCCTGCTGCAGTGTGTGCAAACCTGGTCAAGACCTACAGGAAACATATGATCTCTGTAATTGCAAACAAAGGTTTCTGTACCAAATATTAAGTTATGCTTTTCTGATGTATCAAATACTTATGTCATGCAATGAAATGCAAATAAATTACTTAAAAATCATATAATGTGATTTTCTGGATTTTTGTTTTAGATTCCGTCTCTCACATTTGAAGTGTACCTATGATAAAAATTACAGACCTCTATATGCTTTGTAAGTAGGAAAACCTGCAAAATCGGCAGTGTATCAAATACTTGTTCTCCCCACTGTATGTGTATGTGTGTGTGTATGTATGTATGTATGTATGTATGTATGTATGTGTATATATATATATATATATATATATATATATATATATATGTGTGTGTGTGTGTGTGTGTGTGTGTGCATCCAGAAAATCACATTGTATGATTTTTAAGTAATTAATTTGCATTTTATTGCAAAGTACAAACATAAACGACCTGAAAGAGGCCAATCTAAAAACGTAATGTTTGTGTGTCCATGTAGCACGCCGGCCACACTGGAGCAGAACTACGTGGTGTGTGAGCTGCACCAGAAGGTCAACATGCTCTTCTCCTTCATCAGGAGTCAACTGCAGAAGAAAGTAATAGTCTTCTTTGCCTGCTGCAAAGAGGTAAGGCTCTGCTAGTTTGTGCTAATTGTCCTCTGTTTGGCTTATTATAGCTTCATGGTCTAGTTGTAGTCTGAGCTGCAAACATGAAGTTTCTCTTTCTCTCTCCATCCGTAGGTGCAATACCTGTTCCGGGTCTTCTGTCGGCTGCGTCCGGGCATGCCCATCCTGGCCCTGCATGGGAAGCAACAGCAGATGAAGAGGGTGGAGGTCTACAACGACTTCATCAAGAAGAAGAATGCTGTGCTCTTCGCCACAGACATTGCAGCCAGAGGCCTAGGTAATGCTAACACATCAGCAGTCTACGCTACAGACTGGCTGGATCTCTGTAGTCAGTAGGGACAGAGATGACGGTTTGGGGCACAGCTCAAACACGGCCCCTAAAATGACTAATATTTACTGCTCTGATACCAGAGGCAGCAGGTTCTTCATCACGGCTGCTGGTGAATAATAGTTACGTCCCCCCCTACTTTGCAGACTTCCCTGCTGTGAACTGGGTGTTGCAGTTTGACTGTCCAGAGGACGCCAACACATACATCCACAGAGTGGGACGAACCGCCAGGTAATAACAAATATAAAAAATAATATGCCATTTAGCAGACGCTTTTATCCAAAGCGACTTACAGTCATGCGTGCATAAATTTTTGTGTATGGGTGGTCCCGGGGATCGAACCCACTACCTTGGCGTTACAAGCGCCGTGCTCTACCAGCTGAGCTACAGAGGACCACACTCTAGCCGGACCTGGAGTAAAAGGAAAGGCATTGACTGTGTGCAGTCTGTCACATCTGCTTGAAGGGCATGTTTTCATTGTATATGGAGAATTAATGAAAATGTATACATACTAGGGATTAACATGGGTAACCAGGGTCCCAGGAACACTCTTTCCATTTCCCAAAATGTTTTAATAACAAGACGCGGGAAATTAAAACATTTTCCCCCCATGTCGGCACTAATGCAATTCCACAAAATACACATGTGCAGCATCAGATTAGCAAAAAAAAACATTATGGCACATTATCCAAACAGGTTGTCGCATGGAAGCCTTTAGCCTAAAGTATTTACTTCATACTAAGTCGCCATAAACTCAAAGCACATGCACAGTTGACACTTCTGTACTGCACAAATGCAGTTAATAAACCCTACAGTATAGCCTATAAAAGATGTGCCTCTTTGACCTGTCATTGTGACTCTTCAAACAGTCACAAATTTGATAGGCCTATAAATTGCACTATAAATTGTGCCTTCCTGTATTGTACTTATGCTAAAAGTTTTTTTCTGTTCTACTGCCATTGACTTTATGTTCGTATTCTTATTTTTTACTATTTCTTATTGTTGCATTGTCGAGAAGGAACCTGCAAGTAAGCATTTCGTTGGACGATGTACAGTGCATTTGGAAAGTATTCAGACCCCTTTACTTTTTCCACATTTTGTTACGTTACAGCCTTATTCTAAAATTGATTAAATCGTTTTTTTCCCTCGTCAATCTACACACAATACCCCATAATGACAAACCAAAAACAGGTGTTAGAAGTTTTTGCAAATGTATTAAAAATTAAAAACTGAAATCACATTTACATAAGTATTCAGACCCTTTACTCAGTACTTTGTTGAAGCACCTTTGCCAGCGATAACAGCCTTGAGTCATTTTGGGTATGACGCTGCAAGGATGGTCCCAGGTTTCCTCCAGATGTGACGCTTGGCATTCAGGCCAAAGAGTTCAATCTTGGTTTCATCAGACCAGAGAATCTTGTTTCTCATGGTCTGAGAGACCTTTAGGCAAACTCCAAGCGGGCTTACATGTGCCTTTTACTGAGGAGTGGCTTCTGTCTGGCCACTCTACCATAAAGGCCTGATTTGGTGGAGTGCTGCAGATATGGTTTTCCTTCTGGAAGGTTCTCTCATCTCCACAGAGGAACTCTGGAGCTCTGTCAGAGTGACCATCGGGTTCTTGGTCACCTCCCTGACCAAGGCCCTTCTCTCCTGTTTGCTCAGTTTGGCCGGGCGGCCTGCTCTAGAAGAGTCTTGGTGGTTCCAAACTTTTTCCATTTAAGAATGATGGAGGCCACTGTGTTCTTGGGGATCTTCAATGCTGCAGACATTTTTTGGTGCCCTGTCTCAGATCTGTGCCTCAACACAATCCTGTCTCTTTACCACAGGTAGACTCCAATCAAGTTGTAAAAACATCTCAAGAATGATAAATGGAAACAGGATGCACCTGAGTTCAATTTCGAGTCTCATAGCAAAGGGTCTGAATACTTATGTAAATAAGGTATTTCTGTTTTTTGTTTTTAATACATTTACGCGAATTTCTAAATATCTGTTTTTGCTTTGTCATTATGGGGTATTGTGTGTAGATTGAGGAAATTAAATAATATAAACATTTTTAGAATAAGGCTGTAACGTAACAAAAAGGGAAGGGGTCTGAATACTTTCCGAATGCACTGTATACCATGCGTATCCCGTACATACGACTAAAACTTGAAACTATGCACAATTCACTACTTGGGCATCTCTGTCACAGACATTGTCTGTTAACAATTCAGAGGCATGAGGGAAAATTATATATTCTCCTTTCCTAGAGCCTAGGCTATTTTCCTATCTATTCCCAATCCCACTGAAACCCAAAATGACTCCTGTCTCACATTACAATTCTTAACTTTATTCTGTAATCCATAGGTTGCATAATCCAAGCAGGTTTCTAGCCTATGCATGTCAAAATACCGCTGTAACATTTCCCTGCTTCTCTGTGCGGTCTCGTACCTGCTGCCCATATGAGAGCTTCGGTAGAGAATGTGTGATCAACAAACTGTATGAGAGTAGATATGGATATTTTTTAAACAGTTGGCCCCGTTAAGATACCTTTATTTAAACTATTTCCACTCTTCATCACCCCATTATCCATGAGCTTATCTGCCATCTGTATAATCATAAACTAGATTTTGCCAAATATAGGAGATAACCTCCAACTAATGACAGAATATCTAGCAAGCTTAGCATCTTTGGTCATTTGACTTTTGTGTTTGACAGCCGTTACAAAGTTTGTATGATTCGACAATGCTATACTCGGGTTGCGTCCTGAGCGCGCTCTGTGTTGAGATAGCCTCCTGCTGAAATGCGCTGAATTGAGGAACATAACGCTCAGAATTAATGAACGGCCTGTTTCGCAATTCACAACGTAATTGCCGATCAAAGATAGAGTAACTATCATGACTAAATATCAGTTTAATTTGCTCTAAAGTCTTTACATAGTTGCGCAGCGCCCCTCTTATTTGCAGAGAACCCTGGCATAGTGACCATATCTTGGTTTTAAATGCTTTAAATGGGCACTTCCGATTTCTGTGGTATTTCCCGGGACTCTCGGGATAAATACATTTTTCCTGTATTGAAACTTGGTAGATTTTCAGGAAAATATTAATCCCTAATACGTACTCAACAAATACTGTTTTTCCAACAGTAGTATTAAAGTGAAGTTATCACAGTGTAATAATAAATCTTACAGGGACACAATACCATTTGAACAAATGTACCCACAACAAGCCGCCATTACAATTCTTATATGGAGTGCAACAGTTGAAAGTTCCTTCTTATAGACAATCCATTATCCTATCATCACATCTCACAATCCCTCCTCACAACAGTTGACTTACTCACTAGATGGCAGTGTTGTATGGTCCACCTCTCACACTACCTCTCCCTGTAGCCTACAGCTTGCACATTATAACCACAAGTGGCTTTCAAATGTGTTCCAAAGCTCCAAAATCCAGTGGAACCTACTGTAGTGTAGGTGACATATGATGCTGTTCTGGTATTGTATTGTTCTCTGCAAGTACAATGGTGGGTTGGTACCATAGCAGTTAACCCAGCTGCAATGCTGACTCATGGGTGTTTGTGTAATCGCACTCCGATAGCACCCGGGAATTGCAACAGTATTGGTGTAAGATGGTGTGTGTCTAAGACAGACATTACTTATACGGCGCTCTGTGCAGCTGTGTCAAAGACACACACTTTCCGTCAGCAACAATGTCTTAAGCAGTCAGGATGTGCTTCGAGCCACTGCGCTGCCATGGTGTGTATTGCAGTTAGGTCAGCAGTCTGTTTAGTGAGCTGCTAAAACCTCTGTGCTGCTAATCTCACAATTTGACACTTCTGGGATGCCATACCCCTTGACAAACCTCTTGCTTGTCGGTTCTTTTTTGTGAACGAACAGGACTGAAGGGGAATCCTTTCTAGGCTTACTGCGATCAGGCATTTGCTAAATGACGTAATGTAAATGTAAATGCATTTGTTTGGAGTCTTTGCAGCATGCTGCTGCTGTGGGAGTAGGCGTCAGTATGGTTCAGCTGGCACCTAACCGAACATGCTCGCATACTCCCTTTAAAGACCTTCCCTTGAAAAACTAGAAAAAAGTGGCAATAGTACTGTTTGTCCAATTTGAGGTGCCATAACCAGTGTACACTTCCTCAAAATATTAAGAATTAATCTAAGATGACTCAAGAAATCTGTCATTAATTTGGACATTTTTGCTGAGGATATCTTAGTCGCGCAATTTTACATCTAACTAATATGTTATTTCTCAAGTATTTCTCAAGTGAAAAAATGTGCATGAAAATGTTTTCTCTCGTTGAATGACAACAAACACTTCACTTCATTGAAGAATCTTTACTGTTGACCAATCACCGATGAAGGGGCGTAGACTTCGGCTACCGACTAGAGAAAGGTGCAATTGCGGCCCGCAATTCGGGGCGTTCCTGCATGTGGGAATCCTGCATCTGCAGGAACCCCTCTTTATACTTCTGTTGGTCAATTTGTCCTAACGTAACTGTCCTAACTTAAAAATGGACCAATATAATTATAAACAACAAGGTGGAATGCCCGCAGTTATGTTAACGACGGCGAGAGCATGTGTTCGGCAGGCGGGAGCGAAGGACACTGTGTGCTAGCTTAGCCAGCTAGTCCTAAGGAGGACTCCGGTACAGAGGAGGCTGGGAAGACACCGTGTGCTTGCAGCTAGCTAACTACCAAGCACACGGTGTCGCTAACTATCAAGCTAGCTAGTACACGGTGTCGCCCCAGCCTCGCGCCTGCTGTGCGGTAGACAGTGTCCTTTTTTCGGTATTTTAGATTTTCTCCGGTACATAGCAGGCGGGATGCAGAAACTCCCGCATGCAGGACCGCCCCGAATTGCGGACTGCAGTTGCACACTATTGACCGACTTCAGCTTGCCTTTATACATTTTTTGGTCTGCCCGAATAGCCGAAAAACCCCTTGCCGAAGACCAAAATGTCGTCATAAAATATGTTTCAGCTGGGAAGCATGCGGACAACTTAAGATGGCTCCAGACACCCAACTAGCTGCCTGATGGTATTAGAATTTGGGAGACGTGCGCTCTTGCAACTAGAGCTCTTGCAGCTGCCAGTGTAGCATCAGCTCAGCCTCCACAGCTTTGTTTGTCTGTCTGTTTCTCTTTCTCTCCACAGAGTCTGACTCTGCATGCATTTCACAGCATCTCTTGGTGAGAAGAGGAATGTAGCTCTCTCCCCGCCACCTCTCTTGCACCCCATCTCTCTCCCTCTGGGTCTCTGACTTGGTCACAAAACCATACCCCTCTTATAATCATAAAGGACTTATTTTCATCATGGCAAAACCATACCCCTCTTACAATCATAAAGGACTTATTTTCCATCATGGTTTTCATGATGAAAATAAGTCCTTTATGATCATAAGAGGTGCACCATTAACTGTGCAAATATAGCATATTGTAGAAGTTATATATGCATTTGTGGTTGAGCAGTATCATCCTTTTACATTGAACAAAAATATATACACAACATGTAAAATGTTGGTCCCATGTTTCATGAGCTGGGGAAAAAGATCCCAGAAATGTTCCACACGCACAAAAAGTGTATTTCTCTCAAATGTTGTGCACAAATTTGAAGAGTATTTCTGTCTGTAATAAAGTCCTTTTGTGGGAAAAAACTCATTCTGTTTGGCTGGGCCTGGCTCCCCAGTGGGTGGACCTATGCCCTCCCAGGTCCACCCATGGCTGCACCCCTGCCCAGTCATGTGAAATACATGTCCAATCCTACTGAATTTATATCAATTGACTGATTTCCTTATGAACTGTAACTCAGTAAAATCTTTGAAATTGTTGCATGTTGCGTTTATATTTTTGTTCATCATACATTATTACATCCACTCCTCTGAGCTATTGACTTATTTGTACATTTAGGACATACAATAAAAAAAGAATGCTGTTTTTCGCCTTACAGGTATAAGGAGGGAGGAGAGGCTCTGCTCGTCCTGCTGCCCTCCGAGGAGGAGAGCATGCTGTCCCAGCTCCAGGAGAAAAAAGTCCCCATCAACAGAATCCAGTGAGTTCACCTACAACCTCTCACACATACTTGTATTTCACTGGGACTGGGCAGGCTGTTTGCTGTGGAGATCTACTGTAGGTGAGAAATTAAAACAAAACAACAGGTGGTGGACTAGTTTTGTGTCTCTTACTCTTTTGAACCTTAATTCTGTCTCGACTAGGGCTGTGACGATACCAGTGTCGTAATATATTTTCCATGGCAACTCTTTGGTCCTTTAAAAACCTGTTTTATGTGAAATATGGTGTGCTATAGCTTGGAAAATAAATAAATGTGACTGGATGACAACATAATTATATTTGTTTCCAACATTAGGGCCGTTTTCCTAAAGAATTTAAACCCGCTTCGTGTTTTGTTTCCTTGCCACGATACTAATGAGTATCGTGATACTGGTATCGTCCCGGCTCTAGTCTCCATCTTCCCACCTGCCCTTTCACCCCCCACTCCCCCCAACCAAATAAACTGAGGCCCTGTGAGAATGTTTACATGATACCATATGATTCAAATACTATTTTACCTTACTGGGACACATTGGACAGATGGGGGAGGTTTTGCAAAGCAGGGAGGGTCAACAAGCCAGCTGACTTTCCTAAATATTCTGATTCTGAAACGTGTCTTGTAGTTCAAACATGCACTTCAAATGGACATGCTATGAGTGATGTGTAATATTCTGAATGACCCATATTCAACCTGTGCCCTTGTCCTGTCCCTGTTGTGTGCTTGATACCACCAGTTTCATGTTTTAATAGTGACCTTGAGGTTCTAGTTTTTGGAGCTGTTTGTGAGATGGGGAGATGTACAGTGGCTTGCGAAAATATTCACCCCCCCTTGGCATTTTTCCTATTTTGTTGCCTTACAACCTGGAATTAAAATGGATTTTTTTGGGGGTTTGTATAACATGCCTACCACTTTAGAGATGCAAAATATTTTTTTTTGTGAAACAAACAAGAAATAAGACCAAAAAAAATTACTTGAGCGTGCATAACTATTCACCCCCCCCCCCCCCCCCCCCAAAGTCAATACTTTGTAGAGCTACCTTTTGCAGCAATTACAGCTTCAAGTCTCTTGGGGTATGTCTCTATAAGCTTGGCACATCTAGCCACTGGGATATTTGCCCATTCTTCAAGGCTGCTCCAGCTCCTTCAAGTTGGATGGGTTCCGCTCGTGTACAGCAATCTTTAAGTCATATCACAGATTCTCAATTGAATTGAGGTCTGGGCTTTGACTAGGCCATTCCAAGACATTTAAATGTTTCCCCTTAAACCACTCAAGTGTTGCTTTAGCAGTATGCTTAGGGTCATTGTCCTGCTGGAAGGTGAACCTCTGTCCCAGTCTCAAATCTCTGGAAGAACTTTCCCTGTATATAGTGCCATCCATCATTCCTTCAATTCTGACCAGTTTCCCAGTCCCTGCCGATGAAAAACATCCCCACAGCATGATGCTGCTACCACCATGCTTCACTGTGGGGATGGTGTTCTCGGGGTGATGAGAGGTGTTGGGTTTGCGCCAGACATAGCGTTTTCCTTGATGGCCAAAAAGTCTCATCTGACCAGAGTACCTTCTTCCATATGTTTGGGGAGTCTCCCACATGCCTTTTGGTGAACACCAAACGTGTTTGCTTATTTTGTTCTTTAAGCAATGGCTTTTTTCTGGCCACTCTTCCGTAAAGCCCAGCTCTGTGGAGTGTACGGCTTAAAGTGGTCCTATTAACAGATACTCCAATCTCCGCTGTGGAGCTTTGCAGCTCCTTCAGGGCTATCTTTGGTCTCTTTGTTGCCTCTCTGATTAATGCCCTCCTTGCCCGGTCCGTGAGTTTTGGTGGGTGGCCCTCTCTTGGCAGGTTTGTTGTGGTGCCATATTCTTTCAATTTTTTAATAATGGATTTAATGGTGCTCCGTGGGATGTTCAAAGTTTCGGATCTTTTTCTATAAGCCAACCCTGATCAGTACTTCTCCACAACTTTGTCCCTGACCTGTTTGGATTGCTCCTTGGTCTTCATGGTGCTGCTTGCTTGGTGATGCCCCTTGCTTAGTGGTGCTGCAGACTCTGGGGCCTTTCAGAACAGGTGTGTATATATATATATATATACTGAGATCATGTGACACACAGGTGGACTTTATTTAACTAATTATGTGACTTCTGAAGGTAATTGGTTGCACCAGATCTTATTTAGGGGCTTCATAGCAAAGGGGGTGAATAAACATGCACTCACTACTTTTCCGTTATTTATTTTGTAGAATTCTTTGAAACAAGTTATTTCTTTCATTTCACTTCACCAATTTGGACTATTTTGTGTATGTCCATTACATGAAATCCAAATAAAAATCAATTTAAATTACAGATTGTAATGCAACAAAATAGGAAAAATGCCAAGGGGGATGAATACTTTTGCAATTCATTGTAGGTGAAGCTGAGGGGCTTTTAGCGGTGCAGTAAGTAGGCCAACCGTGTGAGGGAGAGAGCGAGACTGGCTCTGCCTTCACAGAGGAGACTAGGCCTGAGCCTTTCTGGCTAAATGCTGATAGGCACAGGGCCCAGCATGATGCCCTTACAGCACACAGTGTAGCCCCCGGGGGGGAAAAATAGCAGAACAAGCACTATTTTGGTGACCTCTGGTACATTCTAATGCCTTGATTCCATCCGAAATTCACAGCTAAATTATTGAATGCTTTAACGACTTTACAGTGAGGGGGGAAAAGTATTTGATCCCCTGCTGATTTTGTACGTTTGCCCACTGACAAAGACATGATCAGTCTATAATTTTAATGGTAGGTTTATTTGAACAGTGAGAGACAGAATAACAACAAAAATCCAGAAAAACGCATGTCAAAAATGTTATAAATTGATTTGTATTTTAATGAGGGAAATAAGTATTTGACCCCTCTGCAAAACATGACTTAGTACTTGGTGGCAAAACTCTTGTTGGCAATCACAGAGGTCAGACGTTTCTTTTAGTTGGCCACCAGGTTTGCACACATCTCAGCAGGGATTTTGTCCCACTCCTCTTTGCAGATCTTCTCCAAGTCATTAAGGTTTCGAGGCTGACGTTTGGCAACTCTAACCTTCAGCTCCCTCCACAGATTTTCTATGGGATTGGCTAGGCCACTCCAGGACCTTAATGTGCTCTTCTTGAGCCACTCCTTTGTTGCCTTGGCCGTGTGTTTTGGGTCATTGTCATGCTGGAATACCCATCCATGACCCATTTTCAATGCCCTGGCTGAGGGAAGGAGGTTCTCACCCAAGATTTGACGGTACATGGCTCCGTCCATCGTCCCTTTGATGCGGTGAAGTTGTCCCTTCCCCTTAGCAGAAAAACACCCCCAAAGCATAATGTTTCCACCTCCATGTTTGACGGTGGGGATGGTGTTCTTGGGGTCATAGGCAGCATTCCTCCTCCTCCAAGCACGGCGAGTTGAGTTGATGCCAAAGAGCTCGATTTTGGTCACCCAGTTCTCCTCTGAATCATTCAGATGTTCATTGGCAAACTTCAGACGGGCCTGTATATGTGCTTTCTTGAGCAGGGGGACCTTGCGGGCGCTGCAGGATTTCAGTCCTTCACGGCGTAGTGTGTTACCAATTGTTTTCTTGGTGACTATGGTCCCAGCTGCCTTGAGATCATTGACAAGATCCTCCCGTGTATTTCTGGGCTGATTCCTCACCGTTCACATGATCATTGCAACTCCACGAGGTGAGATCTTGCATGGAGCCCCAGGCCGAGGGAGATTGACAGGTCTTTTGTGTTTCTTCCATTTGCGAATAATCGCACCAACTGTTGTCACCTTCTCACCAAGCTGCTTGGCGATGGTCTTGTAGCCCATTCCAGCCTTGTGTAGGTCTACAATCTTGTCCCTGACATCCTTGGAGAGCTCTTTGGTCTTGGCCATGGTGGAGAGTTTGGAATCTGATTGATTGATTGCTTCTGTGGACAGGTGTCTTTTATACAGTGAACAAACTGAGATTAGGAGCACTCCCTTTAAGAGTGTGCTCCTAATCTCAGCTCGTTACCTGTATAAAAGACACCTGGGAGACAGAAATCTTTCTGATTGGGAGGGGGTCAAATACTAATTTCCCTCATTAAAATGCAAATCAATTTATAACATTTTTGACATGCGTTTTTCTGGATTTTTTTGTTGTTATTCTGTCTCTCACTGTTCAAATAAACCTACCATTAAAATGATAGACTGATCATTTCTTTGTCAGTGGGCAAACGTACAAAATCAGCAGGGGATCAAATACTTTCTTCCCTCACTGTACCTCCCAGATTGGTAAAAGGAGTTGTGGTATTGAGTAGAAAGACCTGACTTTATAATTGAAATGACAGAAAATATATGAATTTAGTTTGTTAGTGGTTTTGGATATCATCTAGGCTTATATGATCAGAACTATTTCTTAAGTGAACCTTTTTTAACATTAAACTTGTCTTCTCTTGAGATTTAAAGTCATATTTACAGTTTTACTGCAAGATATGAATTGCCACAATGATTGTTTTTCAAATTATGTATTTTATTGGCTCTGCTACAACACTTAGGGTAAGGAAACAATGTCATTTTGTAATTTGGGTGAACTATCTTTTTAACAGTTTGGCCTGTCAGTCAATCACTGTGGGTGGTACTTTGAGGGAAGGCGGTAGATTAGTAATCTAGTCAGAAAAACGAGTCTAATCTACTCTTTCAATTTAATTTATTGTGGCAAAAACTAAATCTAGTCTACTCTTTCAATTTAGTTTGTTACAAAAACCTAAGAAAAAAGGTTGTGTTCTGTCAAGTATACTTGGATTCTCTGTTGGGAAACAATATAGAATTGCAGGAAAAAGGATTTAAAAATGCAACCATTTTCAGAGGGAGGAAACCAGACCCCAGCCAGATTGTGCACCCGCACATTTCTACTAAGTCTGGTGCCCATGAATAGACCTAGAGGTATGATTGAAGAATGAAGCAGGTGTTAAACATGGACTTTGTTACACAGAATGCAACAGTTGACTACTCCATTGTCGACACTTTAATCAAATTACTAGGCATATATCAATTTCTTTAATAATACCATGTCAGTATCATGATATTAGCTTTTATAACCAATCTGTTATCAAATTTTGGACCAGAATGAGGCTCTACCTATCCCACTACCTATTGTGCGTGCCGTGAGGATTCAACGTATTCATAGAATGTTTTCATAATCTATCTGCATATAACCGCCAAAAAGCAGTAGTAGCCTACGAGTATGCAAATTAAGGAGCCAAATGAACGGCTCGCTCACCAATTTAGTTTCGTTCAACTACAGATCCTTTAAAAAAAAGAGCCGTTCGTTCGCGAACAACCCACCACTAGGCTACACTAACAAGTCACTAGCGGTCACTGGCAAGTCTCAATATGGGCTTTGAATCCTAGGAAAATAAAAAACAAGATCTTTGGTTTACATGTTCCAGTGCGATACCATGGACATAACTACGTTGTATGATTTTATGAAACGCAAAGGGATGTAGGAGATTGACTTTATTCAGTCAGTTGGCAACCTTTTATAAACTAGCCAACACAAGCTCTTCGGTCATCAATCAAAGCACAGTAAATTGCCTATGCGCCCCGACTCCGTGGCTGTATTGGTCTATGAAACACGCAAAAGAAAATTAATAAATTAATGTGCCACAAAACAATAATTAAGTGAATTTCAACTCATCGTTACCACTCGCATTACATGGGACGTGTAAATTAATTCACTGTAGACCACAGTGTACAGCAATAACACAGGTACCGAGAGGCGGGGCAGTAAACAGACTGACAAACCAGCAGTTTTCCTGTCATCGCTCACTTTGTGATTAACAGGCGCCTGTCCTATAAATAGATCACTAGAAGATGCATATCAAATAATTGTTGTAACTAACCGATTGAATGAACTATCTGTGTGCATATCGTTCATTCTAGCGGGAGAAGGCTATATGGACTTTTTTGATTAGAGAATTTAAACTTTTAAATAAAAAGAAGCCTAGTTAATTTAAGTGGAAAAGTAGCCGGCTTACAATGAGTTATCGGCTATTTAACCGACGTACGGTGTTTATGGGGAACATGCAGCACATGCATACTCGGGCACATACACACACGCGTGCATTTGCACACAAACTCACGCCACTCTCTCTTCCACATCCACAAATATGTATACACACACACACTCACTCACTCTTTCACACATTTACAGAAATAATTAGAATTACATTTTGATAATTTATCATGCCCAAGGTGCTATCTTAACACGATACAATATTACTCACACATGCAGTCAGTGTAAAAATATAAATAGTGATTCCTCTCGAAACCAGGACAAAAAAAATACCATTATTTTAGGGATTTTCACAATCGAATACATAGAATGTACCTATTGGAGGTAGTATTGTTGACATATGTTTACATATATTTCACATTTGTATCTAAAAGCATAATTGAGAAATAATTAATCAAAGTTGGCATATTTAGGACGTTTTGGCCTTACCCATGCCTCCTGTACGACTATTTCAGAACATAAAGTAGCCATATTTATTCGCTATAGAAATACATGTAAAATGGCCTCCCGAGTGGCGCAGCGGTTTAAGGCACTGCATCGCAGCCGGCTGCGACCGGGAGACCCATGAGGCGGTGCACAATTGGCCCAGCATCGTCCGGGTTAGGGGAGGGTTTGGCCAGCTGGGATGTCCTTGTCCCATCTCGCTCTAGTGACTCCTTGTGGCAGGCCGGGCGCATTCACGCTGACTTCGGTCACCAGTTGTACGGTGTTTCCTCCAACACATTGGTGCGGCTGGCTTCCGGGTTAAGCGAGCAGTGTGTCAAGAACAGTGCGGCTTGGCAGGGTCGTGATTCGGAGGAGGCATGGCTCTCGACCTTCGCCTCTCCCGAGTCCGTACGGGAGTAGCAGCGATGGGACAAGACTGTAACTACTAATTGGGGAGAAAAAGTAAAAAGTACAAAAAATAAAAAGGTTAAGATTAGAGTTAGTACTAGGGTTAGGGTAAAGTTTAGGAGAAGGGTTAGGGTTAGAGAGGTAGTTGAAATGTTACTGATTGTCTGTACTCCAACCCTATTCCTGGAGAATTACCGTCCTACAGATTTTCATTCCAACTCTAATCTAGCACACCTGATTCTAATAATTAGCTGGTTGTGAGCTGAATCAGGTTAGTTACAACTGGGGTTGGAGTGACCCTACAGGAGCGTAGCTCTCCAGGAACAGGGTTGGAGAGCCCTGCTGTAGAGCATCCACAGATGGACTATCCAAATAATGATTATTATGGAGAGACTTTCTGTCTTGTTTTGTTGCTACCCTTGGTAGGTGCAGTCTCCTTATTCGGCCACTTGTGTTAAGGACTGCACCTCCGTTCTTTACGTGTGTTAATGAATGCGCACATTTTGGGATTGTCAACTTTTTGAAGACGGATGTTCGCGCTTGCAAAAGCCACTACCGAATTCTCCACGGCCTGCCCCCTATCTAAACTGTCTTGGGTAGAAGCATTCTTCTGAGATGGCGTGTTATTTTTTTATATATTTTTTTATATATTTTTTTACATGCTTGTCTTTCTGCCGATAATCTAATGCTAAATGGAAGGTTTTGCAGAATATATCCATGTCATCTGCAGAGAGCGTCCCAGCGGGGTATTGGCGATATTCTGATTTTTTTTTTGTCCTTCCATGGTTGTATTCATAGTCTCTCCCCTATAACTGTCGTAATTGCCTTATTTATTATAACCTCCGATAATCAGGGATTGAATCTGTTGGAGAGGATCAACTTCAGCAAAGTGAGGTGTTGAATCACTGATCTACAAATAGTATTCCCTGCCAAGTCATAGGCTTTGTGCAATTATGATTCATAGAGCTAAGCCTCCCCTGGCATAGGCGCACAACCAGACATTGATTGATTGGATTCACATTCACACTTTTGGGAATGCTTACAAATTGGATCAAACTCTAAAAGTAGCAGAGATCCCACTCTGGAACTTTGATATGCCCGCATAGCAGGGGTATTCAACTCTTACCCTATGAGGTCCGGAGCCTGCTGGTTTTCTGTTCTACCTGATATTTAATTTACACACACCTGGTCCCAGGTCTAAATCAGTCCCTGATTTAAAGGGTAACAATAGAAAAAATGCAGTGGAACTGGCTTCGAGGTCCAGAGTTGAGTTTGAGAATATTATGTTCAACAATATTTTAAAAAAAAATTGCCATATCAAAATATATTTCGATATTCTTAGATGAATGTAAAAAAAATATTCATATCAAAATACTAATCCTATTACAGAGCAAGCCGTAAAGCTTCATATGACACAGTTTTGCTTTGTAGCACCTACAGATGAAACATTCTGGAGTCTTAAAGGAGGCCTGGGTAAGGCCAAAACGTCATAAATATGCCTACTTTTATTATTTCTCAATTACAAAATATCAAATATATGTCAGCAATCCTTCCTCCAAAGGACCGTTCTATGGATTACAATTCGTAAAATTCCCCCAAATCATGCTATTCTTTTTGTCCTGGATTCCTGAGGAATCACTCGTGTACAGTCTTGCATGCTTTGCATGCGTTTTACTGACATTTAGGCTGGGGATTTACTCCATTAATAATAATGCCAATATTAAACCAGACAGACATTTTCACTGACACAATGAAAATGTATTATTCACAGGAAATTAAGTCAATAATGGTTATCAAAAGAAGTTCATGATGATCTCGATTTCTTCCTTTTGATTGTGCCTGAGAGCAGCCGCTAGGTAATACGTTGCTTGTGAAACTGAAAATCAACAGGACTCAATTTCATTATAGAGAAGAGGGGCAGACAGAGAGAGTGGGAGAGTAAGATGGGGGAGGACTGGGTGTTGGGGTTCTGGGCGGGGGAGTAGGTCAGCCTGCAGCAAGGTATGTTTGGGGATCTGTTTTGACTGAAAATAAGATATGTACAGTAGACCTCACTTTGACACGCATACCTCCAGTCCACCTTCTGTGGTGTGAATTTTCGGTGCTGTTTTCGAGTGTGTTTGGGTGATCAGGTGTGAATTCATGCATGTTGTGGAGGTGACTGGTGGTAAGTCGTGACTGCGTAAGATGTTTGTTGGGGCTGTTGTATGAGGTGTGTGTGTGTGTTGAGGAGTGTGTGTCGTGCTGGGCCGACACGGTTTTATCAGCAGGATGCAAGGTCGTCAGCTTCTCTCCACCTGGCAGAGTGATTGCGTGAGGAGAATGGGAATTACACTGGTGGACGTTCAGGATGGATGGTGGATAATGCGGCTTTACCCTCTCCTGTGTGTGTGTGTGTTTCAATGCGTAGTGAAAGTCGTTCAGCGGAAAATCATCCCATTTCATCTCTCACTCATCTTATTTGTCCTGGCTAGTGGTGCACAGTTTGGATCTCCCAACGTCCGTAACATGCTGCTCAGTAATTCTTTCTGTTAAATCAACAACTGATTTTAGAATGGGCCGATTACTCTCTTGCATAGGGACTTGATTTGTGCACCTATGTATTGACTAGATTGTAGTTGTATCCCAATTTGATTCTACGACTGGAGCAGTTTTAGTCACAGAGATAACAAAATTGTTTTTTGTTTTTTTTGTTCGCTAATTATCTCATTTTACATTTACATTTTAGTCATTTAGCAGACGCTCTTATCCAGAGCGACTTACAGTTAGTGATTACATATTTTTTTTATACTGGCCCCCCGTGGGAATCGAACCCACAACCCTGGCGTTGCAAACGTCATGCTCTATCAACTGAGCTACATCCCTGCCAGCCATTCCCTACCCTACCCTAGACGACGCTGGGCCAATTGTGCGCCGCCCATGAGTCTCCCGGTCACGGCCGGCTGCGACAGAGCCTGGATTCGAACCAGGATCTCTAGTGGCACAGTTAGCACTGCGATGCAGTGCCTTAGACCACTGCGCCACTCAGGAGTCTCAAGCTCACGGGTCAAGCAAAGGGCTTTGAAATGAAACTGATGCTTAATGGAGAAGTGACATTGGTGCAAGTTCACCAGTGATGATATTTTGAGGGTTGACTGGCCAAACTGAATGATGGATGATAGTGAGTGCTACCCAATTAACCTTCAAGTCAGTATTTTTTTCTTTTTTTGTGAACTCGTTCTGACTTGACAGCTAATATGCACTACTATAAGGGCTCATTTCCTTTTCCCCAAAGTGTGCACTCATTCACTTCCCCTCAAAATGAATGGACTGGTGGAAGAAATATATTGGAAACTTACTCTGGCCCTTGCTAACACCCATCTAGGGCTGTTGTGGTGACTGTATTGCCGCCCCACCGGCAGTCCTCAGTCATGACCGCAGTAAAATTCTATGTGACTGTTGAGTCATGGACATTCGTTAGTAGTACCCAACTCGCTAACGATCATTAGGTCACTAATGGCCTGGTACTCAGGGCTTTATTGTCTCTCTAACCACTCTGACATCAATGCAAAGGCTATTGAAAATCACATCAAACACTTATCAAAACAGTATGTGCTTTTAAAACTCACCTCACTGTGATTGATTGATCAGTTTGAAGAAAGAAATTAAACAGGTTGAAACTGAGTGGAAAACATGGTCGTTGTGGATGTTGTTTTAAAGCCTAACGCAATGAAATGGACAGTGCGCTTTCTAAGGTGATTCATTCAAAACAACCATATGCATATTAGTGCTTATGCGTAAGCATAGGCCTATATATGAGGTCAATTATATTCTTCTTACTATAAAATCATATAATATAAAATAATGGCAAAGGACTTAGAACCATATCTTGTCTGCTAAATGAACAAGCCTACAGCCAATGGCCATGGTGCATAGCCAGATAACATGCAGTAGGCCAACTCATATTCTGTTCTTCTGAAATACATTTTCTTCATATCCTAATGTTTCTTTAGACCTGCCTAAAATAATGGATTTATTGTGATGGTGTATATTCCATTGATTTATTTAACTTTTTTTTTTACGTAGATGTTCCAAAAGCGCACATCAGCAGCTTGTATGTGTGGAGGCCTGGATATGCTAAACATGTTTATGTTAATTAAAGGTCAATTACCGTGAGACAGGCAGGCTTTTGCATGACAATAACCGGCTGACAAAATGTAATGACCGCCACAGCCCTACACCCATCCAATGGCTTTTATATCCATTAGCCAAGAAAGCAAGTGCAGTGAGCACTTTGAGCGGAGGGGTAGGGAATTGGAATGCAGCCCTGGTTCCTACCTCAAAACAAACACCCTTCCCTCAGCCTGGCTGGTTGTTGTTAATGTTGGCATTGGATAGTTAGGGGGGACAGTTACTAATTTCCCTGTCATTCCCACTATATTATCCCCCTTCAGTCTCCTTTGGCCTCTGTGACACTGAGATGGGCAATGGAGAGGAAAATTGACCTTTGAT
The DNA here is from genome assembly GCF_964263955.1 of Coregonus lavaretus. Classification (NCBI taxonomy): domain Eukaryota; kingdom Metazoa; phylum Chordata; class Actinopteri; order Salmoniformes; family Salmonidae; genus Coregonus; species Coregonus lavaretus. Next base: position 19,626,419 of record NC_140002.1, read on the forward strand.
GTGCCCCCTCTCTCCTGCAGAGCTGCCTGGCACAGAGAGCCATTGTGCCAGTGAGAGGTGCCCACTAGACCCTGACAGAGAAGAAGTCCATCTATTACAGTGCTACAAATGGACTTAGCGTGGCTAGCTTTTTCAAAAAAAGAATATAGTGCTAGATCCTTTTTTTTCTTCGATATAATGACATGCTGTGATCTAAATAGCTTTGACTTTGGGGTTTGTTGCTGAAATTATATTTTGTCCATTGTGATAATGATGATAAATAAACCATTCTTGGATAAGTTTTGTTACGGACCGTGTCCACTCTAATAACCTGTGTGTCGGTGTGTTTCTATCCATATTGGTGTCCATGCATCTGTGACCTTTTGACTGTTTTAATCCATTTTACAAATGTAATGTGGTTTGTGGATTCTCAAAATATTTAAATGTTGTATTTTCTCTTTTTGCCAGGGTGAACCCAGAGAAGCTGGCGAGCGTGCAGCAGAAGCTGGAGGCCTTCCTGGCCCAAGAGAAGGAACAGAAGGAGCGAGCGCAGAGGGTCAGTGTCCTGGAGGGGGCAGTGAGGGCAGGGGGTTGAGATGAATTGGGTCAAGCCAGTAGCCTTCCAGGACAGGAGTTGTTATTTTCACCCATAGTGCTTACACCCATAAAATCTAGAGTTGGCATCTGCATTTACATACTGCATTATTTACACTTTTGACTAAATGACTAAAATGCGATGGAAAATCGAAATTGCCTCTTATGCACCAACAGTGTGTGTTTTGGCCTTGTCACTAACAACCTCGCCACCTAGATGGTACGATTGTTATACCCACTCCTTTTGAACTCATAACAACGTGATTTTACACCATTTCGTGAGTCATCCGATTGTTTCATCTTCAGCCTCTAATCAAAATTTGAGACGGGCAACACATTTCTCCTGAAGAGAGAGCCCCCTCGAAGAGAAAAGAGGAGCCCTTATCACCATCTTGCACCATCCAGTGTGATTCATCGCCTCCCTCAGCTGGCTGTTATTGTTGGAAGATGGCTGGCGTCAATATCGCTCACCTTTCCATCTCCCTCTCTCGCTTTCTTTCTCTGTGTAGTGTTTTGTCTCCTACCTGCGCTCCGTCTACCTCATGAAGAACAAAGAAGTCTTTGATGTGTTCCAGCTCAAGCTCCAGGAGTACGCAGCGTGAGTAAGATGGAGACGGGCCATTTTGAGCACTTAGCTGTCTCTACCGGTGGAGGAGCATTTTCTTCATATGTTGTAATTGTTCAGGGCTTCCCAGTCCACAATATGCCTGTTATTTAGGCATGTGATTGTACTCAGACAGTACATCATTATGTAGGGTGTTCACTAGGGCTGTGGCTGTCACGAAATCTTGTCAACCGGTGATTGTCAAGCAAATAACTGCCGGTCTCACGGTAATTGACCGTTAATTAACATAAACACATTTAGCATCTCCTGGCTTCCACTCATAGCCTACGAGCCACTTATGTAGACCTTTGGAACATCCTATATTTTAAAAAGTCTAATAAATCAATTTAATATAGCCTACACCATCACAATACATCCATTATTTATTTTACACAGGTCTAAAGAAACATGAAGAAAATGTAGTATATTTCAGAAGAACAGAATAGCATACTTTCAGTTGTCCATATGTTAGGCCCTGATCGGGCTATGACGTATGGCTGTGGGCTACACTAGTTCATTTAGCAGACCTGATTTGCTTAGAATTGCGTGGCAATATTTTATAGTATAAAGATTACAATTGAACATAGCTGAATAAAATAGAAAGGATGTTTTCTCCAAACAATTTCTGAGGGAGTGCGCACATGCGGCTATTGTGTGTTGAGCGGTTAACAAAGAAACAGGTCCTCCTATATGCTTAATTTAGAGTTATTTATGCAACTTTAGTTGTGATATAAACGTTGGGCTATACAGTGCATTCGGAAAGTTTTCAGACCCCTTGACTTTTTCCACATTTTGATTAAATAAACTATTTTCCTCATCAATCTACACACAATACCCCATAATGACAAAGCGAAAACAGGTTTTTAGAAAAGTTGGGAAATGTATTAACAATAAAAAACAGATACCTTATTTACATAAGGATTCAGACCCTTTGCTATGAGACTCGAAATTGAGCTCAGGTCCATCCTGTTTCCATTGATCATCCTTGAGATGTTTCTACAACTTGATTGAAGGCCACCTGTGGTAAATTCAATTGATTGGACATGATTTGGAAAGGCACACACCTGTCTAAGGTTCTACAGTTGACAGTGCATGTCAGAGCAAAAACCAAGCCATGAGGTCGAAGGAATTGTCCGTAGAGCTCTGAGACAGGATTGTGTCGAGGCTTTAGATCTGGGGAAGAGTACCAAAACATTTCTGCAGCATTGAAGGTCCCCGAGAACACAGTGGCCTCCATCATTCTTAAATGGAAGAAGTTTGGAACCACCAAGACTCTTCTAGAGCTGGCCAAACTGAGCAATCGGGGGAGAAGGGCCTTGGTCAGGGAGGTGACCAAGAACCCGATGGTCACTTTGACAGAGCTCCAGAGTTCCTCTGTGGAGATGGGAGAACCTTCCAGAAGGAAAACCATCTCTGCAGCACTCCACCAATCAGGCCTTTATGGTGGAGTGGCCAGACGGTAGCCACTCCTCAGTAAAAGGTACATGACAGCCCTCTTGGAGTTTGCCAAAGGGCACCTAAAGGACTCTCAGACCATGAGAAACAAGATTCTCTGGTCTGATGAAAGCAAGATTTAACTCTTTGGCCTGAATGCCAAGCGTCACTTCTGGAGGAAATCTGGCACCATCCCTACGGTGAAGCATGGATCATCCTGTGGGTATGTTTTTCAGTGGCAGGGACTGGGAGACTAGTCAGGATTGAGGGAAAGATGAACAGCGCAAAGTACAGAGATCCTTGATGAAAACCTGCTCCAGAGCGCTCAGGACTTCAGACTGGGGCGACGGTTCGCCTTCCAACAAGAAAACGACCCTAAGCACACTGCCAAGACAACACAGGAGTGGCTTCGGGACAAGTCGCTGAATGGCCCAACCAGAGCCCGGACTTGAACCCGATCGAACATCTCTGGAGAGACCTGAAAATAGCTGTGCAGCGACGCTCCCCATCCAACCTGACAGAGCTTGAGAGGATCTGCAGAGAAGAATGGGAGAAACTCCCCAAATACAGGTTTGCCAAGCTTGTACCGTCCTACCCAAGAAGAATCAAGGCTGTAATCGCTGCCAAAGGGGCTTCAACAAAGTACTGAGGAAAGGGTCTGAATACATATGTAATTGTGATATTTAAGTTTTTTATTTTTAATACATTTGCAAACATTTCTATGAACCAGTTTTTGCTTTGTCATTATGGGGTATTGTGTGTAGATTGATGAGGGGAAAAAAACAATTTCATCGATTGTAGAATAAGGCTGTAACAAAACGTGGAAAACGTCAAGGGGTCTGAATACTTTCTGAATGCACTGTATGTTGTGGATTTTTAATACATTCTAAGGCTGCATGATGCGACTAATGATGATTTGAAAAAGTTGCATGAAAGGCATGTGCTCTGCTTTGTTTCTTGCACAGGCTGCACACACTTCATCAGTCTCTCATTCATAATTTGACAAGCACTTGATAATGTCTTGAGTTTCCCGGCGACATCCCCCTAGTGTGGCCATAATGCCCCCTAACGATCAGGAAAAGCACTAGCCTATGTCAATCTACTATCCCCCATAGTACAAAAGTTGACCTATTTTAGTGGTCAACTTGTCCATCTGCGCGTGAAAGAAATATTCCAAACATAGTCTGGGACAGTTGTGGGATGCAATAGTTCCCAAATTAATACAACCGCTCGCATCATAAAACTTTTTAAAAGCAATGAGGCTGATGCAGCTTAAAATGTTGATTAACTATTCGGCATTTTATTCTTCATGTTCTGAATTATTCAGTGGGGTCTTTCTCTAACATATCATTAACATTTATATACAAAAAGTAGGATTTCATAAACTAATATATCAGATGATAAGCACCGATCTCTGTTGACAGAGCAGTGCAGGATTTTACATGTGGTGGCGGTCTAAAAGTTGTTTCCTCGGGTTACAAAAAGCTAAATTAGCATGACACAAGCTGAATTAAATGCTTTGAAAATAAGAAGCTTGCAGTACGCTCAGTGTTCTGTTGATTTGTCAGAGACGCTTGTTTTTCTGAAGTCTTTTAAAAATAACAGGAATTTCGCATGAATATGAAAAGCATATACTAAAATATGTAAATACTACATGTTATGTCTAAAAATCACGGTCTTGCCTCTAGTGTTTTATGTCCTCCGGATTCGAGAAGAAAGATGACAAGTTAAATGGTGAGCCTGTCAGGTTGCCTTAATTCTCGCATAGCATCCAGCCTAGCTGACGCGATGCTATAGACGAGTTACAGTAATAGCACTAATATTTCATTGGGGATATAAACTTAGTCGCCCATAGGTGTTTTACATTTAATTGCTATTAATGATTAAGAAACATGGGCTGGATTAAATTTAAAACAACGTTTTTTTATGGTCTGCCTTAAAAATAGGCAGTAGGTTACTTCATACAGTAGATAATTTTATATCCTGCTACTGTGATATTCTATAAAATATTCCATGATTTGTTTTTCTCTGGCCAAATTGTCACCCAAATTAATTTTATTTTTTTCCTATAAGGGTTGTTACCAATAACTTCTGAAAGGATTATGATAGAAACATGAGATTTGGACCATTGGTTTTCTTAGAGGATTATCTACACAATTCAAATGTTAATACGTTTTTGATTGGAAACCCTACATTATGCACAAGGCCTGACTGTTCTTTACAGAGGATACTTAAATACAGTTGAAGTCGGAAGTTTACATACACTTAGGTTGGAGTCATTCAAACTCGTTTTTCAACCACTACACAAATGTATTGTTAACAAACTATAGTTTTGTAAGGTCGGTTAGGACATCTACTTTGTGCATGACACAAGTAATTTTTCCAACAATTGTTTACAGACAGATTATTTCACTTATAATTCACTGTATCACAATTTCAGTGGGTCAGAAGTTTACAAACACTAAGTTGACTGTGCCTTTAAACAGCTTGGAAAATTCCAGAAAATGATGTCATGGGTTTAGAAGCTTCTGATAGGCTTATTGACATCATTTGAGTCAATTGGAGGTGTACCTGTGGATGTATTTCAAGGCCTACCTTTAAACTCAGTGCCTCTTTGCTTGACATAATTGGAAAATCAAAAGAAATCCGCCAAGACCTCAGGAAAATAAATGGTAGACCTTCACAAGTCTGGTTCATCCTTGGGAGCAATTTCCAAACGCCTGAAGGTACCACGTTCATCTGTACAAACAATAGTACGCAAGTATAAACACCATGGGACCACGCAGCCGTCATACCGCTCAGGAAGGAGACGCATTCTGTCTCCTAGAGATGAACGTACTTTGGTGCGAAAAGTGCAAATCAATCCCAGAACAACAGCAAAGGACCTTGTGAAGATGCTGGAGGAAACAGGTACAAAAGTATCTATATCCACAGTAAAACAAGTCCTATATCGACATAACCTGAAAGGCCGCTCAGCAAGGAAGAAGCCACTGCTCCAAAACCGCCATAAAAAAAGCCAGACTATGGTTTGCAACTGCACATGGGGACAAAGATCATACTTTTTGGAGAAATGTCCTCTGGTCTACCATAATAACCATCGTTATGTTTGGAAAAAGGGGGTGGCTTGCAAGTCGAAGAACACCATCCCTACTGTGAAGCACGGGGGTGGCAGCATCATGCTGTAGGGGTGCTTTGCTGCAGGAGGGACTGGTGCACTTCACAAAATAGATGGCATCATGAGGAAGGAAAATGATGTGGATATATTGAAGCAACATCTCAAGACATCAGTCAGGAAGTTAAAGCTTGGTCGCAAATGGGTCTTCCAAATGGACAATGACCCCAAGCATACTTCCAAAGTTGTGGCAAAATGGCTTAAGGACAACAAAGTAAAGGTATTGGAGTGGCCATCACAAAGCCCTCAATCCTATAGAAAATGTGTAGGCAGAACTGAAAAAGCGTGTGCGAGCAAGGAGGCCTACAAACCTGACTCCGTTACACCAGCTCTGTCAGGAGGAATGGGCCAAAATTCACCCAACTTATTGTGGGAAGCTTGTGGAAAGCTACCCGAAACGTTTGACCCAAGTTAAACAATTTAAAGGCAATGCTACAAATACTAATTGAGTGTATGTAAACTTCTGACCCACTGGGAATGTGATGAAAGAAAGAAAAGCTGAAATCAATCATTCTCTCTACTATTATTCTTACATTTCACATTCTTAAAATAAAGTGGTGATCCTAACTGACCTAAGACAGGGAATTTTTACTAGGATTACATGTCAGGAATTGAGAGAATGCCAAGAGTGTGCAAAGCTGTCATCAAGGCAAAGGGTGGCTATTTGAAGAATCTCTCATATAAAATATATTTTGATTTGTTTAACATTTTCTTTGGTTACTACATGATTCCATATGTGTTATTTCATAGTTTTGATGTCTTCACTATTATTATATTATTTACATTACATTTACGTCATTTAGCAGATGCTCTTATCCAGAGTGACTTACAAATTGGTGCATACACCTTATGATAGCCAGTGGGACAACCACTTTACAATTTATTTTTCTAATTTAATTTTTTGAGTATATTTTTTATTTTCATTTGTTTTATATATATATATACACACACACAGTGGGGAAAAAAGTATTTAGTCAGCCACCAATTGTGCAAGTTCTCCCACTTAAAAATATGAGAGAGGCCTGTAATTTTCATCATAGGTACACGTCAACTATGACAGACAAAATGAGATTTTTTTTCTCCAGAAAATCACATTGTAGGATTTTTAATGAATTTATTTGCAAATTATGGTGGAAAATAAGTATTTGGTCAATAACAAAAGTTTCTCAATACTTTGTTATATACCCTTTGTTGACAATGACACAGGTCAAACGTTTTCTGTAAGTCTTCACAAGGTTTTCACACACTGTTGCTGGTATTTTGGCCCATTCCTCCATGCAGATCTCCTCTAGAGCAGTGATGTTTTGGGGCTGTCGCTGGGCAACACGGACTTTCAACTCCCTCCAAAGATTTTCTATGGGGTTGAGATCTGGAGACTGGCTAGGCCACTCCAGGACCTTGAAATGCTTCTTACGAAGCCACTCCTTCGTTGCCCGGGCGGTGTGTTTGGGATCATTGTCATGCTGAAAGACCCAGCCACGGTTCATCTTCAATGCCCTTGCTGATGGAAGGAGGTTTTCACTCAAAATCTCACGATCCATGGCCCCATTCATTCTTTCCTTTACACGGATCAGTCGTCCTGGTCCCTTTGCAGAAAAACAGCCCCAAAGCATGATGTTTCCACCCCCATGCTTCACAGTAGGTATGGTGTTCTTTGGATGCAACTCAACATTCTTTGTCCTCCAAACACGACGAGTTGAGTTTTTACCAAAAAGTTCTATTTTGGTTTCATCTGACCATATGACATTCTCCCAATCCTCTTCTGGATCATCCAAATGCACTCTAGCAAACTTCAGACGGGCCTGGACATGTACTGGCTTAAGCAGGGGGACACGTCTGGCACTGCAGGATTTGAGTCCCTGGCGGCGTAGTGTGTTACTGATGGTAGGCTTTGTTACTTTGGTCCCAGCTCTCTGCAGGTCATTCACTAGGTCCCCCCGTGTGGTTCTGGGATTTTTGCTCACCGTTCTTGTGATCATTTTGACCCCACGGGGTGAGATCTTGCGTGGAGCCCCAGATCGAGGGAGATTATCAGTGGTCTTGTATGTCTTCCATTTCCTAATAATTGCTCCCACAGTTGATTTCTTCAAACCAAGCTGCTTACCTATTGCAGATTCAGTCTTCCCAGCCTGGTGCAGGTCTACAATTTTGTTTCTGGTGTCCTTTGACAGCTCTTTGGTCTTGGCCATAGTGGAGTTTGGAGTGTGACTGTTTGAGGTTGTGGACAGGTGTCTTTTATACTGATAACAAGTTCAAACAGGTGCCATTAATACAGGTAACGAGTGGAGGACAGAGGAGCCTCTTAAAGAAGAAGTTACAGGTCTGTGAGAGCCAGAAATCTTGCTTGTTTGTAGGTGACCAAATACTTATTTTCCACCATAATTTGCAAATAAATTCATTAAAAATCAATTTGTCTGTCATAGTTGACGTGTACCTATGATGAAAATTACAGGCCTCTCTCATCTTTTTAAGTGGGAGAACTTGCACAATTGGTGGCTGACTAAATACTTTTTTTCCCCACATTATATATATATATATATATATATATATATATATTTTATTTTTATTTTATTTTATTTATTTAATTTATTTATTTATTATTCTACAATGTAGAAAATAGTAAAAATAAAGAAAAACCCTTGAATGAGTAGGTGTGTCCAAACCTTTGACTGGTACTGTGTGTGTGTATATATATATATATATATATATATATATATATATATATATATAGATATATATAAATTAATTAATTAATTAATGATCTGGGGCGTCATTAGAAGAAGCTGTGTGATCCTATAATCTAGTTTAGAGTAGTTTAGCTTGAGCTGAATTAGCCATCACTAGCTATTTTAAGCCTTTTTGGACCATGACATGATGAAATCATCGTCAATCAGAATCACCTATCAATAGCAATTATGAGTAAATTCCTAAATGAACCAAACATTTCAGGAAATGTTTAACTCATCGTCGTCCTTCCCTTGTGCCACTCTTGATAGTTCTCTGGGCCTTGCTGTTGCTCCAAGGGTGCGTTTCCTCAACAAAGCCCAGAAGCAGAGAGCAGACCCTTGGCAGAGCAGCGGGCAGGGAGAGGTGGCCCAGTCTGAGGAGGAGGAGAATGAACTGAAGAGCTTCAAGGATAAGCTCAGAGGAGATGGGCCAAGTGCTGAAGCTTGGGATTCCCAAAGCTCAGATGAGGAGGAGAAGGTGGGCGAGGAAAAGTTACAGCCTGGGCCTAAGGGTCTCATCTTTGGTGCAGATGAAGAGGAGGAGGATGAAGATCTGAGGGACTTGGACCTACTGACAGTGAAGAGAAAAGATGTCTTCAGTCTGGAGGAGGGAGACCAGGATGATGAGGTGAGGTGCTCTTGGCTGTTGTGGTGCCAGTATTGTGTACACCAGTGTTTCTTAATCCTGGTCCTGGGGACACAAAGGGGTGCACCTTTTTGCCTTAGCACTACACTTGTGATTCCACTAATCAACTCAAACGTGCATCCCTTTGGATCCCCAGAACCATGATTAAGAAACACTGGTGTACAGTAAATTAATTACTCATGTTGCATTTAAGTTACTTAACATTTTATACTTGACAGAATGACTTCATGTTATTCTCCACAGCGACATGTAGTAGCTTACAGTAAGAATAAACAAAAGTTTATAAGGAAAATGGTAAAGGTAAGAAAATTGTTCTGGAAAATTGTGCTAAAATGGCCAGGTTGTGGAAACCCAAATGGCTATAGTATATACAGTACATTGCCTTCAGAAAGTATTCACACTCCTTGACTTTTTACTTGATTTTGTCGTTTTACAAAGTGGGATTAAAATGGATATAATAAAAAATAACTACGATCTACACAAAATACTGTAGTGTCAAAGTGGAAGAAAAATTCTAACATTTGTACAAAATTTATGAAAAATAAAACACTGATATATGTTGATTAAGTAAGTATTCAACCCCCTGAGTCAATACATGTTAGAATCACCTTTGGCAGCGATTACAGCTGTGAGTCTTTCTGGGTAAATCTGTAAGAGTATTTTCCACACCTGGATTGTGCAACATTTGCCAATTTATGATTTTTTAAATTCTTCAAGCTCTGTCAACTTGGTTGCTGATCATTGCAAGACAACCATTTTCAGGTCTTCCCATATATTTTCAAGCAGACTTAAGTCATAACTGTAACTCTGCCACTCAGGAACATTCACAGTGTTCTTGGTAAGCAACTCCAGTGTAGATTTGGCCTTGTGTTTTAGGTTATTGTCCTGCTGAAAGGTGAATTCATCTCCCAGTGTCTGGTGGAAAGCAGACTGAACCAGGTTTTCCTCTAGGATTTTTGCCTGTGCTCAGCTCTGTTCAGTTTCTTTTTTTAATCCTGAAAATCTCCCCAATCCTTAACGATTACAAGCATACCAATAACATGATGCAGCCACCACTATGCCTTAAAATATGGAGAGTGGTACTCCATAATGTGATGTATTGGATTTGCCCCGAACATAACACTTTGTATTCAGGACAAAAAGTGAATTGCTTTGCCAAATGTTTTGCAGTATTACTTTAGTACCTTGTTGCAAACAGGATGCATGCATTTTATTCTATACAGGCTTCCTTCTTTTCACTCATTTAGGTTAGTATTGTGTAATAGCTACTTTAAAAAAGAATGATTATTCATTTGTTTTAGTTTTTTATTTACAAATGGGGGGGGGGGGGGGTACATCAGCTTTAATATTGCAGATAGAGTGTAGTTTTCATCAATGTAATTGTCTGCATAATTTCCAATCCCCCATATATTTTTTGATGTGTATATATATATATATATATATATATATATATATATATATATATATATATATATATATATATATATATATATATATATATATATATATATATATATATATATATATATATATATATATATATACACACACACACAAACTCATAGAATGAGCTGTGGAAAAAATTAAGAGACCACTGCAAATTTTTCTTAAATCAGCATCTCTACATGTATGACAGCCATTCCATTCCAGTGTCTGTTGAATTCGAACACAGGCACACTTCATTCTACTGAATTAGGTACTGATTAGGTGATCACATGAACCAAATCTTATTTAACGAGGAAAAGTATAAAAAACACTGCTGTGGTCATCACTATCCTCTTGCAATAGGACCAGCTGGATGGCAAAAACTGTGCTAATAGTACCTCAAAATTAATATTAATCAAAAAATAACTATTGACCATGCCAAAAGAGTTGAAAAGGAAAGAAGGGTTCACTTATGGCTTAACTGTCAGAGGGATAAAGTGAGGGTCAGGTTGCTTCCATCCTTAAAATTTCAAAGACGGCGGTTCATAAGAACAAGGTCAAGCAGCAGACATTGGGGACAACAAAGCTACAGACCGGCAGAGGGCAAAAACAACTCTCTACTGACCGGGATGACCGCCAACTCATTCGAATGTCACTCAACAACTGTCCTACAAAAAGAATGGCAAATGGCAGCTGGGGTGAAGTGCACAGTGAGGGGCTCCTAGGGGCAGGGCTGAAGTTGTGCAAAGCTAGAAAAAAGCCCTTCATCAATGAGAAGCAAAGAAGAGCCAGGCTGAGGTTTGCAAAAGACCATAAGGATTGGACCGTAGAGGACTGGAGTAAGGTCATCTTCTCTGATGAGTCCAATTATCAGCTTTGTCCAACACCTGGTCGTCTAATGGTTAGACGGAGACCTGGAGAGGCCTACAATCCACAGCGTCTCGCACCCACTGTGAAATCTGGTGGAGGATCGGTGATGATCTGGGGGTGCTTCAGCAAGGCTGGAATCGGGCAGATTTGTCTTTGTGAAGGACGCATGAATCAAGCCACGTACAAGGTTGTCCTGGAAGAAAACGTTCTTCCTTTTGCTCTGACATTGTTCCCGAACCCAACATCAATGTGAAAGAATGGTGGAGAGCGTGCCAAGACGCACGAAAGCTGTGATTGAAAATCAGGGTTATTCCACCAAATATTGATTTCTCTTCCTAAGTTAAAACATTGCTATTGTGTTGTTTAAAAATGAACATGAACTTATTTTCTTTGCATTATTCGAGGTCTGACAAAACTGCATCTTTTTTGTTATTTTGACCAGTTGTCATTTTCTGCAAATAAAAGCTCTAAATGACTATATTTTTATTTGGAATTTGGGAGAAATGTTGTCAGTAGTTTATAGAATAAAACAAAAATGTTATTTTTACCCAAACACATACCTACAGTGAGGGAAAAAAGTATTTGATCCCCTGCTGATTTTGTACGTTTGCCCACTGACAAAGAAATGATCAGTCTATCATTTTAATGGTAGGTTTATTTGAAGAATGAGAGACAGAATAACAACAAAAAAATCCAGAAAAACGCTTGTCAAAAATTTTATAAATTTATTTGCATTTTATTGAGGGAAATAAGTATTTGACCCCATCTCAATCAGAAAGATTTTTGGCTCCCAGGTGTCTTTTATACAGGTAACGAGCTAGGATTAGGAGCACACTCTTAAAGGGAGTGCTCCCAATCTCAGCTTGTTACCTGTATAAAAGACACCTGTCCACAGAATCAATCAATCAATCAGATTCCAAACTCTCCACCATGGCCAATACCAAAGAGCTCTACAAGGATGTCAGGGACAAGATTGTAGACCTACATAAGGCTGGAATGGGCTACAAGACCATCGCCAAGCAGCTTGGTGAGAAGGTCACAACAGTTGGTGCGATTATTCGCAAATGGAAAAAACACAAAAGAACTGTCAATCTCCCTCGGCCTGGGGCTCCATGCAAGATCTCACCTCGTGGAGTTGCAATGATCATGAGAACGGTGAGGAATCAGCCCAGAAATACACGGGAGGATCTTGTCAATGATCTCAAGGCAGCTGGGATCATAGTCACCAAGAAAACAATTGGTAACACACTACGCCGTGAAGGACTGAAATCCTGCAGCGCCCGCAAGGTCCCCCTGCTCAAGAAAGCACATATAGAGGGCCGTCTGAAGTTTTCCAATGAACATCTGAATGATTCAGAGGAGAACTGGGTGAAAGTGTTGTGGTCAGATGAGACCAAAATCGAGCTCTTTGGCATCAACTCAACTCGCCATGTTTGGAGGAGGAGGAATGCTGCCTATGACCCCAAGAACACCATCCCCACCGTCAAACATGGAGGTGGAAACATCATGCTTTGGTGGGTGTTTTTCTGCTAAGGGGACAGGACAACTTCACCGCATCAAAGGGACGATGGACCATGTACCGTCAAATCTTGGGTGAGAAACTCCTTCCCTCAGCCAGGGCATTGAAAATGGGTCGTGGATGGGTATTCCAGCATGACAATGACCCAAAACACACGGCCAAGGCAACAAAGGAGTGGCTCAAGAAGAAGCACATTAAGGTCCTGGAGTGGCCTAGCCAGTCTCCAGACCTTAATCCCATAGAAAATCTGTGGAGGGAGCTGAAGGTTCGAGTTGCCAAACGTCAGCCTCGAAACCTTAATGACTTGGAGAAGATCTGCAAAGAGGAGTGGGACAAAATCCCTCCTGAGATGTGTGCAAACCTGGTGGCCAACTACAAGAAACGTCTGACCTCTGTGATTGCCAACAAAGGTTTTGCCACCAATTACTAAGTCATGTTTTGCAGAGGGGTCAAATACTTATTTCCCTCATTAAAATGCAAATCAATTTTTTCTGGATTTTTGTGTTGTTATTCTGTCTCTCACTGTTCAAATAAACCTACCATTAAAATTATAGACTGATCATTTGTCACTGGGCAAACGTACAAAATCAGCAGGGGATCAAATACTTTTTTCCGTCACTGTATAAGTAGTAAAACCAGAGAAACTGATAATTTTGTGTGTGTGTGTATACAGTGGGGAGAACAAGTATTTGATACACTGCCATTTTGCAGGTTTTCCTACTTACAAAGCATGTAGAGGTCTGTGAGAGACGGAATCTAAAACAAAAATCCAGAAAATCACATTGTATTATTTTTAAGTAATTAATTTGCATTTTATTGCATGACATACAGTGGGGGGAAAAAAGTATTTAGTCAGCCACCAATTGTGCAAGTTCTCCCACTTAAAAAGATGAGAGAGGCCTGTAATTTTCATCATAGGTACACGTCAACTATGACAGACAAATTGAGAAAAAGAAATCCAGAAAATCACATTGTAGGATTTTTAATTTATTTATTTGCAAATTATGGTGGAAAATAAGTATTTGGTCACCTACAAACAAGCAAGATTTCTGGCTCTCACAGACCTGTAACTTCTTCTTTAAGAGGCTCCTCTGTCCTCCACTCGTTACCTGTATTAATGGCACCTGTTTGAACTTGTTATCAGTATAAAAGACACCTGTCCACAACCTCAAACAGTCACACTCCAAACTCCACTATGGCCAAGACCAAAGAGCTGTCAAAGGACACCAGAAACAAAATTGTAGACCTGCACCAGGCTGGGAAGACTGAATCTGCAATAGGTAAGCAGCTTGGTTTGAAGAAATCAACTGTGGGAGCAATTATTAGGAAATGGAAGACATACAACACCACTGATAATCTCCCTCGATCTGGGGCTCCACGCAAGATCTCACCCCCCTTGGGGTCAAAATGATTACAAGAACGGTGAGCAAAAATCCCAGAACCACACGGGGGGACCTAGTGAATGACCTGCAGAGAGCTGGGACCAAAGTAACAAAGCCTACCATCAGTAACACACTACGCCGCCAGGGACTCAAATCCTGCAGTGCCAGACGTATCCCCCTGCTTAAGCCAGTACATGTCCAGGCCCGTCTGAAGTTTGCTAGAGTGCATTTGGATGATCCAGAAGAGGATTGGGAGAATGTCATATGGTCAGATGAAACTAAAATAGAACTTTTTGGTAAAAACTCAACTCGTCGTGTTTGGAGGACAAAGAATGCTGAGTTGCATCCAAAGAACACCATACCTACTGTGAAGCATGGGGGTGGAAACATCATGCTTTGGGGCTGTTTTTCTGCAAAGGGACCAGGACGACTGATCCGTGTAAAGGAAAGAATGAATGGGGCCATGGATCGTGAGATTTTGAGTGAAAACCCCCATCAGCAAGGGCATTGAAGATGAAACGTGGCTGGGTCTTTCAGCATGACAATGATCCCAAACACACCGCCCGGGCAACAAAGGAGTGGCTTCGTAAGAAGCATTTCAAGGTCCTGGAGTGGCCTAGCTAGTCTCCAGATCTCAACCCCATAGAAAATCTTTGGAGGGAGTTGAAAGTCCGTGTTGCCCAGCGACAGCCCCAAAACATCACTGCTCTAGAGGAGATCTGCATGGAGGAATGGGCCAAAATACCAGCAACAGTGTGTGAAAACCTTGTGAAGACTTACAGAAAACGTTTGACCTGTGTCATTGCCAACAAAGGGTATATAACAAAGTATTGAGAAACTTTTATTATTGACCAAATACTTATTTTCCACCATAATTTGCAAATAAATTCATTAAAAAATCCTACAATGTGATTTTCTGGATTTTTTTCCTCATTTTGTCTGTCATAGTTGACGTGTACCTATGATGAAAATTACAGGCCTCTCTCATATTTTTAAGTGGGAGAACTTGCACAATTGGTGGCTGACTAAATACCTTTTTCCCCCACTTAAGTATTTGATCACCTACCAACCAGTAAGAATTCCGGCTCTCACAGACCTGTTAGTTTTTCTTTAAGAAGCCCTCCTGTTCTCCACTCATTACCTGTATTAACTGCACCTGTTTGAACTCGTTACCTGTATAAAAGACACCTGTCCACACATTCAATCAAACAGACTCCAACCTCTCTGAAATGGCCAAGACCAGAGAGCTGTGTAAGGACATCGGGGATAAAATTGTAGACCTGCACAAGGCTGGGATGGGCTACAGGACAATAGGCAAGCAGCTTGGTGAGAACGAAACAACTGTTGGCGCAATTATTAGAAAATGGAAGAAGTTCAAGATGACGGTCAATCACCCTCGGTCTGGGGCTCCTTGCAAGATCTCACCTCGTGGGGCATCAATAATCATGAGGAAGGTGAGGGATCAGCCCAGAACTACACGGCAGGACCTGGTCAATGACCTGAAGAGAGCTGGGACCACAGTCTCAAAGAAAACCATTAGTAACACACTACGCCGACATGGATTAAAATCCTGCAGCGCACGCAAGGTCCCCCTGCTCAAGCCAGCGCATGTCCAGGCCCGTCTGAAGTTTGCCAATGACCATCTGGATGATCCAGAGGAGGAATGGGAGAAGGTCATGTGGTCTGATGAGACAAAAATAGAGCTTTTTGGTCTAAACTCCACTCGCCGTGTTTGGAGGAAGAAGAAGCATGAGTACAACCCCAGGAACACCATCCCAACCGTGAAGCATGGAGGTGGAAACATCATTCTTTGGGGATGCTTTTCTGCAAAGGGGACAGGACGACTGCACTGTATTGAGGGGAGGATGGATGGGGCCATGTATTGCGAGATCTTGGCCAACAACCTCCTTCCCTCAGTAAGAGCATTGAAGATGGGTCGTGGCTGGGTCTTCCAGCATGACAACGACCCGAAACACACAGCCAGGGCAACTAAGGAGTGGCTCCGTAAGAAGCATCTCAAGGTCCTGGAGTGGCCTAGTCTCCAGATCTCAATCCCATAGAAAATCTTTGGAGGGAGCTGAATGTCCGTATTGCCCAGCGACAGCCCCGAAACCTGAAGGATCTGGAGAAGGTCTGTATGGAGGAGTGGGCCAAAATCCCTGCTGCAGTGTGTGCAAACCTGGTCAAGACCTACAGGAAACGTATGATCTCTGTAATTGCAAACAAAGGTTTCTGTACCAAATATTAAGTTCTGCTTTTCTGATGTATCAAATACTTATGTCATGCAATAAAATGCAAATTAATTACTTAAAAATCATACAATATGATTTTCTGGATTTTTGTTTTAGATTCCATCTCTCACAGTTGAAGTGTACCTATGATAAAAAGTACAGACCTCTACATGCTTTGTAAGTAGGAAAACCTGCAAAATCGACAGTGTATCAAATACTTGTTCTCCCCACTGTATATATATACATACATACATACATACATACATACATACATACATACATACATACATACATACATACATACATACATACAGTTGAAGTCGGAAGTTTACATACACCTTAGCCAAATACATTTAAACTCAGTTTTTCACAATTCCTTACATTTAATCCTAGTAAAAATTCCCTGTCTTAGGTCAGTTAGGATCACCACTTTATTTTAAGAATGTGAAATGTCAGAATAATAGTGGAGAGAATTATTTCTTTCAGCTTTTATTTCTTTCATCACATTCCCAGTGGGTCAGAAGTTTACATACCCTCAATTAGTATTTGGTAGTATTGCCTTTAAATTGTTTAATTTGGGTCAAACGTTTCGGGTAGCCTTCCACAAGCTTCCCACAATAAATTGGGTGAATTTTGGCCCATTCCTCCTGACAGAGCTGGTGTACCTGAGTCAGGTTTGTAGGCCTCCTTGCTCGCACACACTTTTTCAGTTCTGCCCACAAATGTTCTATAGGATTGAGGTCAGGGTTTTGTGATGGCCACTCCAATACCTTGACTTTGTTGGCCTTAAGCCATTTTGCCACAACTTTGGAAGTATGCTTGGGGTCATTGTCCATTTGGAAGACCCATTTGCGACCAAGCTTTAACTTCCTGACTGATGTCTTGAGATGTTGCTTCAATATATCCACATAATTTTCCTTCCTCATGATGCCATCTATTTTTTGAAGTGCACCAGTCTCTCCTGCAGCAAAGCACCCCCACAGCATGATGCTGCCACCCCCGTGCTTCACGGTTGGGATGGTGTTCTTCGGCTTGCAAGCGACCCCCTTTTTCCTCCAAACATAACAATGGTCATTATGGCCAAACAGTTCTATTTTTGTTTCATCAGACCAGAGGACATTTCTCTTAAAAGTATGATCTTTGTCCCCATGTGCAGTTGCAAACCGTAGTCTGGCTTTTTTATGGCGGTTTTGGAGCAGTGGCTTCTTCCTTGCTGAGCGGCCTTTCAGGTTATGTCGATATACAGTGGGGAAAAAAAGTATTTAGTCAGCCACCAATTGTGCAAGTTCTCCCACTTAAAAAGATGAGAGAGGCCTGTAATTTTCATCATAGGTACACGTCAACTATGACAGACAAATTGAGAATTTTTTTCCAGAAAATCACATTGTAGGATTTTTTATGAATTTATTTGCAAATGATGGTGGAAAATAAGTATTTGGTCACCTACAAACAAGCAAGATTTCTGGCTCTCACAGACCTGTAACTTCTTCTTTAAGAGGCTCCTCTGTCCTCCACTCGTTACCTGTATTAATGGCACCTGTTTGAACTTGTTATCAGTATAAAAGACACCTGTCCACAACCTCAAACAGTCACACTCCAAACTCCACTATGGCCAAGACCAAAGAGCTGTCAAAGGACACCAGAAACAAAATTGTAGACCTGCACCAGGCTGGGAAGACTGAATCTGCAATAGGTAAGCAGCTTGGTTTGAAGAAATCAACTGTGGGAGCAATTATTAGGAAATGGAAGACATACAACACCACTGATAATCTCCCTCGATCTGGGGCTCCACGCAAGATCTCACCCCGTGGGGTCAAAATGATCACAAGAATCCCAGAACCACATGGGGGGACGTAGTGAATGACCTGCAGAGAGCTGGGACCAAAGTAACAAAGCCTACCATCAGTAACACACTACGCCGCCAGGGACTCAAATCCTGCAGTGCCAGACGTGTCCCCCTGCTAAGCCAGTACATGTCCAGGCCCGTCTGAAGTTTGCTAGAGTGCATTTGGATGATCCAGAAGAGGATTGGGAGAATGTCATATGGTCAGATGAAACCAAAATAGAACTTTTTGGTAAAAACTCAACTCGTCGTGTTTGGAGGACAAAGAATGCTGAGTTGCATCCAAAGAACACCATACCTACTGTGAAGCATGGGGGTGGAAACATCATGCTTTGGGGCTGTTTTTCTGCAAAGGGACCAGGACGACTGATCCGTGTAAAGGAAAGAATGAATGGGGCCATGTATCGTGAGATTTTGAGTGAAAACCTCCTTCCATCAGCAAGGGCATTGAAGATGAAATGTGGCTGGGTCTTTCAGCATGACAATGATCCCAAACACACCGCCCGGGCAACGAAGGAGTGGCTTCGTAAGAAGCATTTCAAGGTCCTGGAGTGGCCTAGCCAGTCTCCAGATCTCAACCCCATAGAAAATCTTTGGAGGGAGTTGAAAGTCCGTGTTGCCCAGCGACAGCCCCAAAACATCACTGCTCTAGAGGAGATCAGCATGGAGGAATGGGCCAAAATACCAGCAACAGTGTGTGAAAACCTTGTGAAGACTTACAGAAAACGTTTGACCTGTGTCATTGCCAACAAAGGGTATATAACAAAGTATTGAGAAACTTTTGTTATTGACCAAATACTTATTTTCCACCATAATTTGCAAATAAATTCATTAAAAATCCTACAATGTGATTTTCTGGATTTTTTTTTCTCATTTTGTCTGTCATAGTTGACGTGTACCTATAATGAAAATTACAGGCCTCTCTCATCTTTTTAAGTGGGAGAACTTGCACAATTGGTGGCTGACTAAATACTTTTTTTCCCCACTGTAGGACTCATTTTTACTGTGGATATAGATACTTTTGTACCTGTTTCCTCCAGCATCTTCACAAGGTTATTTGCTGTTGTTCTGGGATTGATTTGCACTTTTCGCACCAAAATAAGTTTATCTCTAGGAGACAGAACGCGTCTCCTTCCTGAGCGGTATGACGGCTGCGTGGTCCCATGGTGTTTATATTTGCATACTATTATTTGTACAGATGAACGTGGTACCTTCAGGCGTTTTGGAAATTGCTCCCAAGGATGAACCAGACTTGTGGAGGTCTACAATTTCTTTTCTGAGGTCTTGGCGGATTTCTTTTGGTTTTCCAATGATGTCAAGCAAAGAGGCACTGAGTTTGAAGGTAGGCCTTGAAATACATCCACAGGTACACCAACAATTGACTCAAATGATGTCAATTAGCCTATCAGAAGCTTCTAAATCCATGACATCATTTCCTGGAATTTCCAAGCTGTTTAAAGGCACAGTCAACTTAGTGTATGTAAACTTCTGACCCACTGGAATTGTGATACAGTGAATTATAAGTGAAATAATCTGTTTGTAAACAATTGTTGGAAAAATTACTTGTGTCATGCACAAAGTAGATGTCCTAACTGACTTGCCAAAACTATAGTTTATTAACAAGAAATTTGTGGAGTGGTCGAAAAACGAGTTTTAATGACTCCAACCTAAGTGTATGTAAACTTCCGACTTCAACTGTACAGTACCAGTCAACAGTTTGGACACACCCACTTATTCAAGGGTTTTTCTTTATTTTTACTATTTTCTACTTTGTAGAATAATAGTGAAGACATCAGAACTATGAAATAACACATATGGAATCATGTAGTAACCAAAAAAGTGATAAACAAATCAAAATATATTTTAGATTCTGAAAAGTAGCCACCCTTGATGACAGCTTTGCACACTCTTGGCATTCTCTCAACCAGCTTCATGAGGAATGCTTTTCCAACAGTCTTCAAGGAGTTCCCACATATGCTGAGCAGTTGTTGGCTACATTTCCTTCACTCTGCGGTCCAACTCATCCAAAACCATCTCAATTGTGTTGAGGTCGGGTGATTGTGGAGTACAGGTCATCTGATGCAGCACTCCATCACTCTGCTTCTTGTTCAAATAGCCCTTACCCAGCCTGGAGGTGTGTTTTGTGTCATTGCCCTGTTGAAAAACAAATGATAGTCCCACTATGCGCAAACCAGGTGGGATGGCGTATCGCTCCAGACTGCTGTGGTAGCCATGCTGGTTAAGTGTGCTTTGAATTCTAAATAAATCACTGGTAGTGTCACCAGCAAACACCCTCACACAATCACACCACCTCCTCCGTGCTTCACGGTGGGAACCACACATGCAGAGACATCCGTTCACCTACTCTGCATCTCACATAGACACGGCGGTTCAAAGGACAGATTTCCACCGGTCTAATGTCCATTGCTCGTGTTTCTTGGCCCAAGCAAGTCTCTTCTTATTGGGGTCCTTTAGTAGTGGTTTCTTTGCAGCAATTCGACCATGAAGGCCTGATTCACAGTCTCCTCTGAACAGTTGATGTTGAGGAGTGGCGCAGTGGTCTAAGGCACTGCATCGCAGTGCTAACTGTGCCACTAGAGATCCTGGTTCGAATCCAGGCTCTGTCGCAGCCGGCCGCGACCGGGAGACCCATGGGGCGGCGCACAATTGGCCCAGCGTCGTCCAGGGTAGGGGAGGGAATGGCCGGCAGGGATGTAGCTCAGTTGATAGAGCATGGCGTTTGCAACGCCAGGGTTGTGGGTTCGATTCCCACGGGGGGCCAGTATAAAAAAAAAAAAAACGTATTCACTAACTGTAAGTCGCTCTGGATAAGAGCGTCTGCTAAATGACGTAAATGTAAATGTCAATGTAATGTGTCTGTTACTTGAACTCTGTGAACCATTTATTTGGGCTCCATTTCTGAGACTGGTAACTAATGAACATATCCTCTGCAGCAGAGGTAACTCTGGGTCTTCCTTTCATGTGGCTGTCCTCATGAGAGCCAGTTTCATCATGGCGCTTGATGGTTTTTGCGACTGCACTTGAAGACACTTTCAAAGTTCTTAAAATGTTCCGTATTGACTGACCTTCATGTCTTAATGTAAAGATGGACTGTCGTTTTTCTTTGCTTATTTGAGCTGTTCTTGCCAAATAGGGCTATCTTCTGTATACCACCCCTACCTTGTCACAACACAACTGATTGGCTCAAACGCATTAAGAAGGATGAAATTCCACAAATTAACTTTTAACAAGGCACGCCTGTTAATTGAAATGCATTCCAGGTGGCTACCTCATGAAGCTGGTTGAGAGAATGCCAAAAGTGTGCAAAGCTGTCAAGGCAAAGGGTGGCTATTTGAAGAATCTTAAATATGAAATATATTTTGATTTTGTTTAACACTTTTTACTTGATTCCATATGTGTTATTTCAAAGTTTTAATGTCTTCACTATTATTCTACAATGTAGAAAATATCCCTACCACCTCTCCCCTAATTGTAGTAAACTAATGAACAACAACACTAAGGATTCTACTTCCAGCTTATACATACTACACTGCTCAAAAAAATAAAGGGAACACTAAAATAACACATCCTAGATCTGAATGAATGAAATAATACTTTTTTCTTTACATAGTTGAATGTGCTGACAACAAAATCACCAAGCTGCTTGCCTATTGTCCTGTAGCCCATCCCATCCCTACAATTTTATCCCTGATGTCCTTACACAGCTCTCTGGTCTTGGCCATTGTGGAGAGGTTGGAGTCTGTTTGATTGAGTGTGTGGACAGGTGTTTTTAATACAGGTAATGAGTGGAGAACAGGAGGGCTTCTTAAAGAAAAACTAACGGGTCTGTGAGAGCCGGAATTCTTACTGGTTGGTAGGTGATCAAATACTTATGTTATGCAATAAAATGCAAATGAATTACTTAAAAATCATACAATGTGATTGTCTGGATTTTTGTTTTAGATTCCGTCTCTCACAGTTGAAGTGTACCTATGATAAAAATGACAGACCTCTACATGCTTTGTAAGTAGGAAAACCTGCAAAATCGGCAGTGTATCAATTACTTGTTCTCCCCACTATAGCCCAGCGAGCACGACTCTCTTTCACACGCACACTAAATAATGACATTAGTCAAATCTATCCACAAACCACCAAGAACTAATAACATATTTGCATTCTCTTTAGTAGAAGGCATTATTTTAATTCCAGTCTTCTCAAACAATTTAGATTCAACACTTATTATTTCCCAATTTACCTACTTTCCTTTTAACCCAGAAAGCCCTCTACAATCTATCATCCTTTACCTCTGTTTTTCCATCCAACGTTACTTTACCATATGAACAGTTATTTTTAAATTATAGTTAAAACAAACAAAACATCTATTCACAAGGAGGCCACTAATTACTATGTTACCCTAGGCCGCCATGAGTTGGTAGGACAATCCCTTTCAGATATTCCAATCATTGCAACCAGTAATCCGGGTCAATACCATCAATGTAGCAGATCGGCTTCCGTCCCTCTCCTCGCCCCAACCTGGGCTCGAACCAGGCATCCTCTGAACACATCAAGCACAAAGCATCATTACCTATCGCTCCACAAAAGCCTCGGCCCTTGCAGAGCAAGAGAAACTACTTCCAGGTCTCAGAGCGAGTGATGTCACCTGTTGAAACGGCACTAGTGCGCGCCGCTAACTAGCTAGCCATTTCACACCGGTTAAACTCACCCCCCTTTGTCCTCCTCCTTTTCCCCAGCTACCAGTGATCCGGCTACACCAAATTCAACCCATTATCTCCCTCCCAGCTTGCTCGAGTTCAGCGAGCCCCAGTCACTAACCTCCGCAGACTAAAACATGGAAACTCTTCTATTCTTATTAGTAAATAACAAATAAAACCATTCTCAACCAACGTTCAACGTTTACCTCTGTCGTAAGGCTATGAACAACTTTCACAATACTCAATAGCTGTTTAAGCCTTATGTTTGATTCAGTGTCTTTGTTAGGATGTTGGGGCAGTAATAATTCTGTAGTGAGCTCAGCTAAAAGTTTTTACATTCCTCAGTTCATGGTATCTTTCTCCCTAATATATCTTCATACACTGCTTCTTTCCAAAAATACGCTTCTATCCCTTGTGCCCCTCCTTTTAATATTATTTTATTATCTTTGTCCCCATGCTTCACTTCCCATTAAGATAATACACTCGCTCCCCTGTACTTTGGTATTATACTTTTATTTTCCTTGGTTCCCTTATCTTATCCCAAACCTATAAAATAGCCCCCTCACTTTCCTGTCCCTAGGTATTTTCCCAGTAGTCTATTCAGTTCTAGGTCGCTAGACCACCCCCTATTTACCCCTAATCATATTTACGTTACTATTTTCATATTCACCATTGTATCTCCCCTTATCCTATACATAAATGCGGCTGGTTCTCGTTCTAATCTTTGTCTTGGCATTTATTCCCTAACTCATCCTTCTTTGTCTTTCTCTTTTACTTGTCTATATCTATAATAATATAATATAATATGCCATTTAGCAGACGCTTTTATCCAAAGCGACTTAGTCATGTGCGCATAAATCTTTACGTATGGGTGGTCCCGGGGATCGAACCCACTACCCTGGCGTTACAAGCGCCATGCTCTACCAATTGAGCTACAGAGGACCACGCCTAGTTCATATCCTAACTTCTCCTACCTTCTGTTATTACTATTTCTTCCTAGTTCGTATCCTAACTTCTCCTACCTTCTCTGTTATTACTATTTCTTACTCCCACCACTGTTTTAATAATCATGGTTTGACTGCTATCTTTTCTCCCTATCTGCGCCCCCACCTTCGAATTTCATGTTCCAATTTGTGTAATTCTATTTGTGCCCATTTGTTCTTACCATTCCTATTTGTGCCTACCCATTACTGTCGCTCGTTTCGGAATAACCCATGTGCCCCTTTCCGATAATATTATCAATTAAGATCATGGCCACAGCTCTATCGCAATTGCTAGTCCGCTATTAAATGTATGTAACTGTCCTTTCTGATTAGGAAATTAGGATCCTCTAATTAATAAAACAAATACTTGTTATAGTTGACAAGCATACATTCAATTCATATCCATATTCAATTCAATATTCCACATTACAACTCTATTCTCAGTAGTTTTTAAACTATCAACTAATTAGGGAACACAGAAAATGACTCTCTTACTCCTCCCACTATTCCTGTTGACTAAGTGAGTCTTTCAATTAGAAACACGCAAACTGCTAAATCCCAGTCTTACATCACAAAATCAACACTGACTGTTCTATCAATCTAAGCAACCCATAACCATAGTTGAACTACAATCAGAACCTAGATTTTAGTCAGTCATGCAGAACCTATGCTTTATTGAAATGACAAGTAAATGTTCCTTTATTCCAATTATATAATGGTATGTAGTTTTAACATCCGGCACATAACCCACTTATCAGAAAATAGCTTTACAGGACAAAGATCCCACAAGCTCGAAGGGAATGATTTAGCAGTCACGAGTCAAATCTACATTCATCGACTTGGAAACAGATCTAACGAGTTTGATCAAATGGATTATGTTTTTTTCCCCTACAGTATACTAAACTTCCTTTACTATATCACCTCTGCTCCGAAATGATAGATAGTTATTATAATGCTTTATCTTATTTCTATCAAATGATCTATGTACTGTCTCCCACCCCCCACGTACGTCTACGTTTTGGGTGCGCAAGTCAGCACCTGTACAATATTCCACTTTTATCTTATCCAATCTCTAGTAATCACTTACACGCACATAAAATTCATCATATTGTAATATATTCATATTACATTTACGTTTTAGTCATTTAGCAGACGCTCTTATCCAGAGCGACTTACAGGAGCAATTAGGTTTAAGTGCCTTGCTTAAGGGCAAATCGACAGATTTTTCACCTAGTCGGCTCGGGGATTAGAACCAGCGACCTTCCGGTTACTGGCACAACGCTCTTACCCACTAAGCTACCTGCCGCCCCATATCAACCAAATCATTCGTATTTCTAATGATTCTTTATTGCCACCAATCAGTTTATCATAATCTAGTCCCAGCGGAACAACAATTTTAACTACCTAGACCCTTCCCCGCAGTCATAGACTCCTCCCAGAATCTTATAGACTGGTCACTTATTCACTGATCTTACAATATTCTATGACAGGCAGTGTTGTACAAACCCCAAGATCTCATTATATCAACAGCTTATTCTCCAAACTTCAGATTAACTCATTCCCATATTCACACGACTCCCATATCACATTCACACAACGCTATTTCCCAACACACAATCCATATTCGTATATACATACAGGAATATTTTCTCCTATAAAAGTGCCCCAATTTGGAATGTTAACCCTATCCCATTTGACATTTACTATAGTCAATTTTACCATAATCCTACATTACTTCTACATTTCCCAAATATAATTAAACCCTAAAAGATTGGCCGAAATACAATGTGTATATGTCATACGATCACACCCGTACACGTGACCTGTTCCTCCAACAAGATTTCTCATACCCCTCCTGGCAAAGAAACACACACCTTCTGATCCCCTCCTAGTAATGTGAACTTTCCACACTCAGTTGGTAAATGAATATTCACATACCATTAATTCTCCAATTATTGCATCACCCCCACAGGATGATGCGTCACCTACTCTGGAGGAGCAAAGCTACTTTTTAAACTTCTTGTCCACTAGCCTGCGTTTCTGCTAACCTGCTTGTCCACTAGCCTGCGTCTCTGCTAGTCTGCTTGTCCACTAGCCTGCGTCTCTGCTAGCCTGCTTGTCCACTAGCCTGCGTCTCTGCTAGCCTGCTTCTCCATCAAATATCAACAACATTGCATGCATGCTTATTTCTCATTCCAACAAAAACTCTGTACTTTTCCTAAATTTAGTCCTTAATGCTGGAGAGACCCCTTCCGTACCTTACCCTCAGATTCAGCTTGATCGAATCACACAGTTCTATGCTAAAAGTAAGAACGTCACTTACCTGTATTAACAGTGGCCGCTGTATTTGTGTGATTTGTCCAAACTTTCTCAGATGGCGCAGCACTCAATTATCTATTTTTCCAGTCCTGCCGGGGTCACCAATTATGTTGTGGAAACTCGTCACTATACTTCAAATCCAATTTTATTTGCCACATATGCCGAATACAACAGGTGTAGACATTACCATGAAATGCTTACTTACAGCCTTTAACCAACAATGCATTTATTTTTTATTAAAAAAGTAAAATAAAACATCAACAAAAAAGTGTTGAGAAAAAAAGAGCAGAAGTAAAATAAATTAACAGTAGGGAGGCTATATACAGGGGGGTACCGGTGCAGAGTCAATGTGCGGGGGCACCGGCTAGTTGAGGTAATATGTACATGTGGGTAGAGTTAAAGTGACTCTTTACTTTATTAAAAAATCATAGTTCTTACAGAGTTTTTGTAGAATCAAGAGACTTTATTACAATGGACAAAGCCGGGGTGATTTGCAAAGCATCCTCCCTTCGCTCTCTCTGCTCCCCGTCTATATAGTCCCATTCACATCCCTCCTAGCTCAAAACCCCTCCCTCTTGGGTTCTCCTACCATTAACTTCAGTTTCCCGTTCTCTATTGCTCCGCCCACTCCATTCGTCTATGATGGCGGCTAAATGTAACTTTTATTCAGTTCAGAATCAATAGTAATACAATCAATCAATCCCTTATCTTGCAAAAACACTCATGTTTAGTTTAAACTATGTTCAACCCCAGCTCTCGCGAGCTTGACCTGAAGATTGATTGTTGGAAATGACAGGTTCACACTTAATCTTTCAAACATACCCAAACCTACTCCTCTTCCCTCCCGTCATGCTGTAATTACTCATGACTAGTCTGAACGCTGTTCAACTTTGGCTCCGCTCTCAGAACCTTTGTTTGAGGAGAGATGCATTAGGCAACTGTCTGGTTTCAGTTTCTGATAAGGTAAGACAGCCATGGATTAGGTAAGCGCGAGCAATTCGACCCTAGGTCAGATCCCCATTTCACACATACACAAGCCCAGTGAAAGGAACCATTATTTAACTTTGTTTAGCACATAGTTCACTAAAAAATCCCCCTCAAAGTCACCATTGGCTTCATGGCGAAATCTCTGAGCTGTTGCCTTCCTCACCGGCAACTGATTTAGAAAGGACGCCTGTATATTTCTAGTGACTGAGTGTATTGATACACCATCCAAAGTGTAATTAATAACTTCAGCATGCTCAGAGGGATATTCAATGTCAGTTTTTTTACCAATAGGTGCCGTTCTTACGAGGCATTGGAAAACCTCCCTGGTCTTTGTGGTTGAATCTGTTTGAAATTCACTGCTCGACTGAGGGACTTTACAGATAATGATATGTGGAGTACAAAGATGTGCTAGTCATTCAAAAATCATGTTAAAAACTATTATTGCAGGGCCTCCAGAGTGATGCAGCTGTCTAAGGCACTGAATTGCAGTGTTGCGGCGTCAATACAGCCTGGGGTTTGATCCGTGAGTCCCATAGGGCGGCGCACAATTGGCCCAGCGTCGTCCGGGTTAGGGGAGGGTTTGGCCGGGGGGGCTTTCCTTGGCTCATCGCGCTCTAGCGACTCCTTGTGGCGGGCCGGGCTCCTGCAGGCTGACTTCGGTTGTCACTTGAACGGGGTTTCCTCCGACACATTGGTGCGGCTGGCTTCCGGGTTAAGCGAGTGGGTGTTAAGAAGCGCGGTTTGGCGGGTCATGTTTTGGAGGACGCATGACTCTACCTTCGCCTCTCCCATACCCGTTGGGGAGTTGCAGCAATGAGACAAGATCGTAATCACGAAATTAGGTAGAAAAGGGTGGTAAAAATTACAACAACAAAAAAAAGTTTTAAAAACAATTATTGCAGGGTGAGGCCATGCAACTAATGTGACTTATTAAGCAGATTTTTACTCCTGAACTTTAGGCTGGCCATAACAAAGGGGTTAAATACATTTCAGCTTTTCATTTTTTATTAATATGTAAACATTTCAAAGAAACATCATTCCACTTTGACATTATGGGGTATTCTGTGTAGATCAGTGACAAAAAAATCTCAATTTAATCCAGGCTGTAACACAACAAAATGGAAAAAGTCAAGGGGTGTGAATACTTTCTGAAGGCACTGTTATACAGTGCCAAATGAAAGTCTAAACTCCCCTTGCACAGAATATTAAATTTATTAATTTTTGGGGGGGTAATTATCCCACTGAAAAATATAACTTTATCCCAGGGTTTGGGATTAGAAGACAGAGGCTGCAGGGTTTCCTCTAACTTTTCATCTGGGCTTTGCTCCTTTTCATGTTTTTTTTTACCCTGACAAACTTCCCAGGCCCTGCCGGTGACAAGCATACCC
Source organism: Coregonus lavaretus (assembly GCF_964263955.1). Classification (NCBI taxonomy): domain Eukaryota; kingdom Metazoa; phylum Chordata; class Actinopteri; order Salmoniformes; family Salmonidae; genus Coregonus; species Coregonus lavaretus. Next base: position 19,655,233 of record NC_140002.1, read on the forward strand.
ATAACATGATGCTGCTACCACAATACTTGGAAATACAGAGGATCAACAACATTGCATTCAATCCACATTACTGGCCTGTATGACAAAGTGAAAAGAATTAAGCCTGTGTTAAAAAAAATCCACTCCAAATGATCCATTCTGTTTGCAACAATGCCGTTAAATAATACTGCAGGACGACATGGCAAAGAAATGAACTTTTTGGCCTAAATGAAAAACTACAAGCTTGGGTCAAATCCAATGCAACACGGAGTGAAACCTTCTGTATTTTTGAGTATTGTGGTGGAGGCATCATGTTATGGGTATGCTTGTCACCGGTAGGGATTGGTTGGAGTTTGTCAGGATCAAAATAAATATGAAAGGAGCAAATCCCAGGTTAAAGGTTAGAGGAAACCCTGCATCATTCCTCTGAAAACCGAACCCTGGGATATAGTTTTATTTTTCAAAATTGTAATGGCTGCCAAAGGTGCATCCACCAAGTATTAACTCTGGGGTGTGAAGACATACACAATCAAGACATAAATATATATATATTTTTGAAAGGTTTTCTGTTGTTTTTCTTAGACTTTGCCCTGCATTTTTGTAGAGTTCCGTTGTTAATTAAACTTCCATCAAAGTTGGGAACATGTTCTTGAAGGCTTAATGACTCCACTCCACGCACACCTGGCAGTGGATGGATACTCGTCGATGTCACATTTAATTTTGGGCAGATTGTTCCTCTGCTGGAGAGAGAACCTCTAAATCACTGTTTGCGCTGAGTGCCCACCTACAGGTGCCCACCTACAAGTGGTGACCTCATCACAGTAATCACTCAGGTTTGGGTGATGAGCTTGTAACGTAATTCAATGGCTGAGACTAAGCTGTTAAGTGAGGAGTAGGCAGCTACAACTCTTAAACCCCTACACAAGTGCACACTACTAGTGTGATTCAGTTTATAACCTTTGTGCCCTTTTCTCAGGAATTGGAGTGGGCTGATCAAAATGCTCAGTTTTTCCAGGAGAAAAATGGGTCCTTCCAAGCTATTTGTTGCTTATATTTAGAGTTGCTGTGCACCTTGGGGCAAACAATTCGGGCTAGCTCCCATGTGAAGTTAGAAATAAAACATCCCAGTTTTCCCGCAAAAAAATACAGCTGTACGGTTTGGAGAAGAAGAGTGTTTGAATTGAGGTAAGGGTGAGTTTAGCCATCTCCGGCAAGCTCTTTCATTGACTCCTCTGCAGTGGGATAATAATATGCCGTAGGTGGCCGGGTCACAGCTGCTGTAGTGTGCCTTCAGCTGGAGTGTGGGAGGCTGCGGAGCGGTGGTTTTCTTTTCAGACCTGATTCACTGTCTTCAAATGAGGGAAGAAGATTTCGTTTTTTGCTCTTCTTCATCACTATAGATTGAGTGAAATGGCTACATTTATCTAGATTATCTAGAGTCTGGTCAGTTAAGTGTCTTTTGGGCCAATTGTATCTGAGATCAAGTATTTGCATTAAAATGAACATGTCTTTGTTTGTCTAGGGGATAAATGGTTTATAATATAGAGCAATTTCTTGACATGAATAAGTTAACTTTCCACTTGAGTTATAATGAATATCCAAAAAAACTTTCCAACTGTCAGAGTTTACTCAGACTCCTAGGGAAGCTTTTTCTCCCTGAAATACCTGTTGTCTCGGCAAAGATCATATACTTTCCTCCAGCATGTGACAATAATTAGACAAAGTTGTGCCACTGTCACTATCACTGTCTGGACTATATGGCTGGGAGCGCTTTTATCTCCTCTATAGAGATCCGGGTGACTTCACCCCTGTCACCCCAGCTTTTCAATACAGCTGGCAGGGTCTGTTCAGCTTAATTACATCTGAAATTGTCATTGTTCCAGGTGAAACAGAAAGCCCCCAACATTTCTACTGTCTCTGGCCTGATCCTGCCCTAGAGGGGCTGAGAAGCTACCTCAGATAGTGTGCCTCTTGACATGTTTTAAAAGATCAATGTCAATGATTGCCGTCTTCTGGCACAAGGTATAGAGCATATTCATACAATTCTATTAATTTCATGGCTTAACCAAAAATGTTAGGGTCAAACCGTGTTTTTGTATGCTCCATCATCAGATAATGTAATATAAACATATGTTTGTCACTAAATGTTAAGGCTTCACACGTTGATGCCATCATTAATTTTCGGTCTTTGAGATGGTGATAGCCTTACATAACACATCCTTCATTGTGTCCTTTTAAATGCAGCTTTGTGAGTATGAGATTGATTGAGGCAATCTTGTGAGAGCAGCCCCCTCAGCCTTCAATAACAATCTCAGGAGAGGACAGAAGCCTGTCGACAGTCCTCTTTGTCAAATGACACTTTTCATTGGGAACGAACCGCATGGCAATTCCATTATGCTAATTGCATCCTTGTCGTCCTCTCACACCCTTACTTTGAGAAGACACGGTCTCCTGCCAAACCCAAATCCCCTTGGACATCGCCTTGTAGGTCTCTCCCAAATTGAGAAGGTTTAGGCATAGCCTTATCATAGAGATGGTATGCTAAAGGCTTATGATATAATATTTTTTATTTATTTGTTAAACAAAATAATAAAGTCAAATGTATCAAAAATAAACTTAAATTCACAAACAGAACTAATACAACACAAAAACAAAACATCCATTATACAACACATACAATAACATGGCAGCACTTGTTCACAATCAAATCAAGTCACATTTTATGTGTCACATGCTTCGTACACTAACAGTGAAATGCTTACTTACGGGTCCATTTCCAATAATGCAGAGTTAAAGATAAGATAAAAAAAATGTAATAAAATTAAATAGTGACACGAGGAATAAATACACAATGAATATCACATTTTTTTAAAATGTACAAATAACATGGCTATACAGTGCATTCGGAAAGTATTCAGACCCCTTGACTTTTTCCACATTTTATTACGTTACAGCCTTATTCTGAAATGGATTAAATAGATTTTTTTCCTCATCAATCTACACACAATACCCCATAATGACAAAGCAAAAACAGGTGTTGAGAAAATTTTGCTAATGTATTAAAAATAAAAACTGAAATCACATTTACATAAGTATTCAGACCCTTTACTCAGTACTTTGTTGAAGCACCTTTGGCAGCGATTACAGCCTTGAGTCTTCTTGGGTAGGACACTACAAGCTTGGCACACTTTTATTTGGGGAGTTTCTCTGCAGATCCTCTCAAGCTCTGTCAGGTTGGATGGGGAGCATCGCTGCACAGCTATTTTCACGTCTCTCCAGAGATGTTCTATCGGGTTCAAGTCCGGGCTCTGGCTGGGCCACTCAAGGACATTCAGAGACACTCCTGCATTGTCTTGGCTGTGTGCTTAGGGTCGTTGTCGTGTTGGAAGGTGAACCTTCGCCCCCAGTCTGAGGTCCTAAGCACTCTGGAGAAGGTTCTCTGTACTTTGCTCCGTTCATCTTTCCCTCGATCCTGACTAGTCTCCCAGTCCCTGCTGCTGAAAAACATCCCCACAGCATGACGCTGCCACCACCATGCTTCACGGTAGGGATGGTGCCAGCTTTCCTCCAGACGTGATTCTTGGCATTCATGCCAAATAATTCAATCTTGGTTTCATCAGACCAGAGAATGTTGTTTCTCATGGTCAGAGTCCTTTAGGTGCCTTTTGGCAAACTCCAAGCTGGCTGTCGTGCCTTTTTACTGATTTGTGGCTTCTGTCTGGCCACTCTACCATAAAGGCCTGATTGGTGGAGTGGTGCAGAGATGGTTGTCCTTCTGAAAGGTTCTCCCATCTCCACAGACGAACTCTGGCCATCGGTGACCATCGGCTCTTGGTCACCTCCCTGACCAAGGCCCTTCTCCCCCGATTGCTCAGTTTGGCCGGGCGGCCAGCTCTAGGAAGAGTCTTGGTGGTTCCAAACTTCTTCTATTTACGAATTATGGAGGCCACTGTGTTCTTGGGGACCTTCAATGCTGCAGACATTTTCTGGAACCCTTCCCCAGATATGTGCCTTGACACAATCCTGTCTCGGAGCTCTACGGACAATTCCTTCGACCTCATGGCTTGGTTTTTGCTCTGACATGCACTGTCAACTGTGGGACCTTATATAGACAGGTGTGTGCCTTTCCAAATCATGTCCAATCAATAGTATTTACCACAGTTGAACTCCAATCAAGTTGTAGAAACATCTCAAGGAGGATCAATGAAAACAGGATGCACCTGAGCTTCATTTCGAGTCTCATAGCAAATGGTCTGAATCCTTATGTAAATACGTATTTTTTTTAATTTTATTATTTATTTATTGCCATGTCGTCTTGCATTATGGGGTATTGTGTGTAGATTGATGAGGATTTATATTTATTTAATACATTTTAGAATAAGGCTGTAACATAACAATGTGGAAAAAGTCAAGGGGTCTGAATACTTTCCGAATGCACTGAATATAGGGAATACCATGTACCGAGTCGACGTGCAGGGGTGGAAGGTAATTGAGGTAGCTATGTACTGTACGGATAGGTATAGGTAAAGTGACTAAGCAACAAGCTAGATAATAGACAGTAGCAGTAGTGTATGTGGTGAGTGTGTTGGAGTGTCAGTGTGTGTCCAGTGTGTGTGTGCATAGTCAATGCAAGGGTTGATGCAAAAAAGGGTAAATGCAGGTAATCCGGGTAGCCATTTGATTGCTATTTAGCAGTCTTGTTTAGAAGTCTTATGGCTTTGGGGTAGAGGCTGTTCAGGGTCCTGTTTGTTCCTGACTTGGTGCATTGGTACCGCTGGCCGTGCAGTAGCAGAGAGAACAGTATGTGACTTGGGTGGCTGGAGTCTTTGCCAATTTTTGTTGGCCGTCCTCTGACACCGCCTGGTATAGAGGTCCTGAATGGCAGAGAGCTTAGCCCCAGTGATGTACTGGGCCATACGCACTACCCGCTTTAGCACCTTGCGGTCCGATGCCAAGCGGTGATGCAGCCAGTAAAGATGCTCTCGATGGTGCAGCTGTAGAACTTTTTGAGGATCTGAGGGCCCATGCCAAATCTTTTCAGCCTCCTGAGGGGGAAGAGGAATTGTCGTGCTGACTGTGTTTGGTGTGTTTGGACTAGGGTTGGGCAGTATCCAGATTTCCATACCTTCATACCAGTGGCGGTCCGTGCCATTTAAGATGAGGGAAGACACATGGCCTTATGAGCATGGCCTTATTTCTATTACAGCATATTGGATGACTGTCATTCATATTTAATTCACCCAGTTCAATGTAACATCGAAAGGTTTAAACTACTACATGATACTCAAATTTTCTCTATACCCATCATGAGGTTCTTACAACCTAGCCTATGAATGAAAGTTTACAACGTAGGTGCACACAGGTCGAGAGAAAGATTTGAGGTGACAGACAGTGACACATGGACAGATAGTGACACATTTAATACCGCCTTGCACACTCTTGCCTGCATCTAGTTGATCTAGGGTGTAATCATTAGTCCAAACAGTTGCAAACGAGTTTCTATTGGACACATTCAGGTATGTTTATCCCCGTTTCATTCCGTTTGCTTCCGTTTAAGAAATGTATTTCAACAGAATCGGCGCAATGAATACACCCCTGATCACACGCAAACAGTTCTTTCATAGCCACATACAAACAGCTTGTTGTATTCCTTCTCGCATCTACGCGCTCTCCTCCTCTCACCTTTTCCCTTCGCTTGTGGATTCAATGCACAACAGATCAGCTGTCTGTGACCAGGCGAAAAAACCTTTCCAAGCCAAACCTTCATATCATAACCGCTACACACAGCCTACATCATTGTCACCATATTAGCAAAAGTAACGTTGTAGCCAACATAGCTAATAGAACGACCGCGTTAGTAAACCCTCTACAATCATGCAGTACAGTGTAGTAAGCAGTTTAGCAGCTACACCAGCGGGCCCTGGTGGCAATGCATTTGTAAAACCAAAAGCTTACCTTGACTTGGAAGAGTTCCAGTGTTGGATAGCCATAGCCAGCTAGCTAACATAGCATCCCTCTGTTAGAGCCTGATGTTTGAGTATGTCATAGACTGTTCTCTCTGCTACCTAGTCATAGACTGTTCTCTCTGCTACCGCACTGCAAGCGGTACCGGAGTGCCAAGTCTAGGTCCAAAAGGCTTCTTAACAGCTTCTACCCCCAAGCCATAAGACTCCTGAACAGCTAATCATGGCTACCCAGACTATTTGCTTTGTCCCCCCCCCACCCCAACCCCTCTTTTACGCTGCTGCTACTCTGTTTATTATCTATGCATAGTCACAAACTCTACCCACATGTACATATTACCTCAATTACCTCAACTAACCGGTGCCCCCGCACATTGACTCTGTACCGGTACCCCCTGTATATAGCCTCCCTACTGTTATTTTATTTTACTGCTGCTCTTTAAACAATTAGCTATTTTTCTTTTTTACTTATCTTTTTTTTACTTAACACTTTATTTATTTTTATTTTTTTAACTGCATTATATTTCAAAATACCCTGTTGTACGGTATAAACTGTATATTGCCCAAGCCTACCTCCAACAGTTTACCTGAGGTAATGTTTCTATCCATATTCATTTTATCTGCATCACTTATAATTGGTAAAATGGCCTTAGGAAATTGTCTATATCCTCCCTTGAACTTTTGCTTTCGGATTGATACAGTTTGTGATCAAATGTTTTAAAGACAGTTAATTTCATAAGGATCCATTGTTAGCTACCATCTGGGGTTCTCTGCTCTTTTTTCAAAGTCTGTTGGTGTTTAAAGGAGAGTTTTTGATACAACTTAATAACTACCTACCTTAAATGCCAGGTGTATGCTCTGTTTTGTTTACCAAGCAAGTGCTATAGAGAACTATTACTGTCAATCTGGCATTTAGCAAATGTGATTTAAACAGTTTAACACTGAGCCTCAGGGGACTTTTCTTCTCAGTCGTGTTAGTTAATTTCTCTCTTCCTCTCCTTTACTTTATAACTACTAAGAGTGAAAATAAAGAATGCTCAAACTCTGATTATAGAGACTCACCTAATGCTAAGTTCTCTGAGGATATGTTGACTCCCCCATTCCCCCCCTATTGACAGTGGTGTTTGGTCCAGCCCATTGATTGAAGTTTTGATTGGTTCATTGATTGATTGAGCATCTGATTCTCACTCTAATCGATGAATTGGCCCTCAGCCATTCATGTCAGGACCGGCAGCCTCGGCTGCAGGGAGAGGAATGCTCCTCAACGCACAACTGTCCAGTGATGGAACAAGCAATAAATCACCCCTCCAAGATTTTACATACCCTCTGCTATGTCTAAGCATTACATTTCATTATGGGTCTATTCTTGTGGCTTAACCTGAATCCGTGTTGAAGTTTGTTTGCTATCCTTGCCAAAAAGTGCTAAATACATAACGATTTCTTAACGATAAGATTTTGTTCAATGTCCCTCCCATTCAAAAAGCCAACCTGCCAGATACCAAACCTTGAGAACATTTGAACTCGCAAGAGAAGAGCAACATGCACTGGAAATATCCATAATACTGGGCTTTTGCTTAGTCCAAAGGTTAAGGAGAGCACAGCGAATTAGTAGGACATGCTCTTAAATCGGGATCAAACATTTATGTCCTTTTTTTCTAAAGCTGATGAAATGAAGAAGGGGGGTAAGAATTTACTTTGTGGCTCCTATCTCCTTATATCTTTTCAAATGCATACAGAAAACCATGCCCCTTTTTTTTTTTTAAACTGCTGATATTGGATTTCTACTGAAATTGGTTTTTCCTCAATAATTTCTTTTCAACGGGCCCATCATTTTGCCATAAAAATGCAGTGCAATAACTTCACACCCAAAGAGATTTAATTGACTCATTCAGAATAGCGGCGAGACTCTGCGCCTCCAGTGGGAAACGCTTATTAAACTGGGAGGGCTAAGTGAGAGTCCCAACTCCACCTCCTAATTTAGATTCTCAGTGGGGAGATAGAAACTGGGGCAGGAGGGGGAGTGACATTTACTGATTCGTTTTGATAAGGGAGGTGGGACAGAGCGGAGTTGTTGTCATGTATTGCTAATGATGTGCTCACCTCACTAGGTTTATGAGGTGACTTTTGCCACAGGTTGAATGCTGAAGTCTAATTCATTAGCTGACGGAATGAATCAAATGCCCCCCCAGACTTCCTTGCCTCTGCCTCACATTCTTGTATTGCTCCGGTAGTCTGCTAGTGTCCATTGTTGTGCAGAGCAGTTCATTTTGTTCCTTAATGTATTCAGACTGGTTGATGTGGCTTTGAATAGGGCTCTTGAAATGGATGGCACTACCTTCTGTTGGCAGAGTCTGTGTTTGTCAGCAGAACAAACTGTATAGAAATGCAATGGAAGTTTTTCTGTCCATTTTTCTGAGATTACTAAAGAGAACCTTCAATAGATGGATGGTGAGAGAATTAACAATTATTTATTGGTTTGGGAGAAATCTAATATCTTTCGGTATGACAAAGCATTCCCAGCATGATAGTCATTGTTTCATATTTCTGAACGTTGCATGATTAAAAATAATAATATTTTTTTACGCCACATCCTTTTGAATCACATTCTTCTCTCTACTAAAAGCTCAAATCAGTTATTTCTAATTGAAGATGGTGATCAATGTCCCCAAGGGAGGGATGACGTCATTTATTAAACCATAAAATGCACAACCTCGCCAATTGACACCAAATACGTCAATATATGGTTTAGCGAGCACAATTTTTTTTACATTTACATTTTTAGTCGTTTAGCAGACGCTCTTATCCAGAGCGACTTACAGTTAGTGAGTGCATACATTTTTCATACTGGCCCCCTGTGGGAACCCACAACCCTGACGTTGCAAGCGCCATGCTCTATCAACTGAGCTACAGTTGGTGTAGTGAAAATGAGCAAATCTGAAAGCCGACCAAAGATGAGGCAGTGGGTCATTCTGAAGTGAAAAACGTTGTAATAATCAGGCATGCAGTATTTATTAGGGCTGGGAATTGCCAAGTACCTCACGATGCGATATTATCACGATACTTATGTGCCGATAATGTGGTTTTATTGCGATTCGATGTTCCAAACACATTGCTCACCATATGTCTGCTGCAGGGGGACAAGAGAGAGTCATGAGAAAACAAGTTTTGATCAGTCATGGAAATAAAAGTGCTGAAAACGAGTTTTGGTGCAGGTACAGCCAACTAGCGCAAAAATATTGCGATATTGTCAAAATGATACTATATATATATATATATATATATATATATATATATATATATATATATATATATATATATATATATATATATATATATATATATATAGTTAAAAACAATATCCCCATATGTAACTAGTTTTTTCTTTTCTTCTCCCATCACTAGTATTTATGCCTCCTTCCAAGTGCCAACGCAGCAGAGTCTACTGCTCGTTAAACTCAAGTCATATTCCAAGGGCTTGTTTTATTAACACCCTAGGCAAGAGCGCTCTATCGCTCTGGATATGAGAGAATATATGCTGGAATGTGCCAAGGAAAGTTGATTTACCCTCTGCTTTGACTACAACAACAAAATGGGTTGTTTGCACTGAATAATTCCTAGGGAATAATCACTGTTGCGAAATGCCAATTTGGGAGTGAAAGGTTCCCTTTGTTTATGTTATGTCTAGTGTCCTTGTCAACCGCTTAACCAGAGATGATCTATTATCTGGGCAAACATTGGAATGGTGTTTGATGTTGGAACACTATAAAGCCTGCAGGTTGGATTTTGCCCAGATCCTAATTAGAGGAGCAATGGAAAATTCATTAATTTCTTACATCAATATTCCAGAATGCAGAGGTCTTATTATAACTATAGTGTACCACTGACCTTAGTCTTGATTCCTACCTCATAGAACAGGCCAGCTGCCCTGTAAATAAATTGTTTGACACAATTTGATAATTCAATTATTTCCAACCTAAATAAATGGCAAAACTACCCTCTGTCAGGGGCTGGGAATTTCATTTTGTTGCACAGTTAATCAATCTGCTGAAGCAATCAATGAGTGGACAGTACTGGTGGTTCTCTGTGAAGTTTGTCTTGGTCAGCATTCCTGAGTCTCCAGTCTTTACCTGCTGGCAGAATTGTCTAGCTACCTCTAGCCGAGATCAGCAGGGACAGACCGTTTCAGGCAAGGAAGTCAACATGATCAATATTATGAGGTATTACATTAGCAGTGTAATTGTGTTAGGTTGATATGTAAATATATGCAGTGTTCTGATCATTTCCCCTCTCATCAAAGGAAAGTGACAGCAACACCATGAAGAAGATGGAAAAAGAGACAAAGTTCAAAGAGGCCAAGAAAGTCCTGAAGAGAAACTTCCAAGTCAATACCAAATTAGTCTTCACAGAAGAGGGACAGGTTTGTACAAACATTTCTCTACCTGATACATTTTTATTTTCAGTCAGATCCAGTAATAACCCTTTTTGGTGGCTTTAGGCTCTGCATCAGCTAAATTAGAAGACCACTTATTGTCAAAACCAGTTTGTTTACCTCACTAACAGCCTTTTCACTCAGAGAAAATGAGATGGCACGTGATGTTTTGTGTATTGATGCCCAGCCAGCTGAAAATTCAATAAAGGACACTAAATAGTGTGTGGATGTACTCGCATCCAGCTGAAAATGAGATGGCACCATTGCAGTGTTGTAATTGAACTGTGTTGATCAATGCCCCTCTCTCTCCAGATGGTGCAGCAGTGGCCCCCGCTCCAGAGGACTGCTGTGCAAGCCACAGAGGGGGAGGAGGATGATGGCACATCTGGCATCAATGTGGAGGAAGCCAGAGAGAGGCTGCGTCGAGAGGACCAGGAGTTTGACAAGCTGGAGTACAGACGTAAAGTCAAAGAGAAACACAGGGTAAGACTGTAATACAACCGTCAAGTTAAACAAACTCACAGGTTAAGACTGCAGCACAGCTGTAAAGATCAGTCAAAAAACACATAACGTTGAGCAGAAAAAGCAGGCTGCAAAAACACAAGGTAAGACTGTACAGGGCTCTACAGTGCGACCAGAAACAAATCACCCAGATAATAATTGTTGTAATTATGACTTCGCTGTTCCGCCGCCTCGAAATGCCATAGAGAATACACTGAACGCAGATTCATGACCGTCATGCTTGCACCATTACTAGAGAGAAAACATCTTATTTCTAGCCCAAACCGAGCAAAGGTTTTTCTTTCTATCGCAGATTGACAAGACCGCATTTTACATTCATAAACCATGTTGCGGGCCGTTCTAAAACTACTTGCGAGCCACTAACCTTGTTCAGTCATGTTACAGCATTAGCTAGCTAACAACCTGGTAACCACAGATGATGGTAACTTTACCAGTTACCATCATTAATAACTTTAATATTTTACATTTCTGTGTGCTCTTATAAAAAATGGCAGCGTAGAGCCCTGCTGTTGTGCAGTCACAGTGTCAAACAGTTGCTCCGCTAGCCCATACAGCAGCTTTCAGGGTGCAGAAGGATAGTCTATTTCCCTGCATAATTTGGGGAGATAGCATTTATCATAATGGTGATCTGCAGAGGTACAGGAGATACATGCTGCTAACAGACTGCACAAACAATTTTTAAAAAGTATTGAAAATGAAGTACAAACTGCATAATAATAACATACTGAATGTATTCCTGAATTGTAACTGCTGCAAGGCCCCTTATGGTACCTGAACACCTGGTTGGATGTTTAGATGGATCACTGTCAATGGAGCCAGTTAAAGGCTCTAACTTAATCTCCCCACTCTGCACCCAGCAGGTATGAAAAATAAATGTCACAGCTGTGACAAGTGCACACTCACTCACACATACGCACAGATACACATAGACACAAATACACACACATTCATAGATACACATTCAAAGACACATACAAACTCATAGACGCATGCATTCTCACACACATACACACACACACACACACGCCCGCCCAGAGGTTATTACCTCAAAGTGATTGAGGAGAGGCATGGGCCAGATGGGTCTCTGGAATTACTTGAAGCAGCTGTTGGAGCTGCACAATATCAATGGAAACCAGATGAAAGCGATAGCATGGCCAAGCGTTCAATGAGCTTCAAAATGGGCTCTGCACATTAAATTCAATAACCCGTCAGATTAGGAACTTAATAGTTATCAGCCACTAGGTGGTCTTTATGGGCCTTGTATTGGGCTTATAAATTATTGACACCCTTGATAAAGATGAGCAAAAATGACTGTATAAAAGAAATAATTAAAATACAAAGCTACAGTTGAAGTCGGAAGTTTACATACACCTTAGCCAAATACATTTAAACTCAGTTTTTCACAATTCCTGACATTTAATCCTAGTAAAAATTCCCTGTCTTAGGTCAGTTAGGATCAACACTTTATTTTAAGAATGTGAAATGTAAGAACAATAGTAGAGTGATTGATTTCAGCTTTTCTTTCTTTCATCACATTCCCAGTGGGTCAGAAGTTTACATACACTCCATTAGTATTTGGTAGCATTGCCTTTAAATTGTTTAATTTGGGTCAAACGTTTCGGTTAGCCTTCCACAAGCTTCCCACAATAAATTGGGTGAATTTTGGCCCATTCCTCCTGACAGAGCTGGTGTAACTGAGTCAGGTTTGTAGGCCTCCTTGCTCGCGCACACTTTTTCATTTCTGCCCACAAATGTTCTATAGGATTGAGGTCAGGGTTTTGTGATGGCCTCTCCAATGCCTTGACTTTGTTGTCCTTAAGCCATTTTGATTATTCGCAAATGGAAGAAACACAAAAGAACTGTCAATCTCCCTCGGCCTGGGGCTCCATGCAAGATCTCACCTCGTGGTGTTGCAATGATCATGAGAACGGTGAGGAATCAGCCCAGAACTACACGGGAGGATCTTGTCAATGATCTCAAGGCAGCTGGGACCATAGTCACCAAGAAAACAATTGGTAACACACTACGCCGTGAAGGACTGAAATCCTGCAGCGCCCGCAAGGTCCCCCTGCTCAACAAAGCACATATACAGGCCCGTCTGAAGTTAGCCAATGAACATCTGAATGATTCAGAGGAGAACTGGGTGAAAGTGTTGTGGTCAGATGAGACCAAAATGGAGCTCTTTGGCATCAACTCAACTCGCCGTGTTTGGAGGAGGAGGAATGCTGCCTATGACCCCAAGAACAACATCCCCACCGTCAAACATGGAGGTGGAAACATTATGCTTTGGGGGTGTTTTTCTGCTAAGGGGACAGGACAACTTCACCGCATCAAAGGGACGATGGACGGAGCCATGTACCGTCAAATCTTGGGTGAGAACCTCCTTTCCTCAGCCAGGGCATTGAAAATGGGTCGTGGATGGGTATTCCAGCATGACAATGACCCAAAACACACGGCCAAGGCAACAAAGGAGTGGCTCAAGAAGAAGCACATTAAGGTCCTGGAGTGGCCTAGCCAGTCTCCAGACCTTAATCCCATAGAAAATCTGTGGAGGGACCTGAAGGTTTGAGTTGCCAAACGTCAGCCTCGAAACCTTAATGACTTGGAGAAGATCTACAAAGAGGAGTGGGACAAACTCCCTCCTGAGATGTGTGCAAACCTGGTGGCCAACTACAAGAAACGTCTGACCTCTGTGATTGCCAACAACGGTTTTGCCACCAAGTACTAAGTCATGTTTTGCAGAGGGGTCAAATACTTATTTCCCTAATTAAAATGCAAATCAATTTATAACATTTTTGACATGCGTTTTTCTGGATTTTTTTGTTGTTATTCTGTCTCTCACTGTTGAAATAAACCTACCATTAAAATTATAGACTGATCATGTCTTTGTCAGTTGGCAAACGTACAAAATCAGCAGGGGATACTTTTTTCCCTCACTGTACGTTCATCTCTAGGAGACAGAACGCGTCTCCTTCCTGAGCGGTATGACGGCTGCGTGGTCCCATGGTGTTTATACTTGCGTACTATTGTTTGTACAGATGAACGTGGTACCTTCAGGCGTTTGGAAATTGCTCCCAAGGATAAACCAGACTTGTGGAGGTCTAGCATTTTTTTTCTGAGGTCTTGGCTGATTTCTTTTGATTTTCCCATGCTGTCAAGCAAAGAGGCACTGAGTTTGAAGGTAGGCCTTGAAATACATCCACAGGTACACCTCCAATTGACTCAAATGATGTCAATTAGCCTATCAGAAGCTTCTAAAGCCATGACATCATTTTCTGGAATTTTCCAAGCTGTTTAACGGCACAGTCAACTTAGTGTATGTAAACTTCTGACCCAATGGAATTGTGATACAGTGAATTATAAGTGAAATAATCTGTCTGTAAACAATTGTTGGAAAAATTACTTGTGTCATGCACAAAGTAGACGTCCTAACCAACTTGCCAAAACTATAGTTTGTTAACAAGAAATTTGTGGAGTGGTTGAAAAACAAGTTTTAATGACTCCAACCTAAGTGTATGTACATTTCTGACTTCAACTGTATATTGTATGTTAAATTCTTTGGGGGAAATTATTTTATACTAATACAATTGCTCAGAAACAGTTATTTTGTTTAAAGGTGCAAAATGCAGATATCGCTCTGCCATTTCCTGCTTGCTAAAATTCTAATAGTTTGCCTAATTTCAGTTTGTGACAAAACAAGCAATGTATAGTGTAGAGGACCATTTTAAACCACTGTGAAATATATTTTCAATAACCAAAAATATTGTATGTTTGAAGATGGTGTACAAAACCAAAAGTAAAAGACACAAAACTTAAGAATGGGAAGCATAGAAATAGCGCACATAGAACAGATCTACAGCTTCAATTTGCTTTCAATGAGAATGACAGATCTATAACTAACATTTCTATGTGGATTTGGTCAGGTCGCCCAAAAAGTTACATAATCCAGCTTTAACGAGTCATATATTTTTCTCAAAGGTACAGAGTATTCAGACCCATTGACTTTTTCCAAATTAGTTTACGTTACAGACGTATTCTAAAATGGAGTAAATTGTTTTTTCCCCCACATCAGTCTACACACAATACTCTATAATGACAAAGCAAAAACAGGTTTTTAGACATTTTTGCACATTTATAATAATAATTGGAAAAGTAACTGAAATATTACATTTACATAAGTATTCAGACCCTTTACTCGGTAGTTTTGTTGAAGCACCTTTGGCAACTATTACAGCCATGAGTCTTCTTGGTTATGAAGCTACAAGCTTGGCACACCTGTATTTGGGGAGGTTCTCCCATTCTTACATTTACATTTTAGTCATTCAGCAGACGCTCTTATCCAGTTAGTGAGTGCATACATGTTTTTTGTTTTTTTCATACTGGTCCCCCATGGGAAACGAACCCACAACCCTGGCGTTGCAAACGCCATGCTCTACCAACTGAGCTACACGGGATTCTTCTCTGCAGATCCTCTCAAGCTCTGTCAGGTTGGATGGGGAGTGTCGCTGCACAGCTATTTTCAGGTCTCTCCAGAGATGTTAGATTGGGTTCAAGTCCGGGCTCTGGCTGGGCCACTCAAGGACATTCAGAGACTTGTCCCGAAGCCACTCCAGTGTTGTCTTGGCTGTGTGCTTAGGGTCAGTGTCCTGTTGGAAGGTGAACCTTTGCCCCAGTCTGAGGTCCTGAGTGCTCTGGAGCAGGTTTTCATCAAGGATCTCTCTGTACTTTGCTCCGTTCATCTTTCCCTCAAACCTGACTAGTTTCCCAGTCTCTGTCACAGAAAAACATTCCCACAGCATGATGCTGCCACCACCGTGCTTCATCGTAGGGATTCTGCCAGGTTTCTTCCAGACGTGACGCTTGGCATTCAGGCCAAAGAGTTAAATCTTGGTTTCATCAGACCAGAAAATCTTGTTTCTCATGGTCTGAGAGTCCTTTAGGTGCCTTTTGGCAAACTCCCAAGCGGGCTGTCATGTGCCTTTTACTGAGGAGTGGCTTCCGTCTGGCCACTCTACCATAAAAGCCTGATTGATGGAGTGCTGCAGAGATGGTTGTCCTTTTGGAAGTTTCTCCCATCTCCACAGAGGAACTCTGTAGCTCTGTCAGAGTAACCATTGGGTTCTTGGTCACCTCCATGACTAAGGCCCTTCTCCCCCGATTGCTCAGATTGGCTGGGGGGCCAGCTCTAGGAAGAATCTTGGTGGTTCCAAACTTCTTCAATTTAAGAATGAATGAGGCCACTGTGTTCTTGGGGACCTTCAATGCTGCAGACATTGTTTGGTACCCTTCCCAGATCTTTGCCTTGACACAATCCTGTCTTTGAGCTCTACGGACAATTCCTTTGACCTCATGGCTTGGATTTTGCTCTTACATGCACTGTCAACTGTGGGACCTCATATAGACAGGTGTTTGCCTTTCCAAATCATGTCCAATCAATTGAATTTACCACAGGTGGACTCCAATCCAGTTGTAGAAACATCTCAAGTATGATCAATGGAAACAGGATACACCTGAGCTCAATTTCGAGTCTCATAGCAAAGGGTCTGAATACTTATGTAAATAAGGTATTATTATATTATAGGTTTTTTATTTTTAATGAATTTGCAAAAATGTGTACCCTTGTTTTCACTTTGTCATATTGGGATATTGTGTGTAGATTGTTGAGGATTTTTATTTATTTAATCAATTTTAGAATAAGGCTGTAACATAACAAAATGTGGAAAAAGTCAAGGGTTCTGAATACTTTCCGAATGCACTGTAGGGGTCAAAATGTATACCCCTTTTTTCAATACCTCACCTTGCAAGGATAACGGCACTGAGCCTTTTTGCAAAAATGTTTTATGAGTTGGAGAACACATTAGTTTGGATCTTAGAACATTCCTCCATACAGAATCCTGTACATTTTTGTAATTTAGCAATGCTCTTATCCAGAGCAACTTAAGATGATCATTAATCTTAAAATGGCTAGGTGGGACAACCACATATCACAGTCATAGTAAGTACATTTTTCCTCAATGTAGCGACCAACAAAGTCAGAGCTAGCAAGGAGAAGAAAAAGTCAAGTGCGAGTGTTAGTTCAGGAAAGGCTTATATACAGTGGGGAAAAAAAGTATTTAGTCAGCCACCAATTGTGCAAGTTCTCCCACTTAAAAAGATGAGAGAGGCCTGTAATTTTCATCATAGGTACACGTCAACTATGACAGACAAATTGAGAAAAAAAATCCAGAAAATCACATTGTAGGATTTTTTATGAATTTATTTGCAAATGATGGTGGAAAATAAGTATTTGGTCACCTACAAACAAGCAAGATTTCTGGCTCTCACAGACCTGTAACTTCTTCTTTAAGAGGCTCCTCTGTCCTCCACTCGTTACCTGTATTAATGGCACCTGTTTGAACTTGTTATCAGTATAAATGACACCTGTCCACATCCTCAAACAGTCACACTCCAAACTCCACTATGGCCAAGACCAAAGAGCTGTCAAAGGACACAAGAAACAAAATTGTAGACCTGCACCAGGCTGGGAAGACTGAATCTGCAATAGGTAAGCAGCTTGGTTTGAAGAAATCAACTGTGGGAGCAATTATTAGGAAATGAAAGACATACAAGACCACTGATAATCTCCCTCGATCTGGGGCTCCACGCAAGATCTCACCCCGTGGGGTCAAAATTATCACAAGAACGGTGAGCAAAAATCCCAGAACCACACGGGGGGACCTAGTGAATGACCTGCAGAGAGCTGGGACCAAAGTAACAAAGCCTACCATCAGTAACACACTACGCCGCCAGGGACTCAAATCCTGCAGTGCAAGACGTGTTCCCCTGCTTAAGCCAGTACATGTCCAGGCCCATCTGAAGTTTGCTAGAGTGCATTTGGATGATCCAGAAGAGGATTGGGAGAATGTCATATGGTCAGATGAAACCAAAATAGAACTTTTTGGTAAAAACTCAACTCGTCGTGTTTGGAGGACAAAGAATGCTGAGTTGCATCCAAAGAACACCATACCTACTGTGAAGCATGGGGGTGGAAACATCATGCTTTGGGGCTGTTTTTCTGCAAAGGGACCAGGACGACTGATCCGTGTAAAGGAAAGAATGAATGGGGCCATGTATCGTGAGATTTTGAGTGAAAACCTCCTTCCATCAGCAAGGGCATTGAAGATGAAACGTGGCTGGGTCTTTCAGCATGACAATGATCCCAAACACACCGCCCGGGCAACGAAGGAGTGGCTTCGTAAGAAGCACTTCAAGGTCCTGGAGTGGCCTAGCCAGTCTCCAGATCTCAACCCCATAGAAAATCTTTGGAGGGAGTTGAAAGTCCGTGTTGCCCAGCGACAGCCCCAAAACATCACTGCTCTAGAGGAGATCTGCATGGAGGAATGGGCCAAAATACCAGCAAAAGTGTGTGAAAACCTTGTGAAGACTTACAGAAAACGTTTGACCTGTGTCATTGCCAACAAAGGGTATATAACAAAGTATTGAGAAACTTTTGTTATTGACCAAATACTTATTTTCCACCATAATTTGCAAATACATTCATTAAAAATCCTACAATTTGATTTTCTGGATTTTTTTCCCTCATTTTGTCTGTCATAGTTGACGTGTACCTATGATGAAAATTACAGGCCTCTCTCATCTTTTAAAGTGGGAGAACTTGCACAACTGGTGGCTGACTAAATACTTGTTTTCCCCACTGTATATGTTTTATGTCTGCGCTTATGGACTGCCCTCTTAAATTCAATATGGACTGCCCTCTTAAATTCAAACGACAGGTTTTCAATGGGATCAAGTCTGGAGACTAAGATGGCTATTGCGAAATGTTGCTTTTGGGGCCAATTAACTATTTCTTTGTGGATTTTGATGTGTGCTTGGGGTCATTGTCTTGCTGGAAGAGCCACTTGCCGCCAAGTTTCAGCCTCCTGGCAGAGGCAACCGGGTTTTTGGCTAAAATATCCTGGTACTTGGTAAAGTTCATGATGCTGTTGACCTTAACAAGGGCCCCAGGAGTAGTGGAAGGAAAATTGCCCCATAACATCAAAGATCCAGCACCATATTTTATGGATTTATTTTCTGTTCATACATTCTCATTTCGACGCTAAACCCTCTATTTTCATGTCATCCAACAAATGTAAAAGTCTGGAGTTTGCTAAACAGCATTGACACTTGGATTAGAACTGGTGCTTTGGTCAGATGACATAAAAATAGAGCTCTCTGGCCACACACCAGTGTTGGGATTGAAATAAGAATACATGAGCAAAAAATAACCCTATACCTACTATAAAATATGGTGGTGGATATCAAGGATCTGGAAGGATTCTGTATGGAGGAATGGTCTAAGATCCCTCCCAATGTGTTCTCCAACTCATACAACATTTTAGAAAAAGGCTCAGTGCTGTTATCCTCGCAAGGTGAGGTATTGAAAACAGTCTTGTCAATAATTTTGACCCCTACCTTTAAATGTTTTTTAATTATTAGTTGTTTAACAAAATCTCTTTCTCTGAGCAATTGTAATAGTATAAAACAATATATTTTCCAAATTTTCTGGAGCATACAATGTAGCTCAGTATTTGAATTATTTATTTTATACAGTCATTTTTGCTCATCTTTGTCAAAGTTGTCAATAGTTTCGGAGCCCACTGTATATGCCAATAAACATAAAGGATCGATAATTGATATCGAATTGCCTATTTTAGCCTTTTATGAATAACATGGTCAAAATATAAGTGATTTCTAAACAGAAGTGTTGTTTCAAAAGGCTCAGTGCTACTGCAGTATAAGCTCTGTAACATTTGCGCTAGTACAGTACTGGGGCTCAAACTCTGTCTGGATACGAGTGTTCTAGATTTGCCCAGAGGAGAAGACAAAGCCTGTCCTGCTGCACCCGTCCCTCCCACTCCAGGTTATATTTATAAGCCGATATATATCGCAGGTTGGAACCCAAATGAAAATAACTGACATAGCTGAGTCTGGCACACAGCTTGAGAGCCCGCAGGCAGACTGCAGGAGATTGGGCTGGGGAGTTCAGTTAATATTTTCAAGAGCGAGCTTCGCTTCTCTCCACAAAAAATCCTGAAGTAACTGCAGAAAGTTTGCTCAGCTTATCTGATTTGCAGAGAAAGTACTTTTCTTGTCAGTGGATAAATATTGACTGCTGGATTCTATTTTCTCCCCCCTGCTCGTTGCTATCATATTTTGCTTTTATGAAGTGATTATCTTATGATTTGATTGGAGGCAGTAATGACTGGCCTTTGGAAGGCAGGTGTGTTGTGGTGAATATTGATGAGGATAAACATTGTGCAATGTGTAGAAAACTGGTATAGAACAGAATGGAGTCTTTTTAGCAGTGTAGTCAATGTCCGTTTTTTTTTTTTCTTCACTCTATGCTATACAATTACCTTTAACTCAAGATTACCCCAAAGCTAAATACCCTACGAGTATTTCACTTTAGTAGTAAAGGTTACAGTACATCAAAACCTATATCTGTTCTTTAGACCTAGGAAATGCTTTTACGCTGAGGCCAATGAAACTACCCCACTGAGGCCTGTCTTCTTTCCTGTCTATGAAAACATTGACAATGTCAAGCACGTATTAGCTCTGCTAAAGTGTTGTGTAGGTGAGCCACCTCCCCCCGTAGAGGGCGGCCCTCAAGTGGCTCATCATCTCATTGTCTAGACAATTAAGTTATGCCTTAGGTACTCCCCCGCACGTCTATTAGGCTTACCTGTTGTGTTTAACGCCTTGTCCCGTTCATTTGTCGTGCTCGCCAAGGATTGCCAAGAAGGGTTGTTGTGATGATGGCTGACGCGTGACGGAGAAAACAGATGCTTTAAAAATCCATTTTAATTTCTGTGCAACGAGCTGCGTCTGAGACCCAGGCCCAGAAATCAATTAGCAGCACGCACCAGCACATGAATCATTCCTGGCTTTGCTGGCTAGCTGGCTAGCTTGCTGGCTGGCTGACGTGCTAAATATCCCCCCTCACATAGCTGCCGCTCTGTTTCTGGCTGTTCCACTAGGGCCCCACTCAAACACTGTTGTCATCATTTGACTTCAGTGACAAGGGGATCATTCTAATTCCAAGCGCTTGCTTAACTTTTTGGCCCATACTTCTACAGTAAAGCGCCAACTCACCTCTCTGGACCACTGTAGCTACTGTAACTGCACACAGCATACTGACAGAGTGACTGGAGGCATACTGAAAGACTGCCAACTAGATGGGCAGGCAGTTACTAGTCTGGTGGCCGTGGCCCATGCTAATGGAGGGCAGCTTAGTGGGGAAATGGTATTACTCTCCCCAGACCGTCCTAATAAATTCCTAACTTATTGGTTAGTCACGACTCCCTCTGGTGTTCTCTCTTCCATTCCCTTTCTCATTCACTTGCTATCTTTCACCCGTCTGTGTGTGTGCGGTGCGCGCGTCTTCCACTTTGTGTAGTCGTTAGCATTGATGCTAATGAAAACAGTCTTCTGGTAGATGGGAAGGATTTCCCCAAAAAACTTCTCAATTAAATGTTAACTACTAAGTAGCCTATGCTTACGTTGCGGAATGATATGATTATTTGCATAAATCGAGGATATTTGTTTAGCAAACGTGCGCTACAAAAACACAGCAAAATTACAGCCTCTTGCTAGGTGGGCACTTGAATTAAAGGGTAACTAGCAACACTCCAAAATCAAATTGTATTATTTCTTTAAAGGGTAACTAGCTACACTCCCTCTGCATCTAAGTAGGCTTCCGTTTTCACACACTATCCTTATTTCCCCCTCCAGCGGGGGGTTTCACTCCAGTGTCAAGTTGTTTACTGTGATCAGTTCTCCCTGAAATGTGCAGTTTTGGCAGAATATTGATGGCAGAGGTCTGCTTTATTTTGGACTGTGTTTTGCAAGTCAGTTTGTTTGGTGTTTGGTTTCCCGCTTGAAGGACGTGGCTACCTCTCGATACTCTGATTGCGACCTGTCTGACCTCCACTCCTCTGTCGCACTGCTCTCTTTCCGTCCTCTCGCCCCCTCTCTCTCCTATGACTCATGGCCAATTTCCCAGAGAATGTAACTCATCATAAAATAAAAGCTACATTGAACAAAAAAAGTGAAAGCATATCCTCTCATGGAATCGCTGACAATCTAATGAATTACGTCCATTTCACCAAAAAACAACCTGCCCTGAAAGGCATGGATTAAACTGCTCTATGCAACACCAAAATCTGGTCAGACTGACATTGCTCTTAACTCATTCTCTCTCTCTTCTTTCTCACAGGAGAAGAGACTGAAGGAGAAGGCTGCCAGACGAGAAGCCAGCAAGCAGCACACTGAGGTAAGTCTCCGTCTCGCCTCCATTTTACAGCACAATTTCTTCCCTCCCACCCCCATCACACCCAGAAAAGCATATCCATCACACCGTGAATGGGTTTGATTCCAGGCACTAGCTCCTCTTCACTCACGCTACATTCAACCTTGGGTGTTTAAAGTTATACTTCTGTCAGGAGGCCGCTATTGAACTCCAGTCTAGCTCCAACAGGGGAGGCAGTCTTTAAAGGTGAGGGGCCCACTCTTCCCCCTCGTCTTTGTAACAAAGGTAGAAGAACATGCTCTCCTTTTTACCCTATGTCAAACATGGAATGCAGAGTCCCCCGTCGCCGATGTAGCACTTAGCTTTCAGATTCGAACAGAATTAATTGAGGAAAGAATGGGACGAGCACAATGGTACAGTACTTTACATGGTCATCAATGTCAGCTCCTCTAGTGAGTCATGTGAAGTGTTATATCTTCACAAAAGGGTACCAAACACTCCATAGAGTCTGTCTCCAGCTGAGTCACAGCTCCACTCCTGCCACCTACGAGGGAGGGCGAGGATGAGACGATGAGGGAGAAGTGCCTTGTCTTATGTCTTACGTAAGACCCCTGTCACAAAGCATCCGGGGTGTCTTCAGCAGAGAAGAGTGCCTCTCTTCCTCTCAGTGTAATATTAAATCCCCCTCTTCTCAGCTCGTGTCAGTCTGCTCGCCTGCTGGATTCGTCTTGCGTAATGTGAAAATGAAAACTGTCTTCAGCCTCAGCAGGATTACCATGCAAGCTCTTTATTTCTCTCCCTTTCTCTCTTACATTAATGCTGGTTTACAGCGATAGATACTCTGGAGGTGTTAGGGCGGCATTTCTCTAATCCTGGTTCCGGTAGCTCAACTGATAAGTCTTCTGTTGCCTCCTATTACTCTGGTGTATAGCCTACCTCTTTTGCTCTTTTTAGCTCTCCTATTTTGCCTTGTCAGTGATACGGGAGACAAATCCACCAGATAAGTGGACACAGGGAAAATGCAACATCTGAATGCAGCGTGATGTGCAGGATTATTGTTCGACTCAGTGGAGTCTCCCCGGCGTCCACATAAAAACCTCCTATTGGGTTAAATCAGACATTTATTGACACTTTCCAATTATCCTGCCTTTCATTGGGTTCAGAAGCCACATTTCCCATCTTTCTTTAAATCAGGCAGATTTTTTAAGTAGCTTTCTCCATTACAAGTCTGCTCTCATATTTTACCAACTGCACGTTAAACCAGGCCGGTTCTTCCTGGTATAAATGGGGGTTGTGTGTATTGACCCATGCTCCGCAATGCCGAACACTTCTCCCGCTGCCGTCCTTCCCCTCGCACACAGAGACAATTCGAGGATTACAGGCTGTCTCCACTGGGTAAAGGGCCTTCAACTCTCCACTGTCCTTTAATTTATCATCCCTAACACTGTTCCCAAAGCCTGCGAGCGCAACAACGGTGGCCTCAATAAGGCAGCAGGCCAGACTTATCCAGGCTAAAGCAGAGCAAAATGTTGGAGACGTTATTGCTTCATAGGTTTGTTAAAGATTTGGAGGGAATTGGGAAAGTCTTGGGTCAGATATGGTACAGTGGGGAAAAAAAGTATTTAGTCAGCCACCAATTGTGCAAGTTCTCCCACTTAAAAAGATGAGAGAGGCCTGTAATTTTCATCATAGGTACACGTCAACTATGACAGACAAATTGAGAGAAAAAAATCCAGGAAATCACATTGTAGGATTTTTTATGAATTTATTTGCAAATTATGGTGGAAAATAAGTATTTGGTCACCTACAAACAAGCAAGATTTCTGGCTCTCACAGACCTGTAACTTCTTCTTTAAGAGGCTCCTCTGTCCTCCACTCATTACCTGTATTAATGGCACCTGTTTGAACTTGTTATCAGTATAAAAGACACCTGTCCACAACCTCAAACAGTCACACTCCAAACTCCACTATGGCCAAGACCAAAGAGCTGTCAAAGGACACCAGAAACAAAATTGTAGACCTGCACCAGGCTGGGAAGACTGAATCTGCAATAGGTAAGCAGCTTGGTTTGAAGAAATCAACTGTGGGAGCAATTATTAGGAAATGGAAGACATACAAGACCACTGATAATCTCCCTCGATCTGGGGCTCCACGCAAGATCTCACCCCGTGGGGTCAAAATGATCACAAGAACGGTGAGCAAAAATCCCAGAACCACACAGGGGGACCTAGTGAATGACCTGCAGAGAGCTGGGACCAAGGTAACAAAGCCTACCATCAGTAACACACTACGCCGCCAGGGACTCAAATCCTGCAGTGCCAGACGTGTCCCCCTGCTTAAGCCAGTACATGTCCAGGCCCGTCTGAAGTTTGCTAGAGTGCATTTGGATGATCCAGAAGAGGATTGGGAGAATGTCATATGGTCAGATGAAACCAAAATAGAACTTTTTGGTAAAAACTCAACTCGTCGTGTTTGGAGGACAAAGAATGCTGAGTTGCATCCAAAGAACACCATACCTACTGTGAAGCATGGGGGTGGAAACATCATGCTTTGGGGCTGTTTTTCTGCAAAGGGACCAGGACGACTGATCCGTGTAAAGGAAAGAATGAATGGGGCCATGTATCGTGAGATTTTGAGTGAAAACCTCCTTCCATCAGCAAGGGCATTGAAGATGAAATGTGGCTGGGTCTTTCAGCATGACAATGATCCCAAACACACCGCCCGGGCAACGAAGGAGTGGCTTCGTAAGAAGCATTTCAAGGTCCTGGAGTGGCCTAGCCAGTCTCCAGATCTCAACCCCATAGAAAATCTTTGGAGGGAGTTGAAAGTCCGTGTTGCCCAGCGACAGCCCCAAAACATCACTGCTCTAGAGGAGATCTGCATCGAGGAATGGGCCAAAATACCAGCAACAGTGTGTGAAAACCTTGTGAAGACTTACAGAAAACGTTTGACCTGTCTTATTGCCAACAAAGGGTATATAACAAAGTATTGAGAAACTTTTGTTATTGACCAAATACTTATTTTCCACCATAATTTGCAAATAAATTCATTAAAAATCCTACAATGTGATTTTCTGGATTTTTTTTTCTCATTTTGTCTGTCATAGTTGACGTGTACCTATGGTGAAAATTACAGGCCTCTCATCTTTTTAAGTGGGAGAACTTGCACAATTGGTGGCTGACTAAATACTTTTTTCCCCCACTGTATGTTAACAAAATGTAGTGCCTTCTACACTGTCCTTGAGGGAGTTATACGTTTTTTTTTTGTCATTTAAAGTTTTGTGTAGTTGTGTTGTCCCCGGAGTTATTTCATTTAGATGTTCTCTGGGCAGAGAAAAAACATATTGTTTCTAAGGGTGCTATTATTCATTATTTAAGCACAACGCTCAGAAGTTGGATAACTTAAGGATATTATAAAAATGTGAATGTTAGGTTTGGCTCTGACAAATGACTGGGCTCATGCTCATGCTTTCTCACAGGAATATGTTAAATCCAGAGGATTGATGCAGAATTAATCATGTGTTTGGTATCAGCCACCTGCACATAAACCTGTGCCACCCAATCTGTCACTGAGGCCCAACCAGCCCCAGAGAAGCTCTGCTGCATTCAGATCTGCATTCCAATGGGCTTCAGCAGCTTGTTTACCTGTGTCCCAAAACAATAATTAATCTCACTGTTAACTATTGGGTGCTCAGCTGAAAGTAGATGGAGGACTTGTCTTCGCTTGAGGTGGAAGCCATTAACTCTGTATTTATTTACCCATATGAAGTAATGAAAATCTGAAAGTAAACCTAATTTTTTGTATCTGGTACCCAGTAATTTCGGTAAAAATTAAATCTTGCGTAATTGCGTCAGATGTTTGATTAAGTTTTAGGGGGAGACGTGTTAGAAAATATACTAAAACGAGGAGTGGAAGCAGCCGGTAGCTCCACCCCCCTTTCTTTGCAAGTTACGGGCAAGTCTATGGGACAAATGTCCCCTTCCGAAATTCGAAAGATGCGAACACCTGCAAAATCGTGATTTGTCCAAATGATCAGTGACGAGAAATCTGCGCACCAGAACAAAGTTCCTTGTTAGTCATCGCATCCCACAGTCTGTTGACAGATTCAATGATGCCCGTTATGTTACATGCGTCTGTCCACGAGAGATTACGTTCCAAGTGACAGCTCTCTGATTTTATTTTCGTAACAAATGTATAGGCTATGTGGTGGTCAAAGTCCTGATGAGTCCTCACTCAAACCCTACTGTCTCTAGTCGTGTCTACACTTGAAACTTACAGTTGAAGTTTACATACACCTTAGCCAAATACATTTAAACTCAGTTTTTCACAATTCCTGACATTTAATCCTAGTAAAAATTCCCTGTCTTAGGTCAGTTAGGATTACCACTTTATTTTAAGAATGTGAAATGTCAGAATAATAGTGGAGAGAATTATTTATTTCAGCTTTTATTTATTTAATCACATTCCCAGTGGGTCAGAAGTTTACATACACTCAATTAGTATTTGGTAGCATTGCCTTTAAATTGTTTAACTTGGGTCAAACGTTTCAGGTAGCCTTCCACAAGCTTCCCACAATAAGTTGGGTGAATTTTGGCCCATTCCTCCTGACAGAGGCTTCCTTGCTCGCACACGCTTTTTCAGTTCTGCCCACACATTTTCTATAGGATTGAGGGCTTTGTGATGGCCACTCCAATACCTTGACGTTGTTGTCCTTAAGCCATTTTGCCACAACTTTGGAAGTGTGCTTGGGGTCATTGTCCATTTGGAAGACACATTTGCGACCAAGCTTTAACTTCCTGACTGATGTCTTGAGATGTTGCTTCAATATATCCTCATAATTTTCCTTCCTCATGATGCCATCTATTTTGTGAAGTGCACCAGTCCCTCCTGCAGCAAAGCACCCCCACAGCATGATGCTGCCACCCCCGTGCTTCACGGTTGGGATGGTGTTCTTCGGCTTGCAAGCGTCCCCCTTTTTCCTCCAAACATAACGATGGTCATTATGGCCAAACAGTTCTATTTTTGTTTCATCAGACCAGAGGACATTTCTCCAAAAAGTACGATCTTTGTCCACATGTGCAGTTGCAAACCGTAGTCTGGCTTTTTTATGGCGGTTTTGGAGCAGTGGCTTCTTCCTTGCTGAGCGGCCTTTCAGGTTATGTCGATATAGGACTCGTGTTACTGTGTATATACACTGCTCAAAAAAATAAAGGGAACACTTAAATAACACAATGTAACTCCAAGTCAATCACACTTCTGTGAAATCAAACTGTCCACTTAGGAAGCAACACTGATTGACAATACATTTCACATGCTGTTGTGCAAATGGAATAGACAACAGGTGGAAATTATAGGCAATTAGCAAGACACCCCCAATAAAGGACTGGTTTTGCAGGTGGTGACCACAGACCACTTCTCAGTTCCTATGCTTCCTGGCTGATGTTTTGGTCACTTTTGAATGCTGGCGGTGCTTTCACTCTAGTGGTAGCATGAGACGGAGTCTACAACCCACACAAGTGGCTCAGGTAGTGCAGCTCATCCAGGATGGCACATCAATGCGAGCTGTGGCAAGAAGGTTTGCTGTGTCTGTCAGCGTAGTGTCCAGAGCATGGAGGCGCTACCAGGAGACAGGCCAGTACATCAGGAGACGTGGAGGAGGCCGTAGGAGGGCAACAACCCAGCAGCAGGACTGCTACCTCCGCCTTTGTGCAAGGAGGAGCAGGAGGAGCACTGCCAGAGCCAAGCAAAATGACCTCCAGCAGGCCACAAATGTGCATGCGTCTGCTCAAACGGTCAGAAACAGACTCCATGAGGTTGGTATGAGGGCCCGACGTCCACAGGTGGGGGTTGTGTTTACAGCCCAACACCGTGCAGGACGTTTGGCATTTGCCAGAGAACACCAAGATTGGCAAATTCGCCACTGGCGCCCTGTGCTCTTCACAGATGAAAGCAGGTTCACACTGAGCACATGTGACAGAGTCTGGAGATGCCGTGGAGAACGTTCTGCTGCCTGCAACATCCTCCAGCATGACCGGTTTGGCGGTGGGTCAGTCATGGTGTGGGGTGGCATTTCTTTGGGGGGCCGCACAGCCCTCCATGTGCTCGCCGGAGGTAGCCTGACTGCTATTAGGTACCGAGATGAGATCCTCAGACCCCTTGTGAGACCATATGCTGGTGCGGTTGGCCCTGGGTTCCTCCTAATGCAAGACAATGCTAGACCTCATGTGGCTGGAGTTTGTCAGCAGTTCCTGCAAGAGGAAGGCATTGATGCTATGGACTGGCCCGCCCGTTCCCCAGACCTGAATCCAATTGAGCACATCTGGGACATCATCCAGGTCCGGTAGGAGATCCATCAGGAGACCATCCGCCACCTCATCAGGAGCATGCCCAGGCGTTGTAGGGAGGTCATACAGGCATGTGGAGGCCACACACACTACTGAGCCTCATTTTGACTTGTTTTAAGGACATTACATCAAAGTTGGATCAGCCTGTAGTGTGGTTTTCCACTTTAATTATGAGGGTGACTCCAAATCCAGACCTCCATGGGTTGATAAATTTGATTTCCATTGATAATTTTTGTGTGATTTTGTTGTCAGCACATTCAACTATGTATATACTTGCGTACTATTGTTTGTACAGATGAACGTGGTACCTTCAGGTGTTTGGAAATTGCTCCGAAGGATGAACCAGACTTGTGGAGGTCTACAATTTTTTTTCTTAGGTCTTGGCGGATTTCTTTTGATTTTCCAATGATGTCAAGCAAAGAGCCACTGAGTTTGAAGGTAGGCCTTGAAATACATCCACAGGTACACCTTCAATTGACTCAAATTATGTCAATTAGCCTATCAGAAGCTTCTAAACCCATTACATTTTTCTGGAATTTTCCAAGCTGGTTAAAGGCACAGTCAACTTAGTGTATGTAAACTTCTGACCCACTGGAATTGTGATACAGTGAATTATAAGTGAAATAATCTGTTTGTAAACAATTGTTGGAAAAATGACTTGTGTCATGCACAAAGTAGATGTCCTAAAAGACTTGGCAAAACTATAGTTTGTTAATAAGAAATTTGTGGAGTGGTTGAAAAACAAGTTTTAATGACTCCAACCTAAGTGTATGTAAACTTCCGACTTCAACTGTACATGCGACTTCTGCTATCAGAATACGAAGCTCGCATTGAAAAGACGAGTCTCGACACACAAAAGTCGCTTTGTGGTCTGATTGAGTTCAGATCTGTCTGACCACTTCAGGAGGTGGTTAGGGATGCATTGAGTGCAGATTTATCCTCAGTCTGGACGCAATCAGGCTACCGAAAGCACATTGTGCTTTCAGCACGCCTCCCACAAGTCCCCAAATAGTGTGTGTTTTGGGACCTAGAGGCACCTTTTTCATTATAACGTTGGAGGAAATACCTTCCTAGCGTGTGGGGAATGCTTTTGCTTGCCTCTTAAATGCTAGCTAATGTTTAGGAAAATGTTTTTTTGTTTGGCTAGAGTTATGCTAACTCGTTTGCAATCCCTTTAGCGTTGCGTGCTAGCTTGCTGGCTAGCAACAGAGGTTAGCTGGTTACTTAGCTATAGTAGTTAGCTACTGCCATCAGCTGTTGTGTTATCATGTTTTGCCTATTCCACCGTTTGTAGAATGCATATTTCAAAATAGTGCGGGAACAGACACAATGTGGACACATTTAAATGTAGACTCATGACATGTTCGGAATTTTATAATCAGAACTCGATTATCAGAATACAAAAGCTGCATAAACTGTCAAGTCTAGAAACAACCTCTGTCCACAATAGGATTGGGAGTCCACTCCATTTAAATTTAGTCAGCTGAAGGGAGTTTAAATTCCACTTTAAGAGTTGAAAATAAATGGCATACTAACCAGGTTTCCAGCCAACCTTTTAATGTGAGTAAAGTGCATATCGGATAAAAAAAATTCACGACATACCTAATAGAAACACCTAATTTATCGGTACAGTTTCAATGTGGACAAAACAAAATACACTAGATAAAGTGGGAGCTTTTTTTGTCTGTAAAATTAACTATGCAATAAATGATGGTGGAAACGCTGTTTATTAGGCTACACATGAAATTAGTTATGATCAACTTCACAGGGTGGTGAAAGTGCATGGTGATGAGCTTGATGCTCCTTTCCAATAAATATTGGGGGTCTTATTCTGGTGACATGATGATCCACGCTTGACTGATTTTTGACAAATAATAATCTCATCTAGGTAGCCTACTAGCATTGTACTGCGAGCTGTTGGCTAGAGCGTTTGTGCCAAGACCAGAGTGGGCACATTTGCTATGTAACGCAAAAAACAATTGGGATAAAACCACCAGTAGAGTTGAAAATGCGATGGAAACCCATTTAATAGGGACCTCATGATACGATATCACAATACTTAGGTGCCGAAACGATATGTATTGCGATTCGGTACATCGATTTTATTGCAATTTGATGTTCCAACATATTGCTCACTATACACTGAATGTACAAAACATTAGGAATAACTTCCTTATATTGAGTTGCACTCCCTTTTGCCCTCAGTCTCAATTAGTCGGGGCATTGACTCTACAAGGTGTCGAAAGCGTTCCACAGGGATGCTGGCCCATGTTGACTTCAATGCTTCCCACAGTTGTGTCAAGGCCTCCTGTAGCTCAGTTGGTAGAGCATGGCGCTTGCAACGCCAGGGTTGTGGGTTTGATTCCCACAGGGGGCCAGTATGAAAAATGTATGCACTCACTAACTGTAAGTCGCTCTGGATAAGAGCGTCTGCTAAATGACTAAAATGTAAAAATGTAAGTTGGCTGGATGTCCTGTGGGTGGTGGACCATTCTTGATACACACGGGAAACTGTTGAGCGTGAAAAACCCAGCAGTGTTGCAGTTCTTGACACACTTAAACCGGTGCGTCTGGTACCTACTACCATACCATGTCCAAAGGCACTTCAATCTTTTGTCTTGCCCATTCACCCTCTGAATGGCACACATACACAATCCATGTCTCAATTGTCTCAAGGCTTAAAAATCCTTCTTTAACCTGTCTCCTCCCCTTCATCAACACTGATTGAAGTGGATTTATAAGGGATCATAGCTTTCACCTGGTCAGTCTGTCATGGAAAGAATAGTTCCTAATGTTTTGTAAACTCAGTGTATGTCTGCTGCATAGAGACAAGAGCATGAGAAAACGAGTTTTGATCAGTCAGAGAAATACACTACCGTTCAAAAGTTTGGGGTCACTTAGAAATGTCCTTGTTTTTGAAAGAAAATATTTTTTTTTGTCCATTAAAATAACACCAAATGATCAGAAATACAGTGTAGACATTGTTAATGTTGTAAATGGCTATTGTAGCTGGAAACGGCTGATTTTTAATGGAATATCTACATAGGCGTACAGAGGCCCATTATTAGCAACCATCAGTCCTGTGTTCCAATGGCACGTTGTGTTTGCTAATCCAAGTTTATCATTTAAAAAAGCTAATTGATCATTAGAAAACCCTTTTGCAATTATGTTAGCACAGCTGAAAACTGTTGTGCTGATTAAAGAAGCAATAAAACTGGCCTTCTTGAGACTAGTTGAGTATCTGGAGCATCAGCAATTGTGGGTTCGATTACAGGCTCAAAATGGCCAGAAACAAAGAACTTTCTTCTGAAACTCGTCAGGAAAGGTGAGGAGGAAAGGGAGTTATTGTGTTTGCAAAGCAAGAAATATGTTTGTAAAATGTGCTGTGTTAATCTGGAAAGAAAGTACCATTCTGTATTTTCAAAACACATCTTTTGTTTGTGACTTACTGCTAATATATATTAAACATTTTGATAGAAATCAATCTCCATACGCAATTTCTACTTAAACCTTTTGCCCTTTGATATTTTAAGTAGAAATTGTGCACCAAAATTGAATTTTCAAAGCCTGTTATATTTAATGAAGTGCCCTTTAATTTAGTCCACAGAGAATTCAATAAATGAATAAAGACTTGAGCGTTTTGACATGTCCCTCTGTGCACCCTCTGTGACTTCTTGGAAGATTTTAACCCCAAAATGTCTCGGAAGTTTTCACCATCATTGTAAAGCCCTAATTATTTTGTTGCTTTGACAAAGTCATTTCTGAAGATTATTATTTATTTCGTATGATTAGTGAATCATTTACGT
Organism: Coregonus lavaretus; assembly: GCF_964263955.1. Classification (NCBI taxonomy): domain Eukaryota; kingdom Metazoa; phylum Chordata; class Actinopteri; order Salmoniformes; family Salmonidae; genus Coregonus; species Coregonus lavaretus. The sequence goes on from NC_140002.1 coordinate 19,687,563, forward strand.
CTGTCCCTCCATTTTAAGGTCAACCATGTTACGTGAACTGAACTTTCGTTTTAAAATGGTGAAACTATTAGTATAAAAGCAGCTGAGCTTGTTCTACTATTTTTGTCAATTTTCTGGTGTTTTGAGGTGGGAAACTGAGTGGGTTGAGCATAACACGTCAACCCTGTTACCGATAGATAGACAGGCTATAATTTTTTTAACAAGAGAAAAACATTTGAAGCTTGCGTTCAATTGACACTCCCTGTTGCACACAAACTTCCATTCACCCTGTCATGAGGGGATTTATGGCTGATTTAGATGAAATCGTCAACCCTGTTACGGTCAACCTTTTTACTTTATTTGGCACTTAATAGGCACTTACTATAGTCATTTTTGTATTTAACCTCTTGAGATGGGAAAACTTGTTTTTTTCTAAAGTTCAACATGTGCTCTTTATGACAATGTTCAAATTAGGTGAAATCAAACGTTTTTTTGACCAAGTTACACTTCTCAAAAGGCACCGAATTGGTGGAACAGTAGCCGGAGACTGCTCAAACTCTTCTCACCCCTCCAGTACCCTGCGACCATCCTCATGGGTTTAAGACTTTTATGAACTCCACTGCTGCGGACTCTGCTGGTCTTCAGAAGCAAGGGATTTGAAAGATTTGTTACAAAAGAGCTTTGGTGCCTTGAAAGGAGGAGGTTGACTTTCAAAGCAATAGATTGTAACAAATAATAATAATTTAACGGCCTCTCTCATGTAGGCTTTGTCCCAGTGATAACATTGACATTGACTCCTGGCATAACAAGTCATGGCAATAATCCATACGCTTCTGTCAACTGAGGTGACTGTCCTCAAACTAAAATGCTAACGCTTACCATGGAGTTATTTCAGTTACCATGTGTTTGAAGTTGGTTGGTTGATGATTTTATGCATATACTTTATGTTGATTTTATGTACTTTATGTGAAGTGCTTCCCAATATGTTACACAGTGCAGTCATGTAAAGAATATTTCATATACAAATCTGTAAGTCTTTGGAGACCCTTATCGTCACACAGACCAGTGCACAAACATAAACATTTTGATACTGGCCCTACCGAGGCCAGTTAGCACATTTAGCTCGCTGACATTTGAGCGAATCTGAATAAAACACCAATGAGAGCAGATGGACCCCCACTCCCATGCTTTTAAATAGACATCTCCTAAGACCAAGATTTATCAAACAAAGCCCCCACTTCGGACAGATGGCATTTTGCTCGTCTCACTTCCACCCAAGAGAAGTGTATTATTGTGATGTCATGCCAAGAAAGCCACAATGCCCGGACTCTCTGCATCAGAAATTGAAGTTGGAAGAGGTAACCGCTCTTTGTTGCCATTTAAAAGTCAGCTTTGCAGAGAATATGGCAGCTGCCCAGTGATGGCCAATCCAAAGTGTTTCTCTGCTCCCCCTGGAATGGTTATATCCGACTGAGTCAGAGATGCCTGGAAAGCAGCTGTTGTCATCCATTTCAGGAGGCCGTCCACAGGTTCAAGATGGCAGCTGTCATGTCCATTCTTTCCCCAGTCTCACTTGGGGATACCTCGCATAGCAAGCATATGCAAATGCAGGTGTGTGGATGCAGCGATTAATCATCCAATCGATGCCTCGGCACTGGTGTAGGGAAGAGGTATCCATCCCACCCCTTGACAGCCTGTTCTCAATGGACCTGGTGGTGCTTAGTTATCACATCTATTTGGTATCTGAACCGAAGCTACTATTTATTGTTGTCTAATGAGTGTCTTTCAATCTATACCCAAAAGCCCATCTCTTAATAAGTGTTATTTTTAAGCACAGCATATTAAGTATTGTTTATTACTTGGCTTGACCGACCAAGGAACAGATTCTAGTTTTGTTTATTGTTTTGGTGTCCAGATGGAAACTAATGTTATCTAATGAGCTGTATCAACTCAAGGATTTTCAGATGTGTTCACTTCCTAGCCTCATAACCTTCACAATATTATCTATAAACCCTCTTTTATTTAGCATAATATTGTGCATTTTTGAATCCCGGAAAGCCTTTTAGGTCTTACTTTTATATAAAACCGATGTGAAATGCAGGGGGGGAGATCTGCATGCACCAATGAGTGCAGACCGCCTAATGTCTGACAGGTTTGTAATAAATGTTCCCTCCCTGCTGCCTGATACTGCTTTCAACATTTTCCGGAGTTAGACTTTCAGAGATGAAGCTCTAAATGAGAATCCTTCACCAGAGGCCTGAAGAGATTTGATAAAAGTCCACCAGGGAGAGTGAGCTGTGGTGTCATGCTAAATACTAACTTGCTCTCATCTCATCAATCTGTCCACCTGTCTCTCTTATTGCTCCCACTTTGGGATTTCAATCTGACGTGGCCACACTTTGTAAGTGTTTTTTGCATAGTTGTTGGCCCAATTTTGATACAGAGCCCATACATGAATCAGCAAATTCCTTAATTGAATTGGAATATGGTCCTACCTCAACCCTGTGTAGCTCTGAACTACTCAACTCCCCATGAACAGAATTTGAATCCATCTTTTTTTCTTTCAAGATTGTATCAATGACCTTGTTCCACCTTCAATAATAATTCCTTGTCCTGCCTCTTTAAATGGTAGGAAGCATAAAATCAAATCAAATGTATTTATAAAGCCCTTTTTACATCAGCAGATGTAACAAAGTGCTTATTCAGAAACCGAGCCTAAAACACAAGGCAGCAAGCAATGCAGATGTAGAAGCATGAGTTTTTACTCACTAATGTAACAACACAGTGTGGTCAAAGACTTAACTTAGTTGTAGCCACGATCTGGTTACCTATAAGTACAAACATAGTTATGTTTTTGGGTTATTACATATTAACTTATTTCCAGATATCTTCTAAACTACCCACAATGCACTATTTCTCAACGTCGTATGGAGGATCTACTCTCTGCTACAGAGTTCATATGCTAGCTCAGTAGCTAGCTCAAGCTGGCTAACTTTAGCCACTAGCCATGCTAGCATGTAATTACATTCCAGACCAAGTGTTGGCGGTGGTGAGCTGCTACAATCCACCAATCACAGGAAGTGTGATGTAAACAAGAAGCAGATGGGGAACGTGCGGCCATGCAGCATGCTCTTCACTGACTTTGTGGGAACTCGTTAGCACAGCAGGCTCTGGTGCCTTCTTCCCGTGGGCTCAAAACGAGAGAAAATTATACCTGCTTGCTCTAATTTTGTAGTACCTCATCTGTTCTCCTTTTTGTTTTGTCAACTTTTTGGCATGTTCTCTTTGAAGTAGGCTACGGGAGTTTTGTAACTTCATCCACCTTGGCTTAGTGCTAGTGCCCTAGCTGACGGAGATCTGGAATCTATTTGGGATTTCCCCAACTCTTCATCGGCCGGTGACGTGCCCACCTCCCCCTGGCTTTATTAGAGAACTCAGCCTGCACGCTTTTAAACATTTTACCATCGGATGGGCCCCAGCCATCAATCTGTAAGGCTCTGTTCTCTTTGCTTTGATCTGTGGTTATATTTTAGTTAGGGCTGACCCCAATTAGTCGACTGGTCGATTGTTTGGTTGTAAGGTTGTTGGTCGACCGAGAGTTTTATTTTTACTATTTTCTACATTGTAGAATAATAGTGAAGACATCAAAACTATGAAATAACACACATGGAATCATGTAGTAACCAAAAAAGTGTTAAACAAATCAAAATATATTTTATATTTGAGATTCTTCAAATAGCCACCCTTTGCCTTGATGACAGCTTTGCACACTCTTGGCATTCTCTCAACCAGCTTCACCTGGAATGCTTTTCCAACAGTCTTGAAGGAGTTCCCACATATGCTGAACACTTGTTGGCTGCTTTTCCTTCACTCTGCACTCTGCGGTCCCAAACCATCTCAATTTGGGTGAGGTCAGGGGATTGTGGAGGCCAGGTCATCTGATGCAGCACTCCATCACTTTCCTTCTTTGTAAAATAGCCCTTACACAGCCTGGAGGTGTGTTGGATCAAATCAAATCAAATTGTATTTGTCACATACACGTGTTTAGCAGATGTTATAGCGGGTGTAGCGAAATGCTTGTGCTTCTAGCGCCGACAGTGCAGTAATATCTAACAATTTCACAACATATACCCAATACACACAAAACTAGTAAGGAATGGAATTTAAGAATATATACATATATGGACAAGCAATGACAGAGCGGCATGGACTAAGATATTGTAGAATAGAATACAGTATATACATATGAGATGAGTAGTGCAAGATATGTAAACATTATTAAAGTGACTAGTGTTCCATTTCTTAAAGTGGCCAGTGATTTCAATGGGCAGCAGCATACTCTAATGTGCTAGTGATGGCTATTTAACAGTCTGATGGCCTTGAGATAGAAGCTGTTTTTCATTCTCTCGGTCTCAGCTTTGATGCACCTGTACTGACCTCGCCTTCTGGATGATAGCGGGGTGAACAGGCAGTGGCTCAGGTGGTTGATGTCCTTGATTATATTTTTGGCCTTCCTGTGACATCGGGTGCTGTATGTGTCATTGTCCTGTTGAAAAACAAATAATAGTCCCACTAAGCCCAAACCAGATGGGATGGCGTATCGCTGCAGAATGCTGTGGTAGCCATGCTGGTTAAGTGTGCCTTGAATTCTGAATAAATCACAGACAGTGTCACCAGCAAAGCACCCCCACACCATAACACCTCCTCCTCCATGCTTTACGGTGGGAAATACACATACGGAGATCATCCGTACACCCACACCGCGTCTCACAAAGACTCGGCGGTTGGAACCAAAGATCTCCAATTTGGACTCCAGACCAAAGGGCACATTTCCACCGGTCTAATGTCCATTGCTTGTGTTTCTTGACCCAAGCAAGTCTCTTCTTCTTATTGGTGTCCTTTAGTAGTGGTGTCTTTGCAGCAATTCGACCATGAAGGCCTGATTTCACACAGTCTCCTCTGAACAGTTGATGTTAAGATGTGTCTGTTACTTGAACTTGGTAGCATTTATTTGGGCTGCAATTTCTGAGGCTGGTAACTCTAATGAACTCTGGTCTTCCAGTCCAGTGGCGGTCCTCGTGAGAGCCAGTTTCATCATAGCGCTTGATGGTTTTTGCGACTGCACTTGAAGAAACTTTCAAAGTTCTTGAAATATTCCGTAATGACTGACCTTCATGTTTTAAAGTAATGGACTGTCGTTTATCTTTGCTTATTTGAGCTGTTCTTGCCATAATATGGACTTTTACCAAATAGGGCTGTCTTCTGTATACCCCCCCACCTTGTCACAACACAACTGATTGGCTCAAACGCATTAAGAAGGAAAGAAATTCCACAAATTAACTTTTAAGAAGGCACACCTGTTTATTGAAATGCATTCCAGGTGACTACCTCATGAAGCTGGTTGAGAGAATGCCAAGAGTGTGCAAATCTGTCAAGGCAAAGGGTAGCTATTTGAAAAATCTCAAATATACAATATATTTTGATTTTAACACTATTCTTGGTTACTACATGATTTAATGTGTTATTTCATGGCTTTGATGTCTTCACTATTATTCTACAATGTAGAAACTAGGTGTTCTAAAACTTTTGACCGGTAGTGTGTGTATATAAACTCAGCAAAAAAAGAAACGTCCTCACTGTCAACTGCATTTATTTTCAGCAAACTTAACATGTGTAAATATTTGTATGAACATAACAAGATTCAACAACTGAGACATAAACTGAACAAGTTTCACAGACATGTGACTAACAGAAATTGAATAATGTGTCCCTGAACAAAGGGGGAGTCAAAATCAAAAGTAACAGTCAGTATCTGGTGTGGCCACCAGCTGCATTCAGTCCTGCAGTGCATCTCCTCCTCATGGACTGCACCAGATTTGCCAGTTCTTGCTGTGAGATGTTACCCCACTCTTCCACCAAGGCACCTGCAAGTTCCCAGACATTTCTGGGGGGAATGGCCCTTGCCCTCACCCTCCGATCCAACAGGTCCCAGACGTGCTCAATAGGATTGAGATCCGGGCTCTAAGGCTAGCCATGGCAGAACACTGACATTCCTGTCTTGCAGGAAATCCCGCACAGAACGAGCAGTATGGCTGGTGGCATTGTCATGCTGGAGGGTCATGTCAGGATGAGCCTGCAGGAAGGGTACCACATGAGGGAGGAGGATGTCTTCCCTGTAACGCACAGCGTTGAGATTGCCTGCAATGAGAACAAGCTCAGTATGATGATGCTGTGACACACCGCCCCAGACCCTCCACCTCCAAATCGATCCCGCTCCAGAGTACAGGCCTCGGTGTAACGCTCATTCCTTCGACGATAAACGTGAATCCGACCATCACCCCTGGTGAGACAAAACCACAACTCGTCAGTGAAGAGCCCTTTTTGCCAGTCCTGTCTGGTCCTGCGACAGTGGGTTTGTGCCCATAGGCAACGTTGTTGCCGGTTAAGTCTGGTGAGGACCTGCCTTACAACAGGCCTACAAGCCCTCAGTCTAGCCTCTCTCAGCCTATTGCGGAAAGTCTGAGCACTGATGGAGGGATTGTGCGTTCCTGGTGTAACTCGGGCAGTTGTTGTTGCCATCCTGTACCTGTCCCGCAGGTGTGATGTTCGGATGTACCGATCCTGTGCAGGTGGTGTTACACGTGGTCTGCCACTGCGAGGGCAATGAGCTGTCCGTCCTGTCTCCCTGTAGCACCGTCTTAGGCGTCTCACAGTACGGACATTGCAATTTATTGCCCTGGCCACATCTGCAGTCCTCATGCCTCCTTGCAGCATGCCTAAGGCACGTTCACGCAGATGAGCAGGGACCCTGGGCATCTTTCTTTTGGTGTTTTTCAGAGTCAGTAGAAAGGCCTCTTTAGTGTCCTAAGTTTTCATAACTGTGACCTTAATTGCCTACCGTCTGTAAGCTGTTAGTGTCTTAACGACTGTTCCACAGGTGCATGTTCATTAATTGTTTATGGTTCATTGAACAAGCATGGGAAACAGTGTTTAAACCCTTTACAATGAAGATCTGTGAAGTTATTTGGATTTTTACGAATTATCTTTGAAAGACAGGGTCCTGAAAAAGGGACGTTTATATGTGCCCATCTCAGTGAACTAATCCATTGCGGAGGCCTAGACTAAAAGCCAATTTATGCTTGATTCGAAAATGTGGTCGGAGGCTCCAAATTTTGTAACAATGCGGAGGGCTCTGTATAGCTCCACATTGACATGATTGATTGAGGGTAGGTGGGGGTGGTACATCCTGTATAAACACAAACTCACTTCCTTGACAACAGCTCTGCACTGCTCCACAAAGCGCAAGAAGTATGAATGCCCTTACTTCTGCTGAGGCCATTCTTGCCCTGACTTCTGTAGAGGCCATTTCACCATAAATGCTGCTTGGCCAATGCAGACGTCAGATTGACCATGTGCCTAGATGCACAATGCACTTCTCTCTCCAGAATGTGCTCTCTCCCGCCATAACTTCATTGTGTGAATTGTTTGCGTTTGATTGTTAGTGTATATCAATTCCCCAGTACATATATCACCAGTAGTACATTAACCGTTAATTCCTGTAATTTCTAATCTACAATGTTTGTTACTTTGGTTATGGTCATTTATTTTAATGCATTCAATATTATTATTCCAGTCTTCCTATTGTCATAGTCGGAGTGGGCACATTGTTTGCAGAGTACACAACCTAAGCTACACTTGCGAGAAACAAGTTTTAGTTTATTTAATTCAATTGATGAGTTCTGTCAATTTAGTCATTGTCTTTTGTTTGTAGTGCTCCTGTCAATGTTGAGGAAGGACGCGCACGCATAGAAGTAGGTGTATAGGCTACCTGGCCTGCGCGCAAATGTAGGCATATCAATGTGACTGTTTGGGGATCTGATATTATTTCTGATTGGTTTAACGCACCACCACTAATGACCTGTGGAGCTTCTCAAAGTAACGTTTTCTTCACCTCAAACAGCAAGCAAACGACATCTGTTTTTATATCCATTGAGAATTACAATAGGTCCTAAATGTATTTGAAAAATCTTTCCAGCTCTCTCCCTTTCGATAACCACTCAGCGTGAAAGGGGAAAATGTCATGCTCTGATCCCGTGGAAATGTCATAAAATAGGCTTCTTATCAGTGCTTGACTTGGATTTAAATAGGTTCCGGTACTCATTTTGGGTGCTGGTACTGTTTATATTTAGGTGCAGGAGCTCCACAATACTTTTGAGCTAATATTCTATAAGAGGAGCTCCGGTGAGCTCCTGCCCAAGTCGAGCACTGATCCCTTGCGCAAATAGCCTACAGCTGTATCTGTCCTGAGCTCACTGGCGCTAGAAACTCTGAGGGCCCAGAATATTTTATATATTGTTGCAAGTTTGCTAGCTTGAGCTTTGGGCAGGACCAAGTTAATAGTTGATACAATGTTTCAAGTTCCTTGCAGACAGGCCATGTGTAGCCAATGTGATTTATAGGATATTTATTTTTATCAGGATATTTTGATTAACCACGTGACTGATTTTGAGATACAAAGACGTTATTATAAATTAAATTACTGTTTTACGAAAATGTGCATATTAAAACCATAACTGGCACGCAGATCGGTAGAAATGGTAAGATAAATTGTCTTTCCACAGGTTACCGACTCGTCGTGTAGCCTATTACCGGCAACTTCGGGAGAGTAATGGCAGAATCTGCGAAAGCCAGCAGGAGCGTGAGGAGAATAGTTGGGTCAGGTTTTTTCTTTTTTCTTGACGTTTCAGCCTTCAATGGCCTAATGAATAATCACCAAGGGAATGGGCATGGGGAAGACAATTAGGGAGAACTCTCTTCAGCTGGTGGTGCTAATGAGAGACAGTGTGGTAGACCATACAGGTTGGTACTCAGGGTGTGGTGTGCTGTGGTCAATGTCTTCACCTTGTGATGAAATACAGACATGAAACCAGTAAACAATAATTGGAAAACTGGACAAGCTTTTTTCCAACTACAGTAGGTGTAATCGATATACAACCACTACCATACAATACATGTTGAATATGTTTGGTAATGAAAATAAATTACAGGGCTAAGCAAAGCTAGGGATAGCTTGCTGGCAAAGATAATAAAGAGAACTGCATATAGCTAGCATTCTTTGATAAATGGTTAGATGGCGTTGTTTCTCCAAAACATTGATTTACTTGAATGTAGCTGTAAGCTACTGTAGGTGTTGATAGCAACTGGCTGACTCATGTAGTGCTAACGTAACGTTAGCAGACTGGTAGGGTTAAAGTTAGTAGGCTAGTAGGGCTAACGTTAGCAGGCTAGTTGGCTAGCAACCTTGCAAGTTGATTTGTAACAATAAATTCATAAGTATTTGCTTTTAAGTCGGCTGGAAATTAAATTGAAACCAATAGACATGGGTGCAAGCGATTTGTTTAATTTGAAGTTATAGATTTGAAGTTATTTCTGTTGGAGTTTACATTTATAAGGAATAGTCTGGCTTGCTGGGTTCTCCATATTACATCACCCCCGAAAATTAAAAAAATCAGACATGGCTTCGGCATTCTTCGGAATTCTGATCAGTTTTATGTAATAACTAAAAAAATTGAAAAGTGAGGTGTAACTTTGCATTGAAACTTTGTATGTGTATACTAATGCAAATCCATATGTTACATGTGGTTACGTTTATGCTACCTACCCTTTAATAAAGGTTGACGTAACGAGGCTCCAGCAGCGTAACCGTAACATACTGTACAATGCAAATTAATAGGCTGAAATTCTGATCCCTGGATGATGAACTCACTGTAGGTTAGCGTGCCCTTAATGTATGCCCAGTATTCCGGCGTTTTAAAGCGTCACATACATTTGATGGTCTCCTAAATGTTAAGTGATTACAGCATTTATTTAAATATTTATAGGCAATAGCTCTTACTGAAGCCATTCTAAGCTGGCACCAGGCATGGATTCTGCGTGTGTGTGTAGACTGTCAGACATCTTAAACCATCATGACATCCCAGCTTGGCTTCCTGAACTCGTTAGGAACTCTCCTTTCTTCTCATATTAATATTGCCTGTCTATGACAGTGATTTTTGTTTCAAATCTATGAATTATTTTAGATTCGATTATAAAGCTGCCTATAAATGTGCTAGAGTGACAAAACCACTCTCTCCTGCTGTGCTACGATGTCAGGTTTGCAGGCATGTGCTTTGTCGGGCTGTGACGTAGGGTTCAGCCAGGAGTTGATAGACGGTCGGAAAAGCAAATTAAATGGTAGGAGGGACATCCCAGCTTCAAGTGGTGTCAGATTTCACATCCTACGTCACACAGGCGGAAGAGATATACTCCTGTGTCTGTGAGAACCATGGCTACCACTCAATGCAAGCCATTTCGATCTACGGTGTCCACAGATTGATAACTAAGTGCAAAATGTCAGTCGGTACCAGAACCACGCAGGTCCCCTAAACGGGACTTTACATCTAAGAGTTAATGTAGTGGTGCCTTGAAAAGCTCTGAGGTACAGTGCATTTGGAAAGTGTTCAGACCCCTTGACTTGTTCCACATTTTGTTACGTTACAGCCTTATTCTAAAATTGATTAAATATTATTTACACCCAATACCCCATAATGACAAAGCGAAAACAGGTTTTTAAAAATGTTAGCAAAAAAAAAAACGAAATACCTTATTTACATCAGTATTCAGACCCTGATATGAGATTCGAAATTGAGCTCAGGTGCATCCTGTTTCCATTGATCATCCTTGAGATGTTTCTACAACTGGATTGGAGTCCATCTGTGGTAAATTCTATTTATTGGACAGGGTCTGGAAAGGCACACACCTGTCTATATAAGGTCCCACAGTTGACAGTGCATGTCAGAGCAAAAACCAAGCCATGAGGTCGAAGGAATTGCCGTAGAGCTCTGAGACAGGATTGTGTCGAGGCACAGATCTGGGAAAGGGTTCCAAAAAAATTCTGCAATATTGAAGGTCCCCAAGAACACAGTGGCCTCCATCATTCTTAAATGGAAGAAGGTTGGAACCACCAAGACTCTTCCTAGAGCTGGCCTCCAGGCCAAAGTGAGCAATTGGGGGAGAAGGGCCTTGGTCAAGGAGGTAACCAAGAACCCAATGGTCACTCTGACAGAGCTCCAGAGTTCCTCTGTGGAGCTGGGAGAACCTTCAAGAAGGACAACCATCTCTGCAGCACTCCACCAATCAGGCCTTATAGCCCCATACCCAAGAAGACTTGAGGCTGTAGTCACTGCCAAAGGTGCTTCAACAAAGTACTGAGAAAAGGGTCTGAATGCTTATGTAAATGTGATATTTCAGTTTTATTTGTAGTAAATGTGCAAACATTTCTAAAAACCTGTTTTTGCTTTGTCATTATGGGGTATTGTGTGTAGATTGAGGGGGGGGGGGGGGGGAACAATTTTATCAATTTTAGAATAAGGCTGTAGCGTAACAAAATGTGGAAAACGTCAAGGGGTCTGAATACTTTCCAAATGCGCTGTATAATATTAAATATCTTGTTTCAATCAATACATGGCATGCCATATACTGTCGAATGTTAGCACATTTCCAACTAAAGGTGCTCTGAGTATTTTATTGCAACTATTGTCAGTTATTTTCCACACAGTATCTGTAATATGCCTAAAAGGGTTTTCAGTTTCTAAGGAAACACTGGCTCCTCGCTCAGCTAAATTAGGCATCCTTGTCATAATGAGTCCAGAAGTCTCCCTAGTGGGGGCTGAAATGGCACTAACTGTGGCTGTATTGAACATCTGAGACTATACTGAAGATAATGAGATGAGACCACGCACAGGCCTGCATGGTGGTGTGGCATTATGCTGCCAATTCATCAGTAGATTTAGTTTATGATACTGTCAGCTTTGTTTTTTTGTAATTACTAATCTATTGGGCAAAGTGAGTGAAATGATGCATGTTTGCTGTTAATCTGTAGATAATGATCAGGTTAGAAAAAAATACAGTACTCACCTGATTTCAAGAACTAGTGTTGGGACCCACTGGTATTGTGTTTGAGTCTCATTGAGTACTCCCTGCTCTCTATCAGGGGTTGGATTTCTTTCAATCACCCTGATGTCAGCATGAGGCAGGGCGAACTCTTGTTTTTATTCTGTTCACATGGACAGGATTGTTCTTACCGCAAGTCTCTGTCAGCAGAATTCCAAATGAATCGCACAAAAGCCAGGTTTCCAGAAAGGATTGGTTTACAGCACGTACAGACATTGAATCTCTCTCCCTGCACGGCAAGACTAGCAGCGGGAAATGGCAGCTAATACTAAAGTGTTCTAATATTAGATATAGATTAGATTTCCTCCCTAGCTTCAAGAATTACTACAATGTACCCGCTTCTTCCTTCACCTCCCCCATTTTGTCGGCTCTGGGTAGTAAATGGGTATAGGAGTTGAGATGAGGATATAGGAGTAGATAGTGGAGCAAGGAAGATAAAACAAAAAATGATCGACACTGATCACTTATCGCAGGCAGCTTGTTCATATCGTTCATTACGATAAGTAGCCTATACTAGAGAAATGTGAAGTTTGAAATGAAATAAGTTTGCTAATATGGGTGACTGTTAATGAGACAATTGATGGCTACAACCATCAAACTAGTAGTAGAAGTTGAAAGGATAAAAACAAAACAAAAATGGTGCACATTAATGTTCTAAACTTCTATTTATCGTTATCGCATCAATTCAGGCACGTTGTTTCAATATGGATATTGGTCCATATCGCCCAGCTTTAGTATATAGGCTCTAACATACTGTAGGAAGAGTGAAATACTATGGCATACTGTGTCTGTATTAAGCCTACATATGCGGCCTGGCTATTGCTTCAATGTCATTCACTAAGCTTAGAACTCTGCCTTTCATTCTACTTCATGTGTATATCTCTTAATTAAATCAGCAAAGTGCATTGAACTATTTACTTAGCTGCGCTCTATACTGAGTATACCAAACATTAGGAACACCTTCCTAATATTGAGTTGCCCTTTTTTTTTTGCCTCATGTTGACCCAGCAGCATTGCTGTTCTTGACACAAACCGGTGCGCCTGGCACCTACTACCCACACCCCGTTCAAAGGCACTTCAATCTTATGTCTTGCCCATTCACCCTCTGGCACACATAAACAATCCGTGTCTCAATTGTCTCAAGGCTTAAACATCATTCTTTAACCTGTCTCCTCCCCTTCATCTACACTGATTTGAAGTGGATTTAACAAGTGATCAATAAGGGATCATAGCTTTCACCTGGTCAGTCTGTCATGGAAAGAACAGGTGTCCTTAATTTTTTGGACACTGTGCATAACCACCAGAATGTAGGAAAATCCATACTGCAGGTTCTGTTTGGAAAGCTATGAAAGGGGTAGAGTGCATTGCTATAGCTAACTCTTTCATCTGCAACGTTTCGTGCTCATGACCCTCTCTGTTTTCTGCGGTAGCCTCTGGAGTGACGCCATTTACCCAATTTGAAGTAACAGTCATACCTTTTGACCTTATTCAATTTCAAACATTCTGTGGGGGAGGTCTCATTCTCACATATCAGATGATCTGAGAAAGTCCATCGAATTGTTAAAAACAGCAATGTTCTCCTCTCTTTCTTCATGGTTTTCCGGAAGCCGTTAAGTCTGACTTGTCTGTGTGGGACGAATAAGGCTTGTTGAACACTGAGATTAGAGACATGGATTCAGATATGTGGAACAAATGGGACCCTCTCATTATAGCTGTCCATAGAGAAATCTACCACAGCCGTGTTGGTCCCAGATTCTTTTATAAGATGGGGGCTCTGTGGGTCTGAGAACCCAAGCTCATTAACAAGTGCGTTCCACTGGGCAGTTTCATCCATTTTAAGTATATCAATTATTTCTCTCTCCTCTTGGTACCTCCCCTCTCATTCCCTGCTTGGATTAAAAATCACACAGTAAAACTCCCTAGAACTTCCACTTGTTTTATTTGTAGCTTTTATTGTCTGGCATATATGCATATACAGTGAGGGGAAAAAAGTATTTGATCCCCTGCTGATTTGGTACGTTTGCCCACTGACAAAGAAATGATCAGTCTATAATTTTAATGGTAGGTTTATTTGAACAGTGAGAGACAGAATAACAACAAAAAAATCCAGAAAAACACATGTAAAAAATGTAATAAATTGATTTGCATTTTAATGAGGAAAATAAGTATTTGACCCCCTCTCAATCAGAAAGATTTCTGGCTCACAGGTGTCTTTTATACAGGTAACGAGCTGAGATTAGGAGCACACATTCCAAACTCTCCACCATGGCCAAGACCAAAGAGCTCCAAGGATGTCAGGGACAAGATTGTAGACCTACACAAGGCTGGAATGGGCTACAAGACCATCGCCAAGCAGCTTGGTGAGAAGGTGACAACAGTTGGTGCGATTTATTCGCAAATGGAAGAAACACAAAATAACTGTCAATCTCCCTCGGCCTGGGGCTCCATGCAAGATCTCACCTCGTGGAGTTGCAATGATCATGAGAACGGTGAGGAATCAGCCCAGAACTACACGGGAGGATCTTGTCAATGATCTCAAGGCAGCTGGGATCATAGTCACCAAGAAAACAATTGGTAACACACTACGTTGTGAAGGACTGAAATCCTGCAGCGCCTGCAAGGTCCCCCTGCTCAAGAAAGCACATACACAGGCCCGTCTGAAGTTTACCAATGAACATCTGAATGATTCAGAGGAGAACTGGGTGAAAGTGTTGTGGTCAGATGAGACCAAAATGGAGCTCTTTGGCATCAACTCAACTCGCCGTGTTTGGAGGAGGAGGAATGCTGCCTATGACCCCAAGAACACCATCCCCACCATTGAACATGGAGGTGGAAACATTATGCTTTGGGGGTGTTTTTCTGCTGAGGGGACAGGACAACTTCACCGCATCAAAGGGACGATGGACGGGGCCATGTACTGTCAATTCTTGGGTGAGAACCTCCTTCCTTCAGCCAGGGCATTGAAAATGGGTCGTGGATGGGTATTCCAGCATGACAATGACCCAAAACACACGGCCAAGGCAACAAAGGAGTGGCTCAAGAAGAAGCACATTAAGGTCCTGGAGTGGCCTAGCCAGTCTCCAGACCATAATACCATAGAAAATCTGTGGAGGGAGCTGAAGGTTCGAGTTGCCAAACGTCAGCCTCGAAACCTTAATGACTTGGAGAAGATCTGCAAAGAGGAGTGGGACAAAATCCCTCCTGAGATGTGTGCAAACCTGGTGGCCAACTACAAGAAATGTCTGACCTCTGTGATTGCCAACAAGGGTTTTGCCAACAAGTACTAAGTCATGTTTTGCAGAGGGGTCAAATACTTATTTCCCTCATTAAAATGCAAATCAATTTATAACATTTTTGACATGCGTTTTTCTGGATTTTTTTGTTGTTATTCTGTCTCTCACTGTTCAAATAAACCTACCATTAAAATTATAGACTGATCATTTCTTTGTCAGTGGGCAAACGTACAAAATCAGCAGGGGATCAAATACTTTTTTCCCTCACTGTAGGTTACATTGTGTGAGGGAGATCCACAGGTTATTAGTGACACACACGAGCAGAGTGGTTCGGTCCTTACGATGCTCGCATTACTAGGGTTACCTTTCTGCCTGTCTCTGTAAACCTCAATATCCAGCTGCGTTTATCTTTCCCCTATTCCTTTAACCTACTCCTGCACCAGGCAGTTTGAGTTTTCTTATCTTATACTGCTTTAACCTTCCAGATATTTGTATCCCTCTGGCTTTCACTGTGAATACATTTTCATCCTATTATTTCTGTCCGCCCCCCAGCAGTATTGCTACTTTCCAGCTTCAGACTTAGTATTGTTGCTGATTTCATATAGGGGTGTGATTTTGGTGTGGTTTGGCAAGCTTTCTCCTCATGAAAGATGGCATCCAGTAATTGGATACACTAACATCGGTACTCATACATTACTGTGTATGGGGAATTTGTTTCTCCTCCTCACCATGTTAGTTCATCTATTTTATTGATTGCATTGCCAATGTCAACTGAAGCTATTGACATCGCACACAACTTGTGTGATGTTCCTATCTTACCCCCACTCACCATTTACATCTGTACCTTTTGATGTGTAAATTATTCGGTCAGTAAGACCTTTTTCAAGACAGCCGGTGCATCATTCATCGGGTTTCATATAGTCTTCACACAATTGGTTGATTTGCTTATTGAATCCAACACCTGAGGTATTTGAAGTAACAGTGTATTTTGTCCCGTTGTGTTTGTCCCAGGAGCAGAAGTCAGGTGAGGAGGATGAGAATGATGAAGAGGAGGTGGTAGCGTACCTGGACGGTGCCGATGGAGAGGAGTTTGACCCCAGCACGCTGCCCGACCCGGACAAACTATGCTCCGACTCAGAGGAAGAAGATGACCAGAGCAGGTAAAAACTATAGGCTACTGTACCAGCTAGTTTTTAGGCTGAAACTGAATGTATGATAGACTAAAGGCTCCAGCCAGAGCATTTAAAATCACTTGACAATGCAGCCCCTACCCATAAGGATTTTGTGACTAGTAGATCTGAAAGAACAGGCATCAATTCGACCAAGCCTAGATGTCTGGAATTCACTGTTACATGTCCAATCTTTTCAAAGCTACCAGACAGAATCGAGAAGCCATGGGCTTGTGATCCAGCAATGGTCTGACATTTCTCAAGAAATCCATATTGGAAAACAACGAGCTGCGCAGCGTTATAGGACCGGCAGTCTGTTGTAGCGGGGGTTGTTTCTATCGAGCATTCCTAGATTCATTAGATTTGCAGCGCTGTATCCCTGCTCGTCTGCCTGGGGTTATTGGGATTCGAGGTGTAATTGCCTCCAGAGCAGAACTATACCCTTTCCAGGAGGGAGGACTCCCTTTGTAGCCCGCTGGCCGAGGCATTGATCGTGGGGTGTGTGGCAGCTAGGCTATAAAGTGTGTAGTTAGAGGCAGATTAAAAGTGGCAGCCGAGGGTGAAGGGCAACGTGGCCTCTCGCTACAGGGCAATGCACCAAGGATTTAAAGGCAGAGAGTCAGGCAGTACGAGGCTTCTGGTTTTCTGCTCCACATCTTCCTCTCTTTTCTCGAGGTCTTAGGTGTCTGCTACGTTGTATTGTCTTTGTGCTCTCGCGCTCTGACTTGATTCTACTTACCTCTCTCTGGCCCTGTGCTGTTCGCTTCCTCACATACACTTCTTTCTCTCTCTCTGCCTCTTTCTCTCCCTCCGCCTGCATTTATTACCCCCTCCCTCTCCCCTTGTGTGTGAAGGAGCAGGTGATGTTCATTCCATCTCCTCCTCCTCCGTAAGCCCACTAGTCCAGAGGGCTGGAGGCGAGAGGAGATTTATGCATCGCTCCACTCCCCCGGCGTTCACTGCATGACTACGCTGGCCCGTTACCACGGAGATCTACCACTAGCCTGCCTGCCTGCCTCTCTCCTCGGGACACTGGTTTATACCAAGGAGGGGTTTCTCAGAACACCACTTATTTATCACCCTAACCTTGACACCTTCTACTGCACCCCCCTCCTCTCTCTCTCCCTCTCTCTCTTGCCTCCAGTGTATATTAACACCACCTCCTAGTGCCTTCCCCTGGCAGATTTCCACACACCACTACTATCTGTAAGAGAACCCTCCCTGTGCTGCTGGTTTATGGCCTGGCCATTGTTACAGCGCACCAAGGATATGCTGTACTGTCTATCCATTCCATGTCCCTGCTGAGTCCATCCATGCCTGTACTGGCCTATTCCTCTGGTTGACTGACTCCACTGCTCATATCCTGTGGTGATGATGAATGACAGTGTAATTGACAGTCTCCCTGGCTGACGTAATCACTGAGTCGTTTGATCGTGATCTCCAGGGCAACAGCCGGTGACATGATGAGTAGCAGCACTATCAGGTGTTTGGATGGTTTGATGTCCCCAGGACAGCTCTAAGGCCAATTGGCTTTAATTGGATATAGACAATCATTAGCATGCTACTCGCTAACCATAGGGGCGCAATTGATTGATGCACAGCCTTTAGCAGCCCATATTACCCTCGTTTCTGACACTGTGTTAATTATGTATCACCACCACCAAAATCAGAATCACGTTATTCGCCAAGTACAAAAATCAACTGTGCTAGTTTTTCAGGCTCTGGTCTTGTCCAATCTTGATTACAGTCTGGTAATATGGTCAAGTGCAGCAAAGAAAAACCTAGTAAAGCTGCAGCTGGCTCAAAACAGAGCAGCACGCTTTGCCCTTAACTGCACATACAGAACTAACATTGACAACATGCATGCCAGTCTTTCCTGGTTGAGGGTTGACGAGAGATTTAACTGCTTCTCTTCTAGTTTTTATTATAAATATTACTGACGAAAATTCCAGATTGTAGGCATAATCAAATAACATTGATTATGTGCACTGCACCCGGCCCGCCACAGGAGTCGCTTGTGCGCGATGGGACAAGAATACCCCTGCCGGCTAAACCCTGTCATCTCTCTTCACTCTCTCTCTATGCCGCTTTCCACACAGACTTAGCCCCACCCTCTGTCACTCAAGGAGCACATTTGTTGTTCCTCGACCAGGAGTCACTTGCGTTCAGTCTGCATGGTCAATGCAGCACATACAACAATGTTGATGACAACGATGCTGTTTTCACTTTGCTTCTTATTATAAATCCACTAGCGTTCTATAATTACATTTAGTTTGTGTTTCTTACATCTGCAAGCAGCTAGTTTGTCTTTTCTTAGGAAGTTGGGCCTAAATCTTGTTAGCCGCTAATGGTAATCGCTAGTTAGCTAGTTAGCTAGCTAATAAATGTACTGAGTCAGAGCAAACGTAATTAGCTATACAGCCTGATAATACCAGTGATGGTGTAGACCTAAATCAGCATGTTGTTTGTGCAACAGTATCTTCTAAATCAAAGAGGAATACGCGAAGCATGAATGTTAGCTACATACATTAGTGAAGAGAGAACATTCAATGTAGCCAAAGATTATAGGGTCCCCTAGGAAACACTTATCAACACTTTGGTTCCTAAAAAAAACAAAATAACACTTTGGTTCCTTACCTGTCACAGTAACTCATCCCTGGCATTTTCATTCATTGTCATGTCAAACAACACTGTATTCAAAGTGCCCACTATTAAATTCTAACTATAGAATTAGAATAATCATTCTATTTCCATGATTCCAACAGTTCACCAAAGTGTTTTGCGCTAAATCGCAAGTCAAATCGCAATTGCACCATTTGGTTAAAAATAAGGCCTAGATTGTTTCCCCATATCGTGCAGTGGCAGTGTGGAAATTCTCAAATGAGTGCTGGAAATGCAGAAACTTTTCCATAGCCTTTTTTGTTCATCTTTACCTAGGGGCCAATAATTCAGGAGAGCGCTGTATATTGTTTTATTTTAGATTTGTGTTTTATGTTTTTGTGTGGACCCCAGGTAGAAATAGCTGCTGTTTCGGCAAAAGCTAATGGAGATCCGAATAAACCAACCAATACACATACCCAGAATTTGACTTGGTGAATAGTTGCTGCCAGCAATAGACAATGTACAAACAGAATACAGAAACATAACCAACATACGGAATAAACTATATAAATACAGAAAACATAGAACTCTGGAGTATAAACTGATTTACAGTGAGGATATAAGGTGAGGCGAGTTACTTTTAACAGTAACCTTGCCAACCATAAACATGTAGGCAAGCGCATTCTCTTGACAGTCTTTCAGCTAGCCATAAAGAGGAGTAATTTAACCCAAAGTAAAAAAGGAAGGGGAAAACCAGTGGTACATTTGTCTTGCTTTGCTGTTTGTTAGTGCTGTCAGGGTGGTTCTCTCTAACCTTAGTCCATGGTGAACACAACCTGAGCCCAAATGAAGAACTTTGTTTGTAGAAAATCTGTTTGGTGCAGATAGTAAGAACATTAGATGTTGGGGAATCGTCCCACCTGATCGGAATTAATTATGTTTGCAACACAACTTAAGCCATGATTGACGTGAGGGCCATAACATATGAAACATTCCCTCTTATCAGTTGTTAACCCCATTCCTGTCTATATATTATATACCACCACATACAGTTATGTGTGGATCCACATGAGAAAAGCCTTAAATTATTCAACAGTTTCGTTTTTCAAATCCGTTTTGGAATACTGACAGTCCAAACAGCGAGTTACAAGTGACCAAATCAGACTTGTGTGTGTTCAGACAGCAGTCATTTGTTGACATGGCAACGATAGTTATTATCGTAATGACGGGTGTGTGCAGTGGTGTAGGCTGGGTGGTGGTGGTGTGCTCGTGCTTCCTATCACTCAGAAGTTATGTAGCAAACAAAGGTGACGACAACGCCTGCCATGGACATTTCCCAATGTAAGAGGCTTTTTTTTAAAGCCTCAAAGGATATGATGATCCAACTTTCAAAGAAATTGCATTTTATGGATAACAGTCTAAAAACCATTGGAGGGCAAATCACATTTGACCGTTCAGACACAAGTCACATGGCCAGGAATCAGATTTGTATTTGACTTCTCAAACCACTTACGAAGGTGGTTTGAATTGTGGCTTGAAATATCTGATTCCATGTGCTTTTTGGCTGTTCAGACTGCAGGAAAAAGAACAGATTCTAATTGGATATGCAAAAAAATACACTGCTCAAAAAAATAAAGGGAACACTTAAACAACACAATGTAACTCCAAGTCAATCACACTTCTGTGAAATCAAACTGTCCACTTAGGAAGCAACACTGATTGACAATACATTTCACATGCTGTTGTGCAAATGGAATAGACAACAGGTGGACATTATAGGCAATTAGCAAGACACCCCCAATAAAGGACTGGTTTTGCAGGTGGTGACCACAGACCACTTCTCAGTTCCTATGCTTCCTGGCTGATGTTTTGGTCACTTTTGAATGCTGGCGGTGCTTTCACTCTAGTGGTAGCATGAGACGGAGTCTACCACCCACACAAGTGGCTCAGGTAGTGCAGCTCATCCAGGATGGCACATCAATGCGAGCTGTGGCAAGAAGGTTTGCTGTGTCTGTCAGCGTAGTGTCCAGAGCATGGAGGCACTACCAGGTGACAGGCCAGTACATCAGGAGACGAGGAGGCCGTAGGAAGGCAACAACCCAGCAGCAGGACTGCTACCGCCGCCTTTGTGCAAGGAGGAGCACTGCCAGAGCCCTGCAAAATGACCTCCAGCAGGCCACAAATGTGCATGTGTCTGCTCAAACGGTCAGAAACAGACTCCATGAGGGTGGTATGAGGGCCCGACGTCCACAGGTGGGGGTTGTGCTTACAGCCCAACACCGTGCAGGACGTTTGGCATTTGCCAGAGAACACCAAGATTGGCAAATTCGCCACTGGCGCCCTGTGCTCTTCACAGATGAAAGCAGGTTCACACTGAGCACGTGACAGAGTCTGGAGACGCCGTGGAGAACGTTCTGCTGCCTGCAACATCCTCCAGCATGACCGGTTTGGCGGTTGGTCAGTCATGGTATGGGGTGGCATTTCTTTGGGGGGCCGCACAGCCCTCCATGTGCTCGCCAGAGGTAGCCTGACTGCCATTAGGTACCGAGATGAGATCCTCAGACCCCTTGTGAGACCATATGCTGGTGCGGTTGGCCCTGGGTTCCTCCTAATGCAAGACAATGCTAGACCTCATGTGGCTGGAGTGTGTCAGCAGTTCCTGCAAGAGGAAGGCATTGATGCTATGGACTGGCCCGCCCGTTCCCCAGACCTGAATCCAATTGAGCACATCTGGGACATCATGTCTCGCTCCATCCACCAACGCCACGTTGCACCACAGACTGTCCAGGAGTTGGCGGATGCTTTAGTCCAGGTCTGGGAGGAGATCCCTCAGGAGACCATCCGCCACCTCATCAGGAGCATGCCCAGGCGTTGTAGGGAGGTCATACAGGCACGTACGTGGAGGCCACACACACTACTGAGCCTCATTTTGACTTGTTTTAAGGACATTACATCAAAGTTGGATCAGCTTGTAGTGTGGTTTTCCACTTTAATTTTGAGGGTGACTCCAAATCCAGACCTCCATGGGTTGATAAATTTGATTTCCATTGATAATTTGTGTGTGATTTTGTTGTCAGCACATTCAACTATGTAAAGAAAAAAGTATTTAATAAGATTATTTCATTCATTCAGATCTAGGATGTGTTATTTTAGTGTTCCCTTTATTTTTTTGAGCAGTGTAGTATTTGAGTCACTTCAAACTGCCAATGTGAACACTGCTTAAGTGTTGATGATTTAACCAGAACGATTCTTTTAAATGCATTGAAACCAGTTAATAATGACTTATGTTCCAAGGCCATCAAAGTGCCTATGTAAAGCACTTTGTCTCTAAAACTTGTCCATCCAGTGTCTGCCTGCCAGCTAGTTTTCTAGGCTAGTTAAGGATACTATAGTTATGATTGTATGTTTCACATTGGATTTATTAATAACAAAACGGTAAGACTTGTGTAAGTGTTTTGAATTCTGGTGCCGCTGCGCACACAAGCTTGTTAGCTAGCTCTGGTCCAGGGCGTTGAGCTAGCCTCGGCGTTGAGCCAACTCTCTGACATTTAAAGTTACTCCATATTAGCCGCTCCTCCGTAGCTACACTGAACAAAAATATAAACACAACATGTAAAGTTGTTGGTCCCATGTTTCATGAGCTCAAATGAAAGATCCCAGAAATGTTCCATACGCTCACAAAATCTTTTTTCTCAGAAATGTTGTGCACAAATTTGTTTACATCCCTGTTAGTGAGCATTTCTCATTTTCCAAGATAATCCATCCACCTGACAGATGTGGCATATCAAGAAGCTGATTAAACAGCATGATCATTACACAGGTGCACCTTGCGCTGGGGACAAACGGTGGCAGATGGCAGACCGCGTGTATTGCGTCGTGTGGGCGAGTGGTTTGCTGATGTCGACGTTGTGAACAGTGTGCCCCATGGGGGAGGTTGGGTTATGGTATAGGCAGGCATAAGCTACGGACAACGAACACAATTGCATTTTATGGATGGCAATTTGAATGCACAGAGATACCGTGATGAGATCCTGAGGCCCATTGTTGTGCTATTCATGTTCCAGCATGATAATGTACGGCCCCATGTTGCAAGGATCTGTACACAATTCCTGGAAGCTGAAAATGTCCCAGTTCTTCCATGGCCTGCATACTCACCAGACATGTCACCCATTGAGCATGTTTGGGATGCTCTGTATCGACGTGTACAATGGCGTGTTCCAGTTCCCGCCAATATCCAGCAACTTCACACAGCCATTGAAGAGGAGTGGGACAACATTCCACAGGCCACAATCAACAGCCTGATCAACTCTATGCAAAGGAGATGTGTCTCGCTGCATGAGGCAAATGGTGGTCACACCAGATACTGACTGGTTTTCTGATCCACGCCCCTACCTTTTTTGAAGGTATCTGTGACCAACAGATGCATATTTGTATTCCCAGTCATGTGAAATCCATAGATTAGGGACTAATGAATTTATTTCAATTGACTGATTTCTTTAAATGAATTGTAACTCAGCAAAGTCTTTGAAATTGTTGCATGTTGCGTTTTATATTTTTGTTCAGTATAGATTAAAATTGCAAACATAACTTACTCTGATCAGGTGGGACCATTCCCCAACTTATCATGTTTTCACTATCTGCACCAAACAGATTTTCTACAAACTAAGTTCTTCATTTGGGCTCAGGTTGTGTTCACCATGGACTAAGGTTAGAGAGAACCACCCTGTCAGCACTAACAAACAGCAAAGCAAGACAAATGTACCACTGGTTTTCCCCTTCCTTTTTACTTTGGGTTAAATTACTCCTCTTTATGGCTAGCTGAAAGACTGTCAAGAGAATGCGCTTGCCTACATGTTTGTGGTTGGCAAGGTTACTTTAAAAGTAACTCATTAGAAATTAATTGGAGGAAAACAGGCGAAACGAGGAGGTACCATCTGAACTTATCCAACAACAAAAAAACACTTGTTTTAGTTTTCCGTTGCAAACCGTTTTCCTACTGTGTTCCTTAATGAATATGACCCCAATGGGGGTTCTGCATCCAAGGCAGCCAATTTGTATTCCTAGTGCTCACCACCCAGCCCCAGAGTTGTAGAGTGTCATGAATCGGAGGTGTAGATAATAGGAGAGACGACTCTATCAGCAATAACTGTGTTTCACTCTGCTTCCTGTTCACATGATAAAGCATTCCCCTCTCAATTGATCCACAACAATTGACTTCATCAAAGTTAAGTCGTGTTCCCAAAGTTTTAGACGTGTTTTTTTTGGCTAATTTTTTCAATTAATCCCATTATGCCATTGCTGGTGTCTGATCATCCTGACACAGAGTCCTGGAGATCTCTATAGAACTGCTTATTTCCACGCCATCTCACAACTTTGAATAAAGAGGGCCAGCTATCTCCCCTATCAGATAGATATGAGACGGATGCATCTTTCCATCCCTCTTAATTACAAAGAACCGTGAGCAGCCGAAAGCAATCAAACAGCTAGCAACATTGGAAGACTTTTAACCAAGGTACCTCCCAGGGTTGCGTTCCTCTTCCTCTCTTACACAGATCCCCATGAACCACGGTATCTCTCATAACACCTTTCAAAGCCCATCTCCATAGACCGACCCTCAATATAAACCGCACTCCCATTGATGTGAGCTAAACTGATTGTTAAAACCTTTTTCCTCTCTTTGTTTAAAGCCCTACTGCTGGGATGAGGAAGCGCAGCCACAGTGACTGCAGCGATGACTCTGGTGAGGAAGAAGAGGCAGCGGGAACCCGGAAGAGACCCAGGCAACAGGCAGCTGCCAAGCCCCTGGACACTGGCCTCTCTCTGGCTGAGGACGAAGAGCTGGTCCTGCATCTGCTGGGGAACCGGCGCTAGGGCTCGCGAAAGAGGACATTTACCGAACACTCTGTGTTATGGAGCATCCTCTTCAATGTCTTGTTGTCCTGTTATTATTTGGGGATGTTCCCAACTATTTTGGGAACATTAGAGATTTTCCAAACTGTCAAATAAAACATACAATTTACAGTTACACGTGATTGTTTGGTATATAAAATGTAATTTAACATGGAAAACATTTGACAAGTGCTTTAGTTAGTACCTATCCAAATACTGTTTTACATTTCTTCTCAAGTGTTTCTCTTTGTTCTAAAATACCCTTTCAAGCACCCATCCGTTTTATGACTGAAAGTAATATCACACAGCCACTTCCTTGGCGTACGTGTTTCTCTGCATCTCGTTCCAGGTGATGTCTATTGTAATATAATGGCATGGAACGTGCTGCACCTTGACTGGAATTATTTGATTCTAGCTCGATACAGGGGCAACGCGACCACCATTCACTTGGTTAAAGCCTGAAGCCCACTTTCAGGTTTTTATTTTCACAGATGTAAATTACTTTGGCACATTCTAGAAGGAAATTAATGTATTATTCCTTCTACCCCCTGTGGTCTCACCAGAGGAGATCTGCTCCACACTACGAGGGAGGACTGTCAGGCTGACAGATGTACAATACGCAGACATGCTTGTCCCAGATCCCAAGACCACTATTTTCTGTCCCTTTCACTTTTTGTGTTAAATTTCCTCTTGCTGTCCCGATGGTACTCTTTCACTCTTGTTGCTCTCATCACACTGTTTTCCCCCATTACATCTCACTCCTCTCTCTCTCTGTTTGGTTCTCTAGCTCTCACTGGCTCTTTATGTTTCATCACATATATATTTTTTTCTCTCCACTTGTTCTATTCCCCCTCTCCCTCACTGCAGTTCCAGGTTTGAAAGTTGCCGCTTGTCTGGCTCTAAGACAATGCAGCCTCATATTACTTCAAACCACTGCCTTCTCTGCATGAAGCATAGAATGCTGCATCACTGGTTCAAAATAAACAACAGTAATGTAATACCTTCAAGTCCCAGTCGCCATCTGTGACCCATTACCTGTTATAGCTTTTCCCCACTTTTTTTTGGCTTAATCATTAATTTTTTATGCTCGGCTGTAGCGCCACTTGACTTGATAGAAAGGAAAGATCCATGTCATTGACGGTAATATCAAAATATGTATGACTAGAGTTCCAAAATTCCCATAAGATTCTCAGGTTTTCCAGAAGTCCTGGATGAAGGATTCCCAGATTTCCTGTTTATTCTTGATGACAGGAATATTCTAACCAGGATTTCTGGGAATTTTGGGGAAAGTTACCGGAATTTTGTAATCCTAGGTGTATGACAAAACCCAATGGAAATTGTGGGACCTCACAAAATGTGACTTCTGTGTGACATGTCATAATAGTATAGCTCTGCTATTACACTAATCCCACTACCTCTAGAGAGACCCCAGGCGTTTATTCTGAATAATGGGGCACAGTTCGCGACAGGGACTTCAAGGTATTCCATTACTTTTATTGGCATCGGTGGTGCAGCTTGTTATGCCTTTCACAGAGAAGGAAGTGGTTTCATGTCATCTGAGGCTCACCTGGGGCAGCTTTCAGACCTCCAGCTCCCAGCACATCATGTTCAAATATTACATGGGCGTAGGCCTTGCCCACGACTCCCCTGTGATTGACATAACTTACACTGAACAAAAAGATAAAAGCAATATGCAACAATATATAAAAAATTTTGTCATTTAGCAGACGCTCTTATCCAGAGCGACTTACAGTTAGTGAGTGCATAAATTTTTTTTTTTCATGCTATTCAAAGACTTTACTGAGTTACAGTTCATATAAGGAAATCAGTCCTAATCTATGGATTTCACATGACTGAGAATACAGATATGCATATGTTGGTCACAGATACCTTTAAAAAAGAAAGTAGGGGAGTGGATCAGAGAACCAGTCAGTATCTGATGTGACCACCATTTGCCTCATGCAGCGCGACATCTTCCTCGCATAGAGTGGATCAGGCTGTTGATTGTGGCTTGTGGAATGTTGTCCCACTCCTCTTCAATGGCTGTGCAAAGTTGCTGGATATTGGCGGGAACTGGAACACGCTGTCGTATACGTCGATCCAGAGCATCCCAAGCGGGCTCAATGGGTGACATGTCTGGTGAGTATGCAGTTCATGGAAGAACTGGGACATTTTCAGCTTCCAGGAATTGTGTACAGATCCTTGCAATATGGGGCTGTGCATTATCATGCTGAAACATGACGTGATGGCTATTACACGTGGTCTGCGGTTGTGAGGCCAGTTGGACATACAGCCAAGTTCTCTAAAATGCCAGAGGTGGCTTATGGTAGAGAAATGAACATCCAATTCTCTGGCAACAGCTCTGGTGGATATTCCTGCAGTCAGCATTCCAATTGTATGCTCCCTCAAAACTTGAGACATCTGTGGCGTTGTGTTGTGTGACACAACTGCACATTTTAGAGTGGCCTTTTATTGTCCTCAAGGTGCACCTGTGTAATGATCACGCTGTTTAATCAGCTTCTTGATATGCCTGTCAGGTGGATTGATTATCTTGACAAAGGAGAAATACTCACTAACATGGATATAAACAAATTTGTGCACAAGATTTTAGATAAATAATATTTTTGTGCGTATGGAACATTTCTGGGATCATTTATTTCATCTAATGAAACATGGGACCAACACTTTACATGTTGCGTTTATATTTTTGTTTAGTGTCATTTAGCAGATCCCGAATGCTGTAGAATGCCAGAATAGGATTTTTCATAATCTGTCCACAGCAGAGTGTATTTTTGTGTTTTGGACATTTGTTGTCTCCTCCTGTTACAGATTTTTGCTGTCACCATGACAACTGACCAATCCAATGGTTATATTAGTAGTTATGTATGAAAGATGTCTTTAAACCCACTTAGTTTCCCCCTTTCTGTAAAACCCATATGCACTCGTCTCACTCCCCCTTTAACATGTCAGTGGTCAGTGGGTGCCTCAGTTAACCAGGGGAGCTGCATTATCTTCACAGCGATTTTACAGTAATGTACTCTCAAAATAGAAAGTCAGCAAATCACTATTGTTGCTTCACTACTGAAAATGGCCTCCTATTGTAATTGTATCATTTTTGTGGAAAAGCTATCGAAAGATTTATGGTAATATCTACTCATAACAAGTGTGGAACAATCTTTAGTTTTATTTGAATATACCACTTAAGAGACCTGACCATTGCGAAGCCGTAAATCCCCTTTTCAATGCAGTCCGGGTTTTTTGTAACAACAGACTAGAAGGCGTAATGTTTAGATGCTACCCACTTATTAGAAGCGCATCTGGCTTTTTCCCTTTGCATAATATATGGTTTTACCATTTGTCTGTCCCCAATTTTGGGAATGAAGCAGATGGCCTTTTTGTGGCGTTGACTCCCCCTTTTGCTGTGCTCTGAGAGAGTGAGTAATCCAGGGAAGGCTGGATTACTGGGTTTTAGCGCAGAGTCCTCTGCCTGTCCTTTCCAACTAAATCTACATAATTAGAGAGGGGGAAAATGTAGACTGCAGAAGACAGAGCAGCGAAGTGAGTTTCTCCCACAATGACCTTATCAAACTTAGCCGGAGCATCAAACAGCCGGGCCCTGCTCACAGCAGTGACAAATGTAGCTGATGAAGTTTGTTTGTGTGCGATGGGGCCGGATGGAGGCAGTTCCTTAAATTTAAGTCATCCGTCAGTGCTGTGTGCCCTCTCCACTCGCCTCGCCATCCACTTTGCCCCAAAGTTTCCAACCTTTTCAGTCTTTATTTTCCTTCCTTTCTTTATGAGCAGAGTACAAGCTTGACCCTCTCCAATCCACTCATATGGCCAAAAGACCATAGCCCTCAAGCTCTTCTTTGGTCACTTATTATTAACATCTCTTTGTCTCAGTATTACCATTGCATCTTAAAACTGGCCCTTGTAATAGTGTAGAGGGGTAGAAAATAACCATGCCCGCCAATATACCATTGCCATAGCATATCATTGGCATAGGATTGAGTAGATGGTTCCATTTTGTAGACTTATTTTCCTCTACCTTTTTTTTTTCTTTACCTTGTTGATGTTATAAGGTCTAGTTTGTCATCTTGAGTGTGTGCAGTATGTTGACATTCCATGCACATCTCATGGTAATGTTCTTTGTGGATCCTCGGGAGTGTATTCGTAGGAGTAAAGATTGCTGTAATGCAGCGTGACTCAAATATCAGTCACATTTCACTGTGAGTGATGAGTTCAATTCAGGCATTTTTGCGGGGGAAAGAAAATCTCCCTATCTTTGTAAATAGTGTTTTTGTCATTTTCCAAGTCATTATCAGTCACGGCAATGAGGAACAATGATTCCATCTGTGTTTGTCTAACGAGTTCACCTTGTTAACGATTGAACACAGTGGAGAGAGAACCTCTCCAAGACCCCAAGGTGCAACAATAATTTATGTGTGTATTGACTCGGGAGTGTTTGCTGCTACTATCCTCTAGTTCGGGGTTTCCAACCTAGGGGTTTTGACCCCAAAATGGGATTGCCCATTTTGGGGTCACGGGCGCTTCCTTGATTTGAGGTTAAAAAAAATAGTAAAATAACAAAATTGTGTTTTCTATTTAAACCTCTCCCATGATCTTGAACCTGAGGGGTATACTACAAAGCAGGATCAATGAGTTAGCCAGCTAACTTTGATAAACAACACATAAATAACTATTGATTTTCTGGTTTATTATGAAAGCTAAACATATGTGTTTTTGTTTGTTGAATCAATTAAACCATGCATATTTCAAACTTATCTTTCTTAAAAATAAGTTATTTCAGAATATTTAGGCAAGTTAGCTGGCTAACTCATTGATCCTGCTTTGTAGTATACCCCTGGAATACATAGCAGTTAAACTGCCACGTCCGTTTGCGATATTGCAACAACAAAGACGTTACTTGCAACAAGAAAGAAGTTACTTCAAACAACGAACAGTTTTTTTTTTTTTTTTTTTTTTTCTCGGACATCATTGCGCGTGTTAAGGACGTCACGCTGCTTGCTTACCGATTACCACTTCCTCCTGATTCTGCCCATACCTGGCTCGAACTCGGGACCTCTGCCTTACAAACACATGTGACCGCCCTCCTCAAGCGTCTTAGCCGATCGCGTCACCTCAAAAGCTAGCTAAGCGGGACACGTAATGCTTTTGAGTAAGTTTCACACATCCCCATGTGTTACACGCGCAATAGTACATACTCAATTGTATTTATTGTTTACCAGATGCAAGATGCTCCTCTGCCCCGTTTCAAAAACAAAACAATAACAAATGTGCCTGGGGCGACCAGTGCCGCTGTTTCACCTTATGCGGAGCTCAGCTTTAACCTTCCCTTCCCTTTCCTTATCTGACCCTCACAGGGGTCCATACTTGCAAACATTTGAAAAAGTTTCAATTTAACCTGGACCTCTTCTCAATGTGCATCTGCCAATTACAATCGTCGACGTAGTTGCACGTAATAGAACGCTACATTGTAGCTGGTCCCATCAGATAACCTGGCATAAATTAGCCCTATGCTAACCTCACCAGCTGACGGTGATTATTTCCTGTAACAAATTCTGCATCAGCCAATCAAATATATTTTACTTTATATCCACCAACCAATGGCATTCCTTAAAATAGGTCAACTTGGCCACCAAAGGGATATTTTAAACCTCTCTAAATTCAAGGTTGACTTTTGTTCAGCTGGTCTGTCTCAAGTGTAGAGTGCCAATATTGCATGATGATGCATCCTTGACTAGGCTATTAGCTACTAACTTTAGACAAAATTCAGAAAGGCAAATTTTCACATATGACAAAATCCCACGATTTTGCTCATCCATTTCACACACATCCATGTTCTTTTATGGAAAAAAAGATAAAGGAAGTCTACAACTTAAGTTTATCGTACATCGTAAAAAAGAATTGAAAAGCCTTATGGACTTCAAATAGCTGTCATGTACAATCTTAATCATTGCTTAATGGTGGTAAGCACTGCTAAAACAATAGTGCACATTAACTGATAGTTCTAGCTCGCGTCAAGCATTTTTGTTGAGGAGAAAACACTGTTCACTGCTGGTCCTCAACGCTTCATTCAAATAATGCATATGTGACAGTTGATGATTATAATAATGCATATGAAATGTTGTACATGAAGTGTAGCCTACACGTCTATGTAATATAGACAATAGTAGGGACTATTATTTATGTAGCAGTGCCAGTAGCCTGTGTCTCGGTCTGCAAGAGGGACTCAAACAAGAAGCTCCTCATTAAATGTATTCGTAATCTTCATTTACAAGGTTTTGGCTGCACTTCTCTCAACCCACTATCCACAAATGTAATTATACATTTCAAAGGGGGCGGGGAACTAATGTGGGATTCCAACCCTTGCCACAATCTACGACATACGAAGAGTTATAGGCACTCTACACTGTGAAGCCACTGTCAGACAAATGCATGTGATCTAGTTGCTTTGATTATCAGAACGTGCCATTGTACTGCTGTTAAGTGCGCTTTCATGAACAAGTGTTGGATCATGTCCAACTACGGCAACGATTTTAAATCAAATCAAATGTTATTTGCCACATGCGCCGAATACAACAGGTGTAGACATTACCGTGAAATGATTACTTACAAGCCCTTAACCAACAATGCAGATTTTAAGAAAAAAAAAAAAAAGTGTTAATTAAAAAATATAAAATAGCAAATAATTAAAGAGCAGCAGTAAAATAAAATAACAGTAGGGAGGCTATATACAGGGGGTACCGGTACAGAGTCAATGTGCGGGGGCACCGGTTAGTCAAGGTAATTGAGGTAATATGTACATGTGGGTAGAGTTAAATTGGCTGATACTGAATTTGAACCGGATATAATCACGCCAAGCTGTGCAGGTTAGCACAGGGCTGAGTCTGTCAGGTTATCTGATGGGAACAGCTAACAGTGTTTGACCACTTGCAAGTATGTCAACGATTTTAAGAGACAGAGGTCCAGGTTAAACTTAAACTGTACCTAATGTTCACAAGTATGGCCCTCAAGGTTCCTGCATTCTAGAAGTCATAGTTTGGACAAGGGAATGTCATAATTTTCACGAGCAATGAGCCCTGCATCTTGGTCGGGAGTTTGGGCAACCTGGTTGCACATTTGAAAGCATTTAGCTTATATTATGTTTTGCTGCAGCCTTGCAGTGTGAGGTTGCATCTTTTGGCTAAACATCAGTTTTTACAGTGAGTTCGTGAGATCATGTTGCACTTCTTTATCCTTTTACCACAGGAAATGGGGGAATTTGATTTACCAGCTTCCCTTCAGTAGACCCAACCCATTTTTATGAGATCCTGACTGTAAACTCTTTGGCATTGGCATCTGGAGAGCCAGAACATGGTTTAGGGATTATACTCTAAGATCTGCCTTTGCTGTTGGC
The DNA here is from genome assembly GCF_964263955.1 of Coregonus lavaretus. NCBI lineage: Eukaryota > Metazoa > Chordata > Actinopteri > Salmoniformes > Salmonidae > Coregonus > Coregonus lavaretus. Next base: position 19,719,845 of record NC_140002.1, read on the forward strand.
CAAATCAAGCATTTTTACAGTGGGCCACTTAGGCCTACCCTACTAATGTAACTGGCTGTGTCAGATTGGGCCCACTAGCCTCTCTTGACAAGGAAATGCTGCTTTAGCCTACCACAAATACAGTCCAGTGATACTTCAAGTTTACTTATGTGAAGTGAATGATTTACAGTTATTTCTGCTCTCACCCTCATTATGAATACCAGTAATCTCTATCAATTCCTTTGACACCAGCTTTCTTTTGCATATGTCCATGTGAGAAGTAAAAGTGCGTGAAATGCAATGTCGATAGTCTTAGGTAGACTGGCTGTTTGTAGTCGTGATGCTGTGCAGATGATTTCAGCACCACTGTCGTGGGAACAGCTCCACACTATTTTACATGCTAGTTCTGAAGTGCGTGCATGTGACCAATAGAATGTACGTTGGGGTTCAAGGCGTTTTTTCAGTTTATTGATCGCGTATCTGTAGGTCATATAGGCTACGCTTGAAGCTTTTCAGAAGGCATAGGAGCCTCCAATGTAGACTCAAGTGATGAATGTGGAACACAGATGTGCATCCACTGTGGGTGTGTGTGGACAGAGTACAGCTTTCGCATTGTGTGATACGTCATTGCGATCTATGAGAATTCTCTCTACTCCCCATATCGCCACTCAAGCCGGTCCTCGATTCTTGAAACGGCTTCGACTAGACAGTTTCACCAGGTAAGAGATTAAAACATCTATTTTCCCCTCAAACATAAACGAACAGACTGAAATATTTACCTTCATATTGTTTTCTTACATTTCTGCCTCTTGAAATTAGCCTAGCTTACATCATGGTGACCATGTCTTGTTTCATGTAAGTAAATTCGTTTAATTGGAATTGTAGTAGCCTGGATGCTGCAGATGCACGTCTCAAGTGCATCCTTTCCGTATTCACATAGGAACTTTTGCAGTAAACTGATTGGAATTGTATGGAATTTAATCATGTCTCTGGCGTCCAAATATAATTCTGATTTCTGTTCTGGAGCTATGAATTTGTTGAAATCTCAAAGCTGACGCGCAATTACGCACGCCTAATAGCTCTCTCAATTATTTAAATAATTTAATCGGGCGTGCCGTGAATGGCGAGCTTATACACGGATGGCATATGCAGACCACTGTAGTCTCGCTACACAATGTCATTGGCTTATGTATTCTAACAGTTTGCCACTCTGATCTCAACGGGGTTTTAATTTCCATTTAGGTAAATCTAATGGGACAGTCGAGGCCTTTGATTCCATTTGCCTCGTCGCGCTGAGGTTGGAGAGGACATATTACTACCCTGAAGTGAAAATCAAAGCCCAACGAAATGACAAACAAGGAGTCCGAGGATGTGGGTCTCTCCATACCACTGTGCATCTACAACGGAGCTTCCCAAACCAACGGCACCTGCATGGACCAAATGGGCCGCTTCTTCCAACCGTTCTCCTCGACCTTTGCGCTCATGGTGCTGGTGGCAATGATCATTGGGATAATATTGGTTTCCCTGGCAGCATTTCACTTTAACAAGAGGAGGATGAAGAAGAGGAAGATCCAGCGTGCCCAGGAGGAATACGAGCGTGACAACCGCAGCCCGTCCACCAAGGCGAAGAGAGAGCCGGCGAGACCATGCATTATTGTCCGACCATCGCCTCGAGATGGCGAACACCGGCCACACTCCGCTGTCCAAAATACCAGTTGTCACATTCAGGAAGACCCCGGTACCTTACCCATTGCAAATAATGCGTCAGAATTGGATATGGCACACATTGAGCAAGGAGATGGACAAGTGCTGGAAACGGTCGTCTTGTCTTGATAACTCTGCAATTGAAAGTGTTGGGACTTTGTAAATAGACAATATATCCACGTTATAGTTCAGGTGTAACTGACAAAGAAACAACATCAATTTGGGATTAACTGGGAAAAGCAATATGGCACAAAAACAAACACTACGACCTCAAGGAACTATGTTTGCCATTTTCATCATAAATCACACCGAGTGGATTGATATGTGCCACGTTTGTAAATCGTGTATAAAAGTAAAATCCGTCAGTATATTGGAATACATTTGTGGAATAATTTCAGCAAAGGACCATTTGGTAAAGTATTGTAAATTGAAGACAGGCTACTAGAAAGAGCGCTTTCGGTGGTGCTGAAATGACAGGCCCACTAGAAAGAGCGCTATCCATGGTGCTGAAATGTAGATACGTTCATGTGCCGCTAGCACAATTTCGTTGTGTAGATGTAAATTGCTAGTTGTCCAAGTATTTATTTCTGCGACTATTTCTACTACTGGACTTGCAAATGGTAGAATTTGATTTTTACCTAAAGAAATATTGCCCAAAAAATTCACTCAAACCTCTTAAAACCAGTGCCACATAACAAGCTTCACTTTATAAATCATTCAGTTGCTATATTGTCAGGCTTGAAATGGGTGACATAGCACATTTTATGTAATATCCTCTGGCGACCATGCATTCCTCTTAGTATCAATCCATTTGATTTGATTTGTACAACACTTTCAAACGAAGAGCAAGTAGATGTAGGAAGAAACCTTAAAATGAACCAGACTCTCTGATGAGGATGTGCTATATGGCACCCTTTCACAACGTTTTGTAGGAGCTATCAAATAAAGCTTTTATGTCATGTTTGACAAAGTCTCATAAACCTACTTCAGGCTTTTGGCTTTAAAAGTGTGGCAAGAGGCTTAAGTTGCCATGTGTTGCGGTTAGGCAGTGCAGACTGTATTTAGAAATGGCCTCAAACAATTATTTTCAGAGATGCATAGTTTAATTTAAATGATGCATTTTTATTGGTTGTTGATATAAAGGACATCAATATTTTCTTAAATGTCTTTAAGATGACTGTAGGTTCTAGCTTGTGTGACTTCTTGTAGGGCACAATGCGTTTGGTTTGTAATAATGCACTATTCGAGATTTAATTTACTTTCATGTGCCAGATAGCTGTGAGTCCTAATAGCCTATAGCAGTTTCAGTATTTATAATGTACCCTCTGAAATGTAATAAATGGGGAATCATAAATATTTTTTTGCTTTTTTTCTTTGTCATGCATGTGACATTGTATGTCTCATTTTCTACCTTGAACCACGTTATGTCAAAAATAATATTTGTGTAACAAAAAATGTCCAGGTGAACAAAAAGGAGAGCAGTCATTGATAATATCAATCAAAGATCAATAGAGTGTAATACAATAATTCAGGGAGACGCCTCCAGAACGGAAGCATAGAAAATGTCTAACAGGTCTCTTGGAGACAGGACCTTTCTAATCAGACCGTAGGCTACCAAATGTTATCTACACATCAGCGCGAGACGCTTGTATAAAGTCAGTCAAAACCAAAGACAGTGGCCTTGTCCGAAATCTGGCTTGCCTAGGCTACTACTTACTAAAAAGGAATATTATGTACTGGAGGAGCTATAGGAGCACGGGCTCATTGCAATGGCTGGAATGGAGGAAAGAAAATGGAACGGTATCAAACATATGGAAACCACGTTTGACTCCATTCCAGCCAATACAATGAGCCTGTCCTCCTATAGCTCCTCCCAGCCTCCTCTGATGTGTACTAATCGTACTACATACTATTTAGAAAGTACTGAGGGGTATACTACTTTGATAAGCAACCAGAGATAACTATCGATAACTAACTCCTTGATCCTGCTTTGTAGTATACCCTTCTGTTAACGAATGCAGTAAGCAACAAATATCCGCATACTAGGCTATAGCCAAGGTAAACTGTTTGCACTAGGCTCATCCTACTGAGAATGTGTCATCTAGTCCGCAATTGCGTTGATTCCAGCCATTTGTTCATTTTGGTACAGCACGTCCATTCAGCTAATTATCACCTGTTGTCAGACACTTAGGTATCGAAAGACGATTCTCTTCCTCAATAGTGTGCAGCGAATTCTACAACTAGATGAAAGGCCAAAATAGGTATGACATCCCAGCATTTAAAGCATGCTGAACTTTCGAAATTTCACATACAGCTTTTTTGTCACATAGGCCTACCTAAAATGCCTACTATCTAGAACGCAAGTAGGCCTATGGGTATTCGGACAAAGCCATTGACTTTGCCAGCTGCTACAGAATCACAGTGTTCATAAAATCATCAATACAATAATAATCAGTGTCATCGGTCCTTGTACCTTCAGTAACTCTGGCTTCAATCACTGTCAAACGATATGAGAACATTCAGTATCAAGTCTAGTGACCACCAACCCGGCCTACACAAATGAGTGTAACAAATAGAACACTGGAAATAATGTGTATTACAGAAAGGGAAAACATAAATATGCTAAGCATTGTGTTAATTACTCTTAACCGAATATGAACTTTATTCATCTTAAATATTCCCATTACAGGTAGCCTATAATGTAAATGTAACATTGTGACGCTGGAAAACCCTTATGCATTCTGAGCCTCACTTTGAGGGTAGAATGGATGGATCCTCTCAAACAAAGGGAAGGGAAAGGGGATGCCTAGTCAGTTGCACAAGTGAACGCATTCAACTAAAATATGTCTTAAATCGACCTTGGCTCTCAGTAACCCAAGGGGTTCCTTGACCTTATTGAATCTAAAGTCACACCTACCTCTCCTCTGATTGGATCATTGAGTGCTTTGACATGTTCTCTAACATGTCGATGGCGTTGGTTTCCAATGGATAGTACAGCCACAGTCAAAATTGGCTATCATAAAAATTCATGAAAACAAAAATGTGCTATTTGGTTTTAATTTAGGGTTAGGCATAAGGTTAGCAGTATGGTTAATGTTAGGGTTAGAATAATGCTAAGAACAAATTGTAGAAATTTGCAGGTTAATGACCTTGTGGCTGTGGTAACTAGTGATGACCCCCAGGAGCATTCACTCCCAGTGGGACTGAGGCCCTTGGCCAGGTGCCAGAAGAGCATGTTCCTAATTGTTTCCTCAAAGACCAGCCCTGGGGCCATCATTGTAAATAAGAATTTGTTCTTAATTGACTCGCCTGGAGAAATAAAGGTTAAATAAAATAAATCCCTGGCTGGGCTCCAGCTCCTACAGGATGCACTGCTGTTGGGAGTCTCTCACCGGAGCTGTCCACAGACTCCTCTCATTGGCGACTGTGGGGACAAATAGATTCCTGCTATTTACTCTTTGTGATTGTATTTGCGTTACAAGGTTATAAGGAAGGCAAAAACTCAACACGAGCTGCATGTTTACTTTTTCGCCATTAGGGCTGATATGTGTATGGACAAGTTTTAGCCCAGTGGATTGGACAAAGGAGATGACCTAGAACTGAACTCGGTCCAATCAAAAGGATGATTGATTTGGAATGCACTTTTCTAGGTGTTAAAAAGCATTTTTACTGTACATTGTATATTGTGGATCCCCACCCATCCACTACCACCCTCCTGGTGGGTAGAATGCTAAATCTCCTATAGTCTGCTGCAGCATGTTGCATACCATATGCCTCTGTCAAAGGCCCTGCTGCTCATCCAAGAATGTGCAGTGATCCCGGTGAATGATTTATGAGCGAAGCCCTCAGTGAAGTGGTACAATCTCCAAAAATGCCGTCTCGATAGCACGACACTAAGATAAAACGGGATCAGTCCTTGCCAGGCAATTAAACGGCTTTAGTGAAAGAGCTGAAGTAAGTGCACCCTTATTGTGGAGAAAAACATATGATAAATATCCATCAAATGCCAAGGCAACACGAGTCAGGGAGGCTTAGCTTCTGGAAAGACATCAGTCCCTGGTCGCCTGCGGGGCAGCGGTATCTCTCCCGACATCTGTGGGAGTAGAGTGCCTGTCGGGCAGACGCTGGCCTGCCTGTGAGCCCAGCTACCTGCAGTGACGTGAGCCGCCTCCCCAGCGAATTGGCAGCCAGGGAGGCCAGCTGCCCCCTTAAGAGGGCCCTAGTGTATATAAACCCCTGGGAGGCTGGCAGTCTGTCTGTCTATGACTAGAGAACTCTGATCTTGGACACCCCAGCTTTGAGGCTGCTGATGCTGCTGACATGGCTGAGACTAACCTGAGAATCAGTGGGGGGGCGGTGAGGTTCGGTGCCACCTATGGGGGCAACAGGCTCTTCTCTGGAGGCAGGAGCGGTGGAGGTGGTGGCGGAGGGGCCGGACTGGCCCTCTCCAGATCTTTTGGAATTGGGGGGGGTGGAGCAGCGGGGCTCGGCATGAGAGGAGGGCTCGGGATGGGGATAGGCATGGGGATGGGAATGGGGGGAGGCCTGGGTATGGGTGGTGGAGGCGGAGGTGGAGGTCTTGGGATGGGAATGGGTGGACGTGCCCTGGCTCTAGGAGGTGGAGGTGGCGGGGAAGCAGGGTTCAGGGCTGGAGTGGCCCCACTCAGGGCTCGCTTGGGCGGCCGCGTCTTCAAGATCGGAGGCTATGGCTTCAACCCGTCCTTCCTGAGCTCCACCGCCGCAGTGGGTGGTGTCAGCCCTGTGCCCAGCATCGACCCATCGCTGCCCTCCCTCGACACAGTCCAGGTGACCCGCCTAAAGGAAAAGGAGGAGCTGCAGGTCCTCAATGACAAGTTTGCCACCTTCATTGACAAGGTATGTCACACAAACACGTCATACAGGCAGTATTATTTCATGGCTATAATCAATAATCAGTGAAAATTGATGTTGGTATTTAGCCACTATATTTGACTTTTAATGAAATTGTATTAAATGTTTCTATCACAGTAATATTTTAAGTACACTTTGAGATTACAATAATTATTTATGCATAAATATGGCCCCATGTGTAAACTCTTTGTACTCGGAACAACCAAATTAAACTCAATATTTGTATTTCTGCTTGAACAAACAAAATGATTAACATTATGTTGATCAGTATCCTCTACCCATCAACATCCTCCACACCCCAATCCTGTGAGGGTGTTACCTTTTATAACCTGTGAGGACTTTTCATACAGATGTGGATTGACAGACCATAATTAATGTCTGTGCTTCAATCGAAACCCAGTTGAGGATAGGATCAGATTCACCTTGTTTTGGAATTGATAGCAATGCTCATGTATGCATTCAACATTGTTTCCATGCTAAAACATATTACGCATGTATCGGTTGTATATTGTGCATGTGATTTGATCTTACAAAATAAAAACGGCCCATTGGAATGTCCTGAACATCAATGTCCAAAATCAATCAAGCTCATTGAAATTCAGACCCATTCTTGGAGAGGAACATCACCAGAGAGGATCATCACCAGACTGTATGTCTGTGTGTTAACCTAATAGAAATCAATGTGTGTACTGTATTCATCGATCTGTCTCTCTCGCTCTCTGGTCCCCAGGCTCGCTCTCTGGAGCAGACCAATGCTGTGCTGAGGACCAAGATCTCCATGTTCACCAACCCGGAGCAGAGCGGCCCTGTCAGCACCTCCATCCTGCTCACCTCCGCCATCGGCACCTACAAGACCCAGATCGATGGCCTGTCCGCCACCAAGGAGGCCATCCTTGCCGAGATCGAGCACTACAAGAGCCTCATCGACGACGTCCAGAGCAGGTTGAGTGGGGTTAGGGTCGATTACCTCACAATACAGTGTGGCCATAATGAAATAATCAGTGACCCTATAATACACAGTACAGTAAATAGACTACATACACAATACCACACACTGCAGTGAATCCACAATAGAGTACATACAGTGGGGTCTACTAGTCTGTAGTGTTCAATACATGAATAATCTGCTGGCTGCACCAGGGCTGAGAGAAGGCTCTCAGCCTCATGTAGGTGTTGTGACTTTGCTTTATAATTACCTCGGCAGATCAATGCTTTTAATGCTCAGTTGGAGCAAAATCTAATAATAGCCTTCGTTGTTCTCCAGCAGCAGTCTTGACACTTTTGATCTAAAGAGAATCTGTATCCAATCATCACACAGCTTGAGATTCAATTGATACTGCGAAAATGAATAACAAATACCCACATGTTTCAGCCGAGTACACAATATATTATCCTTTAAACTCATGAAGCAGAATTGTTGACATTGATGATATGAAACCTAATGCATATATTTGACTGAAAGTTAATTGATATAAAACCTTCTATTGGTTTTATGTTGAAAGGTTTGAGGAGGAGACTGCCCAAACCAAGTCATTAGAGATGGACTGGACCACATTAAAAGAGGTATGGATACATCATGGCGTTGTCAAACTATTGAAGGATTAGTCAAACAGAGGCTGGTGGGAGGCGTTAATGCACAGGCTCATTGTAATAGCTGGAAGGGAATAAATCAAACACTATCAAACATATGGAGACCTGACTTGACTCCTTTCCCTTTAGTCTATTCCTGCCATTACAATGAGCCCGTCCTCCTATAGCTCCTCCCACCAACCTCCGCTGATTCAAATAATTGAAATAATGAATGACATCCTGTTATGGCTACGAAAACTACTATTCCCATGCTTTAAAAGGAGGTGGACAATCTCTACCTTGTCATTTTCGAGCTTCAAACCAACATCGGTGGACTGGAAGATCAGATCAGTCTCTCAAAGCAGGTGTATGACGCTGTGAGTACATGACATGATAACATAACTATTTTACTGGAAAATTCCAACATTCTGGCTAAACTTGCATGGGGGGGTTCAGTGCACATTTAGACTCTAAAAAATGAGCAAACATTGAAGCGTGTTTTCCTCTTGGTTCACTTTCCCGGCGATAGTTTTATTTGAATTCTACATATGCACTGTTCCTTATCTGCACCTGTACTCGACCAGTAAAAGCATTCCTTCCCGAGCCTTCTGAAGATGCTCCCCTGCCCAGGCGCTGAATTAAAATGTCTCCCCATCAATTATGTAGTTTAGACAAGCCGAGAGCCAGCACTCAACACTAAGCACCGCTGCTTGTCTCCTTCCCTCGCTCACTAAAATCACCCACTGCAGAACCTGACCTTCCATAAGTTCACAACATTAAGAATTTACATTACAGATCCTGTGTGACTCTCTCTGTACCCTTAAAAACAGCTTAATTGGTACACAGGAGGGACTATGGGTCTGTAAGTGCAACAAAAACAACACTGTTACAGTAGATTACAGTATTAATGGGGATCAACAAAGCCACATTGGACCGTGTTCAAATAAAGGCTACATGCCCAACAGATGTTGCACCCAATGTGTTCCAGAGTTCAGTTGTGACTGTCAATCACTGCTCAGATAGTAGTATGCTCATTAAACAATTGCTTTATTATATGTTGTCATATCCACAAGGAAGGTTAAAACAACTGTAAAGACATTACACATTTCCTGTTGCGCTTTGTGTTGTAGAAAGTGAAGGAGGTGAGGAACATTGTGACGGGTAGTGTGAAGTCAGCCTTCTCCATCTCAGTGGACAACGCGGCCCAGGCCCAGGACCTGACCTCTGCCCTGACAGACGTCAAGGCCCACTACGAAGCCCTGGCCCAGCGCAGCAAGCAGGATGCCCTGGTGTCTGTGCAGGACAGTGTATGTACCCTGCAGCAGTATCTTGTCTGCATTCTCTCTATTGGTTTACATTTCTGTCATTTAGCAGACACTCTTATCCAGAGCAACTTAGTTAGTGAGTGCATACATTTTTCATACTGGCCCCCCGTGGGAAACGAACTCACAACCCTGGCATTGCAAGCGCCATGCTCTACCAACTGAGCTACACGGGGTCTATCTAGTATTATGTTAACTTTATATTGCATTATCTGAAGTCTGCCAGGCAGTATCTACCGATAACTGATTGCAAACACCACTGGAACCAGTACAACATCCATTGTCTCTCATTCCTATCCCTGTGTTACGTTCCCCCTCAAGTAGATGTTCTTAGTATTGCACTCAATACGCTGTATGTTTTAGCCTACACAGGACTATCTCTGTTAGAACATTGCCTTCCATCATCCAACCCCAAATGTTAGACTTTAAGACTGGTGAGGGCACCATGGAAATGTAACATCTCCTTTTTCTAATGTCAAACCCCAGCTCTCCATGATGTCCATGACATCCCAGCCCAGTACCCAGACTCTGTCCCAAACCAAAGAGGAGCTGCGCATGTACAAACTGCAGATGGACTCAGTACAGAGGGAGATCGACAGGCTCAAGACCCTGGTAGGATTACTACCTAATCTGAGCTGTTGATATGCAATGTTGTCTCAAAGAAAATGCTTATCTTATGAGGGTAAGTATCACAGTAGTATCTCATGACAGAACCTATTCTCTCGTGGACGGACTATGGAGCATCTAACCAAATTACGCACAATTTTTGTTCTGGGTTAACCAAGATTACACATAACCTAATAAATGCTCACCACAGTGTTAAATAATCAGGCCTGACCTCTCCCATTGTAGAACATCCAGTTGGATTCTCAGGTGGATGAGGCAGAGTCCCACTCCAGCTCCCACACAGAGACCTATCAGGAGCAGGTGCTGACCCTCAAGTCACAGCTTGATGACATCAGAAAGGTAAGGATGGGGTTCGGAGTCCTCCACAGATATACACACCTGTTAAAAAACACTGATTTCAACCCTGATATGAGCCACTTTCATGTGCAGCATAACCTATGAATCATTCTCTTCTTACAGCAAATAACACACTATGGTCAAGAGTACCAGGAACTCCTGGCCAGTAAAATGTCTCTTGATGTTGAGATCACTGCATACAAGAAGCTCCTAGACAGTGAAGAGACCAGGTAAGAGAGTAGGGTCTCACACATCATCCACATTTGCAACCATTTAAGCATTGATTGATGCTCTCTGAAGTACTACATCTATGATAGTTATGTATTTGTGATGCGTATCATTTCAGACTGAAGTCAGGAGGAGGTGTGACCGTGCACATGTCTAAGACAGCCATTGGAGGAGGGGGAGGCGGAGGAAGTGGGGCTGGGCTGGCCTTGGGAGGAGGCAGTGGTGGTGGCATTGGGATGGGTCTGGGCGGTGGCTACGGAATGGGCGGCTTTGGAGGGGGTCTGGGCATGGGTGGCTTTGGAAGGGGCGGTTACGGAGGCGTTCTCGGGCTGGGAGGAGGCAGGAGCAGCTACATGTCCTCCAGCCTGAGCAGCAGTGCACGTGAGTACAGCTCCCAACTCTGAACTAGCATTATTTGTAATGCCTCCTGAAAAACGTTCTCTTTTACCTATTGAGTCACATTCCAAACTCAAAGTTAAGATACTGTAAGTCCATGTCGCAGGCCATCCATAAGCAAAAATGAATGGAAAAGATAACATGTTATTTCTAGATTTGCTGTACTTTTCTATTTATTTGGGGTTGATGCATATACTGTAGCTGGGTCTACAACTGATCGCTTGGGACATGGACTCATCTTGTTATTTGAGTGTATTGTCCCTTTACCTTCTGAGGTGCAACGCAGACCATTCCTCATTGGACCACTTTCTCTTCCAGTCTCAACAGTGTACTGAGGACAAACAGGACAGACCAGAGAATCGCCTACTGAGACCCAGCATCATAGGGTTGAGATGGAACCCTGTTTTGGAAGAATTACTAAGAACACTAGCAACCAAATATTGAAGTGAACACAGTCCCAAATTCTGTTCTGCGACTTACTGTATGAAATGTTTAATATCAATAAAAGCAGTATCATTACCATGTGCCACACATTCAATAGGCTTGAGGTTTACTAGCATAATGCCAAAGGTCGGGATTCACGCCATGTCCATTCAAGGTAGACGTTGCATATTTCCATTAAATCAGAAATGACCATTAAATGGCGCATAACCAACAAAGCATGATCTGATTGAATCCTGGCCAATGACAAACAAATGACGAATTATTACTTTAATACATAACATCTTACCAGTTCAGTTAGTTCATATGCTTGTGAACACTCCAGATGAGAGAACATTATGCATTGGGGGGGGGGGGGGTTACATAGACTGAAGAACACAAGAGACAATCTAGCACTGTCCACAGCCTAAGGCCACAAACCTCTCTCACCATGACTTTGTATGAAAAATATAACAGAAAACTTAGTGAGGCCACATCTTCACAACCACATGCTTTCTCTCTGGCCCTGTTCACATCAGGTTATGCAACTGATGTACAACACATTTAACTAAACTGTTGGGATACAACAATGTTTGTACAAATGCATTTTACATCAGTTGTAGAACCTGTGTGGACCGGGTCTAAGTACACACACATACAGTCTAGATAGTCCACTTTATTCTCCTCCACCTCCCTGCTGCTTCTTTTTCTTCTGTTTGCCTGCAGACTGTGTCATCTTGGCCTTCTTGGCCAGCCCCTGTCCAGGTGTCTCTCCTCCTCCTGGCTGTTTCCTCTTGTTTTTGTTCCTTTTCTTCTTCCCTCCCTCTGGTTTCCCCAAGGGGACTGTGTTGGCATCTGTTGCCCCCTGCTCAGAGACGGGCAATTGCTTCTTGCGGTTTTTTCTCTTTTTGGTCTCAGGCAGGAATCCTTTCTTCTTCTTGGGAGCGGTCGGCTCAGCCTGGTCCTCCTTGGTTTTCCTGGTCCTGTCTCTTTTGGGCTTTCTGTTAAAGATGGAGCCACAAAAACGTGGTATTAGAGAAGGGGTTCGCAAAGTGGGGTCTGTGGACCCGGTACTGCAGTGCCAGATCTCAAAATAAAACGTTAGACATTTTCATTTAAAAAAATGTAGTTAACAGATTAAACACATTTTCTGTGGAATATGTTTACAATGTAATATTATTAATCTACAATTTATATTCCTGACCCTGGGCAACATGGGATATAGGTATCCACAGTACGCAAAGTTCTCTCTGCCTCATGGCAAAATGTGTAGATTTGCAGGAAATTAGCTTAAACTGCTAAATCTTCTCTCCGATGCCAAGAGGCGGGAATTTACAATATTCCTTCCCAGGGCCCGAGACTTGGTTCATCTGGCCATGCACTGCTAAAGTCATAGTAAAACTCCTTGTATTTTGCTCGAGTTGTGTTCTGATTATGACGGGGTCCCCGATGAATTCGCTATCACAAATGGGTGGCAGGTAGCCTAGCAGTTAAGAGCGTTGGGTCAGTAACCGAAAGGTTACAGCCCCGAGCCGACGTACACTTGAGCAAGGCACTTAACCCTAATTGCGCCTGTAAGACGCTCTGGGTAAGAGCCTGCTAAATGACAAAAATGTAAAAAGGGGTCACCCGCCCCCAAAAAGTTTGATAACCCCTTGGGGGGCCCTAAAAGGACTACTAACCAACCTGCTCTGTGGGTATACTGCCACTGCAGCTCTTATCAATTATCTGAAATAGTGGAAAGTTTCAACATTTCTCACATCCAACAACAGAAAAACCTGTCAAGTAGGTCTCAATGATGATATGTTACTATGAGTGTATTGTTGGTACTATTAATTCCCAATGACATGGTACTGTAACTGCATAAAGTCATCCTGTGGCGGAGTTACTCACATGACTCCAAAGTGTTTCATGAGGGCCCAGTAGGTGTCCTCCATCTGGCCTGTCTTCCTGAAGCCCAGAACCTCTCTCATGGACAGAAGAACCTTCTTGAGGGGCTCAAGAGCCACAGACAGTTTCTGTAAAACACAGGAGACAAAGGTGGGTTAAGAAATCCTCACATTTTAGTAGGATGTGGTAAAATTAGAGTTGGTTTACCTGCTGGTTGACGTTTTTGACGAGGAACAGGCCAAGCTCCAGGGCTTTGACCAACTTCTCCTGGACCACCTTGTTCTTACCGGTCTCAACTACAGTCTCCAGACTCTGAGGAGAACAACATCCACAACCATATCAGTAACATCTTCTAAATCAGAAGCCCAGGGAGAGACAGATGATTTATCATCTAAGTGAAACCTATAGATTGAACTGCATGAAAATCAATTGTTAGTTGATCAGAGTTTATTAATGTGATATCATGATTTTTCCCATGCTTTATAGTAATGATGCCAAGTCTCTGATGTGATCTAGAGATTGATTCCTATGGATTGCAGTATGGTGTACTGTGGGGTTTCACACGTTCTCTAATGTCTAAGCTTGGGTGAGGTGTTTGATGCCTACCGCTGCCACCTGGCCCACCGCCTTCTGAAGCAGCCCTGCCCAGGGGTCGCCCGCCAACAGCTGCTGTACCTCCCTGCTCTGCAGCGCCCGCAGCACCATGGCACTGGCTTGGCTCTGTGGCACATACATACAAAGTCAAACCCTCAATGTGCAGATGTTATTCTGCAGATCAGTGGTATTTACCATCAGGCTGAAAGGACCATTGGCTGGGAAGAGTTAGGTCAGTCATCACTGTAAAAGTGGAGCTGGTAGAAGTTGACCCAGGGTTAGATGCTTTTTACTCCTAATTGTTGAGGTGAGGAGCCTGCTAGTCTTACCTGTTGGTGTTCTCGGATTCCTGTTGTGATGTGTTCCACTGCAGTCTCCAATATGTTCACACACAGAACCTACACACAACAGAAGATAATCAACCTCCAATAGCATCACGGTTCCACCAGCCAACAGACTACTTGACACCAGCCACAAGAGGAAAACATTATTTATCTTCAAGTGTTTATACAGTCTCTTGAAATCAGAGGGCAGTGTGGATAGAATAAGAGTGTTGTTGCCGTTGTCTCACAGGGAAGCGGGTGAAGAGGTCGATGAACATCAGGCCTGACAGAGGGCTCTTCCTGCGCGTCATGAATGAGCACAGAGCCCCTTTAAAGATGTCCGACACCCTCTCCACGTCCACGTTACCCATGAACCTCAGCTGCAGCACAAGGAGATTTCAGCATATCAACAGGTTGGTTTTACACAAAAGACACGCTAATAGTAAATACTCAGCGTACATTAATGTTGAACCTATCAACAGATGTGAGGTTAATGTTGAACCTATCAACAGATGTGAGGTTAATGTTGAACCTATCAACAGATGTGAGGTTAATGTTGAACCTATCAACAGATGTGAGGTTAATGTTGAACCTATCAACATTAATGCAAGGGGTTGGTTAAGGACCAACTTCTGTCACTGTAGTGAAATTTGAAAGGTAAAGAGGCTTACCTCCTCAGTAGATAGTGTTGTCTTGCCATCTGCTGAGGCCCCAGGCACCCCCCCTCTCAGCACTTTGACCAGGTACAGAGATGCACTGAAGAAGTAGAGTGACACTGACGAGTCAGAGAGCTTCTGGGCTTTGGTCATGAGTTTCTCCAGTAGGTCGTGGAGCTCCCCCTGTCTGTCACCTACGGTCTTACAATACTGCTTGGCCCGGCATAGCTGGTTCCTGGAGGGGAGGAGGGGGGAGGGGAGAGCGTAGAGGATGTTACTGACTGATCAGTGTGGCAGAATAATACTGGAAAACCGTTGACATGACAATGATAATCTGTCTCCCCAGACAGGAATTGATCAGTCTTCAATGCACCTGCACCTGACAAGTTGTTCTATATAGGTGCATAAAGAGAAGTAAAACACATCCTGTCTTACATCTAACACATTGCTTTGCGTTAACAGTATTAATGTCATTTGTCATTAAAACACTTCCTCAAATACTTAATAATATAAATTTCATTTTCACTTTCATTGTGTTCCTAAAATGTTCTATTTAGGATTACATGTACTCCTTGTAAAAAATGTTAGTGCAGTAGAGCTCTGTATAATAGTGTTTGTTAATGAGTTATTACGCTAGAGAACAATCCAAGTGGATCCATCGCTTCCAATCACTCCTCGGTTATGTCCAAATGGCACCCTATCCCTATATTCTATCCCCTTTATAGTGCACTACCTCCAACTTCCTTAAAGGGGCAGCTGAACATTTGTCTCACAAGTGACTCATTTGAGGGTACATTGTGCCTGATTTAAGCATGGAACACTCAAACCTTTTATTCATTAACTTTTAGTATGCTACTGTACCTGTAGACTCAGTCATTGCGCTAACACTAGTTTACATTGGCTTGCGAAACTACCTGTAACTTCCTGATATGACATATCTAACATCACAATCTGAACTCTTTTATTTGATATTATTTTTTGTATGACGAGTAGGGATGCATTCTGTGCTCAGTCAATGATTTCGATATGCAGGATTCATATGCATTTTGACAGATGGAATTATGACTTTTAACCAAATTTCCATTATCAACAATTGGCGGCGTCTCCATGTACATACGGCACCCTCCGTAATTATTGGGACAGTGACACATTTAGTTGTTTTGGCTCTGTACTCCAGCACTTTGGATTTGAAATGATACAATAACTATGAGGTTAAAGTGTAGACTGTCAGCTTTAATTTAAATGTGCATGCTACCATGATTGTGGATAGTCCTGAATGATGAGTGAGAAAGTTAAGATGCAGAAATATCATACCCCCTCAAACGCTAACCTCCCCTGTTATTGTAATTGTGAGAGGTTAGCATGTTTTGGGGGTATGATTTGTGCGTCTAACTTTCTCACTTGTATCATTTCAAATCCAAAGTGCTGGAGTACAGAGCCAAAACAAAAAATGTGTCACTGTCCCAATAATTACGGAGGGCACTGTATAAAAAAGTATGTGTAATGTAGTATCGACACTGGGAGGCCCCCAAAGTAGAATACCTGTTAGGCAACTGTATAAAACATGTGGTCAGCCCTCAGTCTGGAGAGCTACTCAAACACATCAAAGCCAGTTTATCAAGGTCTAGTTGAGCAGCTCATTTCTAAAATGTGGTTTGTTAGAGGGAGACTGGAATAAAAGCCTGCACAACCATTAGCTCTCCTGGAGGATGGTTGACCACCCTTGATGTAAAACATTGCAACATTACAACCAAATATGTTTTGTGCCTTTTTAAATAATTCGCTCATTCAAAATCTCAAAAGATGAAATGGCTATGGTAGGCTACAAATCTTTTTATTCAGCTGAAACAAGCCCACACATTTTCAGGAAATGTACCTTTTCTAGTTTAGTCATATTTATCTTAGCTACATTAGAAGTGTTTACTTTGCAGGCTGACTAGCATCTATTGAGTTACAATGTACCATACATTGGATGCTCAAATCAACTGGAAGTATCTACAAAACAAGTTTTGAAGCCACATGATCCAAAAGAAAGGCAACATCTAATATTTATTTCTACAATGAAATGTTCATGATTCACAAATTTTTATTTTGATTCACATGATTACATTCACCGTGATTGAACCGAATCCCAACTAATAGAATGGTAACATGAATCGTTCGTTTCATCAAAAATAATCATTTAAATTAGTCATATGAAATGTTCAAACTTTGTATGGCCTTATTTGCAAGTGTTGTTTTTTTGGGACATGATGAAAACATTAATACATGCTAATAATAGCTAAACAGTTAACTAGAGGGTACAATATGTTTTGAATTGGCTACCTAGTTAATCTGTTCTCTATCATATTTTATAGACCTACCTGCTGATGCAACGGCCCACTCCTCTCGCAAATATGCAGGTGATGCGCACAAACACAGATGCGCTAGTGTCATTCCGATTCTGGCTGATGTTGATTTTTATTTGATTGATAAAATAGTAAAAAACTGTGCCTAAATAAATACATGAATAGAAATTAATAATTTCCATGACTTTTCCTAAACCTTTTGGATTTGATCATTTTCCAAAACTTTGCCAACCTGGAAAACACCCAAAAAAGACCTCTTCAAAAAAGACCTCTTCAACCACACGCGCAAAAAAAGTTTTATTCAGATCTACATGATTCACGTGGATGGCCTATTTTGAGATCAGAACGGCGGAATGCGACGACTTTGCATCCCTGTGTATGTGTCTGAGGGTAGTGGGTATGTATCTGAGCCAGTCTCCTGTGTATGTGTCTGAGGGTAGTGGGTATGTATCTGAGCCAGTCTCCTGTGTATGTGTCTGAGGGTAGTGGGTATGTATCTGAGCCAGTCTGCTGTATATGTGTCTGAGGGTAGTGGGTATGTATCTGAGCCAGTCTGCTGTGTATGTGTCTGAGGGTAGTGGGTATGTTTCTGAGCCAGTCTGCTGTGTATGTGTCTGAGGGTAGTGGGTATGTATCTGAGCCAGTCTCCTGTGTATGTGTCTGAGGGTAGTGGGTATGTATCTGAGCCAGTCTGCTGTGTATGTGTCTGAGGGTAGTGGGTATGTATCTGAGCCAGTCTCCTGTGCATGTGTCTGAGGGTAGTGGGTATGTATCTGAGCCAGTCTCCTGTGTATGTGTCTGAGGGTAGTGGGTATGTATCTGAGCCAGTCTGCTGTGTATGTGTCTGAGGGTAGTGGGTATGTATCTGAGCCAGTCTCCTGTGTATGTGTCTGAGGGTAGTGGGTATGTATCTGAGCCAGTCTCCTGTGCATGTGTCTGAGGGTAGTGGGTATGTATCTGAGCCAGTCTCCTGTGTATGTGTCTGAGGGTAGTGGGTATGTATCTGAGCCAGTCTGCTGTGTATGTGTCTGAGGGTAGTGGGTATGTATCTGAGCCAGTCTCCTGTGTATGTGTCTGAGGGTAGTGGGTATGTATCTGAGCCAGTCTGCTGTGTATGTGTCTGAGGGTAGTGGGTATGTATCTGAGCCAGTCTCCTGTGTATGCGTCTAAAGGCATTAGCATGACGTACTTGAAGATGTCTGCGGCCTTGCGGAGGAAGTCCTGCTCCTGCTGGTCGCTCTCAGAGCTCATGCCGCTCTCGATGACGCTGAGCAGGGGCTCCACCATGCCCAGCACCAGGGGGCTGCTGCCCTGCTTGGCCAGGAACACCTCCACCAGGTCCAGCACCTGGAACACAGCAAAGGACCAGGGTCAGCACACCATGAACATAGGGGGGGACCAGCACCAGAAGAACAAGAGAGGCAGTGTTAGAAATAGCACTGCTCATAGCTAGTGTAACAAAGTTATTAGTATGTGCCCTGAAACTAATACTAGTACGAGCATTGGAAACAGCACATCACACCTTCCACTCTTACAACTCATTTCTGTATCCAAACAGATGAGACAGAAATAGTCGTCTTGTCATGTGAATACCTTGATCTTGAAGTCTCTGACGAGGGTCTTTTCCTTTTTGAGCTTGTCCTTCTCGTCCTTCTTGGCCTGCATCTTCTTCTTTTGTTCAAGGAACAGTGCTGCGATGCTGCTGTCCAGCTTCATCATGGCTTCATCGTCCAGCTCGTCATCATCGCTGCCGTCCTCGTCTGTGGCCTGTGACGGGCAGGAAGAACGACCCAGTCCAGTTAATGTCTAGAATACCATGTCTCTGCTTTTGAATCCTCCACTTCAGAGAGAATTTCAATGTAACCTTGAAACCACTAGAAACTTATCCAGAGAGACTTACTACAAAATGCATTAAAAAATGAGGGCTAAAAAACAATTTCTTGAACACTAGAAGTGAAACCTTGAAAACTAAGAGTTACCGGTAAATACAAACCCAGAGCTAGAACAAAATACCAATCACAGGCAAGAAAACACCTACCAGAGCACCCTGGTTCTGTAGGACCTTCATCAGCTCAATTCGGAAGTTCTGATCCACCTCGCCCCCTTCCTCCATGGCCTCATCTTCACCCTCCTCCTCATCAGAGTCATCATCAGATTCATCCGACTGTTCCTCATTCTGGGGAAGCAAGTAATACATATTTAGGATGAGTATGTTTACATTCAAATATAAGCAATCACTCTTATGGGATGCTAGGACATTGTTTAAAATGAAGGATATATTTAAGCAATAATGCCCGAGGGGGTGTGGAATATTGGCATGACGCAGAGTGCCTGGATACAGCCCTTAGCCGTGGTATATTGGCCATATACTACAAACCCCGAGGTGCCTTATTGCTATAATAAACTAGTCTCCAACGTAATTAGAGCAGTAAACAAGTAATTTGTGTCATACCTGTGGTATACAGTCTGATATACCACGGCTTTCAACCAATCAGCATTCGGGGCACGAACTACCCGGTTTATAATATTCTTTAGAATACACTTAAGTTTTTTGGACGTGACTAGGTGTGAAAGAACTGATCTGACCTCCATCTCTTCCTCATCGTCCTCATCCTCCTCTCCTTTCTTTTTTTTGTCTTTCTTTATCTTGTCTGAGTCTTTATCATCCGTCACCACGACGGCACTGTCCTCCTCATCTTTATCTGGGTCCAGAACCTAAATACACAATGCATCTAATTAATGGACATTCCTGTAATATACTAACATGTACTTTTACAAATCAACAAAAGTTACCTTCAGTGAACACAATGTAATATTTGAATGTAACATATCAAAACTACAGCTCTGTAACAGTACAGTATTCTCTAGTCTATCTTACAGGAAACCTTCACATTCTCTCAAACACTTACATCCAAGATGGCAGTGAGGGCTCTGGCGGTGACGTGGGGACAGATGTTGGAGAAGACAGTCCTGCAGACGTGGCGGATGTGTCTACTGGGCTGGGACAGGAGGGAGAGCAGGATGTCCACTACCACCTCAGCCCAGTGGGGCTCCACTCCTTCTGCTGCTGCAGTGCCTGGATGAACGGAGGACATATGGTTCCAGAGACATCACACCAAGGGCTACCATATTAAACATAGAGGGTGGTATTTATCAAACCTTACTGTCACCGTAAAACTGTGAAAGAGTATGGAGGGGAACTAGCCAAATAGATGGTTTTCATTGTTCAATTTATGGAGAATGAGCACTTCCTTCCCTGTCACAGATTAAGACCGGGGTGGTTTAGACAACTCTTCAGTAAGGTTTATTGGCTTTGACACATTGCCTATGGATATGTGGTCTCTTACCCGTTGTCTTCTTCTTGGATTTCTTTTCTTGGGCTTTCTCCATGCAGTTCTGCAGATCCTGCATCAGGTCCACCAAATCCTCT
Source organism: Coregonus lavaretus (assembly GCF_964263955.1). Classification (NCBI taxonomy): domain Eukaryota; kingdom Metazoa; phylum Chordata; class Actinopteri; order Salmoniformes; family Salmonidae; genus Coregonus; species Coregonus lavaretus. The sequence continues at coordinate 19,740,557 of NC_140002.1, forward strand.
GGAGCCTTTACGGTACAAGCAAACACGTATACATAAATGTGTGGGAAAAGAACGAAGTAGAATTACGTATCTAAAATGTAAAAAAATTATTACATTAAATAAAAATAAATTAAAAATGTCCATATTACTACAATAATAATTGTTCTTCCCTCATTTGTTAGTTAATTGCTTACCTTGAAGAGGTGAATGCCAACCAGCAGGAAGAGTTGTTGGAATGCAGAGGTCTCTGGAGTCTGGCCTTTCTTAGATTTCTTCATTAGAGTCCCTACTGACGCCAGCATACTAGATATATCATAACAACAGGTTCACTATTGGGTTACATTTCTTACACCAACCTTTAAATCCCCCATCTCTACATGGTCCATGTACAGTCAGTGTGGTCTGTACCTGTCCCAGGAATGTCTCTGCTCAGGGCTGAAGGGCTGGGTGCTCTGGGCATACTTGGGCTGGTTGAGCAGGGCGTCAGCGTACTGCACTAGGCAGTAGATCCACATGGAGCCGTCACCCGTCACACCCTGCACGTGCCTCTGGTTGCGGCCCGCCACCTCGGGGGAGTCGCCCAGCAAAGGCAGGTGGTTCATGTGCTGCAGCAGTCTGAAGGGGTTGGGAGATTAGAGAGACGTGTTAATAGGGTGTGTAGAGTAACAGAAATGAACACTCATGCTGTGGCGTTTCATGTAATTGCCCCTTTAAAACCATACGTTTAAAACTTAACCGACTATTCCAGCCATGATCTTCATCTTTGACTACCCCACAGCTTGTGTTTGGTAAAGTGATAGTGTAAAGAAGTCTTATTTCACCCAAAGAAGGAGTTGATGATGATGGCTCTGGTCTTCTCATCCAGGGGCACTGACAGAGTGGCTTCTGTCTCCGGTATGTCTGGGGTGGCCTTCTTAGCATTAAAGAAAGCATGGAAAAAGACAAACCTGGTGCAATGGAGGATAAAACAATGGGTTAGCATCTATTGGGGATGTGCATCTTTCCCTCTCAAGATAATTCGATACATGTGCTCCGATATGATGCACTAACATTTGTTGCATAAATACATTCATTTTTCATTGTAAATTCAAATCTGATGCTGATGGAGCTGGGTCTCTCTGAGCTGGATCTGTCTGAGCTGACTTGTGTGTGTATTATGTATATGTCTATGGTGTATGTACTATGTAGGCACTGAGCTGAGCCACAAGGGAGACTAGGCATCTACCACGCCACTACCAGATTGGGGGGGGGGGGGGGGGGGGGTACAATTTAGTTTTTTGTCCCCCCCACTTTGGTTCTAAAATCACCATCACCCACTAATTAACTTGTCATTTTTGCAGATTACAGTAAGTGTTTGAGCTAGTAATGTATCAATCTTTATGGTTTACAAATTAGCTATGACCAATGAATATATAGCACAATTTTGTATTTGACCCCCCCTCCAAAATAAACCATTAAATAGCACATTATCCAAACAGGTTGTGGCATGGAAGCCTTTAGCCTAAAGTATTTACTTCACACTAAGTCCCCATAAACTCAAAGCACATTCACAGTTGACACTGCCGGACTGCAAACGCGACACGAATGCAGTTAATAAACCCTACAGGAAACCCCTACAGTATAGCCTATAAAATAACGTGCACCTCTTTGAGCTGTCATTAGCTAGGTTTCCATCCAATTGGCGAAAGATTTTAATGCAAATATTCTAAAATCTGCATAAAAACAATGCACATTTTCCCACCAGATGTGTTACCATCAAATGTACAGGTAGCAGATAAAAAGCTGTGTGTGATGACGTAGTGCACATAAAAATAAATGTTGCGGTTAAATTCCCATGTACCGAATAAAGAAATACAAGTTAAATGGGTTTCTATCAGATTTTCAACTATACTCATGGTTCTCACAAAAAATGTTATATAGAAAGTGTGCCCACTGGTATTATATCTGCGTGCTGTTGGCTACAGTGCACGTATAGCCTACATGATGAGATTATTATGGACAAAAGAGCGAGATGATTTGTATTTGTCAAATGGCAGCCAAGCATCGATGATCATGTCATCAGAATAAGATCCTCGATATTTATTGGAAAGAAGCATCAAGCTCATCACCTTGCACTTTCACCACCCTGTGAAGTTGATCATAACTTGTTTCATATGTAGCCTAATAAATTGCATGCTCTCCTGAGGCGGCGTAGTGGGAGGACCACACAAGATGTCATCGCGTGACGGTTTACTTCGATATGATATTATTTCTCACCTCCCATCATGACGTTTATCTGACATGTACTTTACTCATAAAAAGGTTGGATGGACACCTAGTTAGCGTGACTCTTCACATTTGATAGGTCTATGCACAATTCACTACATAGGCATCTCTGCCTTAACACTTTCTCTCATGCCTTTGAATTGTTATCTTCTCCTCTCCTAGAGCCATGGCTATTTTCCTATCCAGTCCCAATAAAACCCAAAATCCTGACTCGCATTAACATTTCTAACTCTATTCTGTAATCCATAGGTTGCATTATCAAAGCAAGTCTCTCGCCTATTCATTTCAAAAATACAGCTGTAACATGTCCCCCACTTCTCTGCACTGTCTCGTACTTGCTGCCCATATGTGAGCTTCGGTAGAGAATGTGTGATCAAAACAGTATGAGAGTAGATTAAAAAAAAATTTTTTTACAGAGTTAGTCTCCGTTAAGATACTTTCATATTTAAACTTTTTCCACTCTTCATCTCCCCATTATTCATGAGCTGATCTGCCATCTGTATAGTCATCAACTCAATTTTTCTAAATATAGGAGATATTCTGTCATTCGTTGAAGGAGGTTATCTAGCAAGCTTAGCAAATTTGGTCATTTGACTTTTGTTTGTAAGTGCCATTACAAAGTTTGTATGATTCGACAACGCTATATGCCTACTCCTGAGCGCGCTCGGTGTTGAGATAGCCTACTGCTGAAATGTGCTGAATTAATAGAGGAACATGATAACGCTTGGAATTTATGAACTGCCTGTTTCGCAGTTCACAACAATGTTATTGGCGATCAAAGACAGTTACTTTTATCGTTACTAAATATCAGTTTAATTTGCTTTGAAATCTTTACGTAATGGCGCAGCCAATCCGACGAGGTGCCGCAGCGCCCCTCTTATTTGGGGAGAACCCTGGCATAGTGACCATATCTTGGTTTTAAACGCTAAAGGCCAGTTGGTAGAGCATGGCACTTGCAACGCCAGGGTTGTGGGTTCAATTCCCACAGGGGGCCAGCATGAAAAATGTATGCACTCACTAACTGTAAGTCACTCTGGATAAGAGTGTCTGCTAAATGACTAAAAATGTAAAATGGGCACAAACGATTTGCGGTATTTCCCGGGACTCTAGATAAATATGAATTATTCCCAGGATGGAAGCGTGGTGAATTTTCAGGAAAAATATTTATCCCTAATATCCACTGATTGTTTATAAAGTAAAACTATTGCTGATGGTTAACCTGAACAACGAAAATAAAATATATTGTAAGCCTTGTTCAGCAGGTATAGCCAGATGAGAGTTGTGTCTCCCGTAGTTTACTTTTATTCCGGTAAAACACAATTTTCAACAGCGCATAGATAACAATAACCTAGCAAATTATATTGATTGTCACTCAACTAATAAAGCCTAATATCACACAAGCCATTTTAGCATTTGAATGCTGAAGGTGTTGTGCAGATGTGGAAGATCAGGAACAGGCCGCCTACCTCACGTTGGTCAGCGAACGATGCTGGGCTGATTGACTAGGCTACTGATATTGTCTGGGGTTGTTCGGCATGCAAAATGACTTGTAGATCAATGACTGTCAACCGTTAAATGCAGTTCGACACTGTAGGAGAGCACTCATCAGTTGTCACAAAAGAGGAGGTATTTTCAGAAGAGAGAAAGAATGGAAAATGAGCAACAAAAAAATGTGAACTGGCGATTCGTAACATTTGAATCGATTTTCTGACCGATGCATGCTACATTTGGATTCGGTTGGGGTCCGTGGACAAATGCACTTGTATCTTAAAAATTTGAATCAGGAACCGGTGCGTATCGGTGAATCGTTACATCATCGGTGAATCGTTACATCATCAGTGAATCGTTACATCCCTAGCATATATGCTACATTACTAATATAAACTGCCCTTCAGAATACATTGGTTGAAATGATATAAATGTTGAAAAGATTACGCACATCCAACTTGGTACAGGAAAAAGATAACCCTTTGCTTCTCCCACAAGTGATACCACCAAGGCATCATTTAACATTTCTTGGAGCAGCAAACAGTTAGTGACATGATCTTTTCCCTGCAGTGAGATCTCTCACCTAGCTACATCCATCACTAGATCCTCCTCTCTCTTCACCTGGTTGTTCTCCACGATGGAGGTGAGGCGCGGAATGATCCATTTCCTCAGGCGGAATATACAGTTCTCTCTCCTAAGGATAGAGAGTCAACAATTCATTGGAAAGGCATATCAAATCAAATCTTATTGGTCACATACACGTGTTTAGCAGATGTTAATGCGGGTGTAGCGAAATGCTTCTTTCTCTAGCTATATATTAATAGTTATGACATGTTATAAGGGTTCTACTCACTGGACTCCGCCCTCCTGGTTCTCCTTCTGCCTGCGGGTGCTGAAGTCCAGGCAGCTGTCCAGCTGGGGGTTGAGGAACATCTCTTTGAGCCAGTCCACGTAGCTCTGCAGGGCGGTGGGCCGCAGATGCTGCACAACCCTCCAGAAGGAGGGCACCACGGGGTAGCCCTGGTTGGTGAGCAGGGAGAAGGCCACCATCACCGCCAGCTGCTTCTCCGGGTCATCGCAGCCCTGCAGGAAGTCGCCCACGTACGTCTCCATCTCGGGGGCAAACTTGAAGCGGTCTGGGAGCTGAGGGGCCGAGGTGAGTGCATACTTGTAAGTCAATACATTATAAACTAACTTTTTGGATAAGTGAGCATCTTACTACAAATTTTTTGTGACCAACTAAGATGCCTGCAGCTTTACTATGTATTTCTATGACCTGGTGCATTTGTGGAGAGACTGACCTGAGCAGAGACCACGTGTTCACCGTAGGCCCTCATCACCTCTCCATTTAGCACCTGTTTTAGCTGGGCCAGGCTCAGCAAGGGCAGGGCACTGCCCAGCAGCCGGTAGCTCAGGTAACTGTGGCACAGAGAAGACAGACTGTTGGCACAGCTATGGACATTTGCCACAAAGGAAGGAAAACAGGAACATACATGGGAGGAAATGCTTGCAATAAAAATGTTTAAAAAAAAAAAAAAAAATTGAAAAATTACAGGGGTCTAGGCTACAGAACTTAGTTCAATCAGCTAATATTTGGGTTCAGGGTCCAAATGTAAGTGGGGAGCAATAGTCTTTTAACCCCAGTTCTGTGCTTACTGTGTGGGCCCTGGCTGGTCTTTCAACATTCCGTTGATGATTGTTTCCCTCCAGAAGAGCTCAAAGTTGTCCTCCTTCAGAGAGATCTGCAGCAGGTCCAGAGCCACCGGAGGCAGCAGGCGGTCCTTCTTGACAGAGCGGGCTGCCATCTTCAGTACTTCTGTTAACCTAGAGGAGAGGAAACACAGGTTTTGATTGTACATTTATTAAAGGTGTGTGTGTGTGTGTGTCACCCTGACCGTGGAAAATAACCTAGACCTAGTCGTAAAAAGCTGCTCACTTAGGGATATTGTCCATGGTAATGATTGTGGAGGTGCCCAGCAGCTTCTTCAGCTTCTTGGGCTTGAGCACCTGGGGGAACTTCTGCATGGCCACCAGGAGAAGCTGCAGCTGCTCGGGGGTGCTGAAGGCGGAGGACAGGTCTGTCTGCAGAGCTCCCAGCAACACCTCCTCAAACACCTCCTCTGACGTCTGGAGAAACACACACACACCAAACAACACACAGGTCATACTGACTGCAACCTTCCACACCAGGATTTATCACATTGGGACACCATTAGAAGCAGGGTCCAACATTAAAGTTGGCCCGGGGCGAGTAAAAGCATGTGTAAGGGCCAGTGGATCTCGTCGGGCCAGTAACTTCTCAGCATGTTCCAGATCAACATTTACCTGCTATGTCGCAGTCCACCATTTTAAACCATTGAAGACTACACGCGGAAAAGCTATTTGTATTTGAGCAATATGATTGGCCATTCATTCAAGCACCACCACGCTTCCGCTAGTCACAACTTCTTGAGCAGTACATGAGTTGATGTCTTTACACACAGCACACGCAAGCTGTCCAGAGCAAAAACAAGCGCCCATCAATCTACTCCCTGTGCTTTACGTGATTTACGAAAGTAAACCTTCAATAGTGAACATACTAGTAATATGCTGGCTACTGTTGATAGTCCGCAAAACAAAAAAAAGCTACAAAAAGACACCTAGCATTCGTTTTGGCTAGCCTACTGTAGCCATGACGATATCTCTTTTGGAACGCAGAACGTCTTAAAGGGGCAGTGTCCTATTTTGAAATGTAGAAAAAAATCTACTCAAAATGACATTCTTTAGAAACAAAAATGTGTGCAATTAATACAATACAATTCTAAAGAATGGAGTAATGACTTACATTGCTAAATTAAATTACACAACTTTTTAATACATACCATAATAACCAGATATAGCCTATTAATAGCTGAATATAGAGAGAAAGCATGCCAACCTATAGGCCCTGCGTGGCCCCAAAGCATTTAAAAACTACACCATGTACGGGCCAATAGAAAATATGTTCGGCCCAGTAGATATTTCAGACCGGGCCAATGAGAAAATGTTAACGTTGGACCATGAAAAGAGTGATACAGTATGAAATAGAGCTGGCTGAGTCACTCACCTCAGACAGGATGTCCACCATGGTCTTCCTGGGCAGGTCCCGCAGGTGTTCTCTGTGCAGCGAGAGGCTCTGGAGGAGCTGGACACACTCCAGCACCACCTGAGGCTCCTGTCACACACACACACAGGTAAGTTAGCATACCAAAACACACACTGAAGTCTGAAAAGTAGAGACTGATCTAGGTTCTGCAGTAACAATAGAGGGACATAGACGGGTTGGCTGACATCATGAAAATAATACAAGCATCGACGAGCCCGGAAGGCGTGTGTTATGATTCTGAATGGTCAGATAGCTAGCAACAATGACAAGAAGCTGTCGTGGGGAATCGTAGGTGGCTCGTTTCAGCTCATTGTATCTTGCTATTGATACCATGTCTTGTTTTGAGGTGTTTTGACTAATGTCATGTCTATGCTAATATGGCTAAGATTCGCTAGCTATCTAACCAACAACTAACAATGTATTTGAGAGACAAGTGCTCATTGTGCAAATGGATTTATGTTTTCAATAAACGTTTGGAGACTAAATATATACTGAACTAAAATAAACGCAACAATTAACTATTTTACTGAGGTACAGTTCATACAGTGGGGAGAACAAGTATTTGATAAGCTGCAAAATCGGCAGTGTTTCCTACTTACAAAGCATGTAGAGGTCTGTAATTTTTATCATAGGTACACTTCAACTGTGAGAGACGGAATCTAAAACAAAAATCCAGAATATCACATTGTATGATTTTTAAGTAATTAATTTGCATTTTATTGCATGACATAAGTATTTGATACATCAGAAAAGCAGAACTTAATATTTGGTACAGAAACCTTTGTTTGCAATTACAGAGATCATATGTTTCCTGTAGGTCTTGACCAGGTTTGCACACACTGCAGCAAGGATTTTGGCCCACTCCTCCATACAGACCTTCTCCAGATCCTTCAGGTTTCGGGGCTGTCGCTGGGCAATACGGACTTTCAGCTCCCTCCAAAGATTTTCTATTGGGTTCAGCTCTGGAGACTGGCTAGGCCACTCCAGGACCTTGAGATGCTTCTTACGGAGCCACTCCTTAGTTGCCCTGGCTGTGTGTTTCGGGTCGTTGTCATGCTGGAAGACCCAGCCACGACCCATCTTCAATGCTCTTACTGAGGGAAGGAGGTTGTTGGCCAAGATCTCGCGATACATGGCCCCATCCATCCTCCCCTCAATACGGTGCAGTCGTCCTGTCCCCTTTGCAGAAAAGCATCCCCAAAGAATGATGTTTCCACCTCCATGCTTCACGGTTGGGATGGTGTTCTTGGGGTTGTACTCATCCTTCCTCTTCCTCCAAACACGGCGAGTGGAGTTTAGACCAAAAAGCTCTATTTTTGTCTCATCAGACCACATGACCTTCTCCCATTCCTCCTCTGGATCATCCAGATGGTCATTGGCAAACTTCAGACGGGCCTGGACATGCGCTGGCTTGAGCAGGGGGACCTTGCGTGCGCTGCAGGATTTTAATCCAGGACGGCGTAGTGCGTTACTAATGGTTTTCTTTGAGACTGTGGTCCCAGCTCTCTTCAGGTCATTGACCAGGTCCTGCCGTGTAGTTCTGGGCTGATCCCTCACCTTCCTCATGATCATTGATGCCCCACGAGGTGAGATCTTGCACGGAGCCCCAGACCGAGGGTGATGGACCGTCATCTTGAACTTCTTCCATTTTCTAATAATTGCGCCAACAGTTGTTGCCTTCTCACCAAGCTGCTTGCCTATTGTCCTGTAGCCCATCCCAGCCTTGTGCAGGTCTACAATTTTATCCCTGATGTCCTTACACAGCTCTCTGGTCTTGGCCACTGTGGAGAGGTTGGAGTCTGTTTGATTGAGTGTGTGGACAGGTGTCTTTTATACAGGTAACGAGTTCAAACAGGTGCAGTTAATACAGGTAATGAGTGGAGAACAGGAGGGCTTCTTAAAAGAAAAATGAACAGGTCTGTGAGAGCCGGAATTCTTACTGGTTGGTAGGTGATCAAATACTTATGTCATGCAATAAAATGCAAATTAATTACTTTAAAATCATACAATGTGATTTTATGGATTTTTGTTTTAGATTCCGTCTCTCACAGTTGAAGTGTACCTATGATAATAATTACAGACCTCTACATGCTTTGTAAGTAGGACAACTTGCAAAATCGGCAGTGTATCAAATACTTGTTCTCCCCACTGTTTAAGGAAATCAGTCAATTGAAATAAATTAATCAGGCCCTAATCTATGGATTCCATATGACTGGGAATACAGATATGCATCTGTTGGTCAAAGATACCTTAAAAAAAAAAAAATATTGGGCCGTGGATCAGAAAACCAGTCAGTATCTGGTGTGACCACCATTTGCCTCATGCAGCACAACATCTCCTTCACATAGAGTTGATCATGCTGTTGATTGTGACCATTGGAATGTTGTCCCACTCCTCTTCAATGGCTGTGTGAAGTTGCTGGATATTGGCTTTAACTGGAACCAGAGCATCCCAAACATGCTGAATGGGTGACAGTTCTCCCGAGTGGCGCAGTGGTCTAAGGCACTGCATCGCAGTGCTAGCTGTGCCACTAGAGATCCTGATTCAAATCCAGGCTCTGTTGTAGCCGGCCGCAACCAGGAGACCCATGGGGCGGCACACAATTGGCCCAGCGTCGTCCAGGGTAGGGGAGGGAATGGCCGGCAGGGATGTAGCTCAGTTGGTAGAGCATGGCGTTTGCAACGCCAGGGTTGTGGGTTCGATTCCCACAGGGGGTATGAAAATAATAATAATAATAAAAATAATAATGTATGCACTCACTAACTGTAAGTCGCTCTGGATAAGAGCGTCTGCTAAATGACTAAAATGTAAACAAAATTCTGGTGAGTATTGTGGCGGGCCGGGCGCATGCACGCTGACATGGTCGCCAGTTGTACGGTGTTTCCTCCGACACATTGGTGCGACTGGCTTCCGGGTTAAGCGAGCAGCGTATCAAGAAGCAGTGCGGCTTGGCAGGGTCGTGTTTCAGAGAACGCATGGCTCTCGACCTTCGCCTCTCCCGAGTTCGTACAGGAGTTGCAGCGATGGGACAAGACTACCAATTGGATATCACGAAATTGGGGAGAAAAAGGCGTAAAAAAATATTTTCCAAAATGTCTGGTGTGTATGCAGGCCATGGAAGAACTGGGACATTTTCAGCTTCCAGAAATTGTGTACAGACCCTTGCGACATGGGGCCCTGCATTATCATGCTGAAACATGAGGTGATGGCGGCTGATTAATGGCACGGCAATGGGCCTCAGGATCTCGTCACGGTATCTCTGTGCATTCAAATGGCCATCAATAAAATGCAATTGTGTACATTGTCCGTAGCTTACGCCTGCCCATACCATAACCCCACCATGGGGCACACTGTTCACATCAGCAAACCTCTCGCCCACATGACGCCATACACGTGGTCTGCGATTGTGAGGCAGGTTGGACGTATTGCCAAATTCTCTAAAACAACGTTGGAGGCAGCTTATGGTAGAGAAATGAACATTCAATTCTCTGGCAACAGCTCTGGTGGACAGTCCTGCAGTCAGCAGGACAATTGCACGCTCCCTCAAAACTTGTGGCATTGTGTTGTGTGACAAAACTGCACATTTTAGAGTGGCCTTTTGTCCCCAGCACAAGGTGCACCTGTGTAATGATCATGCTGTTTAATCAGCTTCTTGATGTGCCACACCTGTCAGGTGGATGGATTATCTTGGCAAAGGAGAAATACTCACCAACAGGGACGTAAACAAATTTGTGCACAACATTTGAGAGAAAAAGGCTTTTGGTGCGTATGGAACATTTCTGGGATCTTTTATTTCAGCTCATGAAACATGGGACCAACACTTTATATGTTGCGTTTATATTTTTGTTCAGTCTAGTTTACTTGTCAACAGTCTAAGCCAACACCGTCTGTTTTGCCCCATAGTTCCGCACCCGTCAGTTTTGTTGCTAAACAACCAACCCGTCTATGTGCTCCTCCATTCTCTGCGCCAAACATGGTATATTAGTCTTATCTGCCAAGCCCTTGGGTTACCTGGTGTCATTCTTACCTTTGGAAGGCGTGTGGACTGGGACAGGGCGAGCACACCAAATAAGTTCCCAAAAGCAGCATTTCTGATGAGTTTCTGTCAACATGAACATAAACGTCAACACAAGATACAGTACAAAATGGAGATCTTCATTGGCCGATTACATTAAGTATATGGATGTTAGTAAAATGACTAGTAAATATTTACCATGGTACACAGCTTCTAACTTTAGTCACATCACATGCTCACCTTTTTCACTGTCGCCAAGTTGTGCTTCTCTTTGATTTGATCAAATGCAGTACGCAGAGATACCTCCTCAAACACGCTCAGGACCTGACAGAAATGATGCATAAGTCACATCTTCTTACATGTTATGTAGTAACACCTTAATAACTCATTCGAAAGACTACTCCCCCCTTACCCCACCCCCCCAAAAAAAACAAAAAAACATTGTCAAGTGGTTATCCCACTGGCTATAAGGTGAATGCACCAATTTGTAAGTCGCTCTGGATAAGAGCGTCTGCTAAATGACGTAAATGTAATGTAAATGAAAGACATGTACAAAGACACAGGATGTTGGCGAGACATTAGATGTATAGTAGGGTGTCCACCCACTGCCATGAGTGGGTGAAAACACACTTTGGCGATGAAATTTCCCTTCCTTATGTTAAAAAATACAGTTTACCAAGACAAATATGATTTCTCATGTTCTGAATCGTTCAGTGGGGTCTTTTCATTAACAGTATATCCAAAAAGTCGGATTTCGTAACCTAATACATCCGATAATAAGCACCGAACTCTGTTGACAGAGCAGTGCAGCTTTCTCACTGCAACTTTTGAGGCTTTTACATGTTGAGGTCATCTTCAAAGTTCTTTCCGTATGTCGCAAAAACCTACATTAGCATGATACTAGCTGAATTAAATGTAAAAGGATTTGAGAATAAAAAAGCTTGCTGTACGCTCAGTGCTCCATTGACATTTCACCGAGATACACTTGTTTTTGTTTGAAATCTTTGAAAAGGAACAGGAAATTCGCATCAATATGAAAACTGTATACAAAACTACTACATGTCTCAAAATCGATATCTATCTTACCTCTATATTGTTTTATGTCCTGTGGATTTGAGAAGAATGATGATGATCAAGAGGGCAGTGAGCCTGTCAGGTAGCCTTCATTCTCACACAGCATCCAGCCTAGCTGACATGATGCTGTGCAATTTTCCTTATTTTTGACTCCTTTTTTTTCTTCTGGCCTTCATTGATTTAGTCACCCTAATTTTGGCCATCTTACAAGGGTAAAAACTCCAATAACTTTTGAAAGGATTATGATGGCGACATGAGATGTTGACCATTGGTTTTCTTAGAGGACTATCTACACATTTGACATTATTTTACCCATTTGTCAAAATATGCGTTTTTGATTGCATTACCTGTCCCAAAGCCAAACTGAAGCCTGGCCGGGCAGCCTCTCTGGTGTGTGCCAAGCCATCCACCAGTCTCTTCAGAGTGTACTTCAGCTCATCTGGCTATAAAAGGAAAGACAACACATTTGGGCTAAATGTCAAGAACTGGATGGCTCCATAAAGTTAACATAAAAAGTACGTGTGGTAGCACCTACCCCTTCTAACGAGAGTTTGACAACTCAAATTGATGGGAGTAAGAAACATGCCAGCAATTAAAGCTCTCAACACACGTGGCAATGTGTGAAAGAATATTCCTGGGCATCTTCAGTAGTTAGCTAACGTTAGCCCAACTAGCTAGCCATACTGCTCAGCGTTTTACAGCTGTACCAAACTGGAAATGGATAACGTTATGTGTTTCTCTAAAGTGCAACACCCACCAACAGTAAAAGGTGCCTTGCTAACCAGCTATCTAGCTAGTTTAGCAAGATAAGTAGGCTATGTTAGCTAACTGCGTAGCTAGCTGTTAGCTAGCTAGCAACTGAGAGCAGACCCAAACACACCAACCTTTTCACTCTTCTTCAGATATTGTATGAGATTTTCAATGGACTTCAACCGTATCTCTTGTTCAGGTTTAGCGATATCCCAGAAGAAGTCCAGGAACTCGCGATTCTGTTGGAGAATACCCTTTGCATCCGTAATTTTTGGTCGCACTGGTTCATTTTCTATCTCCCCCATATCTTCATGCATTGCAGTGGCCAAGCATGCCATGTGACAGTCTGGAGAGAAACGTGCGTGACCCCAGCAGCTAAAAAAAAAAAAAAAAAAACTTACTTCTTCCGGGTTCAAGGGAAGTACCCTTTATTCACGAGCCAACCAGTTTTTGTCAGCTCTTTGCTGGTTTACACAGGCACACCAATTCTGACCGTTTACCCAATTATTCGCAAAATAGCTGATCTTGACTGGTCAAAAAGACAAATTAGTGGAAATAGATCAGAATTGAACTGCCTGTGTAAACACAGCCTCTGTAGCCTACTCTGTGGTGTATGATGATCATGGCTGCTTCAGCATAAAATCTTTGAACTCATGCTTTCTGTAGCCTAATCTGTAACATGTGTCCTATGAAGCAAAATATACGTTTGGTCATATTCGCAGATTCACAGACTATTTGGCGTTTTTTTGTAAATAATTTAAGAATATAGACTTAATTCAGAAAGAGCCATGGCTTAATTTTCCAAACTACTACTAATGGCGTCTTTTTGTAGGCACTAATTTAATTGAAGAATTTTCATTTAATTCAGAAAGCCAGGGCAGAATTTCCCAAACTACTACTAATGGCGTCTTTTTGTAGAGACCAGCCTATGAAATTAATTGAGTTTTTGTAGGGTTTTTGGATAAACGCTGAAAATAAGGTATGTGGTAAACACAGGTTTAGGATATCTTATATGTTTTGTTCTATGAGATAGTCTTCCTCAGCTAACGTCAACTTTTTGTGAATTTTGAAGCATTTATATAGGCCTACAAAACAAAGCACATAAAGGCTTCATAATTCATAAAGGTCATGTTAACTGACTGATATTATATCATAGAACAAAACGTAGCTTGTCTTAACCTCAGACCTTGTTTTCGGCGTTTATCCCAAAACCTTATTCTTTCCACATTCATTTTCCCCATAGGAATGGCTGAATGAAGCATATGTAACTCATTTCCGGGTCCTAGGACTACAAACTGGCTGGTTTACACCTGTGTAATAACCAATGATGTCAATGTACCCTAGATGACTAAAAGGGGGCGCTGTTTTGGAGCCGCTGCGCAGCCATTTTTGTACTCAGATTACGTTGTACATACAATAAATGTATTGTCATGTTGTACACAATAAATGTGTTGTGTATTGTACACAAAGTACATTGTAAAAAATATTTTGGAAGCTATAAAAATTAATTTATTTTACATTGGAGTCATTTAGCAGAAGCTCTTATCCAGAGTGACTTACAGTAGTGAGCACATACATTTTTCATATTATTGTGTCCCCCCCCCCCCCCCCCCCCCGTAAGACCCTGCATTAATCCGGCCCTGAATGTTACTGTCCCCACTACAAAAAAAAAACGTAATTACATGTAATTTTGTCCTTGAAACATTTTATTGAAATACTATGGAATGACATTCCTTTTGAGGACTGCTCTTTCTGAGTAGTAACAATATGTGGCCGGTGGCCTCAAAGCCTCTCATTGGCCAATAAATATAATCAACAATCCAGGGTTTATATACATAATTGGTAATAACCTAATCACATAATAAGGGCATCCGTTTGGAAACATTTCTCTTTACAACTGGATGTTTTCTCCACAGACTTCTTCATAAACTACAGCAACAGTCATTAGCAATGTTTTCCATGAATAACATACTTTTAAATTCATGCTGTATTGCATTGTATAGTGTTTTTCATCCCTGGTCCCGGAGGGCCACACTACAGTACCTGCAATGTGAGGACCCCTAGGACCAGTAGTGAAGAACACTGAAATATTTCTACAGTTACGACAAAGCAAATTACAAAGTCCATTCAAAAACTATGTTCTATGTACAGTTGAAGTCAGAAGTTTACATACACATTAGCCAATAACAGTAGAGAGAATGATTTATTTCAGCTTTTATTTCTTTCATCACATTCCCAGTGGGTCAGAAGTTTACACACACTCAATTAGTATTTGGTAGCATTGCCTTTACATTTTTTAACTTGGGTCAAACGTTTCGGGTTGCCTTCCACAAGCTTCCCACAATAAGTTGGGTGAATTTTGGCCCATTCCTACAGACAGAGCTGGTGTAACTGAGTCAGGATTGTAGGCCTCCTTGCTCGCACATGCTTTTTCAGTTCTGCCAACACATTTTCTATAGGATAGAGGTCAGGGCTTTGTGATGGCCACTCCAATACCTTGACTTTGTTGTCCTTAAGCCATTTTGGCACAACTTTGGAAGTATGCTTGGGGTCATTGTCCATTTGGAAGACCCATTTGCGACCAAGCTTTAACTTCCTGACTGATGTCTTGAGATGTTGCTTCAATATATCCACATAATCTTCCTTCCTCATGATGCCATCTATTTTGTGAAGTGCACCAGTCCCTCCTGCAGCAAAGCACCCCCACAGCATGACGCTGCCACCCCCGTGCTTCACGGTTGGGATGGTGTTCTTCGGCTTGCAAGCGTCCCCCTTTTTCCTCCAAACATAACGATGGTCATTATGGCCAAACAGGTCTATTTTTGTTTCATCAGACCAGAGGATATTTCTCCAAAAAGTACGATCTTTGTCCCTATGTGCAGTTGCAAACCGTAGTCTGGCTTTTTTTTGGCGGTTTTGGAACAGTGGCTTCTTCCTTGCTGAGCGGCCTTTCAGGTTATGTCGATATAAGACTAGATATAGATACTTTTGTACCCGTTTCCTCCAGCATCTTCACAAGGTCCTTTGCTGTTGTTCTGGGATTGATTTGCACTTTTCGCACCAAAGTACGTTAATCTCTAGGAGACAGAACGCGTCTCCTTCCTGAGTGGTATGACGGCTACGTGGTCCCATGGTGTTTATACTTGCGTACTATTGTTACTACAGATTAACGTGGTACCTTCAGGCGTTTGGAAATTGCTCCCAATGATGAACCAGACTTGTGGAGGTCTAAAAAAAAAATTCTGAGGTCTTGGCTGATTTCTTTTGATTTTCCCATGATGTCAAGCAAAAAGGCACTGAGTTTGAAGGTAGGCCTTGAAATACATCCACAGGTACACCTCCAATTGACTCAAATTATGTCAATTAGCCTATCAGAAGCTTCTAAAGCCAAGACATCATTTTCTGGAATTTTCCAAGCTGTTTAAAGGCACAGTCAACTTAGTGTATGTAAACTTCTGACCCACTGGAATTGTAATACAGTGAATTATAAGTGAAATAATCTGTCTGTAAACAATTGTTGGAAAAATTACTTGTGTCATGCACAAAGTAGACGTCCTAACCGACTTGCCAAAACTATAGTTTATGAACAAGACATTTGTGGAGTGGTTGAAAAACGAGTTTTAATGACTCCAACCTAAGTGTATGTAAACTTACGACTTCAACTGTACATCAGGGTACTCTCCCTAAAGCATGCACTGAAAGGTGTCATTTCTTGCACCCTCGTTAAACCACAGTGATGTAGGGCACCCTTTAGAGGTGGTCGACAATACTCTCTGTCCAGCCCGCTGATCAGGACGGATGTGGTGTGGAGTTCAGTTAGAAACAGGAAGCTCTTTCTACTCTCCCCCTTAACAGCTCTGTCACAGCAGCCTGTCTGTAAGTGGAGCTGTCAGCGAGATGGAGGTGGCCTGAAGAGGCTTTACTGAAGGTGAGAACAACACCACAATACATGTATTTCTATTGTCTCATGTTTAAAAGCGTAGGCGCAGCTTGGTTGGGGATAGATAGACTATTTGAAGGGGTTCAATTTCAAATGACACATCATGTCATGTTATTGTCATCCTCACACCAAGGTGAAGACTTGATTTTAATGCTATTCATAGCTTTCAATAATGGAACATTTTGTACCACTTCAGAAGTCTGTTTAGATGTGCCCTTATTCAGTCCGGCAATTTATTTGGTATGATGAAGTTCAGTTGAGTGTGTAAAAAAAGAAAAGTAACATTATAAAAATAGTTTTATGCTAAGGTTTTGTACAATTAAAACAATGTAACTATTTCTGTTTAACTGTATACTCATAGACTATATGTGTCAAATATCTTCTCTTTGGTATAAACATAAATCTCTTCTCTTTGAATTAAAAATTATAGACCACTCATTAACACTTTATTTGTTTTTATTAGTATTAGGGATTTAGATCATAGTAACTATTTTGCTCAAGGTAGTTAAACATACAAAATGTATTCAGAAGTTTGATCAATACCAAATGTACATGATATGCCTCTTCCCTATCTCTATAAATGTGGCTTTTATACCCTTTATCACACAATCTGCTATAATTTCCCCTAACTGAACCAATTTATTTTATCAAAGCTGAAAGCGTTATTATCTTCTGATGCAGATACTGTATCACTGAATCAACAAGGGTGTATTGAATACAATACCATCATCATTCTTCCTTGAAAATGTAGTGAACGTTTACTGAGTAGAGTCAAGACTTGACACAATGGCATGTGGCTATAGCTCTGTGATGACCACACACATCCTGTTGTTATCTGTAGACTTACAGTATCTCACAAAAGTGAGTACACCCCTCACATTTTTGTAAATATTTGAGTATATCTTTTCATGTGACAATACTGAAGAAATGACACTTTGCTACAATGTAAAGTAGTGAGTGTACAGTTTGTATAACAGTGTAAATTTGCTGTCCCCTCAAAATAACTCAACACACAGCCATTAATGTCTAAACCGCTGGCAACAAAAGTGAGTACACCCCTAAGTGAAAATGTCCAAATTGGGCCCAATTAGCCATTTTCCCTCCCCGGTGTCATGTGACTCGTTAGTGTTAAAAGGTCTCAGGTGTGAATGGGGAGAAGGTGTGTTAAATTTGGTGTCATCGCTCTCACACTCCCTCATACTGGTCACTGGAAGTTCAACATGGCACCTCATGGCAAAGAACTCTCTGAGGATCTGAAAAAAAGAATTGTTGCTCAACATAAAGATGGCCTGGGCCATAAGAAGATTGCCAAGACCCTGAAACTGAGCTGCAGCATACAGCGTTTAACAGGACAGGTTCCACTCAGAACAGGCCTCGCCATGGTCGACCAAAGAAGTTGAGTGCACGTGCTCAGCGTCATATCAAGAGGTTGTCTTTGGGAAATAGACGTATGAGTGCTGCCAGCATTGCTGCAGAGGTTGAAGGGGTGGGGGGTCAGCCTGTCAGTGCTCAGACCATACGCCGCACACTGCATCAAATTGGTCTGCATGGCTGTCGTCCCAGAAGGAAGCCTCTTCTAAAGATGATGCACAAGAAAGCCCGCAAACAGTTTGCTGAAGACAAGCAGACTAAGGACATGGATTACTGGAACCATGTCCTGTGGTCTGATGAGACCAAGATAAACTTATTTGGTTCAGATGGTGTCAAGCGTGTGTGGCGGCAACCAGGTGAGGAGTACAAAGACAAGTGTGTCTTGCCTACAGTCAAGCATGGTGGTGGGAGTGTCATGGTCTGGGGCTGCATTAGTGCTGCTGGCACTGGGGAGCTACAGTTCATTGAGGGAACCATGAATGCCAACATGTACTGTGACATACTGAAGCAGAGCATGATCCCCTCCCTTCGGAGACTGGGCCGCAGAGCAGTATTCCAGCATGATAACGATCCCAAACACACCTCCAAGACGACCACTGCCTTGCTAAAGAAGCTGAGGGTAAAGGTGATGGACTGGCCAAGCATGTCTCCAGACCTAAACCCTATTGAGCATCTTTGGGGCATCCTCAAACGGAAGGTGGAGGAGTGCAGGGTCTCTAACATCCACCAGCTCCGTGATGTCGTCATGGAGGAGTGGAAGAGGACTCCAGTGGCAACCTGTGAAGCTCTGGTGAACTCCATTCCCAAGAGGGTTAAGGTAGTGCTGGAAAATGATGGTGGCCACACAAAATATTGACACTTTGGGCCCAATTTGGACATTTTCACTTAGGAGTGTACTCACTTTTGTTGCCAGCGGTTTAGACATTAATGGCTGTGTGTTGTGTTATTTTGAGGGTACAGCACATTTACACTGTTATACAAGCTGTACACTCACTACTTTACATTGTAGCAAAGTGTCATTTCTTCAGTGTTGTCACATGAAAAGATATACTCAAATATTTACAAAAATGTGAGGGGTGTACTACTTTTGTGAGATACTGTAGGTTGTTTACAGGAACACATTAGTAATTTATACCAAGTGTGGGGTTTTCTACAGTTTTGTCTTTAGTTTCACGTAGTTTGGGTGCCTATAGAAATGCGATGGAAGCAATCATTAAACCCTTGGTCAGTATCTGATTAACTTGAGATGTTTTGATGACAACATTGGGTGAGCAGGAGATTTGTGCCGTTACAGCTGAATAAGGAACAAGTTTCGCCAACACCTGTGAAAGAGAGAAAGCAGTAATGCATTCTAATAGTTATACCAAACAAATATTCTAAGTTATTTGTAGTAAAGTGAAAAACACCAGTAAGCAACTGTTCTTGGTGAATGACTTATACAGAAAACTATGGAGGAAATAAATGAGATTATTCCAAAGGTAAATGCATTGTTGTGTTACTTTTCAACCTTTAAGTATAATAGCCATCTTCAGCCTACAAGGATCTGTCCTCGCCGTTGTGTCTGTGGCATCTCTCAGTGTTTTCTCTCCGCTTTCTGTCTGTGGTGCAGGAGGAAAACCAGTGAGTGGCACTTTATTAAATGTATTACATGTTACACTAATCAACCTGTACATCTATTCCAATGTCATGAAATCAATTTGTCATGTAACACTAAAGCTAAATCAATATACTTAATTTGTTGTGAAATAATTGTACCAAATCAGTCAGTGTAGTGTAAAAAACATTAGGAACGCCTTCCTAATATTGAGTTGCATCTCATTTTGCCCTCAGAACAGCCTCAATTCATCGGGGCATGGACTATAAGGTGTCAAAAGCGTTCCACAGGGATGCTGGCCAATGTTGACTCCAATGCTTCTCAGAGTTGTGTCAAGTTGGCTAGATGTCCTTTGAGTGGTGGACTGCTCTTGATACATACGGGGGAAACTGTTGAGTGTGAAAAACCCAGCAGCGTTGCAGTTCTTGACACACTCACACATGTGCCTGGCACGTACTACCATACCCTGTTCCAAGGCACTTAAATATTTTGTCTTGCCCATTCACCCTCTGAATGGCACACATACAATCCGTGTCTCAATTGTCTCAAGGCGTAAAAATCCTACTTTAACCTGTCTCCTCCCATTCATATACACTGATAATTGAATTGGATTTAACAGGTGACATCAATAAGGGATCATAGCTTTCACCTGGATTCACCTGGTCATGTCATGGAAAGAGCAGGTGTTCCTAATATTTTGTACACTCAGTGTAAGTGCCATTAAATACAATTGTTCCCCTTTTCCTCATCTGTAGAAATAATACATGAAGAGAATCAAATTTATGACCCCCATTTATTGTAAGTATAACATTAACATACAGTGGGGGAAAAAAGTATTTAGTCAGCCACCAATTGTGCAAGTTCTCCCACTTAAAAAGATGAGAGAGGCCTGTAATTTTCATCATAGGTACACATCAACTATGACAGACAAATTGAGATTTTTTTTCTCCAGAAAATCACATTGTAGGATTTTTTATGAATTTATTTTCAAATTATGGTGGAAAATAAGTATTTGGTCACCTACAAACAAGCAAGATTTCTGGCTCTCACAGACCTGTAACTTCTTCTTTAAGAGGCTCCTCTGTCCTCCACTCGTTACCTGTATTAATGGCACCTGTTTGAACTTGTTATCAGTATAAAAGACACCTGTCCACAACCTCAAACAGTCACACTCCAAACTCCACTATGGCCAAGACCAAAGAGCTGTCAAAGGACACCAGAAACAAAATTGTAGACCTGCACCAGGCTGGGAAGACTGAATCTGCAATAGGTAAGCAGCTTGGTTTGAAGAAATCAACTGTGGGAGCAATTATTAGGAAATGGAAGATGTACAAGACCACTGATAATCTCCCTCGATCTGGGGCTCCACGCAAGATCTCACCCCGTGGGGTCAAAATGATCACAAGAACGGTGAGCAAAAATCCCAGAACCACACGGGGGGACCTAGTGAATGACCTGCAGAGAGCTGGGACCAAAGTAACAAAGCCTACCATCAGTAACACACTACGCCGCCAGGGACTCAAATCCTACAGTGCAAGACGTGTCCCCCTGCTTAAGCCAGTACATGTCCAGGCCCGTCTGAAGTTTGCTAGAGTGCATTTGGATGATCCAGAAGAGGATTGGGAGAATGTCAGATGAAACCAAAATATAACTTTTTGGTAAAAATTCAACTCGTCGTGTTTGGAGGACAAAGAATGCTGAGTTGCATCCAAAGAACACCATACCTACTGTGAAGCATGGGGGTGGAAACATCATGCTTTGGGGCTGTTTTTCTGCAAAGGGACCAGGACAACTGATCCGTGTAAAGGAAAGAATGAATGGGGCCATGTATCGTGAGATTTTGAGTGAAAACCTCCTTCCATCAGCAAGGGCATTGAAGATGAAACGTGGCTGGGTCTTTCAGCATGACAATGATCCCAAACACACCGCCCAGGCAACGAAGGAGTGGCTTCGTAAGAAGCATTTCAAGGTCCTGGAGTGGCCTAGCCAGTCTCCAGATCTCAACCCCATAGAAAATCTTTGGAGGGAGTTGAAAGTCCGTGTTGCCCAGCGACAGCCCCAAAACATCACTGCTCTAGAGGAGATCTGCATGGAGGAATGGGCCAAAATACCAGCAACAGTGTGTGAAAACCTTGTGAAGACTTACAGAAAACGTTTGACCTGTGTCATTGCCAACAAAGGGTATATAACAAGTATTGAGAAACTTTTGTTATTGACCAAATACTTATTTTCCACCATAATTTGCAAATAAATTCATTAGAAATCCTACAATGTGATTTTCAGGAAAAAAAATTCTCATTTTGTCTGTCATAGTTGACGTGTACCTATGATGAAAATTACAGGCCTCTCTCATCTTTTTAAGTGGGAGAACTTGCACAATTGGTGGCTGACTAAATACTTTTTTCCCCCACTGTAGATATGAAATAATTGATGCACTGTAAGACCAATTGTGATCTTATGGATATGGTGAATATTACAATAGAATGGGATAATTACTGTATGTATTTTCTCATGTAAAATAGTAATTTTCTATAATTCATAAAAGAGCAGTTTATATCCTAACATTACAGTTTTAATCTCATGTTGTAAAACAATTTAACCTCACTATTGGCTCATATATGGCAATATGATTTTAGCTCACGTAACTCTGCCCACTCCACAGTAAACGCGAAGGTAGCAGATTTTCAGCAATGCGTTCTCAAACAGGTAAACTGACATTGTGATTCATCAAACCCTTTGTGGCGGTTTCACAAGCAGGACTAGTCTTATTCTACTTAAATTAATCCAGATTAATAATGGATTTCAATTATTGGCGCAGCAGTCTAAGGCACTGCATCTCAGTGCTTGAGGCGTCACTACAGACCGCCTGGTTCGATTCCAGGCTGTATCACAACCGGCCGTGATTGGGAGTCCCATAGGGCGGCGCACAATTGGCCCAGCGTCGTCTGGGTTTGGCCGGTATAGGCCGTCATTGTAAATAAGAATTTGTTCTTAACTGACTTGCCTAGTTAAATAAAAAAAATAAAAAAATATCTCTTCTCATATTGAATGATTGAATGAATCTAATGAATATGCTGATGGTTGTTCTATCTATGGCTATATTGTGCTGATCAACAGTAAATTATATGTTCTCACCACTGAATCGTTGTTTATTGCATTTTTGGGGGGTTTTTGTAGTCACAGGACTCAACCAGATTATAAGAGACCTGCCTCCAACACCAGTGTAACAACCTGGTCTCTGAGCATTTCGTATTGTTCTGTATCTAAATCCCAGACACTCCATTTATGGTATGTATTCATTTGTGGATGTCGAACACCAATTCGTATGATATGATATGAATTATAATTCGTATTATACAGTGGGGAGAACAAGTTTTTGATACACTGCTGATTTTTGAGGTTTTCCTACTTATAAAGCATGTAGAGGTCTGTAATTTTTATCATAGGTACACTTCAACTGTGAGAGACGGAATCTATAACAAAAATCCAGAAAATCACATTGTATGATTTTTAAGTAATTAATTTGCATTTTATTGCATGACATAAGTATTTGATCACCTACCAACCAGTAAGAATTCCAGCTCTCACAGACCTGTTAGTTTTTCTTTAAGAAGCCCTCCTGTGCTCCACTCATTACCTGTATTAACTGCACCTGTTTGAACTCGTTGCCTGTATAAAAGACACCTGTCCACACACTCAATCAAACAGACTCCAACCTCTCCACAATGGCCAAGACCAGAGAGCTGTGTAAGGACATCAGGGATAAAATTGTAGACCTGCACAAGGAAAAGATGGGCTACAGGACAATAGGCAAGCAGCTTGGTAAGAAGGCAACAACTGTTGGCGCAATTATTAGAAAATGGAAGAAGTTCAAGATGACGGTCAATCACCCTCGGTCTGGGGCTCCATGCAAGATCTCACCTCGTGGGGCATCAATGATCATGAGGAAGGTGAGGGATCAGCCCAGAACTACACAGCAGGACCTGGTCAATGACCTGAAGAGAGCTGGGACCACAGTCTCAAAGAAAGCAATTAGTAACACACTACGCCGTCATGGATTAAAATCCTGCAGCGCACGCAAGGTCCCCCTGCTCAAGCCAGCGCATGTCCAGGCCCGTCTGAAGTTTGCCAATGACCATCTGGATGATCCAGAGGAGGAATGGGAGAAGGTCATGTGGTCTGATGAGACAAAAATAGAGCTTTTTGGTCTAAACTCCACTCGCCGTGTTTGGAGGAAGAAGAAGGATGAGTACAACCCCAAGAACACCATCCCAACCGTGAAGCATGGAGGTGGAAACATCATTCTTTGGGGATGCTTTTCTGCAAAGGGGACAGGACGACAGCACCGTATTGAGGGGAGGATGGATGGGGCCATGTATCGCGAAATCTTGGCCAACAACCTCCTTCCCTCAGTAAGAGCATTGAAGATGGGTCGTGGCTGGGTCTTCCAGCATTACATTTACATTTTAGTCATTTAGCAGACGCCCTTATCCAGAGCGACTTACAGTTAGCGCATACATTATTTTATCGAACCCACAACCCTGGCGTTGCAAACGCCATGCTCTACCAACTGAGCTACATCCCCTGCCGGCCATTCCCTCCCCTACCCTGGACGACGCTGGGCCAATTGTGCGCCGCCCCATGGGTCTCCCGGTCGCGGCCGGCTACGACAGAGCCTGGATTCGAACCAGGATCTCTAGTGGCACAGCTAGCACTGCGATGCAGTGCCTTAGACCACTGCGCCACTCGGGAGACATGACAACGACCCGAAACACACAGCCAGGGCAACTAAGGAGTGGCTCCGTAAGAAGCATCTCAAGGTCCTGGAGTGGCCTAGCCAGTCTCCAGACCTGAACCCAATAGAACATCTTTGGAGGGAGCTGAAAGTCCGTATTGCCCAGCGACAGCCCCGAAACCTGAAGGATCTGGAGAAGGTCTGTATGGAGGAGTGGGCCAAAATCCCTGCTGCAGTGTGTGCAAACCTGGTCAAGACCTACAGAAACATATGATCTCTGTAATTGCAAACAAAGGTTTCTGTACCAAATATTAAGTTCTGCTTTTCTGATGTATCAAATACTTATGTCATGCAATAAAATGCAAATTAATTACTTAAAAATCATACAATGTGATTTTCTGGATTTTTGTTTTAGATTCCATCTCTCACATTTGAAGTGTACCTATGATAAAAATTACAGACCTCTACATGCTTTGTAAGTAGGAAAACCTGCAAAATCGGCAGTGTATCAAATACTTGTTCTCCCCACTGTATGTTATGATTTTGCAAAACGTACAATATGTTACGAATTTGCAAAACGTATGATATAGTATGTTACGAATTCTAGCTAGGTGGCTAACGTTAGCTAGCTGACTAACCTTAGCTAGGCTAGGGGTTAGGGTTAAGTTTAGGAGTTAGGTTAAAGGGTTAGGGTTAGCTAAAAGGGTTAAGGTTAGGGTTAGGGGAAGGGTTAGCTAAAATGCTAAGTAGTTGCAAAGTAGCTAAAAAGTAGTAAGTAGTTGAAAAATTGCTAATTAGCTAAAATGCTGTCCCTGATGAGATTCGAACTCGCAACCTTTGGGTTACTAGATGTTCACGTTAAATGCCTACCCATCCACCCTACTTGTATTTTTGCCTTAAGTAACCATCTGTCTTATGTAACAAAACCAAACGTAACATATCATACTAATTTCAGTGTCCCGGATTTACATTTACTAAGTTATGTCTATGACTCCAGGCTGCGACCACAGACCAACTTTTACTATGTTATGTCTAGTCTATGACACCAGGCTGCGACCACAGACCAACTTTTACTATGGTATGTCTAGTCTATGACACCAGGCTGTGACCACAGACCAACTTTTACTATGGTATGTCTAGTCTATGACACCAGGCTGCGACCACAGAGTTACTTCTGATCACATATTGGCTATGGCCCCTCAGCACTTTATCTTTGTCACCATATACGCTAATAACAGATATCAGATACTCTACACTCACAAAAAATCGTTTAAATGTATTTCATTTTATAGGGAACAAACACCACAAAGTATGTTTTATTTATTTGTTAATGTACAGTAAAGACCTTTCCATTGACTTCCATGGCGTCAGTGTCTAAAGACTATGTAGACAAAGCTTGTAGACAAAACTGAAACGACTGGACCCAGAGCATGAACAGTCATTCAAGATTACTACCATTACAGATGTTTCAACGTGGTATGTATGTAATACAGTGCATTAGGAAAGTATTCAGACCCCTTCACTTTTTCCACATTTTGTTACATTACAGCCTTATTCTAAAATGGATTAAATGCATTTTTTACACTCATCAATCTACACACAATACCCGATAATGACAAAGTGAAAACACGTTTTTAGAAATGTTTGCTAATTTATTAAGAAAACAATTAAAAAATACCTTATTTACATAAGTATTCAGACTCTTTGCTATGAGACTCGAAATTGAGCTCAGTAGCATCCTGTATCCATTGATCATCCTTCAGATGTTTCTACAACTTGATTGGAGTCCACCTGTGGTAAATTCAATTGATTGGACATGATCTGGAAAGGCACACACCTTTCTATATAAGGTCCCACAGTTGACAGTGCATGTCAGAGCAAAAACCAAGTCATGAGGTCAAAGGAATTGTCCATAGAGCTCCGAGACAGGATTGTGGTGAGGCACAGATATGGGGAAGGGTACCAAAATATTTCTGCTGCATTGACGGTCCCCAAGAACACAGTGGCCTCCATCATTCTTAAATGGAAGAAGTTTGGAACCACCAAGACTCTTCCTAGAGCTGGCCGCCGAGGGAGCAATCAAGGGAGAAGGGCCTTGGTCAGGGAGGTGACCAAGAACCTGATGGTGACTCTGACACAGCTCCAGAGTTCCTCTGTGGAGATGGGAGAACTTTCCAGAAGGACAACCATCTCTGCAGTACTCAACCAATTAGGCCTTTATGGTAGAGTGGCCAGACGGAAGCCACTCCTGAGTAAAAGGCACATGACAGCCCATTTGGAGTTTGCCAAAAGGCACCTAAAGGACTCTCAGACCATGAGAAACAAGATTATCTGGTCTGATGAAACCAAGATTGATCTCTTTGGCCTGAATGCTAAGCGTCACGTCTAGAGGAAACCTGGCACCATCCCTGCGGTGAAGCATGGTGGTGGCAGCATCATGCTGTGGGGATGTTTTTCAGTGGCAGGGATTGGGAGACCAGTCAGGATTGAGGGAAAGATGAACGGAGCAAAGTACAGAGAGATCCTTGAAGAAAACCTACTCCAGAGCGCTCAGGACCTCAGACTGGGGCAAAGGTTCACCTTCCAACAGGACAACGACCCTAAGCACAAAGCCAAGACAATGCAGGAGTGGCTTCGGGACAAGTCTCTGAATGTTCTTGAGTGGCCCAGCCAGAGCCCAAACTTGAACCCGATCGAACATCTCTGGAGAGACCTGAAAATAGCTATGCAGCGATGCTCCCTATCCAACCTGACAGAGCTTGAGAGGATCTGCAGAGAAGAATGGGAGAAACTCCCTAAATACAGGTGTGCCAAGCTTGTAGCATCATACCCAAGAAGACTGGAGGCTGTAATCGCTGCGAAAGGTGCTTCAACAAAGTACTGAGTAAAGGGTCTGAATACTTATTTAAATGTGATATTTCCTGTTTTTTTTAAATAAATTTGCAAAAATGTTTAAAAACCTGTTTTTGCTTTGTCATTATGGGGTATTGATGAGGAAAAAATACAATTTAATCCATTTTAGAATAAGGCTGTAACGTAACAAAATGGGGAATAATTCAAGGGGTCTGAATACTTTCCGAATGCACTGTATTTATCATGTAATATGTACAGCTGTGAATGAGGAGCATCCCAAGTGCACTCTAAAAATGAGGTGTTCAACAAGGGTTCTTCTAAGATCCTCAAAGTTTTGCCCCCAAAAGGTTCTTCCAAGAACCCCATAGGAGGTGGGGTTCATCAAGGAACCTCCTTAGTTGGTGGGGGTTCTTGCAGGAACCTAACTGCCCAACTGAAACATTTGGATTTGAATTTGAAAGGACAGCAGGTGCAGGCACTTAACTGAAAAATGTAAAGATCTCCTCAATGTAAGGTAAGGTTTGTCCCTTGTATGATGTAAATTGATATTGTTTTCTGATTGTACCATCTATCTTTTCATATTTGTGCAAATCTTTCCAAGACAGAAAATGTACACAATTCAATGGATATCAATCAACAAAGAGGTAACAATATGTAGGCTATAAGAACATGTTGAAGGCTAGCTGTATTGGGTGCAGATGACTGAACTGCTCACTTTTGTGTCTGTGTCTGCAGGTATGCAGACAAGGAGGCATACAAAGGTATGTCAATTGGTATTGGTATGTTATGCAGATCACATTTATCATCCTCCTCCCTTACCTCTTCAATAAATATCCCATAGGCCTCTACATTATGGACAAGGTATGTGTGTGAAAAGCATTATCAAAACATATTTTTTTCATTCACATTTACCACAAAAACCAAGATATGAATACTGTCTTGTTAATCAGCTGTATAATGACTATTTTTTGGATTCACAGACTTTACCCTCCCTACACCTCTGATGAATATAACAGGAAACAGGACTATAACAGGGTCCCATGTAGCTCAGTTGGTAGAGCATGGCGTTTGCAAAGCCAGGGTTGTGGGTTTGATTCCCACGGGGGGCCAGTTTGAAAAATGTATGCACTCACTAACTGTAAGTCGCTCTGGATAAGAGCGTCTGCTAAATGACTAAAATGTAAATGAAACCTATTTGATCACCATGCACTGAAAAATCATTCTGGATATGGAGAACATCAACACGCCAGAGGATATACCCATTGGACTTGTGGCTCTGCTGGGAGTTTACCTCATACTTTGTTTTTTAAATTCTGCTTTGCACTAAAATCATAATAAACACTGACAACTAAAACATTGTGTTGTTATTGTTATGCATATTATTAGTATTATTATTAATTAATTCATAATAATAATAATAGGGGAGGGGGGGTAGTTAAAAAATGAACTCCAAAAGGTTCTACAAAAGGTTATTCGAGGATCCATTAAAAGGGGTTCTTTGAAGAACTTATAGGGGCTCCCCCACAATTTCAATTTGAAGAACCCCTAAATGATACTCCATGAACCTTTTATTTTTAGAGTGTATCAAAATGTTGCAACAGGTAAACACGATCTGTTAGTAGTTTTATTAGGTATATATGAATATGAAACATTTCATTTTTTTAAACACTAGCTAGGTTTAGATCCAATTGGCGACAGATTTTCATGCAAATATTCTAAAATATGCGTAAAAACAATATGCTTGCATTTTCCCACCAGAGATGTTTCCATCAAATTGACTTGTTGCTGATACAAGTCTGTGCGTGATGATGTAGCGCACATAAAAATAGTTTATGCGGTTAAATTCCAATGTACCGAATAAAAAATACAAGTTAAATGGGTTTCGATTGGATTGTCAACTCTACTGATGATTTTATCACAAAAAATGTTGCGTTATATAGCAAGTGTGCCCACTGTGGTATTGGCACATGCACTCTAGGCAACAGCTCGCAGATACAGTGCGGATTTAGCCTACTACATTATGAGATTATTATGGACCAAAAAATCTAAATTATTTGTATTTGTCAAACGGCAGCCAAGCATCGATGATCATGTCACCAGAATAAGACCCTCGATATTAATTAGAAAGGAGCATCGAGCACCACAAAAATTCCATGAAAAACAATAGAATTACAAACCAAATAAATATGTAAATACAAACCAAATAAATATGCAGCAGCCTAGAGGTAGGTAAATGGGGGTTTCTTCCCTGATCTTCTCTCTGGCGAATGATGAAGAACTGTGGGCTATATGTGTGCACTGCAGAGGCCCGTTGGAGGCTTGCCAACTTCAGAAGGTTGAAAAAAAAAAAATCACGATGCCTGCTTTGATGTTCATAAAACTCCAACCACCTGCTATTGTGCAGTGGAACCCAGAACGATATGTGACCACTTAATTACAGCGACACTGTTCTGCCGAGGACACCCAAACCAGAGTGGCCACCGCAAAGCCCAAGAGCCTGACCTTCTCTGGAAGTTGCTGTAGCCCTGCTTGGGATATTTAGCCTATATTGGCTATTGGTTAAGACGCAGGGCCGGTTCTAGCTTGGTAGGCTATGTCAGGTTGGGAAATTGGAAATGTGAATTGGGCCAAGTTAAAGGTAATAATGCATTTAGGTGATAGCTTATTGAGATGCATGAATACGCCACACCAAAAGTTAGATTTTATGTCTGTTTTAAAACGAATTTCCTGCAATTCTACGTAGTAATGATTTATGTTCACTACTTGGTCAATTGATTTGATGATCAAATCTATGCAAATAAATTATATGAATTGATAAATCACCCCGCTGTTTTATTTTATTCTGTAGTAGGCTATTTTGTAACCATGTGCTCAAGCTAATCAAATCAAAGTTGTCCTTTTAGAGCCACAAAGGGCGCTCCAATCGTTTAAAAATAACACTCATCAAGATCTGTTGCCTATACGTCTAATAGTCCTACTCATCACTTATTATTATTATTACAAATAGAAGATTATCACTTCTCACAATGGCGCGTGTTAGTCAAATCAAATCAAATCACATTGTATTTGTCACATACACGTGTTTAGCAGATGTTATTGCAGGTGTAGCGAAATGCTTGTGCTTCTAGCTCAGACAGTGCAGTAATATCTAACAAGTAATATCTAACAATTTCACAACATATACCTAATACACACAAAACTAGTAAGGAATGGAATTTAAGAAAATATACATGGACAAGCAATGACAGAGCGGCATGGACTAAGATACAGTAGAATATTATAGAATAGAATACAGTATATACATATGAGATGAGTGCAAGATATGTAAACATTATTAAAGTGACTAGTGTTCCATTTCTTAAAGTGGCCAGTGATTCAATAGGCAGCAGCAGCCTCTAATGTGCTAGTGATGGCTATTTAACAGTCTGATGGCCTTGAGATATAAGCTGTTTTTCAATCTCTCGGTCCCAGCTAAGTTAAGTTAGATCAAAGCTGAATCAATGTCTTGCAAGATCACATAACGATTCATTAGTATTTTACATAACAGACCCGAATATAATAGCATAGCATAGTAGGCCTATAAAGTTACTGTGACACCAAAAAAAGATTTTAGGATGGTTAGCTGTGCTCTAATTTGCTCACGAAACAGTAATTCAAGAAGATCGAAATGCATAGGCTATTTCCATTAACTGACTGAGTTCAATCAAATGATTGGCATGCAGATGCAGTTTCACCGGTAAAACGTGAATAATTATAATTCATGATTGACAGCGATGATGGCCTATAGGTATGCCTAACTTGGTGTTTGAGGGTATTAAAAATATAACATTTTCTTGAGACAATATGAGTGGGCATAGGCAGATGTTGCAATTGGAGGATGCATTTTATGCATATTTTATAACAGGGATCTCCAACCCTGTTCCTGGAGAGCTACCATTCTGTAGGTTTTCATTCCAACCCTAATCTAGCGCACCTGATTCTAATAATTAGCTGGTTTATAAAATGAATGGGGTTAGTTACAACCAATGTTCCCTCTAAACTGCGCGCGGATGCGCACTTCCTCCAGGACGGAGGTGCAGAACAAATGCCGTGCCGCTCAGAGATGCAAGAGATTGAACTTCACTGAGTTCCCCCATTAGTTCGCAATATATAGATTAACGTTTTTTCTGTGATAGAATCAACATAATATCAGCCCCTTTTCAAAATAAAAACAAAAACAAAACAAATCTTAACTTTGCAAGATTGAGTCTGTGATTTTGTTGTAGGCAGAGCCAGAGCACAGAGCACAACGGAGTATCGTTCTATTGTCGGGGGTACTCTAGAGCGATCTTTCAATCACTGGTGGGTGAATGCGCTTTTCAGATCAGAGCGCAGAGCCGCGCGTGTGCACATTTCTTAATTTTCTTTGCTAGTTACCGAGTTATTAGCCCAGATATAGATAAGTATAGGTCAGCAATTGAGAGTTACTGCTTCCTACAAGAGCATAAAACGTGTAGGGTACATTTCAAGCTGTCTTTGAAAAGCCATTAAGGTAAAACGCTTAGGTCTTAATTAAAGGGTAGTGCTGTATTTTGAGACAGGCTTCAATATGCAAATAAGCCAATAGGCCGAGGGGTAGCCTACATGATCTAATTCTCTGTATTTTAATAATTAATTTTATGTTATAAAGTGGTTTCTTGCATCATACAATTCAATTTACAGTCACCTATTTGGCCCATGGTGTTAGACTAAGTAAAAAATAATTAATATCAAGCCATTCATAATGTAAAAACGTTTTTAAAAGTATCATGTAATGTAGGCCTGCATTGAACACCACATATAGGCTGCTGTAGGCTATATCATACAAATCAAAAGCTATATGAAAATGTTATGGGATTTGCTCCATTGGTTTTGTTGGCAGACCTACATTATGCTCAAAAAGTCACAATAGCCTATTGGCTACTGTCTAAAACTGTAAGGGTACAGCCTCAGTGTTCACTGTAAACCCGTGCCGAAGTTGTACAAAATTTTCACTGTTCAAGTTTACGACCTAAAATTTGCTCAATGCCCAAAATATTTTGAGGGAACATTGGTTACAACTGGGGTTAGAGTGAAACCCTACAGGATGGTAGTGCTCCAGGAACAGGGCTGGAAAGCCCTGTATTGATAGGCTATTTAATCGGTACAAATTTTGATTGAGGAAATGATCATGTCATTTACGATTTATGCAATAAACTGAGATATTGTGGCACTATAATTTTTTTGGGGGATGCACTACAGAAGGCTATATCGGTCTTCTAATAAAGAGCTAGTAAATCCCAGTGAACTACTTTTGTGAGAAATGTTTTCATTTTAAAATATATATTTTTTATTAATATGTATTTTTTATTCAGATTTTTCAGGGGGTGCTGCAGCACCCTCAGAACCCCTACTTCCTGCAGCTATGGACAGTGCCATTTGCTCAATTTACAATTGATCATACAATTTCTAAAGATCTGCGCGCCAGTTCTGATTTTCATATAAGCATTGTAGGCTACTTAACTGTGTCCAGAAAATGTCTAACTGCCCACGAACTGAATAGCCTAATTCTAGCTGGCTACTAGACAAAGACGCTGTCCATTCAGCCACACCCAACGGAGCTCCACTCTGCCTACCTGTACCGAGGCACTGTCCATTCAGTGGTTCTGAATCACGGGCGCGGCCTTAATGTGTAGATTGAAAGGTTAGTGAGGGAGGCCTCGTTTCCCCAGATGTTTAGTTAATTTCATTCCGATCTCCTTTGCATTAGTGTAGCCTTTTCTGTAGCCTGTCAACTATGTGTCTGTCTATCCCTGTTCTCTCCTCTCCGCACAGGCCATACAAACGCCTCACACCGCGTGGCTGCTGCCTCTCTAACCTGGTGGTCCCTGCACGCATGACCCACGTGGAGTTCCAGGTCTCCGGCAGCCTCTGGAACTGCCGTTCTGCGGCCAACAAGGCAGAGTTCATCTCAGCCTATGCTACCCTCCAGTCCCTCAACTTCTTGGCACTGACGGAAACATGGATTATCACAGAAAACACTGCTACTCCTACTGCTCTCTCCTCGTCTGACCATGTGTTCTCGCATACCCCGAGAGCATCTGGTCAGCGGGGCGGTGGCACAGGAATCCTCATCTCACCCAAGTGGACATTCTCTCTTTCTCCCCTGACCCATCTGTCTATCTCCTCATTTGAATTCCATGCTGTCACAGTCACTAGCCCATTCAAGCTTAACATCCTTATCATTTATCGCCCTCCAGGTTCCCTTGGAGAGTTCATCAATGAGCTTGACGCCTTGATAAGTTCCTTTCCTGAGGATGGCTCACCCCTCACAGTTCTGGGTGACTTTAACCTCCCTACATCTACCTTTGACTCATTTCTCTCTGCCTCCTTCTTTCCACTCTTTTGACCTCACCGTCTCCCCCTACTCACAAGGCAGGCAATACTCTTGACCTCATCTTTACTAGATGCTGTTCTTCTACTAATCTCACTGCAACTCCCCTCCAAGTCTCCGACCACTACTTTGTATCCTTTTCTCTCTCGCTCTCCTCCAACACTACTCACTCTGCCCCTACTCAGATGGTAATGCGCCGTCGCAACCTTCGCTCTCTCTCTCCCGCTACTCTCTCCTCTTCCATCCTATCATCTCTTCCCTCTGCTCAATCCTTCTCCCTCCAATCTCCTGATTCTGCCTCCTCAACCCTCCTCTCCTCCCTTTCTGCATCTTTTGACTCTATGTCCCCTATCCTCCCGGCCGGCTCGGTCCTCCACTCCTGCTCCGTGGCTTGACGACTCATTGCGAGCTCACAGAACAGGGCTCCGGGCAGCCGAGCGGAAATGGAGGAAAACTAGACTCCCTGCCGACCTCTGTTTCTGCTGCTAAAGCCACTTTCTACCACTCTAAATTTCAAGCCTCTGCCTCTAACCCTAGGAAGCTCTTTGCCACCTTCTCCTCCCTGCTGAATCCTCCTCCTCCTCACCCTCCCCCTCCCTCCTCCCTCTCTGTGGATGATTTCGTCAACCATTTTGAAAAGAAGGTTGACGACATCCGATCCTCATTTATTAAGTCAAATGACACCGCTGGTCCTGCTCACACTGCCCTACCCTATGCTTTGACTTCCTTCTCCCCTCTCTCTCCAGATGAAATCTTGCGACTTGTGACGGCCGGCCGCCCAACAACCTGCCCGCTTGACCCTATCCCCACCTCTCTTCTCCAGACCATTTCCGGAGACCTTCTCCCTTACCTCACCTCGCTCATCAACTCATGCTTGACCACTGGCTATGTCCCTTCCGTCTTCAAGAGAGCGAGAGTTGCACTCCTTCTCAAAAAACCTACACTCGATCCCTCCGATGTCAACAACTACAGACCAGTATCCCTTCTTTCTTTTCTCTCCAAAACTCTTGAGCGTGCCGTCTTTAGCCAACTCGCTTGTTATCTCTCTCAGAATGACCTTCTTGATCCAAACCAGTCAGGTTTCAAGACTGGTCATTCAACTGAGACTGCTCTTCTCTGTGTCACGGAGGCTCTCCGCACTGCTAAAGCTAACTCTCTCTCCTCTGCTCTCATCCTTCTAGACCTATCTGCTGCCTTTGATACTGTGAACCATCAGATCCTCCTCTCCACCCTCTCCGAGTTGGGCATCTCCGGCGCGGCTCACTCTTGGATTGCGTCCTACGTCACAGGTCGCTCCTACCAGGTGGCGTGGCGTGAATCTGTCTCCGCACCATGTGCTCTCACCCCTGGTGTCCCCCAGGGCTCAGTTCTAGGCCCTCTCCTATTCTCTCTATACACCAAGTCACTTGGCTCTGTCATATCCTCACATGGTCTCTCCTATCATTGCTATGCAGACGACACACAATTAATCTTCTCCTTTCCCCCTTCTGATAACCAGGTGTGCGAATCGCATCTCTGCATGTCTGGCAGACATATCAGTGTGGATGACGGATCACCACCTCAAGCTGAACCTCGGCAAGACGGAGCTGCTCTTCCTCCCGGGGAAGGACTGCCCGCTCCATGATCTCGCCATCACGGTTGACAACTCCGTTGTGTACTCCTCCCAGAGTGCAAAGAACCTTGGCGTGACCCTGGACAACACCCTGTCGTTCTCCGCTAACATCAAAGCGGTGACCCGATCCTGTAGGTTCATGCTCTACAACATTCGCAGAGTACGACCCTACCTCACACAGGAAGCGGCACAGGTCCTAATCCAGGCACTTGTCATCTCCTGTCTGGATTACTGCAACTCGCTGTTGGCTGGGCTCCCTGCCTGTGCCATTAAACCCCTACAACTCATACAGAATGCTGCAGCCTGTCTGGTGTTCAACCTTCCCAAGTTCTCTCACGTCACCCCGCTCCTCCGCACACTCCACTGGCTTCCAGTTGAAGCCCGCATCTGCTACAAGACCATGGTGCTTGCCTACGGATCTGTGAGGGGAACGGCACCTCCTTACCTTCAGGCTCTGATCAGTCCCTACACCCAAACGAGGGCATTGCGTTCATCCACCTCTGGCCTGCTGGCCCCCCTACCTCTGCAGAAGCACAGTTTCTGCTCAGCCCAGTCAAAACTGTTCGCTGCTCTGGCAGCCCAATGGTGGAACAAGCTCCCTCACGACGCCAGGACAGCGGAGTCACTCACCACCTTCCGGAGACACTTGAAACCCCACCTCTGTAAGGAATACCTGGGATAGGATAAAAGCAATCATTCTACCGTCCCCCTACCCCATTTGATATATTGTAAAGTGGTTGTCCCACTGGCTATCATAAGGTGAATGCACCAATTTGTAAGTCGCTCTGGATAAGAGCGTCTGCTAAATGACGTAAATGTAAATGTAAAATGTTTCTTCATTCCTTGGTGGAGTTTGTTTGTCTTTATGCGTCCTTGCCGATTTGTAGGCCTAAGTAATTTCTTTGATGTATGCCTTTTATTTCAATGCATGTGTAGGCCTCCTGTAGCTCAGTTGGAAGAGCATGGCGCTTGCAATGCCAGGGTTGTGGGTTCGATTCCCACGGGGGGCCAGCACTCACTAACTGTAAGTCGCTCTGGATAAGAGCGTCTGCTAAATGAATAAAATGTAAAAATGATTTACCTGGCATAGTTTGCATTCGCAGTCAGCTGTTTTATGCTCCGGTTACTTTCACATTGATGTCGGTATTTGAAACACTGTATGCACTGTTCCACAAGAAGGTTAAATGGGTCAATGTAGCCTATGTTTGATGAAGTTGAGTAGTACATTGTACACGCCATTCCACAGACCTTTAAACCTAATATAAACCTACAATGTCTGGGGGACATCTTTGTTTGTTTTTGCATTTTAGTTTTAAAATTGTGTAGAAGTACAGTAAATTAGTTTCAACTGGTGGGTGTATTTACACATACCACGTTGCCATGCAAACCTTTTTATTAATCCAAAATATAATGAAAAGAAACCATGCACCATTTATGCATTTTGATCACTGGCATTTATTTATACATTTATTGGAAGGCTAATGGAAAGAACATGCAACACCTAAAGGAGGGGGAGGCAAGTGGGTGGGTCAGGTGATATCCTCTCAGATATTGTAGTATGCTGCAGTTAAAAGTAATGTCAAGCTTCAGCAAAAACCACATCATCAAAAGGTACAGGCAACAATACATGGCGGTCTACATACACTAACACAATCTAACACATCCGCTCAAGACAAGCATGATAACTTTGTATGTGCTCTGATGTGCTCAGATGCAGGCAGTATAGGAGCATCATGGCAAAAACTGTCAGACTGGCCAATAGCTTCTACCCCCAGACCATCAGGCTGCTGAATAGCCGCCTCTAGTCAGCCACCTGCTCCCCCTGTCCCCTTCCTGTCCACCCGGACTTCATGGCCCATGTTGACTCCAATGCTTCCCACAGTTGTGTCAAGTTGGCTGGATGTCCTTTGGGTGGTGGACTATTCTTGATACACACGGGAAACTGCTGAGTGTGAAAATCCTAGCAGTGTTGCAGTTCTTGACACAAACCGGTGCGCCTGGCACCTAATACCATACCACGTTCAAAGGCACTTAAATATTTTGTCTTGCCCATTCACCCTCTGAATGGCACACAAGGCCACAATTGTCTCAAGGCTTAAAAATCCTTCTTTAACCTGTCTCCTCCCATCCGTCTACACTGTTTGAAGTGGATTTAACAAGTGACATCAATATATTTGCCTTTTTTTGTTTTTTGCCTCTTGGGCCCCCTACGGCCTGGGCCCAGGGGATTTAGCCTCTGTAAGCCCTTGCATTAATCCAGCCCTGAATGTTACTGTCCCCACTACAATGAAGAAAAACGTAATTACATGTAATTTTGTCCTTGAAACATTTTATTGAAATACCGTAGAATTACATTCATTCCTATGGAGGACTGCTCCTTCTGAGTAGTACCATTATGGCGACTGGTGGCTTCAAAGCCTCTCATTGGCCAATAAATATAATCAACAATCCAGGGTTTATATACATCATTGGTAATAATCTAATCACGTAATAAGGGCATCCGTTTGGAAACATTTCTCATTTTACAACTGGATGTTTTCTCCACAGACTTCTTCATAAACTACAGCGACTAGTGTTTTTCAGTCATTAGCATTGTTTTCCACGAAGAACATACTTTTTAATTCAAGCGGTATTGCATTGCATAGTGTTTTTCATCCATGGTCCCGGAGGGCCACACTACAGTACCTGCAATGTGAGGACCCCTAGGACCAGTAGTGAAGAACACTGAAATATTTCTACAGTTACGACAAAGCAAATCACAAAGTCAATTTAAAAACCATGTCACTAAAGCATGCACTGAATGGTGTCATTTTTTGCACCTTCATTAAACAACAGTGATGTAGGGCACCCTTTAGAGGTGGTCGACAATACTCTCTGTCCAGCCCGCTGATCAGGACGGATGTGGTGTGGAGTTCAGTTAGAAACAGGAAGCTCTTTCTACTCTCCCCCTTAACAGCTCTGTCACAGCAGCCTGTCTGTAAGTGGAGCTGTCAGCGAGATGGAGGTGGCCTGAAGAGGCTTTACTGAAGGTGAGAACAACACAATACATGTATTTCTATTGTCTCATGTTTAAAAGCGTAGGAGCAGCTTGGTTGGGGATAGATAGACTATTTGAAGGGGTTCAATTTCAGAGACGCGTCATGTTATTGTCATCCTCACACCAAGGTGAAGACTTGATTTTAATGTTATTCATAGCTTTCAATAACGTACCACTTTGTACCACTTCAGAAGTATGTTTTGAAATGTCAAAAAGACCAGCAATCATGGATGATGTTCAGCTGAGTTTGTGAAAAATAGTTGAATGCTAAAGTTTCGTACAATTAAAACAATTTAACTATTTATGTTTAACTGTATACATAAGCCTAAATGTTTCAAAGCTGAAAATGTTCTTATCTTCTGATGCAGATACTGTATCACTGAACCAACAAGGGGTGTATTGAATACAATACCATCATCATTCTTTCTTGAAAACTGAGTGGAGGTTTACTGAGTGGAGTCAAGACTTGACACAATGGCATGTGTCTATAGCGCTGTGATGGCCACACATCATGTGGTTATCTGTAGGCTTAGGTTGTTTATAGGAACACGAGCAATTTATACCAAGTGAGGGGTTTTCAACAGTCTTTTGATGACAACATTGGGTGTTACAGCTGAATAAGGAACAAGTTTAGCCAACTCTTGTGAAAGAGAGAAAGCGTTAATACATTCTAATAGTGATAGTAAACAAATATTCTAAGTTATTTTTAGTAAAGTGAAAAATAGCAGTAAGCAACTGTTCTTGGTGAATTACTTATACAGAAGAAAACTATGGAGGAAATAAATGAGATTATTCCAAAGGTAAATGCATTGTTGTGTTATTTTTCAACCTTTAAGTATGATAGCCATCTTCAGCCTACAAGGATCTGTCCTCGCCGTTGTGTCTGTGGCATCTCTCAGTGTTTTCTCCGCTTTCTGTCTGTGGTGCAGGAGGAAAACCAGTGAGTGGCACTGTATTAAATATATTACATGTTACACTAATCAACCTGTACATCTATTCCAATGTCATGAAATCAATTTGTCATGTAGCACTAAAGTTAAATCAATATACTTAATTTGCCACTTTGACTTATTAAATCATTGTACAGAATCAGTCAGTGTAGTGTATGTGCCATTAAATACAATTGTCCCCCTTTTCCTCATCTGTAGAAATAATACATGAAGAGAATCAAATTTATGACCCTCAATTATTGTAAGTATAACATTAACATAGATATAAAATAATTGATGCACTGTAAGACCAATTGTGATCTTATGGATATGGTGAATATTATTATAGATTAATGGGATAATTACTGTATGTATTTTCTAATGTGAAATTCATAACATAGGAATTTTCTATCATTCATAAAATAGCTGTTTATATCCAAACATTACAGTTTAATTACATGTTGTAAAACAATGTAACCTCACTACTGGCTAATATGTTACAATATGATTTTACATCACGTAACTCTACCCACTCCACAGTCAACTCGAAGGTAGCAGATTTGCAGTAATGCCATCTCAAACAGGTAAACTTACATTTTGATTCATCATACCCTTTGAGGAGGTTCCACAGGCAGGACTAGCTTTATTCTACTTAAATTAATCCAAAATACAAATAATGCATTTCACAATTGTCCTCAATTATTGTGATATCTCGTCTCATATTGAATGATTGAATGAATCTAATTAATATATATGGCTTTTGTGCTGATCAACAGTAAATGATATGTTCTCACTACTAAATCGTTCTCTATTGAACCTCTTGGTCTTTTCTAGTAACACGACCCAACCAGATTATAAGAGACCTGCCGCCAACACCAGTGTAAGTAACGTTACTCATACATGAAGGTCTTATGCGAATCCTGCTTTTGTCTTGTTTCAACATAACTGAAATGGCATTTTAGTCACGTAAATCGATCAGTTCCTTCAAACTGGATAGGAGACAAAATATATACTTGTAAAAATATTAATACAAGCAAACAATAGTTTTAAATAAATTGGAGAAAATCTAAAACAAGATTGGACTTCAGCTTTTCACCTTCCAGCTCACCCCTTTTGGTTCTCACATGTAATGACCACATATTTACTTCTGACCACATATTAGCTATGGTCTGTTTTATCTTCAGTGGCCCCTCAGCACTTTATCTTTGTCACCAGATATGCTAGTAACAGACAACAGATACTCTACACTCACAATAAATACTTTACATGTATTTTATTTTACAGGGAACCAACACCACAAGGTACGTTTTATTTATTTGTTAATGTACAGTAAAGACCTTTCCATTGACTTCCATGGCGTCAGTGTCTAAAGACTATGTAGACAAAGCTTGTAGACAAAACTGAAACAACTGGACCCAGAATATGAACAGTCATTCAAGATTACTACCATTACAGATGTTTCAACATGGTATGTGTAATATGTACAGTTGAAGTCGGAAGTTTACATACACCTTAGCCAAATACATTTAAACTCAGTTTTTCACAATTCCTGACATTTAATCTTAGTAAAAATTCCCTGTCTTAGGTCAGTTAGGATCACCACTTTATTTTAAGAATGTGAAATGTCTGAATAATAGTAGAGAGAATGATTTATTTAAGCTTTTATTTCTTTCATCACATTCTCAGTGGGTCAGAAGTTTACATACACTCAATCAGTATTTGGTAGTCTTTAAATTGTTTAACTTGGGTCAAACGTTTCGGGTAGCCTTCCACAAGCTTCCCACAATAAGTTGGGTGAATTTTAGCCCATTCCTCCTGACAGAGCTGGTGTAACTGAGTCAGGTTTGTAGGCCTCCTTGCTTGCACATGCTTTTTCAGTTCTGCCCACACATTTTCTATAGGATTGAGGTCAGGGCTTTGTGATGGCCACTCCAATACCTTGACTTTGTTGTCCTTAAGCCATTTTGCCACAACTTTGGAAGTATGCTTGGAGTCATTGTCCATTTGGAAGACCCATTTGCGACCAAGCTTTAACTTCCTGACTGATGTCTTGAGATGTTGCTTCAATATATCCACATAATTTTCCTTCCTCATGATGCCATCTATTTTGTGAAGTGCACCAGTCCCTCCTGCAGCAAAGCACCCCCACAGCATGATGCTGCTACCCCCGTTCTTCATGGTTGGGATGGTGTTCTTCGGTTTGCAAGCGTCCCCCTTTTTCCTCCAAACATAACGATGGTCATTATGGCCAAACAGTTCTATTTTTGTTTTATCAGACCAGAAGACATTTCTCAAAAAAGTATGATCTTTGTCCCCATGTGCAGTTGCAAACCGTAGTCTGGCTTTTTTATGGTGGTTTTGGAGCAGTGGCTTCTTCCTTGCTGAGCAGCCTTTCAGGTTATGTCGATATAGGACTTGTTTTACTGTGGATATAGATACTTTTGTACCGGTTTCCTCCAGCATCTTCACAAGGTCCTTTGCTGTTGTTCTGGGATTGATTTGTACTTTTCGCACCAAAGTACGTTCATCTCTAGGAGACAGAACGCGTCTCCTTCCTGAGCGGTATGACGGCTGCGTGGTCCCATGGTGTTTATACTTGCGTACTATTGTTTGTACAGATGAACGTGGTACCTTCAGGCGTTTGGAAATTGCTCCCAAGGATGAACCAGACTTGTTGAGGTCTACAATTTTTTTTCTGAGGTCCTGGCTGATTTCTTTTGATTTTCCCATGATGTCAAGCAAAGAGGCACTGAGTTTGAAGGTAGGCCTTGAAATACATCCACGGGTACACCTCCAATTGACTCAAATGATGTCAATTAGCCTATCAGAAGCTTCTAAAGCCATTACATAATTTTCTGGAATTTTCCAAGCTGTTTAAAGGCACAGTCAACTTAGTGTATGTAAACTTCTGACCCACTGGAATTGTGATACAGTGAATTATAAGTGAAATAAACTGTCTGTAAACAATTGTTGGAAAAATGACTTGTGTCATGCAGAAAGTAGATGTCCTAACCGACTTGCCAAAACGATAGTTTGTTAACAAGAAATGTGTGGAGTAGTTGAAAAACGAGTTTTAATGACTCCAACCTAAGTGTATGTAAACTTCCGACTTCAACTGTTTATTGTAATATGTATAGCTGTGAATGACCGAAGTATCAAAACGTTGCAAATGGTAAACACTATCTGTTAGTAGTTGTATTAGGTATATATGAATGCAAACATTATCATTTTGGAAACA
Organism: Coregonus lavaretus; assembly: GCF_964263955.1. Taxonomy (NCBI): domain Eukaryota; kingdom Metazoa; phylum Chordata; class Actinopteri; order Salmoniformes; family Salmonidae; genus Coregonus; species Coregonus lavaretus. The sequence continues at coordinate 19,782,952 of NC_140002.1, forward strand.
CTAGCTAGGTTTCCATCCAATTGGAGACAGATTTTCATGCAAATATTCAAAAATCGGAATAAAAGGCTGTGCGTGATGACATAGTGCACATAAAAATACCCTTTGCTGTTAAATTCCCATGTACCGGATAAAAAATACAAGTTATATGGGCTTCCATGGCATTGTCAACTCTCCTGATGGTTTGCTCACAAAAAAATGTTGCATTATATAGCGAGTGTGCCCTGTGGTATTGGCACATGGCCTCTAGGCAACAGCTCGCAGATAAAGTGCGATTATTATGGATAAAAGACCGAAATTATTTTTATTAGTCAAACGGTAGCCAAGCATCGATGATGTCACCAGAATAAGACCCTTGATATTTATTGGAATTAAGCATCAAGCTCATCACCGTGCACTTTCACCACCCTGTGAAGTTCATCATAATTTATTTCATCTGTAGCCTAATAAACTGCATGCTTTCCCGACGAGTCGTAGTGGGAGGACCACACGCAATATCATTGCGTGACTCCAAGTTCACTTCTATATGATGGTTGTTATATCAATATTTCCGCATAAAGGCGTTTCGAGGGTCCATTTCTCGCATAATTAATTTTACCGACACAAGATCCCAATGATCTGTTGGCATTTATAAAATTGTACTGAAACTTCGTGTTTCCATCACAGCTGTCGTGATTTTAAAAAAATATGTTATGACTTTACTTCGCATAAAAACTGTTGATGGAAACGTGGTTAGTGTGGAAACGCTATCAATAGGCTAATTCACTACAGCTTCTGCCCGCACCAAATTCCTCAGCACTAACTGACTTTTCAATTGTGTTATATTAGCTCCGATGGGAAGCTTTGAACCAACATATGTGTAAGTATCTATCTGCTAATGTTTTGATTTCCATTTAAAACCTCATATATAGTCTATTTACAATTCATCTGTATTTTTGTTTCTGTGAAAAACAATGCATGATGTGCCTATTGTTTTTACAGAGATCCAATCCCAGCGTTAGTGTACCAGAATGTTGATGAGAGTACAAATGCAGAGACCAGATATTCTGAAACTGGTAAGTATGATTGATCCAATGACATGAATACAGTTTATATGTCTATGGTTTTATCAGATGGAACCAGATGGAATGGTGGAAAAAAACACTCAAAACGAACAACTAAACAACCCCCTTCCTTTCGCCCACTCCCTGGGCCTTTTTGTATATGCAAAACATAATGAAAAGAGATGGGCGGCCCACCATTTATGCATTTTGATCAGTATAGCCATTTATTGTAAGGCTAATGGAAAGAAGATGTAACACCTTGTCACGATCGTCATAATGATTGGACCAAGGCGCAGCGTGATATGAGTACATACTTTAATAGTACTTCGCAACACGACACAATACAACAACAAAACGATACGTGAAGTCCTCGGTCAATAACACAAACCTACACGGAACAAGATCCCACAAAACACAAGTGCACAACAGGCTGCCTAAGTATGGTTCCCAATCAGAGACAACAAGCAACAGCTGATTATCGTTGCCTCTGATTGAGAACCACCCCGGCCAACATAGAACCACATAACCTAGAACAGAACATAGAAAACGAAACATAGACACTACACAAAGAAACTAACACCCTGGCTCAACATACAAGAGTCCCCAGAGCCAGGGCGTGACACACCTAAAAGGAGAAGGAGGCAACTTGGGTCAGGTGATATCCTCTCAGATATTGTAGTCTGCTGCAGTTAAAAGTAATGTCAAGCTTCAGCAAAAACCACATAATCAAAAGGTACAGGCAACAATACATGGCCCCAATGGACATTTATCCATTTTATTCACTCATCACTCTATGGACAAGTATGCTTGTGTACACACTTCGCCACTTTTAACTGCTGCAAACTACTTGAAAATATGTATGTATACATTGCGTGTGCAAAACATTAAGGACACCGGCTCTATCCATGACATAGACTGACCAGGTGAATCCAGGTGAAAGCCATGATCCCTTATATGGGTAGATCAGCTTAATATTGCAGATAGATTGTAACTTCCATCAATGTAATTGTCTGCATCACTTCCAATCCCCCATGTTTATATATATACATACACATACACATACATACACATATACACACATACACACACACATACATACACATACCATTAAAAAATATATATATATTCCCCTTTATTACTTTCCAACCCCGCCACCCTTTCCCCACTTGGAGTAAACTAGTGAACAACAACGCCTAGGCCTCTACTTCCAACCCATACCCACTATCTACATTTTATGGACACAGTCAATTTTACAGTAATTACATTTTGTTTGTTCTTTCTCCTGAACTTCTTCTACTCTCAACCTCTCCGATCATTTTCATGATGTCCATCCGGTTTGCTTCTATATGCCATATCTTTCTAACTGTGCTCCTTCACAAAAGCTCCCAACCTACAACCCATACACTTATTATGGACACAGCGTGCCTACATTATTAGTTATCTTGTTATTGTTTGTTGTTAGTTGTTATTAGTCCCATCCTTCAATTCCATTCAACACCTCCAATCTATATTTTAACACCATCCATATAGGATGTCTATTTGCCATATATATTTCAACTGTACTGTGATGTCTTACAAAAGTTCTGAACCTTTCTATTCTCATTGTTTCTACAGATTGTGAATTGAAAATAAACATTTTTGCTAATAGTATTATTATGTTATTGATCGATTGACTATGACTTTTCAGATCACCCAGTAGTGCTATCTGCAGAGTTAGCTCCAGGTAAATATTGCAATCCATTAGCCATTCCTGGACCTGTGTCCAAAAACAAGCTACAAATGGACAGTACCAAAACAAATGATCTAATGATTCTGTCTCTTCGCAGCAAAATCTGCAGAGCTGGGAAGATTGTATCCCCCATATACAGTGGGGGAAAAAAGTATTTAGTCAGCCACCAATTGTGCAAGTTCTCCCACTTAAAAAGATGAGAGAGGCCTGTAATTTTCATCATAGGTACACGTCAACTATGACAGACAAATTGAGAGAAAAAAATCCAGAAAACCACATTGTAGGATTTTTAATGAATTTATTTGCAAATTATGGTGGAAAATAAGTATTTGGTCACCTACAAACAAGCAAGATTTCTGGCTCTCACAGACCTGTAACTTCTTCTTTAAGAGGCTCCTCTGTCCTCCACTCGTTACCTGTATTAATGGCACCTGTTTGAACTTGTTATCAGTATAAAAGACACCTGTCCACAACCTCAAACAGTCACACTCCAAACTCCACTATGGCCAAGACCAAAGAGCTGTCAAAGGACACCAGAAACAAAATTGTAGACCTGCACCAGGCTGGGAAGACTGAATCTGCAATAGGTAAGCAGCTTGGTTTGAAGAAATCAACTGTGGGAGCAATTATTAGGAAATGGAAGACATACAAGACCACTGATAATCTCCCTCGATCTGGAGCTCCACGCAAGATCTCACCCCGTGGGGTCAAAATGATCACAAGAACGGTGAGCAAAAATCCCAGAACCACACGAGGGGACCTAGTGAATGACCTGCAGAGAGCTGGGACCAAAGTAACAAAGCCTACCATCAGTAACACATTACGCCGCCAGGGACTCAAATCCTGCAGTGCAAGACGTGTCCCCCTGCTTAAGCCAGTACATGTCCAGGCCCGTCTGAAGTTTGCTAGAGTGCATTTGGATGATCCAGAAGAGGATTGGGAGAATGTCATATGGTCAGATGAAACCAAAATATAACTTTTTGGTAAAAACTCAACTCGTCGTGTTTGGAGGACAAAGAATGCTGAGTTGCATCCAAAGAACACCATACCTACTGTGAAGCATGGGGGTGGAAACATCATGCTTTGGGGCTGTTTTTCTGCAAAGGGACCAGGACGACTGATCCGTGTAAAGGAAAGAATGAATGGGGCCATGTATCGTGAGATTTTGAGTGAAAACCTCCTTCCATCAGCAAGGGCATTGAAGATGAAACGTGGCTGGGTCTTTCAGCATGACAATGATCCCAAACACACCGCCCGGGCAACGAAGGAGTGGCTTCGTAAGAAGCATTTCAAGGTCCTGGAGTGGCCTAGCCAGTCTCCAGATCTCAACCCCATAGAAAATCTTTGGAGGGAGTTGAAAGTCTGTGTTGCCCAGCGACAGCCCCAAAACATCACTGCTCTAGAGGAGATCTGCATGGAGGAATGGGCCAAAATACCAGCAACAGTGTGTGAAAACCTTGTGAAGACTTACAGAAAACGTTTGACCTGTGTCATTTTGTCTGTCATAGTTGACATGTATCTATGATGAAAATTACAGGCCTCTCTCAACTTTTTAAGTGGGAGAACTTGCACAATTGGTGGCTGACTAAATACTTTTTTTCCCTCACTGTAAATAACATTCAATTGGTAGCAAGAATTTTATATAATAATTTAAATTGAAAGATTCTGTCGTTTTGCGTATCAGTTCATAAACACTATGCCGTGGGATCGGTATGTCAAAAATCTCTTCCCAACTATTTTGCAATCTATATGGGACGGCTGTCAATCCTTTGGTCCTTAAATGAAACTGATATACCTTTTTATTTATCACAGTTTTCCTTAACCAATTATGTTCTTTAATGCAAGGCCGACAGACAAGTTCCTTACTTTCTCCTCCTTCCACTTTCCTCTTCCATTTTTGCGGTAATGCTGCAATTATTTGGTTGTAAGTTTGGGTAGAGCAGACATTTCCATATGTTTTTGTTAGCTGCATGTGCGACATAACTCCACCAGTCCTACCGATGAAATCATTTACAAAGATTATACCTTTTTTTAAATTTTGTCAAAAAAAAAGTTTTTTGGTCAATTAGTATATTTGAGTTTAACCACAATATTTGTTGCATTATTTGTTCTGTCGTTTCTGGAGGATTAAATTGAAATTGCAACCAACTTTCTATGACTTGTTTTAGAAATATCTGGGAGATGATTTCCTTTTCAAATAACTGAAAGTTAGTAGTTGTAATCTGAATAAAGGGAAAAGGGCCATTCTTGAACATTGGGTGAGACAATCTTACTAATTTGCTAGAGAACCAGTTCGGATTTAAGTATAACTTTTGTATGACTGAAGCTTTTAGTGATAGGTCTAATGCTTTAATATTTAATAATTTCTGTCCTCCGAATTCATATTCATTATATAAATAGGCCCGTATAAATTTGTCTGGCTTGCCGTTCCAAATAAAATGGAATCTTTTTTTCTCATATAATTTAAAAAAACTGTTCGCTAGGCGTAGGCAAGACCATAAGCAAATAGGTAAACTCGGATAATACTAAAGAATTAATCAGGGTGATTTTTCCACAAATTGACAGGCACCCACCTTTCCATGGTAGCAAGATCTTATCTATTTTTGCTAAATTTCTATTATAATTTATTGAAGTGAGATCATTTATTTCCTTTGGGATATGTATTCCGAGTATATCCACATCACCATCAGACCATTTTATTGGTAAACTACATGGCAATGTAAAAATTGTATTTTTTATTGATCCAATACGTAATATAGTACATTTGTCATAATTTGGTTGTAATTCAGAGAGGTTAGAAAATGTATCTAGATCCTCTGAGGCTGTGGAGTGATTCTAGTAGTGGATTTAAAAGAAAACATGAATCATCAGCATACAATGACACCTGTTTTTAAGCCCTGGATTTCTAATCCCCTGATATTACTGATTTTTCGAAGTCTGCTATGAATAGCAGGCCTGGTTTCTCCGAATTTCCATAATGTTCTATTGTTTCCAATACTTGCCTTATATTATCTCCAATGAATCTTCCTTGTAAAAAAACCTGTCTGATTAGAATGAATAATATCCGACAATACCTTTTTAATTCTATGCGCTATACATTTTGCTAGAATTTTTGCATCACAACACTGAAGTGTAAGGGGCCTCCAATTTTTTTAATGGACTGGATCTTTATATTTTCCACTTGTATCCTGTTTCAGTAATAATGAGATCAGACCTTCTTCTTGAGTGTCAGATAATCTACCATTTACATAGGAGTGGTTAAAACATGCTAATAGGTCTTCTTAGTATATCAAAAAAGGTTTGGTATACTTCGACTGGTGTGCCATCCAACCCTGGAGTTTTCCCAGACTTAAAGTCTTTAATTGCATCCAGAAGTTCCTCCTCTGTAATTTCACCTTCACATGAGTCTTTCTGTTTGACATTATCAATAGAAAAAAAATCTCTACAATTAGCTTCAGTTAGAGGAGATGGAGGCGACTGAAACGAAAACATATGCTTAAAGTACCTTGTTTCCTCCTTCAAAATATCATTTGGTGAATCATGGGTTACTCCGTCAATTGTAACCAATTTCATTACATTATTTTTGGTAGCATTCCTATGTTGAAGATTAAAAAAGAATTTGGTGCATTTTTCCCCATATTCCATCCAGTTTGCTTTATTTTTTATAATATATTACACTTGATCTTTCTTGAATAAGTTTCTCCATTTCTTTTTGTTTTTCCTCTAATTTATTCTGAGCCTCCATGTTACAGTTTTTATTGCCATCTATCTGTTCTGTTAGACTTTCTATTTCCTTTGTTAGTATAAACTCTTTTGACCTAAATTGCTTTTGTTTTCGAGATGAGTACTGAATTGCATGGCCTCTAAAGGCACATTTAAAGGTGTCCCATACAATAAGGGGATTTGCTGTACCTATGTTATGTTGGAAAAAGTAAGTTATAAATTCCTTTGTCCTAGTTAAAAATTAATTATCATCCAATAGGCTTTGATTACATTTCCAATATCCTCGCCCACGTGGAAATTCAGTAAGAGTAATGTATATGCCAATTATATGATGGTCCGACCGCATTCTGTCCCCTATCAACACTTTTTAAACTTTTGGTGCCAACGAGAATGAGATAAGAAAGAAGTCAAGACGACTAGCTTGATTGAGTCTCCGCCATGTATATCTCACTAGATCAGGATATTTAAGCCTCTATATATCTACTAGTTCTAATGTATCCATGACATTCACGATTTCCTTAAGAGCATGTGGGTGATTGTTTGTGGTGTGATTTCCTTTACGGTCCATTGAGCTATTTAAAACAGTATTATAATCCCCCACCATAATAATATTGCTTGCAGGGTTGATAATTTATTATATATATTGTCAAAGAAGTGTGGATCATCATTATCAAACTGTTAGCCCCTACATAAAGCTGTCCCAACAGCAGAGTCCCAACACCTTACCACTGCTACACCTGGTTATCAGCAGAGCCTTGCGAAACAGTTCATTCAGCCTCAACATTGCTGATATGGCTGACTTGCTTAAACAAATGTGGTTTCTACTGACAATTGAGATGTACAAACTATGGCATAAGGGGACGACAAGCAGATAAGAGGTATTTTCCCAGTCGGAGCTCGTTGTTCCCGAGTTCCCAGTTGTTTTGAACTCACTGAAGTCAGATTTCGCAGTTCCGAGTTAACAGTTGTTTTGAGCACGGCACAATTCATGCTTCATTGACAGTATGGCCAATGTTGAATGTTTATCATTTTAAGCTTGGAAAAGAGACCCTTAATCCCAGACTTGGGACCACACAGCCACTCCACTGAATAGCAGGCTAGTGATTGCTTTGCAATGCTTGCAGTTAGCCACTGATTCCTTCCAAACCCCTCATTGTTGAATTTGCAATTTCCAACTTGTTGTGTAATGTTTATGTCCAATGGCCGATGAGCGACAATACACTTTATTTATAATTTCTCTTCATTATTTCTCTTCATATGACAAGGATTAAAAAGGATTTGCCAGTAGATTGTCGACTTGATTCATGATGATGACTGCTAGCTAAGATTTTTAAAGTATGATGTTGACATGATCAATCCAATCTACTGTAGATATAACGTGATTTGACGTAATTTTATCTGTGGCCAATGACCTTTAGCCTTCTTGGACGGGGACTTCTAATGTAACTCTATGGCAGCACCCAATGGGCTTGAATTTTCTAGCTATACCCTTAAACTTGGCAGTGAGGTAGTGTCCCAATGAGTGACAGAACACTGAGCCAATCACGGCGCAACTAGAGAACATTACCAACACCTACGCTACGTATTTTCCGGTGGCTGCCCCACCACCACAGAAAGCACTGAGCTAGGCTGAAACACCTGCATTTTGGAGCGGCCTTACTCAATAAAGCAAAAAAGAGACCGTGTTTGTATGCGGCTTTATTAACTCAATTATTTAATTTTTTTACATTGTTTGCAAACTGATATGTGACACGTATTAATGGCAATTTTTATTTTGTTTATTTTTTAGCCAACAATGTGGGGCTCAAAATGCCCTGAATGATGGGTCGCCACTGTATATATGCCTTCTTGTGATCTTTTTTTATTCTATTATTTTACTTAGTACTATTACTATTTATTATTGTTTCACTCACTTCTCTTTTTTTTGTGATATCCAATTGGTAGTTGCCACTCAATTCTCTTTGACCTGCATTGTTGGAGCTCGGAGCATAAGAATTTCACTGTACCCTGCAATTACATCTGCGACCCTGTGCATGTGACTAATACACTTTTATTTGATTGTCATTTGCCTTATTTGGATGTCAGACATGTTAAGTATAATTTGAGAGAAATGTAATTTGATTAAAACATTTCTTCTTTCTTTCTAGATGACGATCAATGTTCATATGAGAATGTTTTTCCATCTATTGATATAATCAACCGTGACTCTGGTATGTACTTTAAAATGAATAAATCTAGGCCTATCCTTCCTATGAAATGAGTCATATTTATGAAGATCGGTTTGTTTTTGGAAAAGTTGTCTAGTTTTGAACTTGGATTTGATTTCTTACATTTGATATATTTAACTAAGATATTATTTTCCCCCACCTCACAACTAACAGATGGATCAGATTACGAGAACTCTGAATTCCTGGAGCAAATGAAAATGGGGTCAGCGGATGGTAAGTCACCATAGTGCTTTATAACGATGAGAACACTTCTGCTACGAATGTAGGATGAATGCACTAAATTGTAAGTCACTCTGGATAAGATCATCTGCTAAATCAGTGTTTCCCCAACTCCGGTCCAGACAAGCACATCTGATTCTACTTGTCAACTAATCATCAACCTGTGACAAGTTAAATCAGGTTTTTGTCTGGGGCTACAACAAAAATGTGTGCTGTTGAGGATACTAGAGGACTGGAGTTGGGAAACGCTGTGCTAAATGACTGCAAAAATTACTAAAATGTAAATGTAATGAACTAGGAATATACTTTTACTCTGTCACAGATGAACCGGTTTATGTGAACAAAACTGCCTGATATGGAAACCACATGCTCAACGAGTAGACTATGGGAAGGGATTTCTCACGGTCTTTGTTGAGATGCTTGGATAAATGCTAAGTGATACAGATGTCAATGTGCTATACCAGAGCAATGCCATTTAAGGGTAAATGCCCAAACCGTGTGATTACTTCATAATGAATTCCCTTGAGTCTCAAAATGTAGAGGAACAATGTACAGTACTTTGATTGTTGGAGTCTTACTATGTAACTGTCACCATCTAGTGGTACAAAATGAATAAAAGAGCTCAGAAACAGTTTTAAAATGTAGATAAGATCTGTCAGTTTGTATAAATAAATCCTTAATTCAAAAACTTAAGTTTACAACCTCTTTATAGACCATTGTTGTGTTCTATAACAGAGAAGTCATAATTACAAAACACTGATTTATTACAGAAGTGATTTTCAATAGTATTTACATTAAACACAAAATGTATTTCATCCAGAAATGTTTAAACAGAAAACTCCCCAGGACTCTGAGTCAGAGTGTGGAAGCAGGGTTGTGTTCATTATGAACAAAACTGGAGAAAAATCTACGAAACGCTCATTTACATTTCCTGTTGCAAAATGTTTTGTTTCCCTAATGAACACAACCCAGGAGAGACAGTGCTGAGATGATGGGTGGCGGCGTGGGTGGGGTGTTAGCTGGTATCCGGGGTGGCCGTCTTGCTGCACAGTCGACCCAGGAGGCCTGCCATCTGCAGCAGGGAGTTCACGCCCTCTGCCACCTTCATGTGGGTGTAGCCTATCTCCTAAGAAAAGGGACAGTACCAAGTAGAATTGGAGGTGAAATGGCTTAATACTGTGATGTGGCTTACATTTAGGCACTTTTCTGCCATTCTGTTTTCCCAACTAAATCATTTCAGGAAAAAAGGAAGATGAAGAAAACACAGGAAAGGATCTGACATAACCAGAGACATGCATAACAATATACAACTGCAGACTTAAAATGTTTTTTCATGTATCTTACCTTTATGAACTCCAGCTTGAGATACTCAGGCATCTGGAAAGTCTTACACACTCTGAAGATGTTACCGATGATGTCCTCAGGGGAGTAACCCAGGGCCCACAGCTGCTCAATAATCTAAGCAAGCAATATGATCAGCTATTTGATCATACTATATCCTAAACTGAACCATGTTTAAAGGCTACAGAAATAAGGGTTATTCATTGAGAGCCATATGATTATACTTATTATGTCTATTGTTATTGAATGTGGATTGCAATACCTTGTAAGCCTCATCAATGTTTGCATTGACACAGTGTTCCAGCATGCTTTTCACCAACAGGGGGTGTGGCTCATCACACACCTGAGCAAAAACAAACAATTCTTCACTATTCTTTCCTTCGAAACAGAGCTAGGCATTTTGTCAACTTTGCCTTCTAAAATGACTGAAAAATACAGGTTAGATAACATAACTGTACCTTGAACACATTCTCACTGTTAATGTAGCCAAACCCAGAATTTGTGGACTGTAGGTTATTCAGTGCCTGATGATGCAAAAAAAGACAGCTTAAGTTATGATATATAGTTTCACACGTCTCAGCCAAACTTGACCCAAAAGTACGAGGCACTATGAGGAGCCATGGATATACATCGTTCAACAAACTTCAGCCATGTTTACACCCAAACCTCCTAAGACATTCACAATCTAGTCAATGGTAACAAGAATGCTATTCTCATGGAACCCTTGGTGCCAACATGGAGGTTGAGGACAGTTGGCTCTTTTCCCCACCTGTCTCATGTCTCCCTGGGCGGTGAAGATGATGGCCTCCAGGCCGTCGTTGCTGGTGACCAGGTTCTCCCTCTCCACCACCTCCAGTAGACGCATCATGATCTGCTCGTCCCTCAGCTTGGTGTAGCGCAGGACTGCACAACGTGACTGGATGGGCTCTGTGGAGGAGGGGGCACAGCAACATGGATTACCATCACGACAGTGAAAAGCCAGGTTGGTTTTGTAATGTGACTGTCGCTTACAGTAGGGTCCCTATTCAATACGACAGCATCATTGTGTTGAACTGTTAAATCAAATCAAATGTTATTTGTCACACGCGCCCAATACAACAGGTGTAGACCTTACCATGAAATGCTTACTTACAAGCCCTTAACCAACAATGCAGATTTTTACAAAAATAAGTAAGAAATTATTTAAAGAAATTAATAAAAAATTAAATCAACTAAAGTCAGGACACTCACCGATGATCTTGTCGGAGGCGTTGCACGCCAGAGCGAAGCGTGTGGTTTTAGAGTAGATCTCCATGGTCCTCCTCAAGGCCTGCTGGGCTCCGTCTGTCATACTGGAGACATAAGCACATCCTTTACAGACACAGCCATTATACGTACAGGTACACTAGATCAGCTTTCAGCTTAGATGTCGTGACCCTCACTTGACTTACCTGTCAGCCTCATCCAGGATGATGATCTTGTGTCTCCCTTTAGGGAGGGTGACTTTCTGCTGGGCAAACATCTTGATCTTGTTTCGAACTACATCGATGCCTCTGAGGAAGATGGATGACAATGTGTTAGCGTAGGCTTCACTTTCTAAAGAAACACAACGTGATTTTAACCCAAAATGCACCTCCTGGACTCACAGGTTGTGCACTTAAGTATTCCAGACATTTTTCATGGTAGACTTCACTTGCACTCACCTGTCATTGGAGGCATTCAGTTCCAGGACAGCATCTTTCATGGCTGGGCCCAGAAGAGCACGTGCCAAACACAGAATACTAGTGGTCTTCCCTGTACCGGGGGGACCCTATAATATTGATACTTATGTTTAAAAAGAGATCGTATATGAAAGATGGCATAACTTGCATACTATTACTCTGCTGCACCAACATGTCAGTATGTAATATCAAATAGTTATGATGAAAGAATGAATAATGTTAGGTCACTCACTGCAATAATGATGTTGGGTACATTTCCCTCTCTAGCAAACACCTGTAAGAGAGAATGGAACAAGAATTCATATAGTTAGCTATTATTTAGCATCAAATGAATTGAAACTGTCCAACTACTGTAACATAAAATATTGAGGATACTTTACCTCCAATCTGCTAACAGTCTCCTCGTTGCCTACTATTTCATTCAACTTCAAGGGTCTGTATTTTTCAACCCTGTGAGATATTCAGAACAAGCATAGCTATCAGCAACAACCAATTCATAGTGATTAACCCAATATATGGATATATATGGAGGGTAGATATGGGCGGCAGGTAGCCTAGTGGTTGGAGCATTGGGCCAGTCCTGAAAGGTTGCTATTTCAAATTCCCGAGACGACAAGGTGAAAATCTGTCGATGTGCCCTTTAGCATGGCCGGGCTGTAACCGCACTCTCCGCGAGGGTGTCTCAGGGGGAGTTGGGATATGCAAAAAAAAAAAAAAAATTCCAATTCACGCCTGTGTATAAAACACACTTGTATATGTGCGAAATAGCACCCACCAAATTAATATTATTGCAAAACGTGCACTAGTACAGTTAGCTAGCGAGCGAGCTGTTGCTCTATGAGATGCTTAAAGCATAGCTAGTTACCAGTACATTTGACATAACATTACATAGCAAGCTATCTACATACTTTTTGAGAGGCATGCACAATGGGTTTGTTTTCATAGCTAAGTACAATGTTAGCATCTGTACTCATGCCTGTGCTGGCTAGCTAACGTTAGTTAGCTAAATTAGCCATTAGCACTACTAGCCGTGATGAGCGATTTCCGTCCGCTAAGAAATACAAAAATACTGCAACTAGTCTAACTAGTAAACCTTACCATGACAGCTCATATCCACTACTAGACACAGGGGCCTCATCTTTCTTCGGTTGAACTTCTGTTTGAATTTGCTCAGAATCTGCCTCATTCATCTCCACGTCCATGTTTTCGGCTGCACTTATTCCCGCCTGACAGGAACCAAACAGCTGGCGCTAAATTGACGTCATTTCCTTGAAGATGCGAACCGTCCTCCATCAGTAGATTTTCGTGCCAGCCAGTTAGTTGTACGGCCAGACATTGAACAACACAGTGGACCAAGCTTACGCCAAAATCCTGGCTTTGAGACCTTGCATGTGTGTGATTGATTCAGCAATACGAGATGGCCGTTACAAAGAGGATTTGCTCCGGGTCACCCAGGTAAGGTCGCTTGCGCATCAGTGTGATCAGACAAGCTGGCTATGAAATTAAGAGTGAGGTAGCCTATGTCAAAATCTCAGTTAGTAGTTGCATGATGTCAAATAATCACAAAATGGAGGCATACACCCTTTCAAAGATGCCACCCTTAATATTTCCCCACGCTCTTGGCAAGGTTATGGGATATCCCATTCGAAATGGCTGGTTGGAATGAAACATCATGCAGCATCAAGCCCACTCTTAAAGAGACGATCACACGCCCTTGCGTCAATCACATGGATAGTTCAATGTAGGCTAATTCTCTCTGTATTGTACATACATTGATTTATTTATCCATTCTTTTGGAATAAAAAAATCAACTGCTGATGGTTTGATTTGAATTTTGCAAGGTGCCCCTCCCATACCCATGCACTGTCCAAGTTATTGTAGACGGGACCACTATAGAGGCACATTGTGGGCTAATTAAAATAGCAATTAGTATCGATTGTATTACACCAAGCACCCGCTGTTGGCCTACAGTAGATTTAGTTTACATCGATTCTAAGTGGGAGATAAGTATTGCTTGTAGGCCTATGTATTTTGGAAATACGCTAGATAAGACATACAGTCCTATTCATTACTGTGTTTTTAGAATATTTAATTTGAGTTTCTCTCATTAAGATGCCATGTGCATCCTATAGAAGACAGAGCCAGAATAGCCCCCCCTGTATTAGCCTAATCATTAGATTAATGTAGGCAATGAACATTTCAATCCAAAGTAGCCTATTTACGCATGAATTGCCTTAAAATAATGAGTGTACAATCAATTTTTTTGTACTTTGAGCATAAAAAATATCAATTTAATGTATTTATTATTTATGCCCTGATCCACCATTCCACGATCAGAAATCACAATTTCACAATTTGTAACCACTTGACCAGTTTGTGATTAACTTTTTCTTGGTGCGCTGTAGACCAATACTGTAGACTATGGGGGCAATTTCAAAGACCAGGCGTGTGCTCTTGAGAGGCTGGCAAAAGGCGATGATAGGCGGGGAGCCGCAGAGCTGGGGAGGGTTTGTTGTGTCGGGTTCTTCCTGGAGCTCGCTGTTAGCGAAAAGTCTCTTGGTTCCAGCATTTTTCGTAGACTTTTCTAAATAGGCCACACGACAATTTTCTGTGACCAGTCAAAGTTGGTAGGCAGCGTACCTGTCGACAGGTAAAAATATTCACTAATTAAACTTGTCGACAGGTTTCTATTAGAGAGCCACAGAATTGATACATTGTTACAGTTCAGTTAGCAAGCAGAAAATTGATACCATGAATCAAACGAACTTCAGCTTATTGGTCCAATGCCAGAAACAAACTGCAGGCCATCACCTGTCAGCGTTAAAATCACAAGTACAGGTACTTAGGGATGTAAATAAAATCCAGGAAGAGGGATTCAGTTTAATTAACACAAGAGAAAGAGTAACATTTATGATGAGAGGCAAACTGGACCAAATCTATTTGAATATGACAACAACATAGGCCTACTGTAGTAGGCTACCATATATGTTGTACAGCAGCCTATCTACATTATAACGTTGAGTTATCAGCATTCACTCTCCTCTCACATATACTTATTAACAGTCAAGAGCTCTCGATTTTCCAACTTTCCCATTTGGCCCCTCTTAACAGACAGAGAGAGAGAGAGTATCTGGCATTTTCCTGCATAATTCTAGCTCTGAGAACATTACATTTAAGTCATTTAGCAGACGCTCTTATCCAGAGCGACTTACAGGAACAATTAGGGTTAAGTGCCTTGCTTAAGGGCACATCGACAGATTTTTCACCTAGTCGGCTCGGGGATTATACCAGCGACCTTTCGGTTACTGGCACAATGCTCTTACCCACTAAGCTACCTGCCGCCTCAATGACACACAGCACTCTTGTTGTTCCTGAACTCAGTTGCCACAGATCTGATCATATGTTTGTTCCCATTTGCTCCTACTGTGGTTCAGTTAGAGCGTAGGAAAAAATTATAGGCCATTATGGAAACGGCTCTGAATGTAGCTAAGAATTAGTTGTGTTGAAATTGTGAGGTTTTCAGTGAATTCTGAAATTATGGCTGAATGTTTCTTGGATCTGTCCTATTTGATTACAATCATTCCCTTGTGTCACTTATAGAATCGCAGGCAAGTGATTGCAGCAATAGGAATGTAATACAAAGTCTTTATTATCTTGGGTTTGGTTGGTTTCTTGTGCGTATCAAGAATGGTCCACCACCCAAAGGACATCCAGCCAACTTTACACAACTGTGGGAAGCATTGCAGTCATCCCTGTGGAACGCTTTCAACACCTTGTAGAGTCAATGCCCCGATGAATTGAGGCTGTTCTGAGGGCAAAAGGGGGGCAGAGTGCAACTCTATTAGGAAGGTGTTCCTAATGTTTGGTATACTCAGTGTATTACTTCTTTAGAGAATGAAATATTGCCCCTTCAATGTTGGTTGTTCCAAATATTTTTTTTAATGTGATACAGGATTGAATTACATGCATGTCTATTAGGGCCAGGAATTGCCAGGGACCTCGCAATACGATATTATCACAATACTTAGGTGCTGATACGATATGTATTGCGATTCTCACTATTCTATATGTATTGCGATTCGATACTGTGATTTTATTCCGATTCGATGATCCTAACATATTGCTCACCATATGTCTGCTGCAGAGGGACAAGAGAGAGCAATGAAAAAATGAGCTTTGATCAGTCATGGAAATAAAGGTGCTGAAAACAAATTGGCTCCCTATTTTTTTAAAGAGAACAAGCTATGAAGGAAAAGTACTGGAGTTTTGGTGCAGGTACAGCCAACTAGTGCAAAAATAATATTGCGATATTGTCAAAACAATACGATACGAAATATCGTCAAAAATAATATTCCGATATGTAACTGTATCTATTTCCCCCCCCCCCATCACTAATATCTATACAATTCATCTGAAAGCCATGCTACACTATTCTGCAATTACATTTCCTTATTGGCAACTCTGTTTTTCTATGCACCTTTGTGATGTAAGTCCATAGAACTAGAATTAAGATTCTAATTCCATGTGCAAGTCTCTCTGAGAAAGTGATGTAATTTCCTGTGTATGTATTTTGTGTGAACAGGCAGGAGCATGTGCACATCCTGTTGTAGCTGGTTTTGTTTGGAACCCACCGCCACAGTGGAAGAAAACGTCAGCTCATGGCGCCAGGCCTACACAAACTTGGGCTACAACCAATCCCTAACCTCTCCTGAACATTTGTGCAAGGCCTGCGGAGGCCATTTTGACACCATTGCTAGGAAGGTAAGAGGCACTGAACCAATGGGTAATACCCTGATAAATATTGTAAAGGAGGGCCGGCTGGCCAGCTCTCATCTGAAATGTGGGTAGCAGAGTGTGACTTGATAGTCTGGAACAGCATAGACCCAAGAGGATTTGATACAGATGTGCTGCTACAGACTCCAAAGTAACATATTTGATTGTCAACAGAGTTACTAGAATTTAGACTTCTACGATTCACTACAATTCATAGATACACTATATCAGTAAGTTCTTAATCAGTAGCTGACAGTAATTGACCCTGTACTAGTCAGTCTTACAACACAGAGATGCTCACATTCCGGAAAGTCCAATACAGTAGGCTACACCTCTAGAATAGTGACTATATTTCTGAGAAGGCTGTTTAAATCACTAGCAAATGTAGGTTGGGTATTTCTCCTCCAACAGGCCTTGCCCACCTGACATGTTTGCCTGCCAGTTGCCACACACAATCTCACCAGCAAAGTAAACAGCCACCTTTTTAATTGCCTGTTATATAAGTTATTACTGTACGTACATCACTAGTTTACATGGAACTAAGATCTTATCGTCTTTTCTATAAATGTGCCAACAGCTGTGGGCCAGAGGTTACAGTTATTTCTGAGAGAGAAGTTGTTGAATAAGTTTTTGTACAGTATGGCTAACTTACTTGATTCAATTTCTCAACTACTCATCAATAAGGTTCTAGTCTAGTGCTCAGGTTGCCTGCGCAGAGCACACACACTGAGTGTCATTCTTTCACACCTGTTACTTTGACCGTTCATTCCTTGGTAAGAGTTTCACCCTCATTGTGTCCTGTCCTCCTCTCTCTCTACCCCAGCATGTCTGTGTGGACTGCAAGAAGAACTTCTGCGGCCACTGCTCGGTGCAGCTGGAGCCGCCATGCCCGCGCCTCTGCCACACATGTCAGCGCTTTCACGGAACCCTATTCGACCGCGCCCAGTTGATGCGACTCAAGGTGCGCCGCTGCTCTTTTTTTTTTAACAGTTGATGGCAAATAAACAAGGACAAATGCATTAGGTTAAGTTACATGTCGAACTATATATAGCTAAGTCAGGTGGAAGCTAAAGCCATAACACTTTTCATTCTGTTACTCTTATATCTGTGTATTAACACTAATTACATTAGTTAGACATTTTATTAAGATTTCAAGATGACATGATGTTTAGTAACTGCATTATAAGACGAATAAGGAACATTTAAAATAGTGTCAGATGTAATTCAACAATAACCCCAAAAACTAGGTGCGGGAGCTGCGTGACTACCTCCACCTGCATGAGGTGCCCACCCAGACGTGCCGGGAAAAGGAGGAGCTGGTTGAGCTGGTCCTGGGCCAGCAGACCCCGAGCACCAGCACCAGCAGTGAGATGGTGTCCTCCCAGCCCGGGGCTCACAACAACGTCCCTTCCCCAGGCACACCGTCCCCTCCCCAGACACAGGGCCCTATCAGCCCTGACACATTGAGCCCAGAGCAGCCAGAACAATCAGCCCCCGAGGCAGAGCCAGAGTCAGAGCAGATCTCTGATGAGGAAGAAGAAGAAGAGGATGATGAAGAAGAGGAGGACGAGGGTGAAGAGGTACTGCTAAATTCAAGGTTTTGGGATTGATTAATCAGTAGCTGTTAGATAAATGGATGCCTATCACCACCAAGTGGATAATCAATGTCAGACAGCAGCAGAGACGCAAAGACCAGACAAAACAAAATGAATCAAGTTGTCCCTGTTTTTAGTTTAGCAAACCACTGTTGTTGACAAACCCAAAGACGAGACAAAATACACACTGGCCAAACCAAAAAATACAGACCAGACAAAATACACATTATTATTTTGACCCACCTCCATGGTTGTCCTATTCCTGCAGTCATCGGACAACGAGGAGACCCTGATCCCCGGCCGCAGGGCCTCTCTGTCTGACCTGAGCTGCGTTGAGGACATCGAGGGTCTGAGCGTGCGCCAGCTCAAGGAGATCTTGGCCCGTAACTTTGTCAACTATAAGGGCTGCTGCGAGAAGTGGGAGCTGATGGAGAGGGTCACCCGCCTCTACAATGACCAGAAGGACCTCCAGAACCTAGGTGAGCATTTCCAGGGTGTGGTCCTGTGAGGCTAATTTGGTAATAGCGTGCCGCTAGCAATCCCAGGGAAGTGGGTGCGATTTCCGCTGGGACCACATATATTAAAATGTATGCACTCACTGTAGACTACTCCAAGTGTCTGCTAAATGGCATATATTATATCTGGGGATGACTGGTGTGGAACTTTAGCCTGTAAAAAAATACGTATTAATATCAGTTCAATTCTTTGTTGTTTCTTTTTTCCAGTTTCAGATACAAGAAGTAAAGAAGGTAAGGGTCTTGTTTCAAGCTCAAAAGACAAGAGAAGCATGATCAAAAGCATTTTGAGAAGCACTTGAAGATCTAAATCATGCACTGATCCAAAGTAATTATTTGGTCCCACACTGCTTAAATGTATCATTTTATGGACAACCTGCCAAATATGAAACAATGAAAGATGTTATTTAGAACACACTCAATAGAGACCTATCTTCTCTCCTCTTTCCCCTGTCGTTGTGCCATAGACCCAGCGGCTCCCAAGAGCCAGGAGGAGAACCTCTGTCGGATCTGCATGGACTCTCCCATTGACTGTGTTCTGCTGGAGTGCGGCCACATGGTCACCTGCAGCAAGTGCGGCAAGCGCATGAGCGAGTGCCCCATCTGCAGGCAGTACGTGGTACGGGCGGTGCATGTCTTCAGGTCCTGATGCATTGCCACAGGGAGGGACACACACTGGACACCATTGACAAAATGGCATTGCTGCCACCACTGCTCAGCGATAGCATAGCTTACAAGAATACACTCTATAATGCACACTCTCACTCATTCAAACAGTCTTCTTCATACTGGTGTTCCAGACTAATAACCTGTCTCCACTTTTCTGGGTTCTCAGTTTTTCTACTCCACCTGAACCTATTGTTTCTGCAATTTCAGCATTTTACAAGAACTCAAGATTTCAGTACAATAACTTTGTTATTCAAAATAGTTTTATGATTAGATGATGTACTAGGTATCATGTATTCAGATTGGTGCCAGTCAGACACCAAACTATATTGGGATGACAGCGATACCTTTTCAAATTCTGAGTTTATTAGGTAGAGATCATGGAAATTATATATTGCATTTTTCAGTCATTGCATTTGTGTGCATGGAGAAACAACACAACTGAGTTTCATAGCTGAGAAACACAGGGCCTTACTAGAGAGGGAATTGAATAAGAAGCAATGTGCTCACTCAAAAGTATGAATGAAATTCTAAATCCTGGTAAGAGAGGGAATATGTTAGGCTACTATGTTGTTCATATCAATAGCAAAACAGACAGAGTGGCCAGAATGGTGCTATTTGACCAATGGTGAACAACAAGCGGCGGTAATGTCAAGAGACCAAAATCGCGAAAACCTCAAAACAGTTTATTTCCAACCTTATCGCCCTAAGCAAGGCTTGGAAAATGCAGGCTTGGATATGACAGTGCGGATATTTGATGCAGGCAAAGCAGTAGTTGTGTAATTGGTGCATTAAGTGGCGCGCAGAATACTTGAAGTGCCAAGGTCTGTTTTGCGCCCTCCAAATGTCACTCTCCGACTTCAGTACCTGCAACCCAGCTGATCTGTTAATTGGTTTTGTGGTCCAGAGAGCTATCTTTTGGTGCAGTCACTTGCTAAGCATAGAACCCACGCCTTATTTGTCTTATTGGCTATCCTTCAGACACAGAGATGTGTGGTGGTTGAACATAGCATCCTAGGAGTGGAAACAGCCCTTTAAATACAATTGTCTGCTTGTAGCTCACCGAAAGTACTTGAGGAGGGTCAAGGAGGCATACGGCTTAGTTTCATTTGCCCTTTTATGGTCAAAATACCCTTTAACTTGCAGATATTTTATCAAAACTGGAAATGAACACACATTGACTTGACAGTAATAGACAGTTAATATACAGTTCTGTAAATGAGCCACCATGGGAACATTTTCTGAAATGTAAACCATACACAGTAGATATGCATTTTTTAAAATTCTCTGGATGTCGTCAATTGTTTGATGTTGTTTGAGGTCAGTTCCATGACCTTACCCCAAATTAGGTTTGGGGTAAAGAGAGCTGACCTCGTTTGGCAGCATGTCTCCATTCTATGGCTCTCACCATCCGCCTCTTATCAGCAAGTGCCCCAGAACGGAATGCTCATTGACTACGCAGTGCACTGAATTCACTCATTTCCTAATGACAAGTTGATGAATTATGTTAACTACTAGTTTATCAAAACATCACAATGTTTTCTGCAAAACTTTGTTTGTGGGAGTGTTTTTTAGGAGGGGTTCATTCTATTCCAACTGTAGGCAATTCAGTACATTTATTGAGATTTAATTGATATGAAATTAGGGGCAATTTTCGATAATTCATGTGAATTGCAATGCATTTCTCAAATGTCCTGGAATTGAAATGGTTCGGCAGCCCTCTATGCAACTAACGTTGATGGAACATGTTGTTTTAAAATCATAGGGAAACATAACGGTTCACTTTTAAATGGTCTTTCTACTGTACATCGTGTTTTATAGGTAATGAATGTACCATAAAACTGCTCATATAAGGAAAATGCACTTATACTAATTAATATGTCTATTTTAGTGAATTCATATCCGCTGGGAAATACTCTATTTCGTCCCAGATACTCAGATACCCAGTCTGTCTGAACTGAATGTACTGGTTTTAAGTTGTTTAGCTACAATAACAAAACCATTTCTTACTGCGACTGCCAATATCACAGATAGATTTTTACACTAGTCCGTTTGATATGTATTTTGTCAATAACTATGCTAATATCATGCAACAATATTAAAAATATCACATGTGTAGTTTGCAGAGAGCAAGTGAAATAAGATATGTCAGTGTCATTAGAACTTTTTTTTTTTTTTTTTTTTTGCAAACATTTCGTCACCCATCTCGTTTTTACCCTGGACATCAGTTTATACAAGCCAGGCTGTCAGTCAAGTCACTCCTTCTCTCTGAGGAGTGTTTTCGGCACAAATGATAACATAATATGTGTGCATACATTTAGCTAAACCCAACCCAATATCTAAACATTCCAAACAATATAATTTACCCTAACAGAACACTCTTCAACAAAGAAAGCTCATATTTGCCACATACAGTATAGCCTTGTACACAATGTAGGTAGTACTGCTGCTGCTTGAGTACCTGATTTACTTGCAAGGCAAGGTCTGTTGATGTATCCCCTTAACAGTATATAAAATGTGTGACATAGACTACTAATTACAGTATTTAAAGCAATGTCTTCTAAATAATGCCTTCTTTCTGATGGGATTTCAATGTGAACTTGAACTTTGGCCTCAAAAGGCATAAGTTATAACCTTAATGTGATGCGTGTGTGGGATGTTGGTTTCCCTATTCTGCCCAGAGTCCTGTAGTTCGTATTGCTTTCTGAGGACCTACACTCTTAGGAAAAAAAGGTGCTATCTAGAACCTAAAAGGGTACTTCGACTGTCCCCATAGGAGAACCCTTTGAAGAACCCTTGTTGGTTCCAGATAGAACCCTTTTGGTTCCAAGTAGAACTGTTTTGGGTTTCATATAGAACCCTTTCCACAGAGGGTTCTACATGGAACCCAAAATGGTTCTACCTGGAACCAAAAAGGGTTTTACCTGTAACCAAAAAGGGTTCTCCTATGGGGACAGTCGAAGAACCCTTTTGGAAACCTTTTTTCTAAGAGTGTAGATATCCATGTAAATTTGTGATTGGTGACTTTAAAATTGAGGTGTTTTTGAATTTTGGAAAACAAATCATGTCTTGGACGTATTTTGAAGAATATCAGACTAAAACTATTGTATCTTTGATGCTCGAACAGTCAACATTTGTGCAAATGTCTTGCTATGGAGTGTTGCGCTAAAAGCATAACACCCCCACCAGTTAATAGATTAGAACAGATAAATTAGTCTGCACTATCCCACCCTGGGGGAAAATGGTTAATTATTAGCATATGAAGTACAACGTTGATGGAGAGATTTGCATGCATTCTTTTGAAAAAAAAAAGGAAGACTGCTCTGGCAAAAGTCTGTTTGAAAACACTTGGAATGACTCATATACAGTATAACCGTATGTGTGGAAAATTCTTTGTTTGTGTTTGGTATACGCTGAGGATTTAACTTTATCTTCAACAACTGTGAAATTGTATAAAATAGTCCCATGCCACAGTATAATTTTAAATATGTTTGAGTGTGTTGTACATTTGTCAAATTACTAGCATGGACTATTGCCATTGTTGTAGTTTAAACATGTATTCAGTGATATTGGCTAAAATGCTAAATGCTGGATCAGGTCTTAAAACTACAATGGAAGCTAATAGCATTTATTCAGAAAAACATATATTTTTGAAAATGTGTATGATATTGATGTTCTTGTGCATATATTTTGTTTGACATTTTTATATTGATAAAAATATAATAAAGTACTCCAACAGACTTACAAACTCAATTTGTACAGTAGGCTCATCTATGACCATATACTATTATGACAAACATGAAAAATAAGAATTGTGCAAAAGGGGAAATATGATGTTTTTTTTTTATGTTAACCATTATTGGATTTCCGCTTTTGATTTAATAACGTCAAAAGGTCAGTGCACCTCACGTGGTGTGACCGACCCAGTGTGACCTAATGACCATGTCTGCGTTCAATACGAAAAAACGTAATGCAACCACAGAGTTTCTAATCGTTCAATTAAACGGAAACGGTGCTGTTCTGAAGGACAGGTTGGGTTGTGGGTTCTAAAATGCACCGCTGCCCTTTAAAAACCTCACTCTCATTGCTTCAAGCCACACCCCGCCACACCCACCAAAGGTAGCAAACGTACCTCAAAGTCTGTTCAAGAACGTTTTGGGGGGGGGGACGGACGTGTAAAAGTCGTTACGCGACGTAGCAAACGTTCGATCGAACTGAACGCAACCCTAGCTACGTACGCCGTGGGAAATCTGTCTCAAGGCAAGCTAACTAGCTACCCAAATTATTCATAGAATTTAATATTATCATAGCTAGTGCAATTGAAATTTGCAAACATCTTTAGACAAAATTATGTCAGCAAACGGACTGTCGACCAGAATTCAGCAGTTTTTGGATCCCCACGAGCGGCTAAGGGCAGGTACTCAGGTAAAGCCATGGACGGGAGGCTGCCTATTGCCAACAGCGAGTTAGCTAGCTAACCTAACGTTACATGTGATATCAACATTTTAACACACAACTATTATTTGCTAACCTTCACACCTTCATATTAATAGGGATGTTTAATAAACCAAAATGTATTGCTAATTGGTTACAATGTATACAAATCTTTGTGCATAATTTGCTCATTTGCTAGCTAGCTAACTAACTAGCAAAGACACTGCTGCAGCCTCGCGAGCTTGATCCTGTCACCCCAAATTATTTTTGCTTCGCGTGCCACCTTGTAAAATGTCGTTTAAACTTACTAGCTATCTAACTAAGATATAAAACAGTGTTTTGGCAAGACACTGTTTCTTTGTGCCCCTCTGCAATCAAATTTAAGAAGGGTTGAAAAAAGTTAGCTAAGGGTTATCAATGATGGTAACTTTTCTCTGTCCTTGTCAGAGCCCTTTCCACCTCCTGGGCCAGCAGATGCAGGACCTCTTGGGCGATGGAGGGGTCCTGAAGGAAGTGGTCCAACCTGGACAAGGCCCACCAGTGCCAAGAGATTCATCTGTGTCAAGTACTGTCTAAAAATACTCCTATCTTTAGGTTGCCTTACAATGTAAGGCATATTTATTGGGACATAATGCAATCTATTATATACACTTGATAATATCCCTTCACAGTTAATTTCTCAGGATTTCTGGAGTACTCTGACCGACCATTTGAGACCACCAGCAACCTGAAGTACCCTCGAATGATGAAGCTTGGAAGAGGTAAGATGTAGCCTACTCTTAGGTAACTGGTTTTCATATGTGGCTTCATAAACAACTAATAAACACTCCTTAACTTACAGACGTGACTCTGTGTGGCCTGGAGCTGGGTATTCTGACCATGAGGAAGGGAGAGTTCTCTCGCTTTCTCTTCCTGCCTGTGTATGCATATGGAGAGATGGGCTGCCCTCCACTCATCCCTCCTGTAGCCACTGTGCTCTACGAGGTGCAGGTCCTCGACTTCCTTGACTCAGCCCAAGTGGATGAGTTCTTCGCAATGAGTTCGGTGAGGAGACTAGGGGCCTTATTCAGTCAGGGCTGTATCAAGGGATGGGCAATATGGCCATTTGTATTGAATGTTTTCTCTAAATAAGCTTTGTTGTACAATTAAAGGTCAAATACACTGCATTTCAAACATTCAACAATAATCTAATGGGAGACTTGTAAAATTATACCTAGGCTAAATTTAAGCCTTCCACAACCATAAGACTCACTAATAATGTAATTATTTCATCAAAATAGTTTTTTTGCAATAATCACTGATCTGGCATTCAAGTCTTTTGGATGAAAATGCCCTTTTTGTTACAAATTTAACCAGAACCATGCGTAATGCACATTCACTAATAGCAGGGATTATAGAATATTAACACAGGTCTCATAAACAGTCTCTCAAACACAAGCCCACATGCTAGTGAGTAGCCAGCTAATCTTTATATTTCAAGTTTAGCCAACTTGGATCAATTTGCTAGCTAACAAGGTAGCTAGACAGTTTAATTCTTATGAACACACCCTTCTGTCCGTTTCTAACTGTTTGAACAGCATGCTAGCCGGTCCACTTTGTTCAGATGTTGAAATCAAGTAGCCTTCCTTATTTCTCAAAATGAGAACGAGTTGCCAATTCCTTATATAATTGTGTTTTAGGCTTATTGCACATTAATAAAACACAGACTAGACAGCTAGTATAACAGTCTCTGGCAAAAATTATGTGCCGCGCACGACAAATTGAGCATTCATTTACCAGAATCTATGTTCATTGATACTCCTGTTTTAGTAGTGTCTGCTCTGTGCACAATTTGAGGAGTTGAGATATAAAAAGGGTATTGTTAGAAAGGTTAACTTCTCCTCTATTACAGTACAAATAATGTCTCAGTGTGGTTCGGTGTCCATGTGACCGATTTTCTGTTGAACCAATCCTGAAATGCAAATAGTGAGTTGAAAACACTTGTCAGAGAGGAAGAAGGAGACAAGACTAAAAAGACAACATGAGAACAAGCGGACATAAACGCTCATAAAAACAAAACAAATAAACGTGATTCTAGCAATACAGGAATTTGGAATATCGCACAAAAACATACATTTGAATTAATCAAATTAATTTGATACATCGCAGAGCCCTAGCTGTATCTCACGAGTCAGACAAAACTAGTTAGAGTTCCCTCAAGGTTGGTGGTGATAACCTCTAGGACCAGGGCGTTGTTGTAACAGAGAATGTCAACCTACCTTATTAAATACAGTGGAAGGAGCTGAGATATGTTATGGGGTTGAATAGAGCCATTTTCTAATTGGACTGAAGTTACTATTTCTGGTCATGCTTCTCACTACTTCCTGGGGATTAGTTGTGATTTTGTTGGCTCCCTCTCCCCAGTTTTTACCTTTCTCTCTCCCTCCAGGAGGAGCAGAACACTGTTCCTCTGTCCAAGCTCTTCAATGTGGTCGACACAGAGCGCAGCTTTGGCAACCGCTGCTTCAACCAGAGTCGCTTCGAGGACGCCAAAGATCGCTACAAGCAGGTAGGATCAAAATAGTCTTATGTCATAAATGATATGTCCTCAAATGAGCCCCTTGATTTTAGTTTCAGCATTATTTTATGATGAAGGATCACTTCAAGTGTATGTGAATGAATGAGAGCAATGATTATGATGTTGAAATTCTGGTTCTCTCTCATAAGTATTGAGTTTTTTGTAGATGTTATTTTATACACAGTCATAAGCTCACTGTCGTGTGTAATATTTGACAAGCACACTTGTGTGTAGTGTGTGCACACTTCTGTGTCTGCATGTATGTGTGCATGTGATAGAAAGAGGTGTATGACCTTTCCATGTGTCTGGCCAGGCGTTGACTCTGCTGGGGAATCGGGAGACGGAGGACAAGGAGAAGAAGAGGAGCATTGCGGCGGTGCAGCTGCCCATCTACCTCAACCTGTCCCTGACCCAGCTCCGCCTGGACAGGCCTCTGAAAGCCCTGAAGTACGGCCACAAGGCCCTGGAGATAGACCCCACCAACACCAAGGCCCTCTTCCGCTGTGGTCAGGTCAGGTCAGACCCTCAGGGTGGGGGAAGTCATATTCTTGTCAATAAGCTGGGTTCATGTGTGTGTGCCTACAGTATATGTGATTGTTTTTGGCATCATAGTTTGTGCTATGGATATTAAATATAGGTGAGCTGACAGGGATCTGACACCAGACATAAATGTTCTTTATAAAAAACTTTTACAGGTGGTGCATTTACTAGGACCATATGTTTTATGAAGATTTACCCATTAATAGCGTCTTTTAAAATAATTCTAAAGCATACATCTTCCCATTTTCACACATTTGAGTTTTGCATGTTTGGTGATGGCTCACTTGTGGAAAGAATCGCAGTCACACATGTTTTAACCAGAGCGTTTTCCTCAGGCCTATTTGGAGTTGTTTGACTATGAGAAAGCCCAGGATTACCTCACAATGGCTCAGGCCAACAAACCATTCGACATCGACATCAATAATCTCCTGAGGAAGCTTGCCATGTAAGATAATATTTCTGACATTCATTGTTTATTCATAGACGTTCATTCTTTATTTCCCTAGTGACACATTGTTTCAACTAAATTATTGTTACTTGTGCAGACGCTACAAGGACTATTTGGACAAAGAGAAAGAGCTGTGCTCCAAGATGTGTGCAGACTTTGTGAAGAAGTGAAGGTAAGGCTATACAAAGTTGATTTTACTGTTTAATGGATACATTTTTTTAAAGGTGAAGCGAGCGAATAAAAATAAAATATATACTGAACAAAAATATAAACGCAACATGAAACAATGTAAAAGTGTTTACTGAGTTACAGTTCATATAAGGAAATAAGTCAGTTGAAATAAATAAATTATGCCCTAATCTATGGATTTCACATGACTGGGCAGGGGTGCAGCCATGGGTGGACCTTGGAGAGCATAGGTCCACCTACTTGGCACCCAGGCCCACCCACTGGGGAGCCAGGCCCAGCCAATAAGAATGTTTTTTCCCCCCAGAAAAGGGCTTTATTACAGTCAGATCCCGAAGGTGAAGAAGCCAGATGTGGAGGTCCTGGGCTGGCGTGGTTACACGAGGCTTGCGGTTGTGAGGCCGGTTGGACGTACTGCCAAATGTTGTAAAACGATGTTGGAGGCAGCTTATGATAGAGAAATTAACATTCAATAATCTGGCAACAGCTCTGGTGGACATTCCTGCAGTCAGCATGCCGATTGCACACTCCCTCAAAACTTGAGACATCTGTGGCATTGTGTAGTGTGACAAAACTGCACATTTTAAAGTGGCCTTTTATTGTCCCCAGCACAAGGTGCACCTGTGTAATGATCATGCTGTTTAATCAGCTTCTTGATATGCCACACCTGTCAGGTGGATGGATTATTTTGGCAAAGGAGAAATGCTCACTAACAGGGATGTAAACAAATTTGTGCACACCATTTGAGAGAAATAAGCTTTTTATGCATATAAAACATTTCTGGGATTTTTTATTTCAGCTCATGAAACATGGGACCAACACTTTACATGATGCGTTTTATATTTTTGTTCAGTGTATAAAGAAATACAATTTTAACCTCTTACAACCAGTGGGGTAGTGGAGGGTATACGCACTTATTTTTCAGTGAGCATTGCGTATATTGACTTCTTAATCCCCATGATGCGTATTAAAGTAGTGGAGGTATACGCCATAACATTTTAATAAGACTGATGGAACAGATCAGAATGTTTAGCTTAAAATATTGATACGTTTAAAATATTGATAAACTATTATTTCTTCACATTTTAGGCGTAACAATGTGCACACCGCATTAGGCCTATGTGTGAATGTTCCAAAATACAATTTGAGGTAAAACACAGTTCTAAAATGTGCACCGCACATGCAAGCGGTTTCATGGACAGAGATAGAAATATCTGTTAGAAAGAGGGGAGTTCTAAATGTGCAACAACTATCATGGGTTGATAATATGACTAGGATAATGCCTTTGGCTGCTAGACAATGAAAGAAAGAAAACCAATAGAAAAGGAGGAAGCATATGAGGAAGACTTTGTAAAATAAAAAAATTTATATGGTGGGATTTTGGCTATAGGCTACTTTGAAGCAAGGTAAGACATGCGTCATTATATGAAGTAAAACGTCCAGGTTTCAAACAATTAAGGAACATGGAAAAATATAGCGACGCTAATGATAGGCCTAACTGTACTCTGGTAGATGTGAAAGGCTTTCCCAATAACCTTCTCAATTAAATGTTAACTAGCTACAAAGTAGCCTATGCCTACCAGGCAGAATGACGACATGATTATTTGCATCAATCCAGTGGCCATTTGTTTTGCAAACTCCAGCTCATGTGCTACAGAAACACCACTAACCAAACAGAGCTAGGTGCCTGTGCACTTGAATTAA
Organism: Coregonus lavaretus; assembly: GCF_964263955.1. NCBI lineage: Eukaryota > Metazoa > Chordata > Actinopteri > Salmoniformes > Salmonidae > Coregonus > Coregonus lavaretus. The sequence continues at coordinate 19,812,350 of NC_140002.1, forward strand.
AGGGTAACTACACTCAATTTTTTTTGAGTATACTCACTTCTCCAGGTACCACTACACCACTGCTTACAACACCTAGCGACCTTACCAAGAGATTTTAGCCTTTTGTTATAATGGTTTTGGAATGACAGTCACAGGGACCACGGTTTGAAAGCCTGTCCCGGCTGAGTTTTAGGCTCAGTTCATTTTTCAATAATTGATGTGCTAGCTGAAATGCACTCAGTGGCTGTTTATTAGGTACACCACCCCGTTCATGAAAATGGTTCGCTCCTACAGACTGAGTCACGTGGCCGTGGCTTGCTATATAAAGCAGGCATCAAGGCATTCCGTTACTATTCGATTTGAAAGTTAGAATGGGCAAAATGAGTGACCTAACGAGTGTGGTATGATTACCAGTACCAGGCGCGCCGGTTCCAGTATCTCAGAAAAGTCCGGCCTCCTGGGCTTCTCATGCACAACAGTGTCTAGGGTTTACAGAGAATGGTCTGACAAACAAGAAACATTCAGTCAGCGGCAGTCCTGTGGGCAAAAACAGCTCATTGATGAGAGGTCGAAGGAGAATGGCAAGAATCGTACAAGCTAACAGGCGGGCCACAAACAGGCAAATAACGGTGCAGTACAACAGTGGTGTGCAGAACGGCATCTTGGACCACACAACTCGCCAGTCCTTGTCACAGATGGGCTATTGCAGCAGACGACCACACCGGGTTCCACTCCTATCATCTAAAAACAAGAAGCGGCTCCAATAGGCACGTGATCACCAACATTGGAAAATTGAGGAGTGGAAAACATTGCCTGCTCCGACGAATCCCGGTTCCTGTTTCATCTTGGTTCTAGCATGACAGGCTGGCGTCATGCTGATGGCAGAGTCAGGATTTGGCGTAAGCAGCGTGAGTCCATGGCCCCATCCTGCCTGGTTCAGCGGTACAGGCTGGTGGCGGCGGTGTAATGGTGTGGCAAATGTTTTCCTGGCACACGTTAGGTTTCCATGCCCCAACAAATTCAGGCTGTTCTGGAGGCAAAGGGGGTTCGACCTGGTACTAGTCAGGTGTACCTAATAAACTGCCCACCAAGTGTATATAGGAGTCTACTTAAGTAATCAGACCTATTCTTACTATGATGAGCTGCTTCGCTTTCTATTCAGTTTGAATTCTACATTTCAACAAATCTTTTTAGACAGCTGAGGCAAGCACACAGATTTTCTTCAGGAAATGTACCTTTTCTAGTTTAGTCATGTTTATCTTTATTTTTATTTAACCTTTTATTTAACTAGGCAAGTCTTAGAAGTTACTTTTCAGGCTGACTAGCATCTATTAAGTTGCAATGTCCCATAAATTAAATGCCCAAATCAACTTGAAGTATCTACAAAACAAGTTTTGCAGCCACATAATCCAAAAAGAAGGCTATTATTTCCCCCTAAAATTACTGTTCGTGATTCACAAATTATTATTTTGAGTCACATGATTTGATTCACCATGATTTAACCAAATCCCAACTACACTGAACAAAAATATATACGCAACATGAAACAATTTCAAAGACTTTACTGAGTTACAGTTCATATAAAGAAATCCTAATCTATGGAGTTCAAATGACTTTTAAAAAAGGTAGGGGCGTGGATCAGAAAACCAGTCAGTATCTGGTGTGACCACCATATGCCTCATGCAGCGTGACACATCTCCTTCTAATAGAGTTGATCAGGCTGTTGATTTTGGCCTATGGAATGTTGTCCAACTCCTCTTCAATGGCTGTGCGAAGTTGCTGGATATTGGCGTGAACTGGAACACGCTGTCGTACATGTCGATCCAGAGCATCCCAAACATGCTCAATGGGTGACATGTCTGAGTATGCAGGCCATGGAAGAACTGACATTTTCAGTTTCTAGGAATTGTGTACAGATCCTTGCGTGCATTATCATGCTGAAACATGAGGTGATGGCGGCGGATGAATGGCACGACAATGGGCCTCAGGGTCTCGTCACGGTATCTCTGTGCATTGAAATTGCCATCGATAAAATGCAATTGTGTTCATTGTCCGTAGCTTATGCCTGCCTGCCCATACCATATCCTCACTGCCACCATGGGCACTCTGTTCACATCAGCAAACCACTCGCCCACACGACGCCATCTGTCCGGTACAGTTGAAACCGGGATTCATAATATGCCATTTAGCAGACGCTTTTATCCAAAGCGACTTACAGTCATGTGTGCATACATTTTTACGTATGGGTGGTCCTGGGGATCGAACCCACTACCCTGGCGTTACAAGTGCCATGCTCTACCAATTGAGCTACAGAGGGACCACATGGGAAGTGCACACTTCTCCAGCGTGCCAGTGGCCGTCGAAGGTGAGCATTTGCCAATGATGTCGGTTGCGCATAAAGGCGTGTCCACCACCATTGGAACATTTCTCGCATAATTAATTTTACAGACACAAAGAGATTGTTGACATTTGGAACCTTTATGGACAAATTTGCGGTTTCTATCAGGCCTGTCGTTACTTTTTTTATCCGACATGTACTTTACTCACATAAAAAGGTTGGATGGTAACCTGGTTAGTGAGTGTGTCCATTGTCCTCTAAATGCATGCATCTGTTTCGCTCAAGCTCTGTGGTTGGTATTTCTGTGTTAGCCACAGGAGGGCGCTGTATGAACAGATCCAAAGCATTGATTGATGTTTGCCACATACATTTCTAACTATCTGTATCCAATTCACATAGTCACTTTGTTTTAATAAGAGATGCAGTGCCATCGGTGCCCATCTAAGACAACTCAATCATCTAGCAGTTTTTATCATATTTGTATAGTCATATTTCCATGTTCCTTGCTGTATACAGTTTTTGTATAAAATTAGATGGCCATTATATCTCAATGTGTAGACGATTAGACATCCACCATGGTTTTAGGGTATGGATATTTTCAGCGACAATTCCCAGTGAGAAGCGAGTTAAGTGCTAATGACCACGATAGTTTGCAATGGGCTTAGAGAAAGCTCATGTGGAATTGGAAGTTGCAACATTAGATCCACTGGCAGCTCACATAAAGAGATATTGCACTCATCTATTCCCAAATCGATGACCGACCGAAACTTGAGTGTGATTTGTCCGAACCTGTTTTTTCCAGAGGTACATAAATATTGATTATGTAAGGGTCCAAACTCCAGACTCTTTCAGCTTCAAGTGGCAGCGCTCTCTCAAGATCAAAGGCTTCAGAGTGTAATTTGGGAATCATGTTGACTACCTGATCTGGGTGTTCTTCAGAGCTTTAGGACACTCCAGTTCTGCTGAGGTATCCTCCCTGTATCACAAGGTGGGATCTGCCCTATTTGCCTGCCAGAAGTGTGTGTGTGTGTGTGTGTGTGTGTGTAGCATCTGGAGCTAAATTTTGGACTCACATTCTGTTGCAGGTGATGGTGTAAGGAGAACTTAGTCAACACCGAAGACTCACACAAGCCTTACTACAATATGTAAATATATTAACTTTCAAGAGTTTCTGTTCATTATGTACCAACATTTACAAAGCTATTCTGTACACTAAATCCAACTGCAGTTGGGAAACAGTGAAATGTCTTAATAATGAAAAATGTGTTTGTGTTCATCTTGTTACAATATTTTCAAGGGCCACTGTTGTTTGAGTTATATTCAAGAAGTAAAGCCTCTCTAAAATGTACCATTGTCTTGTCTGAATAAACATATTCTCCAGTGATTCAAGCAAGTGTCAGAAAAAATATCAATACAAAGCATTTCTTGGGAAACCTGGATTGGAGGACATTTCATGGAAGCCAGTTGGTATAACATAACATGATGGTTTTACAAGGCAGAGTTTATGTACTTCTCTATGTTTAAATCTCTTGATACCATTGACAAACTCTTCAAATAGCAACGGACATCGAAATTGTTAAGGTTTTAAAAACAATTCTAATAAATGCAGCAGTTGGAAAATGGACGTAGATACTCCAAACTTTTAGAATTGTTATAATCCATCAGATATTGACTGAACTATAGCACATAAATACACCGTTTTTTTTTCTTCATATATTAATGCATTAACATAAAGGGGTGGAACAGGGCTGCAACCACCAAACACTTTCATTTGAGCGCATGTAATTTGTAAATATTAAATTTGTTCAATTCCACAAAGAATGTACATCAAAATAAAGTTATATTTCTTCTTCTTGGGATGTGTCGAGACCGTGCTTATAAGTGCAACAGGAAAGCCAATGTATTCCGTTGAGCCCATTTCAGCAACTACCGGGTGTGTTAGACAGTTCATTACAAACATTTCTGTGGTTGTAATGTTAACGGGAAAAAAACGACAGGCACAAGCAAGAGTATAAAAGGTTGCAGGAGTCAAAGCAATCAATCCAGCGAGATTTAAGTGACAAGTGGATTTTCCACCCCTCAAACACAGGAAATAGATGGCTGAAAAGGACAGATACTCAGGTGGGCGGGGCATGGGCGTTGCTGCTTCAACCGCACTAGGAGTAGCTTTTAGGCGTTGTTCAGTAAATTATGTTAAAATGATTGATTTGCTGTTTCATTATGCAGACAGCAGCATCAAATCAATCTATTTGGTTATTTTTTATTATTTTACCTTTATTTAACTAGGCAAGTCAGTTAAGAACAAATTCTTATTTACAATGACGGCCTACACCGGCCAAACCCGGACCAATTGTGCGCTGCCCTATGGGACTCCCAATCACGGACGGTTGTGATACAGCCTGGAATCGAACCAGGGGGTCTGTAGTGACGCCTCAAGCACTGAGATGCAGTGCCTTAGACCGCTGCGACACTCGTAACCAAACAATAAATCAAACTCTTAAAACCATATTTGGATCCTATGCCTGATTCTATTCTGCATTCGGCTCTCCATTAATCATCTTACTCTTATGTACTCGCACAAGTTATTGATGTATTTAGTGTTTGGGGCAACACAATGTACTTCTAGACACTCCCATAAAGCCAGACATGCATCCATATATTTGTATTAAAATGAAATCCAACTATTGGTAGAACTTGTTTGCCATGGTGGCCAGTGAGCTCTGTCAGGTAACATCCAGTGTTCCCAGTACGACACAACTCTGGGCATTGACCATGGCTGAGCATTATCACTTCATCTACCAAATTAGCATTATGGTTTCAGAAGCCATAAATTAGGAATTGCTTCAAGCTGACTACAATTTACTTGTGGGCCTATTTCTAAGATCAAATCAGGTTTTGGAAAGAGCTGTGAGCTTGATTCGACGGTGGTCCAGTGGATATTTTTATTTTAACACTGACCAACCTAAAGAGCCTATGTGGTTCTTTGAGGTAAGGTGTGCGTGCAGTGTAGAGTGGAAGCCGTGTCTATGGTTATTTAGCCCTTCACCTTACCAAATCCTGTAGCCCAGGGCTAGGCCTTTTACTAGGACCCCTTTTACTGCCTCCGCTTCCTGCCACGCAGTTTTGCCTTGGCAGTGCCCACTCCCCAAGCGCTGATGAATTCAATGGAGGAACTTGAAAGGTACATCTGAATAGTCTAAAATGGCTTCCTACCTTCCTCTCCTCATATTGTTTATTTCGTTTATACTGGTGTGAAAGAACTGGACAAGTGATAGTACATTTCTGTAGGGTATCTGCCATATTGCTTTTACCTGTGTTTTCAGATCTGTGTAGATGGAGTAGGAAAAAAGGGGAGGAAGCCACATTAGACCTGAGATTTATCCTAAATGTTCACCTGTTCTGCTTGGCTGACCGTTGGGCATGATTGCCGGGTACTCTGTGGACAATGGGGTTTCCGTCTACCATCGTTGTCCAGGAGTGAGCCTGCCTTAGCGAGTGTGCCTCACCAAGGATCTTTGTCAGAGACCTTCAGCGAAACAGTGTTCGGCTTTTAACCACACGTGAGGCAGAGAAACTCTCCCACCCGGTGTTTGTTTAAAGTGGTTGTTGATTGCGAGATAGCTTGCTCATTATAGCGGACCCAGAGCCATTCCAATTATTATGATTGGAAGTGAAACCATTATGTTTTTACTGCTAAAGGAGTTAATCAATGAAGCATAATAGGCTAGAGGCACTCATTTTTCAATGTCTAGGTCTATAGTCATTGGTGCAGGTTGGAGGCAACCCATTATTCTGTACGGAGTGACTGTGGTTCCGGATTTTCTGTAAACCCGATTTACCGTGGCTAAAGACATTTGCAGGTTTTTTTCACGTAGCTGCTGCCTACGTAGCTGCTGCTCAGTGCTACACTGCAGCTTCCCCCTCCTTGATCAGCGATGAACGCCTTTGTCTGGTGCAGCCTACAAACTTCATGTTGTACACAAGACATGATCAACATGTTCATACAAACTCGCAGATTGTTTTTTGCCCCAATGCAATACTCAAGTGGGGAGTCACATGCAGCTATCTAGGCAGCATATCAAACACAAGCAAGACACAGCCTCGCAATCTAATTAGTCATTTAATGTTCTTTTTTCATCATCATTGCAAACATTGGCTAAAAATGATATGCTACTTATCCCTTTATCTATAAAATGTCTTGCACAACTAGCTACATTTGTTTTTAATCACTTTATACAATTATTTTGGGATTCCACCCTGTAAACGCTCGATTGGAGTACTAATTTCATACAAGCGCATTTTTGCCTACTTTCCCGCTCCTTGTCGCCTCTCCTCGATTACCTTTGACCTTTTTCAAAAAGAGGACGGAGTAGAGAGGATACAGGAGTTGAGCAAATCGAATTGAGAAAAGGCCCATGTAATCAGGCGTTTGAAATAGGGTGGGAAGATCTTGTGGAGAGCAGCAACTCTCCTCTCCCTCTGTCTGTTACATCCACAACAACACTAACTACAATTAGATCATTCCTAGCTGAGAACACCTGACCTGACAGAGCAGGAAATTAGTCGAGCATGTGACTGTTGAGGGGTTTTGACTTATTCAAGGGGTTTTATCGTGGGTTGTGTACTCGTGTTCATTAGGCACCAAATGGAAAAAAACGCCGGGAAGTTGTGTAGGCCATAGTATTCAATTGAGCATATTTACATTTCGTATAATGTCAATATTAATGACAATGTCAGAGCCTATCATCAGTATTCACTCGGGCTCCCTGTATTTGGGGAGTTTCTCCCATTCTCTGCAGATCCTCTCAAGCTCTGTCAGGTTGGATGGGGATCGTCGCTGCACAGATATTTTCAGGTCTCTCCAGAGATGTTCGGGTTCAAGTTTGGGCTCTGGCTGGGCCACTCAAGGACATTCAGAGACTTGTCCCGAAGCCACTCCTTCGTTGTCTTGGCAGTGTGCTTAGGGTCGTTATCCTGTTGGAAGGTGAACCTTCGCCCCCAGTCTGAGGTCCTGAGCGCTCTGGAGTAGGTTTTCATCAAGGATCTCTCTGTACTTTGCTCCGTTCATCTTTCCCTCGATCCTGACTAGTCTCCCAGTCCCTGCCGCTGAAAAACATTCCTACATCATGATGCTGCCACCACCATGCTTCACCGTAGGGATGGTGCCAGGTTTCCTCCAGACGTGACGCTTGGCATTCAGGCCAAAGAGTTCAATTTTGGTTTCATCAGACCAGAGAATCTTATTTCTCATGGTCTGAGAGTCCTTTAGGTGCCTTTTGGCAAACTCCAAGCAGGCTGTCATGTGCCCTTTACTGAGGAGTGGCTTCTCTACTATAAAGCCCTTATTGGTGGAGTGCTGCAGAGATGGTTGTCCTTCTGGAAGGTTCTCCCAGCTCCACAGAGGAACTCTGGAGCTCTGTTAGAGTGACCATCGGGTTCTTGGTCACCTCCCTGGCCAAGGCCCTTCTCCCCCGATTGCTCAGTTTTGGCCGGGCGACCAGCTCTAGGAAGTGTCTCGGTGGTTCCAAACTTCTTCTATTTAAGATTGATGGAGGCCACTGTGTTCTTGGGGACCTTCAATGCTGCAGACATTTTTTGGTACCTTCCCCAGATCTGTGCCTCAACACAATCCTGTCTCGCAGCTCTACGGACAATTCCTACAGACAATTCCTTCGACCTCATGGCTTGGTTTTTGCTCTGACATGCACTGTCAACTGTGGGAACTAATATAGACAGGTGTGTGCCTTTCCAAATCATGTCCAATCAATTTAATATACCACAGGTGGACTCCAATCAAGTTGTAGAAACATCTCAAGGATGATCAATGGAAACAGGATGCACCTTAGTTCAATTTCGAGTCTCATAGCAAAGGGTCTGAATTGAGGTATTTCCTTTTTTTCTTTTTTATACATTTGCAAAAACCTGCTTTCACTTTGTCATTATTGGGTATTGTGTGTAGTTTGAGTTTTTTTAAAATCCATTTTAGAATAAGGCTGTAACGTAACAAAATGTGGAAAAAGGGAAGTGGTCTGAATACTTTCCGAATGCACTGTATTTCCATTACATGCATTCTGGCAGGAGTGTAGTTAGTCCTATTAATTATCTAGAATTGTAATAGTTTGTGTCTAAGATATCTGTGACCAATTGTTCTCCTCAATTTCTTCCTTCAGATCTGTTTCCCATGTTGTCCTTATCGGTTCTGAACTATGAGGAGTTTCAATTAACTTGGCAATCAACTTCTTTGGAGTAGCAGCTATTTTCAGTAAAGCTAGATGTCTTGGGTTCATCCAGATTCTTTTGAAGCGCTTGAATAAGATTTCTTAGTTTTAAGAACTTTTAAAAAATGGCCTTGGATAACCCACATTTCTTGTCACTGATTTAAAGAAAGTAGAGAGCCATCATAGTAGACATGCTCAATATTCATGATGCCACTTTGGAACCAGGACTTAAAGGTGTTGTCATTAAACACTAGAGGTACAATTCAAATGGTTTTGGTGGTCTGATGGTTTAATTTAAGGGGAGCTACATGTTTTTTTCTCTGGTGCAAAATGCTTTGTTAATAAAGGGGAACAAATATGCAATTGTCCCAAATAATTAGGTGGTTCCTACATTATCTATCCAGTCATGTTGAACGTTTCATCCCCTTTCTCTTGGCAAGTGTTTTGTTTTTGTTTTTTCAACCCACAGTAACTGACATTATTTTATGGTCAAATACAATTAATCCAAACCAGATGCCCTTTGGAAATCGTGGTTTCGGTCAATGTTGTGCAAGTAAGAAGCCTCAGTCAGCGTTAGATTTTTTTCTCTCACAAAGCTAAGTTACTGCTGCTTTTTGGGTTGAGTGGCTTTGGTTGATGCCGTTCCATGCTCTCGCTGTTTGCGGCTTTGCAGGCTAAGTGTGTCTGGTGCTAATGCTATATGCTTCATATTTTGACTATTCCGGTCATGTTCAGTAGACACGAAACTGCCATCTTCATATTGCAAGTAGAAAAGACAGTAACTCGTCCAATATGTCATGGAAGACAGCAGCTCCAGCATTTGGAATTTTAGGTGTTCATTTGGAAGTTTGTGTTTGCAGGGCACGTCCGTTTCCTTTTGAGCCCCAATAAGAAAATCAGTAGCAAAAATTGTTTTATGTGGTTGTTGCTGTGTAAATTGTGCACGGAACACTTCTGGCTAAATGTGGAATGGGTGTGGGTATTTATATACTTTCTGTTGTTTAGCAGCATTGACAACATTTCAGTCATTAACTATGCAGATCTGTCCACAATCCCGCTCCGGTCCACAGGGATGTACTCTGCCTCTCATTTTAGTTGTCATTCCCTCTGTGATCCTGTCCTCTTGACTTTAAATGAATGAGTGCAGGCTTATATTTGAATCAGGACATCCAAATTCATTTTAGTATGACTTTCAAAAGTCTGTCCAATTTGCAAAGTTATGTCATTTTAAGATTAGTTTATGGTAGAGGGTGATCAACCACGTTTGTTTAGAATCCATGAATGCTGTTGAGTAATTGTGTTTACAGTAAAGTCTCTAAAAATGACAAAGCGTTTTGAGCGTGATTGTCAGCATCTAAAATGCAGTGGTTTGCACTGAATCTACCACCTTGAAAAAAAGGTGCTATCTAGAACCTAAAAGGGTTATTCGGCTGTCGCCATAGGAGAAGCCTTTGAAGAACGCTTTTTGGTTCCAGGTAGAAACCTTTTGGTTCCAGGTAGAACCCTTTCCACCTGGAACCAAAAAGGGTTATCCTATGGGGACAGCCAAATAACCCTTTTTGCTAAGAGTGTATCCATTTACCTTGTATGGAAAGTGCAATATTTTGACTTGTTATTGTTCATTTATGAAGATACAGGATGGAATCTGAAATATCACTACCAAGTAATGGGTTAGAGTAATTATTTTGGGTTGATGAATACATTCTGTTTGTTGAGAATAGTCGGAGTAATGAACGGAGGAGGAGTGATGTCGACGTAGGGTTTTGGGAATTAGTCTAACCATTAACATTTTCTCTAAAGTATCTGAAGCGCTTGTCTTTGAGTGATCAAGACGGAACACTAGGCTTTGTACTCTCGTCTTTGGGACTTGAAAGGCTTGGATTTAGGTATTTTGTGCGTGGAGAGTTTTTAGTCTGGTGTGAATATATTTGCATCCATTACATTAGCCAGTGCGGGTGTGAAACCACTCATTTAGGTTGCTCTACAGTCATGTATGGTGTGTGACAGCGTCCTTTCTGACACATTCAGCAAGAGGTCAGACCATATAATGCTGCCTTTATAAACTGTGGTATCTCTCTCACTCACTCACACATACACCAGAATTGGCGGTCATCGTTGTAAACCCAGTCAGACAAGCCCCTCTTTAGTTCCTTGGGGTTCCCTGAGGCTGTTTTGTAGAGGGCTGAAGAAAATGCTTGTCCTACCCAGGGTTCTGAAGCTGAGGTAAACTGAACCTTGTTTTCCTTGGGTCGTAATTGCAATTGATTGAAAATAAATACTGGATATTTTAGGCTTTTTGAATGAATGGAGCGGTTTAGTTTTCTTTGTTGGCATCCTACGAAGGTAAAATGCTTATCCATCTACTTTCTGTGCCCTCTCACCCTGTCCACATTAAAGGCATAACTGCACATCCACAATATCAATATCAGCAACATTCCGTATGTGCTCCTTTTCAGATGTTTTAACTACTGATATACTTCGTCTTTTGATATATTTTCCTGTAAATACACATTCTAATTTAAGTTTACAAAATAACCGAATGTAATGTTGTACAAAGGCAGTTTTCACCTGTCACCCCCCACCCCCTTTCTCTGAAGACTTCCTCCTGTGCAGAAGGCTGAGTGCCTATGTATATCCAACCGCTGGCTACGTTCCTTTTCAAACTTTCTATACGCTCCATCAAGTTACTAACCTATCATCCAAGATTTGTCAAAGTCAATTATTCCCCTAATAAGTTCCACTTAAATAAGTTCCCCTTAAAGTTGAGAAACATACTGCCAATCATATGAGTTAGATACACTGAGGGTTTGTATGTTAAGCCCCCTGAAAGGCTGGAGAAAGCGTCAGAACTCTCACCTCATCCACATCCATATAACTCCGTCCCAAAGTTTTTGTCCTCTTTTTGTCTTATTTTTCGTGCCAGTGGTTGGCAGCAAAGAGCAGTGTGTTTTGGGCTTGATACAGTAGTTGTCTCCAGGCTGACACCCTGTCAATGGATTGGTCTGTCTATCAAGCATTTTTCATCCACTCAGTGTGCTTACATTCAAGTTATACACTGTAATTACACAGGTTGGTGTGCAACTAAAGGTGCATCTCAATTGTCTAACTTTGATGTACCCTAGGTGTGTGTTACAGATAGCAGTCTCAGGGTATAATATTCATATGAAAAGCATAATTTGTATGTATGGCGATGAAACTGAAAAACTGTTTTGATAATGAAGATGCTCAAAAGCCTACTTAAGTTTTTGATCTACCCCAACGCAAGCCCATTGCATGTATAGACAACGCAAGCCCATTGCAGATCTGTTTGTGTACACAGGCCTTCGTGCAAACTCGGAGCAGATAGCGCCTTCAGATGGTACAAGCCGATAAGGTCTACACAAAGGGATCAGCTCTATGCCTGAGCTCTAGTTTGTTCCTGAGGAGGAGACGATGGAACCCAATGACCGTCCATAGAGCAAGGCCAGCCAGATAAGATAGCGCTGCCATGGAGTCTGCAGAGAGGCAGGACCAACGGAGCCACCCAGCAACAACGAAGATATTATCAGAGACTGTGATACCATTTACTCTCTGGGTGAGGTAGACCACACGAGCTGAGACGTGATGTTAGGGGCTTGACACACTTGACAGTTTGTATGTACTTAAAGATGAAGAGGATGCAGTGGGTTAAAAACACTCCCAAACCTACAGCAACATCAGAAGTAATTGTTGGCCTATGCTTTTAGCTACACAGCCCATGAGTGCCAATGCTCTCCTGGGGTACGTAGAGGTACGGTCAAAATCACTCAGGTGATGATGGCACATCAAACCGAGCTCCAAGAAACGTCTAAGATTAGCTGTGTCCTGGGAGTTGGATGACCAGAGGGGCACGGGCACACTACCATGCCTGTTCTGCTGGGTCTACTTTAATATACCAGTGGTGGTGACAGAAACATGGCCTTTGAGATGTGCAAGCGCTCACTGTCTTGTGTGTGTGTGTGTGTGTGTGTGTGTGTGTCAGCCCTCACTCCCCTGGAGTCAATGAGCCAGAGAGAGCATTAGGGCTGCGGCACACACGGTGAGAGAGAACCAGCCAAGTCAGCCAGCCAATTCAGCCCCAGCCAGCATCAGGGCCAAGAAGACAGCCACGCTATAGAGAAGCAACCAAAACATGTCTAACCAGGCGCATAGGGAACATGCTGAGGAGAAAGAAGAAACACACCGTAGTCTTAAATCAACTCTGCCTGAGGAGGAAGAAGAAAATACTCCTAGGCCGTTTGCATATATTCGACCCCCTCCTCTCAAACCCATTTGGTGGATCAATGTCCTATTCATAACATCTAAAGTGGTGCTGCCATCCCCCCATTTTTTTCAGGTTTAGGAAAGGTTGTGTTTTCTTTTCCTCTCGCTGCTCTCCCACCTCTGATTAAACACACTCCCTGCCGTTTGGAATAGCAGCGCTCTAAAGAGAGAGAGAAGGAGGATGTTTCCTTTCTTTTCCCCTCCAATACAGAAGTGGCATTGTCAAGGAGCTGATTGCTTATCGCCATATCTTGGAGATTCGGTTCCTGCCACCACTAGCAGGGAATGAGGGCTCCTTTCTCTGTTGGAGGTCAAGTATATGTAGGCCTATGTGTCGAGGGGCGGAGAAACCTACAAGGGGACGTCATAAAAACAGTGGTGTTTTTGTTCAGGCCTCTTTCCTTGCATATAAAGCGGAGAGCCCTTTTTTTCCTCTTGGACCCTCTGTATAATTACTTGCAGATTTGACAGCTCAGCTTTTCCCCCAATGTTTTTCTTGAAGGATTTCAAATGGAGCTGAAGCGAGTTCTTCCGAAGACTGCAACCTTTTCATCTTGAACATTCATTTATCAAATGGGTGATTGGTTTTCGGATAGACGAATGCCAACATGGTTACCTTATTGGGCACAGAGGGTCATTGTTGATGTACAAATTATGCTGCCCGCTTTCTCTGGTGTGGTGAGCTATTTGTTCTTGCAGAGCAGGGTTAGATGGCACAGGCACAGCTCCTTGCCAGCCTGTGGATGGAGGGCGTGATACAGAAGGAGGAGATGGGTAGAAAGGACAGAACAAATAAAGTTTATTGATGGGCCGATTTGAAATCCTACTGTTTTTATATCACCAATAGTATCAAGGAGTTTAATTGTTTTGTTGTTGTGAAATTGCGAACAATGATACAATATGCTGCATTGGAATGTATCTTTGTCCTAAGGCTAAGCTGTTGGTTTTAAACAAAACAATAAATCAGGGGGGGTTGAATGTACCCTTAAGGGCAGGAAAAATATTTTAGATGGTCCTCATCTCAACCATTTGATTGGCCTACAGAGAGGTCATTTTTCCACATGCCAAAGCTACCCCGCACGGCTTTCCTTGGCCATCTGAGACCACTTGATGCAGCTCCAGCCTCTGTGTGGAGAGATCCAAATGCAACTTTTTCTCATGGGATACGTAGCAAACGGCATGGCGAAACGTAGCCCCAGGTCTGTTTCCGATGTTTGCGGCTCCATTCTCCCTTAAATGCCCGCTCTAGTCCCCAGCATTTAGGACAATTACCAGAGAAACACAAGTTTCTGCTTTTACATGCCCCCTGCAGCACAAATGCCCCATTTATCCTGGCTCCAACTGAATACACACTTTGTATTCAATAAACCTATAAAAATGGGCCACTTAATAAAAAGAGAAATAATTGTTCCAATCATGTGTCCAGTTTTAGTGACCTGCAAGGATGTGGTTTTTAAATTATCTTTCTTGGCATCAGTGTTTTTAAACCCCCACACAAATGATGACTCGTTGGTCAGATATGTAAGATTTGAATCATACACAATAACTGAGAGCAGCATAAGGTATTTAGGTACGTTACACTACATGACCAAAAGTATGTGGACACCTGCTCATCGAACATCTCATTCCAAAATCATGGGCATTAATATGGAGTTGGTCCCCCCTTTGCTGCTATAACAGCCTCCACTCTTCTGGGAAGGCTTTCCACTAGATGTTGGAATATTGCTGCGGGGACTTGCTTCCATTTAGCCACGAGCATTAGTGAGGTCGGGCACTGATGTTGGGCGATTAAGCCTGGCTCGCAGTCGGCAATCCAATTCATTCCAAAGGGTTCGATGGGGTTGAGGTCAGGGCTCTGTGCAGAACAGTCAAGTTCTTCCACACTGATCTCGATAAACCATTTCTGTATGGACCTCGCTTTGTGCACAGGGGCATTGTCATGCTGAAACATGAAAGGTCCTTCCCCAAACTGTTGCCACAAAGTTGGAAGCACAGAATCATCTAGAATGTCATTGTATGCTGTAGCGTTAAGATTTCCCTTCATTGTAACTAAGGGGCCTAGCCCGAACCATGAAAAACAGCCCCAGACCATTATTCCTCCTCCACCAAACTTTACAGTTGGCACTATGCATTCAGGTAGGTAGCGTTCTCCTGGCATCCTCCAAACCCAGATTAGTCCGTCGGACTGTCAGATGGTAAAGAGTGATTCATCACTCCAGAGAATGCGTTTCCACTGCTCCAGAGTCCAATGGCGGACGAGCTTTACAACACTCCAGCCGACGCTTGGCATTGCGCATAGTAATCTTAGGCTTGTGCGCGGCTGCTCGGCCCTGGAAACCCATTTCATGAAGCTCCTGATGAACAGTTCTTGTGCTGACGTTGCTTCCGAAGGCAGTTTGGAACGCAGTAGTGAGTGTTGCAACCGAGGACAGACTATTTTCACGCTCTACGCGCTTCAGCACTCAGCGGTTCCATTCTGTGAGCTTGTGTGGCCTACCACTTCCTGGCTGAGCCGTTGTTGCTCCTAGATGTTTCCACTTCACAATAACAGCACTTACAGTTGACCGGAGCAGCTCTAGCAGGGGAGAAATTTGACGAATTTACTTGTTGGAAAGGTGCTATATGACGGTGCCACGTTGAAAGTCACTGAGCTCTTCAGTAAGGCCATTCTACTGCCAATGTTTGTCTATGGAGATTGCATGGCTGTGTGCTTGATTTTATACACCTGTCAGCAACGGGTGTGGCTGAAATAGCCGAATACACTAATTTGAAGGGATGTCTACATACTTTTGTATACAGTGCATTCGGAAAGTATTCACACCCCTTGACTTTTTCCACGTTTCAGCCTTATTCTACAATGGTTTAAATTATTATTATTTTCTCTACAATCTACACACAATACCCCATAATGAAAAAGTGAAAGTATGTTTTTAGAAATGTTTGCAAATGTATTAAAAAACAGAAATACCTTATTTACATAAGTTTTCAGACCCTTTACTATGAGACTCGAAATTGAGCTCAGGTGCATCCTTTTTCCATTGATCATCCTTGAGATGTTTCTACAACTTGATTGGAGTTCACCTGTGGTAAATTCAATTGATTGGACGTGTTTTGGAAAGGCACACACCTGTTTAAATAAGGTCCCACAGTTGACAGTGCATTTCAGAGCAAAAAACAAGCCTTGAGGTCGAAAGAATTGTCCGTAGAGCTCCGAGACCGGATTGTTTCGAGGCAGAAATCTGGGGATGGGTACCAAAAAATGTCTGCAGCATTGAAGGTCCCCAAGAACACAATGGCCTCCATCATTCTTAAATGGAAGAAGGGCCTTTGTCAGGGAGGTGACCAAGAACACGATGGTCACTCTGACAGAGCTCCAGAGTTCCTCTGTGGAGATGGGAGAACTTTCCAGAAGGACAACCATCTCTGCAGCACTCCACCAATCAGGCCTTTATGGTAGTGGCCAGACGGAAGTCAATCCTCAGTAAAAGGCACATGACAGCACACTTGGAGTTTACCAAAAGGCACCTAAAGGACTCTGACCATGAGAAACAAGATTCTCTGGTCTGATGAAACCAAGATTGAACTCTTTGGCCTGAATGCCAAGCGTCACGTCTGGAGGAAACCTGGCACCATCCCTACGGTGAACCATGGTGATGGCAGCATAATGCTGTGGGTATGTTTTTCAGGGGAAGGGACTGGGAGACTAGTCAGGATCGAGGGAAAGATGAACGGAGCAAAGTACAGATAGATCCTTGAGGAAAACCTGCTCCAGAGCGCTCAGGTCCTCAGACTGGGGCGAAGATTCACCTTCCAACAGGATAACGACCCTAAGCACAAAGCCAAGACAACGCAGGAGTGGCTTCGGGACAAGTCTCTGAATGTTCTTGAGTGGCACAGCCAGAGCCTGGACTTGATCCCGATCAAGCATCTCTGGAGGGACCTGAAAATAGCTGTGCAGCGACGCTCCCCATCCAACCTAACAGAGCTTGAGAGGATCTGCAGAGAAGAATGGGAGAACATCCCTAAATACAGGTGTGCCAAGCTTGTAGCGTCATACCCAAGAAGACTCGAGGCTGCAATCGCTTCAAAGGTGCTTCAACAAAGTACTAAGTAAAGTCTGAATACTTAAGTAAATGTGAAATTTCCGTTTTTATTTTGTTATAAATTTGCAATAATTTATAAAGACCTGTTTTTTGGTTTGTTCATATGGGGTATTTTGTGTAGAATAAGGTTGTAACGTAACAAATTGGAAAAAGTGAAGGGGTCTGAATACTTTCCAAATGCACTGTATATAGTGTATATCATTGTGCAGTGTCGCTCTAAGCTACAACTGCATGAAACCAGGCATAACACTGTTGTCCATGAAGGTGCCCAATAATGGGGGCAGGGAAGTTGGCACTGTTTGGGAAGGGAAAGGATCTGGGGCTTTTTTTATCTAAAGCAGGCTGTTATCAGTGTCATCGCAGGTATGTCCAGACTTGGTAGCCTAGCCTATAATTTAAGGAAGGAAGCAGGATTTCTATTCGGCCAATGGGGGCCAAGTTCTGTATATCCTTTGTGGCAGTATTTTGGGCATTCACACCGTACAAGGCATTGATAATAGCTTACTTTTACAGTTGTAACTCATTTTGGAGAATTCACATTACACTTGCTAAACATGCTCCCAACTTATGTAACTCAAAACCCAATACTGTAGGTATGGCCTCAATTTCGACATAATTCCTTCTATTCTACTGCTTTTCCCAAACGGCCAGCCTGAAAACAGCCTAATATCTGTTTAAGGCACAGTTACCCTCAAGGTGTTTAGAAAGTCTCCAAATGTGCATCCTGCAAAACAATTATCCTGTATCATAAAGGTTTAGCAAGCCATGTAGTCTCCATTCCACCACTTCATAATTCTCCACAAAGCATGGCAGCTATTCCTGAGAACCAGCGGTGACATTGTATGGCCCCACTGTCCCATGCCAAAAATGAAAAGTATGTGGACACCCCTTCAAATGAGTGGATTTGGCTATTTCAGCCACACCCGTTGCTGACAGGTGTATAAAATCGAGCACACAGCCATGCAATCTCCATAGACGAACATTGGCAGTAGAATGTCCCGTACTGAAGAGCTCCGTGACTTTCAACGTGGCACCGTCATAGGATGCCACCTTTCCAACAAGTCAGTTTGTAAAATGTCTGCCCTGCTAGAGCTCCCCGGTCAACTGTAAGTGCTGTTATTGTGAAGTGGAAAGGAACAACAACAGCTCAGCCGCAAAGTGGTAGGCCACCCAAGCTCACAGAACGGGACTGCTGAAGCGCGTAGCGCGTAAACATTTTCTGTCCTCGGTTGCAACACTCACTACTGAGTTCCAAACTGCCACTAGAAGCAAAGTCAGCACAATAACTGTTCGTCGGGAGCTTCATGAAATGGGTTTCCATGGCCAAGCAGCCGCATACAAGCCTAAGATCACCATGCGCAATGCCAAGCATTGGCTGGAGTGATGTAAAGCTCGCCGCCATTTGACTCTGGAGCAGTGGAAACGCGTTCTCTGGAGTGATGAATCATGCTCCACCATCTAGCAGTCCGACGGACTAATCTGGGTTTGGCGGATGCCAGGAGAACCGTACCTGCCCGAATGCATAGTGCCAACTGTAAAGTTTGGTGGAGGAGGAATAATGGTCTGGGGCTGTTTTTCATGGTTCGGGCTAGGCCCCTTAGATCCAGTGAAGGGAAATCTTAACGTTACAGCATACAATGACATTCTAGACGATTTGGGGAAGGACCTTTCCTGTTTCATCATGACAATGCCCCCTTGCACAAAGCGAGGTCCATACAGAAATGTTTTGTCGAGATCGGTGTGGATGAACTTGACTGGCCCTGACCTCAACCCCATCTAACCCTTTGGGATGAATTTTAAGACCGACTGCGAGCCAGGCCTAATTGCCCAACATCAGTGCCTGACCTCACTAATGCGCTTATTCCAGCAATATTCCAACATCTAGTGGAAAGTCTTCCCAGAAGAGTGGAGGCTGTTATAGCAGCAAAGGGGGGACTAACTTCATATTAATGCCCATGATTATGGAATGAGATGTTCGACAAGCAGTATATGTTTTTCCTTTTCCTCGTTGTCCCTCTGCAGATCCTCTCAAGCTCTATCAGGTTGGATGGGGAGTGATGCTGCACAATTATTTTCAGGTCTCTCCACAGATGTTCGATCAGGTTCAAGTCCGGGCTCTGGCTGGGCCAGAGAAAATGTCTAAAAGCCAGTTTTCGCTTTGTCATTATGGGGTATTGTGTGTAGATTGCGGAGAAAAAATATATATTTAATCAATTTTAGAATAAGGCTGTAACGTACAAAATGTGGAAAATGTTTCTGAATACTTTCCGAAGGCACTCTATGTGTAGATAATATGAAACATTCATCCCATGATCTGAAAGTGTTTGAATTGATAGATTGAGTTTGATTTTGCCTCATGCACAATTTTATAAATTGAAAATAAAAACAACAGATTGTTGTTTTAGCTTTCTAATTTGAATTAATCTATTAGCTTGGACAACACATTGAGATTGAGTTGATATTGGGCTATGGACTTGTGTATGTCTCCCCTCTTCGTGAGAGTCTAGGTCTATACCCAGTTACACATCTCTCTCTCGTAAATGTCACATCCCAGTGACAGTGCATCTGACCTGTGCTGTGCATGACCTCGGTGACACATATCTGGCCCCCCTGTTACCATCTCCGCCCTTAGTGGGCCCTGCTGCCTGCCACACCCTGGCCCAGCCACTCGGGTCACGTCTAGATGGGATACAGTTTATGTCAAATTGACGTCCACATTTTTGTTGTTGTTGTTCCTAACCTTTTCCTAACCTTAACCTAATTCTCCTAACGTGCTGTGTAAGTTCTCCTTACCTGCTATTAAAAGTCAATTCTGACATACAGAGTTGTAAACTGTATACCATCTAGTCAAAACCAGCCACTCACTGCCAGCCATGGAGATGCCACCTGGCCCCTCTGTCCGTCCACACTGTATTAATAGGACTTGTTTGGCATGCCTGCCTTGCTGGTAACCCAAGCTGGGGAGGGAGGTGATAGGTTAGGAGGGGAGGGGGAGAAAAAGGGAGAACCAGAGCAGAGGGGGAGGGAGAAGGAGAGAGTAGATGGGAGGAGGAGGCGGGCAATATATCTTAATCTGCCACCGTCACGTCAGGCTTCTCTTGTCCTCCAGCAGTCAGTCTCATGTGCCAGTGGCCTTTCCTTCAGCTGGGGCTAGTATAGGCCCCCTTGTCTCCACAGCCCCTGTTCTCACCTCTGCTCCCATCTTTATCCCCTGCTGGGCTGCAAGCTGAATAAAACAATAGGACAAGTGCCCCCAAGAGATCCACAGATGACGCAATCTCTACTGCACTCCACACTAGAGGTCTTCACGGGTCCAAAAAGTTGGACCCGTTCCGAAATGGACCTGGGGCTAGACCCGTTCCGAACGGAACCGAGGACAACTAGACCCTTTCCTTATAGACCTGGTCGGATCCAGACCCAGTCTGACCCGATCTGAGTGAGGGAAACAGCAGGGTGAGAGGTGCTGCTCTAGCAGGCGGGGGAGGGGCCTTACTGTGAGCAGGGACAGCAACCAACCAAGCTGACTCACGCTATAGTAGACTAATAGCTGCCATAGCTAGGTTATTTATCATCAAATATGATTAGGTAGTACCTGTCTTGACTGCATCAAACCTGGGAGAAGCTATTTAGGCTGCAGTGCATGCACTTCCTCATCCTACAGTTACAAATAACTCCATTCAGAATATTAAGTAGCAGCCTACCTGTTAGCTCTTGGTCGTTTTAGCCTATCCTCCTTTTAATTCCATCGATTAGATATCTCCTTTTTTATTTTACCAGGTAAGTTGACTGAGAACGCATTCTCATTTACAGAAACAACCTGGGGAATAGTTACAGGGGAGAGGAGGTGAATAAGCCAATTGGAAGCTGGGGATGATTAGGTGTCCATGATGGTATGAGGGCCAGACTGGGAATTTAGCCAGGACACCAGGGTTAACACCCTTACAATAAATGCCTTGGGATCTTTTAGTGACCACAGAGAGTCAGGACACCCGTTTTAATGCCCCAGCTGAAAGACAGCACCCTACAATGTCCCCAATCACTGTCCTAGGGCATTGGGATCTTTTTTTAGACCAGAGGAAAGAGTGCCTCCTACTGGCCCTCCAACACTACTTCCAGCAGCATCTGGTCTCCTATCCAGGACCGAACTTCTTTAGCTTCAGTGGCAAGCCAACAGTGGGATGCAGGGTGGTATGCTGCTGGTATTCTATCTTTTGCCACACACGGAGGCTCTATGACTGTAGCCTATTGGCGCTTTGATGACTTATGATTGGCCAACAACAACAACAAGCCACACGCGCCACTCTCCACTCTTGTGAAAAGGAAGAGCAGCAGCATAAATGTTCAAATGTATCTCTCTCTCTACTGCAGCAGTTGCGTTCAAATGTGTACGGCCCTTTCGGACAAATCAGAATTTAGAATTCTGGTTCTGGACACGCTCGGATCCCGGATCGGGTCTCGGGTATTCTGATACAGGTGGATCCGTGAAGACCTCTACTCCACACTGCCCTTTCCCACCTGGACAAAAGGAACACCTACCTGAGTTCTACAGCTGCACCATTGAGAGCCTCTTGACTGGCTGCATCACCGCTTGGTATGGCAATTGCTTGGCATCCTACCGCAAGGAGGTACAGAGGGTAGCGTGTATGGCCCAGTACATCACTGGGGACGAGCTCCCTGCCATCCAGGACCTCTACACCAGGCGGTGTCAGAGGAAGGCCCTAAACATTTTCAAAGACTCCAGCCACCCAAGTTATAGACTGTTCTCTCTGCTACCGCAAGGCAAGTGGTACCGGAGTGCCAAGTCTGGGACCAATAGGCTCCTGAACAGCTTCTACCCCAAGCCATAAGACTGCTGAACAATTAATCAAATGGCTACCCGGACTGTTTGCATCGACCCCCTTTTTTTGTTTTACGGACTCTCTTGCACTGGCTCTATGCACACTCACTGGACTCTACCCACACACTCACACATACTACACTGACACAGCAACACACACATACACACACACACTACATACGCTCACACACACACAGCACATACACACACATGCATATTGACACACTTTCACACTCTTTACACACGCTGCTGCTACTCTGTTTATTATCTATCCTGATTGCCTGGTCACTTTTACCCCTACCTACATGTACATATTACCTCAATCACCTCAACTATCTCGTACTCCCTGCACATTGACTCGGTACCGGTCCTCCTTGTATATAGTCTCGTTATTGTTATTTTATTGTGTTATTATTTTTGTGCATATTTTCTTACTTTCTAACTCTGCATTGTTAGGAAAGTGCTCGTAAGTAAGCATTTCACGGTAAAGTCTACACTTGTTGTATTCTCCGCATGTGACGAATAATATTGAATTGGACTTGATTTGAATAGCAATATAGGCCTAAAGGGTTTATAGCTCTGGTTTACTGATAGTCTCAACATTGATGGTGGGAAGTGGCTTATTGTTGATCATTATGGGCAAGACTACACTTTAGATATGATGATAATTATCGGAGTCTATGTTAACTGAACTTGCACGGGCATGCTCAGTCAGCTGATCTACACTGTTTCTTTCTTTTAGTGCGTACAGCTCACATGTCTAGCCCCTCTATGGAGTCCACAGGCCAGGCTCATGCTCTAAATGTATTCCCGTAGCTGTGATATAAATATCTGCTGTCTGTTCAGGCAAGAGAGACGGGACTGTGTGTGTGTGTGTGTGTTTGTCCTGTAGACACTGCCGTTGAGTAAAGAGGCGGCCCCAGAGGCGGTGACAGATGAGGCGGAAGCACCCCTTCCAGGTATTTTCCCGTTAATTAGACCGATTTGTCAGATATTTATGGTTTTGACGGGGGTCTGGCCCTGGCCTTTTCTAGTATACGCTTCCTCAAAATAGTCCGAATTGATCTAAGATAACTCAAGAAATCTGTCATTAATTTTGACGTTATTGCAGAGGAGATCTTAATCGCACAATTTTACATCTAACTAAAAAATTTGCATGAAAATGATTTGTCTCACGTTGAATGACAAACACTTTATTGAAGAATCCCTACTGGTGACCAATCACTGACGAAGGGGCGTAGACTTCGTCTACCGACTTCGGCTTGCCCCGGGAAACGTTTGTGCACGAACAAGTGAAAAAAAACCTTGCCGAAGACCAAAACGAACATAAATGTCCCAAAATGTAGTCATAATATACAGTATGCATGAACAGTTTCCTAACAGTTTGGTCTGGGAAACATGCGGACGCCTTAACTGCTGATGCCGTGGCTACAAAGACGTATGTTTCCATCCCCCAGGTCCTGGTGGGAGATGACAGTGAGTGTCTGTTTGCTTAGTAGAGACCTCTTGGGCTGAGATGTTTTGCCCCCCTCCTTTATCTAAACTGAGATTGTAGCAAAGGGGAAGAAGAGAGAGGCTGTAGGCCGATACACCACACTTTTTTTATTTTTATTTTTTATTTCACCTTTATTTAACCAGGTAAGCCAGTTGAGAACAGGTTCTCATTTACAACTGCGACCTGGCCAAGATAAAGCAAAGTAGTGCAATAAAAACAACACAGAGTTACATATGGGGTAAAAAAAACAAAGTCAGAAATACAACAGAAAATATATATACAGTGTGTGCAAATGTAGCAAGTTATGGAGGTAAGGCAATAAATAGGCTATAGTGCAGAATAATTACAATAGTATTAACACTGGAATGATAGATGTGCAAGAGATGATGTGCAAATAGAGATACTGGGGTGCAAAAGAGCAAAATAAATAACAATATAGGGATGAGGTAGTTGGGTGGGCTAATTTCAGATGGGCTGTGTACAGGTGCAGTGATCGGTAAGGTGCTCTGACAACTGATGCTTAAAGTTAGTGAGGGAGATAAGAGTCTCCAGCTTCAGAGATTTTTGCAATTCGTTCCAGTCATTGGCAGCAGAGAACTGGAAGGAATGGCGGCCAAAGGAGGTGTTGGCTTTGGGAATGACCAGTGAGATATACCTGCTGGAGCGCAGACTACGGGTGGGTGCTACTATGGTGACCAATGAGCTAAGATAAGGCGGGGATTTGCCTAGCAGTGATTTATAGATGGCCTGGAGCCAGTGGGTTTGACGACGGACATGTAGTGAGGACCAGCCAACAAGAGCGTACAGGTCACAGTGGTGGGTAGTGTATGGGGCTTTGGAGACAAAACGGATGGCACTGTGATAGACTACATCCAATTTGCTGAGTAGAGTGTTGGAGGCTATTTTGTAAATGACATCGCCGAAGTCAAGGATCGGTAGGATAGTCAGTTTTACGAGGGCATGTTTGGCAGCATGAGTGAAGGAGGCTTTGTTGCGAAATAGGAAGCCGATTCTAGATTTAACTTTGTATTGGAGATTCTTTATGTGAGTCTGGAAGTTGAGTTTACAGTCTAACCAGACACCTAGATATTTGTAGTTGTCCACATACTCTAGGTCAGACCCGTCGAGAGTGGTGATTCTAGTCGGGTGGGCGGGTGCTAGCAGCGTTCGATTGAAAAGCATGCATTTAGTTTTACTAGTGTTTAAGAGCAGTTGAAGGCTACTGAAGGATTGTTGTATGGCATTGAAGCTCGTTTGGAGGTTTGTTAACACAGTGTCCAATGAAGGGCCAGATGTATACAAAATGGTGTCGTCTGCGTAGAGGTGGATCTGAGAGTCACCAGCAGCAAGAGCGACATCATTGATATACACGGAGAAAAGTGTCGGCCCAAGAATTGAACCCTGTGGCACCCCCATAGAGACTGCCATAGGTCCAGACAACAGGCCCTCCGATTTGACACACTGAACTCTATCTGAGAAGTAGTTGGTGAACCAGGCGAGGCAGTCATTTGAGAAACCAAGGCTATTTAGTCTGCCAATAAGAATGCGGTGGTTGACAGAGTCGAAAGCCTTGGCCAGGTCGATGAAGACGGCTGCACAGTACTGTCTATTATCAATCGTGGTTATAATATCGTTTAGGACCTTGAGCGTGGCACTGTGCTGGTATAAGTCTCACATTTTAAGATTTTTTTCCCTCCCATGTCTGATTTCTCCAGTAACAAGAGGGGACTATTTAATGGAGTCTGCTGCATCTCGAGCCCAGACTCCTTCTGCCCATTTCTGTTCAAATTTCTCAAAATATTTGCTTTCCTTGGCATCCTGCATTCTGTTCATAGTTCTGAGGAGGCCAAACGCGTGCATCTACTGCCAGGTTTGCTCTATTTCAGGGCAGAAGACCGCAGAAGACCGCAAACACCATGTCGTCTTGGCCTGTGGTTGAAATGGGCATATTTACGAGTCACCTTCTCTCTACTCCATCTGCCCCCTAAAGCCATACAGGTCACTGTGGTGCCACACCAAGTTTGATGAGAAGGCAGATGTGTTTTCGAAAGCGAAAGAATTGGAGGCTTTTGTGGCCTGTCACTCATTAGGGAAATCGATGACATATGTGCGACGCATTTAGACCGAGACGCTACACAAACACGCTCGTCCTTAATGAAAATAAGTGTCAGGGGAAAGACACCACAAATGTTGTGAAAGGAAGGTCTGTCTGGAGACACATTGTAAAAGTAATATCATGTGGGGTTTTTCAAGATGGAAACTACCTGGACCAGTCTTCCTAAATAGGTTCTGAACAGATTAATTAGCCATTGTCAAAGATTTCCTGTATGTCCCTGGTTTGAAATGTTGTTTTTCCTTGAAACTGTGGGAAACCTTCATCTTCTGAAACCTGGACAAAATGTGGTCAGGGCTGATTGTGCAAATCTGACTTTGAATCTCCAACCAAGTAGTTTAATTTCACTGAAAGAAGTTAAATGACTGGGCTACTATCGATTCTCTTCATTCATGTATGTACCCTAAAGCTCTCATACAACATTATAGCGTTGTTTCACCAAGCTTTGGTATAGAATAGTACACTGTTCTCATGTCTCTCTACCTCCATGAATCTGACCAGTTACCTGTCTTGTAACTAATTCCACCTCTTACGACTAGACAGTAGGTCATTTGTGAAGGCAGCGTTGTGCTCTGCTGTGAGTACACTTGTGTTTTAGTGTTTAAGAGAATGACAGCTGGCAGATGGGTAATAGGGTGGTGAAGAGATTAACCCTTGAAATCCTAGTGGCTACCATGGGTGTCAACCAATTAGAATGTCACATTTCTCTAGGCTTAAAAAAAAGTTATGGTGCCAACTGCTACTCCTAAAAAAATAAAAAAAAATAAAAAATTCAGACACTGTGAATTTATGGAGTGTAGATGTAGGATTCTTTTCATTTCCATTCAAGCTAGAATCCTTAGTTGCTACATCAATGTTTGGACTTTTAAATTAATTATATACTGTATATTCTTGAAGAATATAACTTATAAATGCCTCATGAGCTTAGTTAAACTGTCGTACCCCATCAGAACCCAAAATATTAGCTTGTTTTACTCCGATGTTTGTAAACCACGTAAATGTAAACAAACACTGTATAGCCTCAAAACATAGTTAAACTATAATTTTGATATCATGGATGGTCCTTGCATCCATAGCACTGTCTATGAATTTGAGAGTGGCTACATTTCTCCAGGCCCATCCCTCAGCCTTTTACCAAAACTAAGGCGGGACGACCGCTTTGTTATTATTTCAATTAAAGATTCTAGTATTAACCATGTCATATAACATGTCATTTTGACATTATCAAAATTGTTTCCTCACTTATGTATGGGTTCTCTGTGTGTCATATTTCTTAACTCGACCACAACCATAAAGGCAAACATACTAATAGTAACACTTCACCCTATCAGTGAGTGAGTCTGAGCATTGAGTGAGTCTGGGCCAAAATTACTGTAGAGAATTTGGTTTTGTGATTGGATTAGTGAATGAATCAGAGCTGAGAAAATGATGTGGTATCTGACTCAGGTTCTAGCACCACATCAAAATATACATTTTTTTTATTTTGCATTCTCTGCATATATAACCCAAACTTCTCTACACAAACTACAGAATCATTAGTCAGTCCTCTGAAACACACACACACACACCCACCCTTTGTGTCAGTGCAGCGGTCTGTTAGTTTTAAATAAGTTAGCTAATGGTGAAGTTTATGGAAAAGCTCTTCCCCATCCTGATGCCTACAATTGTAACCTTAACTGATTGCCCTTGTAGCTGCGGTTTCCCTTTCTTTATTTTCTCCTCATCCAGTGAGCGCAAAGAATAGCCCCTTTTCATGGCAGGCTGAAGAAGACTTGCAGAGTACGTGGAAAGCGCTGCTTAAACAGCTCTCAGCCAAAACAAAAACAGCCGCCAAAAGGAATCCCATTTCATTTAAATGAGCAGGAAATTGACCTGTCGGAGAAAGAAAAAAAAAATAAGCGAGTGAGTGGTGAACCGATCCTGTAGTCTGTGGGAACTTGACAAGTGGGCCTGCTTTTCTAAGTGCCTTCGGGAACAGGGCCGTTTTTGGGGAGTCTCGCTCCGGCACTCAGAGTGCACTCCTGTGCAAGGCTGCTTAGCATGACAATGAAGCTGGGAGATGGGCTCTGGGAAGCAGGTGCCGCTCTTGTCACCCCTCCGACCTGCAGTTTGGTCAAGAGGGGAATCGATATGGGTTAGCCTGATAGAGAGGTACCCTGGCCTCGTGTAGGCCTAGGCCCAGAGATGGAGAGGTTTTCATATGGAAAACATGGCCCTAGTGATTTTGTCCAAACAAAATGGACAATCGAATAACCCTGTGTATAGAAGGACCTTCTACAGGTTTCGTTACTGAACCATTCATTGGAAACTGGCGAAACACAAGGCTGAATGCCTCAGGGGGGAGGAAGAGAGGTGAGGGGGTTCTGACTGAGCCTAAAAGGAGAACAACATGGGTTGTTCTGTTTTCCCTTCAGAGTCTCTCAGTACTAGGCAGACAGTCATGTTGTTGGAAACAGATGGTTTTGCACAACCACCATAAGCATCTATCACTTTCTCAATTGTTTTTGAGAAACTGATAGATGAGATGGCAATTGAGTACAAGCACAAAGTATTTAACAATTCATACAAAGCAGGCCTTATGCTGCAGTTCATATACTGTTCTTCCTAAGGTTAACTAAAGCAATTGATCAATGACAAGTGGAAGCATATGACTCCTCTTTCTTCTATGTGTGCAATGCACCATGGATGGATGCTGTGTGGAGAGTGACCACTAGATGGGAACAATAGCCTATCAGGCCTTCAACTCTAACTGTTCCAGTTAACCCATGTTGTACAGTCACTGCTCAGTAATAGAGTGACACAGCTATCTGACATGGAGAAAATAGAAAGAGACATCATTAAAGTCCTAACTTCATTGAGCTTACAACTCACCGACAACGATGAGACAGCCTATAGGGAGGAGGTCAGAGATCTGGCCGTGTGGTGCCAGGACAACAACCTCTCCCTCAACGTGACCAAGACAAAGGAGATGATTGTGGACTACAGGAAAAAAAAGAGGACTGAGCACGCCCCCATTCTCATCGACGGGGCTGTAGTGGAACAGGTTGAGAGCTTCAAGTTCCTTGGTGTCCACATCACCAACGAACTATCATGGTCCAAACACACCAAGACAGTCGTGAAGAGGGCACGACAAAGCCTATTCCCCCTCAGGAGACTAAAAAGATTTGGCATGGGTCCTCAGATCCTCAAAAAATTCTACAGCTGCACCATCGAGAGCATCCTGACTGGTTGCATCACCGCCTGGTATGGCAACTGCTTGGCCTCTGACCGCAAGGCACTACAGAGGGTAGTGCGTACGGCCCAGTACATCACAGGGGCAAAGCTCCCTGCCATCCAGGACCTCTATACCAGGCGGTGTCAGAGGAAGGCCCTCAAAATTGTCAAAGACTCCAGTCACCCTAGTCATAGACTGTTCTCTCTGCTACCGCACGGCAAGCGGTACCGGAGTGCCAAGTCTAGGTCCAAAAGACTTCTCAACAGCTTCTACCCCCAAGCCATAAGACTCCTGAACAGCTAATCATGGCTACCCGGACTATTTGCACTGCCCCCCCACCCCATACTTTTTACGCTGCTGCTACTCTGTTAAGTATTTATGCATAGTCACTTTAACTCTACCCACATGTACATATTACCTCAACTACCTCAACTAGCCGGTGCCCCCGCACATTGACTATGCAACGGTACCCCCCTGTATATATATATATTTATTCTATTGTATATATAGCCTCCCTACTGTCACTTTATTTTTACTTCTGCTCTTTTTTTCTCAACACTTTTTTGTTGTTGTTTTATTCTTACTTTTTTGTTTAAAATAAATGCACTGTTGGTTAAGGGCTGTAAGTAAGCATTTCACTGTAATGTCTGCACCTGTTGTATTCGGCGCATGTGACCAATAAAATTTGATTTGATTTGATTTGATTTAAATTTAGATTGCAATCATCTGACCCTTGTTAATAGGGAATGGCCCAGTATTCTAGGAAAGGAGTTTTGCAGACTCTATGCTAATTGAAATGTATTCTGATGTTTCCCAAGCTACACTTGCCACCCGGTGTAGACTACTTCATATGGACTGGAATACTAATGTCTTCTGTATGTTGTGAAAGGTCATGTTTCATGAAGACAGAGGTCAGGTGATGGACACTTATGCTTGACCAAAGCTTGTTGTTTTATAAGCAAATAAAACATGCTTATTACATAGGCTATAACATATAATACCATTCTTGTCCCAAAAAAACCCACATTCCTATTCAAACTAATTGAATTGTAGATTATATGATTGTTGTTATTGATTTTAATGGTGAAAATAAACTGGTGAAAATAAACTGAACCATATATTGATTGGCATTCAATATTAGTAAATGTTCACCATCAGGATGCACAAAACCTAAGCTCGCGACAACCTAAGCTGTTTTCATTTAAGGCCACTGTGTGGAATGTCGATAAAAAAAATTTAACAGGGAGTAATATACGCACTTTCATTACATTAACCGCGCTAGCTGACCAACAGCTGACCAATTATTGAATTCAGACCTTCCAGCAAAAGTAGTGGTCCCCTATGGCTTGTGGCTCGTATTTTCTGCGTAAAGCCAGTAAGAAAAAGTAATTTGAGAATGAGTTTAAGGCGGGGCGAAACAAGTTCGTCACCTAATTCCCGCCCCGTTATTGAAGAGGCAGAGAGAGAGCACAAAAAAAAGTATGCACTTAAGCGATGGACGGAGAGCAAGACTGACAGAGCTGGACAACTTGACTATTTTTAAACGACCCAGTATCCCTCCGTGCTGTGCGCTTGTGTGGTTACAAACAGGAGCCTACTAACATGGGATTCTGAATAGCCTGTCATCTAAAAATCAATTCGGAAAATAAGGACTTTACCGAGGATTATTACGGTAAATAACGGTTCAACTCAACTGCCTGGTTTGAGATTTTACTATGCGTGCTACCAGTGGTATATTATAAACTAATTGTTTTCCATTCTAACTTTCACAGCATGTTGCCTTCAATTTGGTAAACATGTGAAGCATATCGTGCTTAAAAAAATTCGACTGGATTTGGAACTGTAACAACAAGCACATTTGTATTCCCCTTTTGTAATTCGCATACTGTTTCCAGGGAAAACAAAACGTTTTGCGTAGTTTGACCATAGGAGGTAACTTTAATCAGTATTAAAGTTCTCTCACCACCTTGGAACTAACGGACATGCTACATTGTTTTCATCAGATTTGACAGTGGGGAAATTTACACATTTCGGCCACAAACTCATCAATCTGGAATTGTTACAGCCACAGTTTCTTTCCTCCAAACTTTTTTCCTCATGGGATGAAATATTTTACTTTTCTTTTCTGTTTTAATACATGAAGCATTTCCTGATACATAAACTTTCCTGATATCACCATGGATGTTTTTAATTTGAGGATTGCCATTTTACTGTGGTGCCAACTTGTTATTGCTGCATCCAGCTTGGAGATTGGCGCCTATGATATAGAGAGAGGCAGACCTGCAAAATGTGAACTCATCACCATCCCCATGTGCCAGGGCATTGGCTACAATATGACAAGAATGCCCAACTTCATGAAATATGAAAGCCAAGCGGAGGCCAGCATCAAACTAAATGAGTTTGCCCCTCTAGTGGAATACGGCTGTGACATGCACCTGCGCTTTTTCCTCTGCTCCCTCTACGTCCCCATGTGCACTGACAAAGTGTCCACCACCATCCCTGCCTGCCGACCAATGTGTGAGCAGGCCAGGCAAAAGTGCTCTCCCATCATGGAGAAGTTCAGCTTCGGCTGGCCTGACTCACTGGACTGCTCCAAGCTGCCCACTAAAAACGACCCCAACTCCCTGTGCATGGAGGCGCCTGAGAATGACACAAAGCAGGAGACCAAGAAGGGGGAGGGCATGCTCCCGGTGCCCCCCAGACCCAGGCAGCCCAGCTCGGGTACCAGCCTGGGCTCCTGCGAGAACCCGGAGAAGTTCCAGTATGTGGAGAAGAGCCAGTCGTGCGCCCCGCGCTGCTCCTCTGCGGTGGACGTGTTCTGGTCGAAGCAGGACAAGGACTTTGCCTTCATCTGGATGGCGGTGTGGTCCACACTCTGCTTTGTCTCCACCGCCTTCACCGTCCTCACCTTCCTGCTGGACCCGCAGCGCTTCCAGTACCCGGAGCGGCCCATCATCTTCCTCTCGATGTGCTACAATGTCTACTCGGTGGCCTTCATCATCCGCTCGGTGGCCGGTTCCGAGAACATCGCCTGTGACCGGGAGAATGGCGAGCTCTACATCATCCAGGAGGGGCTGGAGTCCACGGGCTGCACCATCGTATTCCTCATCCTCTACTACTTCGGTATGGCCTCATCCATCTGGTGGGTCATCCTCACCCTCACCTGGTTCCTGGCCGCTGGCAAGAAGTGGGGCCACGAGGCCATCGAGGCCCACAGCAGCTACTTCCACATGGCCGCCTGGGGCATCCCAGCCATGAAGACCATAGTCATCCTCACCATGAGGAAGGTGGCCGGGGACGAGCTGACGGGGCTGTGCTACGTGGGCAGCATGGATGTCAACGCCCTGACTGGCTTCGTGCTCATTCCTTTGTCCTGCTACCTGGTCATTGGCACCTCCTTCATCCTCACGGGCTTCGTAGCGCTCTTCCACATCCGCAAGATAATGAAGACGGGTGGCACCAACACGGAGAAGCTGGAAAAGCTCATGGTGAAGATCGGTGTGTTCTCCATCCTGTACACGGTGCCCGCCACCTGCGTCATCATATGCTACTTCTACGAGAGGCTCAACATGGACTACTGGAAGTTCCGGGTGCTGGAGAGCAAGTGTGTGTCATTCCCTGGGCGCCGGAACAAGGACTGCTCCCTGGAGGAGTCGATACCCACCGTGGCGGTGTTCATGCTGAAGATCTTTATGTCTCTGGTGGTGGGCATCACCAGCGGCGTGTGGGTATGGAGCTCCAAGACCCTGCAGACCTGGCAGGGTCTGTGCAACAGGAAGCTGGCGGTGCGGACTAGTAGGAAGCCCTGTGGCAGCATCAGCTGCAGCACCTCCCACTGCCACTATAAGGCCCCAGCCGTGGTGCTCCACATGTCCAAAACAGACTCCTACATAGAGAGCCCAACACACGTCTGACACTTCAAGTGACATTTCTCAAGTGTTTTGTAAAGACAATGCCAAAGGGAAAGGAGGCTATTTTGTTATGTGATCATTTGAAAAGCTCAGGTTGGACTGCATCTGATGTTCGTTGAGTAGGAATACCTGAAAGTGACAGTGCTTGTGCTGTCGTTTGGGGACATTATCCAAATTGCTTGCAGTTAAACCACACAGTTTGGTGCAGAATCAGATATGCTTCTAAAGGGAACGTTTCTTGTATTGCATGCCATAAAGTTGGTTGTTTCTGCTTAACTAATTGCAAAAGAGAACTTGCATGGATGTATCAATATTTGGTTTATGCTCCCCTCCCTGTAAGTTTATTTATTGTGTTGTATATTTAATTGCAGGTTCTTCATGGTGTTTCATAAGTTTTTGTATATTGTATGTAAGCGCACGTACTAAATAGTTATGAATATAGGGCCTGTTGAGATGTACAAGTGCCTTTTGAAAAGTAATATTTTTTTGAAAAATGTATGTTAATAAAACATATTTATATATTTTCACTGATGACTTTACTCTCCATTACTTTACAACACATGTAAAATTGTTAGGGGTAGTGGTCATAAACATGAGCAAAGCAAAGACATTCAACAATAGTATTTAAAAAACATTGTTTAAATACCTGCTTTGTAAATATTAATTTGTGCCTGAAACATTTTGATTTAGATTTGCTACAGTGCCTCTTCAAATCGACAAGCTCTACAGTGGTCATTTACTTGAGGTAATAATGATCTAAGATGGTACCGTTTTAAGATGGAAGAATATATTGTGTGAATAAAATAAACATATAATTAGTTTGGGTGACATTCCTAAATGTAATAATTTTTGTTTATTATTCAGTAGACTTTGATGACCTTGTGGACCCACCTACAGTATGGCAAAATGAGTCATATTTTCCCAAGTGACATCAGCTGTTAATTTTATATGCCCTTTCATGTATAACTCTGTCCTCGCATTGCATCAGTGTTCTGTTACATTTGTGGAATTCAAAAAGCTTGAGTAAAATGCCAACAAAAAGCTGTGTGTTCCACACAGTTGAGCCTTGTGCCAAATTTCTGGTTGGTTGACAAAAGCGTTAATATTTTTTTAACCTGCAGCCTCGGTTGAGGTGGAAAACAGTCAGCGCCTCTCTGCCTGCCCATGTTTGTGAAGCTATGCTGAACTTTCTGTTTTCCAATGAAACATCAGCTCCAGAAAAAATAACTTACATGGGGTGACAGCATTCCATGGTGCGGGAAAGAGAGAGAGACAGAGTTTTAACGATGAGTCATGACACTGCCTTTAAGAACATTTTTCTCTGCGTTTCCCAAATATAACACACAGGCAGTCAAAATGTCAGTCTTTATAAAGCTAAAGAATACATAGCATTATCCTTGTTGAATAGGTACAGTTTAGCAGATTTCTGCTACTGTGCTGCAGACCCCTTTTTACACCTCATCATTCCATTTTAGGCCTTAAGAATGATTATATTTACATTTTGGGCTGGTCCAGCCCACCAGCCTATCCTTAAATAGGGACATTAGATTTTTATCATCCTCTCTTCCCTGTTGCTGGTGCCTGCCTCCTGCCGGCGCAGACATTGTCCATGGCTTGGCAGCACGTGTCCCCCTGGAGCTGAAACCACTGTTACATTTCACCATAAAAAGCTGGGTTTGTCTTGGAACTGCGCATTGGGACCCCTCTCTGGTGTGTAAACCACATGTACCAGTCACAATTAAGTGCAATTAATGTGTGCCAGCTTTCAAGTTTCTATATGGGTGACATGCATAAACACTTCCCAGCTAGCACATAACGTTCTGAGAACCATATGTTTCTTAGAGCTTGGTGAGAGCATGGTTGTCCTATGGTTATTTTGTATACAACCTTCCCACAACATTCTGTAAATGGTGCAGGATACCCAGCTAGCACATAACGTTCTGAGAACCATATGTTTCTTAGGTGGGAATTTCAGTACTTCAGCATAACGTTTCCTATAGGTTTCCTCATGGTTCTATTTAAAGTCATGTTCCCAGAACAATCATAGAACGTTAGGAACAACGTTCTTCTGTGGGAAGTTCAGTACTTCAGCATAACGTTTTCTACAGGCTTCCTCATGGTTCTGTTTTTCCAGTTTATTTTTTTGATATTTCCACACTATGCGGTCGAAATAACACTCTGAAATTGTGAAAATTATGATAATGCCCTTTCTGTGTTTCGGGTGGGATGTAGTTTTGTAACTTTTGTAATTTTAAAGTCACCAGGCGATTGATTATAGAATTTGATTATAATAGACCAATTAACGTTCATCGTTTATTTACATATTCCCGCCTAGTTTTGGTGCTGGTCCAGCCCAAAAGCAAGAGCGTATGGCTGCCTTTGCACTGTATTCCATCCGAACAATCACTTTGTCTGATTTGGCTTCGATATATTTTTCATAATCAACTGTCAGATAAATTCAGTCGAACCTCCTGCACAGCACACTTTGCATCGGACTACATTGCAAATCAGGCTAGGTACACATGGATTTCCCAGCAGCTCCATCAAGCATCGCATGGATCTTGAAATCGGCAGCAGCAACAACCATTCATGAAGTAAGTGTCTAGATGGTTATCTTTCTATTATAAGTGAAGGACATGCTATTCATGGGTTGCATGCTTCGTCACAATATGGTTTTGAACATTCTTGTGAGGACTGATGCCTGAATTAATGTTCTACTAGCTACTCAATGGCAATCTCTGAGCTGCCATGTGCTGATGAAGATTTCAAATCAAATTGTATTTGTCACATGCGCCGAATACAACAGGTGTAGACCTTACCGTGAAATGCTTACTTGCAAGCCCTTAACCAACAATGCAGTTCAAGAAATAGAGTTAAGAAAATATTTACTAAATAAACAAATGTAAAAAATAGAAAGTAACACCATAAAATTACATAACAATAACGAGTCTATATACAGGGGGTACCGGTACCGAGTCAATGTGTGGGGGTACAGGTTAGTCGAGGTAGTTTGTACATGTAGGTTGGGGTAAAGTGACTATGCATAGATAATAAACAGCGAGTAGCAGCAGTGTCAATGTAAATAGTCCGGGTGGCCATTTTATTAATTGTTCAACAGTCTTATAGCTTGGTGGTAGAATCTGTTAAGGAGCCTTTTGGACCTAGACTTGGCGCTCCGGTACCGCTTGCCGTGTGGTAGCAGAGAGAACAGTCTATGACTTGGGTGACTGGGTGACTCTTTGACAATTTTTTGGGCCTTCCTCTGACACCGCCTAGTATATAGGTCCTGGATGGCAGGAAGGTTGGCCCCAGTGATGTACTGGGCCGTACGCACTACCCTCTGTAGCGACTTACGGTCGGATGCCGAGCAGTTGCCATACCAGGTGGTGATGCAACCGGTCAGGATGCTCTCGGTGGTGCAGCTGTATAACTTTTTGAGGCTCTGGGGACCCATGCCAAATCTTTTCAGTCTCCTGAGAGGGAAAAGGTATTGTCGTGCCCTCTTCATGACTGTCTTGGTGTGTTTGGACCATGATAGTTTGTTGGTGATGTGGACACCAAGGATCTTGAAACTCTCGACACCCTCCACCATAGCCCCGTCGATGTTAATGGGGGCCTGTTCGGCCCTCCTTTTCCTGTAGTCCACGATCATCTCCTTTGTCTTGCTCACATTGAGGGAGAGGTTGTTGTCCTGGCACCACACTGCCAGGTCTCTGACATCCTCCCTATCGGCTGTCTCATCATTGTCGGTGATCAGGCCTACCACTGTTGTGTCGTCAGCAAACTTAATGATGGCGTTGGAGTCGTGCTTGGCCACGCAGTCGTGGGTGAACAGGGAGTACAGGAGGGGAATAAGCATCACCCCTGAGGGGCCCCGGTGTTGATGATCAGCGTGGCAGATGTGTTGTTGCTTACCCTTACCACCTGGGGGCGGCCCGTCAGGAAGTCCAGGATCCAGTTGCAGAGGGAGGTGTTTAGTCCCAGCGTCCTTAGCTTAGTGATGAGCTTTGTGGGCACTATGGTGTTGAACGCTGAGCTGTAGGCAATTAACATAATTCTCACATAGGTGTTCCTTTTGTCCAGGTGGGAAAGGTCAGTGTGGAGTGCGATTGAGATTGCGTCATCTGTGGATCTGTTGGGGCGGTATGGGAATGATGGTGTTGATGTGAGCCATGACCAGCCTTTCAAAGCACTGCATGGCTACCGACGTGAGTGCTACTGGGCGGTAGTCATTTAGGCAAGTTACCTTCGCATTCTTGGGCATTCTTGTGTTTTCGTCTGAAGTGCATTATAGTGACTTGGAAAAATGATGACATTTCTAAAGGAGGCAAATCATTAGTAGGAAAACCTTTTGTAATCACTGTGATGTCACCAGATTGACTTTAGATGGAGTATAATTTTAGCTAGCTAGCTAAGATTGAGGGACAGGACCGTATTTTAGCTAGCTAAAGTTAGCATAGCTAGTTAGCTATTTTTTACTAACTTTTCTAGCTATGACAATTGCCATCTCTCTAAAGTAAATTTGACGACATGATAATGATGGCAAAGTTGTTTCCTACTAATTGCTTGCCTACTTTAGCAATGTCATCATATTTCCAGGCTAACTATAATGTCTCCTCAAATAATGTTAGCTAGATTGCTAGCTACCAAAATCTGTGAGCTAACTAATGGTAGCTAGCCTGTTGACTGTTGTTAAAGCTGCAGTCAGTTATTCACCCAAAACGGACCAAGGTACCCTACTTGATTTAGCATGTGTATAGTTTTTTTTGTTTGTGTTTTCTTTGATGATTGTACAAAATAAAATGCTCAAATTGACAATTTAAAGAGTATTTTTCATTAGGTATTAGTTAAAACAAACTGGCGTGTGATTGGATTTGAATCTACTAGCCTGCCAGCCAGAAGAAAGAAAGAGGGTAGCTATTATTATTATTAGCTAGTGAGATATCTCATTAGGTGTATGTTTATCTGTGATATGATTCCTAAATAAATAGTAAGCCTTCTGGCGGTTGAACGCAAGAATGAATGTATAACCCTTATGATAGATCATATGACTTATGAAAGCTCAGGCTGGAGGTCTAGCTGGTTTGACTTTGCTACAGGCATACATGATCATATTATTTCAGTTATGGACTATCAGATATTACATTATGTTACATATTCTCAAATGTGAGAGTAAAAACTTTAGGATTATAAAATGTAACTTTGTCACCTTGCCAACAGGTTGATAACTTGTAGCTACACAATTCCCTACCTTTCATGATCCGCTTTCTTATGTGCTAAGGGGTCATCGCTGAGGAATGCAGGATGAGGAGGACCATGAGGTCATGGGCATTTTGGAGGAAGATGCTTTTGATTAGGAGCTACATGGTGAATACTAGGATGAAGAGTATGAGACACACACACACAGACAGGACAGACATGTGAACATCGACTGGCAGAGAAGCTGAACTGGTTCCCCCCCTAACACTCCTAGGTTTATGCTGGTGGTGGTTGCTGTACTTACCAAGCTGTTGGTGCAGGTCGTAGAAAAGCTATAGCCTGGTCCCAGATCTGTTTATGCTGTCTTTCTAACTCCTAATGTATGATAGTTGTAATGCTGTGTTACCATAGCAGTTGGCTTGGCTATACATAGGAGTTGGCTATATAGCACAAACAGATCAAAGACCAAGCTAACATTTGGCTGATTGTCAGAACAGAAAGCGTGAAACTTCAATGTACTTGAGGACTACTCTAGAAATTCTTGGCTTTGTTACAGGAAAGATAGAAAGGAGAATATGACTTGGTTTGCTTGTGTGGCACGCATAGCCGCGGGAAGTAGGGGTGCTGAGGGTGCTCCAGCACACACCGATAAATCACAATAAAAAAATAATGTAATAATAAACAATACAAAAATATGAAGAAAAAACATTTCCACCAAATTAGTGCACTAGGCCTATATCCTTTACTACTCCTGTATGAGCGGCGAAAAATACTCCTCTTTATTTACTTTCAACAACAGAATTCAGAGTGTTTACTCATTAGAAACATTTAAATAAGTTATAATCTCCAGTATCGCCACAAAGTCTTTTTCGCAAAATGATGAAACAGACTTTGTGATGATACTGAAGATTATACCATTAGCCATTGCGTCTCAGAGGCCTAACACATCAAGTAATACTAAGTGTCACGTCTACCCCCGCTCTGGTGCTCGACGTCGCCGGTCTACTAACCACCGGTCCTGGCAACCCATCATTACATACACCTGCGCCCCATCATTAGGCACACCTGGACTTCATCAATACCCTGATTACTTCCCCTTTATCTAGCACTCCGTTGTATTACCCATCAGGCAGTATTGTTTCTGTTTTCATGTTCAGACCCTACTCCTGTTTTTTTATTCACTCAATGCTCATTCCGATTAAACTCACCAACTGCACCTGCTTCCTGACTCCCTGCGTCTTCGTTTACAGAATACTGCCTCACCATGGAGGTAGGGGCCACACGCCTCTCTGCGGCTGAGCAACGCTGTCGGAGACAGCTGGGGCTCTGTCCTTATTGTGGTCAGGAGGGGCACCAGCTTCAACGGTGTCCGCTATGTCCCAACCCGGGTTCCACTAGAGCAGAGGGGCGGCCTCGTGACCATCCGTCTCCTGGGGTAGGCATGAGTATTCCATCTTCATCACTTTCCACCAAACCCTTTTTAGTACCGATTTCGCTAGCTGGCTGTTCCTCATGTGTTGTTTCTACAGCTCTAGTGGACTCCGGTGCCACTGGGAATTTCATTGACAATCGCACACATCACAGCACCACTCACCATCACCGTGGGACCCCTGCACCAAGAAAGCCTTCCCTTCCTCATCATCGAGGCACTTGTACACAAAGTCTCAATCCATCTCCGTTAAGTACTGGTGGCCCACCTTGGCGCAGGACGTTGTCCCCTACGTCAACTCCTGCTC
Organism: Coregonus lavaretus; assembly: GCF_964263955.1. Classification (NCBI taxonomy): domain Eukaryota; kingdom Metazoa; phylum Chordata; class Actinopteri; order Salmoniformes; family Salmonidae; genus Coregonus; species Coregonus lavaretus. Next base: position 19,851,774 of record NC_140002.1, read on the forward strand.
CATATATGCCCAAACCAAATCACCTCGGCACGCTCCAGCAGGGAAACTCCTTCCCCTTCTGTCCATAGATTTTGTTACTGATCTTCCCCCATCTGATGGTTTCACCACTGTTATGGTTGTTGTGGACAGATTCTCCAAATCCTGCCTTTTTATCCCTCTCTCTGGTCTCCCTACCACTCTCCAGGTCGCTGAAGCACTGTTCCAGCAGGTCTTCCGACACTATGGCCTTCTGGAGGACATCGTCTCCGACCGTGGTCCCACGTCGTGGGTGTGGAGAGCCTTCATGGAGAAGCTGGGGGTCACGATCAGCCTCACATCCGGGTACCGGCCTCAGTCCAACGGGCAGGTAGAGAGGACTAACCAGGAGCTGGTGAGGTTCCTTAGGAATCACTGTCAGGATCGGCAGGGGGAGTGGGCCCGGTTCATTCCCTGGGCGGAGTACGCCCAGAACTCACTTCGTCACTCCGCCACCGCGCTGTCTCCCTTCCAGTGCGTCCTGTGGTACCAGCCGGCCCTGGCTCCGTGGACCCAGAGCCAGACCGAAGCTCCTGTGGTGGCCGAGTGGTTCCGGCGCGCAGAGGCGGTTTGGAACGTTGCCCACCTGAGGCTCCAGCATGGCGTCCGCCGCCAGAAGGAGCATAACGGATCGCCACTGCAGTGAGGCTCCTGTGTTCCATCATGGTGCTCGCGTCTGGCTCTCCACCAGGGACCTCCTGCTCTGCCTGCCCTGCCGGAAGCTGAGCCCCCGCTTTGTGGGGCCATTCAAAGTCCTCCAGAGGGTCAATGAGGTAACATACCGAATACAGCTCCCCACTAACTACCGGATCTCACCCTCTTTTCACATTTCCCTCCTCAGGCCGGTGGTTCCTGGTCCCCTGGCTGATGCCGTCCCCCACAACATCCCTCCGCCACCCCTGGACTTCGAGGGAAGCCCCGCCTATGCCGTCAGATCCCTCCTCGACTCCCGACGTCGTGGGGGTCGGCTCGTGATGCTCATTTAAACTTCCTGTCTTGTTCAGCTTCAGAAAAACAGTAAATATGTCTCCCTTTCCTCTGCACAGTTCTCTCACAGTGAGAAACAATAGGATTACAATAGAGTGTGCTATGATTTCTTGAGATTTAAGTGATGGAATGATTTTAGTCTTAGCTAGTCAGAGAACTGATGAGGATTCTCACATTGATGTATTTGTTGGTGTATTTTTAAGTGGCCACGTTGAGAGAAACTCTTCCAACAGTCAGAGCAGGAGTACCAGATCTCTTGATATTTTGCAGCTCTTCCCACAGTCAGAGCAGGGATACAGATTATTTCCTGTGTGTATTGTAGGTGTATTTTTAGCTTTGATAGAATTGGGAAAATCTCCTCACAATGTGGGCAGTGGTGAGACCTCTTAGCTCTGTGATCTTCCTGCTGTTGCTCTCTGGATGTACAGAATGTCTCAACATGGTCTCCTGTGTGAACAACATCAGAAGAACCAGTCAGTTGGTGTGATATACATGTCAATCAAATGTATTTTATGAAGCCCTTTTTACATCAGAAGTTGTCACAAAGTGCTTTATAGAAACTGCCCTGTGTAGATAATCATGGCATTCTGCAATGAATAGACGGTAGACAGGGTATGATTAAAATGTCAAATGAAGAGCGTCCTCTTCTGGTGACCTATTGAAAACAGTACAACAATGATATAGCAAATTTAGGTGCATTATGCATGCCTTTTGTTTTGATGACAAGAAAATTAGCCTACACACCTGTGAAAGTGTGAAAGCCTTTGTTGTTGTTTTTTGAAGGGGTAAGCGGGTGGGCTCTAGACCATCCTATCAGCCAATCAGGCTGTGTATGTAAATATCTAATTTCATATTACATTTTGTTTTCTAACGCCCACACAATCAGACTGAGCATTCCAGTGGCCCAAGGAGGCTCAGGGAAAAAATATATATTTTGGAGTTATATTAAAAAGAAACACACACAGTGATTTATTAGACATAAAGTGATGATTAAAAAAGTTAATTAAAAGGACTGCGTGGGAGCTTTAAGAAATCTTTCCAATAAAAACAGTAATGTTCAAAGACATTTACATTACATTTTAGTCATTTAGCAGACGCTCTTATCCAGAGCGACTTACAGGAGCAATTAGGGTTAAGTGCCTTGCTTAAGGGCACATCGACAGATTTTTCACCTAGTCGGCTCGGGGATTAGAACCAGCGACCTTTCAGTTACTGGCACAACGCTCTTACCCACTAAGCTACCTGCCGCCCTGGCCAAAGAACATTCTAAGAATGTTATTTAAAAACATTTACATTTCTTAGCAACAACAGAACTCTCTCTATCCTCTATCTTGTTAAGTGTGTTCAGGTGTGTTGCCCACGCCCACTAATTGCCACACCTGATCTTAATGAGTGATTCTTTCCTTTAAATGGGGTCTGTTTGAATAGACTAAAATGATCAGCTTTGTATGAATTAAAAAAACATGGCATGCAAGCTCCATCCTGGTGACGCAATGGACTCATTCCTTGAATAGAGAACAGAAGATCATAGGTTCGAATCTCACTTGCGCCGTGCCACAATAAAAAAGATGTGTTTGCATGATTAACGCCTAAGCAAATAAATGTATTGTGTCCTATCTGCCCTTGGAGTTCCAAATGAGTACTTCTTTCCTTTGAAATGGGGTCTGTTTGAATAGCAGTCTTATTGAAATATGTTCTCAGAAGGTCATTTAATTACCTTCAAATAACCTATGATTTTTGTTCTCAGAATGTTAATAAAACATCCCAGGAAAACTTTCAGGGAACCATAGTAAAACGTTCTCAGAACCTACCTGCAACCTTCACAGAACAGGCGAAATTTGCACTTCCATTCTCAGAATGTTTAACTTACCGGTCAGGAAACCTATGGCTTCGTTACCAGAACTGATGGGAAACCAAAAACGAACATTCCTATAACTTCCAAGGAACCAAATGTGCTAGCTGGGTTGCTTCTCATAACAATAATAATCTGCTTGCTCTGCATCAGCCATTACAACTAACAAAGCCTTTAATGATAAGATACTAGAGCCCCCTGCTCCTGGTTTTGTGGTAAGGGCATATTGGGTACAATGAAAAAGTGTTTGTTTGGCAGAAAGAGCATACAATAGCCAGTTATTAAGCCTTTATTTGTGTTGAAATAAAAGTCAGCATTCTTTGTATTATCTGAAGGGAAAAGCCATAGATCTGAAGCCAACCAACTTTTTACAAAGAATTAATTCAGAATTATGTAAGAATTAATGTAATTCAAATTCCCTTCAAATTGCGAACAGGAATTGACAATCACATTATAATTCACATACTGTGCTTGAAATCTTTTGAATGTTAATTGGAGAAATGGTATTGGATATGCTTAAAATATCTCCCCAGACATAAAGGAAAATACTCAGACCATGAATGTGGAATTTCTCTTTCTGAGGGTTTGTAAGTCAAGCTAAAGTCTTTATTCAACCAATCAAAACCACTGAAATGTGCCACATTGACGTCCTAGCTTCTTAGCCGAATCATTCACAAAGACAGAAACCCCTTGGGAGACAACACAATAATAGAGATTCCTAATGGCATTTTAGGAGAGCAGACAAGATAGAGTATCTGTGTAATTGTGTGCTCTCTGAAAGGAAAAGGCTATGTCAGCCCATACGTTTGATTAAAGGAGATCATTAAAGCATCAGGGCTTTTCCCCCTCTTTCAAAAAAGAATGAAAAAGAGAGAAAGGGATGGAGAAAGGGCTCCTCATTACTCCCCACCCCCAGGCAGTATCCCTTTCCTGCGCTGGTTTTGATGTGGAAATTAGTCTATTGAAAAAGCCCATTGAAAAGCTGCAGCCCCTGAAAAGGGTGTCCTTCCGAAATGTCCCCCCCCTGAGCCTTGTGTGCCACTACCTCGGCCACGTCCCACGAGTACCCTTTGTGTTACTTGCATCCGCTAACACTCACACACACACAGGTAAACACACATGCACTAAGACTCACCAGGTTGTTGAAGTACACGGTAACATTGAACATCCCTCTAAACCTAGATTAGGTGAGTGGTGTAAAGAAACATAGACTATTGTTCCTCTGTGTACTGTGTACAATATGATGTTGTTGCTGTGGCTTGGACATTCTGATTTCCTATGCCACCCCTTATTTTAACTAGATATCACATTCATACTCTGTTGCAGAGTATTTGATATCTGACTACTGTGTTTGTTTCGCTGGGGTATCTATTCCTCATTCACTCTGCTTGCTTTACTTGACAGCCATCCAGCTCAAAGCAGACAGAAGACATCTCTCGCCGTGTGACAAACACACATCAGCCTCTCATCGCCCAATCACATGCAGCTATCAAAGACGCCACATTATCTAGGTCAGATGGTTGGGAGTTTGCCCCTCTTTAGTTGCCATTTTGATTGTGGTTGCTATGCAAGAGAAAGAAATAGCGAGGGAAAGTAAAAGACGGAAGGGGAAAGAGAGAGAAGGAGTAGGGCAGTGCTGCTGCACTCATGACTTGTCTTTATTGAATTTCAAAGTCGAATAGACAGATGGAAGACAGAGATGCTGTTAACTTATCCATGTGCCCCAACTGCTCTCTCACCCCTATTCTTGTGTCCCTTCCCTGTGTTAGGTTTCTACTGCCGTCCATGGCGTTTTCATAGATTTTCAGACATCTACTGTACATTTGCCTTTGATGTTTATTTTTACCTTCTGTTTGAAGCGTTTTGATTCCAGAATAAGGTGGAGCGGATTGACGTTGATTAACACACACACACATGCACACACACACACACACACACACACACACACACACACACACACACACACACACACACACACACACACACACACACACTACAGGTGGAGTTGTTGGACAACTGCATGTCGTACATGCATTGTTGTACATGCATTACGCTATAGGACAAGCTGACTGAGGATTCTGCAGGAGCGTTAAGCACAATCCCACATTTCTTTGATCTCATGCTTGGGTATCAAAAGCTGTCTCTCTGCACTCTGCCTCTCATGAAGCCAGTTCCTCTTTCTCTGCCTCTCCTCCCTACCAGCTCTTAGACTTGAGTGTCCTTTCTGGTGTGGCTGTGTATATAGCATTGTTTTTGCTTTTTATGTATGAGTGTAATACACTGCTCAAAAAAATAAAGGGAACATTAAAATAACACATCCTAGATCTGAATGAATGAAATAATCTTATTAAATACTTTTTTCTTTACATAGTTGAATGTGCTGACAACAACATCCCACACAAATTATCAATGGAAATCAAATTTATCAACCCATGGAGGTCTGGATTTGGAGTCACCCTCAAAATTAAAGTGGAAAACCACACTACAGGCTGATCCAACTTTGATGTAATGTCCTTAAAACAAGTCAAAATGAGGCTCAGTAGTGTGTGTGGCCTCCACGTGCCTGTATAACCTCCCTACAACGCCTGGGCATGCTCCTGATGAGGTGGCGGATGGTCTCCTGAGGGATCTCCTCCCAGACCTGGACTAAAGCATCCGCCAACTCCTGGACAGTCTGTGGTGCAACGTGGCGTTAGTGGATGGAGCGAGACATGATGTCCCAGATGTGCTCAATTGGATTCAGGTCTGGGGAATGGGCGGTCCATTGCATCAATGCCTTCCTCTTGCAGGAACTGCTGACACACTCCAGCCACATGAGGTCTAGCATTGTCTTGCATTAGGAGGAACCCAGGGCCAACCGCACCAGCATATGGTCTCACAAGGGGTCTGAGGATCTCATCTCGGTACCTAATGGCAGTCAGGCTACCTCTGGCGAGCACATGGAGGGCTGTGCGGCCCCCCAAAGAAATGCCACCCCACACCATGACTGACCCACCGCCAAACCGGTCATGCTGGAGGATGTTGCAGGCAGCAGAACGTTCTCCATGGCGTCTCCAGACTCTTTCACGTCTGTCACATGTGCTCAGTGTGAACCTGCTTTCATCTGTGAAGAGCACAGAGCGCCAGTGGCGAATTTGCCAATCTTGGTGTTCTCTGGCAAATGCCAAACGTCCTGCACGGTGTTGGGCTGTAAGCACAACCCCCACCTGTGGACGTCGGGCCCTCATACCACCCTCATGGAGTCTGTTTCCGACCGTTTGAGCAGACACATGCACATTTGTGGCCTGCTCGAGGTCATTTTGCAGGGCTCTGGCAGTGCTCCTCCTGCTCCTCCTTGCACAAAGGCGGAGGTAGCAGTCCTGCTGCTGGGTTGTTGCCCTCCTACGTCCTCCTCCACGTCTCCTGATGTACTGGCCTGTCTCCTGGTAGCGCCTCCATGCTCTGGGCACTACGCTGACAGACACAGCAAACCTTCTTGCCACAGCTCGCATTGATGTGCCATCCTGGATGAGCTGCACTACCTGAGCCACTTGTGTGGGTTGTAGACTCCATCTCATGCTACCATTAGAGTGAAAGCACCGCCAGCATTCAAAAGTGACCAAAACATCAGCCAGGAAGCATAGGAACTGAGAAGTGGTCTGTGGTCACCACCTGCAAAACCAGTCCTTTATTGGGGGTGTCTTGCTAATTGCCTATAATTTCCACCTGTTGTCTATTTCATTTGCACAACAGCATGTGACATTTATTGTCAATCAGTGTTGCTTCCTAAGTGGACAGTTTGATTTCACAGAAGTGTGATTGACTTGGAGTTACATTGTGTTGTTTAAGTGTTCACTTTATTTTTTTGAGCAGTGTATATTGGGTTAAGTGTAATATTTGTCCGTTTTTCCTGGTTTGAATCTTTTTTTCTTTCTTCATATTTCAGATGTTGAATTACATGTTTACTGTAGTTTTTCATTATTTTCTGTTTAAATCTAAATTGTGCTTGTTAAAGGAATGCACCAGGCTCTCAGTCAATGTTTTTACTTCAGTATGTACATTTGAAGTCGGAAGTTTACATACACTTATGTTGGAGTCATTAAAACTTGTTTTTCAACCACTCCACAAATTTCTTGTTAACAAACTATAGTTTTGGCAAGTCAGTTAGGACATTTACTTTGTGCATGACACAAGTAATTTTTCCAACAATTGTTTACAGACAGATTATTTCACTTATAATTCACTGTATCACAAATCCAGTGGGTCAGAAGTTTACATACACTAAGTTAACTGTGCCTTTAACATTGACATTTTAGTAATTTAGCAGACGCTCTTATCCAGAGCGACTTACAGTTAGTGAGTGCATACATTTTTCATACTGGCCCCCCTGTGGGAATCGAACCCACAACCCTGGTGTTGCAAGCGCCATGCTCTACCAACTGAGCTACAGGAGGTCTGTATAAAACAGCTTGGAAAATTCCAGAAAATGATGTCATGGCTTTAGAAGCTTCTGATAGGCTAATTGACATAATTTGAGTCAATTGGAGGTGTACTTTTGGATGTATTTCAAGGCCTACCTTCAAACTCAGTGCCTCTTTGCTTGACATCATGGGAAAATCAAAAGAAATCAGCCAAGACCTCAGAAATTTTTTTTTGACCTCCACAAATCTGATTCATCCTTGGGAGCAATTTCCAAACGCCTGAAGGTACCACTTCATCTGGGACCACGCAGCCGTCATACCACTCAGGAAGGAGACAAGTTAAGTCTCCTAGAGATGAACGTACTTTGGTGCGAAAAGTGCAAATCAATCCCAGAACAACAGCAAAGGACCTTGTGAAGATGCTGGAGGAAACAGGTACAAAATTATCTATATCCACAGTAAAACGAGTCCTATATTGACAGAAAGGCCCCTCAGCAAGGAAGAAGCCACTGCTCCAAAACCGCCATAAAAAAGCCAGACTACGGTTTGCAACTGCACATGGGGACAAAGATCGTACTTTTTGGAGAAATGTCCTCTGGTCTGATGAAACAAAAATAGAACTGTTTGGCCATAATGACCATCGTTATGTTTGGAGGAAAAAGGGGAAGGCTTGCAAGCCGAAGAACACCATCCCAACCGTGAAGCACAGTGGTCGCAGCATCATGCTGTGGGGGTGATTTGCTGCAGGAGGGACTGGTGCACTTCACAAAATAGATGGCATCATGAGGAAGGAAAATTATGTGGATATATTGAAGCAACATCTCAAGACATCAGTCAGGAAGTTAAAGCTTGGTCGCAAATGGGTCTTCCAAATGGACAATGACGCCAAGCATACTTCCAAAGTTGTGGCAAAATGGTTTAAGGACAACAAAGTCAAGGTATTGGAGTGGCCATCACAAAGCCCTGACTTCAATCCTATAGAAAATGTGTGGGTAGAACTGAAAAGGCTTGTGTGAGCAAGGAGGCCTACAAACCTGACTCAGTTACACCAGCTCTGTCAGGAGGAATGGGCCAAAATTCACCCAACTTATTGTGGGAAGGTTGTGGAAGGCTACCCAAAACGTTTGACCCAAGTTAAACAATTTAAAGGCAATGCTACCAAATACTAATTGAGTGTATGTAAACTTCTGACCCACTGGGAATGTGAGGAAATAAATAATAGCTGAAATAAATAATTCTCTCTACAATTATTCTGACATTTCACATCGTTGAAATAAAGTGGTGATCCTAACTGACCTAAGACAGGGAATTTTTACAAGGATTAAATGTCAGGAATTGTGAAAAACTGAGTTTAAATGTATTTGGCTAAGGTGTATGTAAACTTCCGACTTCAACTGTATGTATACATTTACATTTTAGTCATTTAGCTGATGCTCTTATCCAGAGCGACTTACAGTTAGTGAGTGCATACATTTTTCATATGCAATTGCATATGCAATGATGACACAATCAAGTCAAGCATATATCAATGTCTGCTTTGTAAGTATACTCTTCATGTAGTGTATCATCTCTCACTTTCTATGTTTAGCCTTTGAATTTGGCAACCCTGTGAGCAAACACTGTTGTCCTTCAACAGCACTAGATAACACGCTCATCTCCATTTTTCTGTTTGTCCTTCCAGCAGTCGGACCAAATAAAATAAACAGAATTTATTCAGGAATGGGCTAACCGAGGAGCACACATACAGTATTTAAGGAATCAACAAACTGAAACATATTTGGCATAAAGACTTCTCACTGAGTTGGTTTTGGGTCTGCCACAAACGGGCCTTTTTAGACACAATTGCATTGCTGAATTGGCATTAATAGACACTTACTGTATGCATGCCCCCCTTAACATTCCCCCCCCTTGGTATACAAAAATGAGATTGACATTGAAAGATATGTTTTAGATTTAGGGAGAGTTGGAGTTCACCAGAGAGTTGCACAATGTTGATCACTTAGTAGTACAGTGCATTCGGAAAGTATTCAGACCCATTGACTTTTTCCACATTTTGTTACGTTACAGCCTCATTTTAAAATTGATTAAATATATATTTTCCCCTCATCAATCTACACACAGTACCCCATAATGACAAAGTGCAAACAGTTTTTTTTTTTGTGCAAATGTGTAAAAAATGAAAAACAGAAATACCTTATTTACATAAGTATTCAGACCCTTTGCTATGAGACTCGAAATTGAGCTCAGGTGCATCCTGTTTCCATTGATCATCCTTGAGATGTCTCTACAACTTGATTGGAGTCCACCTGGTATATTCAATTTATTGGACATGATTTGGAACGGCACACACCTGTCTATATGAGGTCCCACAGTTGACAGTACATGTCAGAGCAAAAACCAAGCCATGAGGTCGAAGAAATTATCCGTAGCGCTCCGAGACAGGATTGTGTCGAGGCACAGATCTGGGGAAGGGTACCAAAACATTTCTGGAGCTTTGAAGGTCCCCAAGAACACAGTGGCCTCCATCATTCTTAAATGGAAGAAGTTTGGAACCACCTAGACACTTCCTAGAGCTGGCCGGCCAGCCAAACTGAGCAATCGGGGGAGAAGGCCCTTGGTCAGGGAGGTGACCAAGAACCTGATGGTCACCCTGACAGAGCTCCAGAGTTCCTCTGTGGAGATGGGAGAACCTTCCAGAAGGACAACCATCTCTGCAGCACTCCACCAACCAGGCCTTTATGGTAGAGTGGCCAGATGGAAGCCACTCCTCAGTAAAAGGCACATGACAGCCCACTTGCAGTTTGCCTAAAGGTCTCTCAGACAATGAGAAACAAGATTCTCTGGTCTGATGAAACCAAGATTGAACTCTTTGGCCTGAACCTGGCACCATCCCTACGGTGAAGCATGGTGGTGGCAGCATCATGCTGTGGGGATGTTTTTCAGCGGCAGAGACTGGGAGACTAGTCAGGATCAAGGGAAAGATGAACGGAGCAAAGTGCAGAGAGATCCTTGATGAAAACCGTCTCCAGAGCGCTCAGGACTTCAGACTGGGGCGAAGGTTCACCTTCCAACAAGACAACGACCCTAAGCACACAGCCAAGACAATGCAGGAGTGGCTTCGGGACAAGTCTCTGAATGTCCTTGAGTGGCCCAGTCAGAGCCCGGACTTGAACTTGATCGAACATCTCTGGAGAGCTGAAAATTAGCTGTGCAGCGACACTCCCCATCCAACCTGACAGAGCTTGAGAGGATCTGCAGAGAAAAATGTGAGAAACTCCCCAAATACAGGTGTGCCAAGCTTGTAGCGTCATACCCAATAAGACTCGAGGCTGTAATCGCTGCCAAAGGTGCTTCAACAGTACTGAGTAAAGGGTCTGAATACTTATGTAAATACACCATTTAAATTTCTAAAAACCTGTTTTTGGTTTGTCATTATGGGGTAATGTGTGTAGATTGATGAGGGGAAAGAACTATCTAATCCATTTTAGAATAAGGCTGTAACGTAACAAAATGTGGAAGAAGTCAAGGGGTCTGAATACTTTCCGAATGCACTGTATACTGTTAAATAGTACTGTGCTATACAATGAGCACTGTGTAGGCATAGACCTGGGAGACCAAGTGAGTGGACTGATCACTGACATTAAGTGATCAATAGACAGTCTGTTAGACAACCAAGCCTGCAGGCACTCCGGCTGTAGATCCATTGGATGCCATACAAGTTAGGTCTGTACCTGAGTGACATAGGAGCATGTCATGTATAATTGTCATAGTGGAGTTCAGATATATCCAGGGATATGTCCAATGGCCTTGCTCCTCTTAAAATTGTACTTTTTGCTCATGGCAAGTGCCAGTGGGATGTAGTTTGTGAAAATTACAACCAATTTCAGAAAGTAGGGCCTGAGACAAACATTGGGCTTGAGGCTGTGCTGTTAAGTTGACAGTGGTTGAGAGGCATGTATAATTTAGGCAACCCTCAAAACCCAGAGACAGCAGCCACCTGTAACAAAGGTGCCATTGCTCTGGCCTGGCCTGAGATGGGTAGCACAGAGAGGGCTTTGTACTTACAGAGAGAACAAGGGATAAAAAGGGAGTGTGAGAGAGAGGTCCACCAGGGGAGTGAAAACCTTGAAGCAGCCAGATGCTGCCAGGTCTGTCCCCTGCCCCCACCTCACTCTTTAATTTCTGGGCACGTCAATGCACAAGCGTGACATGTTATAGAGGCCAGGCAACAGGCCACTGAGTATTACACACACACAACACAGAGAGACAGACAGACAGAAATGCATACACAACCTTTATAAAGGTGTTTGTCAGTATTACGCATATGAGTGAGTCCAGACCCACTGGTGTTGTAGTAAAAAAAGGTACTGCTAGGCCACATGTAGCCCATTTTTTATTTTTATTTGATTAGCCCTGCTCACACCAATGTGGGGCAGGTTCCCCTAGCAGGCTGGCACCCAGCGTGGCATCCCCTGGAGTGCTGGGGCCTGGCTGGCATCCTCACCCTGCCAGTCCAGGTGATGAGTCGGGGATATGATGATTTAACACACTAGCAATGTCCCGCATCGGCTTTACTGCCCACCGCTTGGCCAGACAACTGATTGGCGGACGTTGGTTCCAGGAAGAGGCACATAAAGGAAATTAAGGTGTCTTAATGTAAGGGGTGGACGTTTTGTGAGAGTTCGCCGCTTTAAGATTTTCCACGTTTAGCGAGTAATGGGGCAGGTGATTAAATTATGGATGATGGTTGAGATGTAGTCATTCGCTGAATTTCAGGGGGCTGGCTGAAAAATAGGTTATTGAGTGTGAAAGTGGTTGTAGTCGGTCTAATGCTGAGTGAGGACAAATTCCAGTGAGGTGCCGGTTTACCTTTCTATAACTAGTGAGCTAATTGGCTTGTGGGGAAAAAATATCCCCTTTTTCTTACAAAAGTACGTGAAATTATCAAGTACTATTTCAAAAACAATTTCATAATGTGGGTTTTTAAAAATCCGGTTACTTCTGCGTATTTCCTTTCCCTTTCTTTATAGGCACCACATTCAGAACTAAAGTAGTATTTTCTCAGTCAATCATTTGTTGTACAAAGTTTAGGACACATTTTATGGCTGTTTAATTAGATCCAGACCTGTGTTTCTTGCTTCCTGCCCTTGTGATGCTGTGGGAAAACAGGGAGGTTACAAGTGGGAATACATTGAATAGAGCCATTAATAGAGAATTCTATTAAACATTTCCAAATGCATAGAAACTTGGAACAGAACCAAGATCTCTGACAGACAGGTTGTTGCACATTGGATTCACGTATTGTACTTTTTTGTGTATTGTAACATACACCTTCGCCTTCTCTACGAACACTGAGTCAATAAAAATACTATACTGCTCAGGCGGAGGAAACGGGATGAAAATGAAAAGAGTGATCATGTGTTTGTGGAGCCCTTGGTAATCCGTCATGCAAAGGGAAGCAGAGATTACCTCACAGAGAGCAACAGTCACTACATATTTATCTTAAAAAGCTCCATATGGCCCAGAACCTCTTGTTTCAGGGAGCCAGAGGAGCTGCTCAGGCCAGAATTGTTTTTCTTATAAGCTTTTAATGAAATGAGGTGAAAGACTGAACGAAATGGACGCCGGGCCGGGACTGGGATAAGAAGGAGGTTTTGGTTTCCTCGCAGCAGGGGGTAGAGTCGTGGGATGAAAGCAAGAGCACCGGGGCCTTAATGTAACAAGGCCACAACGGAAATGCTGATGGTGTGAAAAACTCTCCCTTGTTTTTGTTTGCCTTTTTTTTTTTTTTGCGCTCGTTCCTTCCATCTGGAGCACCTTGGGTGATAGAATGTGTCCATTGTTTTCCTGGCCCACCCCCTCGGCTCATCACTATTACAACACAACCTGTGGAGACAGCAGCTCTACCACTAGCCAAACCCACATGATATCTGTGGACAGTCATTCTGCTTCCTCAAGACATTGAGAATTTAGAATAATTCTATGGACAACCTCAGCATCTTAACTCTGTTTTGATCAAGTCTTTTTGGTGCTGTGTTATCAACCTGGATTTGCTCAATCTGACCATATGACAGAATACTGTAAATCATAGCCTTAGCAATCAAAACAAAACAAAGTTACTTTTATTTAAATGTTGTTTTCAGTTCACATTTTAGCAGACACTCTTATCCAGAGTTACTAGGGTTAAGTGCCTTGCTCAAAGGCACATCAACATACTTTTTCACCTAGTCAGCTCGGGGATTCAAACCAGCAGCCTTTTGGTTATTGGCCCAACGCTCTTAACCACTAGGCTACCTGAAGCACTATGGTCACAGATATGTGTGCTTTAATCAGCATCTGACTCTGGACTTCATGTCATCTCACTTTAGATCACTTTTTATAGAAGACTTCAAACCAAGTTTCTGGCCAGGCCAATTAGAGTAAACTAGCTCTCACAGGTACAAAAATTTCCAATTTTAGGCCCATCAGGAAGCATTGAGTTTAACTGAAATTCAGGTCTGCTCTCATTCTTCCAGACACAATTTCAGTTCCCATAAACAGACGACCACCACACCATGTCTGCACATCACGACATCCATACCTGTCTGACACACAGCCTGTACAGCAAAAAAAAAAAAAAACTACGAGACCACGTTAGACATGAGAGCCAATCACATTGTCTGGAACCCAAAGAATCCCCACCCTGGGGTGTGCGCCAACATTTGTGGCTTTTCCCACTTGCTCTGGCAGGCCTGCGAAGGCCGTTTGCTCAGCCCAGGAGCTAGTCTTACAATACCTCTCTCCCACCTGCACTGCATTACTGGGCCTGACGCTCTGCCCGCCACTCAAAGGAGACTTTATGGATCTGTAAGACTGCGAGCTGCTCCCTCTCAGACTGTTTCCCATTAAAATCTCCATCGCCATCGAGGTTCTCTGTTACATACTTACACCGACTCACACCTCCCCAAAAAACCTGCCTTAATTTTACCTCCACTGACATAGCCTGTTTTCTTTTCTACAAACTGGAACGGTGAGCTGATTGAAGGCGGTGTGGTGTTAAGATGTGGCATGTGGCTTCGCCTAGGCAACTTTTCCCCTTCTGTTTTACTGTTATTGAATGGTACTGAAAGCCCTACAGTCACCTCGATGTTATGAGAGAGACGTTGTCGACCAGGATTAGTAGTTTGTTAGAGAAGTCAGTCAGCAACGGTCTGGGTTTGTCTTTTTTGCCTGAGGTACATTTGGTGTCCTGCACTCTGTGGCTTGTTTTACCTCAAATGAGAGGGTACGGTATGATGCGGCTTACACAACGCAGTTACTACGCCAAACTCACTTCTAGGCCAGTTAATCATACGTACTGTAAATGTGTGTGTGTAAGATGACACAAACCTTTGTATGAGAATGAGTGTGCTCTTTTCATTGAATAAGTATGTCTGAGTAAGACAGTGAGTGTGTTCCTGTGCCTGCGAGGGTATGTGTGTCTGTGTATGTGTGTGTACTGTACTGTACAATATGTTTTTACAGTAAATTAATAAATTTACTGTTCCTTTGTATTTGCACGAATAGCAGAAGGGAAAAGTATTTAGCCTGTCTAGTCCAAGCCTTGCTGATAGACGTACGGGTCGGTGGAGGGACAAAGGGGGAGAGGTGATAGGATACCCTTCCAGGTGTTAGCTCCAGGAGGAGCCTAGCCAAGAGGATGTGGTTTTCCTCTCCACCCCAGCCTGGCTCACCAAGAATGCTGAGTTATTGGGAAAAGCGGGACAGGGAAAAGATACAGCGCGTACCGACCAGGGCAGCACTATTTTGTGTTTTACTAACTAAATTAGGCACACATGGCCCTAGCCTCACACTTTTTACCTCAGCAGATTCTGCAAAGCTGCTTTCTGTATTGTTCTGCCGAGGCTGTGTTTATAACATGTGTTTATCAGGACTATACGGTGGTTTGTTATGGCTGACTCAGGGCTTGTTCTACAATCCTGAATCATTTGAGCCAAAGCATTATGAAAGCTAAGGGTCAGCAAGAACCTTTGAGAATGATAATAAAGCAGGGTGTAATATGACCTGAGCGTGAATCTGAACACTACATGGATCCAAATTGGAATGACTTGACTCCCTGTTTGCTCATATTAATGGGAGCACAGACATGGATTTAGTTTTGGGCAGGGTTTCCTTACTCTATTCTCTATGATAGACCTTAGCCAGCAGGGTCTGAGCACCTGGCTCCACCTGCTATCATTTTACCTTTCAGCATTTATATGCAAGTTTTTCCTCTTCGTCAATTATAGATTGAATTCAATGACCGTTGTAACCATGGCATGATTGGTCAGTATCGTACATTGCCAAAACAAGCAATGTATGTACATTTACATTTATTTGACAGGGACAATACACATCAATCAACATTTCCGTAAATGTGCCAGATTTAGCCAGCTGGCTATTTTTCAACCCATTACACCCCAATTATGATCCCATTTCAACACAGAAGGCTCTAGCCTCCTCAGTTACTATACTACAGCCAGTTATTCAGTCCCTGGCCCTTATGCACTGAGTTCTAACTACTTCTGCTCTCAAAATGTCTGTCCTCCCTGAAGAGATGTGAAAATATGGTATTGTGTTTCCATATTGGTGAAAGTACCAAACAAGAGGAAGTCTGAGAGCATGCAATAGCCACAGAGGGAATGGAGGAGGGGGAGCGTAGACCAAAATAAAAACACTGCAACATTCCAATAAAGGTTATGTGCCTTTATGAAAACAGGAGCAGCATCACTTAGAAAATATCTGCTAGAAATAACATTATTGCTGCAAACAAATGTTTTGTGGGAAACATGATCGGCTGCCAGCTGTTCTGTTTTTTTCCTCTTGTAAAAATTTGCCAGTTTGTATAATTCAGAACTTGTCAACATAATTTGAAGCGAGGCATTATATATATATTGGCAAAGATTAATTGAATACCAAGGCACAGAGATAAACTTGGGCACCTGAGTAATCACTCAGTCTACACAACAGAAATGCCACAATAACATTACTTCCATTGAAGAAGAAGTCAGAAATGTTCAGTAAAGATGGTGGTAATTTACTGAACTCTGTCATTGGGACATTTCACACAGACATACCCACAATGTATTGATACATGTAATGATACATTGTGGGTTTCCCTGTGGAAAGGAGCTGTTGTGAGGCTCTTACTAAACTACAGAAACAAATGAATAGTCAACTGAATGTGGCTAGATCATATCCTCCTATCGCCTCATATCCCTCTTCATCCTCCCCTCCTCCAATAGATGAAGTCTGGCAACAAGGCTAGCTATCGTACACCACGGAATCAAATCTTTAGTTACTTTTCATACCTCTCAGATGATTTCTTTGCAAGTTCACGGCCAAACTGCTTGTAACCTTGCAGTCAATGTAGCGCTCCCCGCTCACAGGCCTGTTGTTTTACCCTTGACCTGATGACCTCATTAAGTCGGTTGTAAGTTTATTGATACCGTCAGTGACCGTAGACCAGACTGCTTACGACTTTATACAAGATGTCCCTCTCTGCTGCTATTTGACTTTCAACCTGTGTGCTTGGACTCTTTCCAGCCTATGATCCAACCGCACTAGGCCCCCTAGGCCCCTAAGCATCCCCACGCATTTCCACGCCAAACAACCATCTCAATGTCAACTAAACATCCCTCAATACAGACACCACCTCTCCACCCTCACCCTCTGCCCTCCACGCCGTATCAGTTCCACACTGAAAAGTCTCCGCTTTCCAAACGGGAGTAAGGACACCGTTTCCACTTGAGCCCACTCTGCTTTATTGCATTACCCATAATCCCACACACACGCTACTGTGGCGAGGACTGCTCAGAGTTGGGTTTCCCAGAGTTGGCACACAAGCTGGGCCCTCACAGACATCCGTCCCCTCTGGCCTCCACTGAGAGGATGGGAGCAAACGGCACGTCTCTTGGCAGCGGAACACAGAGCCGTGAAGAATGGCAGTCTCGCCCCTGGCATTCTGCTCATTTAGCACCACTTCAAATGGTGGTGGCTGAGGGAGGAGGTGGACATGTCACTTCTCTTGTCTGATATTGGTTTCTGTACTAATGAAGAATGGCAAGTTGGCTCAAGAAACAAATATGTCTAGAACTGGAAGTTGGCTAAAGACTTGCACCCAGCAACTATCACAGCCCCTTCCCATTGTAAGTGCCATGCATTGTAAGCTTGGAACATATGCTAATGCTAATGCTAACGCTAACGCGAATCCCTCACTGTTTATGAAAAGTGAGCATGTGTTTGGCCCAAGTAGGCGCAGAGCTGGGGCCTTGGGGACCGGTCAAGCGGTTTGTGGTGGTAGCCCGACCCCCGGCCGCACGCCTTGACACACTCCCCGCCACTGACCCCAGCGGGCAATAAAACGGGTTGGCGCCAGAGATTCACTTTATTGCATCTGTCAGCAGGAAACAGGGCTGGATTAAGGGGACGGGGCTGGAGGGGTGGAGACGGCCATGTCTTGTTTGTTTCTCTGTCATGAACCCCCCTGTCAGCTGTCACTGTTAATGCAACTATTAATCCCCAAGTAGAGGCAGAGGAGACCCTGAGGTCTTAATATCACCGTCTTTATGAAGCCCTGATTGATATGTTAGGTTGATACGCTGTGGTGCTGTTGGCCCACAGTTGTCAGCTGTGAGCCATATCGATTTTAGTGGCAACTTATTGCTTGGAGGAAACTTTTTTAATATCCCCTCAGAAACTTGGCCATCCCAAATTTGTTTTGTGGTCCTCAAAGTTGACAACATGGAAAGCAAGTTTTGCGTACTGGACTTTCGATATGGCTCAAAATCTTGTTAGCCTGCTGAGTTAAGGCCTGAAGGCAAATCCTCAGGTCTCAGGCAAGATTGCTAGTCGCATAAGCATAGAGTAGCTCTGAAAACTACCTCCACTACAGACCATCACATAGCAACAATTTGACAACATAACTGAATTTCTGTTTGTTTAAAGAGCAGTCATTCAAGCTGCACTGCCTTTCTCAGGGGATGTTCTTTTGCCTCCTGCAGTCACTGCAGGAGCTTTTCCGCTCTACATCCGCCACACTGTGACCCACTGAGGACCAGAGCAATGGTCACACAGCAATGGTGTGTGTGTGTGGGTGTGGGTGTGTGTGTGTGTGTGTGTGTGTGTGTGTGTGTGTGTGTGTGTGTGTGTGTGTGTGTGTGTGTGTGTGTGTGTGTGTGTGTAAGCAGTGAGCTGAGGCCTGATTCGCGTGGGGTGTTCTGTGGACTCTGCACACACATAAAGGGACCAGCCTCCTGTTTATTGCTGAAGCAATGATGGGAGGCCATTTTCTAGAGCTGTGAGCTGTGCAGGAGAAAACAAATGAGAAAGACAAATGTGGAGAATGACAAATGATGTGTCTCCACAAGACTAGACTCTGACGTTTGCCAGTCCCCTGGGGATAAAGCAATCTGGAATCAGGAGGCTGGTGCTGTGTCTCCAGAGTCAGGAAGCAGCTAGCACAGGAAGTGGCGGTTTTGAGATAGGGAGGCCTGATAGGACACAACACTATCCCAGCCAGCTGAGGGGTGCTGAGTAAGGAGCCCCAGCAGCCCATGGCTCTACCTCAGCGGCAGATTCCAGGCGGCCCCGGGGAATAGCTGGGAATGCTCGGACCAGCTGTTTGGGACTAGAGTGTGGGGAGCTAACGGGGTTGGAATGGGTTTAGCACATCCCAGGAGACCCAAAAACCAGTTTAACATTTAATCAGCTGGCCATATCTCTCTACCTCTCGCTCTGTTTTGTGGAGGCTGTGTACTGGAAGTAAGAAAACTCTGAGTTTTTTTGTCCTCTTCTCAGTAACCAGGACACTCCTTATGTCGGCCGTTTTTCTGTTGTTTTGACTGAGGTTTTGCATGTGCAATGTCTTATCAGCTAGAGTTAGTCTTAAGCCCGGTTTATACCTGACGCTTACATGTGTCCTTCGTCCTTATCTTGTCCTGATCTTGCCAGTTTACACTTGTAAGATCTGATCAAAATCAGTTCACGATGCGTCTTTTAATCGTCTACACCTGTCTAGACATGTGGGTACAATCAGAATGAGGACAAGATTAGGACAAAGGGTGCATGTTAGAACCAGGTATAAACATGGCTTTAATGCTTGGGAGCTCTGTAAAATGTAAAACTTACTTGGTAAATAGTTATTTGTTGCATCATAATTTCTGTTGATTGGACGATCGAGTGTTCGGTTACATATACAGTATCATAATCACCTTTATTCACCAAATACATTTACATATACCCGGAATTTGATTAAGTGAAGTGGTGCTGCCACAGTAAACAGAGTCAAAAGACAGAATACAGACGATAAACATAATACAGTCAGAATATATCTGCGCTATATCTGCTAGCATGCTAACTGTTAGACCATAGGTAGCCCTTCCCTGGCAGTCTCTGTGGGAGTTTGCCTGGAGGAGGGTTGGGGGTCAGGGGGGATGTGGGCCAGGGTGGGTGGGTGGCATTCCTGTCAGTGCCATCTCTCACAGAGCAGTCTTGTTCAGCAGACAGGCCCAGTTGTCACCAGGAAGGGAGAGCTTTGTCTGCCTCACTCTGCCTCCTTCCTCACCACATGGCCCCTCACAGACAGCTGCTCTGCCATTACACAGCCCACAGGACAGGAGAAAAGGTTTTAAGTCAAGTAAATCAGAACAGGAGACAAGGGGTAAATAGAGGGAGGTTGTAGCCATCTGAATGGAACCATGCCCATTGCAGGAGATGAGGATAGGATGGTGTGAGTTGCCATACGAAGAAGCTACAGCAAAGCTTAATTAATAAAGCTAAGTGTGACCGGTGTAGATTGCCTCTGCGTTGTGTTTTCATTAGCTTGCATATGACCAAAGGATCTTGGTTGATGTTTATCTTTTATTCTCTGATAAAGAAACAAACAACATCCATAAATTAATTGTTGTGCAGCCCTTATGCACCAACACCTCTATTCCACATGGATACAATAAACAGGGCGCAAATAAGAATAACAATCGTCTCGTTTGACAACGATACAATATAGTGCAATGTACAGTATAAAATGTATAATGCAATGTACAGTATAAAATGTATAATGCAATGTACAGTATAAAATGTATATATAATGCAATGTACAGTATAAAATGTATATATAATGCAATGTACAGTATAAAATGTATATATAATGCAATGTACAGTATAAAATTTATATATAATGCAATGTACAGTATAAAATTTATATATAATGCAATGTACAGTATAAAATGTATAATGCAATGTACAGTATAAAATGTATAATGCAATGTACAGTATAAAATGTATAATGCAATGTACAGTATAAAATGTATAATGGAATGCAATGTACAGTATAAAATGTATATATAGTGCAATGTACAGTATAGCCTAAGGCGCTAGACAACTTTCATAAATGACAGCCAGGCATAACAAAAACACGACATACCTGATAAAGAAACAAACAACATCCATAAATGAAATATTGTGCTGCCCTTAAGCACCAACTCCTCTGTAAAGTACAAATTAACAACAGGGGACATGAATAGCCATGCTAGCCCAATGACAACATGTAGCCTACAGTAGAAAGTACATTAGCTAGCTAGCATGTACAGCATTCACAAATCAACAGATGAAAAGTTAATAAATGCATGAAATGCATAAATATCACAATATACTGGTAGAAGACCATAATATTACAATGTCAGTGACAATATAAACTCAATATCCTTGCTTTAACATATAGGATTGATTGTGATTTTCATGGGACAATTTTTCAGTAACCGACCTCTTCCACATGGGTACAGTAGACAGGGAAGAGGTAAGGGGGCAGGGGATGTTTATGAGGGGGAATACAGAAGGAGAAGGAAGTGTGCAACATTAAAAAGGGCACTTACAGCAACAAAAGGAATGTACAGTAATATCAGGCATGGGAACTTGTTACATAAGCATGGGTGCTACAGTTTGTGATGTGGGCTGCCATAATGCCAGTACTGTTTATGTGACCCTGTCATTGTTATATTGTCAAGATGTGTCATAACATGTCATATCAACTTATGAACAGGTATTCATCTTGTATGATAAACTCTATTATGTATGAAACTGTCAAACATTAAACCAAAGTTTGTATGGTTACCTATGCAGGGTTTCCCAAACTTGGTCCTGGCCCAGGGGGGAAAAAGATCTTTCAGTTTCATAGACGTCATTGTGAACCTTTAGCAACATGCATAATTTCTGGCTTGCTGTCAGCATTATCTGCAGATTAGGTTGTCATACGGGCTACATCATTAGAATATCATACTCCTTTCCACAAAGTTGCCCGCATACAGCTCACACACACATCACACTCACACCATGTGATTGACTGGCAACTCCCCTGTCTCTAGTACAGGTGACAAGTTGACCAAGGAGATGTCTGGAGTGGACTGTTGGCATGTGGACAACATACAGTGGGGAGAACAAGTATTTGATACACTGCCGATTTTGCAGGTTTTCCTACTTACAAAGCATGTAGAAGTCTGTAATTTTATCATAGGTACACTTCAACTGTGAGAGACGGAATCTACAACAAAAATCCTGAAAATCACATTGTATGATTTTTAAGTAATTAATTTACATTTTATTGCATGACATAAGTATTTGATACATCAGAAAAGCAGAACTTAATATTTGGTACAGAAACTTTTGTTTGCAATTACAGAGATCATACGTTTCCTGTAGGTCTTGACCAGGTTTGCACACACTGCAGCAGGGATTTTGGCCCACTCCTCCATACAGACCTTCTCCAGATCCTTCAGGTTTCGGGGCTGTCGCTGGGCAATACGGACTTTCAGCTCCCTCCAAAGATTTTCTATTGGGTTCAGGTCTGGAGACTGGCTAGGCCACTCCAGGACCTTGAGATGCTTCTTACGGAGCCACTCCTTAGTTGCCCTGGCTGTGTGTTTCGGGTCGTTGTCATGCTGGAAGACCCAGCCACGACCCATCTTCAATGCTCTTACTGAGGGAAGGAGGTTGTTGGCCAAGTTCTCGCGATACATGGCCCCATCCATCCTCCCCTCAATACGGTGCAGTCGTCCTGTCCCCTTTGCAGAAAAGCATCCCCAAAGAATGATGTTTCCACCGCCATGCTTCACGGTTGGGATGGTGTTCTTGGGGTTGTACTCATCCTTCTTCTTCCTCCAAACACGGCGAGTGGAGTTTAGACCAAAAAGCTATATTTTTGTCTCATCAGACCACATGACCTTCTCCCATTCCTCCTCTGGATCATCCAGATGGTCATTGGCAAACTTCAGACGGGCCTGGACATGCGCTGGCTTGAGCAGGGGGACCTTGCGTGCGCTGCAGGATTTTAATCCATGACGGCGTAGTGTGTTACTAATGGTTTTCTTTGAGACTGTGGTCCCAGCTCTCTTCAGGTCATTGACCAGGTCCTGCCATGTAGTTCTGGGCTGATCCCTCACCTTCCTCATGATCATTGATGCCCCACGAGGTGAGATCTTGCATGGAGCCCCAGACCGAGGGTGATTGACCGTCATCTTGAACTTCTTCCATTTTCTAATTATTGCGCCAATAGTTGTTGCCTTCTCACCAAGCTGCTTGCCTATTGTCCTGTAGCCCATCCCAGCCTTGTGCAGGTCTACAATTTTATCCCTGATGTCCTTACACAGCTCTCTGGTCTTGGCCATTGTGGAGAGGTTGGAGTCTGTTTGATTGAGTGTGTGGACAGGTGTCTTTTATACAGGTAACGAGTTCGAACAGGTGCAGTTAATACAGGTAATGAGTGGAGAACAGGAGGACTTCTTAAAGAAAAACTAACAGGTCTGTGAGAGCCGGAATTCTTACTGGTTGGTAGGTGATCAAATACTTATGTCATGCAATAAAATGCTAATTAATTACTTAAAAATTATACAATGTGATTTTCTGGATTTTTGTTTTAGATTCCGTCTCTCACAGTTGAAGTGTACCTATGATAAAAATTACAGACCTCTACATGCTTTGTAAGTAGGAAAACCTGCAAAATCGGCAGTGTATCAAATACTTGTTCTCCCCACTGTAGGTGACCTTAAAGACAAATAGCATAGATACACACCGGGGAGGGAAGGATGACGGTTTAGGCATGGCAACTAGTTAACAGCTTTTCAGATAGAGACATGGAGTGGGATGTGTCAGGGGGGCCGATCTGCACATAGCACCGGTGTTAAGAAGAGAACGGTGCTATGGGATGAGGGCATTGTCTGGCAGTGGGCCACCACTATTCTAATCCCCCCATGTTGGCAGACATACAGCCCCACTCACACCATCACACACACTGGTAGGCTTGTGTGAGGCGCAAGGCCTCTGGGACTCGATATAGTGTGTGTGTGTGTGTGTGTGTGTGTCATGAGCGTGTTTATCTTTGTGTGTGTGTGTGTGTGTGTCTTTATTTGTGTGAGCATGTGTGTGTGTTGTCAAAAATAGGATTAACTCTGAGTCCCTCTCAGGGTTGTATGGCGTGTGGAGTGAGACAGTGTTTTACAAGGCAGCGATCAAGGCTGGCCTTGGGGGCCCAGATAAAAGCAGGGGCCCTGGGGTGTCACTGAGAGAGAAGAGGGAGGCACCCGCCCTGACACTAATGTAATACACACACACACACACAGACCTGACGCCAAGCCCCCGACAGCCTCTCATCCCCCAAGACCTTGTGCCACAAAAAGTTGTCGTTATCTCTCCCAACATAGCCCCACTATCACCCCCACATCACCCATATAGCCATTCATATTTACACACTCTGTCATTCCCAGTAGGAAAACATTGCAACAGATCGTAATGCATAAGGTACACATAACGCATACATAGCCGCTCTCTCTCTATCAGCCTGTGGCGGTCTATCAGTGTCAATGTAACAGTGCCTCCTCCACTGTTATATAGCTATAGCGCCGGTCTCTGGGGGTGATGAGGCCTCTCTGAAGGCATTCGATGCCCGCATGGTCCACTGATAAGCAGGGGGATGTTTGGGATGCCGACACTTTCTAACG
Organism: Coregonus lavaretus; assembly: GCF_964263955.1. NCBI lineage: Eukaryota > Metazoa > Chordata > Actinopteri > Salmoniformes > Salmonidae > Coregonus > Coregonus lavaretus. The sequence goes on from NC_140002.1 coordinate 19,876,034, forward strand.
GCTGGGGGGGGGAGAGAGGGGGAGGGAGGGAGGGAAGAAGGTTCTGCTAGTTGTCACTGGAGCTGTGGAGGTAGGCATACAGACAGGAAGACTGGGGTTACTGATACAGAGGGTGACCAAACAGGGGACTGATGCACTACCTGCCTTTATGTGATATAGAGAGGTGCAACTGTAACTTTCATATGACAAGGATGTGGTCACGATGATCAATTAAGAATACTGAAGTGGTCCTTACTGAATCCAAATCAAAATCGTTTTTTGCATGCCATTTAAAAACATGATTCATGGTGAATTGTCCTGAATTGACTATAAGCAACCTTGTTCACACACTGTCAGACTGAAAGTTTTGTGCTTTTGAAATTGTCTTCTTTGGAAGTTTTTAAGTAGCCGTGTTCAGTTCAAGAAATACATCACAATGTGAACAATACCCCCTCTATTGTAAAGCATTAATCCAAGAGTGATCCAGAATATTTTCATTATGGTGAAAATGTGTTATCCATGAACATGAACATGGAATACTTTCTGCAGTGGATTGTGGGGAGGGGTGTCCACATGGCAGCTGGGGCGAGAGGAGTGTGTGTGTATGTGTGTCTATGTGTGTGTGTTTCTGTGTATATGTGCTTGTGAGTGTGTGTGGGTGTGTGCATGGGTGCATGGAAGTGGTGCCAGCTGGCTCTCTGCAGGGAGGGGGCTAATTAAGTGGAGGTTGTGTTCTAGCTGACCTTGACCTCTGGGTCCTTAAACACTGGGCAGGTGTCCAGGGCATAGCCGGGGTGATTACACACACACACACACATACACACACACACACACACACACACACACACACACACACACACACACACACACACACACACACACACACACACACACACACACAACTTTGGATACAGCTTTAAAAACATTGTTCTAAAGCTGCATCCACACCCATTGGATGTAGTGACCATAATATAGTGGCTGTATCCAGTAAGGCCAAAGTTCTAAAGTATGGGCCTAAAATAGTGTATAAGAGATGATACAAAATGTTTTGTAGTGATTCCTATGTAGGAAATATTTGTTGGTCTGATGTGTGTAATGAGGAGCATCCAGACACTGCACTTGATGCATTTATGACATTGTTTCTTCCAGTTATTAATAAGCATGCACCTATTAAGAAACTGACTGTTAGAACTTTTAAGGCTCCTTGGATTGATGAGGAATTGAAAAATGGTATGGTTGAGAGAGATCAAATAAAATGTCTCACATGCTTCGTAAACAACAGGTGTAGACTAACAGTGAAATCCTGATTTACGGGCCCTTCCCAACAATGCAGAGAGATTTTAAAAAAATAGGAGAAATAGTAGAAAAAAATAGAAAAATAATAACACAAGGAATAAATACACAATGGGTAACGATAACTTGGCTATATACACGGGGTACCAGTATAGAGTCTATGTGCAGGGGAATTAGGTAATTGAGGTAGATATGTACATATAGGTAGGGATAAAGTGACTAGGCAACAGAATAGATAATAAACAGTAACAGCAGCGTATGTGATGTGTCAAAAGAGATTAGTGCAAAAAGGGTATTATGGGTAGCTATTGGTTAACTATTTAACTAACTATTTAGCAGTCTTATAGCTTGGGAGTTGAAGCTGTTCAGGGTCCTGTTGGTTCCAGACTTGGTGCATCAGTACCACTTGCCATGCGTTAGCAGAAAGAACAGTATATGACTTGGGTGGCCGTAGTCTTTGACAATTTTTAGGGCATTCCTCTGACACTGCCTGGTATAGAGGTCCTGGATGGCAGGGAGGTCAGCCCCAGTGCTGTACATGGCCATACGCACTACCCTCTGTAGTGCCTTGTGGTCAGATGCCAAACAGTTGCCATACCAAGCGGTGATGCAGCCAGTCAAGATGCTCTCAATGGTGCAACTGTATAACTTTTTGAGGATCTGAATCTTGCCAAATCTTTTCAGCCTCCTGAGGGGGAAGAGGCGTTGTCGTGCCCTCTTCACGACTGTGTTGATGTGTGTGGACCATGATAGTTCCTTAGTGATGTGGACACAGAGGAAATTCAAGCTCTCGACCTGTTCCACAATAGCCCCGTCAATGTGGATTGGGGTGTACTCTGCCCTCCGTTTCCTGTAGTCCACGATTAGTTCCTTTGTCTTGCTGACGTTTGAGGGAGAGGTTGTTGTCCTGGCACCACACTGCAAGGTCTCTGAACTCCTCCCTGTAGGCCCATCATCATCGGTAATCAGGCCTACCACCGTTGTGTTGTCTGCAAACTTAATGATGGTGTTGGAGTCGTACGTGGCCACGCAGTCGTGGGTGAACAGGAACTACAGGAGGGGACTAAGCACACACCCCTGAGGTGCCCCCCGTGTTGAGCATCAACGTGGCGCATGTGTTGTTGCCTACCCTCACCACCTGGGTGCGTCCCGTCAGGAAGTCCAGTATCCAGTTGTAGACAAAGGTATTTAATCCCAGGGTCCTTAGCTTAGTGATGAGCTTGGAGGGCACAATCGCGTTGAATGCTGAGCTGTAGTCAATGAACAGCGTTCTCATGTAGGTGTTCCTTTTGTCCAGGTGGGAAAGGGCAGTGTCGAGTGCAATAGAGATTGCGTCATCTGTGGATCTGTTGGGTCGGTATGCGAATTGGAGTGGGTCCAGGGTGTCTGGGATGATGGTGTTGATGTGAGCCATGACCAGCCTTTCAAAGCTTTTCATGGCTACAGATGTGAGTGCTACGGGGCGATAGTCATTTAGACAGGTTACCTGGGCTAATAAGTCTGGCTGCACATCTGATTGGCAAACTTACTGTACACTGAGAAGTTATGTGACTAAACTGAACAAAAAGAAGAAGACACTGTATTATGAAAAATATATATATATAAAGTATGATAGAAAAAAGCTTTGGAGTACTTGAAATTATGGGCAGAAAAACTAATTCAACTCCATCTTTCATTGAATCAGAAGGCTCATTCATCACAAAACCTTTTGATATTGCCAATTATTTTAATGACTATTTCATTGACAAAGTGGGCAAACTTAGGCATGAAATGCCAACAACAAACTGTGAGACATCATATTCATGCATAAAATACCTAATAATTAAAGAAAAGCATTGTAATTTAGAATTTTGTAAAGTTAGTGTGGGAGAGGTGGGAAAAATATTGTTGTCCATCAATAATGAGAAACCGTGTAGCTCAATTGGTAGAGCATGGCGTTTGCAACGCCAGGGTTGTGGGTTCGTTTCCCACGGGGGGCCAGTATGAAAATAAAAAACATGGATAAGAGTGTCTGCTAAATGACAAAAATGTAAATGTAAACCACCTGGTATTGACAACTTAGATGGAAAGCTACTGAGGATGGTAGTGGGCTATATTGCCACTCCTGTTTGTCATATCTTAATCTGAGCCTGAAGAAAAGTGTTTGTCCTCAGACCTGGAGGGAAGCTAAAGTCATTCCGCTGCCCAAGAATGGTAAAGCGCCCTTTATTGGTTCTAACAGCCGACCAATCAGCTTGCTGCCGGCTCTTAGCAAACTTCAGGAAAAAATTGTGTTTGACCAGATACAATGCTATTTCTCTGTGAATTAATTTACAACAGACTTTCAGCATGCTTATAGTGGAGGGAACTCAACATGTACTGTACTGACACAAATTACTGATAATTGTCTGAAAGAATTTGACAATAAGAAGATTGTGGGAGCTGTATTGTTCGACTTCAGTGCAGTCTTTGATATTATTTACCATAATCTGTTATTGGCTAAATGTATGTATTATGGCTTTACATCCTCTGCCATATCGTGGGTTGAGAGCTATCTATCCAATAGAACACAGAGGGTTTTCTTGAATGGAAGCTTCTCTAATGTAAAACATGTAAAGTGTGGTATACTGCAAGGCAGCTTTCTTGGCACATGACAGCCCGCTTGGAGTTTGCCAAAAGGCACCTAAAGACTCTCAGACCATGAGAAACAAGAGTATCTGGTCTGATGAAACCAAGATTGAACTCTTTGGCCTGAATGCCAAGCGTCACGTCTGGAGGAAAGCTGGCACCATCTCTACGGTGAAGCATGGTGGTGGCAGCAGCATCATACTGTGGGGACTGGGAGACTAGTCAGGATCGAGGGAAAGATGAATGGAGGAAGGTACAGAGAGGTCCTTGATGAAAACCTGTTCCAGAGCGCTCAGGACCTCAGACTGAGGCGAAGGTTCACCTTCCAACAGGACAATGACCCTAAGCACACAGCCAAGACAACGCAGGAGTGGCTTCGGGACAAGTCTCTGAATGTCCTTGAGTGGCCCAGCCAGATCCCGGACTTGAACCCGATCGAACATCTCTGGAGAGACCTGAAAATACCTGTGCAGCTATGCTCCCCATCCAACCTGACAGAGCTTGAGAGGATCTGCAGAGAAGAATGTAGAAACTCCCCAAATACAGGTGTGCCAAGCTTGTAGCATCATACCCAAGAAGATTTGAGGCTGTAATCGCTGCTAAAGGTGCTTCAACAAAGTACTGAGTGATATTTCCATTATTTATTTTTAATACATTTGCAAACATTGCTAAAAATCTATTTTTACTTTGTCATTATGGGGTATTGTGTGTAGATTGATGAGGGGGAATTTTTTAAAATCCATTTTAGAATAAGGCTGTAACTTAACAAATTGTGGAAAATGTCAAGGGGTCTGAATACTTTCTGAATGCACTGTATGTACTGATATGTGGGTAACTGTCAGCAATGTCAGTAGGACCTTTTTTTGGTTATATTTTTCTTATTGAACATTTGTGTAGTTCATGTCTATGGATGTTCTGTATTATGTCATGTTTTATGTTTAGTGGGGACCCCAGGAAGAGTAGCTGCTGCTTCAACAACAGCTAATGGGGATCCGAATAAATACTAAATACACACACACTCTGGTGTCTGTTTTCCCTCAGCTTACACTGCTGCTCATTGAGGCCCATTTCTGCAGAAAGTCATATTTTACATACGTTTCACTTCACCAAACATTCATTGCAAACACGGGGCTTATCTTTCTAAGATTGTGATTTTGTGACAGACTTTTTGACTATTGCTTTGGCCATGTTGATGGTCAGAAAATATCCTTAATTCAAGTTAATTCACTTATTCCGCTCCAGCCATTACCACGTGCCTGTCCTCCCCAATTAAGGTGCTGCCAACCTCCTGTGATATACACAACCTACTTTCTACAGTATAAACTCCTCCAAACCAAGAGTGACATCTACTGGTAGGCGAGCACAGAACAGCGTATGTATTATACTGTACCTGGCTGTTAAAGACTACCCACAGCTGAATTGTAGAGACATTTTAAACCTGATCAGATATTGTATTAAAAAAGGTTGTCCAGTAAGAATAATGCTCTGGCAATTGTATTCTCTTGATTCTCTTGATCTGTAGTTCCACAAACGATGAAGTAAATGTACTTCTATTCACGTTAAAGTGAAAGGAAGAACAAGAGTGGATTAACAGATGCATTAGTCTTTTAATTTTATTGGGATTTTTGTTTTTATCCCAATTGGTAGTTACAGTGTTGTCCCATCGCTGCAACTCCCCTACGGACTTGGGAGAGGCGAAGGTCGAGAGCCATGCGTCCTCCAAAACACGACCCTGCCAAGCCGCACTGCTTCTTGACACACTGCTCGCTAAACCCAGAAGCCAGCCACACCAATGTGTTGGAGGAAACACTGTCCAGCTGGCAACTGCAGTCAGGCGCCTGGCCCGCCACAAGGAGTCACTAGAGCGCAATGGGACAAGGAAATCCCGGCATGCCAAACCCTCCCCTAACCCGGAGGACGCTGGGTCAATTGTGCACCGCCTCATGGGTCTACCGGTCACGGCTGGCTGTGACACAGCCTTGGATCGAACCCGGGTCTGTAGTGACGCCTCAAGCACTGCGATGCAGTGTCTTAGACCGCTGCGCCACTCGGGAGGCCCCAGATGCATTAGTTTTTCACATCCTCCCAAGACAGCAGTAGTCACAGCTGGGCTGGCTGGGCAGCGCTCCCGTGGGTTTCTGTAAAAATAAAACTTTCCCACAATCCCCCTGTCTGTCACTGCTGGGACATGTCTCCTCTCACAGCTAGGGACCCTCTTCCCATCAGCCACCTCTCTTCCTGGACCCTCATTCTCATTCAAAACATACAATTCTTGATTGGAAATTGACATTTGAACATTTAGTACGCATGATTTCTTTCTTGCTTCAGACCAATAGGTTCCTCCTCTCTTCCTGCTGATGTTACTTTTGTGAGACTTGTGAAACAACAGCCTTCTAGTTATATAGTGTTTTACAATATAAAATATAAACTTTATATTTCTGATATATCTGTGTTTAGTCAGTCACCTGACCCTCAGCCAGAGGAATCAGGGCCGGGTCATCTCCTCCTCGCCGGGCCCCGTGGTCAGCCGCTAATCAGGAGACAAAGTTCAGCAGAGCCTCTAATGAAGATGCCTAGCACGTCTGACAGGATGATGTGCGCACACACACGTGTACCTGTGTGCGTGCATGCTTGTGTGTATGTTAAGAGGGGGGTCGTTTGGCAGATCTGTCAACGAGAGGGTCTGCGTGGGACTCCATGAACTAATAAAAGCACCCCCTTACCTGTTGAAAAGGAGGGAGGGAGGGAGGGAGGGAGGGAGGGAATTACTATCTTTTGCTTTTGGACTACATACCTCCAATAGGGTCATTCTTTATTTTGCACTCTCCAAGCCACAACCATTACATCCATGCCAAATAGCATGACACAAGCACTACATTGTATATGATGGGATGCTAAATAGTTGTTGTGCCACTTTTAGTACCCATTGGGATATTTAATTTGTCCCAGTAACTATGATCGGTTTACACCTGGCTCCCGCTGTGGCTTTCTGAGAACAACAAAGCGACATTAAATTACAGAATGTAGCTGCCATAGCAAACTGTTCTCAGTGTTACATTTGATGCAAGCAGATGGCAAGTGCCATGCATTTCAGAGGCAGAGTGGGCACCAGTACACCATTCAATGACGTTAAATGATATAACATGAAAGAAAAGGCATGATATCATGATACTGTTCATCCTAGCCTCTGATAGCATGCTTGTCTAAGAATGAAGTGTGACATCTATCTCAGGTCCTTGAGTATGTGGTGCCGATTCTATCAGATAATGGAATGGAGTTGTTCAAATGGTTAAGTCAAACTGAGCAGTATTACAAAAGATCTCTAAAACCCAGACGTTTTCATATGACTGGTCAGTGTAAGCAATGGAAATAACTAATGCTGCTGGAGGAAGCAGTGAACAGTAAATCTCTTGTTTAGTCTGCACATACACTGTATATTACATTATTGTAAATAATCACCCTACCCTTCAATGCTTTTGTGGTCCAATCCAAGCTTGACATAACTACCAGGCCAATGCAGGTACATGGACTGCACCATTGTGCGGGAGAGTGGGTGCAGTAGGTCTTGTGTGAAAGGGTTCAGATTGGTGTGTCAGTAAGTAGCCTAGCAGTGCAGCTGATAGTGGACTAAGTGGACTGGTCTATATCAGTCTGCCTGTCAGCTCTCTACAGAGACCCCCACAGACCCCCTGCACATACTCTGTTACATTAGCGCCCTAGAAAACATACACACGCACACACACTTATCGCCTAGCTGAGAAGATAAGTGCAGGAAAGTAATCCTCCCCTCTCCCCCGACTTGTAGTCACTTTATCATCTCCGCTCATTGGTCAGTCACACAAGACAGCCCAGAGGCCTCATAACAGAATATTGTTATTGAGAAGTCTAGCAGGCAAGAGAGAGGTTCAACTTATATAGGAGCAAGGTGGAATCCTATTACATAGGCTCCAATGCCCGACGCATGTGGCAGGGTCTACAGTCCATTATGGATTACAAAGGGAGACCCAGCCGTGATCTGCCCAACAATGCCTCTCTACCAGACGAACTCAGTGCATTTTATGCATGCTACGACAAAAACAACACAGAGCCATGCACGAGGGCCCCCGCTGACCCAGGGGAGTGGGTGATCTTGCTCTCCAAGGCCGACATTAGTAAGATTTTTAAAAAGGTCAACACTTATAAGGCCGCGGACAGAACAGCTGGCAGGCTTATTCATGGTCATTTTCAACCTCTCCTTGTCCCAGTCTCAAGCTGACCACCATCATTACTGTTCCCAAGAACTCTAAGGCTACCTGCCACAATGACTTTCACCCTGTAGCACTCTCATCTGTAATCATGAAGTGCTTTAAAAGGCTGGTTATGGCACACATTAACTCAATCAGCCCAGACACCCTAGACCCACTCCAATTTGCATACCGCCCCAACAGGTTCATAGATGATGCAATCTCAATTGCACTCCACATTGCCCTCACCCACCTAGATATGTATGCCATTTAAGTCCTTCAAGCTCCGACGATAAGAGGAATACCTATGTGAGAATGCTGTTCATTGACTACAGCTCAGCATTCAACACCATAGTCCCCTCCAAGCTTGTCACCAAGCTTGGGACCCTGGGACTGAACACCTCCCTCTGAAACTGGATCCTGGACTTCCTGATGGGCCGACCCTAGGTGGTAAGGGCAGGCAACATTACCTCCACCACGCTGACCCTCAACACGGGGGTCCCACAGGGGTGTGTGCTTAGTCCTCTCCCTGTTCACCCAGGACTACATGGCCACGCATGACTCCAACGTCTTAATCAAGTTTGCTGATGACACAACGGTGGTAGGCCTGATCACCCGCGATGATGAGACAGCCTACAGGGAGGAGGTCAGTGACCTGGCAGTGTGGTGCCAGGACAACAACCTCTCCCTCAACGTCAGTAAGACCAAGTAACTGATTGTGGACTACAGGAAACGGGTGGGCGAGCACGCCCCCATCCACATCGACGGGGCTGCAGTGGAGCGGGTCGAGAGCTTCAAGGACTTAAAATGGTCCACACACATGCAAACAGTTGTGAAGAAGGCGTGACAATGCCTCTTCCCCCTCAGGAGGTTGAAAAGATTTGGCATGGGCCCTCAAATCCTCAAAGTTCTACAGCTGCACCATTGAGATCATCTTGACTGGCTGCATCGCTGCTTGGTATGGCAACTGCACAGCCCTCGATCGCATGGCGCTACAGAGGGTGGTGAGGACAGCCCAGTACATCACTGGGGCCGAGCTCCCTGCCATCCAGGACCGCTATATCAGGCGGTGTGAAAAGAAGGCCCTGAAAATTGTTAAAGATTCCAGCCACCCAAGCCATAGACTGTTCTCTCTGCTTCCACACAGCAAGTGGTCCCGGAGCATCAAGTCTGACACCAACAGGATCCTGAACAGCTTCTATCCCCAAGCCATAAGACTGCTGAATAGCTAACAAAATGGCTACACAGACTATCTGCATGGACCCTTCTCTGTGCACACTCACACACTAACTCACACACACCCACACTGACAGTCCAACACAGACACACACTTCATTTGCTCACACACACATAACCTGCAAACACATTCGTACTAACTCTACACACACGCACACACACTCATACAATCATTATGTACGCTGCTTCTACTTTGTTTATAATATATCCTGATGCCTAGTCACCTTACCCCTATACATATCTAACCCTACCACTCCAGTATCTCTGCACATGGTATTGGCACTGACCCTGGAACTGACCTTGTATATAGCTTCTTACTTTCTCGTGTTCTTCTTATTTCTATTTCTCGTGTGCTTTTGTTCTACTTGACTTTCTTTTTTCTTTTGTATAGTACTACTGATATTGATTACTGCATTGTTGGGAAAGAGCAAGCAAGAAAGGCATTTCACTTTACTAGTGCACCTGACAATCAAAACTTGAAACTTCACAACTATAGTAGTTGCCATTCAAGATCTATTTAACAATGAATAAAGGTTTTCAAAAATCAATCCAGCCACTTGAAGTTCCACCACCAAATTGCGAGACAGAATACAACGAACATACATTTAAAAAACATTTCCAAACCCTTTATCTTGTGTGCCAGACGACCTCCATTATCTATCAACAATTATAAACTGGGTGGTTCGAGCCCTGAATGCTGATTGGCTGACAGCCGTGGTATGTCAGACCGTATACCACAAGTATGACAAAACATGTATTTTTACTGCTCTAATTACGTTGGTAACCAGTTTATAATATCAATAAGGCACCTCTGGGGTTTGTGGTATATGGCCAATATACCACGGCTAATGGCTATATCCAGGCACTCCGCATTGCGTCATGCGTAAGAACAGCCCTTAGCCTTGGTATATTGGCCATAAACCACACCCCCTTGTGCCTAATTACTTAAATAATAAACCTAGACACATCAACAAAAAAGAAAAAAACTAAATGGATTTCACTCTGACATGACCTTGTGTCAAAGTGCTAGCAAGTTTCCATTAGGACAACCAACTATAGATGTTTGTAATGTATACAGTTTCATTAGGGGAGGGAGACAGACAGTGTTCACACCATGGCCAGTGCCAGGCCACTCTGTGGCGGTGCCAGCAGGGCTGGTGACAGAGGCAGGTGTGTAGCAGGCGCCCAGACGGGCAGAGGGGAACGCCAGCACTGACAGTTTCCTGGCACCCTCACTCCTCTCAGACACTGTGCTACACATGGGAGTGAGACGTGCTCAGCAGTGAGAGAGCTGCACACACCGTAGGGGGAAAGTCTCATCTTATGCCATAACAGGCTTAATACAACCTGGACTTTACTAGGTAGACCTGTGCTCATCTCATTTCTCTAAATTAAATTACAAATAAATGTTAACAAAGATCCCAATTAAATTGACCCAATGATAGCAGAGTAATGTTTCATATACATTTATCAAACTGTCGCACACAACATATACGCATGTTTTCATTGATAAATCAGAGGCATATTTACGAGCGCTACAACCCCGCCTGGAAAACGCCCTCCATTCACCTTTTATGGTAACAAAAATGCCCTCATTTGTGCTGGCAGAATACTAGTCTCATTTGCTGTATGATTTGGAAATGTTGGAACTGGGCCATTTCTAAATGAAAGCGCAACAGAAAATGTTATCGCATTTCAGTAGAGAATGTTTTAATCTTTTGCAGTGACTTTTTCAAGCTAAAAATGCATACCACCTACAGTCGTGGTCAAAAGTTTTGAGAATGACACAAATATTAATTTTCACAAAGTCTGCTGCCTCAGTTTTTATGATGGCAATTTGCATATACTCCAGAATGTTATGACGAGTGATCAGATGAATTGCAATTAATTGCAAAGTCCCTCTTTGCCATGAAAATGAACGTAATCCCAAAAAAACATTTCCACTGCATTTCAGCCCTTCCACAAAAGGACCAGCTGACATCATGTCAGTGATTCTCTCGTTAACACAGGTGAGAGTGTTGACGAGGACAAGGCTGGAGATCACTCTGTCATGCTGATTGAGTTAGAATAACAGACTGGAAGCTTTAAAAGGAGGGTGGTGCTTGAAATCATTGTTCTTCCTCTGTTAACCATGGTTACCTGCAAGGAAACACGTGCCGTCATCATTGCTTTGCACAAAAAGGGCTTCATAGGCAAGGATATTGCTGCTAGTAAGATTGCACCTAAATTAACCATTTATCGGATCATCAAGAACTTGAAGGAGAGAGGTTCAATTGTTGTGAAGAAGGCTTCAGGGCGCCCAAGAAAGTCCAGCAAGCGCCAGGACCGTCTCCTAAAGTTGATTCAGCTGCGGGATCGGGGCACCACCAGTGCAGAACTTGCTCAGGAATGGCAGCAGGCAGGTGTGAGTGCATCTGCACGCACAGTGAGGCGAAGACTTTTGGAGGATGGCCTGGTGTCAAGAAGGGCAGTGAGGAAGCCACTTCTCTCCAGGAAAAACATCAGGGACAGACTGATATTCTGCAAAAGGTACAGGGATTGGACTGCTGAGGACTGGGGTAAAGTCATTTTCTCTGATGAATCCCCTTTCCGATTGTTTGGGCATCTGGAAAAAAGCTTGTCCGGAGAAGACAAGGTGAGCGCTACCATGAGCGCTACCATCAGTCCTGTGTCATGCCAACAGTAAAGCATCCTGAGACCATTCATGTGTGGGGTTGCTTCTCAGCCAAGGGAGTGGGCTCACTCACAATTTTGCCTAAGAACACATCCATGAATAAAGAATGGTACCAACACATCCTCCGAGAGCAACTTCTCCCAACCATCCAAGAACAGTTTGGTGACAAACTATGCCTTTTACAGCATGGTGGAGCACCTTGCCATAAGGCAAAAGTGATAACTAAGTGGCTCGGGGAACAAAACATCGACATTTTGGGTCCATGGCCAGGAAACTCCCCAGACCTTAATCCCATTGAGAACTTGTGGTCAATCCTCAAGAGGCGGGTGGACAAACAAAAACCCACAAATTCTGACAAACTCCAAGCATTGATTATGCAAGAATGGGCTGTCATCAGTCAGGATGTGGCCTAGAAGTTAATTGACAGCCTGCCAGGGCGGATTGCAGAGGTCTTGAAAAAGAAGGGTCAACACTGCAAATATTGACTCTTTGCATAAACTTAATGTAATTGTCAATAAAAGCCTTTGACACTGTAATTATACTTCAGTATACCATAGTAACATCTGACAAAAATATCTAAAAACATTGAAGCAGCAAACTTTGTGAAGACCAATACTTGTGTCATTCTCAATACTTTTGACCACGACTGTATAGCGAGTGCCAAACACTATCTGCGCTTTCTGAATGTTTGTCTATTAAAACAATTTAAAAGTAGGCTAAATGCTACAGCCAGACTATGCAAAAGAAGTGTTGTTCAATATTTTGTTTGTAAATAGATGATTGTGTTGCTATCTCCTGTCTTGGTATAGGCTCTTAGATAAAATAGGCTATGATGTCACGCTCCTATCACACAACAATACTGCGGCCTACCCATACTGTCTAGACTACCGGTCTATTTACTTTCAAGCATAATATTTGTTGTGTAGCGGGAATAAACCTGTCATGTCAGACAATATGATATAATAATACTCAAAGAAACATATTAGACTACATGCTGCTATGCTATCTCATTACCAATGGCAAATGCATATGTATTATCATTAGCTTACATTTTCATGTTTTTATTAGCCTACCATTATTACAATTCCCGTGCGTCAAACACCTCCATTTCCCCACAAACAACATTTACTTGTAATACAATTATTCTACCACTAAAAGTAGTGCGTAAGCATGGTCTGAGATTTGCGTGGAGATACTCACTTTCCTGTCAAATTTCAATTAGATAAATACCAACCTTTGCGGGATGTGGCGCATGCATGTTTTTTTGTCTTTTTTTGTGCGCACGCACCTTTGATAAATGAGGCCCCTGAAGAGCACACATGAGCGGTATGGCTAGGACCTTTATGGATTGCTTCATTTAAGCTTTAGGCTAGTCCTGTTGACTTCATGTTTTCTTTTTTAAGTTTAAAGTCTGACACATATGTCTAGATCTCTAAAAACGCCAGGATTTCATTAGCCTTTTCTTAATATATGCCTCTTTGTTTGCACCATGCTCCTGTCTCCTGTGCCTTTATCTTTGAGTCATTGCCTATGCCTGACAGTGTTAAACCCCTTGTACTGTCACAGCCTCACAAACACTTTTTTAAAGATGTGAGTCTCAGATAATAAGCATATATTAGTTTTATTATAAAATCAATTGAACAACTATGATAACAAAACATTGAAAATAGTTCATACATCATCTGACACTGTGCTATAAAGTCATCAAAATACAACATCAAAGGCAATGTACATCTCTTAAAATATCTCAACCACATCTCAAAATATATACAGGTAATCTTGGATACTGGAATTTCTTTAGCAGGTTGTTTCAGGTTATCGTTGTGCTGCCTATGTAATACACTGTATGTGTCTATGCAGTGGAATCAGAGTTGAGTTGGGCTGAGGTGTTGTTAAGGTCTCTGTGAAGACTCTCTGTCTTCAGAGCACAAATACATTGTTTACCAGACTACGGTACTTGCTTTTGCTCAGTATATCATGCACCAGCATCTTGACTATTTGGACATGCTATTCCTTACCCAGCACATTATAGAAAGCTCCTTGCTGACTGAAGCCTCCCAGCTGGTCCAGAACACGCTGCCTCTTCTTCTTCAGGTTGCTGGCTTCAACAAACGCCCTGCACACAAGGTAAGCACAGTGACGTTAAACAAACAACAGAGAAAATATGGCCCAAATTGAAAGCATCCAGATCTCTAAAAGTCATAAATGTTTACATTATTCTGCTTTACCCCATACTGAACATAACTGCGGACCCCTCATATAAATAATCTGAAAATATTAATTGTGGTATTTTCATGTGTGCAACCAGACTCACCTGGCATGCTGGACACAATGGACATTGAAGGTGATGCTGCCTGTGGTCTGTATGCGGAAGCCAAAGCGACTCAGCCTCTCTCCATACATAGACAGAGTCCAGGGTTAGCTAGACTTGAATTTAAAGAAATCCTTCTCTTCTAAGTCAGTGGTTTTAGCACTTTATTCCCGAGAACTGCTGTATTTTATTTGTACCTTGAAGGTCCCTGGCACTCTGACGTAACTGTAGTCCTCCAGCTCAGGGGATCCACCAATAAAGAAGCATCTCAGTTCTGACACGGTCCCGGTCTGCAGTGGTCTCCACGTATGGCACGTTATTGTATGCTTCCCTATGGGATACAGACACACACCTGTTTGAGCCAAAGTAGATAAAATGTATACTACTTTCAGAAAACAATTCTGACTGTCATTGAACGCGCCATGCTCTATACACATCTTACCAGGGATGGAAGGGATGACCAGGTAGCCATAGCCTTCAGTTCTGTAGCGCTGCCAGAAGTCCAGGGAGAGGACCTTGAAGTAGAGCACTGGCCATTGGGGGAGGGACTCTATGATAAAATAATTAGCAGAAAAGTTAAATAAATGCCATATGAAGTTATGCTATGATGAAATGCATGGAGCCATGAAAATGCCCGTCACAAATATCATTTCATTTTCATTATTATCAGGAATAAAATATAAACTCACCTTCTGTCTCATCCTCTCCCCTTTGTTTAGGCAAGCCTAAATTAGTTCAGGAGTAAAATTTGGCATAACAAATCACTTAATAAGTTACATGGACTCACTCTGTGTGAAATAATTGCAGTTGACATGATTTTTGAGTGACTAACCCTTCCTCTGTCCCCCATACATACAACATATTTAAGGTCCCTCAGTCAAGTATTGAATGTCAAGCATAGATTATACTACAAAGACCAGGGAGCTTTTCGAAAGCCTCATAAAGAAGGGCAGTGATTGGTAGATGGGTAACAATAGCAAATCAGACATTGTATATCTCTTTAAGCATGGTCAAGTTAATAATTATGCTGTGGATTATGTATTAAACCACCCAGACACATCAAAGATACAATCATCCTTCTGAACTGAGCTGCAGGACAAGAATGAAACTGCTCTGGGATGTTACCATGAGGCCATTGGTGATTTTAAAACAGCTACAGAGTTCAATGGCTGTGATGGGAGAAAACTGAGGATGGATGAACAACATTGTAGTGACTCCACAATATTAGCCTAAATGACAGAGTGAAAAGAAGAATACAAATACAGAATACAAATATAAAACATATATCTTGTATGCAACAAGGTACTAAAGTAATACTGCCAAAAAACACAGCAAAGGAATATACTTTTTGGCCTAAATGCAAAGTCTTATGTTTGCGACAAAACCAACACAACACATCACTGAGTAACTGCCTCCTTATTTTCAAGAATGGTGGTGGCAGCATCATGGTATGGGTATGCTTGACATCAACAAATACTGGGGAGGTTTTCAGGATAAAAATAAACGGGATGGAGCTCAGCACAGGCAAAATCCTAAAGGAAAACCTGCTTCAGTCTGCTTTACACCAGAGACTGGGAGAGGAATTCACCTTTCAGCAGGACAATAACCTACAACACAAGGCCAAATCTACACTGGAGCTGCATACCAAGAAGACAGTGAGTGCGGTTACATGCACACAATAATGCGATTATTGTGGATAGTCAGATTAATGTAATACTTAGATTAAAACGTTTACATGCTTTGCAAGAAGAACGATTTCCCTAATAATCCTTTTTACATGGACACATCTGAAATCAGGCTACCTGATGGCACTCTGATAATGCAGAAAATCGCCAATGAAAATAAACATTCTACCATAGCAAACATGTTATTTTTGGGAAGCATATTTGATTCTGAGTTCGGACATATACATTTTATATGTGAAAACTACTTCTGAGATGCATACGTTGTTGTTCCAAACACACTTCACTCGCGCTGAAGGGGGAGGCTCGCTTGGTTGCTGCTAGCACACTGCTGGAACGCCGATTAAGGTCCTAATAATTCAGAAAACCGGGTGTTTTAATCAGCATATGCTTATTTCGATTTTTACCTTACGCCGACTAAGATAAACGGGGTAAGGTGTTTACATGACTATTGCATAATATGCCTACTACCATAATCAGTTTAATATTGAATTATTAGTGTGCATGTAAACGTACTCATTGAATGTTCCTGGCTTAAATCTGCTTGAAAATCTAAGGCAAGACTTGAATCCCAACATCTTGACAGAGCTTGAAGATAGGGCTGGGCGATATGGCCTAAAACCCATATCTCGATTTTTTTCAAATTTATGGGTGATTCACGATATATTATATCTTGATTTTAAAAAAATATATATATATCTAAATAAGCTTTGTTGTACAATTAAAGGTCAAATACACTGCATTGCAAACAGTTAGCAATAATCTAATGAATTCAGAGCTTATGAAATTATACCTAGGCTGAATATATGCCTTCCACAACCATAAGACCCACTAATAATGTAATTATTTTATCAAAATAGTTGTACATGCTTTTTTTTTTTGCAATAATCACTGATCTGGCTTTCAGGTCTGTCTATAAAAATGCATTTCTTTTTTCACATTTAACCAGAACCATGCATAATGCACATTCACTAATAATGTAGCAGGCATTATAGAAAATTAACACAGGTCTCATAAACAATCTCTCAAGCACAAGCCCACGTGCTAGTGAGTGGCCAGCTAATCTTTATATTTATACCACTAAGAAGCAAAATTAGGTTTTACATCAAAATGATAATTATTGCAAGTTTATGTCGCAAGAGAAAATATAAATCGCCCTTATTAAACTCTCCAGATAATTTTCCATCAATGGATGTCGATTTAACTTATTTTGACTGCTATGAATAAACAATAAGGCCCTAAGAGGTGTGGTATATAGCCAATATACCACGGCTAAGGGCTGGTCTTTGCCATATATTTTTCAACTGTGCTGTGATGTTTCACAAAAGTTCTGAACCTTTCTATTCTCATAGTTTCTACAGATTGTAAATTAAAGATAAACATTTTTGTTAAAAGTGTTATTATATTATTGATCGATTGACTATGACTTTTCAAATCACCCAGTAGTGCTATCTGCAGAGTTAGCTCCAGGTAAATGTTCTATCTGCAGAGTTAGCTCCAGGTAAATGTTGCACTTCTTCAACCATTCCTGGACCTTTGACCAAAAACAAGCTACACATGGACAGTACCAAAACAAATTATCTAATGAATCGGTCTCTTCGCAGCAAAATCTGCAGAGCTGGGATGGTTGTATCCCCCATATATATTACATTCTATTGGTTGCAAGAATTTTGTATAATAATTTTAATTGAAAAATGTTAGGTTTTGAATCCGGCGTTGTTTTGCGTATCAGTTCATAAATCATGTGCCATGGTATCGGTACATCAAAAATCTCTTTCCAACTATTTTGCAATCTATATGGCACAGCTGTCCATTTTTTTGTCCTTAAATAAAACTGATATACTTTTTTATTTATCACAATTTTCTTTAAACAATTTTGGTCTTTAATTAAGACAAGTTCCTTATTTTTTCCCCCTTCCACTTGCCTCTTCCATTTTTGCGTTAATGCTGCAATTAGTTGGTTGTAATTTTGGGTAGAGCAGACATTTCCATATATTTTTGTTAGCTGCATGTGTGACATAACTCCACTAGTCCTATTTATGATATCATTTACAAAGATTATACATTTTTTAAACATTTTTTCGAAAAAATAATAATATAAAAATTATATTTGAGTTTAATCACAATATTTGTTGTATTATTTGTTCTGTATTTTCTGGTGGATTAAATATTTTGGAGATGATTTCATTTTCAGTGAGAGGTTGTAATCTGAATAAAGGGG
The DNA here is from genome assembly GCF_964263955.1 of Coregonus lavaretus. Lineage (NCBI taxonomy): Eukaryota > Metazoa > Chordata > Actinopteri > Salmoniformes > Salmonidae > Coregonus > Coregonus lavaretus. The sequence continues at coordinate 19,894,260 of NC_140002.1, forward strand.
AAAAGGCCGTTCTTCAAAATCCAAGATGGCGTAGTAGTGCAGTCCTGTTTTTGTCGTGTGTCTGTAAATAGCTGTCAGGGCGTGTGTAGGTGTGGTGTAGGAAATCAGATGCAGGACGCAGACGGTAGGTTCCAAAAGCTGTATTCCGACCCAAACACAGGCAACAGGGCAACAAAGCCCAACAGCTAAACTACGCCAAAGGCGTGTAGGCAAAATGCGCACAAACAGGTGCGACAAAAATAGTAGTGCACGAAACAAGTGCAAAATGAGCTCCAGCGCAGTGGAGAGAAATATGCTCAACCGAGCAAACACAACACTGACGAAAACAATCACACACAACACAAGACAAACACAACGAGAAACTTATAGGATACTAATCACGTAAAACAGAAACAGGTGTGACACAAACAGACAAAAGCAAACGAACATGAAAACATAAATCGGTGGCAGCTAGAATTCCGGAGACGACGAACGCCGAAGCCTGCCCGAACAAGGGAGAGAGGCAGCCTCGGCCGAAACCGTGACAGTACCCCCCCCTTGACGCGCGGCTCCAGACGCGCGCCGACTCCGGCCTTGGGGACGACCCGGAGGCCGCGGCGCAGGGCGCGTCGGATACCCCCGATGGAATTCCGTCAGGAGCGACGGGTCCAAGATGTCTCTCCTCGGCACCCAGCACCGCTCCTCCGGACCGTACCCCTCCCACTCCACTAGATACTGAAGACCCCCTCTCCGACGTCTAGAATCCAAGATGGATCTCACGGTGTACGCCGGTGCCCCCTCGATGTCCAACGGGGGCGGGGGGGTCTCCAAGATCTCATGTTCTTGGAGCGGGCCTGCTACCACCGGCCTGAGAAGGGACACATGGAACGAGGGGTTAATACATTTATACTCCACTGGCAACTGTAATCTATAACAAACCTCGTTCAACCTTCTCAGGACTTTAAATGGCCCTACAAACCGCCAACCCAGTTTCCGACAGGGCAGGCGGAGGGGCAGGTTTCTGGCAGAGAGCCAGACTCGATCTCCAGGTGCGTACACAGGCCCCTCACTGCGGTGTAGGTCGGCGCTCGTCTTCTGTCGACGTATGGCACGCTGCAGATGGACGTGTGCAGCGTCCCACGTCTCCTCCGAGCGCCGCACCCACTCATCCACAGCGGGGGCCTCGATCTGGCTCTCATGCCATGGTGCCAGAACCGGCTGGTACCCTAAAACACACTGAAAAGGGGTTAGTTGGGTGGAGGAGTGGCGAAGAGAGTTCTGTGCCATCTCAGCCCAGGGCACATATCTCGCCCACTCCTCCGGCCGGTCCCGGCAGTATGTTCTGAGAAACCTGCCCACATCCTGGTTTACGCGTTCCACCTGCCCATTACTCTCCGGGTGGTAACCCGAGGTGAGACTCACCGAGACCCCCAACCGCTCCATAAAAGCTCTCCAGACTCTGGAGGTGAATTGGGGACCCCGGTCAGCCACAATGTCCTCGGGCACCCCGTAGTGCCGGAACACATGAGTGAATAGTGCTTCGGCGGTTTGTAGGGCAGTAGGAAGACCCGGCATGGGGAGCAAACGACAGGCCTTAGAGAACCGATCCACAACGACCAGGAGTGTAGTATTCCCTTGAGAGAGGGGAAGGTCAGTTATAAAATCCACCGAGAGGTGGGACCATGGTCGTTGTGGAACGGGCAGGGGTAGTAACTTACCCCTAGGCAGATGTCTAGGCGCCTTACACTGGGCGCACACCGAGCAGGAGGAAACATAAACCCTCACATCCCTGGCCAACGTAGGCCACCAATATTTGGCACTAAGACAGTGCACTGTCCGGCCGATACCCGGATGTCCAGAGGAGGGTGACGTGTGAGCCCAATAGATCAATCGATCCCGACACTCGAGCGGAACATACTTCCGACCCTCCGGGCATTGTGGTGGACTAGGGTCGGTGCGTAATGCCCGCTCGAGCTCAGAATCGAGCTCCCACACCACCGGTGCCACTAGACACGACTCCGGCAGTATGGGAGTGGGCTCCACGGACCTCTCCTCCCCGTCATACCGCCGAGACAGTGCATCTGCCTTACCGTTTTGTGACCCAGGGATGTAGGTGATCTTAAAAGAGAAACGGGTCAAAAACATACTCCATCTAGCCTGTCGAGGGTTCAGCCTCCTCGCTGCCCGGATGTACTCCAGGTTACGGTGGTCCGTCAAAATGAGGAAAGGGTGTTGAGCCCCCTCAAGCCAGTGCCTCCACACCTTAAGGGCTTGGACCACAGCTAACAGCTCCCTGTCCCCTACGTCATAATTTCGCTCCGCCGGGCTGAGCTTCTTGGAATAGAAGGCAACGGGGCGGAGTTTAGGTGGCGCGCCTGACCGTTGGGACAGCACGGCGCCAATACCGGCTTCAGACGCGTCCACCTCTACCTGAAATGGTAAGGAGGGATCCGGATGCGCCAGCACCGGAGCCGAGGTGAACAGGTCCTTCAGCTTCTTAAAAGCCCTGTCCGCCTCGACTGACCACTGCAGACGCACCGGGCCCCCCTTTAAGAGAGACGTGATGGGAGCTGCCACCTGCCCAAAACCCCGGATAAACCTCCGGTAGTAATTCGCAAACCCCAAAAACTGCTGCACCTCTTTCACAGTGGTTGGTGTTTGCCAATTACTCACGGCTGACACTCGGTCTACCTCCATCTTCACCCCTGACGCAGACAACTGATACCCCAAGAAGGAAATCGACTCCTGGAAAAACAGACACTTCTCTGCCTTCACATACAGGTCGTGCTCCACCAGCCTCCGCAACACTCTGCGCACCAGGGCCACATGCTCGACACGGGTAGGTGAGTACACGAGGATGTCATCTATGTACACCACCACTCCCTGTCCCTGCATGTCCCTGAAGATCTCATCCACGAATGATTGGAAAACTGACGGAGCATTCATCAACCCGTATGGCATGACGAGATACTCGTAATGGCCCGAGGTGGTACTAAAGGCTGTTTTCCATTCATCATCCTTCCTGATGCGCACCAAGTTGTACGCGCTCCTGAGATCTAATTTCGTGAAGAAACGCGCCCCATGCAACGACTCAGTCATGGTCGCAATCAGCGGGAGTGGATAACTATACTTCACCGTAATCTGATTGAGACCACGGTAGTCGATGCACGGACGCAACCCCCCATCCTTCTTCTTCACGAAAAAGAAACTCGAGGACGCGGGGGAAGTGGACGGCCGTATGTATCCTTGTCTCAGTGATTCGTCTATGTAAACCTCCATAGCTTTCTTCTCCTCCTGAGACAGAGGATACACATGACTCCGTGGGAGCGCAGCTCCTGCCTGAAGGTCTATCGCACAATCCCCCTGCCTATGGGGTGGCAATCGCGTCGCCCTCGCCTTACTAAACGCGATAGCCAGATCCCCATACTCAGGTGGAATGTGCAATGCGGGCACCTGGTTTGGACTTTCCACCGAGGTAGCCCCTAAGGAAACGCCCAAACATCTACCCACACACTGAGCAGACCACTCCTTCAGAGCCCTCTCCTGCCACGAAATAACGGGGTTATGGGTACTTAACCAGGGCATGCCCAGCACCACCGGATACGCAGGAGAGTCAATCAGAAACAGTTGTATTATCTCCTGATGACTCCCCTGCGCACACATCCTAAGTGGCGCCGTGACCTCCCTGATTAAGCCCGTACCCAACGGACGACTATCTAGGGCGTGAACGGGAAAAGGAACTTCCACAGGGAGAAGGGGAAACCCTAACTCTAAACAAAACTTCTTATCAATGAAATTCCCAGCCGCGCCTGAATCTACCAGCGCCTTACACTGGGAATGAGGTGCCACCTGCGGAAAACACACAGGCATACAAAAATGGGCAACAGTGAGCTCTGGGTGAGTGGGGCGCCTACTCACCTGGAGGGAATCCCCAGTGCGGGACCTGTCGTCATCTCCCCGAGGAGGCCATCCCCAGCACCTAGCCGCGGTGTGTCCTCCCCGACCACAGTTGGTGCAGTGGATGGACCCCCCACTCTGCCGACTCCTCCTACCTCTAGCGCCAGCGCCCCCGAGCTCCATAGGACACGGCTCGGGTGCGCTGGAGGATGGAATGGACGGACCCCCCTCAGGACGTCCGCGGGTAGCCAATAGGTTATCCAACCTAATTGACATGTCGACCAGCTGGTCGAAAGTGAGACTGGCGTCCCGACATGCCAGCTCCCGACGGACGTCCTCTCTGAGGCTACATCGGTAGAGATCGATGAGGGCCCGATCATTCCACCCTGCATCTGCCGCTAGAGTACGGAATTCGAGTGCGAATTCCTGGGCACTCCTCCTCCCCTGCCTAAGGAAGACCAGACGCTCCCCCGCCGCTTTCCCCTCCGGGGGATGGTCGAACACCGCCCTAAAGCGGCGGGAGAACTCGGTGTAGGTGATGGTCGTGGCGTCGATCTTCCTCCACTCTGCGTTGGCCCACTCCAACGCTTTACCGGCCAGGCAGGAGATTAGGGCGGACACGCTCTCATGCCCTGAAGGTGCCGGATGGACTGTGGCCAGGTACAGCTCGACCTGGAGCAAGAACCCCTGACACCCAGCCGCTGTCCCGTCGTAAGCCCTCGGGAGAGATAGACGGACTCCTCGATGTTCCGGTGCTGGAACGGGCGGGCTGACCGATGGTGCTGGCTGGGCGGGCGGTGGTGGAGGCGAACCCCAGCCTCGGAGTGTGGAAATAACCTCCTGCAGGGCGTTCCCCATCTGCAGGAGTTGCTCCTGCTGATCCCGAACCTGGGCCTCCAGTCTTGTCTGGGCTGCTTCTGCTCCTGCTGATTCCATGGGTGGTGTGTGATTCTGTCAGGGCGTGTGTAGGTGTGGTGTAGGAAATCAGATGCAGGACGCAGACGGTAGGTTCCAAAAGCTGTATTCCGACCCAAACACAGGCAACAGGGCAACAAAGCCCAACAGCTAAACTACGCCAAAGGCGTGTAGGCAAAATGCGCACAAACAGGTGCGACAAAAATAGTAGTGCACGAAACAAGTGCAAAATGAGCTCCAGCGCAGTGGAGAGAAATATGCTCAACCGAGCAAACACAACACTGACGAAAACAATCACACACAACACAAGACAAACACAACGAGAAACTTATAGGATACTAATCACGTAAAACAGAAACAGGTGTGACACAAACAGACAAAAGCAAACGAACATGAAAACATAAATCGGTGGCAGCTAGAATTCCGGAGACGACGAACGCCGAAGCCTGCCCGAACAAGGGAGAGAGGCAGCCTCGGCCGAAACCGTGACAATAGCCTGTAAATACCCTGTTTTTTTTGTATTTTTCGTACATATTTTCCTATCAGACTTTTCATCCTTCTACAAAATATACTTTCCTGCAACCCGCCTCACTCAATGTGGAACGGATTCTATTATTGACTTACCTTTTATCTAGAATCTCCAGTTGAAACTAGCTAGCCAGCTAACTAGCTACTTGCTATTAGCCACAGTTGCTATTTCACCCAGAACATTGGATTTTCTGCCGGACAGGGGCGGTGTGTTCATTAGGGCGATATGGGCGACGCACTGCCAAACGGGAAAAGGAAGGGATTTTTTTTCTAATCAATTATATCACGGCAACAGTAGTTATTAGTGTTCTAATCTAGACGTCTGATCTGCCACTAAATGTCCAATCAGGCTAAAGTCGTGCTTCAAATGGCCCCGCCTGTTTTGGGGCGATTTCAGTCAGGTTGAAAATCGCCCAGAAGTGTCTCATAGCCTCTCATGTAAAATCTTTTTTTTTTCAAATATCAGAGCTTTCAATACAATCTCTATGGGTTCCGGGAGGGCTTGCACTTACGCGCTTTCGTCATACGTAACATAACTAAGAAAAGAGCGGGTAGCAGCGTCAATCAAGATGGCTAGCGTTCAGTGCAACTCGATTGTCTCTTTGAAAGAAGTTCGTTTTTGTCGGCGAACAAATCAAGATAAATTGGCAACGAAACAATTAGGACCTCCCAGACCAAATTTAATAATTCAACAGGTTTCTACTAAAGGGGGAAAGTCCTACACCCGAGGATTTTCCAAAAATTGGGCTGTCAAAGACCCACATGGATAGCTGTTTGAGATTGTCTGCTTTGGGGAGAGTGAACATTGCCACTCAACTGGATGAGGGATACAGGCTAGCTGTCCGCCGCCACAACGATGAGGTTAGCAAGAACCGCCACATCCTCAGCCGGCTAATCCAGTGTGTGAAGTTTTGCGGAGTGTTTGAGTTAGCTTTGCGAGGCAAAGATGGTATTTTTCTTGGACTTGTCAACTTTGTGGCACAATTAGATGAGGTGTTTGATGACCATCTTAAAAATGCTAAAGTTTTCAAGGGCACATCAAAGACCATTCAAAACGAGCTACTGGAGTGTATGCTAGCGGTCATGAGGGAACATATTGTGGAGGAGGTGAAGTCGGCGAACTTCGTAGCTATCCAAGCTGACGAGACCACGGACGTTTCTACACAGACACAGCTGGTGCTTGTGCTGAGGTACATAGATAGCAAGAATATTTTATTTTTTTCCTGGGGCTTTTTCACAAAATCATGCCCCACATCGACATTCTGTACCAGAAGCTACAGAAGAAGGACATCGATGCTGTCTTCATCAAACGTGCCCTCGACAGCTTCACAAGGAGTGTGCAGGCCATAAGGTAAGATTAAACAATATCATTCGATCTTTCTCAAAGCAGAGCTTTATTTGAAAATGTATGCATGAAAGGAGACATCATCATATTTACAAATCTATACAATTGGCCAGAATATGGTTGTTCATTTTTACAAAGCCATACAGATAGCTGTGTTTACCTTTTCTAGAAATTATTTTCAAATTCTGTTTTCAGGCAAAATGTCTATCACTGTTCATTTTCACAAATCTATACAAGAGGGAAGAATATGGAAGTCTATAAAAATTTCTTATTACCAATAACTTGCATCAATGTTTTCAGTAGCCTCTATCAAAAGCTCCTGCTTGCTTGTTGTGAATTATGCTCAGGTGCACATATTTCCAATTGAACCATGAGGCCTTTTTGAAGCAAGTAATGTGTATATCAGTATTGACTTATATGCTGCCCCTGTCTTCATGTTGTTGCTGGACATATCTTTTTTAAAATGTGTGTAGGTCACCTAAATCATCAGAAAAATTGCCCCCCCTGAGAATTTTTTCAGGAGCCGCCACTGCTGCCGGAATAATTTAATCACTGGACATTAATCACCGGATCGCAACTAGCTAGCCGCAACCGAATGGATGTTGCTGTTTGGGTAATCACCACTGCCCCCGATGCAAGCACCAGTTAGCCTCGAGCTAGCCTAGAGCAAAGCTCATATCCCGGCTATCTACCTCTAGGTCTACCGGACGGGAGTAGCCAGCTAACTAGCTACTTGCTATCAGCTACCGTTAGCGGTTTTTCACCATTGTCCGTGGCCTGCACCACCTACCAGCCAGCTCTAGTCTGGACTATTATTCGGCCAGTCTGCACTGTCTGCACAGCGCGTTATCGACCCAGAACATATCAGTTTTTCTGCCGGAATCACTGGACCTTTAACTCCGGATTCATCGCTACCAGCTAGCTGCAACAAAATGGACGTTGAGGTCTGGCTAATCATCCTGAGCTAGGCCCATCTCCCATCTATCTACCTCTCTGTCAACCGGACGGGACCACCTAGTGTTGACACGGAGCCCAGCCGATCCTACACGACTGGTCTGCCGACTAAATCGTCTGATGAGGTAGATTTTACAACAGGCTTCCCGTTACGACGTTGACCACGAAGATTCCATCTGCTAGCCCCGGCCTGCTAGCACACGCTAGCCGTGCCCTCTTGCTCGCTATTGCTTTAGCAGCCCCCGAACTACCTCCGAACTATCCTATTGCTGTTCACCGGACCTTATAACTCAGCTATACAGCTGATGTCTGCTGGACTGTTCCTTTTTACGGTACTGCATCCTGTTTATGTTTAGCCTCAGCCCAAACTGTGTCGTCATTACCAGCTGTTGTCTTAGCTCTCTCAAATTACACCTTGATTGCTTTATGCCTCTCTCCCTTGTCAATATGGTTAGCTTATTGTTGTTTCGGTTATTTTTAATTGTACTATTTCACTGTAGATCCCCCAGCCCAGCTAAACCTGCCTTAGATAGCTCCTTTGTCCCACCCCCCCATACATGCGGAGACCGACTCAATTGGTGCCTCCAGTGATGCTATCTCTTTCATTGTTACCCAACGCTTAGGTTTACCTCCACTTTACTCATATCCTTCCATATCCTTGTCTGTACATAATGCCCTGAATCTTTTCTACAACGCCCGGAAATCTGCCCCCTTTATTCTATGTACCCAACGCACTAGAAGACCAGTTCTTAAAGCCTTTAGCCGTATCCTTATTCTAGTCCTCCTCTGTTCCTCTGGTGATGTAGAGGCTAACCCAGGCCCTGCAGCCCTCAGTATCACTCCTACTCCCCAGGCGCTATCATTTGCTGACTTCTGTAATCGCAAAAGTCTTGGTTTCTTGCACGTAAATATCAGAAGTCTACTTCCTAAGTTTGAGTTATTCACTGCGTTAGCACACTCCGCCAACCCTGATGTTCTAGCAGTGTCTGAATCCTGGCTTAGGAAGGCCACCAAAAATTCTGAAATTTCCATCCCCAACTATAACATTTTCCGTCTAGATAGAACTGCCAAAGGGGGTGGAGTTGCAATCTACTGTAGAGAGAGCCTGCAGAGCTCTATCATACTATCCAGGGCTGTGCCCAAACAGTTTGAGCTTCTACTTCTAAAAATCCACCTTTCCAGAAATAAGTCTCTCACTGTTGCCGCTTGCTACAGACCCCCCTCAGCCCCCAGCTGTGCCCTGGATACCATATGTGAATTGATTGCCCCCCATTTATCCTCAGAGTTCGTACTGCTTGGTGACCTAAACTGGGATATGCTTAACACCCCGGCCATCCTACAATCCAAACTAGATGCCCTCAATCTCACACAAATTATCAAGGAACCTACCAGGTACAACCCTAAATCCGTAAACATGGGCACCGTTATAGATATCATCCTGACTAACTTACCCTCTAAATACACCTCCGCTGTCTTCAACCAGGATCTCAGCGATCACTGCCTTATTGCCTGCGTCCGTAACGGGTCCGCGGTCAAACGACCACCCCTCATCACTGTCAAACGCTCCCTAAAACACTTTAGCGAGCAGGCCTTCCTAATTGACCTGGCCCAGGTATCCTGGATGGATATAGATCTCATTCCGTCAGTAGAGGATGCCTGGTTGTTCTTTAAAAGTAATTTCCTCTCAATCTTAAATAAACATGCCCCATTCTACTAAGAACAGATATAACCAAGAACAGATAGAGCCCCTGGTTCTCCTCAGACTTGACTGCCCTTGACCAGCACAAAAACATCCTGTGGCGTACTGCATTAGCATCAAATAGCCCCCGCGATATGCAACTTTTCAGGGAAGTTAGGAACCAATATACACAAGCAGTCAGGAAAGCAAAGGCTAACTTTTTCAAACAGAAATTTGCATCCTGTAGCACTAACTCCAAAAAGTTTTGGGACACTGTAAAGTCCATGGAGAATAAGAGCACTTCCTCCCAGCTGCCCACTGCACTGAGGCTAGGAAACACTATCACCACCGATAAATCTACAATAATCGAGAATTTCAACAAGCATTTTGCTACGGCTGGCTATGCTTTCCACCTGGCTACCACTACCCCGGCCACCAACTCTGCACCCTCCGCTGCAACTTGCCCATGCCCCCCCCGCTTCTCCTTCACACAAATTCAGACAGCTGATGTTCTGAAAGAGCTGCAAAATCTGGACCCCTACAAATCAGCTGGGCTAGACAATCTGGACCCTTTCTTTCTAAAACTAGCCGCAGAAATTGTCGCAACCCCTATTACTAGCCTGTTCAACCTCTCTTTCGTAACGTCTGAGATCCCCAGAGATTGGAAAGCTGCCGCGGTCATCCCCCTCTTCAAAGGGGGTGACACTCTAGATCCAAACTGTTACAGACCTATATCCATCCTGCCCTGCCTTTCGAAAGTATTTGAAAGCCAAGTTAACAAACAGATCACCAACCATTTCGAATGCCACCGTACCTTCTCCGCTATGCAATCCGGTTTCCGAGCTGGTCATGGGTGCACTTCAGCCACGCTCAAGGTCCTAAACGATATTATAACCGCGATCGATAATAGACAGTACTGTGCAGCCGTCTTCATCGACCTGGCCAAGGCTTTCGACTCTGTCAACCACTGCATTCTTATTGGCAGAATAAATAGCCTTGGTTTCTCAAATGACTGCCTCGCCTGGTTCACCAACTACTTCTCAGATAGAGTTCAATGTGTGAAATCGGAGGGCCTGTTGTCTGGACCTATGGCAGTCTCTATGGGGGTGCCACAGGGTTCAATTCTTGGGCCGACTCTTTTCTCAGTGTATATCAATGATGTCGCTCTTGCTGCTGGTGACTCTCAGATCCACCTCTACGCAGACGACACCATTTTGTATACATCTGGCCCTTCATTGGACACTGTGTTAACAAACCTCCAAATGAGCTTCAATGCCATACAACACTCCTTCAGTAGCCTCCAACTGCTCTTAAACACTAGTAAAACTAAATGCATGCTCTTCAATCGAACGCTGCTGGCACCCGCCCACCCGACTAGAATCACCACTCTCGACGGGTCTGACCTAGAGTATGTGGACAACTACAAATACCTAGGTGTCTGGTTAGACTGTAAACTCTCCTTCCAGACTCACATTAAGAATCTCCAATCCAAAGTTAAATCTAGAATCGGCTTCCTATTTCGCAACAAAGCCTCCTTCACTCATGCTGCCAAACATGCCCTCGTAAAACTGACTATCCTACCGATCCTTGACTTCGGCGATGTCATTTACAAAATAGCCTCCAACACTCTACTCAGCAAATTGGAAGTAGTCTATCACAGTGCCATCCGTTTTGTCTCCAAAGCCCCATACACTACCCACCACTGTGACCTGTACGCTCTTGTTGGCTGGTCCTCACTACATGTTCGTCGTCAAACCCACTGGCTCCAGGTCATCTATAAATCACTGCTAGGCAAATCCCCGCCTTATCTTAGCTCATTGGTCACCATAGCAGCACCCACCCGTAGTCTGCGCTCCAGCAGGTATATCTCACTGGTCATTCCCAAAGCCAACACCTCCTTTGGCCGCCATTCCTTCCAGTTCTCTGCTGCCAATGACTGGAACGAATTGCAAAAATCTCTGAAGCTGGAGACTCTTATCTCCCTCACTAACTTTAAGCATCAGTTGTCAGAGCACCTTACCGATCACTGCACCTGTACACAGCCCATCTGAAATTAGCCCACCCAACTACCTCATCCCTATATTGTTATTTATTTTGCTCTTTTGCACCCCAGTATCTCTATTTGCACATAATCTCTTGCACATCTAGCATTCCAGTGTTAATACTAATTGTAATTATTTTGCACTATAGCCTATTTATTGCCTTACCTCCATAACTTGCTACATTTGCACACACTGTATATATATTTTCTGTTGTATTTTATGACCTTATGTTTTTTTTACCCCATATGTAACTCTGTGTTGTTGTTTTTATCGCACTGCTTTGCTTTATCTTGGCCAGGTCGCAGTTGTAAATGAGAACTTGTTCTCAACTGGCTTACCTGGTTAAATAAAGGTGAAATTAAAAAAAATTAAAAAATAATTGAACATGGGGTGAGATATTCTTATTAATCTGCTAGAAAACCAGTTCGGATTTAAGTATAACTTTTGCATGACTGAAGCCTTTAGTGAGAGGTCTAATGCTTTAATATTTAATAATTTCTGCCCTCCGAATTCATGTTCATTATATAAATAGGCACGTTTAATTTTGTCTGGCTTGCCGTTCCAAATAAAATTGAATCTTTTTTGCTCATATAATTGTTTTAAACAGGTCCCTAGATGTAGGCAAGACCATAAGCAAATAGGTAAACTGGGATATGACTAAAGAGTTAATCAGGGTGATTTTACCACAAATATTGTATATATTTTTGCTAACTTTCTATTAAAATGTATTGTAGTGAGATAATTTCTTTATTTCGGGATATGTATACCGAGTATGTCCACATCACCGTCAGACCATTTTATTGGTAAACTACACGGTAATGTAAAAGGTTAGAAAAAGTACCTAGATCCTCTATGAGGCTGTGGAGGGATCCAAATTGTGGATTTAAAGAAAGCATGAATCATCAGCGTACAATGACATCTTTGTTTTTAAGCCCTTGATTTCTAACCCCTTGATATTATTGTTGGATCTGATTTTAATAGCTAACATTTCGATGGCCATAATAAATAGATATGCAGATAGTGGACAACCTTGTTTTACTCCTCTTGACAGCTTAATACTTTCTGAGAAGTAGTTATTATTTACTATTTGACACCTAGGGTTACTATACATACTGTAACTTTAACCCATTTTATAAGAGATTCTCCAAAATTGAAATTTATTCCAGGCATTTATATATAAATTCCAGTCGTACTTTATCAAAAGCCTTTTCAAAGTCAGCTATGAATACCAGGCCTGGTTTCCCAGATTTTTCATAGTGTTCTATTGTTTCCAGTACTTGTCTTATATTATCTCCAATGTATCATCCATGTAAACAACCTGTCTGATTAGGATGAATAATATCCGACAATACCTTTTTAATTCTATACGCTATACAATTTGCTAGAATTTTTGCATCACAACACTGAAGTGTAAGGGGCCTCCAATTGTTTTAATGGACCGGATCTTTATATTTACCACTTGGATGCTGTTTCAGTAATAATGAAATCAGACCTTGTTGAGTATCTGATAATCTACAATTTTTGTAGGTGTGGTTAAAACATGCTAATAAGGGTCCTCTGAGTATATCAAATAAGGTTTGGTATACCTCGACTGGTATGCCATCCAACCCTGGAGTTTTCCCAGACTTAAAGGCTTTAATTGCATCAAGAAGTTCCTCCTCTGTAATTTGGCCTTCACAAGAGTCTTTCTGTACAGCTGTTTATTTTACATAATTAATAGAAAAATATATATACAATTATCTTCGGTTAGTGGAGATGGAGGAGACTGAAACGAAAACATATGCTTAAAGTTATAGGCTATTTATTACATCTGTTTGCCAGCTCCAGGTAAGCTACACAAGTGGCACAAATTGACTTGCAATGACTCCAGTGATATCTTAATTTCAACATATTTATTGTATCAAATGGTAGGCTACAGTATCCTACAATGGCATACAAATTAATAGCATACTTGATGGCCGGTGACTCAGCTGCCTGCTGTGGCTCTAAAACACACACACAAAAACACGGCCCTCCCCCTTCCTACTGCTCACTCAGTAACAACCTGCCTGCTCACTGCCTGGTAGTCAGCAGCAGGTCACAGTGAAAAATATGTTTTGTTTGAAGAAATGCCATGTTTACCCCCCGCTACATCGTTTTCAAAGTAGCCCAAATGTTAGCAAAACTGCGGACATGGCAACCCTGCACTGAAGCATCTGCTCGTTGCATGGTAACAATAGTCTCTCTGCCTGGTTGGGTTTCTGGTGAGCAAACCAACTATTTTGTGCACTACTGCCACCTACAGTGGGATCCAGTGCAGGACAGCAGAATATAAAACACCCACTGGTACATAACATGTCATGTAATGTCACTACAATAATTGTTCCCTTGCTGTAATTAATGAAGAAAAAAAAAACAGTCTGACACAAATAATAGCAATTTCAAAAGCTTTATTGGAAATTTTTTGTAGTTTTTTTATTTTAAAGAATAGTGCATGTCTCAAAATATTTGAACGAGAACAATATGTGTATTTTGCTAAACATAGTTCCTGTGTCTGAAATTAAGTTTCTGTGTGTATTGGAGGAGTAAGCAATACTCAAAATATCTGTGTGTGTGTGTGTTGTAGTAGTAGATGGCCATTATTTATTCAAACATCTCAGTTTGGGCAGCAGCCACTGGAGAAACCTGTCAATCAAACAGGAGAATAAATAGTAGTTTTCACTTACACATCAGATAGCTGCTCTTTCTCTGCTATCTCATTCTATTTCTATAATTCTCTACCTCATTCTATTTCTATAAATCTCAAAAATGCCCTTGTTATGTTCTACTTCTCCTTCTTCTATTTCCTCACCTCTTCCTCAGACTCTTCTTTTCCTCTTTCTTGTCCTCCTTACTTTCTCCAACATTTTCCACCTGCTTCATGTTACTGGCCTGCTCTTGCTTCACTCGCTTTTTTGCCTTGCCCTTTTTCCTTTTGACCTTCCCTTCCTGAATATTTTGGACAAGGAGATAAAGTAATATAAGCTTATGGCTATTTTCTACTCTTGAGCTACGATATCTAGAGTTATGATATACTGTAGGACATATGGCCAATATCCCCTTCCTGTTTCCTCTCACCTGTGGGTACACTCCTGCCATTTTCTGCGCCATTTCCTGGAGCAGCTTCCTGCTGTTCTCACTCAGGTTGGTGATGGGGGCCAGGCGAGGGCTTCCTGTATTGGTGATGGGGGCCAGGCAAGGGCTTTCTGTATTTCCTCTCACCTGTGGGGCCACTCCTGACATTTTCTGGAGCAGCTTCCTACCGTTCTCGCTCAGGTTGGTGATTGGGGCCAGGCGAGGGCTGTGGTGGTATGGTAAGTACTCCACAGCAGGCGGAGCAACAATGACAGGGACAGGGCTGGGAGGAGTCAGAGGCTTTGGGACATCCTCTGGAGAGGGCAGGGCCCGTAGGGCTTCAGCCAGGGTCCAGGGTGCTGAGGTCACAAGAGGAGAAAGGCCAGTCTGGCCAGACACAGGACCAGAGACTTTCCCTGGGCTCTGTAATACCAGAAACAACAAACAAACTGTCAGGACAGTGCTATGTTATACACAATCTCTAGATATACTGTATAACTAATCTATAAATACATTAGATACATGACTACACTCAATAAGTAAGAGTAACTTACAAAGCGCTGGACTTCATACTTCTTTTATTCAAGCTTGAGGAGCCTGTTCTTGGCTATGCTGGTCTTCATTTCTGCCATGCTCTCTACCATTTTGGCCATCTCTCCAGTGCATTTCTTGAAGGCCACTTTCAACCTTTCCAAGTCATTCAGCCAACTGTCCAGGTCTACTGCCTCAAGATCTCTTTTGCTGCAGTTTCTCTTCATCACTTGGATCAGTGCCCTCAACTCCTCGCCCCTCCTCCCTTTGTCTTCCCTATTCACATCTTCATCCCTCAGTCTTTCATCCTTCCTCCTCCCCATCCACTTCTCAATCCAGGCTCTGAAGCATCCCTCATTCTTCTTCTGCCTCTCTTGGTTGATGTCCAGACCGTCATTGACCGTCTTCAGGCCTTCCTCCAGGTCAAGCTCTATGGAGGCCAGGTTTTCTTTAATTCTCCTCAGGCTCTCCTCGTTGGTGTTGGTCCACTGTGTCTTCTTGTCCAGCTGCTGCCTGCAGGGCCGGACAGTAGGGACCACCTCCATCTGGCGTGACACCTTCTTCAGGGCACTCACAGAGGCAGGGAGAGGGATGTTGGGTTTGGTCACAATAATCTGTACAGACATCGGGTCAAACAATTGAGATGTGACACACACTAGTGATGCGCGGGTTGACTCATAACCAGAAGTCATGCGGTTATATCCACAGGGCGGGGGATTTAGGGTCATGAAATATTGTTGAATAAACAGAAAACAATACATTAAAAAATCTATAAATGTATAATTATTGTGCAAGTTATATCTATAGGCTATTTGGCATTAGTGCGTAAGCCTAAACTTTAGGGCATAACTTGACGCGCGCCAGATAGACTACACACCAATCACCAAACGCTTTAATTCAATAAGAGAAAAGCTACGAAATGGAAAGTTGAAAATAAAGAAGGGACGGCCAGAAAAGTAATGTTTGGAAAATATTTGGTGAAGTGTTAAAAGAGGATGATGGCAGTGCCTATGTTATGTGTGATGATTGTGAGGCACTATAGAAATTCGACAGTCACAAGAGGGGGATTCAAATAGGCCTATGGCACGTCAAGGGAACAAACAGCCTACTGTTCAGATGGGTTAAATGGAAACTGAAATCTGGACACTGACTGTAGATCTTTAACCTCTCACAGTCTTAATATTAACTCCTGCAGAATTAAGCATTTCTTGCAGTAAAATGATAGGCTACACCAAATGTAGGCTTTATTTTGACTCGGGAACAGCAGTGGAGAAATATGATTTTGCACAGAAAATGTTTCCCTTTTTTTCTTAAGTTATTGCATTTTCTTCTTGATCCCTAAAAGTTTTTGGTTTATTTAGTCTTCTATCTAATTATAGACAAGTTGACTAACAAATAGCCTACCAGAATGCTGGAAGTTATAAGCAGAAACATATCCAAATTAGGCATAAAAAAATCCTGCACCCCCTGCTAAGAAATCGTTCTGACAGTGTTCTATATTTGCGGGTTAGGGTCAGGTGCGGGCCTCAGATTTTCACTTTATCACATATAGTCGGGCGGTTGCGGATGGGTTATTAGCAATTGCGGGTGGGTTCGGTTGAACAAACAGCTGACCCGCGCACCACTAACACACACACACACACACACACATGTAAGAGCCTACCAGTCGAGGGTCCTTCAGTGAAGCCCCTTTTCTCAGTGGTTCCTTTGAAGGCCCTGGACTGTCCTCAGCAGAGGCATCATTGCCATTATCACGCTGTGTGTCAGAGAGCTAGTTGGTCATAGTCCATTCTCCACATTCAGTCAAAGAGTTACTCAAATACATGCTGCAGAACATACCAGAAAGTCTGACTCATCGAAGGAGTGGAGAGAAAGATCGTCGTCCTCTACCATATCCCTCACTTTAAGCCTTGTCACCTTTCCATCCTCCTCATCCTTCACTTTCAGCGGTGGTGTCCTCCTTTCATGATCCTCATCATCAGACTGTGTATCAGAGTCAACTAGTCAGAGACTATTCTCCTTACAGTGATGTCACTCAACAAAGACATGGTGTACAACTGTCTTACCTCAGATTCACAGTCAGTGAAGGAGTAGATAGAGATGTCATCAGAGTTGGAGGATGAGATCACCCCATCATCATTTCTATCCATCAGCCGAGTCACCCTTCCAGACTGAGGAGACAGACAAAGCCATGTACTTAGGGCAGACATAGAATACACTGGCATTGACTGTCAAGAAAATGTTGAATATTTAGGCAATCCAACATAGTTGTACAAGTAGTGAGTAATTTATGGGTAATTGAAAATGCAAGTGTATTGAAATGCAATAAATGCAACTCCCATAACATTAGGGATGGGGCTAAAGACTTTCCATACTGTAGGATTCTTTAGCATTTCTCTGTTCAAATATTTTTTTATTGAACACACACAAGAATGGTGTATAGGTATGAAAGACATGTGTACAGTTCTTATCTAAACATAAGAGAACAGACATGAACAACAAGACCCAGAGTTCTGGACACAAAACAAATATTACAAAACACGACATACAGAACAGGGACAGGTAGAAAGAAAAAGGGTATATGTAACCCCCCCCCCCTATTGCACCCTATTCCCCTCCCGACTGCTTGAGTGTCAGGGCCAGCACACGCTGCCCAAAGGTAGATTACAATATGACAATTGAGAGTGCGTTAAAAAGTACAAATTCACAGCACCGACTGGTCCAGGAAAGAGAGGAAAGGCTGCCAGATTTGATCAAATGTTGATAATTTATTGTTCAGAATATATCTAATTCTTTCTAAGTGTACAGTTTTTGCCACTTCGCTGAGCCATAATTTGGTAGAGGGCGCTTCCCTCCTTTTCCAAAACAACAAGATTAATTTTTTTGCCGAAATGAGACTGTAAGAGATGAGTTGTTTTTGGGAGTTGGTTAATCCGTTTAGGGAATCGGACACTCCCAGGATTATCAGAAGCGGGTCTGGGTCTATTGAAGTCTCCAGAACTTCAGAGAGGACCCCAAATATTCCACACCAATAACCATACAGACTAGAGCATAGGGCAAAGCAGTGGAGTAGTGTACCCTGCTCAGCCTGACATTTATCACACATAGGGGATGTATCAGGAAATATCCTATGCAGTTTAGTTTTGGAGTAGTGTAATCTGTGTAATACCTTAAATTGTATGAGACGATGTCTGGAGTTAATGGAGCAGGTGTGGATATACTCCAAGCTATCCTCCCAGTCTGCCACCGAAATATCAGTCCCTAGTTCTTCCTCCCATTTTGCCTTAATGGCATCTGTAGAGGGTGCGCTAACAGATTGAAAAGCGTCATATAGACGAGATATCAGTTTGTCTGAGGTGGGGCATATTTTTATGCATCCGTCAAACATGGAAGGTTTAGCATTCTCAAATGTTGGGAGGTGTTTTCTAACATAGTCTCTAATTTGTAGGTATCTGAAAAAGTTACTTCTGGGAAGGTTATAAGTTTCCCTCAGCGCTTCAAAGGAAGCAAAGGTCCCTCCTATATATAAATCCCCTATGGTACTTATCCCCAACTCTCCCCATCGCTCAAAGGTGTTATCAAGGTTAGAGGGGGCAAAGGAGGGATTCCTGGCAACAGGGAGCATGAATGATATTGGTCTAAGCTCAAAGTGGACTTTAATTTGCTTCCAGATTCGGACTGTGCTATGTATAATAGGATTGTTATGGTAAAGTGACATCTCCAGATTAACAGGTGACAAAATCACGGCACCAATAGAGAAGGGGTGACACTCCTCCCGCTCCATGCTAAGCCAGCTGGATGGCGGGGGTGCGTCATCCAGCAAAAACGTAACAGCGCGGAGGTTAGCGGCCCAATAGTAAAATATAACATTTGGGAGAGACAATCCTCCTTCCATCTTGGATTTACATAGGTGTTTTTTACCTATCCTGTGTGTTTTATAATCCCAGATGAAAGGATTGATAATAGAGTCCAGTTGTTTATGAAAGGATTTAGGTATGAATACTGGGATGTTCTGGTATAGGTAGAGCAGTTGTGGGAGGAAGACCATTTTAATGGCATTAATTCTTCCGAGCAGAGAAATTGGGAGAGTTCTCCAAAACTGTATGTTTGCCTTGAGATTTTGCATCAGAGAAGGGAAATTCTCTTTAAATAGTAAGGAGTATTGTTTGGTAACTACAATTCCAAGGTAGATACATTTTTCTGAAGATAACTTAACTGGAAGATGTTCTAGCCAGGAGGTGTTTTGCAACCGTATGGGCATTAATTCCCTCTTGTTCCAATTTATTCTATATCCCGAGAAGGTACCAAACAAATTAATCACCTCAAGAATAGCTGGAATACTAGCGTGGGGTTCTGTTACATAGAGGAGAATATCATCTGCGTATAGGGAAATCTTATTTAGAGTATCTTTAGTATTATAGCCGTGTATTGCTGAATGAGATCTGATCGCTTGAGCGAGAGGTTCAATAATTAGGGCGAAGAGCATAGGCGACAGCGCACAACCCTGCCTTGTCCCTCTGTGGAGGTTAAATCGGGGCGACATTGATTGGTTAGTGAGTATTCTCGCACAGGGGTTCCTATATAAAAGCTGGATCCAATTTATGAACCCATCTCCAATATTAAATGTCTGTAGGACCTTGAATAGATAGGGCCACTCAACTTGGTCAAAGGCCTTTTCGGCGTCAAGAGATATAACGGCAAGGTCCACGTTAGGTAACCTCTGAGAATACATAATGTGAAGAGGCGCCTGAGATTGAAGAATGAGTTTCTATTAGGGATAAAGCCGGTCTGGTCCGAATGGACCAATTTGCCAATTAAAGTGCTAAGCCTGTTAGCCAGAGTTTTTGCTAAAATCTTTTGGTCTGTATTAAGGAGGGATATTGGTCTGTATGACCCTACCTCTTCCGGATCTTTACCCTTCTTATGTATAACTGTAATAAACGCCTCATCCAAAGTAGATGGGAGAGCTCCATCCTCATTGGCCCGAACCAACATTTTGTGCAGGTAGGGAGATAGCATGTTGCTGAATGTTTTATAGAATTCACCAGGGTATCCATCTGGGCCCGGGGTCTTGCCACTCTTTAGAGATTTAATTGTTTCTCTAATTTCTTCAAGAGATGTTTCCTTATTCAGGAAGTTAGAGTCTTCCTGGTTCAGGGCAGGAAGATTACAGTCCTCCAAAAAGTCATGCATAATTAAGGGATTAGGATCCGCTTTAGATGTATATAGAGTCTCATAAAACTGACGGAATCTGTCATTGATGTCTTTGGGGGAGGAGAGTAATTCCCCAGATGCAGATTTAACTTTGTGAATCATTCGGTCACTCACGTTTTTTCGAAGTTGTCTGGCGAGTAATTTGTGTGGTTTGTCACCAAACTCAAAATATTTTTGCTTGGCATAGAGAAAAGATTTAGCAATTTTAGCCGAGAGGATCTGATTGTATTAAAATTTTAAAGACATAATTTGTTTATGTTTCTCCATAGATTGATGTCTAGCATTCTCCCTATCCAGTAAGTGAATTTGTCCCTCCAGTTCTACCAATTTTTTTCTGTTTTGCCTACTGGCAGTCTGAAAGGAGATGATACAGCCTCTCAAATAAGCCTTCAGCGTTTCCCACAATAATGCTGGGGAAGTCTCTGTGTTGTCGTTGGTATCAAATAAAAATGTAATTTGGTCTTTAAGATGTTCACAGAATGTTGGTTCTGTGAGGAGCTGAGGATTCAACCTCCAGACCCTCTCGTTTGGTACGATGTCACCCAATCTCAGGGAGAAGATGAGTGGACTGTGGTCAGAGATTATAATATCATGATATCTCACATTACAGGTATAGGGGAGTAGTTTAGCATCAACCAAAAAGTAGTCAATTCGAGTATATACATTGTGAACATGAGAGTAAAAGGAGTATTCCCTACCCGTAGGATTAGAGATCCTCCATATATCAAATAAGTTAGAATTTTTTATGTAGGTATTCAAGAATTCGCTTGAATAGGAGGTAGGGGTTCGCCGGGTAGAGGATCTATCCAAATATTGGTCTAGTACACAGTTAAGGTCCCCTCCAATGACCAGATTAGTATGGGAGATATCTGGAATCAGGGCAAGGACTCTTTTGAAAAAAGAGGGGTTATCAATGTTTGGCCCATAGATATTTAGTAGAGTTACAGAAGTAGAATGGATCTCTCCTATTACGATCACATAACGACCCTCTTTATCCACAATAGTGGTTTTATGTAGAAAGGGAATTCCTTTCCGTACCAGAAT
The DNA here is from genome assembly GCF_964263955.1 of Coregonus lavaretus. NCBI lineage: Eukaryota > Metazoa > Chordata > Actinopteri > Salmoniformes > Salmonidae > Coregonus > Coregonus lavaretus. The sequence continues at coordinate 19,915,480 of NC_140002.1, forward strand.
CGCTGTGCCTCTCGTTTTGGCAGAGAAGTTAGAGTGATACACTTGTCCCACCCACTTACATTTAAGTCTGTTATGAGATTTGTTTTTCAGATGGGTTTCTTGCAAAAATATAATATCAGACGAAAGTGCTTTCAAGTGGGCTAGGACCCTGCCTCTCTTAATTGGTTCGTTTAAACCCTTGACATTCCAGGAAGTGAATGTAAGTCCCGCCCTCCTCTCATTTGTAGTTCCTATGGTGGCCTGCATAACATGTAACTCACTAAAAAGGTAAGAAAGCGCACCAAACCATCACGATCAGCATATGTAGCACCTACACCCGAGCAGTATCCAACCCACCCCTCCCCCCCCGCAAGCACCTTTACTCTCCACCCTGTTCCCCTACTTTCCCCAACCTTTACCCCCCCCCCCCATCAACCCACATTTAACAGGCATACACACATAGGACAGAAATAAATATGAAAATAAAAATAACAAACACATTGTCTGGCCGATGCCAAAAAAGCACGGCGCGCCCTCGAACAAGAGGTAAAACACAAATAAAATCCCAACTATGCGCTCACCTCTCGCTATCCTAGAACTTCTACTAACATATGAACTGAGGAGGCTCCCGCACTTAAAGTGTTCAATTAGCATCTAATAAACCTAAACAGAATAAGTTGCAACTTAAACATATTGCGCACTTAAGGTTAATCTTGGGTCAATCCCTGAGATAAGCAAGATGTATCATCACAAGATTCTATTGCTAAGCAATACCGGTCTAAACATAAACCATCAGTAACCGACATAGACAGCAGGACAGTTACATATTGTGGGTTAGGAGAAGGGAACAAGGATTTTGATAAATTGAACGTACCCCCCAATCAAAAAAATAACAAAGTAAATAAAAATGTAAAAAAATTAAAAAATGTAAAAATAATAATAATAATAATAATACATTATTTTCAAATAATTTTAAAAAATAGTGATTTATATATACATATGTGCACACATACACATCCACACACACACACACACACATACATACATGTGCATACCTACATACATACACACACACACACGTATATATATATATACGCACACACACACACATATACACACGTATACACGCACACATACATACACACACCCCAAAAAATATATACATATAAAATAAATATTCTTAAATATATACAGACACATACACACGCATACACACATACATCCATACACACACATCTACATACACAAACATGCATACCCCAGAATAATAATCTATACAAATTTAAAATATACACATACATAATACTAAAATGCTAAGAGAAAATAATAATAAAGTACAAATAATTATTATTATATGTACGCACAGGAATAATGTAAGAATTGAAAAATAAATAACGAAACAAAACAAAAATGGGGGAATATAAGTATATCCATCCGAAAGTGTCAATGATCCGACCTGGAAGGCCTCCCAAACAGGCATCGCTCTAAACCCAGTCGGAATGAAAGTGAAATTAACGTTAAGTGAGAGCTCTGACCGCCCTCCATTGGTCAGCTCATCGTATTACATGTTCGGTAGCCCTTGCTGAGACCGTTTAATACGGTTTCACCCGTTATGGTATGGTATGGTATGGATTCGAGTCCGTGAGCAGACCTTAACACACAATGACAAGGCACTCTAACCTGTACGGGGGATTGGTGTATATTCCCGGACAAACTTCTCTGCGTCCAGAACCGAGGAGAGCCAGATCTTCTCCCCGGAAGGCGGGGTAATTCTTAGTCTTGCAGGGAAGAGCAAGGCTGGGTGAAGATGGAGTTTGTAGAGTTTGGTCATGACATCTCTGTAGCCAGCGCGGTGCTTTGCCACATCGGGCGCATAGTCCTCATAGACACGAAAGGGGTGCCCTTTATGTAACAGGTTGCCCCTCATTCGAGCCTCGCGCAGGATAAGATCCTTGGTCTTGAAACTGTGACAACAGATGATTACTGGGCGAGGACGCTGGCCCGGTCCAGGCACTGGGACAAGGGCGCGATGTGCACGGTCCACTAGGGGATCCGACGCCAAAACATCCGGTCCCATTGCATCCTTCAGTAGCTTGGCGAAGAAGTCGGTGGGGCGAGAGCCCGCCTCCACCCCTTCTGCCAGACCCACAACGCAAAGGTTATGCCGCCTGGATCTGCCCTCCAGGTCGACCACTTTCACAGAAAGCCTCTGCACATTATCCTGCAATGACGTGCATAGCATCTCTAACTCGTCGATCCTACCAGCGTTGAATTCAGAAGCTTTCTCAAGGTCCACAATACTCTGGCCCTGCGAAGCGACCGTTCGAATGGTGCTCTCGATTTTAGTGTCCAGTTCAGCAATAGTAGCCTTAAGATCCTCCGCTATAGCAACACGTAGTTCTCCCAAAGCCCGGGTAAGTTCTGTAAGTGTCACGTTGTTACCTGTGCCTTCCGCCATGTTTGTCTCGTTGTTTGGTGGGGTGTAGACCTCTGATGTGGATTTATTGTCCTTTGGTCGCTTATTACTAGGCATTTTCACATAGAAAGTTACAATATTGTATTAGTAAGAAAAGTTTGTTGTAACAAGTGCAATAAAGTAAGTTAGGTTAGATTATTTCGCAAAAAAGTTGCGGGAGCCTCTCACACACAGCCGTTCACTCCAACATGCTAGCTCCGCCCCATTCTTTAGCATTTCTAATGAATGATTGTCAATTCAACCAAGCCAACCAAAATGGCCATATGAATCAACAGATTGATCTATCTGTTCTGTCTCTATGGGAACAGCAGAGATGTCTGACCTGGCTAAGAGGCTCTGGATTGATGTCCCATCCATCCCCAGATGTCTGTTCCTGCCCACAGCTCACAATGATTGGCTGTGAACAGTAAAGAAAAAATGTAACACTCTTTTGCTCATTTTGGCCTTGGAAATAACTTGGAAATAAATGATGTAGCTATCAATAAATAATTTAAGTAGCTACTGTTATGTGGTTGATTTGAATGTGACATACAGGCCTTTTGTGGATCTGAGGGGTCTGCACTGATGTAGACTGTCAAGACAATATTCCATTTCAAATGTGGTTAGATAAGGAGGGATATCTGCACTTGCTTTTACTGTGATAACTGCAGTTTGTACATGCAGCATAACTAATGTTTATGTGTTATTGTTTTCAGGTCAGATTTGACTTACAGGCCTTGGCCTTCTGCGCACTTTGCCGGTTGGCCACATCACAGAATCAGGGGTGTTCACCCTCACTGGATTCAACTGTCAACACAACACTCCATTTAAAAGGTGATAACAAAAACAGAAGATTTTTTAAATATATATATATATATTTGATATTTAACACATAAGGGCGGCGCCTTAAAGCTCTTTTGATTCACTCATCATTACGATTCATCTTGCTTTCTGAGGGATACATTTCCATCAATTGATTGGCACAAAACATATCCTGGCACACACACGCATAAAGGGCATGTCCCAAATGGCACCCCAGTGCCCATATATTGCACTTATTTTGACCTGAGTCCAATGGGCACAGGTCAAAAGTAGTACACTACAGGGTGCCATTTGGGACCAAAGAATGTAAGAGCCTACCAGACGTTCTAAACTCCAAATCACCTTGTGCAGTGCGCACGGGTCTATCCAACCGTTTCCAATCGTAGTATTTATTCTCTGCACAGTGTCAGCTAGGGCAGACTATGCACCTGAAACAACCTGACTGAAGAAAGCGATTGTACTGATTGTATCAAAGCTGAACACAGTTTATGTAGTGAATTTATGCTTGGTTACGTCACAATAGGTCACAGTTTTATGGCCGCGCATAATACGTCACAGGAAAGGCTTGTATGGTACTGGACTGGTGGTATCTCCCCCTGGTCGTAATTCATAACTGTCAAATAAAATCTATCTAGCTATCTAACTCAAATGGCTGTTGAGGACTCTTTGATCATCACATTTGAGGCACATGTCAGCAGGTGGCAGTGTCTTCAAATGCAGCACTTGATGATCTGAGCAACAGTTGAGCAACTTTGTGGTTGTGACAAATCCAAATGCGGAAGTCCAGTACATTTGTTTTTGCTTAGCAAGCTTGCCCGCCTATTTCTACAATTCATCTTCTTAAACTTGGATTTTAAACTTAACCACACTGCTAACCTTATGCCCAACCTTAAATTAAGACCAAAAAGCCTATTTTTGTTTTCATTAATTTTTAAGATATAGCCTATTTGTAATTTGTGGCTTTGTTATCTAGTGGGAACCTCTAGCTAGCTAGCTAGCTACCTATAATCTGGCTAAAGTTTTACGCAATATTGGAGGAAAAGATTGATTATTGTACTTGATTATCCAAGTTTGACAAATATGCATTGGGCATCAAAATGATATCCGAATAGTTTTAAAACATATGGTTCAGAGGTTCAAGAGTTTTACTCCTGAGTTCAGGCTCACGAGTGGGATTGTTGCTGTCATTAGAGTATCATTTGTTTTGTTTACTGTCACTACATATTTCGGTTTATCAGAGGATGTCTTCAGTCTTGGAACGACAGTTTTTGGCAATGGGCATGGTAAGTTAGCTAGGAGGGTCTGAGTGAATCAACAGTCATATATGCTCAGTAGCTACTTTGAATGAGAGTGTTGTAACGTTAGCTAGCTTGCTAAAACGTATAGCTAATGTAACAGATGGTGCCAGTAGGCTACAGCAGCAGGCTACAGCACAACACACCAGTGCAGCTTATGTCTGTCAACCCTATCATTTATGTTTTAATCCTTTCCTCTTCCTTTGCAGTGCACAAGCTCATCACATACTCCTTCCACCACAAGACAGTGACCCAGCTACTCCTCAGTATTGGGGTTCTGGTGCCCCTCTGTGGAGGCATTGAGAAGAGTGTGGGGACTGTTCGGTTCCTCCTCATGTTTCTGCTGCTCTCTATCAGCACAGGGGTGTTGTACACCATACTGGGTCTGCTACTGTTTGGTGCATCTGCCCAGAAACAGGTGGAGGGGTTCATTCCAGTGTCCCTCTCCCTTATGGGTATGGCCACAGTGCACTCCCGTATGGTTAAGGGCTTTCTTTTCGGGGTCACTGTACCCATGTTAGCCCTGCCCTGGCTGTTTCTGTTCATCATAACACTTTTGGTCCCACACACTGTCTTCCTTTGCAATGCCATCGCCATCATCGCAGGGGGGATCTGTATCCTTACTCATTTACATTTACATTTTAGTCATTTAGCAGACGCTCTTATCCAGAGCGACTTACAGTTAGTGAGTTATTTTTTAATTTTTCATACTGGCCCCCCGTGGGAATCGAACCCACAACCCTGGCGTTGCAAACGCCATGCTCTACCAACTGAGCTACATCCCTGCCGGCCATTCCCTCCCCTACCCTGGACGACGCTGGGCCAATTGTGCGCCGCCCCATGGGTCTCCCGGTCGCGGCCGGCTATAACCTCATTGTGGTTCAAAATAACTGATACACTCCTCTGCAGTATGTCACAGCTTTATAAGTGTGCTTAGTAGTGTAGTTAAGTGGTAATAGGTTATAGGTGTTGTATATGAATCCTGCTGCTGAACATTATGGCATGTTTGTTTAGAAAAAATCTTGCATCACTGCGTCACACATTCTCCTTAACTTGCACTGGTGAAACAGACGGTAAGGGCTGGCTCTCACTTCTGGACATGTCCGATGCCAGGGCATCAGTGCTGGACAAGAAGATGCCTTTCAGGCTGCTGAGGAACATTGGTGTCCTGTATGTCCCTGCATCAACAGAGGAGAGAAGGAAGACGGTCCACCCACCGTAAGTACTGAGAAAGCACCAGACATATCATTTATCAGACAAGACAAGAGGTCATTAAATAACAATTGCTGTGTGCAAGCCAGAGCACATAATGTACTACAGTATAATGAGGTGCAGTTATAATTGATGATCCGCAGCTGTAATTGAATACTGTACAATAGGCACCTAGTGGTCCCCCATGATTAGATAGAGAATTACTGGTATAGATAGGCTCTCTGAAATCTGTCCACGTTCTCATTGATTGCAGAATCATTCCAACCCCAGGCTCCTACCCAGTCCAAGCCTACGCTCCAGTGTCCTTTACCTCCAACCTACAGGCTACCGAGACCACACCAAAGACATTTGAAGGCTGGGCCAACTCCTACTATACACAGGGGAGCCCTGTTCAGCTCTCAGGTTATAATGGACACAACCATGGATATGGCCTCAAGCATAGCTTTGGGCCAAGTCACGGACATAGTCACGAACATGGACACAGCTGCAGCCACAGCCAAGGTCATGGACATAGTCACGAACACAGCTTCGGCCATGGACTCAGTCATGGGCATGCATCTGCCTCTCAAACCAGCAGTCACTGGGCTCCAGTGGCTCAACATCCACATTCTCAACATTCCCACCTCAGTCCACTGTCTGTGTCTGTCAGTGCCCCCCAGAGTTTCACAGCAAAAATGCTGGAGTCACTGCCAGAATCTGTGATGGTTCACCCAGGAGCACCTGTGTCTTCACTGACAGATTGATGACTTCAATCCGTAACGGCAAAACTCGCTATAGCTCGATTGAAATTTAAAGGCAATGTTCGCGAAGACCGGAAATTACATTTACATTTCAAGCGTGCTATTTTCAGCAATCACAATCCTTGTAAAAACGTCAAATCTTGGTATAACTAATAACATAAAAAAAATAAAAAATGTCAGTGTGGTTATAAGCCGCTATAGCTCTGAACTACGGCAATACGGATTTAATCGAGCCCATAGTTGTCATTCAATGTGTTTTCTGTCTCATGTTATACATTGAGATGTAATATGCTTGGACAAGTGGTTTGAGGCAGTACTTGAAGGTCCACTTTTTCTTCACTGATGTTTTTGGTTTGAATATACAAGCAGGCTCTGAATGTTCAAGGTCAAATCAATGCAAGAAGGGTTTGATTGTCAGTTGATTGTAAGACCACTCCTTTTGGCTTGTGTGTTTTGTACTTTGTGTTTTTTTACACAGACGGTAGACAAATCTCTTGGTACTCTTGATTTATATAACCTAGATTAAAACAACGTTTTTCAAAACCCTTAGTAAACCAGAACAGTTTTTAGTTCAAACTAAACATTTTTATCACACTAATGTATTATCAGTTTTTCCCCCTTAACTACACTTAACAAAAATATAAATGCAACATGTAAAGTGTTGGTCCCATCACAATATATTTTACATTAGTTATCTTGTTGTTTTTAATCCCACCCTTCAGCTCCACTCAACCCCTCCCATCTATCTCTTAACACCATCCATTTTTTATTTACATTTGCCATATATTTTTCAACTGTGCTGTGATGTTTCACAAAAGTTCTGAACCTTTCTATTCTCATAGTTTCTACAGATTGTAAATTAAAGATAAACATTTTTGTTAAAAGTATTATTATATTATTGATCGATTGACTATGACTTTTCAAATCACCCAGTAGTGCTATCTGCAGAGTTAGCTCCAGGTAAATGTTGCACTTCTTCTTCCTGGACCTTTGACCAAAAACAAGCTACACATGGACAGTACCAAAACAAATGATCTAATGAATCGGTCTCTTCGCAGAAAAATCTGCAGAGCTGGGATGGTTGTATCCCCCATATATATAACATTATATTGGTTGCAAGAATTTTGTATAATAATTTTAATTGAAAAATTTTAGGTTTTGAATCCGGCGTTGTTTTGCGTATCAGTTCATAAACCATGTGCCATGGTATCGGTACATCGAAAATCTCTTTCCAACTATTTTGCAATCTATATGGCACAGCTGTCAAATTTTTTGTCCTTAAATAAAACTGATATACTTTTTTATTTATCACAATTTTCATTAACCAATTTTGGTCTTTAATGAAGACAAGTTCCTTATTTTTTCCCCCTTCCACTTGCCTCTTCCATTTTTGCGTTAATGCTGCAATTAGTTGGTTGTAATTTTGGGTAGAGCAGACATTTCCATATATTTTTGTTAGCTGCATGTGTGACATAACTCCACTAGTCCTATTTATGATATCATTTACAAAGATTATACCTTTTTTAAACATTTTTTTGAAAAAATAATAATATAAAAATTATATTTGAGTTTAACCACATTATTTGTTGTATTATTTGTTCTGTCTTTTCTGGTGGATTAAACTGAAATCGCAACCAACTTTCTATGGCTTATTTTTTAAAATAGTGATATTTTGGAGATGATTTCATTTTCAGTGAGAGGTTGTAATCTGAATAAAGGGGAAAAGGCCATTCTTGAACATGGGGTGAGATATTCTTATTAATCTGCTAGAAAACCAGTTTGGATTTAAGTATAACTTTTGCATGACTGAAGCCTTTAGTGAGAGGTCTAATGCTTTAATATTTAATCATTTCTGCCCTCCGAATTCATGTTCATTATATAAATAGGCCCGTTTAATTTTGTCTGGCTTGCCGTTCCAAATAAAATTGAATCTTTTTTGCTCATATAGTTTTTAAAAACAGGTCCCTAGATGTAGGCAAGACCATAAGCAAATAGGTAAACTGGGATATGACTAAAGAGTTAATCAGGGTGATTTTACCACAAATAGACAGGTATTTTCCTTTCCATGGTAGAACATTTTTATATATTTTTGCTAACTTTCTATTAAAATGTATTGTAGTGAGATAATTTCTTTATTTCGGGATATGTATACCGAGTATGTCCACATCACCGTCAGACCATTTTATTGGTAAACTACACGGTAATGTAAAAGGTTAGAAAAAGTACCTAGATCCTCTATGAGGCTGTGGAGGGATCCAAATTGTGGATTTAAAAGAAAGCATGAATCATCAGCGTACAATGACATCTTTGTTTTTAAGCCCTTGATTTCTAACCCCTTGATATTATTGTTGGATCTGATTTTAATAGCTAACATTTCGATGGCCATAATAAATAGATATGCAGATAGTGGACAACCTTGTTTTACTCCTCTTGACAGTTTAAAACTTTCTGAGAAGTAGTCATTATTTACTATTTTACACCTAGGGTTACTATACATACTGTAACTTTAACCCATTTTATAAGAGATTCTCCAAAATTTAAATTTATTCCAGGCATTTATATATAAATTCCAGTCGTACTTTATCAAAAGCCTTTTCAAAGTCAGCTATGAATACCAGGCCTGGTTTCCCAGATTTTTCATAGTGTTCTATTGTTTCCAATACTTGTCTTATATTATCTCCAATGTATCATCCATGTAAACAACCTGTCTGATTAGGATAAATAATACCCGACAATACCTTTTTAATTCTATACGCTATACATTTTGCTAGAACTTTTGCATCACAACACTGAAGTTTAAGGGGCCTCCAATTTTTTTAATGGACCGGATCTTTATATTTACCACTTGGATGCTGTTTCAGTAATAATGAAATCAGACCTTCTTGTTGAGTATCTGATAATCTACCATTTTTGTAGGTGTGGTTAAAACATGCTAATAAGGGTCCTCTGAGTATATCAAATGAGGTTTGGTATACCTCGACTGGTATGCCATCCAACCCTGGAGTTTTCCCAGACTTAAAGGCTTTAATTGCATCAAGAAGTTCCTCCTCTGTAATTTGGCCTTCAGAAGAGTCTTTCTGTACAACTGTTTATTTTACATCATTAATAGAAAAAAATATATACAATTATCTTCGGTTAGTGGAGATGGAGGAGACTGAAACGAAAACATATGCTTAAAGTTATAGGCTATTTATTAAATCCGTTTGCCAGCTCCAGGTAGGCTACACAAGTGGCACAAATTGACTTGCAATGACTCCAGTGATATCTTAATTTCAACATATTTATTGTATCAAATGGTAGGCTACAGTATCCTACAATGGCATACAAATTAATAGCATACTTGATGGCCGGTGACTCAGCTGCCTGCTGTGGCTCTAAAACACACACACAAAAACACGGCCCTCCCCCTTCCTACTGCTCACTCAGTAACAACCTGCCTGCTCACTGCCTGGTAGTCAGCAGCAGGTCACAGTGAAAAATATGTTTTGTTTGAAGAAATGCCATGTTTACCCCCCGCGACATCGTTTTCAAAGTAGCCCAAATGTTAGCAAAACTGCGGACATGGCAACCCTGCACTGAAGCATCTGCTCGTTGCATGGTAACAATAGTCTCTCTGCCTGGTTGGGTTTCTGGTGAGCAAACCAACTATTTTGTGCACTACTGCCACCTACAGTGGGATCCAGTGCAGGACAGCAGAATATAAAACACCCACTGGTACATAACATGTCATGTAATGTCACTACAATAATTGTTCCCTTGCTGTAATTAATGAAGAACAAAAAAACAGTCTGACACAAATAATTGCAATTTCAAAAGCTTTATTGAAAATGCATATTTCAAAATGTTTTTGTAGTTTTTTTATTTTAAAGAATAGTGCATGTCTCAAAATATTAGAACGAGACCAATATGTGTATTTTTCTAAACATAGTTCCTGTGTCTGAAATTAAGTTTCTGTGTGTATTGGAGGAGTAAGCAATACTCAAAATATCTGTGTGTGTGTGTGTTGTAGTAGTAGATGGCCATTATTTATTCAAACATCTAAGTTTGGGCAGCAGCCACTGGAGAAACCTGTCAATCAAACAGGAGAATAAATAGTAGTTTTCACTTACACATCAGATAGCTGCTCTTTCTCTGCTACCTCATTCTATTTCTATAATTCTCTACCTCATTCTATTTCTATAAATCTCAAAAATGCCCTTGTTATGTTCTACTTCTCCTTCTTCTATTTCCTCACCTCTTCCTCAGACTCTTCTTTTCCTCTTTCTTGTCCTCCTTACTTTCTCCAACATTTTCCACCTGCTTCATGTTACTAGCCTGCTCTTGCTTCACTCTCTTTTTTGCCTTGCCCTTTTTCCTTTTGACCTTCCCTTCCTGAATAATGTGGACAAGGAGATAAAGTAATATAAGCTTATGGCTATTTTCTACTCTTGAGCTACAATATCTAGAGTTATGATATACTGTAGGACATATGGCCAATATCCCCTTCCTGTTTCCTCTCACCTGTGGGTACACTCCTGCCATTTTCTGCGCCGTTTCCTGGAGCAGCTTCCTGCTGTTCTCACTCAGGTTGGTGATGGGGGCCAGGCGAGGGCTTCCTTTATTGGTGATGGGGGCCAGGCAAGGGCTTTCTGTATTTCCTCTCACCTGTGGGTACACTCCTGCCATTTTCTGCGCCGTTTCCTGGAGCAGCTTCCTGCTGTTCTCACTCAGGTTGGTGATGGGGGCCAGGCGAGGGCTTCCTGTATTGGTGATGGGGGCCAGGCAAGGGCTTTCTGTATTTCCTCTCACCTGTGGGGCCACTCCTGACATTTTCTGGAGCAGCTTCCTACCGTTCTCGCTCAGGTTGGTGATTGGGGCCAGGCGAGGGCTGTGGTGGTATGGTAAGTACTCCACAGCAGGCGGAGCAACAATGACAGGGATGTTGGGTTTGGCCACAATAATCTGTACAGACATAGGGTCAAACAATTGAGATGTGACACACACTAGTGATGCGCGGGTTGACTCATAACCAGAAGTCCCGCGGTTATATCCACAGGGCGGCGGATTTAGGGTCATGAAATATTGTTGAATAAACAGAAAACAATACATTAAAAAATCCATAAATGTATAATTATTGTGCAAGTTATATCTATAGGCTATTTGGCATTAGTGCGTAAGCCTAAACTTTAGGGCATAACTTGACGCGCGCCAGATAGACTACACACCAATCACCAAACGCTTTAATTCAATAAGAGAAAAGCTACGAAATGGAAAGTTGAAAATAAAGAAGGGACGGCCAGAAAAGTAATGTTTGGAAAATATTTGGTGAAGTGTTAAAAGAGGATGATGGCAGTGCCTATGTTATGTGTGATGATTGTGAGGCACTATAGAAATTCGACAGTCACAAGAGGGGGATTCAAATAGGCCTATGGCACGTCAAGGGAACAAACAGCCTACTGTTCAGATGGGTTAAATGGAAACTGAAATCTGGACACTGACTGTAGATCTTTAACCTCTCACAGTCTTAATATTAACTCCTGCAGAATTAAGCATTTCTTGCAGTAAAATGATAGGCTACACCAAATGTAGGCTTTATTTTGACTCGGGAACAGCAGTGGAGAAATATGATTTCTTTCAGCATCTTGAGGGAATGCGAATGCGCAGCTAGGGACTGCTTTATCAGCATCATAAAAGCTGATAATATTTCAACCACATAAAATGTGCATCCAAGCCAAACTGAAATCTTATCAGAAACATGTCTGGTCGTTTTCAACCCGTCAAACTGATGTCATTTGGAAATTTTGCACAGAAAATGTTTCCCTTTTTTTCTTGAGTTATTGCATTTTCTTCTTGATCCCTAAACGTTTTTGGTTTATTTAGTCTTCTCTCTAATTATAGACAAGTTGACTAACAAATAGCCTACCAAAATGTTGGAAATTATAAGCAGAAACATATCCAAATTAGGCACAAAAAAATCCTGCACCCCCTGCTAAGAAATCGTTCTGACGGTGTTCTATATTTGCGGGTTAGGGTCAGGTGCGGGCCTCAGATTTTCACTTTATCACATATAGTCGGGCGGTTGCGGATGGGTTATTAGCAATTGCGGGTGGGTTCGGTTGAACAAACAGCTGACCCGCGCACCACTAACACACACACACACACACACGTAAGAGCCTACCAGTCGAGGGTCCTTCAGTGAAGCCCCTTTTCTCAGTGGTTCCTTTGAAGGCCCTGGACTGTCCTCAGCAGAGGCATCATTGCCATTATCATGCTGTGTGTCATAGAGCTAGTTGGTCATAGTCCATTCTTCACATTCAGTCAAAGAGTTACTCAAATACATGCTGCAGAACATACCAGAAAGTCTGACTCATCGAAGGATTGGAGAGAAAGATCGTCTTCCTCTACCATATCCCTCACTTTAAGCCTTGTCAGTTTTACATCCTCCTCATCCTTCACTTTCAGCGGTGGTGTCCTCCTTTCATGATCCTCATCATCAGACTGTGTATCAGAGTAAACTAGTCAGAGACTATTCTCTTTACAGTGATGTCACTCAACAAAGACATGGTGTACAACTGTCTTACCTAAGATTCACAGTCAGTGAAGGAGTAGATAGAGATGTCAGAGTTGGAGGATGAGATCACCCCATCATAATTTCTATCCATCAGCCGAGTCACCCTTCCAGACTGAGGAGACAGACAAAGGCATGTACTTAGGGCAGCCATAGAATACACTGGCATTGACTGTCAAGAAAATGTTGAATATTTAGGCAATCCAACATAGTTGTACAAGTAGTGAGTAATTTATGGGTAATTGAAAATGCAAGTGTATTGAAATGCAATAAATGCAACTCCCATAACATTAGGGATAGGGCTAAAGACTTTCCATACTGTAGGATTCTTTAGCATTTCTAATGAATGATTGTCAATTCAACCAAGCCAACCAAAATGGCCATATGAATCAACAGATTGATCTATCTGTTCTGTCTCTATGGGAACAGCAGAGATGTCTGACCTGGCTAAGAGGCTCTGGATTGATGTCCCATCCATCCCCAGATGTCTGTTCCTGCCCACAGCTCACAATGATTGGCTGTGAACAGTAAAGAAAAAATGTAACACTCTTTTGCTCATTTTGGCCTTGGAAATAACTTGGAAATAAATGATGTAGCTATCAATAAATAATTTAAGTAGCTACTGTTATGTGGTTGATTTGAATGTGACATACAGGCCTTTTGTGGATCTGAGGGGTCTGCACTGATGTAGACTGTCAAGACAATATTCCATTTCAAATGTGGTTAGATAAGGAGGGATATCTGCACTTGCTTTTACTGTGATAACTGCAGTTTGTACATGCAGCATAACTAATGTTTATGTGTTATTGTTTTCAGGTCAGATTTGACTTACAGGCCTTGGCCTTCTGCGCACTTTGCCGGTTGGCCACATCACAGAATCAGGGGTGTTCACCCTCACTGGATTCAACTGTCAACACAACACTCCATTTAAAAGGTGATAACAAAAACAGAAGATTTTTTAAATATATATATATTTGATATTTAACACATAAGGGCGGCGCCTTAAAGCTCTTTTGATTCACTCATCATTACGATTCATCTTGCTTTCTGAGGGATACATTTCCATCAATTGATTGGCACAAAACATATCCTGGCACACACACGCATAAAGGGCATGTCCCAAATGGCACCCCAGTGCCCATATATTGCACTTATTTTGACCTGAGTCCAATGGGCACAGGTCAAAAGTAGTACACTACAGGGTGCCATTTGGGACCAAAGAATGTAAGAGCCTACCAGACGTTCTAAACTCCAAATCACCTTGTGCAGTGCGCACGGGTCTATCCAACCGTTTCCAATCGTAGTATTTATTCTCTGCACAGTGTCAGCTAGGGCAGACTATGCACCTGAAACAACCTGACTGAAGAAAGCGATTGTACTGATTGTATCAAAGCTGAACACAGTTTATGTAGTGAATTTATGCTTGGTTACGTCACAATAGGTCACAGTTTTATGGCCGCGCATAATACGTCACAGGAAAGGCTTGTATGGGACTGGACTGGTGGTATCTCCCCCTGGTCGTAATTCATAACTGTCAAATAAAATCTATCTAGCTATCTAACTCAAATGGCTGTTGAGGACTCTTTGATCATCACATTTGAGACACATGTCAGCAGGTGGCAGTGTCTTCAAATGCAGCACTTGATGATCTGAGCAACAGTTGAGCAACTTTGTGGTTGTGACAAATCCAAATGCGGAAGTCCAGTACATTTGTTTTTGCTTAGCAAGCTTGCCCGCCTATTTCTACAATTCATCTTCTTAAACTCGGATTTTAAACTTAACCACACTGCTAACCTTATGCCCAACCTTAAATTAAGATCAAAAAGCCTATTTTTGTTTTTATTAATTTTTAAGATATAGCCTATTTGTAATTTGTGGCTTTGTTATCTAGTGGGAACCTCTAGCTAGCTAGCTAGCTACCTATAATCTGGCTAAAGTTTTACGCAATATTGGAGGAAAAGATTGATTATTGTACTTGATTATCCAAGTTTGACAAATATGCATTGGTCATCAAAATGATATCCGAATAGTTTTAAAACATATGGTTCAGAGGTTCAAGAGTTTTACTCCTGAGTTCAGGCTCACGAGTGGGATTGTTGCTGTCATTAGAGTATCATTTGTTTTGTTTACTGTCACTACATATTTCGGTTTATCAGAGGATGTCTTCAGTCTTGGAACGACAGTTTTTGGCAATGGGCATGGTAAGTTAGCTAGGAGGGTCTGAGTGAATCAACAGTCATATATGCTCAGTAGCTACTTTGAATGAGAGTGTTGTAACGTTAGCTAGCTTGCTAAAACGTATAGCTAATGTAACAGATGGTGCCAGTAGGCTACAGCAGCAGGCTACAGCACAACACACCAGTGCAGCTTATGTCTGTCAACCCTATCATTTATGTTTTAATCCTTTCCTCTTCCTTTGCAGTGCACAAGCTCATCACATACTCCTTCCACCACAAGACAGTGACCCAGCTACTCCTCAGTATTGGGGTTCTGGTGCCCCTCTGTGGAGGCATTGAGAAGAGTGTGGGGACTGTTCGGTTCCTCCTCATGTTTCTGCTGCTCTCTATCAGCACAGGGGTGTTGTACACCATACTGGGTCTGCTACTGTTTGGTGCATCTGCCCAGAAACAGGTGGAGGGGTTCATTCCAGTGTCCCTCTCCCTTATGGGTATGGCCACAGTGCACTCCCGTATGGTTAAGGGCTTTCTTTTCGGGGTCACTGTACCCATGTTAGCCCTGCCCTGGCTGTTTCTGTTCATCATAACACTTTTGGTCCCACACACTGTCTTCCTTTGCAATGCCATCGCCATCATCGCAGGGGGGATCTGTATCCTTACTCATTTACATTTACATTTTAGTCATTTAGCAGACGCTCTTATCCAGAGCGACTTACAGTTAGTGAGTTATTTTTTAATTTTTCATACTGGCCCCCCGTGGGAATCGAACCCACAACCCTGGCGTTGCAAACGCCATGCTCTACCAACTGAGCTACATCCCTGCCGGCCATTCCCTCCCCTACCCTGGACGACGCTGGGCCAATTGTGCGCCGCCCCATGGGTCTCCCGGTCGCGGCCGGCTATAACCTCATTGTGGTTCAAAATAACTGATACACTCCTCTGCAGTATGTCACAGCTTTATAAGTGTGCTTAGTAGTGTAGTTAAGTGGTAATAGGTTATAGGTGTTGTATATGAATCCTGCTGCTGAACATTATGGCATGTTTGTTTAGAAAAAATCTTGCATCACTGCGTCACACATTCTCCTTAACTTGCACTGGTGAAACAGACGGTAAGGGCTGGCTCTCACTTCTGGACATGTCCGATGCCAGGGCATCAGTGCTGGACAAGAAGATGCCTTTCAGGCTGCTGAGGAACATTGGTGTCCTGTATGTCCCTGCATCAACAGAGGAGAGAAGGAAGACGGTCCACCCACCGTAAGTACTGAGAAAGCACCAGACATATCATTTATCAGACAAGACAAGAGGTCATTAAATAACAATTGCTGTGTGCAAGCCAGAGCACATAATGTACTACAGTATAATGAGGTGCAGTTATAATTGATGATCCGCAGCTGTAATTGAATACTGTACAATAGGCACCTAGTGGTCCCCCATGATTAGATAGAGAATTACTGGTATAGATAGGCTCTCTGAAATCTGTCCACGTTCTCATTGATTGCAGAATCATTCCAACCCCAGGCTCCTACCCAGTCCAAGCCTACGCTCCAGTGTCCTTTACCTCCAACCTACAGGCTACCGAGACCACACCAAAGACATTTGAAGGCTGGGCCAACTCCTACTATACACAGGGGAGCCCTGTTCAGCTCTCAGGTTATAATGGACACAACCATGGATATGGCCTCAAGCATAGCTTTGGGCCAAGTCACGGACATAGTCACGAACATGGACACAGCTGCAGCCACAGCCAAGGTCATGGACATAGTCACGAACACAGCTTCGGCCATGGACTCAGTCATGGGCATGCATCTGCCTCTCAAACCAGCAGTCACTGGGCTCCAGTGGCTCAACATCCACATTCTCAACATTCCCACCTCAGTCCACTGTCTGTGTCTGTCTGTGCCCCCCAGAGTTTCACAGCAAAAATGCTGGAGTCACTGCCAGAATCTGTGATGGTTCACCCAGGAGCACCTGTGTCTTCACTGACAGATTGATGACTTCAATCCGTAACGGCAAAACTCGCTATAGCTCGATTGAAATTTAAAGGCAATGTTCGCGAAGACCGGAAATTACATTTACATTTCAAGCGTGCTATTTTCAGCAATCACAATCCTTGTAAAAACGTCAAATCTTGGTATAACTAATAACATAAAAAAAATAAAAAATGTCAGTGTGGTTATAAGCCGCTATAGCTCTGAACTACGGCAATACGGATTTAATCGAGCCCATAGTTGTCATTCAATGTGTTTTCTGTCTCATGTTATACATTGAGATGTAATATGCTTGGACAAGTGGTTTGAGGCAGTACTTGAAGGTCCACTTTTTCTTCACTGATGTTTTTGGTTTGAATATACAAGCAGGCTCTGAATGTTCAAGGTCAAATCAATGCAAGAAGGGTTTGATTGTCAGTTGATTGTAAGACCACTCCTTTTGGCTTGTGTGTTTTGTACTTTGTGTTTTTTTACACAGACGGTAGACAAATCTCTTGGTACTCTTGATTTATATAACCTAGATTAAAACAACGTTTTTCAAAACCCTTAGTAAACCAGAACAGTTTTTAGTTCAAACTAAACATTTTTATCACACTAATGTATTATCAGTTTTTCCCCCTTAACTACACTTAACAAAAATATAAATGCAACATGTAAAGTGTTGGTCCCATCACAATATATTTTACATTAGTTATCTTGTTGTTTTTAATCCCACCCTTCAGCTCCACTCAACCCCTCCCATCTATCTCTTAACACCATCCATTTTTTATTTACATTTGCCATATATTTTTCAACTGTGCTGTGATGTTTCACAAAAGTTCTGAACCTTTCTATTCTCATAGTTTCTACAGATTGTAAATTAAAGATAAACATTTTTGTTAAAAGTATTATTATATTATTGATCGATTGACTATGACTTTTCAAATCACCCAGTAGTGCTATCTGCAGAGTTAGCTCCAGGTAAATGTTGCACTTCTTCTTCCTGGACCTTTGACCAAAAACAAGCTACACATGGACAGTACCAAAACAAATGATCTAATGAATCGGTCTCTTCGCAGAAAAATCTGCAGAGCTGGGATGGTTGTATCCCCCATATATATAACATTATATTGGTTGCAAGAATTTTGTATAATAATTTTAATTGAAAAATTTTAGGTTTTGAATCCGGCGTTGTTTTGCGTATCAGTTCATAAACCATGTGCCATGGTATCGGTACATCGAAAATCTCTTTCCAACTATTTTGCAATCTATATGGCACAGCTGTCAAATTTTTTGTCCTTAAATAAAACTGATATACTTTTTTATTTATCACAATTTTCATTAACCAATTTTGGTCTTTAATGAAGACAAGTTCCTTATTTTTTCCCCCTTCCACTTGCCTCTTCCATTTTTGCGTTAATGCTGCAATTAGTTGGTTGTAATTTTGGGTAGAGCAGACATTTCCATATATTTTTGTTAGCTGCATGTGTGACATAACTCCACTAGTCCTATTTATGATATCATTTACAAAGATTATACCTTTTTTAAACATTTTTTTGAAAAAATAATAATATAAAAATTATATTTGAGTTTAACCACATTATTTGTTGTATTATTTGTTCTGTCTTTTCTGGTGGATTAAACTGAAATCGCAACCAACTTTCTATGGCTTATTTTTAAAATAGTGATATTTTGGAGATGATTTCATTTTCAGTGAGAGGTTGTAATCTGAATAAAGGGGAAAAGGCCATTCTTGAACATGGGGTGAGATATTCTTATTAATCTGCTAGAAAACCAGTTTGGATTTAAGTATAACTTTTGCATGACTGAAGCCTTTAGTGAGAGGTCTAATGCTTTAATATTTAATCATTTCTGCCCTCTGAATTCATGTTCATTATATAAATAGGCCCGTTTAATTTTGTCTGGCTTGCCGTTCCAAATAAAATTGAATCTTTTTTTTGCTCATTTAATTTTTAAAAACAGGTCCCTAGATGTAGGCAAGACCATAAGCAAATAGGTAAACTGGGATATGACTAAAGAGTTAATCAGGGTGATTTTACCACAAATAGACAGGTATTTTCCTTTCCATGGTAGAACATTTTTATATATTTTTGCTAACTTTCTATTAAAATGTATTGTAGTGAGATAATTTCTTTATTTCGGGATATGTATACCGAGTATGTCCACATCACCGTCAGACCATTTTATTGGTAAACTACACGGTAATGTAAAAGGTTAGAAAAAGTACCTAGATCCTCTATGAGGCTGTGGAGGGATCCAAATTGTGGATTTAAAAGAAAGCATGAATCATCAGCGTACAATGACATCTTTGTTTTTAAGCCCTTGATTTCTAACCCCTTGATATTATTGTTGGATCTGATTTTAATAGCTAACATTTCGATGGCCATAATAAATAGATATGCAGATAGTGGACAACCTTGTTTTACTCCTCTTGACAGTTTAAAACTTTCTGAGAAGTAGTCATTATTTACTATTTTACACCTAGGGTTACTATACATACTGTAACTTTAACCCATTTTATAAGAGATTCTCCAAAATTGAAATTTATTCCAGGCATTTATATATAAATTCCAGTCGTACTTTATCAAAAGCCTTTTCAAAGTCAGCTATGAATACCAGGCCTGGTTTCCCAGATTTTTCATAGTGTTCTATTGTTTCCAATACTTGTCTTATATTATCTCCAATGTATCATCCATGTAAACAACCTGTCTGATTAGGATAAATAATACCCGACAATACCTTTTTAATTCTATACGCTATACATTTTGCTAGAACTTTTGCATCACAACACTGAAGTTTAAGGGGCCTCCAATTTTTTTAATGGACCGGATCTTTATATTTACCACTTGGATGCTGTTTCAGTAATAATGAAATCAGACCTTCTTGTTGAGTATCTGATAATCTACCATTTTTGTAGGTGTGGTTAAAACATGCTAATAAGGGTCCTCTGAGTATATCAAATGAGGTTTGGTATACCTCGACTGGTATGCCATCCAACCCTGGAGTTTTCCCAGACTTAAAGGCTTTAATTGCATCAAGAAGTTCCTCCTCTGTAATTTGGCCTTCAGAAGAGTCTTTCTGTACAACTGTTTATTTTACATCATTAATAGAAAAAAATATATACAATTATCTTCGGTTAGTGGAGATGGAGGAGACTGAAACGAAAACATATGCTTAAAGTTATAGGCTATTTATTAAATCCGTTTGCCAGCTCCAGGTAGGCTACACAAGTGGCACAAATTGACTTGCAATGACTCCAGTGATATCTTAATTTCAACATATTTATTGTATCAAATGGTAGGCTACAGTATCCTACAATGGCATACAAATTAATAGCATACTTGATGGCCGGTGACTCAGCTGCCTGCTGTGGCTCTAAAACACACACACAAAAACACGGCCCTCCCCCTTCCTACTGCTCATTCAGTAACAACCTGCCTGCTCACTGCCTGGTAGTCAGCAGCAGGTCACAGTGAAAAATATGTTTTGTTTGAAGAAATGCCATGTTTACCCCCCGCGACATCGTTTTCAAAGTAGCCCAAATGTTAGCAAAACTGCGGACATGGCAACCCTGCACTGAAGCATCTGCTCGTTGCATGGTAACAATAGTCTCTCTGCCTGGTTGGGTTTCTGGTGAGCAAACCAACTATTTTGTGCACTACTGCCACCTACAGTGGGATCCAGTGCAGGACAGCAGAATATAAAACACCCACTGGTACATAACATGTCATGTAATGTCACTACAATAATTGTTCCCTTGCTGTAATTAATGAAGAACAAAAAAACAGTCTGACACAAATAATTGCAATTTCAAAAGCTTTATTGAAAATGCATATTTCAAACATTTTTTGTAGTTTTTTTATTTTAAAGAATAGTGCATGTCTCCAAATATTAGAACGAGACCAATATGTGTATTTTTCTAAACATAGTTCCTGTGTCTGAAATTAAGTTTCTGTGTGTATTGGAGGAGTAAGCAATACTCAAAATATCTGTGTGTGTGTGTGTTGTAGTAGTAGATGGCCATTATTTATTCAAACATCTAAGTTTGGGCAGCAGCCACTGGAGAAACCTGTCAATCAAACAGGAGAATAAATAGTAGTTTTCACTTACACATCAGATAGCTGCTCTTTCTCTGCTACCTCATTCTATTTCTATAATTCTCTACCTCATTCTATTTCTATAAATCTCAAAAATGCCCTTGTTATGTTCTACTTCTCCTTCTTCTATTTCCTCACCTCTTCCTCAGACTCTTCTTTTCCTCTTTCTTGTCCTCCTTACTTTCTCCAACATTTTCCACCTGCTTCATGTTACTAGCCTGCTCTTGCTTCACTCTCTTTTTTGCCTTGCCCTTTTTCCTTTTGACCTTCCCTTCCTGAATAATGTGGACAAGGAGATAAAGTAATATAAGCTTATGGCTATTTTCTACTCTTGAGCTACAATATCTAGAGTTATGATATACTGTAGGACATATGGCCAATATCCCCTTCCTGTTTCCTCTCACCTGTGGGTACACTCCTGCCATTTTCTGCGCCGTTTCCTGGAGCAGCTTCCTGCTGTTCTCACTCAGGTTGGTGATGGGGGCCAGGCGAGGGCTTCCTTTATTGGTGATGGGGGCCAGGCAAGGGCTTTCTGTATTTCCTCTCACCTGTGGGTACACTCCTGCCATTTTCTGCGCCGTTTCCTGGAGCAGCTTCCTGCTGTTCTCACTCAGGTTGGTGATGGGGGCCAGGCGAGGGCTTCCTGTATTGGTGATGGGGGCCAGGCAAGGGCTTTCTGTATTTCCTCTCACCTGTGGGGCCACTCCTGACATTTTCTGGAGCAGCTTCCTACCGTTCTCGCTCAGGTTGGTGATTGGGGCCAGGCGAGGGCTGTGGTGGTATGGTAAGTACTCCACAGCAGGCGGAGCAACAATGACAGGGATGTTGGGTTTGGCCACAATAATCTGTACAGACATAGGGTCAAACAATTGAGATGTGACACACACTAGTGTTGCGCGGGTTGACTCATAACCAGAAGTCCCGCGGTTATATCCACAGGGCGGCGGATTTAGGGTCATGAAATATTGTTGAATAAACAGAAAACAATACATTAAAAAATCCATAAATGTATAATTATTGTGCAAGTTATATCTATAGGCTATTTGGCATTAGTGCGTAAGCCTAAACTTTAGGGCATAACTTGACGCGCACCAGATAGACTACACACCAATCACCAAACGCTTTAATTCAATAAGAGAAAAGCTACGAAATGGAAAGTTGAAAATAAAGAAGGGACGGCCAGAAAAGTAATGTTTGGAAAATATTTGGTGAAGTGTTAAAAGAGGATGATGGCAGTGCCTATGTTATGTGTGATGATTGTGAGGCACTATAGAAATTCGACAGTCACAAGAGGGGGATTCAAATAGGCCTATGGCACGTCAAGGGAACAAACAGCCTACTGTTCAGATGGGTTAAATGGAAACTGAAATCTGGACACTGACTGTAGATCTTTAACCTCTCACAGTCTTAATATTAACTCCTGCAGAATTAAGCATTTCTTGCAGTAAAATGATAGGCTACACCAAATGTAGGCTTTATTTTGACTCGGGAACAGCAGTGGAGAAATATGATTTCTTTCAGCATCTTGAGGGAATGCGAATGCGCAGCTAGGGACTGCTTTATCAGCATCATAAAAGCTGATAATATTTCAACCACATAAAATGTGCATCCAAGCCAAACTGAAATCTTATCAGAAACATGTCTGGTCGTTTTCAACCCGTCAAACTGATGTCATTTGGAAATTTTGCACAGAAAATGTTTCCCTTTTTTTCTTGAGTTATTGCATTTTCTTCTTGATCCCTAAACGTTTTTGGTTTATTTAGTCTTCTCTCTAATTATAGACAAGTTGACTAACAAATAGCCTACCAAAATGTTGGAAATTATAAGCAGAAACATATCCAAATTAGGCACAAAAAAATCCTGCACCCCCTGCTAAGAAATCGTTCTGACGGTGTTCTATATTTGCGGGTTAGGGTCAGGTGCGGGCCTCAGATTTTCACTTTATCACATATAGTCGGGCGGTTGCGGATGGGTTATTAGCAATTGCGGGTGGGTTCGGTTGAACAAACAGCTGACCCGCGCACCACTAACACACACACACACACACACGTAAGAGCCTACCAGTCGAGGGTCCTTCAGTGAAGCCCCTTTTCTCAGTGGTTCCTTTGAAGGCCCTGGACTGTCCTCAGCAGAGGCATCATTGCCATTATCACGCTGTGTGTCATAGAGCTAGTTGGTCATAGTCCATTCTTCACATTCAGTCAAAGAGTTACTCAAATACATGCTGCAGAACATACCAGAAAGTCTGACTCATCGAAGGATTGGAGAGAAAGATCGTCGTCCTCTACCATATCCCTCACTTTAAGCCTTGTCAGCTTTCCATCCTCCTCATCCTTCACTTTCAGCGGTGGTGTCCTCCTTTCATGATCCTCATCATCAGACTGTGTATCAGAGTAAACTAGTCAGAGACTATTCTCTTTACAGTGATGTCACTCAACAAAGACATGGTGTACAACTGTCTTACCTCAGATTCACAGTCAGTGAAGGAGTAGATAGAGATGTCAGAGTTGGAGAATGAGATCACCCCATCATAATTTCTATCCATCAGCCGAGTCACCCTTCCAGACTGAGGAGACAGACAAAGGCATGTACTTAGGGCAGCCATAGAATACACTGGCATTGACTGTCAAGAAAATTTTGAATATTTAGGCAATCCAACATAGTTGTACAAGTAGTGAGTAATTTATGGGTAATTGAAAATGCAAGTGTATTGAAATGCAATAAATGCAACTCCCATAACATTAGGGATAGGGCTAAAGACTTTCCATACTGTAGGATTCTTTAGCATTTCTAATGAATGATTGTCAATTCAACCAAGCCAACCAAAATGGCCATATGAATCAACAGATTGATCTATCTGTTCTGTCTCTATGGGAACAGCAGAGATGTCTGACCTGGCTAAGAGGCTCTGGATTGATGTCCCATCCATCCCCAGATGTCTGTTCCTGCCCACAGCTCACAATGATTGGCTGTGAACAGTAAAGAAAAAATTTAACACTCTTTTGCTCATTTTGGCCTTGGAAATAACTTGGAAATAAATGATGTAGCTATCAATAAATAATTTAAGTAGCTACTGTTATGTGGTTGATTTGAATGTGACATACAGGCCTTTTGTGGATCTGAGGGGTCTGCACTGATGTAGACTGTCAAGACAATATTCCATTTCAAATGTGGTTAGATAAGGAGGGATATCTGCACTTGCTTTTACTGTGATAACTGCAGTTTGTACATGCAGCATAACTAATGTTTATGTGTTATTGTTTTCAGGTCAGATTTGACTTACAGGCCTTGGCCTTCTGCGCACTTTGCCGGTTGGCCACATCACAGAATCAGGGGTGTTCACCCTCACTGGATTCAACTGTCAACACAACACTCCATTTAAAAGGTGATAACAAAAACAGAAGATTTTTTAAATATATATATATATTTGATATTTACCACATAAGGGCGGCGCCTTAAAGCTCTTTTGATTCTCTCATCATTATGATTCATCTTGCTTTCTGAGGGATACATTTCCATCAATTGATTGGCACAAAACATATCCTGGCACACACACGCATAAAGGGCATGTCCCAAATGGCACCCCAGTGCCCATATATTGCACTTATTTTGACCTGAGCCCAATGGGCACAGGTCAAAAGTAGTACACTACAGGGTGCCATTTGGGACCAAAGAATGTAAGAGCCTACCAGACGTTCTAAACTCCAAGGACGGGTCTATCCAACCGTTTCCAATCGTAGTATTTATTCTCTGCACAGTGTCAGCTAGGGCAGACTATGCACCTGAAACAACCTTACTGAAGAAAGCGATTGTACTGATGATATCAAAGCTGAACACAGTTTATGTAGTGAATTTATGCTTGGTTACGTCACAATAGGTCACAGTTTTATGGGCGCGCATAATACGTCACAGGAAAGGCTTGTATGGGACTGGACTGGTGGTATCTCCCCCTGGTCGTAATTTATAACTGTCAAATAAAATCTATCTAGCTATCTAACTGAAATGGCTGTAGAGGACTCTTTGATCATCACATTTGAGGCACATGTCAGCAGGTGGCAGTGTCTTCAAATGCAGCACTTGATGATCTGAGCAACAGTTGAGCAACTTTGTGGTTGTGACGAATCCAAATGCGGAAGTCCAGTACATTTGTTTTTGCTTAGCAAGCTTGCCCGCCTATTTCTACAATTCATCTTCTTAAACTCTGATTTTAAACTTAACCACACTGCTAACCTTATGCCCAACCTTAAATTAAGACCAAAAAGCCTATTTTTGTTTTCATTAATTTTTACGATATAGCCTATTTGTACTTTGTGGCTGTGTTATCTAGTGGGAACCTCTAGCTAGCTAGCTACCTACAATCTGGCTAAAGTGTTGCGCAATATTGGAGGAAAAGTTGATTGATTATTGTGCTTGATTATCCAAGTACTAGTTTGACAAATATGCATTGGTCATCAAAATGATATCCCGAATAATTTTAAAACATATGGTTCAGAGGTTCAAGAGTTTTACTCCTGAGTTCAGGCTCACGAGTGGGTTTGTTGCTGTCATTATAGTATCATTTGTTTTGTTTACTGTCACTACATATTTCGGTTTATCAGAGGATGTCTTCAGTCTTGGAACGACAGTTTTTGGCAATGGGCATGGTAAGTTAGCTAGGAGGGTCTAAGTGAATCAACAGTTATATATGCTCAGTAGCTACTTTGTATGAGAGTGTTGTAACGTTAGCTAGCTTGCTAGAATGGTGGTCCTCTGTAGCTCAGCTGGTAGAGCACGGCTCTTGTAACGCCAAGATAGTGGGTTCGATCCCCGGGACCACCCATACACAAAAATGTATGCACGCATGACTGTAAGTCGCTTTGGATAAAAGCGTCTGCTAAATGGCATATTATTATAATAATAATAATAATAATAATAATAATATGCCATTTAGCAGACGCTTTTATCCAAAGCGACTTACAGTCATGCGTGCATACATTTTTTTGTGTATGGGTGGTCCCGGGGATCGAACCAACTACCTTGGCGTTTCAAGCGCAGTGCTCTACCAGCTGAGCTACAGAGGACCACATTATTATTATTATTAAAACTTATAGCTAATGTAACAGATGGTGCCAGTAGGCTACAGCAGTAGGCTACAGCACAACACACCAGTGTAGCTTATGTCTGTCAACCCTATCATTTATGTTTTAATCCTTTCCTCTTCCTTTGCAGTGCACAAGCTCATCACATACTCCTTCCACCACAAGACAGTGACCCAGCTACTCCTCAGTATTGGGGTTCTGGTGCCCCTCTGTGGAGGCATTGAGAAGAGTGTGGGCACTGTTCGGTTCCTCCTCATGTTTCTGCTGCTCTCTATCAGCACAGGGGTGTTGTACACCATACTGGGTCTGCTACTGTTTGGTGCATCTGCCCAGAACCAGGTGGAGGGGTTCATTCCAGTGTCCCTCTCCCTTATGGGTATGGCCACAGTGCACTCCCGTATGGTTAAGGGCTTTCTTTTCGGGGTCACTGTACCCATGTTAGCCCTGCCCTGGCTGTTTCTGTTCATCATAACACTTTTGGTCCCACACACTGTCTTCCTTTGCAATGCCATCGCCATCATCGCAGGGGGGATCTGTATCCTTACTCCAACCTCATTGTGGTTCAAAATAACTGATACACTCCTCTGCAGTATGTCACAGCTTTATAAGTGTGCTTAGTAGTGTAGTTAAGTGGTAATAGGTTATAGGTGTTGTATATGAATCCTGCTGCTGAACATTATGGCATGTTTGTTTAGAAAAAATATTGCATCACTGCGTCACACATTCTCCTTAACTTGCACTGGTGAAACAGACGGAAAGGGCTGGCTCTCACTTCTGGACATGTCCGATGCCAGGGCATCAGTGCTGGACAAGAAGATGCCTTTCAGGCTGCTGAGGAACATTGGTGTCCTGTATGTCCCTGCATCAACAGAGGAGAGAAGGAAGACGGTCCACCCACCGTGAGTACTAAGAAAGCACCAGACATATCATTTATCAGACAAGACAAGAGGTCATTAAATAACAATTGCTGTGTGCAAGCCAGAGCACATAATGTACTACAGTATAATGAGGTGCAGTTATAATTGATGATCCTCAGCTGTAATTGAATACTGTACAATAGGCACCTAGTGGTCCCCCATGATTAGATAGAGAATTACTGGTATAGATAGGCTCTCTGAATTCTGTCCACGTTCTCATTGATTGCAGAATCATTCCAACCCCAGGCTCCTACCCAGTCCAAGCCTACGCTCCAGTGTCCTTTACCTCCAACCTACAGGCTACCGAGACCACACCAAAGACATTTGAAGGCTGGGCCCACTCCTACTATACACAGGGGAGCCCTGTTCAGCTCTCAGGTTATTACGGACACAACCATGGATATGGCCTCAAGCATAGCTTTGGGCCAAGTCACGGACATAGTCACGAACATGGACACAGCTGCAGCCACAGCCAAGGTTATGGACATAGTCACGAACACAGCTTCGGCCATGGACTCAGTCATGGGCATGCATCTGCCTCTCAAACCAGCAGTCACTGGGCTCCAGTGGCTCAACATCCACATTCTCAACATTCCCACCTCAGTCCACTGTCTGTGTCTGTCAGTGCCCCCCAGAGTTTCACAGCAAAGATGCCGGAGTCACTGCCAGAATCTGTGATGGTTCACCCAGGAGCACCTGTGTCTTCACTGACAGATTGATGACTTCAATCCGTAACGGCAAAACTCGCTATAGCTCGATTGAAATGTAAAGGCAATGTTCGCGAAGACCGGAAAATACATTTACATTTCAAGCGTGCTATTTTCAGCAATCACAATCCTTGTAAAAACGTCAACTCTTGGTATAACTAATAACATTAAAAAAATACAAATGTCAGTGTGGTTATAAGCCGCTATAGCTCTGAACTACGGCGATACGGATTTAATCGAGCCCATAGTTGTCATTCAATGTGTTTTCTGTCTCATGTTATACATTGAGATGTAATATGCTTGGACAAGTGTTTTGAGGCAGTACTTGAAGGTCCACTTTTTCTTCACTGATGTTTTTGGTTTTAATATACAAGCAGGCTCTGAATGTTCAAGGTCAAATCAATGCAATAAAGGGTTTGCTTGTCAGTTGATTGTAAGACCACTCCTTTTGGCTTGTGTGTTTTGTACTTTGTGTTTTTTTACACATACGGTAGACAAATCTCTTGGTACTCTTGATTTATACAACCTAGATTAAAACAACGTTTTTCAAAACCCTTAGTAAACCAGAACAGTTTTTAGTTCAAACTAAACATTTTTATCACACTAATGTATTATCAGTTTTTCCCCCTTAACTACACTTAACAAAATATAAATGCAACATGTAAAGTGTTGGTCCCATGTTTCATGAGCTGAAATAAAAGATCCCAGAAATTTTCCAAACGTACAAAAAGCTTCTTTCTCTAATTTTGTATACAAATTTGTTTAAATCTCTGTTAGTGAGCATTTGTCCTTTGCCAAGATAATCCATCCACCTGACAGGTGTAGCATATCAAGAAGCTGATTAAACAGCTTGATCATTACACAGGTGCTTCTTGTGCTGGGGACAATAAAAGAGCCACTCTAAAATGTGCAGTTTTGTCACACAACACAATGCTACATATGTCTCAAGTTTTGAGGAAGCGTGCAATTGGCATGCTGACTGCAGAAATGTCCACCAGAGATGTTGCGAGAGAATTTAAAATTCATTTCTGTACCATAAGCAGACTCCAACGTCGTTTTAGAGAATTTGGCAGTACGTCCAACCGGCCTCACAACCGCAGACCACGTGTAACCACGCCACCCCAGGACCAGCAGAGTGCCCAATGGTGGCGGTGGGGTTATGATATGGGCAAGCAATGAACAGCAACTTCGCACAGCTGTTGAAGAGTGGCACAACATTCCACAGGCCACAATCAACAGCCTGATCAACTCAATGCGAAGGATATGTGTCGTGCTGCTTGAGGGAAATGGTGGTCACACCAGATACTGTTTGGTTTTCTGATCCACGCACCTACCTTTCTTTTAAGGTATCTGTGTTCTTAGAATAAAATACAAAATAGCATCCACTCACCACTAAATTAGATCCATTACATTCAGTTTGTTTTGCAATGCATCGTTCAAAAATTTTGGAAATTCAGAAGCAGGGGACAAGTGGGTGAGGTGATCAAGAGTGTGGGCTACAAGGGCAGATTATGATGTAATCTTTGGAAAATTAACTAGTCGTGCACAGTAAAGAGAAGCCATAAATGACAACCAAGACTAAATAAAGCAAATCAATGATCTCCATTTATTATTTCTTTACAAATGCATGCTTTAAAGTTACTGTTTATATACAAATAGCTATTTTGCATATAAAACTGGATCAAGTGGTAAGAGTCATGTAACACAGGTCAATTTAAAAAAGGCACATTTCTTATTTAAATGACAACATGTACCATGCCATATTTGATTCTGTATCACTACAATAGTTGAGGGTTTCTCTATTAAAAGAAACACAAAATGACGTGCTAAAATGATAGACTGCTGAACATCACCCGTATATCATCCACTTGATTCTATTTCATACGGTTACAGAACCTCAGAAAATTGAAGTAAATATTTTGTATTTAGGCTTTCAACCATCAGCATAAGAAAATAAAACTAGATAAAGTTCTTACATATACATATCCCAGAATTAGTGATTATCAGAACACACATAAATGACAGTTAATAGATGTATTCATGTTGTACTGCAAGTGCACATACAATACAACACATATTGCATTGCCTAAATGCCGTGGTAGTGTCCAGCTAAACATAACTAGTCGGTACTAAGCCTTACAGTGGGAGAGCATGAGAAAAAAACACCTGGGCATTTTTACAGTAAACCACCATTTAATCTACAACCTTTTCGTTTAATGAACCGATGAAGAACAAGGCTCAATGACTAAACAGTTACTGCAATTTAAATGTAGGAATTGTACAGTACATGGTACAATATGAATGTGCTACTAGTATGCATATTTGACTAATCTTGCACTGCTCTCTGTATTTACACAACCTTCGTGCATCTGAATAGGCAGCCATGTTGAACTTGTAAATACATTTAAAGATGCAAATATAGAATGCTTTCAATGCCGTAGACATTTCAGGAGTTAATTTACAATATATTACTTTTTTTATCGCCTTGTGGGGATCTTCACAGCATGATAAACGTCCAGAGGCAATATTTCATATCATAATCACCTCTGTTTGCGCCTAGTTTCACTTACAAAAACGATGTGTAACATTCAATGTATAATATCTCCAATTTTTCTAATCTGATGGGAAACAATGAAGGTCTGCACTCTATTTTATAAAAAAATCTATTGGTTTATTCCAAAATGTTCCATAACCTTAAAAGGAGCGCGTGGACCAAATCTACACTGAACAAAAATATAAACGCAACATGCAACTATTTCAAAGATTTTACTGAGTTACAGTTCATATAAGGAAATCAGTCAATTGAAATGAATAAATTAGGCCCTAATCTATGGATTTCACATGACTGGGAATTCAGATATGGAACACGCTGTCGTACACGTCAATCCAGAGCATCCCAAACATGCTCAATCAGTGACATGTCTGGTGAGTATGCAGGCCATGGAAGAACTGGGACATTTTCAGCTTCCAGAAATTGTGAACAGATCCTTGTGACATGGGGCCGTGCATTATTGTGCTGAAACGTGAGGTGATGGTGGCGGATGAATGGCACGACAATGGGCCTCAGGATCTCGTCACGGTATCTCTGTGCATTCAAATTGCCATCGATTTAAAATGCAATTGTGTTCATTGTCCGTAGCTTATGCCTGTCCATACCATAACCCCACCACCACGGGGCACTCTGTCCACAATGTTGACATCAGCAAACCGCTCGCCCACATGGCGCCATACACGCTGACTTCTACCTGGTACAGTTGAAACCGGGATTCATCCGTGAAGAGCACACTTCTCCAGCATGCCAGTTGCTATCGAAGGTGAGCATTTGCCCACAGAAGTCAGTTACGACGCCGAACTGCAGTCAGGTCAAGACCCTGGTGAGGACGACGAGCATGCAGATTAGCTTCCCTGAGACGGTTACTGACAGTTTGTGCAGAAATTATTCTGTTGTGCAAACCCACAGATTCATCAGCTGTCCGGGTGGTTGGTCTCAGACGATCCCACAGGTGAAGGAGCCGGATGTGGAGGTCCTGGGCTGGCGTGGTTACACGTGCACAAAATTTGAGAGAAATAAGCTTTTTGTGTGGATGGAAAATGTCTGGGATCTTTTATTTCAGCTCATGAAACATGGGACCAACACTTTACATGTTGCGTTTATATTTTGTTCAGTGTACATGAAAGGCCTGGGGGTTAGGGGTCGATTTGGAGTATGAGCCCATTCCCAACCAATCTTGAATGAATTGCACTACCTCTCAGCACGAGTCTCTACAAAATGCTGTCAGTAAGATTACACAACAAGACAATAAGTACAACAAACATTCATTCATACGTCTTTCCATTTAGTGATTATGTGCTGACACGTTACCTCCAAAAACAGTTTAAAACTGTTTTCCGTTACCACTCACCCTCCACCCGAAAGAAATAGGTTAACATATGGGGTTGTGAGGGTGTGCTGTAACGTTAACTTAATCTTCCTTAGCTCCACACGTCCTGAGAGTAGCGGCCCTTGGTCATCAGCTTCTTGATGTAAGCCACAGCCTGTGTGTGTGTGAGACCTCCCACCTCCTCAACGATGTCATAGAAGGAATTCTGCACATCCCGCGCCATGTTCCGAGCATTCCTAGGAAAAGACAAGTGGCAGCCATATTTACAGTAGGCACACAATAATGATGGATTTTCTCTTTCAAAAAACCCTCAAAGCTTGTACATGTACTGTGCCTTCAGGAAGTATTCACCATCACATTTTGTTGTGTTTCAGCCTGAATTTAAAATGGAATAAATTGAGATTTTCTGTCACTGACCTACACACAACACCCCATAATGTCAAAGTGGAATTATGTTTTTAGAAATGTTTAGAAAGCTATAAAAAATGAAAAGCTGAAATGTCTTGAGTCAATATGTATTCAACCCCTTTGTTATGGCAAGCCTAAATAAGTTCAGGAGTAAAAATATGCTTAACAACTCACATAATAAGTTGCAATAATAGTGTTTGACATGATTTTTGAATGAACACGGCCCTCCCCCTTCCTACTGCTCATTCAGTAACAACCTGCCTGCTCACTGCCTGGTAGTCAGCAGCAGGTCACAGTGAAAAATATGTTTTGTTTGAAGAAATGCCATGTTTACCCCCCGCGACATCGTTTTCAAAGTAGCCCAAATGTTAGCAAAACTGCGGACATGGCAACCCTGCACTGAAGCATCTGCTCGTTGCATGGTAACAATAGTCTCTCTGCCTGGTTGGGTTTCTGGTGAGCAAACCAACTATTTTGTGCACTACTGCCACCTACAGTGGGATCCAGTGCAGGACAGCAGAATATAAAACACCCACTGGTACATAACATGTCATGTAATGTCACTACAATAATTGTTCCCTTGTTGTAATTAATGAAGAAAAAAAAAACAGTCTGACACAAATAATTGCAATTTAAAAAGCTTTATTGGAATTTTTTTGTAGTTTTTTTATTTTAAAGAATAGTGCATGTCTCAAAATATTAGAACGAGACCAATATGTGTATTTTGCTAAACATAGTTCCTGTGTCTGAAATTAAGTTTCTGTGTGTATTGGAGGAGTAAGCAATACTCAAAATCTGTGTGTGTGTGTGTTGTAGTAGTAGATGGCCATTATTTATTCAAACATCTCAGTTTGGGCAGCAGCCACTGGAGAAACCTGTCAATCAAACAGGAGAATAAATAGTAGTTTTCACTTACACATCAGATAGCTGCTCTTTCTCTGCTATCTCATTCTATTTCTATAATTCTCTACCTCATTCTATTTCTATAAATCTAAAAAATGCCCTTGTTATGTTCTACTTCTCCTTCTTCTATTTCCTCACCTTTCCTCAGACTCTTCTTTTCCTCTTTCTTGTCCTCCTTACTTTCTCCAACATTTTCCACCTGCTTCATGTTACTAGCCTGCTCTTGCTTCACTCGCTTTTTTGCCTTGCCCTTTTTCCTTTTGACCTTCCCTTCCTGAATATTTTGGACAAGGAGATAAAGTAATATAAGCTTATGGCTATTTTCTACTCTTGAGCTACAATATCTAGAGTTATGATATACTGTAGGACATATGGCCAATATCCCCTTCCTGTTTCCTCTCACCTGTGGGTACACTCCTGCCATTTTCTGCGCCGTTTCCTGGAGCAGCTTCCTGCTGTTCTCACTCAGGTTGGTGATGGGGGCCAGGCGAGGGCTTCCTGTATTGGTGATGGGGGCCAGGCAAGGGCTTTCTGTATTTCCTCTCACCTGTGGGTCCACTCCTGCCATTTTCTGGAGCAGCTTCCTACCGTTCTCGCTCAGGTTGGTGATTGGGGCCAGGCGAGGGCTGTGGTGGTATGGTAAGTACTCCACAGCAGGCGGAGCAACAATGACAGGGATGTTGGGTTTGGCCACAATAATCTGTACAGACATAGGGTCAAACAATTGAGATGTGACACACACTAGTGATGCGCGGGTTGACTCATAACCAGAAGTCCCGCGGTTATATCCACAGGGCGGCGGATTTAGGGTCATGAAATATTGTTGAATAAACAGAAAACAATACATTAAAAAATCCATAAATGTATAATTATTGTGCAAGTTATATCTATAGGCTATTTGGCATTAGTGCGTAAGCCTAAACTTTAGGGCATAACTTGACGCGCGCCAGATAGACTACACACCAATCACCAAACGCTTTAATTCAATAAGAGAAAAGCTACGAAATGGAAAGTTGAAAATAAAGAAGGGACGGCCAGAAAAGTAATGTTTGGAAAATATTTGGTGAAGTGTTAAAAGAGGATGATGGCAGTGCCTATGTTATGTGTGATGATTGTGAGGCACTATAGAAATTCGACAGTCACAAGAGGGGGATTCAAATAGGCCTATGGCACGTCAAGGGAACAAACAGCCTACTGTTCAGATGGGTTAAATGGAAACTGAAATCTGGACACTGACTGTAGATCTTTAACCTCTCACAGTCTTAATATTAACTCCTGCAGAATTAAGCATTTCTTGCAGTAAAATGATAGGCTACACCAAATGTAGGCTTTATTTTGACTCGGGAACAGCAGTGGAGAAATATGATTTCTTTCAGCATCTTGAGGGAATGCGAATGCGCAGCTAGGGACTGCTTTATCAGCATCATAAAAGCTGATAATATTTCAACCACATAAAATGTGCATCCAAGCCAAACTGAAATCTTATCAGAAACATGTCTGGTCGTTTTCAACCCGTCAAACTGATGTCATTTGGAAATTTTGCACAGAAAATGTTTCCCTTTTTTTATTGAGTTATTGCATTTTCTTCTTGATCCCTAAACGTTTTTGGTTTATTTAGTCTTCTCTCTAATTATAGACAAGTTGACTAACAAATAGCCTACCAAAATGTTGGAAATTATAAGCAGAAACATATCCAAATTAGGCACAAAAAAATCCTGCACCCCCTGCTAAGAAATCGTTCTGACGGTGTTCTATATTTGCGGGTTAGGGTCAGGTGCGGGCCTCAGATTTTCACTTTATCACATATAGTCGGGCGGTTGCGGATGGGTTATTAGCAATTGCGGGTGGGTTCGGTTGAACAAACAGCTGACCCGCGCACCACTAACACACACACACACACACACGTAAGAGCCTACCAGTCGAGGGTCCTTCAGTGAAGCCCCTTTTCTCAGTGGTTCCTTTGAAGGCCCTGGACTGTCCTCAGCAGAGGCATCATTGCCATTATCACGCTGTGTGTCATAGAGCTAGTTGGTCATAGTCCATTCTTCACATTCAGTCAAAGAGTTACTCAAATACATGCTGCAGAACATACCAGAAAGTCTGACTCATCGAAGGATTGGAGAGAAAGATCGTCGTCCTCTACCATATCCCTCACTTTAAGCCTTGTCAGCTTTACATCCTCCTCATCCTTCACTTTCAGCGGTGGTGTCCTCCTTTCATGATCCTCATCATCAGACTGTGTATCAGAGTAAACTAGTCAGAGACTATTCTCTTTACAGTGATGTCACTCAACAAAGACATGGTGTACAACTGTCTTACCTCAGATTCACAGTCAGTGAAGGAGTAGATAGAGATGTCAGAGTTGGAGGATGAGATCACCCCATCATAATTTCTATCCATCAGCCGAGTCACCCTTCCAGACTGAGGAGACAGACAAAGGCATGTACTTAGGGCAGCCATAGAATACACTGGCATTGACTGTCAAGAAAATGTTGAATATTTAGGCAATCCAACATAGTTGTACAAGTAGTGAGTAATTTATGGGTAATTGAAAATGCAAGTGTATTGAAATGCAATAAATGCAACTCCCATAACATTAGGGATAGGGCTAAAGACTTTCCATACTGTAGGATTCTTTAGCATTTCTAATGAATGATTGTCAATTCAACCAAGCCAACCAAAATGGCCATATGAATCAACAGATTGATCTATCTGTTCTGTCTCTATGGGAACAGCAGAGATGTCTGACCTGGCTAAGAGGCTCTGGATTGATGTCCCATCCATCCCCAGATGTCTGTTCCTGCCCACAGCTCACAATGATTGGCTGTGAACAGTAAAGAAAAAATGTAACACTCTTTTGCTCATTTTGGCCTTGGAAATAACTTGGAAATAAATGATGTAGCTATCAATAAATAATTTAAGTAGCTACTGTTATGTGGTTGATTTGAATGTGACATACAGGCCTTTTGTGGATCTGAGGGGTCTGCACTGATGTAGACTGTCAAGACAATATTCCATTTCAAATGTGGTTAGATAAGGAGGGATATCTGCACTTGCTTTTACTGTGATAACTGCAGTTTGTACATGCAGCATAACTAATGTTTATGTGTTATTGTTTTCAGGTCAGATTTGACTTACAGGCCTTGGCCTTCTGCGCACTTTGCCGGTTGGCCACATCACAGAATCAGGGGTGTTCACCCTCACTGGATTCAACTGTCAACACAACACTCCATTTAAAAGGTGATAACAAAAACAGAAGATTTTTTAAATATATATATATATATTTGATATTTAACACATAAGGGCGGCGCCTTAAAGCTCTTTTGATTCACTCATCATTACGATTCATTTTGCTTTCTGAGGGATACATTTCCATCAATTGATTGGCACAAAACATATCCTGGCACACACACGCATAAAGGGCATGTCCCAAATGGCACCCCAGTGCCCATATATTGCACTTATTTTGACCTGAGTCCAATGGGCACAGGTCAAAAGTAGTACACTACAGGGTGCCATTTGGGACCAAAGAATGTAAGAGCCTACCAGACGTTCTAAACTCCAAATCACCTTGTGCAGTGCGCACGGGTCTATCCAACCGTTTCCAATCGTAGTATTTATTCTCTGCACAGTGTCAGCTAGGGCAGACTATGCACCTGAAACAACCTGACTGAAGAAAGCGATTGTACTGATTGTATCAAAGCTGAACACAGTTTATGTAGTGAATTTATGCTTGGTTACGTCACAATAGGTCACAGTTTTATGGCCGCGCATAATACGTCACAGGAAAGGCTTGTATGGGACTGGACTGGTGGTATCTCCCCCTGGTCGTAATTCATAACTGTCAAATAAAATCTATCTAGCTATCTAACTCAAATGGCTGTTGAGGACTCTTTGATCATCACATTTGAGGCACATGTCAGCAGGTGGCAGTGTCTTCAAATGCAGCACTTGATGATCTGAGCAACAGTTGAGCAACTTTGTGGTTGTGACAAATCCAAATGCGGAAGTCCAGTACATTTGTTTTTGCTTAGCAAGCTTGCCCGCCTATTTCTACAATTCATCTTCTTAAACTCGGATTTTAAACTTAACCACACTGCTAACCTTATGCCCAACCTTAAATTAAGACCAAAAAGCCTATTTTTGTTTTCATTAATTTTTAAGATATAGCCTATTTGTAATTTGTGGCTTTGTTATCTAGTGGGAACCTCTAGCTAGCTAGCTAGCTACCTATAATCTGGCTAAAGTTTTACGCAATATTGGAGGAAAAGATTGATTATTGTACTTGATTATCCAAGTTTGACAAATATGCATTGGGCATCAAAATGATATCCGAATAGTTTTAAAACATATGGTTCAGAGGTTCAAGAGTTTTACTCCTGAGTTCAGGCTCACGAGTGGGATTGTTGCTGTCATTAGAGTATCATTTGTTTTGTTTACTGTCACTACATATTTCGGTTTATCAGAGGATGTCTTCAGTCTTGGAACGACAGTTTTTGGCAATGGGCATGGTAAGTTAGCTAGGAGGGTCTGAGTGAATCAACAGTCATATATGCTCAGTAGCTACTTTGAATGAGAGTGTTGTAACGTTAGCTAGCTTGCTAAAACGTATAGCTAATGTAACAGATGGTGCCAGTAGGCTACAGCAGCAGGCTACAGCACAACACACCAGTGCAGCTTATGTCTGTCAACCCTATCATTTATGTTTTAATCCTTTCCTCTTCCTTTGCAGTGCACAAGCTCATCACATACTCCTTCCACCACAAGACAGTGACCCAGCTACTCCTCAGTATTGGGGTTCTGGTGCCCCTCTGTGGAGGCATTGAGAAGAGTGTGGGGACTGTTCGGTTCCTCCTCATGTTTCTGCTGCTCTCTATCAGCACAGGGGTGTTGTACACCATACTGGGTCTGCTACTGTTTGGTGCATCTGCCCAGAAACAGGTGAAGGGGTTCATTCCAGTGTCCCTCTCCCTTATGGGTATGGCCACAGTGCACTCCCGTATGGTTAAGGGCTTTCTTTTCGGGGTCACTGTACCCATGTTAGCCCTGCCCTGGCTGTTTCTGTTCATCATAACACTTTTGGTCCCACACACTGTCTTCCTTTGCAATGCCATCGCCATCATCGCAGGGGGGATCTGTATCCTTACTCATTTACATTTACATTTTAGTCATTTAGCAGACGCTCTTATCCAGAGCGACTTACAGTTAGTGAGTTATTTTTTAATTTTTCATACTGGCCCCCCGTGGGAATCGAACCCACAACCCTGGCGTTGCAAACGCCATGCTCTACCAACTGAGCTACATCCCTGCCGGCCATTCCCTCCCCTACCCTGGACGACGCTGGGCCAATTGTGCGCCGCCCCATGGGTCTCCCGGTCGCGGCCGGCTATAACCTCATTGTGGTTCAAAATAACTGATACACTCCTCTGCAGTATGTCACAGCTTTATAAGTGTGCTTAGTAGTGTAGTTAAGTGGTAATAGGTTATAGGTGTTGTATATGAATCCTGCTGCTGAACATTATGGCATGTTTGTTTAGAAAAAATCTTGCATCACTGCGTCACACATTCTCCTTAACTACCACTGGTGAAACAGACGGTAAGGGCTGGCTCTCACTTCTGGACATGTCCGATGCCAGGGCATCAGTGCTGGACAAGAAGATGCCTTTCAGGCTGCTGAGGAACATTGGTGTCCTGTATGTCCCTGCATCAACAGAGGAGAGAAGGAAGACGGTCCACCCACCGTAAGTACTGAGAAAGCACCAGACATATCATTTATCAGACAAGACAAGAGGTCATTAAATAACAATTGCTGTGTGCAAGCCAGAGCACATAATGTACTACAGTATAATGAGGTGCAGTTATAATTGATGATCCGCAGCTGTAATTGAATACTGTACAATAGGCACCTAGTGGTCCCCCATGATTAGATAGAGAATTACTGGTATAGATAGGCTCTCTGAAATCTGTCCACGTTCTCATTGATTGCAGAATCATTCCAACCCCAGGCTCCTACCCAGTCCAAGCCTACGCTCCAGTGTCCTTTACCTCCAACCTACAGGCTACCGAGACCACACCA
Source organism: Coregonus lavaretus (assembly GCF_964263955.1). Taxonomy (NCBI): domain Eukaryota; kingdom Metazoa; phylum Chordata; class Actinopteri; order Salmoniformes; family Salmonidae; genus Coregonus; species Coregonus lavaretus. The sequence continues at coordinate 19,954,762 of NC_140002.1, forward strand.
AAGACATTTGAAGGCTGGGCCAACTCCTACTATACACAGGGGAGCCCTGTTCAGCTCTCAGGTTATAATGGACACAACCATGGATATGGCCTCAAGCATAGCTTTGGGCCAAGTCACGGACATAGTCACGAACATGGACACAGCTGCAGCCACAGCCAAGGTCATGGACATAGTCACGAACACAGCTTCGGCCATGGACTCAGTCATGGGCATGCATCTGCCTCTCAAACCAGCAGTCACTGGGCTCCAGTGGCTCAACATCCACATTCTCAACATTCCCACCTCAGTCCACTGTCTGTGTCTGTCAGTGCCCCCCAGAGTTTCACAGCAAAAATGCTGGAGTCACTGCCAGAATCTGTGATGGTTCACCCAGGAGCACCTGTGTCTTCACTGACAGATTGATGACTTCAATCCGTAACGGCAAAACTCGCTATAGCTCGATTGAAATGTAAAGGCAATGTTCGCGAAGACCGGAAATTACATTTACATTTCAAGCGTGCTATTTTCAGCAATCACAATCCTTGTAAAAACGTCAACTCTTGGTATAACTAATAACATTTAAAAAATACAAATGTCAGTGTGGTTATAAGCCGCTATAGCTCTGAACTACGGCGATACGGATTTAATCGAGCCCATAGTTGTCATTCAATGTGTTTTCTGTCTCATGTTATACATTGAGATGTAATATGCTTGGACAAGTGTTTTGAGGCAGTACTTGAAGGTCCACTTTTTCTTCACTGATGTTTTTGGTTTTAATATACAAGCAGGCTCTGAATGTTCAAGGTCAAATCAATGCAATAAAGGGTTTGCTTGTCAGTTGATTGTAAGACCACTCCTTTTGGCTTGTGTGTTTTGTACTTTGTGTTTTTTTACACATACGGTAGACAAATCTCTTGGTACTCTTGATTTATACAACCTAGATTAAAACAACGTTTTTCAAAACCCTTAGTAAACCAGAACAGTTTTTAATTCAAACTAAACATTTTTATCACACTAATGTATTATCAGTTTTTCCCCCTTAACTACACTTAACAAAATATAAATGCAACATGTAAAGTGTTGGTCCCATGTTTCATGAGCTGAAATAAAAGATCCCAGAAATTTTCCAAACGTACAAAAAGCTTCTTTCTCTAATTTTGTATACAAATTTGTTTAAATCTCTGTTAGTGAGCATTTGTCCTTTGCCAAGATAATCCATCCACCTGACAGGTGTAGCATATCAAGAAGCTGATTAAACAGCTTGATCATTACACAGGTGCTTCTTGTGCTGGGGACAATAAAAGAGCCACTCTAAAATGTGCAGTTTTGTCACACAACACAATGCTACATATGTCTCAAGTTTTGAGGAAGCGTGCAATTGGCATGCTGACTGCAGAAATGTCCACCAGAGATGTTGCGAGAGAATTTAAAATTCATTTCTGTACCATAAGCAGACTCCAACGTCGTTTTAGAGAATTTGGCAGTACGTCCAACCGGCCTCACAACCGCAGACCACGTGTAACCACGCCACCCCAGGACCAGCAGAGTGCCCAATGGTGGCGGTGGGGTTATGATATGGGCAAGCAATGAACAGCAACTTCGCACAGCTGTTGAAGAGTGGCACAACATTCCACAGGCCACAATCAACAGCCTGATCAACTCAATGCGAAGGATATGTGTCGTGCTGCTTGAGGGAAATGGTGGTCACACCAGATACTGTTTGGTTTTCTGATCCACGCACCTACCTTTCTTTTAAGGTATCTGTGTTCTTAGAATAAAATACAAAATAGCATCCACTCACCACTAAATTAGATCCATTACATTCAGTTTGTTTTGCAATGCATCGTTCAAAAATTTTGGAAATTCAGAAGCAGGGGACAAGTGGGTGAGGTGATCAAGAGTGTGGGCTACAAGGGCAGATTATGATGTAATCTTTGGAAAATTAACTAGTCGTGCACAGTAAAGAGAAGCCATAAATGACAACCAAGACTAAATAAAGCAAATCAATGATCTCCATTTATTATTTCTTTACAAATGCATGCTTTAAAGTTACTGTTTATATACAAATAGCTATTTTGCATATAAAACTGGATCAAGTGGTAAGAGTCATGTAACACAGGTCAATTTTAAAAAGGCACATTTCTTATTTAAATGACAACATGTACCATACCATATTTGATTCTGTATCACTACAATAGTTGAGGGTTTCTCTATTAAAAGAAACACAAAATGACGTGCTAAAATGATAGACTGCTGAACATCACCCGTATATCATCCACTTGATTCTATTTCATACGGTTACAGAACCTCAGAAAATTGAAGTAAATATTTTGTATTTAGGCTTTCAACCATCAGCATAAGAAAATAAAACTAGATAAAGTTCATACATATACATATCCCAGAATTAGTGATTATCAGAACACACATAAATGACAGTCAATAAATGACAGTTAATAGATGTATTCATGTTGTACTGCAAGTGCACATACAATACAACACATATTGCATTGCCTAAATGCCGTGGTAGTGTCCAGCTAAACATAACTAGTCGGTACTAAGCCTTACAGTGGGAGAGCATGAGAAAAAAACACCTGGGCATTTTTACAGTAAACCACCATTTAATCTACAACCTTTTCGTTTAATGAACCGATGAAGAACAAGGCTCAATGACTAAACAGTTACTGCAATTTAAATGTAGGAATTGTACAGTACATGGTACAATATGAATGTGCTACTAGTATGCATATTTGACTAATCTTGCACTGCTCTCTGTATTTACACAACCTTCGTGCATCTGAATAGGCAGCCATGTTGAACTTGTAAATACATTTAAAGATGCAAATATAGAATGCTTTCAATGCCGTAGACATTTCAGGAGTTAATTTACAATATATTACTTTTTTTATCGCCTTGTGGGGATCTTCACAGCATGATAAACGTCCAGAGGCAATATTTCATATCATAATCACCTCTGTTTGCGCCTAGTTTCACTTACAAAAACGATGTGTAACATTCAATGTATAATATCTCCAACTTTTCTAATCTGATGGGAAACAATGAAGGTCTGCACTCTATTTTATAAAAAAATCTATTGGTTTATTCCAAAATGTTCCATAACCTTAAAAGGAGCGCGTGGACCAAATCTACACTGAACAAAAATATAAACGCAACATGCAACTATTTCAAAGATTTTACTGAGTTACAGTTCATATAAGGAAATCAGTCAATTGAAATGAATAAATTAGGCCCTAATCTATGGATTTCACATGACTGGGAATTCAGATATGGAACACGCTGTCGTACACGTCAATCCAGAGCATCCCAAACATGCTCAATCAGTGACATGTCTGGTGAGTATGCAGGCCATGGAAGAACTGGGACATTTTCAGCTTCCAGAAATTGTGAACAGATCCTTGTGACATGGGGCCGTGCATTATTGTGCTGAAACGTGAGGTGATGGTGGCGGATGAATGGCACGACAATGGGCCTCAGGATCTCGTCACGGTATCTCTGTGCATTCAAATTGCCATCGATTTAAAATGCAATTGTGTTCATTGTCCGTAGCTTATGCCTGTCCATACCATAACCCCACCACCACGGGGCACTCTGTCCACAATGTTGACATCAGCAAACCGCTCGCCCACATGGCGCCATACACGCTGACTTCTACCTGGTACAGTTGAAACCGGGATTCATCCGTGAAGAGCACACTTCTCCAGCATGCCAGTTGCTATCGAAGGTGAGCATTTGCCCACAGAAGTCAGTTACGACGCCAAACTGCAGTCAGGTCAAGACCCTGGTGAGGACGACGAGCATGCAGATTAGCTTCCCTGAGACGGTTACTGACAGTTTGTGCAGAAATTATTCTGTTGTGCAAACCCACAGATTCATCAGCTGTCCGGGTGGTTGGTCTCAGACGATCCCACAGGTGAAGGAGCCGGATGTGGAGGTCCTGGGCTGGCGTGGTTACACGTGCACAAAATTTGAGAGAAATAAGCTTTTTGTGTGGATGGAAAATGTCTGGGATCTTTTATTTCAGCTCATGAAACATGGGACCAACACTTTACATGTTGCGTTTATATTTTGTTCAGTGTACATGAAAGGCCTGGGGGTTAGGGGTCGATTTGGAGTATGAGCCCATTCCCAACCAATCTTGAATGAATTGCACTACCTCACAGCACGAGTCTCTACAAAATGCTGTCAGTAAGATTACACAACAAGACAATAAGTACAACAAACATTCATTCATACGTCTTTCCATTTAGTGATTATGTGCTGACACGTTACCTCCAAAAACAGTTTAAAACTGTTTTCCGTTACCACTCACCCTCCACCCGAAAGAAATAGGTTAACATATGGGGTTGTGAGGGTGTGCTGTAACGTTAACTTAATCTTCCTTAGCTCCACACGTCCTGAGAGTAGCGGCCCTTGGTCATCAGCTTCTTGATGTAAGCCACAGCCTGTGTGTGTGTGAGACCTCCCACCTCCTCAACGATGTCATAGAAGGAATTCTGCACATCCCGCGCCATGTTCCGAGCATTCCTAGGAAAAGACAAGTGGCAGCCATATTTACAGTAGGCACACAATAATGATGGATTTTCTCTTTCAAAAAACCCTCAAAGCTTGTACATGTACTGTGCCTTCAGGAAGTATTCACACCCACATTTTGTTGTGTTACAGCCTGAATTTAAAATGGAATAAATTGAGATTTTCTGTCACTGACCTACACACAACACCCCATAATGTCAAAGTGGAATTATGTTTTTAGAAATGTTTAGAAAGCTATAAAAAATGAAAAGCTGAAATGTCTTGAGTCAATATGTATTCAACCCATTTGTTATGGCAAGCCTAAATAAGTTCAGGAGTAAAAATATGCTTAACAACTCACATAATAAGTTGCAATAATAGTGTTTGACATGATTTTTGAATGAACACGGCCCTCCCCCTTCCTACTGCTCATTCAGTAACAACCTGCCTGCTCACTGCCTGGTAGTCAGCAGCAGGTCACAGTGAAAAATATGTTTTGTTTGAAGAAATGCCATGTTTACCCCCCGCGACATCGTTTTCAAAGTAGCCCAAATGTTAGCAAAACTGCGGACATGGCAACCCTGCACTGAAGCATCTGCTCGTTGCATGGTAACAATAGTCTCTCTGCCTGGTTGGGTTTCTGGTGAGCAAACCAACTATTTTGTGCACTACTGCCACCTACAGTGGGATCCAGTGCAGGACAGCAGAATATAAAACACCCACTGGTACATAACATGTCATGTAATGTCACTACAATAATTGTTCCCTTGCTGTAATTAATGAAGAACAAAAAAACAGTCTGACACAAATAATTGCAATTTCAAAAGCTTTATTGAAAATGCATATTTCAAACATTTTTTGTAGTTTTTTTATTTTAAAGAATAGTGCATGTCTCAAAATATTAGAACGAGACCAATATGTGTATTTTTCTAAACATAGTTCCTGTGTCTGAAATTAAGTTTCTGTGTGTATTGGAGGAGTAAGCAATACTCAAAATATCTGTGTGTGTGTGTGTTGTAGTAGTAGATGGCCATTATTTATTCAAACATCTAAGTTTGGGCAGCAGCCACTGGAGAAACCTGTCAATCAAACAGGACAATAAATAGTAGTTTTCACTTACACATCAGATAGCTGCTCTTTCTCTGCTACCTCATTCTATTTCTATAATTCTCTACCTCATTCTATTTCTATAAATCTCAAAAATGCCCTTGTTATGTTCTACTTCTCCTTCTTCTATTTCCTCACCTCTTCCTCAGACTCTTATTTTCCTCTTTCTTGTCCTCCTTACTTTCTCCAACATTTTCCACCTGCTTCATGTTACTAGCCTGCTCTTGCTTCACTCGCTTTTTTGCCTTGCCCTTTTTCCTTTTGACCTTCCCTTCCTGAATATTTTGGACAAGGAGATAAAGTAATATAAGCTTATGGCTATTTTCTACTCTTGAGCTACGATATCTAGAGTTATGATATACTGTAGGACATATGGCCAATATCCCCTTCCTGTTTCCTCTCACCTGTGGGTACACTCCTGTCATTTTCTGCGCCATTTCCTGGAGCAGCTTCCTGCTGTTCTCACTCAGGTTGGTGATGGGGGCCAGGCGAGGGCTTCCTGTATTGGTGATGGGGGCCAGGCAAGGGCTTTCTGTATTTCCTCTCACCTGTGGGGCCACTCCTGACATTTTCTGGAGCAGCTTCCTACCGTTCTCGCTCAGGTTGGTGATTGGGGCCAGGCGAGGGCTGTGGTGGTATGGTAAGTACTCCACAGCAGGCGGAGCAACAATGACAGGGACAGGGCTGGGAGGAGTCAGAGGCTTTGGGACATCCTCTGGAGAGGGCAGGGCCCGTAGGGCTTCAGCCAGGGTCCAGGGTGCTGAGGTCACAAGAGGAGAAAGGCAAGTCTGGCCAGGCACAGGACCAGAGACTTTCCCTGGGCTCTGTAATACCAGAAACAACAAACAAACTGTCAGGACAGTGCTATGTTATACACAATCTCTAGATATACTGTATAACTAATCTATAAATACATTAGATACATGACTACACTCAATAAGTAAGAGTAACTTACAAAGCGCTGGACTTCATACTTCTTTTTTTCAAGCTTGAGGAGCCTGTTCTTGGCTATGCTGGTCTTCATTTCTGCCATGCTCTCTACCATTTCGGCCATCTCTCCAGTGCATTTCTTGAAAGCCACTTTCAACCTTTCCAAGTCATTCAGCCAACTGTCCAGGTCTACTGCCTCAAGATCTCATTTTGCTGCAGTTTCTCTTCATCACTTGGATCAGTGCCCTCAACTCCTCGCCCCTCCTCCCATTGTCTTCCCTATTCACATCTTCATCCCTCAGTCTTTCATCCTTCCTCCTCCCCATCCACTTCTCAATCCAGGCTCTGAAGCATCCCTCATTCTTCTTCTGCCTCTCTTGGTTGATGTCCAGACCGTCATTGACCGTCTTCAGGCCTTCCTCCAGGTCAAGCTCTATGGAGGCCAGGTTTTCTTTAATTCTCCTCAGGCTCTCCTCATTGGTGTTGGTCCACTGTGTCTTCTTGTCCAGCTGCTGCCTGCAGGGCCGGACAGAAGGGACCACCTCCATCTGGCGTGACACCTTCTTCAGGGCACTCACAGAGGCAGGGAGAGGGATGTTGGGTTTGGCCACAATAATATGTACAGACATCGGGTCAAACAATTGAGATGTGACACACACTAGTGATGCGCGGGTTGACTCATAACCAGAAGTCCTGCGGTTATATCCACAGGGCGGGGGATTTAGGGTCATGAAATATTGTTGAATAAACAGAAAACAATACATTAAAAAATCCATAAATGTATAATTATTGTGCAAGTTATATCTATAGGCTATTTGGCATTAGTGTGTAAGCCTAAACTTTAGGGCATAACTTGACGCGCGCCAGATAGACTACACACCAATCACCAAACGCTTTAATTCAATAAGAGAAAAGCTACGAAATGGAAAGTTGAAAATAAAGAAGGGACGGCCAGAAAAGTAATGTTTGGAAAATATTTGGTGAAGTGTTAAAAGAGGATGATGGCAGTGCCTATGTTATGTTTGATGATTGTGAGGCACTATAGAAATTCGACAGTCACAAGAGGGGGATTCAAATAGGCCTATGGCACGTCAAGGGAACAAACAGCCTACTGTTCAGATGGGTTAGATGGAAACTGAAATCTGGACACTGACTGTAGATCTTTAACCTCTCACAGTCTTAATATTAACTCCTGCAGAATTAAGCATTTCTTGCAGTAAAATGATAGGCTACACCAAATGTAGGCTTTATTTTGACTCGGGAACAGCAGTGGAGAAATATGATTTCTTTCAGCATCTTGAGGGAATGCAAATGCGCAGCTAGGGACTGCTTTATCAGCATCATAAAAGCTGATAATATTTCAACCACATAAAATGTGCATCCAAGCCAAACTGAAATCTTATCAGAAACATGTCTGGTCGTTTTCAACCCGTCAAACTGATGTCATTTGGAAATTTTGCACAGAAAATGTTTCCCTTTTGATCTTAAGTTATTGCATTTTCTTCTTGATCCCTAAAAGTTTTTGGTTTATTTAGTCTTCTATCTAATTATAGACAAGTTGACTAACAAATAGCCTACCAAAATGTTGGAAATTATAAGCAGAAACATATCCAAACTAGGCACAAAAAAATCCTGCACCCCCTGCTAAGAAATCGTTCTGACGGTGTTCTATATTTGCGGGTTAGGGTCAGGTGCGGGCCTCAGATTTTCACTTTATCACATATAGTCGGGCGGTTGCGGATGGGTTATTAGCAATTGCGGGTGGGTTCGGTTGAACAAACAGCTGACCCGCGCACCACTAACACACACACACACACACACACACACACACGTAAGAGCCTACCAGTCGAGGGTCCTTCAGTGAAGCCCCTTTTCTCAGTGGTTCCTTTGAAGGCCCTGGACTGTCCTCAGCAGAGGCATCATTGCCATTATCACACTGTGTGTCAGAGAGCTAGTTGGTCATAGTCCATTCTCCACATTCAGTCAAAGAGTTACTCAAATACATGCTGCAGAACATACCAGAAAGTCTGACTCATCGAAGGAGTGGAGAGAAAGATCGTCGTCCTCTACTATATCCCTCACTTTAAGCCTTGTCACCTTTCCATCCTCCTCATCCTTCACTTTCAGCAGTGGTGTCCTCCTTTCATGATCCTCATCATCAGACTGGGTATCAGAGTCAACTAGTCAGAGACTATTCTCCTTACAGTGATGTCACTCAACAAAGACATGGTGTACAACTGTCTTACCTCAGATTCACAGTCAGTGAAGGAGTAGATAGAGATGTCATCAGAGTTGGAGAATGAGATCACCCCATCATCATTTCTATCCATCAGCCGAGTCACCCTTCCAGACTGAGGAGACAGACAAAGGCATGTACTTAGGGCAGCCATAGAATACACTGGCATTGACTGTCAAGAAAATGTTGAATATTTAGGCAATCCAACATAGTTGTACAAGTAGTGAGTAATTTATGGGTAATTGAAAATGCAAGTGTATTGAAATGCAATAAATGCAACTCCCATAACATTAGGGATGGGGCTAAAGACTTTCCATACTGTAGGATTCTTTAGCATTTCTCTGTTCAAATATTTTTTTATTGAACACACACAAGAATGGTGTATAGGTATGAAAGACATGTGTACAGTTCTTATCTAAACATAAGAGAACAGACATGAACAACAAGACCCAGAGTTCTGGACACAAAACAAATATTACAAAACACGACATACAGAACAGGGACAGGTAGAAAGAAAAAGGGTATATGTAACCCCCCCCCTATTCCACCCTATTCCCCTCCCGACTGCTCGAGTGTCAGGGCCAGCACACGCTGCCCAAAGGTAGATTACAATATGACAATTGAGAGTGCGTTAAAAAGTACAAATTCACAGCACCGACTGGTCCAGGTAAGAGAGGAAAGGCTGCCAGATTTGATCAAATGTTGATAATTTATTGTTCAGAATATATCTAATTCTTTCTAAGTGTACAGTTTTTGCCACTTCGCTGAGCCATAATTTGGTAGAGGGCGCTTCCCTCCTTTTCCAAAACAACAAGATTAATTTTTTTGCCGAAATGAGACTGTAAGAGATGAGTTGTTTTTGGGAGTTGGTTAATCCGTTTAGGGAATCGGACACTCCCAGGATTATCAGAAGCGGGTCTGGGTCTATTGAAGTCTCCAGAACTTCAGAGAGGACCCCAAATATTCCACACCAATAACCATACAGACTAGAGCATAGGGCAAAGCAGTGGAGTAGTGTACCCTGCTCAGCCTGACATTTATCACACATAGGGGATGTATCAGGAAATATCCTATGCAGTTTAGTTTTGGAGTAGTGTAATCTGTGTAATACCTTAAATTGTATGAGACGATGTCTGGAGTTAATGGAGCAGGTGTGGATATACTCCAAGCTATCCTCCCAGTCTGCCACCGAAATATCAGTCCCTAGTTCTTCCTCCCATTTTGCCTTAATGGCATCTGTAGAGGGTGCGCTAACAGATTGAAAAGCGTCATATAGACGAGATATCAGTTTGTCTGAGGTGGGGCATATTTTTATGCATCCGTCAAACATGGAAGGTTTAGCATTCTCAAATGTTGGGAGGTGTTTTCTAACATAGTCTCTAATTTGTAGGTATCTGAAAAAGTTACTTCTGGGAAGGTTATAAGTTTCCCTCAGCGCTTCAAAGGAAGCAAAGGTCCCTCCTATATATAAATCCCCTATGGTACTTATCCCCAACTCTCCCCATCGCTCAAAGGTGTTATCAAGGTTAGAGGGGGCAAAGGAGGGATTCCTGGCAACAGGGAGCATGAATGATATTGGTCTAAGCTCAAAGTGGACTTTAATTTGCTTCCAGATTCGGACTGTGCTATGTATAATAGGATTGTTATGGTAAAGTGACATCTCCAGATTAACAGGTGACAAAATCACGGCACCAATAGAGAAGGGATGACACTCCTCCCGCTCCATGTTAAGCCAGCTGGATGGCGGGGTTGCGTCATCCAGCAAAAACGTAACAGCGCGGAGGTTAGCGGCCCAATAGTAAAATATAAAATTTGGGAGAGACAATCCTCCTTCCATCTTGGATTTACATAGGTGTTTTATACCTATCCTGTGTGTTTTATAATCCCAGATGAAAGGATTGATAATAGAGTCCAGTTGTTTATGAAATGATTTAGGTATGAATACTGGGATGTTCTGGTATAGGTAGAGCAGTTGTGGGAGGAAGACCATTTTAATGGCATTAATTCTACCGAGCAGAGAAATTGGGAGAGTTCTCCAAAACTGTTTGTTTGCCTTGAGATTTTGCATCAGAGAAGGGAAATTCTCTTTAAATAGTAAGGAGTATTGTTTGGTAACTACAATTCCAAGGTAGATACATTTTTCTGAAGATAACTTAACTGGAAGATGTTCTAGCCAGGAGGTGTTTTGCAACCGTATGGGCATTAATTCCCTCTTGTTCCAATTTATTCTATATCCCGAGAAGGTACCAAACAAATTAATCACCTCAAGAATAGCTGGAATACTAGCGTGGGGTTCTGTTACATAGAGGAGAATATCATCTGCGTATAGGGAAATCTTATTTAGAGTATCTTTAGTATTATAGCCGTGTATTGCTGAATGAGATCTGATCGCTTGAGCGAGAGGTTCAATAATTAGGGCGAAGAGCATAGGCGACAGCGCACAACCCTACCTTGTCCCTCTGTGGAGGTTAAATCGGGGCGACATTGATTGGTTAGTGAGTATTCTCGCACAGGGGTTCCTATATAAAAGCTGGATCCAATTTATGAACCCATCTCCAATATTAAATGTCTGTAGGACCTTGAATAGATAGGGCCACTCAACTTGGTCAAAGGCCTTTTCGGCGTCAAGAGATATAACGGCAAGGTCCACGTTAGGTAACCTCTGAGAATACATAATGTGAAGAGGCGCCTGAGATTGAAGAATGAGTTTCTATTAGGGATAAAGCCGGTCTGGTCCGAATGGACCAATTTGCCAATTAAAGTGCTAAGCCTGTTAGCCAGAGTTTTTGCTAAAATCTTTTGGTCTGTATTAAGGAGGGATATTGGTCTGTATGACCCTACCTCTTCCGGATCTTTACCCTTCTTATGTATAACTGTAATAAACGCCTCATCCAAAGTAGATGGGAGAGCTCCATCCTCATTGGCCCGAACCAACATTTTGTGCAGGTAGGGAGATAGCATGTTGCTGAATGTTTTATAGAATTCACCAGGGTATCCATCTGGGCCCGGGGTCTTGCCACTCTTTAGAGATTTAATTGTTTCTCTAATTTCTTCAAGAGATATTTCCTTATTCAGGAAGTTAGAGTCTTCCTGGTTCAGGGCAGGAAGATTACAGTCCTCCAAAAAGTTATGCATAATTAAGGGATTAGGATCCGCTTTAGATGTATATAGAGTCTCATAAAACTGACGGAATCTGTCATTGATGTCTTTGGGGGAGGAGAGTAATTCCCCAGATGCAGATTTAACTTTGTGAATCATTCGGTCACTCACGTTTTTTCGAAGTTGTCTGGCGAGTAATTTGTGTGGTTTGTCACCAAACTCAAAATATTTTTGCTTGGCATAGAGAAAAGATTTAGCAATTTTAGCCGAGAGGATCTGATTGTATTAAAATTTTAAAGACATAATTTGTTTATGTTTCTCCATAGATGGATGTCTAGCATTCTCCCTATCCAGTAAGTGAATTTGTCCCTCCAGTTCTACCAATTTTTTTCTGTTTTGCCTACTGGCAGTCTGAAAGGAGATGATACAGCCTCTCAAATAAGCCTTCAGCGTTTCCCACAATAATGCTGGGGAAGTCTCTGTGTTGTCGTTGGTATCAAAGAAAAATGTAATTTGGTCTTTAAGATGTTCACAGAATGTTGGTTCTGTGAGGAGCTGAGGATTCAACCTCCAGACCCTCTCGTTTGGTACGATGTCACCCAATCTCAGGGAGAAGATGAGTGGACTGTGGTCAGAGATTATAATATCATGATATCTCACATTACAGGTATAGGGGAGTAGTTTAGCATCAACCAAAAAGTAGTCAATTCGAGTATATACATTGTGAACATGAGAGTAAAAGGAGTATTCCCTACCCGTAGGATTAGAGATCCTCCATATATCAAATAAGTTAGAATTTTTTATGTAGGTATTCAAGAATTCGCTTGAATAGGAGGTAGGGGTTCGCCGGGTAGAGGATCTATCCAAATATTGGTCTAGTACACAGTTAAGGTCCCCTCCAATGACCAGATTAGTATGGGAGATATCTGGAATCAGGGCAAGGACTCTTTTGAAAAAAGAGGGGTTATCAATGTTTGGCCCATAGATATTTAGTAGAGTTACAGAAGTAGAATGGATCTCTCCTATTACGATCACATAACGACCCTCTTTATCCACAATAGTGGTTTTATGTAGAAAGGGAATTCCTTTCCGTACCAGAATCGCTGTGCCTCTCGTTTTGGCAGAGAAGTTAGAGTGATACACTTGTCCCACCCACTTACATTTAAGTCTGTTATGAGATTTGTTTTTCAGATGGGTTTCTTGCAAAAATATAATATCAGACGAAAGTGCTTTCAAGTGGGCTAGGACCCTGCCTCTCTTAATTGGTTCGTTTAAACCCTTGACATTCCAGGAAGTGAATGTAAGTCCCGCCCTCCTCTCATTTGTAGTTCCTATGGTGGCCTGCATAACATGTAACTCACTAAAAAGGTAAGAAAGCGCACCAAACCATCACGATCAGCATATGTAGCACCTACACCCGAGCAGTATCCAACCCACCCCTCCCCCCCCGCAAGCACCTTTACTCTCCACCCTGTTCCCCTACTTTCCCCAACCTTTACCCCCCCCCCATCAACCCACATTTAACAGGCATACACACATAGGACAGAAATAAATATGAAAATAAAAATAACAAACACATTGTCTGGCCGATGCCAAAAAAGCACGGCGCGCCCTCGAACAAGAGGTAAAACACAAATAAAATCCCAACTATGCGCTCACCTCTCGCTATCCTAGAACTTCTACTAACATATGAACTGAGGAGGCTCCCGCACTTAAAGTGTTCAATTAGCATCTAATAAACCTAAACAGAATAAGTTGCAACTTAAACATATTGCGCACTTAAGGTTAATCTTGGGTCAATCCCTGAGATAAGCAAGATGTATCATCACAAGATTCTATTGCTAAGCAATACCGGTCTAAACATAAACCATCAGTAACCGACATAGACAGCAGGACAGTTACATATTGTGGGTTAGGAGAAGGGAACAAGGATTTTGATAAATTGAACGTACCCCCCAATCAAAAAAATAACAAAGTAAATAAAAATGTAAAAAAATTAAAAAATGTAAAAATAATAATAATAATAATAATACATTATTTTCAAATAATTTAAAAAAATAGTGATTTATATATACATATGTGCACACATACACATCCACACACACACATACATACATGTGCATACCTACATACATACACACACACACATACGTATATATATATATATACGCACACACACACACATATACACACGTATACACGCACACATACATACACACACCCCAAAAAATATATACATATAAAATAAATATTCTTAAATATATACAGATACATACACACGCATACACACATACATCCATACACACACATCTACATACACAAACATGCATACCCCAGAATAATAATCTATACAAATTTAAAATATACACATACATAATACTAAAATGCTAAGAGAAAATAATAATAAAGTACAAATAATTATTATTATATGTACGCACAGGAATAATGTAAGAATTGAAAAATAAATAACGAAACAAAACAAAAATGGGGGAATATAAGTATATCCATCCGAAAGTGTCAATGATCCGACCTGGAAGGCCTCCCAAACAGGCATCGCTCTAAACCCAGTCGGAATGAAAGTGAAATTAACGTTAAGTGAGAGCTCTGACCGCCCTCCATTGGTCAGCTCATCGTATTACATGTTCGGTAGCCCTTGCTGAGACCGTTTAATACGGTTTCACCCGTTATGGTATGGTATGGTATGGATTCGAGTCCGTGAGCAGACCTTAACACACAATGACAAGGCACTCTAACCTGTACGGGGGATTGGTGTATATTCCCGGACAAACTTCTCTGCGTCCAGAACCGAGGAGAGCCAGATCTTCTCCCCGGAAGGCGGGGTAATTCTTAGTCTTGCAGGGAAGAGCAAGGCTGGGTGAAGATGGAGTTTGTAGAGTTTGGTCATGACATCTCTGTAGCCAGCGCGGTGCTTTGCCACATCGGGCGCATAGTCCTCATAGACACGAAAGGGGTGCCCTTTATGTAACAGGTTACCCCTCATTCGAGCCTCGCGCAGGATAAGATCCTTGGTCTTGAAACTGTGACAACAGATGATTACTGGGCGAGGACGCTGGCCCGGTCCAGGCACTGGGACAAGGGCGCGATGTGCACGGTCCACTAGGGGATCCGACGCCAAAACATCCGGTCCCATTGCATCCTTCAGTAGCTTGGCGAAGAAGTCGGTGGGGCGAGAGCCCGCCTCCACCCCTTCTGCCAGACCCACAACGCAAAGGTTATGCCGCCTGGATCTGCCCTCCAGGTCGACCACTTTCACAGAAAGCCTCTGCACATTATCCTGCAATGACGTGCATAGCATCTCTAACTCGTCGATCCTACCAGCGTTGAATTCAGAAGCTTTCTCAAGGTCCACAATACTCTGGCCCTGCGAAGCGACCGTTCGAATGGTGCTCTCGATTTTAGTGTCCAGTTCAGCAATAGTAGCCTTAAGATCCTCCGCTATAGCAACACGTAGTTCTCCCAAAGCCCGGGTAAGTTCTGTAAGTGTCACGTTGTTACCTGTGCCTTCCGCCATGTTTGTCTCGTTGTTTGGTGGGGTGTAGACCTCTGATGTGGATTTATTGTCCTTTGGTCGCTTATTACTAGGCATTTTCACATAGAAAGTTACAATATTGTATTAGTAAGAGAAGTTTGTTGTAACAAGTGCAATAAAGTAAGTTAGGTTAGATTATTTCGCAAAAAAGTTGCGGGAGCCTCTCACACACAGCCGTTCACTCCAACATGCTAGCTCCGCCCCATTCTTTAGCATTTCTAATGAATGATTGTCAATTCAACCAAGCCAACCAAAATGGCCATATGAATCAACAGATTGATCTATCTGTTCTGTCTCTATGGGAACAGCAGAGATGTCTGACCTGGCTAAGAGGCTCTGGATTGATGTCCCATCCATCCCCAGATGTCTGTTCCTGCCCACAGCTCACAATGATTGGCTGTGAACAGTAAAGAAAAAATGTAACACTCTTTTGCTCATTTTGGCCTTGGAAATAACTTGGAAATAAATGATGTAGCTATCAATAAATAATTTAAGTAGCTACTGTTATGTGGTTGATTTGAATGTGACATACAGGCCTTTTGTGGATCTGAGGGGTCTGCACTGAAGTAGACTGTCAAGACAATATTCCATTTCAAATGTGGTTAGATAAGGAGGGATATCTGCACTTGCTTTTATTGTGATAACTGCAGTTTGTACATGCAGCATAACTAATGTTTATGTGTTATTGTTTTCAGGTCAGATTTGACTTACAGGCCTTGGCCTTCTGCGCACTTTGCCGGTTGGCCACATCACAGAATCAGGGGTGTTCACCCTCACTGGATTCAACTGTCAACACAACACTCCATTTAAAAGGTGATAACAAAAACAGAAGATTTTTTAAATATATATATATATATTTGATATTTAACACATAAGGGCGGCGCCTTAAAGCTCTTTTGATTCACTCATCATTACGATTCATCTTGCTTTCTGAGGGATACATTTCCATCAATTGATTGGCACAAAACATATCCTGGCACACACACGCATAAAGGGCATGTCCCAAATGGCACCCCAGTGCCCATATATTGCACTTATTTTGACCTGAGTCCAATGGGCACAGGTCAAAAGTAGTACACTACAGGGTGCCATTTGGGACCAAAGAATGTAAGAGCCTACCAGACGTTCTAAACTCCAAATCACCTTGTGCAGTGCGCACGGGTCTATCCAACCGTTTCCAATCGTAGTATTTATTCTCTGCACAGTGTCAGCTAGGGCAGACTATGCACCTGAAACAACCTGACTGAAGAAAGCGATTGTACTGATTGTATCAAAGCTGAACACAGTTTATGTAGTGAATTTATGCTTGGTTACGTCACAATAGGTCACAGTTTTATGGCCGCGCATAATACGTCACAGGAAAGGCTTGTATGGGACTGGACTGGTGGTATCTCCCCCTGGTCGTAATTCATAACTGTCAAATAAAATCTATCTAGCTATCTAACTCAAATGGCTGTTGAGGACTCTTTGATCATCACATTTGAGGCACATGTCAGCAGGTGGCAGTGTCTTCAAATGCAGCACTTGATGATCTGAGCAACAGTTGAGCAACTTTGTGGTTGTGACAAATCCAAATGCGGAAGTCCAGTACATTTGTTTTTGCTTAGCAAGCTTGCCCGCCTATTTCTACAATTCATCTTCTTAAACTCGGATTTTAAACTTAACCACACTGCTAACCTTATGCCCAACCTTAAATTAAGACCAAAAAGCCTATTTTTGTTTTCATTAATTTTTAAGATATAGCCTATTTGTAATTTGTGGCTTTGTTATCTAGTGGGAACCTCTAGCTAGCTAGCTAGCTACCTATAATCTGGCTAAAGTTTTACGCAATATTGGAGGAAAAGATTGATTATTGTACTTGATTATCCAAGTTTGACAAATATGCATTGGGCATCAAAATGATATCCGAATAGTTTTAAAACATATGGTTCAGAGGTTCAAGAGTTTTACTCCTGAGTTCAGGCTCACGAGTGGGATTGTTGCTGTCATTAGAGTATCATTTGTTTTGTTTACTGTCACTACATATTTCGGTTTATCAGAGGATGTCTTCAGTCTTGGAACGACAGTTTTTGGCAATGGGCATGGTAAGTTAGCTAGGAGGGTCTGAGTGAATCAACAGTCATATATGCTCAGTAGCTACTTTGAATGAGAGTGTTGTAACGTTAGCTAGCTTGCTAAAACGTATAGCTAATGTAACAGATGGTGCCAGTAGGCTACAGCAGCAGGCTACAGCACAACACACCAGTGCAGCTTATGTCTGTCAACCCTATCATTTATGTTTTAATCCTTTCCTTTTCCTTTGCAGTGCACAAGCTCATCACATACTCCTTCCACCACAAGACAGTGACCCAGCTACTCCTCAGTATTGGGGTTCTGGTGCCCCTCTGTGGAGGCATTGAGAAGAGTGTGGGGACTGTTCGGTTCCTCCTCATGTTTCTGCTGCTCTCTATCAGCACAGGGGTGTTGTACACCATACTGGGTCTGCTACTGTTTGGTGCATCTGCCCAGAAACAGGTGGAGGGGTTCATTCCAGTGTCCCTCTCCCTTATGGGTATGGCCACAGTGCACTCCCGTATGGTTAAGGGCTTTCTTTTCGGGGTCACTGTACCCATGTTAGCCCTGCCCTGGCTGTTTCTGTTCATCATAACACTTTTGGTCCCACACACTGTCTTCCTTTGCAATGCCATCGCCATCATCGCAGGGGGGATCTGTATCCTTACTCATTTACATTTACATTTTAGTCATTTAGCAGACGCTCTTATCCAGAGCGACTTACAGTTAGTGAGTTATTTTTTAATTTTTCATACTGGCCCCCCGTGGGAATCGAACCCACAACCCTGGCGTTGCAAACGCCATGCTCTACCAACTGAGCTACATCCCTGCCGGCCATTCCCTCCCCTACCCTGGACGACGCTGGGCCAATTGTGCGCCGCCCCATGGGTCTCCCGGTCGCGGCCGGCTATAACCTCATTGTGGTTCAAAATAACTGATACACTCCTCTGCAGTATGTCACAGCTTTATAAGTGTGCTTAGTAGTGTAGTTAAGTGGTAATAGGTTATAGGTGTTGTATATGAATCCTGCTGCTGAACATTATGGCATGTTTGTTTAGAAAAAATCTTGCATCACTGCGTCACACATTCTCCTTAACTTGCACTGGTGAAACAGACGGTAAGGGCTGGCTCTCACTTCTGGACATGTCCGATGCCAGGGCATCAGTGCTGGACAAGAAGATGCCTTTCAGGCTGCTGAGGAACATTGGTGTCCTGTATGTCCCTGCATCAACAGAGGAGAGAAGGAAGACGGTCCACCCACCGTAAGTACTGAGAAAGCACCAGACATATCATTTATCAGACAAGACAAGAGGTCATTAAATAACAATTGCTGTGTGCAAGCCAGAGCACATAATGTACTACAGTATAATGAGGTGCAGTTATAATTGATGATCCGCAGCTGTAATTGAATACTGTACAATAGGCACCTAGTGGTCCCCCATGATTAGATAGAGAATTACTGGTATAGATAGGCTCTCTGAAATCTGTCCACGTTCTCATTGATTGCAGAATCATTCCAACCCCAGGCTCCTACCCAGTCCAAGCCTACGCTCCAGTGTCCTTTACCTCCAACCTACAGGCTACCGAGACCACACCAAAGACATTTGAAGGCTGGGCCAACTCCTACTATACACAGGGGAGCCCTGTTCAGCTCTCAGGTTATAATGGACACAACCATGGATATGGCCTCAAGCATAGCTTTGGGCCAAGTCACGGACATAGTCACGAACATGGACACAGCTGCAGCCACAGCCAAGGTCATGGACATAGTCACGAACACAGCTTCGGCCATGGACTCAGTCATGGGCATGCATCTGCCTCTCAAACCAGCAGTCACTGGGCTCCAGTGGCTCAACATCCACATTCTCAACATTCCCACCTCAGTCCACTGTCTGTGTCTGTCAGTGCCCCCCAGAGTTTCACAGCAAAGATGCCGGAGTCACTGCCAGAATCTGTGATGGTTCACCCAGGAGCACCTGTGTCTTCACTGACAGATTGATGACTTCAATCCGTAACGGCAAAACTCGCTATAGCTCGATTGAAATTTAAAGGCAATGTTCGCGAAGACCGGAAATTACATTTACATTTCAAGCGTGCTATTTTCAGCAATCACAATCCTTGTAAAAACGTCAAATCTTGGTATAACTAATAACATAAAAAAAATAAAAAATGTCAGTGTGGTTATAAGCCGCTATAGCTCTGAACTACGGCAATACGGATTTAATCGAGCCCATAGTTGTCATTCAATGTGTTTTCTGTCTTATGTTATACATTGAGATGTAATATGCTTGGACAAGTGGTTTGAGGCAGTACTTGAAGGTCCACTTTTTCTTCACTGATGTTTTTGGTTTGAATATACAAGCAGGCTCTGAATGTTCAAGGTCAAATCAATGCAAGAAGGGTTTGATTGTCAGTTGATTGTAAGACCACTCCTTTTGGCTTGTGTGTTTTGTACTTTGTGTTTTTTTACACAGACGGTAGACAAATCTCTTGGTACTCTTGATTTATATAACCTAGATTAAAACAACGTTTTTCAAAACCCTTAGTAAACCAGAACAGTTTTTAGTTCAAACTAAACATTTTTATCACACTAATGTATTATCAGTTTTTCCCCCTTAACTACACTTAACAAAAATATAAATGCAACATGTAAAGTGTTGGTCCCATCACAATATATTTTACATTAGTTATCTTGTTGTTTTTAATCCCACCCTTCAGCTCCACTCAACCCCTCCCATCTATCTCTTAACACCATCCATTTTTTATTTACATTTGCCATATATTTTTCAACTGTGCTGTGATGTTTCACAAAAGTTCTGAACCTTTCTATTCTCATAGTTTCTACAGATTGTAAATTAAAGATAAACATTTTTGTTAAAAGTATTATTATATTATTGATCGATTGACTATGACTTTTCAAATCACCCAGTAGTGCTATCTGCAGAGTTAGCTCCAGGTAAATGTTGCACTTCTTCTTCCTGGACCTTTGACCAAAAACAAGCTACACATGGACAGTACCAAAACAAATGATCTAATGAATCGGTCTCTTCGCAGAAAAATCTGCAGAGCTGGGATGGTTGTATCCCCCATATATATAACATTCTATTGGTTGCAAGAATTTTGTATAATAATTTTAATTGAAAAATTTTAGGTTTTGAATCCGGCGTTGTTTTGCGTATCAGTTCATAAACCATGTGCCATGGTATCGGTACATCGAAAATCTCTTTCCAACTATTTTGCAATCTATATGGCACAGCTGTCAAATTTTTTGTCCTTAAATAAAACTGATATACTTTTTTATTTATCACAATTTTCATTAACCAATTTTGGTCTTTAATGAAGACAAGTTCCTTATTTTTTCCCCCTTCCACTTGCCTCTTCCATTTTTGCGTTAATGCTGCAATTAGTTGGTTGTAATTTTGGGTAGAGCAGACATTTCCATATATTTTTGTTAGCTGCATGTGTGACATAACTCCACTAGTCCTATTTATGATATCATTTACAAAGATTATACCTTTTTTAAACATTTTTTTGAAAAAATAATAATATAAAAATTATATTTGAGTTTAACCACATTATTTGTTGTATTATTTGTTCTGTCTTTTCTGGTGGATTAAACTGAAATCGCAACCAACTTTCTATGGCTTATTTTTAAAATAGTGATATTTTGGAGATGATTTCATTTTCAGTGAGAGGTTGTAATCTGAATAAAGGGGAAAAGGCCATTCTTGAACATGGGGTGAGATATTCTTATTAATCTGCTAGAAAACCAGTTTGGATTTAAGTATAACTTTTGCATGACTGAAGCCTTTAGTGAGAGGTCTAATGCTTTAATATTTAATAATTTCTGCCCTCTGAATTCATGTTCATTATATAAATAGGCCCGTTTAATTTTGTCTGGCTTGCCGTTCCAAATAAAATTGAATCTTTTTTTTGCTCATTTAATTTTTTAAAACAGGTCCCTAGATGTAGGCAAGACCATAAGCAAATAGGTAAACTGGGATATGACTAAAGAGTTAATCAGGGTGATTTTACCACAAATAGACAGGTATTTTCCTTTCCATGGTAGAACATTTTTATATATTTTTGCTAACTTTCTATTAAAATGTATTGTAGTGAGATAATTTCTTTATTTCGGGATATGTATACCGAGTATGTCCACATCACCGTCAGACCATTTTATTGGTAAACTACACGGTAATGTAAAAGGTTAGAAAAAGTACCTAGATCCTCTATGAGGCTGTGGAGGGATCCAAATTGTGGATTTAAAAGAAAGCATGAATCATCAGCGTACAATGACATCTTTGTTTTTAAGCCCTTGATTTCTAACCCCTTGATATTATTGTTGGATCTGATTTTAATAGCTAACATTTCGATGGCCATAATAAATAGATATGCAGATAGTGGACAACCTTGTTTTACTCCTCTTGACAGTTTAAAACTTTCTGAGAAGTAGTCATTATTTACTATTTTACACCTAGGGTTACTATACATACTGTAACTTTAACCCATTTTATAAGAGATTCTCCAAAATTGAAATTTATTCCAGGCATTTATATATAAATTCCAGTCGTACTTTATCAAAAGCCTTTTCAAAGTCAGCTATGAATACCAGGCCTGGTTTCCCAGATTTTTCATAGTGTTCTATTGTTTCCAATACTTGTCTTATATTATCTCCAATGTATCATCCATGTAAACAACCTGTCTGATTAGGATAAATAATACCTGACAATACCTTTTTAATTCTATACGCTATACATTTTGCTAGAACTTTTGCATCACAACACTGAAGTTTAAGGGGCCTCCAATTTTTTTAATGGACCGGATCTTTATATTTACCACTTGGATGCTGTTTCAGTAATAATGAAATCAGACCTTCTTGTTGAGTATCTGATAATCTACCATTTTTGTAGGTGTGGTTAAAACATGCTAATAAGGGTCCTCTGAGTATATCAAATGAGGTTTGGTATACCTCGACTGGTATGCCATCCAACCCTGGAGTTTTCCCAGACTTAAAGGCTTTAATTGCATCAAGAAGTTCCTCCTCTGTAATTTGGCCTTCAGAAGAGTCTTTCTGTACAACTGTTTATTTTACATCATTAATAGAAAAAAATATATACAATTATCTTCGGTTAGTGGAGATGGAGGAGACTGAAACGAAAACATATGCTTAAAGTTATAGGCTATTTATTAAATCCGTTTGCCAGCTCCAGGTAGGCTACACAAGTGGCACAAATTGACTTGCAATGACTCCAGTGATATCTTAATTTCAACATATTTATTGTATCAAATGGTAGGCTACAGTATCCTACATTGGCATACAAATTAATAGCATACTTGATGGCCGGTGACTCAGCTGCCTGCTGTGGCTCTAAAACACACACACAAAAACACGGCCCTCCCCCTTCCTACTGCTCATTCAGTAACAACCTGCCTGCTCACTGCCTGGTAGTCAGCAGCAGGTCACAGTGAAAAATATGTTTTGTTTGAAGAAATGCCATGTTTACCCCCCCGCGACATCGTTTTCAAAGTAGCCCAAATGTTAGCAAAACTGCGGACATGGCAACCCTGCACTGAAGCATCTGCTCGTTGCATGGTAACAATAGTCTCTCTGCCTGGTTGGGTTTCTGGTGAGCAAACCAACTATTTTGTGCACTACTGCCACCTACAGTGGGATCCAGTGCAGGACAGCAGAATATAAAACACCCACTGGTACATAACATGTCATGTAATGTCACTACAATAATTGTTCCCTTGCTGTAATTAATGAAGAACAAAAAAACAGTCTGACACAAATAATTGCAATTTCAAAAGCTTTATTGAAAATGCATATTTCAAACATTTTTTGTAGTTTTTTTATTTTAAAGAATAGTGCATGTCTCAAAATATTAGAACGAGACCAATATGTGTATTTTTCTAAACATAGTTCCTGTGTCTGAAATTAAGTTTCTGTGTGTATTGGAGGAGTAAGCAATACTCAAAATATCTGTGTGTGTGTGTGTTGTAGTAGTAGATGGCCATTATTTATTCAAACATCTAAGTTTGGGCAGCAGCCACTGGAGAAACCTGTCAATCAAACAGGACAATAAATAGTAGTTTTCACTTACACATCAGATAGCTGCTCTTTCTCTGCTACCTCATTCTATTTCTATAATTCTCTACCTCATTCTATTTCTATAAATCTCAAAAATGCCCTTGTTATGTTCTACTTCTCCTTCTTCTATTTCCTCACCTCTTCCTCAGACTCTTCTTTTCCTCTTTCTTGTCCTCCTTACTTTCTCCAACATTTTCCACCTGCTTCATGTTACTAGCCTGCTCTTGCTTCACTCTCTTTTTTGCCTTGCCCTTTTTCCTTTTGACCTTCCCTTCCTGAATAATGTGGACAAGGAGATAAAGTAATATAAGCTTATGGCTATTTTCTACTCTTGAGCTACAATATCTAGAGTTATGATATACTGTAGGACATATGGCCAATATCCCCTTCCTGTTTCCTCTCACCTGTGGGTACACTCCTGCCATTTTCTGCGCCGTTTCCTGGAGCAGCTTCCTGCTGTTCTCACTCAGGTTGGTGATGGGGGCCAGGCGAGGGCTTCCTTTATTGGTGATGGGGGCCAGGCAAGGGCTTTCTGTATTTCCTCTCACCTGTGGGTACACTCCTGCCATTTTCTGCGCCGTTTCCTGGAGCAGCTTCCTGCTGTTCTCACTCAGGTTGGTGATGGGGGCCAGGCGAGGGCTTCCTGTATTGGTGATGGGGGCCAGGCAAGGGCTTTCTGTATTTCCTCTCACCTGTGGGGCCACTCCTGACATTTTCTGGAGCAGCTTCCTACCGTTCTCGCTCAGGTTGGTGATTGGGGCCAGGCGAGGGCTGTGGTGGTATGGTAAGTACTCCACAGCATGCGGAGCAACAATGACAGGGATGTTGGGTTTCGCCACAATAATCTGTACAGACATAGGGTCAAACAATTGAGATGTGACACACACTAGTGATGCGCGGGTTGACTCATAACCAGAAGTCCCACGGTTATATCCACAGGGCGGCGGATTTAGGGTCATGAAATATTGTTGAATAAACAGAAAACAATACATTAAAAAATCCATAAATGTATAATTATTGTGCAAGTTATATCTATAGGCTATTTGGCATTAGTGCGTAAGCCTAAACTTTAGGGCATAACTTGACGCGCGCCAGATAGACTACACACCAATCACCAAACGCTTTAATTCAATAAGAGAAAAGCTACGAAATGGAAAGTTGAAAATAAAGAAGGGACGGCCAGAAAAGTAATGTTTGGAAAATATTTGGTGAAGTGTTAAAAGAGGATGATGGCAGTGCCTATGTTATGTGTGATGATTGTGAGGCACTATAGAAATTCGACAGTCACAAGAGGGGGATTCAAATAGGCCTATGGCACGTCAAGGGAACAAACAGCCTACTGTTCAGATGGATTAAATGGAAACTGAAATCTGGACACTGACTGTAGATCTTTAACCTCTCACAGTCTTAATATTAACTCCTGCAGAATTAAGCATTTCTTGCAGTAAAATGATAGGCTACACCAAATGTAGGCTTTATTTTGACTCGGGAACAGCAGTGGAGAAATATGATTTCTTTCAGCATCTTGAGGGAATGCGAATGCGCAGCTAGGGACTGCTTTATCAGCATCATAAAAGCTGATAATATTTCAACCACATAAAATGTGCATCCAAGCCAAACTGAAATCTTATCAGAAACATGTCTGGTCGTTTTCAACCCGTCAAACTGATGTCATTTGGAAATTTTGCACAGAAAATGTTTCCCTTTTTTTCTTGAGTTATTGCATTTTCTTCTTGATCCCTAAACGTTTTTGGTTTATTTAGTCTTCTCTCTAATTATAGACAAGTTGACTAACAAATAGCCTACCAAAATGTTGGAAATTATAAGCAGAAACATATCCAAATTAGGCACAAAAAAATCCTGCACCCCCTGCTAAGAAATCGTTCTGACGGTGTTCTATATTTGCGGGTTAGGGTCAGGTGCGGGCCTCAGATTTTCACTTTATCACATATAGTCGGGCGGTTGCGGCTGGGTTATTAGCAATTGCGGGTGGGTTCGGTTGAACAAACAGCTGACCCGCGCACCACTAACACACACACACACACACACGTAAGAGCCTACCAGTCGAGGGTCCTTCAGTGAAGCCCCTTTTCTCAGTGGTTCCTTTGAAGGCCCTGGACTGTCCTCAGCAGAGGCATCATTGCCATTATCACGCTGTGTGTCATAGAGCTAGTTGGTCATAGTCCATTCTTCACATTCAGTCAAAGAGTTACTCAAATACATGCTGCAGAACATACCAGAAAGTCTGACTCATCGAAGGATTGGAGAGAAAGATCGTCGTCCTCTACCATATCCCTCACTTTAAGCCTTGTCAGCTTTCCATCCTCCTCATCCTTCACTTTCAGCGGTGGTGTCCTCCTTTCATGATCCTCATCATCAGACTGTGTATCAGAGTAAACTAGTCAGAGACTAATCTCTTTACAGTGATGTCACTCAACAAAGACATGGTGTACAACTGTCTTACCTCAGATTCACAGTCAGTGAAGGAGTAGATAGAGATGTCAGAGTTGGAGGATGAGATCACCCCATCATAATTTCTATCCATCAGCCGAGTCACCCTTCCAGACTGAGGAGACAGACAAAGGCATGTACTTAGGGCAGCCATAGAATACACTGGCATTGACTGTCAAGAAAATGTTGAATATTTAGGCAATCCAACATAGTTGTACAAGTAGTGAGTAATTTATGGGTAATTGAAAATGCAAGTGTATTGAAATGCAATAAATGCAACTCCCATAACATTAGGGATAGGGCTAAAGACTTTCCATACTGTAGGATTCTTTAGCATTTCTAATGAATGATTGTCAATTCAACCAAGCCAACCAAAATGGCCATATGAATCAACAGATTGATCTATCTGTTCTGTCTCTATGGGAACAGCAGAGATGTCTGACCTGGCTAAGAGGCTCTGGATTGATGTCCCATCCATCCCCAGATGTCTGTTCCTGCCCACAGCTCACAATGATTGGCTGTGAACAGTAAAGAAAAAATGTAACACTCTTTTGCTCATTTTGGCCTTGGAAATAACTTGGAAATAAATGATGTAGCTATCAATAAATAATTTAAGTAGCTACTGTTATGTGGTTGATTTGAATGTGACATACAGGCCTTTTGTGGATCTGAGGGGTCTGCACTGATGTAGACTGTCAAGACAATATTCCATTTCAAATGTGGTTAGATAAGGAGGGATATCTGCACTTGCTTTTACTGTGATAACTGCAGTTTGTACATGCAGCATAACTAATGTTTATGTGTTATTGTTTTCAGGTCAGATTTGACTTACAGGCCTTGGCCTTCTGCGCACTTTGCCGGTTGGCCACATCACAGAATCAGGGGTGTTCACCCTCACTGGATTCAACTGTCAACACAACACTCCATTTAAAAGGTGATAACAAAAACAGAAGATTTTTTAAATATATATATATATTTGATATTTACCACATAAGGGCGGCGCCTTAAAGCTCTTTTGATTCTCTCATCATTATGATTCATCTTGCTTTCTGAGGGATACATTTCCATCAATTGATTGGCACAAAACATATCCTGGCACATACACGCATGAAGCATGTCCCAAATGGCACCCCAGTGCCCATATATTGCACTTATTTTGACCTGAGCCCAATGGGCACAGGTCAAAAGTAGTACACTACAGGGTGCCATTTGGGACCAAAGAATGTAAGAGCCTACCAGACGTTCTAAACTCCAAGGACGGGTCTATCCAACCGTTTCCAATCGTAGTATTTATTCTCTGCACAGTGTCAGCTAGGGCAGACTATGCACCTGAAACAACCTTACTGAAGAAAGCGATTGTACTGATGATATCAAAGCTGAACACAGTTTATGTAGTGAATTTATGCTTGGTTACGTCACAATAGGTCACAGTTTTATGGGCGCGCATAATACGTCACAGGAAAGGCTTGTATGGGACTGGACTGGTGGTATCTCCCCCTGGTCGTAATTTATAACTGTCAAATAAAATCTATCTAGCTATCTAACTGAAATGGCTGTAGAGGACTCTTTGATCATCACATTTGAGGCACATGTCAGCAGGTGGCAGTGTCTTCAAATGCAGCACTTGATGATCTGAGCAACAGTTGAGCAACTTTGTGGTTGTGACGAATCCAAATGCGGAAGTCCAGTACATTTGTTTTTGCTTAGCAAGCTTGCCCGCCTATTTCTACAATTCATCTTCTTAAACTCTGATTTTAAACTTAACCACACTGCTAACCTTATGCCCAACCTTAAATTAAGACCAAAAAGCCTATTTTTGTTTTCATTAATTTTTACGATATAGCCTATTTGTACTTTGTGGCTGTGTTATCTAGCGGGAACCTCTAGCTAGCTAGCTACCTACAATCTGGCTAAAGTGTTGCGCAATATTGGAGGAAAAGTTGATTGATTATTGTGCTTGATTATCCAAGTACTAGTTTGACAAATATGCATTGGTCATCAAAATGATATCCCGAATAATTTTAAAACATATGGTTCAGAGGTTCAAGAGTTTTACTCCTGAGTTCAGGCTCACGAGTGGTATTGTTGCTGTCATTATAGTATCATTTGTTTTGTTTACTGTCACTACATATTTCGGTTTATCAGAGGATGTCTTCAGTCTTGGAACGACAGTTTTTGGCAATGGGCATGGTAAGTTAGCTAGGAGGGTCTGAGTGAATCAACAGTTATATATGCTCAGTAGCTACTTTGTATGAGAGTGTTGTAACGTTAGCTAGCTTGCTAGAATGGTGGTCCTCTGTAGCTCAGCTGGTAGAGCACGGCTCTTGTAACGCCAAGATAGTGGGTTCGATCCCCGGGACCACCCATACACAAAAATGTATGCACGCATGACTGTAAGTCGCTTTGGATAAAAGCGTCTGCTAAATGGCATATTATTATAATAATAATAATAATAATAATAATAATATGCCATTTAGCAGACGCTTTTATCCAAAGCGACTTACAGTCATGCGTGCATACATTTTTTTGTGTATGGGTGGTCCCGGGGATCGAACCAACTACCTTGGCGTTTCAAGCGCCGTGCTCTACCAGCTGAGCTACAGAGGACCACATTATTATTATTATTAAAACTTATAGCTAATGTAACAGATGGTGCCAGTAGGCTACAGCAGTAGGCTACAGCACAACACACCAGTGTAGCTTATGTCTGTCAACCCTATAATTTATGTTTTAATCCTTTCCTCTTCCTTTGCAGTGCACAAGCTCATCACATACTCCTTCCACCACAAGACAGTGACCCAGCTACTCCTCAGTATTGGGGTTCTGGTGCCCCTCTGTGGAGGCATTGAGAAGAGTGTGGGCACTGTTCGGTTCCTCCTCATGTTTCTGCTGCTCTCTATCAGCACAGGGGTGTTGTACACCATACTGGGTCTGCTACTGTTTGGTGCATCTGCCCAGAACCAGGTGGAGGGGTTCATTCCAGTGTCCCTCTCCCTTATGGGTATGGCCACAGTGCACTCCCGTATGGTTAAGGGCTTTCTTTTCGGGGTCACTGTACCCATGTTAGCCCTGCCCTGGCTGTTTCTGTTCATCATAACACTTTTGGTCCCACACACTGTCTTCCTTTGCAATGCCATCGCCATCATCGCAGGGGGGATCTGTATCCTTACTCCAACCTCATTGTGGTTCAAAATAACTGATACACTCCTCTGCAGTATGTCACAGCTTTATAAGTGTGCTTAGTAGTGTAGTTAAGTGGTAATAGGTTATAGGTGTTGTATATGAATCCTGCTGCTGAACATTATGGCATGTTTGTTTAGAAAAAATATTGCATCACTGCGTCACACATTCTCCTTAACTTGCACTGGTGAAACAGACGGAAAGGGCTGGCTCTCACTTCTGGACATGTCCGATGCCAGGGCATCAGTGCTGGACAAGAAGATGCCTTTCAGGCTGCTGAGGAACATTGGTGTCCTGTATGTCCCTGCATCAACAGAGGAGAGAAGGAAGACGGTCCACCCACCGTGAGTACTAAGAAAGCACCAGACATATCATTTATCAGACAAGACAAGAGGTCATTAAATAACAATTGCTGTGTGCAAGCCAGAGCACATAATGTACTACAGTATAATGAGGTGCAGTTATAATTGATGATCCTCAGCTGTAATTGAATACTGTACAATAGGCACCTAGTGGTCCCCCATGATTAGATAGAGAATTACTGGTATAGATAGGCTCTCTGAATTCTGTCCACGTTCTCATTGATTGCAGAATCATTCCAACCCCAGGCTCCTACCCAGTCCAAGCCTACGCTCCAGTGTCCTTTACCTCCAACCTACAGGCTACCGAGACCACACCAAAGACATTTGAAGGCTGGGCCCACTCCTACTATACACAGGGGAGCCCTGTTCAGCTCTCAGGTTATTACGGACACAACCATGGATATGGCCTCAAGCATAGCTTTGGGCCAAGTCACGGACATAGTCACGAACATGGACACAGCTGCAGCCACAGCCAAGGTTATGGACATAGTCACGAACACAGCTTCGGCCATGGACTCAGTCATGGGCATGCATCTGCCTCTCAAACCAGCAGTCACTGGGCTCCAGTGGCTCAACATCCACATT
The DNA here is from genome assembly GCF_964263955.1 of Coregonus lavaretus. NCBI lineage: Eukaryota > Metazoa > Chordata > Actinopteri > Salmoniformes > Salmonidae > Coregonus > Coregonus lavaretus. Next base: position 19,984,914 of record NC_140002.1, read on the forward strand.
CTCAACATTCCCACCTCAGTCCACTGTCTGTGTCTGTCAGTGCCCCCCAGAGTTTCACAGCAAAGATGCCGGAGTCACTGCCAGAATCTGTGATGGTTCACCCAGGAGCACCTGTGTCTTCACTGACAGATTGATGACTTCAATCCGTAACGGCAAAACTCGCTATAGCTCGATTGAAATGTAAAGGCAATGTTCGCGAAGACCGGAAATTACATTTACATTTCAAGCGTGCTATTTTCAGCAATCACAATCCTTGTAAAAACGTCAACTCTTGGTATAACTAATAACATTAAAAAAATACAAATGTCAGTGTGGTTATAAGCCGCTATAGCTCTGAACTACGGCGATACGGATTTAATCGAGCCCATAGTTGTCATTCAATGTGTTTTCTGTCTCATGTTATACATTGAGATGTAATATGCTTGGACAAGTGTTTTGAGGCAGTACTTGAAGGTCCACTTTTTCTTCACTGATGTTTTTGGTTTTAATATACAAGCAGGCTCTGAATGTTCAAGGTCAAATCAATGCAATAAAGGGTTTGCTTGTCAGTTGATTGTAAGACCACTCCTTTTGGCTTGTGTGTTTTGTACTTTGTGTTTTTTTACACATACGGTAGACAAATCTCTTGGTACTCTTGATTTATACAACCTAGATTAAAACAACGTTTTTCAAAACCCTTAGTAAACCAGAACAGTTTTTAGTTCAAACTAAACATTTTTATCACACTAATGTATTATCAGTTTTTCCCCCTTAACTACACTTAACAAAATATAAATGCAACATGTAAAGTGTTGGTCCCATGTTTCATGAGCTGAAATAAAAGATCCCAGAAATTTTCCAAACGTACAAAAAGCTTCTTTCTCTAATTTTGTATACAAATTTGTTTAAATCTCTGTTAGTGAGCATTTGTCCTTTGCCAAGATAATCCATCCACCTGACAGGTGTAGCATATCAAGAAGCTGATTAAACAGCTTGATCATTACACAGGTGCTTCTTGTGCTGGGGACAATAAAAGAGCCACTCTAAAATGTGCAGTTTTGTCACACAACACAATGCTACATATGTCTCAAGTTTTGAGGAAGCGTGCAATTGGCATGCTGACTGCAGAAATGTCCACCAGAGATGTTGCGAGAGAATTTAAAATTCATTTCTGTACCATAAGCAGACTCCAACGTCGTTTTAGAGAATTTGGCAGTACGTCCAACCGGCCTCACAACCGCAGACCACGTGTAACCACGCCACCCCAGGACCAGCAGAGTGCCCAATGGTGGCGGTGGGGTTATGATATGGGCAAGCAATGAACAGCAACTTCGCACAGCTGTTGAAGAGTGACACAACATTCCACAGGCCACAATCAACAGCCTGATACACTCAATGCGAAGGATATGTGTCGTGCTGCTTGAGGGAAATGGTGGTCACACCAGATACTGTTTGGTTTTCTGATCCACGCACCTACCTTTCTTTTAAGGTATCTGTGTTCTTAGAATAAAATACAAAATAGCATCCACTCACCACTAAATTAGATCCATTACATTCAGTTTGTTTTGCAATGCATCGTTCAAAAATTTTGGAAATTCAGAAGCAGGGGACAAGTGGGTGAGGTGATCAAGAGTGTGGGCTACAAGGGCAGATTATGATGTAATCTTTGGAAAATTAACTAGTCGTGCACAGTAAAGAGAAGCCATAAATGACAACCAAGACTAAATAAAGCAAATCAATGATCTCCATTTATTATTTCTTTACAAATGCATGCTTTAAAGTTACTGTTTATATACAAATAGCTATTTTGCATATAAAACTGGATCAAGTGGTAAGAGTCATGTAACACAGGTCAATTTTAAAAAGGCACATTTCTTATTTAAATGACAACATGTACCATACCATATTTGATTCTGTATCACTACAATAGTTGAGGGTTTCTCTATTAAAAGAAACACAAAATGACGTGCTAAAATGATAGACTGCTGAACATCACCCGTATATCATCCACTTGATTCTATTTCATACGGTTACAGAACCTCAGAAAATTGAAGTAAATATTTTGTATTTAGGCTTTCAACCATCAGCATAAGAAAATTTCATACATATACATATCCCAGAATTAGTGATTATCAGAACACACATAAATGACAGTCAATAAATGACAGTTAATAGATGTATTCATGTTGTACTGCAAGTGCACATACAATACAACACATATTGCATTGCCTAAATGCCGTGGTAGTGTCCAGCTAAACATAACTAGTCGGTACTAAGCCTTACAGTGGGAGAGCATGAGAAAAAAACACCTGGGCATTTTTACAGTAAACCACCATTTAATCTACAACCTTTTCGTTTAATGAACCGATGAAGAACAAGGCTCAATGACTAAACAGTTACTGCAATTTAAATGTAGGAATTGTACAGTACATGGTACAATATGAATGTGCTACTAGTATGCATATTTGACTAATCTTGCACTGCTCTCTGTATTTACACAACCTTCGTGCATCTGAATAGGCAGCCATGTTGAACTTGTAAATACATTTAAAGATGCAAATATAGAATGCTTTCAATGCCGTAGACATTTCAGGAGTTAATTTACAATATATTACTTTTTTTATCGCCTTGTGGGGATCTTCACAGCATGATAAACGTCCAGAGGCAATATTTCATATCATAATCACCTCTGTTTGCGCCTAGTTTCACTTACAAAAACGATGTGTAACATTCAATGTATAATATCTCCAACTTTTCTAATCTGATGGGAAACAATGAAGGTCTGCACTCTATTTTATAAAAAAATCTATTGGTTTATTCCAAAATGTTCCATAACCTTAAAAGGAGCGCGTGGACCAAATCTACACTGAACAAAAATATAAACGCAACATGCAACTATTTCAAAGATTTTACTGAGTTACAGTTCATATAAGGAAATCAGTCAATTGAAATGAATAAATTAGGCCCTAATCTATGGATTTCACATGACTGGGAATTCAGATATGGAACACGCTGTCGTACACGTCAATCCAGAGCATCCCAAACATGCTCAATCAGTGACATGTCTGGTGAGTATGCAGGCCATGGAAGAACTGGGACATTTTCAGCTTCCAGAAATTGTGAACAGATCCTTGTGACATGGGGCCGTGCATTATTGTGCTGAAACGTGAGGTGATGGTGGCGGATGAATGGCACGACAATGGGCCTCAGGATCTCGTCACGGTATCTCTGTGCATTCAAATTGCCATCGATTTAAAATGCAATTGTGTTCATTGTCCGTAGCTTATGCCTGTCCATACCATAACCCCACCACCACGGGGCACTCTGTCCACAATGTTGACATCAGCAAACCGCTCGCCCACATGGCGCCATACACGCTGACTTCTACCTGGTACAGTTGAAACCGGGATTCATCCGTGAAGAGCACACTTCTCCAGCATGCCAGTTGCTATCGAAGGTGAGCATTTGCCCACAGAAGTCAGTTACGACGCCAAACTGCAGTCAGGTCAAGACCCTGGTGAGGACGACGAGCATGCAGATTAGCTTCCCTGAGACGGTTACTGACAGTTTGTGCAGAAATTATTCTGTTGTGCAAACCCACAGATTCATCAGCTGTCCGGGTGGTTGGTCTCAGACGATCCCACAGGTGAAGGAGCCGGATGTGGAGGTCCTGGGCTGGCGTGGTTACACGTGCACAAAATTTGAGAGAAATAAGCTTTTTGTGTGGATGGAAAATGTCTGGGATCTTTTATTTCAGCTCATGAAACATGGGACCAACACTTTACATGTTGCGTTTATATTTTGTTCAGTGTACATGAAAGGCCTGGGGGTTAGGGGTCGATTTGGAGTATGAGCCCATTCCCAACCAATCTTGAATGAATTGCACTACCTCACAGCACGAGTCTCTACAAAATGCTGTCAGTAAGATTACACAACAAGACAATAAGTACAACAAACATTCATTCATACGTCTTTCCATTTAGTGATTATGTGCTGACACGTTACCTCCAAAAACAGTTTAAAACTGTTTTCCGTTACCACTCACCCTCCACCCGAAAGAAATAGGTTAACATATGGGGTTGTGAGGGTGTGCTGTAACGTTAACTTAATCTTCCTTAGCTCCACACGTCCTGAGAGTAGCGGCCCTTGGTCATCAGCTTCTTGATGTAAGCCACAGCCTGTGTGTGTGTGAGACCTCCCACCTCCTCAACGATGTCATAGAAGGAATTCTGCACATCCCGCGCCATGTTCCGAGCATTCCTAGGAAAAGACAAGTGGCAGCCATATTTACAGTAGGCACACAATAATGATGGATTTTCTCTTTCAAAAAACCCTCAAAGCTTGTACATGTACTGTGCCTTCAGGAAGTATTCACACCCACATTTTGTTGTGTTACAGCCTGAATTTAAAATGGAATAAATTGAGATTTTCTGTCACTGACCTACACACAACACCCCATAATGTCAAAGTGGAATTATGTTTTTAGAAATGTTTAGAAAGCTATAAAAAATGAAAAGCTGAAATGTCTTGAGTCAATATGTATTCAACCCATTTGTTATGGCAAGCCTAAATAAGTTCAGGAGTAAAAATATGCTTAACAACTCACATAATAAGTTGCAATAATAGTGTTTGACATGATTTTTGAATGAACACGGCCCTCCCCCTTCCTACTGCTCATTCAGTAACAACCTGCCTGCTCACTGCCTGGTAGTCAGCAGCAGGTCACAGTGAAAAATATGTTTTGTTTGAAGAAATGCCATGTTTACCCCCCGCGACATCGTTTTCAAAGTAGCCCAAATGTTAGCAAAACTGCGGACATGGCAACCCTGCACTGAAGCATCTGCTCGTTGCATGGTAACAATAGTCTCTCTGCCTGGTTGGGTTTCTGGTGAGCAAACCAACTATTTTGTGCACTACTGCCACCTACAGTGGGATCCAGTGCAGGACAGCAGAATATAAAACACCCACTGGTACATAACATGTCATGTAATGTCACTACAATAATTGTTCCCTTGCTGTAATTAATGAAGAACAAAAAAACAGTCTGACACAAATAATTGCAATTTCAAAAGCTTTATTGAAAATGCATATTTCAAACATTTTTTGTAGTTTTTTTATTTTAAAGAATAGTGCATGTCTCAAAATATTAGAACGAGACCAATATGTGTATTTTTCTAAACATAGTTCCTGTGTCTGAAATTAAGTTTCTGTGTGTATTGGAGGAGTAAGCAATACTCAAAATATCTGTGTGTGTGTGTGTTGTAGTAGTAGATGGCCATTATTTATTCAAACATCTAAGTTTGGGCAGCAGCCACTGGAGAAACCTGTCAATCAAACAGGACAATAAATAGTAGTTTTCACTTACACATCAGATAGCTGCTCTTTCTCTGCTACCTCATTCTATTTCTATAATTCTCTACCTCATTCTATTTCTATAAATCTCAAAAATGCCCTTGTTATGTTCTACTTCTCCTTCTTCTATTTCCTCACCTCTTCCTCAGACTCTTATTTTCCTCTTTCTTGTCCTCCTTACTTTCTCCAACATTTTCCACCTGCTTCATGTTACTAGCCTGCTCTTGCTTCACTCGCTTTTTTGCCTTGCCCTTTTTCCTTTTGACCTTCCCTTCCTGAATATTTTGGACAAGGAGATAAAGTAATATAAGCTTATGGCTATTTTCTACTCTTGAGCTACGATATCTAGAGTTATGATATACTGTAGGACATATGGCCAATATCCCCTTCCTGTTTCCTCTCACCTGTGGGTACACTCCTGTCATTTTCTGCGCCATTTCCTGGAGCAGCTTCCTGCTGTTCTCACTCAGGTTGGTGATGGGGGCCAGGCGAGGGCTTCCTGTATTGGTGATGGGGGCCAGGCAAGGGCTTTCTGTATTTCCTCTCACCTGTGGGGCCACTCCTGACATTTTCTGGAGCAGCTTCCTACCGTTCTCGCTCAGGTTGGTGATTGGGGCCAGGCGAGGGCTGTGGTGGTATGGTAAGTACTCCACAGCAGGCGGAGCAACAATGACAGGGACAGGGCTGGGAGGAGTCAGAGGCTTTGGGACATCCTCTGGAGAGGGCAGGGCCCGTAGGGCTTCAGCCAGGGTCCAGGGTGCTGAGGTCACAAGAGGAGAAAGGCAAGTCTGGCCAGGCACAGGACCAGAGACTTTCCCTGGGCTCTGTAATACCAGAAACAACAAACAAACTGTCAGGACAGTGCTATGTTATACACAATCTCTAGATATACTGTATAACTAATCTATAAATACATTAGATACATGACTACACTCAATAAGTAAGAGTAACTTACAAAGCGCTGGACTTCATACTTCTTTTTTTCAAGCTTGAGGAGCCTGTTCTTGGCTATGCTGGTCTTCATTTCTGCCATGCTCTCTACCATTTCGGCCATCTCTCCAGTGCATTTCTTGAAAGCCACTTTCAACCTTTCCAAGTCATTCAGCCAACTGTCCAGGTCTACTGCCTCAAGATCTCATTTTGCTGCAGTTTCTCTTCATCACTTGGATCAGTGCCCTCAACTCCTCGCCCCTCCTCCCATTGTCTTCCCTATTCACATCTTCATCCCTCAGTCTTTCATCCTTCCTCCTCCCCATCCACTTCTCAATCCAGGCTCTGAAGCATCCCTCATTCTTCTTCTGCCTCTCTTGGTTGATGTCCAGACCGTCATTGACCGTCTTCAGGCCTTCCTCCAGGTCAAGCTCTATGGAGGCCAGGTTTTCTTTAATTCTCCTCAGGCTCTCCTCATTGGTGTTGGTCCACTGTGTCTTCTTGTCCAGCTGCTGCCTGCAGGGCCGGACAGAAGGGACCACCTCCATCTGGCGTGACACCTTCTTCAGGGCACTCACAGAGGCAGGGAGAGGGATGTTGGGTTTGGCCACAATAATATGTACAGACATCGGGTCAAACAATTGAGATGTGACACACACTAGTGATGCGCGGGTTGACTCATAACCAGAAGTCCTGCGGTTATATCCACAGGGCGGGGGATTTAGGGTCATGAAATATTGTTGAATAAACAGAAAACAATACATTAAAAAATCCATAAATGTATAATTATTGTGCAAGTTATATCTATAGGCTATTTGGCATTAGTGTGTAAGCCTAAACTTTAGGGCATAACTTGACGCGCGCCAGATAGACTACACACCAATCACCAAACGCTTTAATTCAATAAGAGAAAAGCTACGAAATGGAAAGTTGAAAATAAAGAAGGGACGGCCAGAAAAGTAATGTTTGGAAAATATTTGGTGAAGTGTTAAAAGAGGATGATGGCAGTGCCTATGTTATGTTTGATGATTGTGAGGCACTATAGAAATTCGACAGTCACAAGAGGGGGATTCAAATAGGCCTATGGCACGTCAAGGGAACAAACAGCCTACTGTTCAGATGGGTTAGATGGAAACTGAAATCTGGACACTGACTGTAGATCTTTAACCTCTCACAGTCTTAATATTAACTCCTGCAGAATTAAGCATTTCTTGCAGTAAAATGATAGGCTACACCAAATGTAGGCTTTATTTTGACTCGGGAACAGCAGTGGAGAAATATGATTTCTTTCAGCATCTTGAGGGAATGCAAATGCGCAGCTAGGGACTGCTTTATCAGCATCATAAAAGCTGATAATATTTCAACCACATAAAATGTGCATCCAAGCCAAACTGAAATCTTATCAGAAACATGTCTGGTCGTTTTCAACCCGTCAAACTGATGTCATTTGGAAATTTTGCACAGAAAATGTTTCCCTTTTGATCTTAAGTTATTGCATTTTCTTCTTGATCCCTAAAAGTTTTTGGTTTATTTAGTCTTCTATCTAATTATAGACAAGTTGACTAACAAATAGCCTACCAAAATGTTGGAAATTATAAGCAGAAACATATCCAAACTAGGCACAAAAAAATCCTGCACCCCCTGCTAAGAAATCGTTCTGACGGTGTTCTATATTTGCGGGTTAGGGTCAGGTGCGGGCCTCAGATTTTCACTTTATCACATATAGTCGGGCGGTTGCGGATGGGTTATTAGCAATTGCGGGTGGGTTCGGTTGAACAAACAGCTGACCCGCGCACCACTAACACACACACACACACACACACACACACACGTAAGAGCCTACCAGTCGAGGGTCCTTCAGTGAAGCCCCTTTTCTCAGTGGTTCCTTTGAAGGCCCTGGACTGTCCTCAGCAGAGGCATCATTGCCATTATCACACTGTGTGTCAGAGAGCTAGTTGGTCATAGTCCATTCTCCACATTCAGTCAAAGAGTTACTCAAATACATGCTGCAGAACATACCAGAAAGTCTGACTCATCGAAGGAGTGGAGAGAAAGATCGTCGTCCTCTACTATATCCCTCACTTTAAGCCTTGTCACCTTTCCATCCTCCTCATCCTTCACTTTCAGCAGTGGTGTCCTCCTTTCATGATCCTCATCATCAGACTGGGTATCAGAGTCAACTAGTCAGAGACTATTCTCCTTACAGTGATGTCACTCAACAAAGACATGGTGTACAACTGTCTTACCTCAGATTCACAGTCAGTGAAGGAGTAGATAGAGATGTCATCAGAGTTGGAGAATGAGATCACCCCATCATCATTTCTATCCATCAGCCGAGTCACCCTTCCAGACTGAGGAGACAGACAAAGGCATGTACTTAGGGCAGCCATAGAATACACTGGCATTGACTGTCAAGAAAATGTTGAATATTTAGGCAATCCAACATAGTTGTACAAGTAGTGAGTAATTTATGGGTAATTGAAAATGCAAGTGTATTGAAATGCAATAAATGCAACTCCCATAACATTAGGGATGGGGCTAAAGACTTTCCATACTGTAGGATTCTTTAGCATTTCTCTGTTCAAATATTTTTTTATTGAACACACACAAGAATGGTGTATAGGTATGAAAGACATGTGTACAGTTCTTATCTAAACATAAGAGAACAGACATGAACAACAAGACCCAGAGTTCTGGACACAAAACAAATATTACAAAACACGACATACAGAACAGGGACAGGTAGAAAGAAAAAGGGTATATGTAACCCCCCCCCTATTCCACCCTATTCCCCTCCCGACTGCTCGAGTGTCAGGGCCAGCACACGCTGCCCAAAGGTAGATTACAATATGACAATTGAGAGTGCGTTAAAAAGTACAAATTCACAGCACCGACTGGTCCAGGTAAGAGAGGAAAGGCTGCCAGATTTGATCAAATGTTGATAATTTATTGTTCAGAATATATCTAATTCTTTCTAAGTGTACAGTTTTTGCCACTTCGCTGAGCCATAATTTGGTAGAGGGCGCTTCCCTCCTTTTCCAAAACAACAAGATTAATTTTTTTGCCGAAATGAGACTGTAAGAGATGAGTTGTTTTTGGGAGTTGGTTAATCCGTTTAGGGAATCGGACACTCCCAGGATTATCAGAAGCGGGTCTGGGTCTATTGAAGTCTCCAGAACTTCAGAGAGGACCCCAAATATTCCACACCAATAACCATACAGACTAGAGCATAGGGCAAAGCAGTGGAGTAGTGTACCCTGCTCAGCCTGACATTTATCACACATAGGGGATGTATCAGGAAATATCCTATGCAGTTTAGTTTTGGAGTAGTGTAATCTGTGTAATACCTTAAATTGTATGAGACGATGTCTGGAGTTAATGGAGCAGGTGTGGATATACTCCAAGCTATCCTCCCAGTCTGCCACCGAAATATCAGTCCCTAGTTCTTCCTCCCATTTTGCCTTAATGGCATCTGTAGAGGGTGCGCTAACAGATTGAAAAGCGTCATATAGACGAGATATCAGTTTGTCTGAGGTGGGGCATATTTTTATGCATCCGTCAAACATGGAAGGTTTAGCATTCTCAAATGTTGGGAGGTGTTTTCTAACATAGTCTCTAATTTGTAGGTATCTGAAAAAGTTACTTCTGGGAAGGTTATAAGTTTCCCTCAGCGCTTCAAAGGAAGCAAAGGTCCCTCCTATATATAAATCCCCTATGGTACTTATCCCCAACTCTCCCCATCGCTCAAAGGTGTTATCAAGGTTAGAGGGGGCAAAGGAGGGATTCCTGGCAACAGGGAGCATGAATGATATTGGTCTAAGCTCAAAGTGGACTTTAATTTGCTTCCAGATTCGGACTGTGCTATGTATAATAGGATTGTTATGGTAAAGTGACATCTCCAGATTAACAGGTGACAAAATCACGGCACCAATAGAGAAGGGATGACACTCCTCCCGCTCCATGTTAAGCCAGCTGGATGGCGGGGTTGCGTCATCCAGCAAAAACGTAACAGCGCGGAGGTTAGCGGCCCAATAGTAAAATATAAAATTTGGGAGAGACAATCCTCCTTCCATCTTGGATTTACATAGGTGTTTTATACCTATCCTGTGTGTTTTATAATCCCAGATGAAAGGATTGATAATAGAGTCCAGTTGTTTATGAAATGATTTAGGTATGAATACTGGGATGTTCTGGTATAGGTAGAGCAGTTGTGGGAGGAAGACCATTTTAATGGCATTAATTCTACCGAGCAGAGAAATTGGGAGAGTTCTCCAAAACTGTTTGTTTGCCTTGAGATTTTGCATCAGAGAAGGGAAATTCTCTTTAAATAGTAAGGAGTATTGTTTGGTAACTACAATTCCAAGGTAGATACATTTTTCTGAAGATAACTTAACTGGAAGATGTTCTAGCCAGGAGGTGTTTTGCAACCGTATGGGCATTAATTCCCTCTTGTTCCAATTTATTCTATATCCCGAGAAGGTACCAAACAAATTAATCACCTCAAGAATAGCTGGAATACTAGCGTGGGGTTCTGTTACATAGAGGAGAATATCATCTGCGTATAGGGAAATCTTATTTAGAGTATCTTTAGTATTATAGCCGTGTATTGCTGAATGAGATCTGATCGCTTGAGCGAGAGGTTCAATAATTAGGGCGAAGAGCATAGGCGACAGCGCACAACCCTACCTTGTCCCTCTGTGGAGGTTAAATCGGGGCGACATTGATTGGTTAGTGAGTATTCTCGCACAGGGGTTCCTATATAAAAGCTGGATCCAATTTATGAACCCATCTCCAATATTAAATGTCTGTAGGACCTTGAATAGATAGGGCCACTCAACTTGGTCAAAGGCCTTTTCGGCGTCAAGAGATATAACGGCAAGGTCCACGTTAGGTAACCTCTGAGAATACATAATGTGAAGAGGCGCCTGAGATTGAAGAATGAGTTTCTATTAGGGATAAAGCCGGTCTGGTCCGAATGGACCAATTTGCCAATTAAAGTGCTAAGCCTGTTAGCCAGAGTTTTTGCTAAAATCTTTTGGTCTGTATTAAGGAGGGATATTGGTCTGTATGACCCTACCTCTTCCGGATCTTTACCCTTCTTATGTATAACTGTAATAAACGCCTCATCCAAAGTAGATGGGAGAGCTCCATCCTCATTGGCCCGAACCAACATTTTGTGCAGGTAGGGAGATAGCATGTTGCTGAATGTTTTATAGAATTCACCAGGGTATCCATCTGGGCCCGGGGTCTTGCCACTCTTTAGAGATTTAATTGTTTCTCTAATTTCTTCAAGAGATATTTCCTTATTCAGGAAGTTAGAGTCTTCCTGGTTCAGGGCAGGAAGATTACAGTCCTCCAAAAAGTTATGCATAATTAAGGGATTAGGATCCGCTTTAGATGTATATAGAGTCTCATAAAACTGACGGAATCTGTCATTGATGTCTTTGGGGGAGGAGAGTAATTCCCCAGATGCAGATTTAACTTTGTGAATCATTCGGTCACTCACGTTTTTTCGAAGTTGTCTGGCGAGTAATTTGTGTGGTTTGTCACCAAACTCAAAATATTTTTGCTTGGCATAGAGAAAAGATTTAGCAATTTTAGCCGAGAGGATCTGATTGTATTAAAATTTTAAAGACATAATTTGTTTATGTTTCTCCATAGATGGATGTCTAGCATTCTCCCTATCCAGTAAGTGAATTTGTCCCTCCAGTTCTACCAATTTTTTTCTGTTTTGCCTACTGGCAGTCTGAAAGGAGATGATACAGCCTCTCAAATAAGCCTTCAGCGTTTCCCACAATAATGCTGGGGAAGTCTCTGTGTTGTCGTTGGTATCAAAGAAAAATGTAATTTGGTCTTTAAGATGTTCACAGAATGTTGGTTCTGTGAGGAGCTGAGGATTCAACCTCCAGACCCTCTCGTTTGGTACGATGTCACCCAATCTCAGGGAGAAGATGAGTGGACTGTGGTCAGAGATTATAATATCATGATATCTCACATTACAGGTATAGGGGAGTAGTTTAGCATCAACCAAAAAGTAGTCAATTCGAGTATATACATTGTGAACATGAGAGTAAAAGGAGTATTCCCTACCCGTAGGATTAGAGATCCTCCATATATCAAATAAGTTAGAATTTTTTATGTAGGTATTCAAGAATTCGCTTGAATAGGAGGTAGGGGTTCGCCGGGTAGAGGATCTATCCAAATATTGGTCTAGTACACAGTTAAGGTCCCCTCCAATGACCAGATTAGTATGGGAGATATCTGGAATCAGGGCAAGGACTCTTTTGAAAAAAGAGGGGTTATCAATGTTTGGCCCATAGATATTTAGTAGAGTTACAGAAGTAGAATGGATCTCTCCTATTACGATCACATAACGACCCTCTTTATCCACAATAGTGGTTTTATGTAGAAAGGGAATTCCTTTCCGTACCAGAATCGCTGTGCCTCTCGTTTTGGCAGAGAAGTTAGAGTGATACACTTGTCCCACCCACTTACATTTAAGTCTGTTATGAGATTTGTTTTTCAGATGGGTTTCTTGCAAAAATATAATATCAGACGAAAGTGCTTTCAAGTGGGCTAGGACCCTGCCTCTCTTAATTGGTTCGTTTAAACCCTTGACATTCCAGGAAGTGAATGTAAGTCCCGCCCTCCTCTCATTTGTAGTTCCTATGGTGGCCTGCATAACATGTAACTCACTAAAAAGGTAAGAAAGCGCACCAAACCATCACGATCAGCATATGTAGCACCTACACCCGAGCAGTATCCAACCCACCCCTCCCCCCCCGCAAGCACCTTTACTCTCCACCCTGTTCCCCTACTTTCCCCAACCTTTACCCCCCCCCCATCAACCCACATTTAACAGGCATACACACATAGGACAGAAATAAATATGAAAATAAAAATAACAAACACATTGTCTGGCCGATGCCAAAAAAGCACGGCGCGCCCTCGAACAAGAGGTAAAACACAAATAAAATCCCAACTATGCGCTCACCTCTCGCTATCCTAGAACTTCTACTAACATATGAACTGAGGAGGCTCCCGCACTTAAAGTGTTCAATTAGCATCTAATAAACCTAAACAGAATAAGTTGCAACTTAAACATATTGCGCACTTAAGGTTAATCTTGGGTCAATCCCTGAGATAAGCAAGATGTATCATCACAAGATTCTATTGCTAAGCAATACCGGTCTAAACATAAACCATCAGTAACCGACATAGACAGCAGGACAGTTACATATTGTGGGTTAGGAGAAGGGAACAAGGATTTTGATAAATTGAACGTACCCCCCAATCAAAAAAATAACAAAGTAAATAAAAATGTAAAAAAATTAAAAAATGTAAAAATAATAATAATAATAATAATACATTATTTTCAAATAATTTAAAAAAATAGTGATTTATATATACATATGTGCACACATACACATCCACACACACACATACATACATGTGCATACCTACATACATACACACACACACATACGTATATATATATATATACGCACACACACACACATATACACACGTATACACGCACACATACATACACACACCCCAAAAAATATATACATATAAAATAAATATTCTTAAATATATACAGATACATACACACGCATACACACATACATCCATACACACACATCTACATACACAAACATGCATACCCCAGAATAATAATCTATACAAATTTAAAATATACACATACATAATACTAAAATGCTAAGAGAAAATAATAATAAAGTACAAATAATTATTATTATATGTACGCACAGGAATAATGTAAGAATTGAAAAATAAATAACGAAACAAAACAAAAATGGGGGAATATAAGTATATCCATCCGAAAGTGTCAATGATCCGACCTGGAAGGCCTCCCAAACAGGCATCGCTCTAAACCCAGTCGGAATGAAAGTGAAATTAACGTTAAGTGAGAGCTCTGACCGCCCTCCATTGGTCAGCTCATCGTATTACATGTTCGGTAGCCCTTGCTGAGACCGTTTAATACGGTTTCACCCGTTATGGTATGGTATGGTATGGATTCGAGTCCGTGAGCAGACCTTAACACACAATGACAAGGCACTCTAACCTGTACGGGGGATTGGTGTATATTCCCGGACAAACTTCTCTGCGTCCAGAACCGAGGAGAGCCAGATCTTCTCCCCGGAAGGCGGGGTAATTCTTAGTCTTGCAGGGAAGAGCAAGGCTGGGTGAAGATGGAGTTTGTAGAGTTTGGTCATGACATCTCTGTAGCCAGCGCGGTGCTTTGCCACATCGGGCGCATAGTCCTCATAGACACGAAAGGGGTGCCCTTTATGTAACAGGTTACCCCTCATTCGAGCCTCGCGCAGGATAAGATCCTTGGTCTTGAAACTGTGACAACAGATGATTACTGGGCGAGGACGCTGGCCCGGTCCAGGCACTGGGACAAGGGCGCGATGTGCACGGTCCACTAGGGGATCCGACGCCAAAACATCCGGTCCCATTGCATCCTTCAGTAGCTTGGCGAAGAAGTCGGTGGGGCGAGAGCCCGCCTCCACCCCTTCTGCCAGACCCACAACGCAAAGGTTATGCCGCCTGGATCTGCCCTCCAGGTCGACCACTTTCACAGAAAGCCTCTGCACATTATCCTGCAATGACGTGCATAGCATCTCTAACTCGTCGATCCTACCAGCGTTGAATTCAGAAGCTTTCTCAAGGTCCACAATACTCTGGCCCTGCGAAGCGACCGTTCGAATGGTGCTCTCGATTTTAGTGTCCAGTTCAGCAATAGTAGCCTTAAGATCCTCCGCTATAGCAACACGTAGTTCTCCCAAAGCCCGGGTAAGTTCTGTAAGTGTCACGTTGTTACCTGTGCCTTCCGCCATGTTTGTCTCGTTGTTTGGTGGGGTGTAGACCTCTGATGTGGATTTATTGTCCTTTGGTCGCTTATTACTAGGCATTTTCACATAGAAAGTTACAATATTGTATTAGTAAGAAAAGTTTGTTGTAACAAGTGCAATAAAGTAAGTTAGGTTAGATTATTTCGCAAAAAAGTTGCGGGAGCCTCTCACACACAGCCGTTCACTCCAACATGCTAGCTCCGCCCCATTCTTTAGCATTTCTAATGAATGATTGTCAATTCAACCAAGCCAACCAAAATGGCCATATGAATCAACAGATTGATCTATCTGTTCTGTCTCTATGGGAACAGCAGAGATGTCTGACCTGGCTAAGAGGCTCTGGATTGATGTCCCATCCATCCCCAGATGTCTGTTCCTGCCCACAGCTCACAATGATTGGCTGTGAACAGTAAAGAAAAAATGTAACACTCTTTTGCTCATTTTGGCCTTGGAAATAACTTGGAAATAAATGATGTAGCTATCAATAAATAATTTAAGTAGCTACTGTTATGTGGTTGATTTGAATGTGACATACAGGCCTTTTGTGGATCTGAGGGGTCTGCACTGAAGTAGACTGTCAAGACAATATTCCATTTCAAATGTGGTTAGATAAGGAGGGATATCTGCACTTGCTTTTATTGTGATAACTGCAGTTTGTACATGCAGCATAACTAATGTTTATGTGTTATTGTTTTCAGGTCAGATTTGACTTACAGGCCTTGGCCTTCTGCGCACTTTGCCGGTTGGCCACATCACAGAATCAGGGGTGTTCACCCTCACTGGATTCAACTGTCAACACAACACTCCATTTAAAAGGTGATAACAAAAACAGAAGATTTTTTAAATATATATATATATATTTGATATTTAACACATAAGGGCGGCGCCTTAAAGCTCTTTTGATTCACTCATCATTACGATTCATCTTGCTTTCTGAGGGATACATTTCCATCAATTGATTGGCACAAAACATATCCTGGCACACACACGCATAAAGGGCATGTCCCAAATGGCACCCCAGTGCCCATATATTGCACTTATTTTGACCTGAGTCCAATGGGCACAGGTCAAAAGTAGTACACTACAGGGTGCCATTTGGGACCAAAGAATGTAAGAGCCTACCAGACGTTCTAAACTCCAAATCACCTTGTGCAGTGCGCACGGGTCTATCCAACCGTTTCCAATCGTAGTATTTATTCTCTGCACAGTGTCAGCTAGGGCAGACTATGCACCTGAAACAACCTGACTGAAGAAAGCGATTGTACTGATTGTATCAAAGCTGAACACAGTTTATGTAGTGAATTTATGCTTGGTTACGTCACAATAGGTCACAGTTTTATGGCCGCGCATAATACGTCACAGGAAAGGCTTGTATGGGACTGGACTGGTGGTATCTCCCCCTGGTCGTAATTCATAACTGTCAAATAAAATCTATCTAGCTATCTAACTCAAATGGCTGTTGAGGACTCTTTGATCATCACATTTGAGGCACATGTCAGCAGGTGGCAGTGTCTTCAAATGCAGCACTTGATGATCTGAGCAACAGTTGAGCAACTTTGTGGTTGTGACAAATCCAAATGCGGAAGTCCAGTACATTTGTTTTTGCTTAGCAAGCTTGCCCGCCTATTTCTACAATTCATCTTCTTAAACTCGGATTTTAAACTTAACCACACTGCTAACCTTATGCCCAACCTTAAATTAAGACCAAAAAGCCTATTTTTGTTTTCATTAATTTTTAAGATATAGCCTATTTGTAATTTGTGGCTTTGTTATCTAGTGGGAACCTCTAGCTAGCTAGCTAGCTACCTATAATCTGGCTAAAGTTTTACGCAATATTGGAGGAAAAGATTGATTATTGTACTTGATTATCCAAGTTTGACAAATATGCATTGGGCATCAAAATGATATCCGAATAGTTTTAAAACATATGGTTCAGAGGTTCAAGAGTTTTACTCCTGAGTTCAGGCTCACGAGTGGGATTGTTGCTGTCATTAGAGTATCATTTGTTTTGTTTACTGTCACTACATATTTCGGTTTATCAGAGGATGTCTTCAGTCTTGGAACGACAGTTTTTGGCAATGGGCATGGTAAGTTAGCTAGGAGGGTCTGAGTGAATCAACAGTCATATATGCTCAGTAGCTACTTTGAATGAGAGTGTTGTAACGTTAGCTAGCTTGCTAAAACGTATAGCTAATGTAACAGATGGTGCCAGTAGGCTACAGCAGCAGGCTACAGCACAACACACCAGTGCAGCTTATGTCTGTCAACCCTATCATTTATGTTTTAATCCTTTCCTTTTCCTTTGCAGTGCACAAGCTCATCACATACTCCTTCCACCACAAGACAGTGACCCAGCTACTCCTCAGTATTGGGGTTCTGGTGCCCCTCTGTGGAGGCATTGAGAAGAGTGTGGGGACTGTTCGGTTCCTCCTCATGTTTCTGCTGCTCTCTATCAGCACAGGGGTGTTGTACACCATACTGGGTCTGCTACTGTTTGGTGCATCTGCCCAGAAACAGGTGGAGGGGTTCATTCCAGTGTCCCTCTCCCTTATGGGTATGGCCACAGTGCACTCCCGTATGGTTAAGGGCTTTCTTTTCGGGGTCACTGTACCCATGTTAGCCCTGCCCTGGCTGTTTCTGTTCATCATAACACTTTTGGTCCCACACACTGTCTTCCTTTGCAATGCCATCGCCATCATCGCAGGGGGGATCTGTATCCTTACTCATTTACATTTACATTTTAGTCATTTAGCAGACGCTCTTATCCAGAGCGACTTACAGTTAGTGAGTTATTTTTTAATTTTTCATACTGGCCCCCCGTGGGAATCGAACCCACAACCCTGGCGTTGCAAACGCCATGCTCTACCAACTGAGCTACATCCCTGCCGGCCATTCCCTCCCCTACCCTGGACGACGCTGGGCCAATTGTGCGCCGCCCCATGGGTCTCCCGGTCGCGGCCGGCTATAACCTCATTGTGGTTCAAAATAACTGATACACTCCTCTGCAGTATGTCACAGCTTTATAAGTGTGCTTAGTAGTGTAGTTAAGTGGTAATAGGTTATAGGTGTTGTATATGAATCCTGCTGCTGAACATTATGGCATGTTTGTTTAGAAAAAATCTTGCATCACTGCGTCACACATTCTCCTTAACTTGCACTGGTGAAACAGACGGTAAGGGCTGGCTCTCACTTCTGGACATGTCCGATGCCAGGGCATCAGTGCTGGACAAGAAGATGCCTTTCAGGCTGCTGAGGAACATTGGTGTCCTGTATGTCCCTGCATCAACAGAGGAGAGAAGGAAGACGGTCCACCCACCGTAAGTACTGAGAAAGCACCAGACATATCATTTATCAGACAAGACAAGAGGTCATTAAATAACAATTGCTGTGTGCAAGCCAGAGCACATAATGTACTACAGTATAATGAGGTGCAGTTATAATTGATGATCCGCAGCTGTAATTGAATACTGTACAATAGGCACCTAGTGGTCCCCCATGATTAGATAGAGAATTACTGGTATAGATAGGCTCTCTGAAATCTGTCCACGTTCTCATTGATTGCAGAATCATTCCAACCCCAGGCTCCTACCCAGTCCAAGCCTACGCTCCAGTGTCCTTTACCTCCAACCTACAGGCTACCGAGACCACACCAAAGACATTTGAAGGCTGGGCCAACTCCTACTATACACAGGGGAGCCCTGTTCAGCTCTCAGGTTATAATGGACACAACCATGGATATGGCCTCAAGCATAGCTTTGGGCCAAGTCACGGACATAGTCACGAACATGGACACAGCTGCAGCCACAGCCAAGGTCATGGACATAGTCACGAACACAGCTTCGGCCATGGACTCAGTCATGGGCATGCATCTGCCTCTCAAACCAGCAGTCACTGGGCTCCAGTGGCTCAACATCCACATTCTCAACATTCCCACCTCAGTCCACTGTCTGTGTCTGTCAGTGCCCCCCAGAGTTTCACAGCAAAGATGCCGGAGTCACTGCCAGAATCTGTGATGGTTCACCCAGGAGCACCTGTGTCTTCACTGACAGATTGATGACTTCAATCCGTAACGGCAAAACTCGCTATAGCTCGATTGAAATTTAAAGGCAATGTTCGCGAAGACCGGAAATTACATTTACATTTCAAGCGTGCTATTTTCAGCAATCACAATCCTTGTAAAAACGTCAAATCTTGGTATAACTAATAACATAAAAAAAATAAAAAATGTCAGTGTGGTTATAAGCCGCTATAGCTCTGAACTACGGCAATACGGATTTAATCGAGCCCATAGTTGTCATTCAATGTGTTTTCTGTCTTATGTTATACATTGAGATGTAATATGCTTGGACAAGTGGTTTGAGGCAGTACTTGAAGGTCCACTTTTTCTTCACTGATGTTTTTGGTTTGAATATACAAGCAGGCTCTGAATGTTCAAGGTCAAATCAATGCAAGAAGGGTTTGATTGTCAGTTGATTGTAAGACCACTCCTTTTGGCTTGTGTGTTTTGTACTTTGTGTTTTTTTACACAGACGGTAGACAAATCTCTTGGTACTCTTGATTTATATAACCTAGATTAAAACAACGTTTTTCAAAACCCTTAGTAAACCAGAACAGTTTTTAGTTCAAACTAAACATTTTTATCACACTAATGTATTATCAGTTTTTCCCCCTTAACTACACTTAACAAAAATATAAATGCAACATGTAAAGTGTTGGTCCCATCACAATATATTTTACATTAGTTATCTTGTTGTTTTTAATCCCACCCTTCAGCTCCACTCAACCCCTCCCATCTATCTCTTAACACCATCCATTTTTTATTTACATTTGCCATATATTTTTCAACTGTGCTGTGATGTTTCACAAAAGTTCTGAACCTTTCTATTCTCATAGTTTCTACAGATTGTAAATTAAAGATAAACATTTTTGTTAAAAGTATTATTATATTATTGATCGATTGACTATGACTTTTCAAATCACCCAGTAGTGCTATCTGCAGAGTTAGCTCCAGGTAAATGTTGCACTTCTTCTTCCTGGACCTTTGACCAAAAACAAGCTACACATGGACAGTACCAAAACAAATGATCTAATGAATCGGTCTCTTCGCAGAAAAATCTGCAGAGCTGGGATGGTTGTATCCCCCATATATATAACATTCTATTGGTTGCAAGAATTTTGTATAATAATTTTAATTGAAAAATTTTAGGTTTTGAATCCGGCGTTGTTTTGCGTATCAGTTCATAAACCATGTGCCATGGTATCGGTACATCGAAAATCTCTTTCCAACTATTTTGCAATCTATATGGCACAGCTGTCAAATTTTTTGTCCTTAAATAAAACTGATATACTTTTTTATTTATCACAATTTTCATTAACCAATTTTGGTCTTTAATGAAGACAAGTTCCTTATTTTTTCCCCCTTCCACTTGCCTCTTCCATTTTTGCGTTAATGCTGCAATTAGTTGGTTGTAATTTTGGGTAGAGCAGACATTTCCATATATTTTTGTTAGCTGCATGTGTGACATAACTCCACTAGTCCTATTTATGATATCATTTACAAAGATTATACCTTTTTTAAACATTTTTTTGAAAAAATAATAATATAAAAATTATATTTGAGTTTAACCACATTATTTGTTGTATTATTTGTTCTGTCTTTTCTGGTGGATTAAACTGAAATCGCAACCAACTTTCTATGGCTTATTTTTAAAATAGTGATATTTTGGAGATGATTTCATTTTCAGTGAGAGGTTGTAATCTGAATAAAGGGGAAAAGGCCATTCTTGAACATGGGGTGAGATATTCTTATTAATCTGCTAGAAAACCAGTTTGGATTTAAGTATAACTTTTGCATGACTGAAGCCTTTAGTGAGAGGTCTAATGCTTTAATATTTAATAATTTCTGCCCTCTGAATTCATGTTCATTATATAAATAGGCCCGTTTAATTTTGTCTGGCTTGCCGTTCCAAATAAAATTGAATCTTTTTTTTGCTCATTTAATTTTTTAAAACAGGTCCCTAGATGTAGGCAAGACCATAAGCAAATAGGTAAACTGGGATATGACTAAAGAGTTAATCAGGGTGATTTTACCACAAATAGACAGGTATTTTCCTTTCCATGGTAGAACATTTTTATATATTTTTGCTAACTTTCTATTAAAATGTATTGTAGTGAGATAATTTCTTTATTTCGGGATATGTATACCGAGTATGTCCACATCACCGTCAGACCATTTTATTGGTAAACTACACGGTAATGTAAAAGGTTAGAAAAAGTACCTAGATCCTCTATGAGGCTGTGGAGGGATCCAAATTGTGGATTTAAAAGAAAGCATGAATCATCAGCGTACAATGACATCTTTGTTTTTAAGCCCTTGATTTCTAACCCCTTGATATTATTGTTGGATCTGATTTTAATAGCTAACATTTCGATGGCCATAATAAATAGATATGCAGATAGTGGACAACCTTGTTTTACTCCTCTTGACAGTTTAAAACTTTCTGAGAAGTAGTCATTATTTACTATTTTACACCTAGGGTTACTATACATACTGTAACTTTAACCCATTTTATAAGAGATTCTCCAAAATTGAAATTTATTCCAGGCATTTATATATAAATTCCAGTCGTACTTTATCAAAAGCCTTTTCAAAGTCAGCTATGAATACCAGGCCTGGTTTCCCAGATTTTTCATAGTGTTCTATTGTTTCCAATACTTGTCTTATATTATCTCCAATGTATCATCCATGTAAACAACCTGTCTGATTAGGATAAATAATACCTGACAATACCTTTTTAATTCTATACGCTATACATTTTGCTAGAACTTTTGCATCACAACACTGAAGTTTAAGGGGCCTCCAATTTTTTTAATGGACCGGATCTTTATATTTACCACTTGGATGCTGTTTCAGTAATAATGAAATCAGACCTTCTTGTTGAGTATCTGATAATCTACCATTTTTGTAGGTGTGGTTAAAACATGCTAATAAGGGTCCTCTGAGTATATCAAATGAGGTTTGGTATACCTCGACTGGTATGCCATCCAACCCTGGAGTTTTCCCAGACTTAAAGGCTTTAATTGCATCAAGAAGTTCCTCCTCTGTAATTTGGCCTTCAGAAGAGTCTTTCTGTACAACTGTTTATTTTACATCATTAATAGAAAAAAATATATACAATTATCTTCGGTTAGTGGAGATGGAGGAGACTGAAACGAAAACATATGCTTAAAGTTATAGGCTATTTATTAAATCCGTTTGCCAGCTCCAGGTAGGCTACACAAGTGGCACAAATTGACTTGCAATGACTCCAGTGATATCTTAATTTCAACATATTTATTGTATCAAATGGTAGGCTACAGTATCCTACATTGGCATACAAATTAATAGCATACTTGATGGCCGGTGACTCAGCTGCCTGCTGTGGCTCTAAAACACACACACAAAAACACGGCCCTCCCCCTTCCTACTGCTCATTCAGTAACAACCTGCCTGCTCACTGCCTGGTAGTCAGCAGCAGGTCACAGTGAAAAATATGTTTTGTTTGAAGAAATGCCATGTTTACCCCCCCGCGACATCGTTTTCAAAGTAGCCCAAATGTTAGCAAAACTGCGGACATGGCAACCCTGCACTGAAGCATCTGCTCGTTGCATGGTAACAATAGTCTCTCTGCCTGGTTGGGTTTCTGGTGAGCAAACCAACTATTTTGTGCACTACTGCCACCTACAGTGGGATCCAGTGCAGGACAGCAGAATATAAAACACCCACTGGTACATAACATGTCATGTAATGTCACTACAATAATTGTTCCCTTGCTGTAATTAATGAAGAACAAAAAAACAGTCTGACACAAATAATTGCAATTTCAAAAGCTTTATTGAAAATGCATATTTCAAACATTTTTTGTAGTTTTTTTATTTTAAAGAATAGTGCATGTCTCAAAATATTAGAACGAGACCAATATGTGTATTTTTCTAAACATAGTTCCTGTGTCTGAAATTAAGTTTCTGTGTGTATTGGAGGAGTAAGCAATACTCAAAATATCTGTGTGTGTGTGTGTTGTAGTAGTAGATGGCCATTATTTATTCAAACATCTAAGTTTGGGCAGCAGCCACTGGAGAAACCTGTCAATCAAACAGGACAATAAATAGTAGTTTTCACTTACACATCAGATAGCTGCTCTTTCTCTGCTACCTCATTCTATTTCTATAATTCTCTACCTCATTCTATTTCTATAAATCTCAAAAATGCCCTTGTTATGTTCTACTTCTCCTTCTTCTATTTCCTCACCTCTTCCTCAGACTCTTCTTTTCCTCTTTCTTGTCCTCCTTACTTTCTCCAACATTTTCCACCTGCTTCATGTTACTAGCCTGCTCTTGCTTCACTCTCTTTTTTGCCTTGCCCTTTTTCCTTTTGACCTTCCCTTCCTGAATAATGTGGACAAGGAGATAAAGTAATATAAGCTTATGGCTATTTTCTACTCTTGAGCTACAATATCTAGAGTTATGATATACTGTAGGACATATGGCCAATATCCCCTTCCTGTTTCCTCTCACCTGTGGGTACACTCCTGCCATTTTCTGCGCCGTTTCCTGGAGCAGCTTCCTGCTGTTCTCACTCAGGTTGGTGATGGGGGCCAGGCGAGGGCTTCCTTTATTGGTGATGGGGGCCAGGCAAGGGCTTTCTGTATTTCCTCTCACCTGTGGGTACACTCCTGCCATTTTCTGCGCCGTTTCCTGGAGCAGCTTCCTGCTGTTCTCACTCAGGTTGGTGATGGGGGCCAGGCGAGGGCTTCCTGTATTGGTGATGGGGGCCAGGCAAGGGCTTTCTGTATTTCCTCTCACCTGTGGGGCCACTCCTGACATTTTCTGGAGCAGCTTCCTACCGTTCTCGCTCAGGTTGGTGATTGGGGCCAGGCGAGGGCTGTGGTGGTATGGTAAGTACTCCACAGCATGCGGAGCAACAATGACAGGGATGTTGGGTTTCGCCACAATAATCTGTACAGACATAGGGTCAAACAATTGAGATGTGACACACACTAGTGATGCGCGGGTTGACTCATAACCAGAAGTCCCACGGTTATATCCACAGGGCGGCGGATTTAGGGTCATGAAATATTGTTGAATAAACAGAAAACAATACATTAAAAAATCCATAAATGTATAATTATTGTGCAAGTTATATCTATAGGCTATTTGGCATTAGTGCGTAAGCCTAAACTTTAGGGCATAACTTGACGCGCGCCAGATAGACTACACACCAATCACCAAACGCTTTAATTCAATAAGAGAAAAGCTACGAAATGGAAAGTTGAAAATAAAGAAGGGACGGCCAGAAAAGTAATGTTTGGAAAATATTTGGTGAAGTGTTAAAAGAGGATGATGGCAGTGCCTATGTTATGTGTGATGATTGTGAGGCACTATAGAAATTCGACAGTCACAAGAGGGGGATTCAAATAGGCCTATGGCACGTCAAGGGAACAAACAGCCTACTGTTCAGATGGATTAAATGGAAACTGAAATCTGGACACTGACTGTAGATCTTTAACCTCTCACAGTCTTAATATTAACTCCTGCAGAATTAAGCATTTCTTGCAGTAAAATGATAGGCTACACCAAATGTAGGCTTTATTTTGACTCGGGAACAGCAGTGGAGAAATATGATTTCTTTCAGCATCTTGAGGGAATGCGAATGCGCAGCTAGGGACTGCTTTATCAGCATCATAAAAGCTGATAATATTTCAACCACATAAAATGTGCATCCAAGCCAAACTGAAATCTTATCAGAAACATGTCTGGTCGTTTTCAACCCGTCAAACTGATGTCATTTGGAAATTTTGCACAGAAAATGTTTCCCTTTTTTTCTTGAGTTATTGCATTTTCTTCTTGATCCCTAAACGTTTTTGGTTTATTTAGTCTTCTCTCTAATTATAGACAAGTTGACTAACAAATAGCCTACCAAAATGTTGGAAATTATAAGCAGAAACATATCCAAATTAGGCACAAAAAAATCCTGCACCCCCTGCTAAGAAATCGTTCTGACGGTGTTCTATATTTGCGGGTTAGGGTCAGGTGCGGGCCTCAGATTTTCACTTTATCACATATAGTCGGGCGGTTGCGGCTGGGTTATTAGCAATTGCGGGTGGGTTCGGTTGAACAAACAGCTGACCCGCGCACCACTAACACACACACACACACACACGTAAGAGCCTACCAGTCGAGGGTCCTTCAGTGAAGCCCCTTTTCTCAGTGGTTCCTTTGAAGGCCCTGGACTGTCCTCAGCAGAGGCATCATTGCCATTATCACGCTGTGTGTCATAGAGCTAGTTGGTCATAGTCCATTCTTCACATTCAGTCAAAGAGTTACTCAAATACATGCTGCAGAACATACCAGAAAGTCTGACTCATCGAAGGATTGGAGAGAAAGATCGTCGTCCTCTACCATATCCCTCACTTTAAGCCTTGTCAGCTTTCCATCCTCCTCATCCTTCACTTTCAGCGGTGGTGTCCTCCTTTCATGATCCTCATCATCAGACTGTGTATCAGAGTAAACTAGTCAGAGACTAATCTCTTTACAGTGATGTCACTCAACAAAGACATGGTGTACAACTGTCTTACCTCAGATTCACAGTCAGTGAAGGAGTAGATAGAGATGTCAGAGTTGGAGGATGAGATCACCCCATCATAATTTCTATCCATCAGCCGAGTCACCCTTCCAGACTGAGGAGACAGACAAAGGCATGTACTTAGGGCAGCCATAGAATACACTGGCATTGACTGTCAAGAAAATGTTGAATATTTAGGCAATCCAACATAGTTGTACAAGTAGTGAGTAATTTATGGGTAATTGAAAATGCAAGTGTATTGAAATGCAATAAATGCAACTCCCATAACATTAGGGATAGGGCTAAAGACTTTCCATACTGTAGGATTCTTTAGCATTTCTAATGAATGATTGTCAATTCAACCAAGCCAACCAAAATGGCCATATGAATCAACAGATTGATCTATCTGTTCTGTCTCTATGGGAACAGCAGAGATGTCTGACCTGGCTAAGAGGCTCTGGATTGATGTCCCATCCATCCCCAGATGTCTGTTCCTGCCCACAGCTCACAATGATTGGCTGTGAACAGTAAAGAAAAAATGTAACACTCTTTTGCTCATTTTGGCCTTGGAAATAACTTGGAAATAAATGATGTAGCTATCAATAAATAATTTAAGTAGCTACTGTTATGTGGTTGATTTGAATGTGACATACAGGCCTTTTGTGGATCTGAGGGGTCTGCACTGATGTAGACTGTCAAGACAATATTCCATTTCAAATGTGGTTAGATAAGGAGGGATATCTGCACTTGCTTTTACTGTGATAACTGCAGTTTGTACATGCAGCATAACTAATGTTTATGTGTTATTGTTTTCAGGTCAGATTTGACTTACAGGCCTTGGCCTTCTGCGCACTTTGCCGGTTGGCCACATCACAGAATCAGGGGTGTTCACCCTCACTGGATTCAACTGTCAACACAACACTCCATTTAAAAGGTGATAACAAAAACAGAAGATTTTTTAAATATATATATATATTTGATATTTACCACATAAGGGCGGCGCCTTAAAGCTCTTTTGATTCTCTCATCATTATGATTCATCTTGCTTTCTGAGGGATACATTTCCATCAATTGATTGGCACAAAACATATCCTGGCACATACACGCATGAAGCATGTCCCAAATGGCACCCCAGTGCCCATATATTGCACTTATTTTGACCTGAGCCCAATGGGCACAGGTCAAAAGTAGTACACTACAGGGTGCCATTTGGGACCAAAGAATGTAAGAGCCTACCAGACGTTCTAAACTCCAAGGACGGGTCTATCCAACCGTTTCCAATCGTAGTATTTATTCTCTGCACAGTGTCAGCTAGGGCAGACTATGCACCTGAAACAACCTTACTGAAGAAAGCGATTGTACTGATGATATCAAAGCTGAACACAGTTTATGTAGTGAATTTATGCTTGGTTACGTCACAATAGGTCACAGTTTTATGGGCGCGCATAATACGTCACAGGAAAGGCTTGTATGGGACTGGACTGGTGGTATCTCCCCCTGGTCGTAATTTATAACTGTCAAATAAAATCTATCTAGCTATCTAACTGAAATGGCTGTAGAGGACTCTTTGATCATCACATTTGAGGCACATGTCAGCAGGTGGCAGTGTCTTCAAATGCAGCACTTGATGATCTGAGCAACAGTTGAGCAACTTTGTGGTTGTGACGAATCCAAATGCGGAAGTCCAGTACATTTGTTTTTGCTTAGCAAGCTTGCCCGCCTATTTCTACAATTCATCTTCTTAAACTCTGATTTTAAACTTAACCACACTGCTAACCTTATGCCCAACCTTAAATTAAGACCAAAAAGCCTATTTTTGTTTTCATTAATTTTTACGATATAGCCTATTTGTACTTTGTGGCTGTGTTATCTAGCGGGAACCTCTAGCTAGCTAGCTACCTACAATCTGGCTAAAGTGTTGCGCAATATTGGAGGAAAAGTTGATTGATTATTGTGCTTGATTATCCAAGTACTAGTTTGACAAATATGCATTGGTCATCAAAATGATATCCCGAATAATTTTAAAACATATGGTTCAGAGGTTCAAGAGTTTTACTCCTGAGTTCAGGCTCACGAGTGGTATTGTTGCTGTCATTATAGTATCATTTGTTTTGTTTACTGTCACTACATATTTCGGTTTATCAGAGGATGTCTTCAGTCTTGGAACGACAGTTTTTGGCAATGGGCATGGTAAGTTAGCTAGGAGGGTCTGAGTGAATCAACAGTTATATATGCTCAGTAGCTACTTTGTATGAGAGTGTTGTAACGTTAGCTAGCTTGCTAGAATGGTGGTCCTCTGTAGCTCAGCTGGTAGAGCACGGCTCTTGTAACGCCAAGATAGTGGGTTCGATCCCCGGGACCACCCATACACAAAAATGTATGCACGCATGACTGTAAGTCGCTTTGGATAAAAGCGTCTGCTAAATGGCATATTATTATAATAATAATAATAATAATAATAATAATATGCCATTTAGCAGACGCTTTTATCCAAAGCGACTTACAGTCATGCGTGCATACATTTTTTTGTGTATGGGTGGTCCCGGGGATCGAACCAACTACCTTGGCGTTTCAAGCGCCGTGCTCTACCAGCTGAGCTACAGAGGACCACATTATTATTATTATTAAAACTTATAGCTAATGTAACAGATGGTGCCAGTAGGCTACAGCAGTAGGCTACAGCACAACACACCAGTGTAGCTTATGTCTGTCAACCCTATAATTTATGTTTTAATCCTTTCCTCTTCCTTTGCAGTGCACAAGCTCATCACATACTCCTTCCACCACAAGACAGTGACCCAGCTACTCCTCAGTATTGGGGTTCTGGTGCCCCTCTGTGGAGGCATTGAGAAGAGTGTGGGCACTGTTCGGTTCCTCCTCATGTTTCTGCTGCTCTCTATCAGCACAGGGGTGTTGTACACCATACTGGGTCTGCTACTGTTTGGTGCATCTGCCCAGAACCAGGTGGAGGGGTTCATTCCAGTGTCCCTCTCCCTTATGGGTATGGCCACAGTGCACTCCCGTATGGTTAAGGGCTTTCTTTTCGGGGTCACTGTACCCATGTTAGCCCTGCCCTGGCTGTTTCTGTTCATCATAACACTTTTGGTCCCACACACTGTCTTCCTTTGCAATGCCATCGCCATCATCGCAGGGGGGATCTGTATCCTTACTCCAACCTCATTGTGGTTCAAAATAACTGATACACTCCTCTGCAGTATGTCACAGCTTTATAAGTGTGCTTAGTAGTGTAGTTAAGTGGTAATAGGTTATAGGTGTTGTATATGAATCCTGCTGCTGAACATTATGGCATGTTTGTTTAGAAAAAATATTGCATCACTGCGTCACACATTCTCCTTAACTTGCACTGGTGAAACAGACGGAAAGGGCTGGCTCTCACTTCTGGACATGTCCGATGCCAGGGCATCAGTGCTGGACAAGAAGATGCCTTTCAGGCTGCTGAGGAACATTGGTGTCCTGTATGTCCCTGCATCAACAGAGGAGAGAAGGAAGACGGTCCACCCACCGTGAGTACTAAGAAAGCACCAGACATATCATTTATCAGACAAGACAAGAGGTCATTAAATAACAATTGCTGTGTGCAAGCCAGAGCACATAATGTACTACAGTATAATGAGGTGCAGTTATAATTGATGATCCTCAGCTGTAATTGAATACTGTACAATAGGCACCTAGTGGTCCCCCATGATTAGATAGAGAATTACTGGTATAGATAGGCTCTCTGAATTCTGTCCACGTTCTCATTGATTGCAGAATCATTCCAACCCCAGGCTCCTACCCAGTCCAAGCCTACGCTCCAGTGTCCTTTACCTCCAACCTACAGGCTACCGAGACCACACCAAAGACATTTGAAGGCTGGGCCCACTCCTACTATACACAGGGGAGCCCTGTTCAGCTCTCAGGTTATTACGGACACAACCATGGATATGGCCTCAAGCATAGCTTTGGGCCAAGTCACGGACATAGTCACGAACATGGACACAGCTGCAGCCACAGCCAAGGTTATGGACATAGTCACGAACACAGCTTCGGCCATGGACTCAGTCATGGGCATGCATCTGCCTCTCAAACCAGCAGTCACTGGGCTCCAGTGGCTCAACATCCACATTCTCAACATTCCCACCTCAGTCCACTGTCTGTGTCTGTCAGTGCCCCCCAGAGTTTCACAGCAAAGATGCCGGAGTCACTGCCAGAATCTGTGATGGTTCACCCAGGAGCACCTGTGTCTTCACTGACAGATTGATGACTTCAATCCGTAACGGCAAAACTCGCTATAGCTCGATTGAAATGTAAAGGCAATGTTCGCGAAGACCGGAAATTACATTTACATTTCAAGCGTGCTATTTTCAGCAATCACAATCCTTGTAAAAACGTCAACTCTTGGTATAACTAATAACATTAAAAAAATACAAATGTCAGTGTGGTTATAAGCCGCTATAGCTCTGAACTACGGCGATACGGATTTAATCGAGCCCATAGTTGTCATTCAATGTGTTTTCTGTCTCATGTTATACATTGAGATGTAATATGCTTGGACAAGTGTTTTGAGGCAGTACTTGAAGGTCCACTTTTTCTTCACTGATGTTTTTGGTTTTAATATACAAGCAGGCTCTGAATGTTCAAGGTCAAATCAATGCAATAAAGGGTTTGCTTGTCAGTTGATTGTAAGACCACTCCTTTTGGCTTGTGTGTTTTGTACTTTGTGTTTTTTTACACATACGGTAGACAAATCTCTTGGTACTCTTGATTTATACAACCTAGATTAAAACAACGTTTTTCAAAACCCTTAGTAAACCAGAACAGTTTTTAGTTCAAACTAAACATTTTTATCACACTAATGTATTATCAGTTTTTCCCCCTTAACTACACTTAACAAAATATAAATGCAACATGTAAAGTGTTGGTCCCATGTTTCATGAGCTGAAATAAAAGATCCCAGAAATTTTCCAAACGTACAAAAAGCTTCTTTCTCTAATTTTGTATACAAATTTGTTTAAATCTCTGTTAGTGAGCATTTGTCCTTTGCCAAGATAATCCATCCACCTGACAGGTGTAGCATATCAAGAAGCTGATTAAACAGCTTGATCATTACACAGGTGCTTCTTGTGCTGGGGACAATAAAAGAGCCACTCTAAAATGTGCAGTTTTGTCACACAACACAATGCTACATATGTCTCAAGTTTTGAGGAAGCGTGCAATTGGCATGCTGACTGCAGAAATGTCCACCAGAGATGTTGCGAGAGAATTTAAAATTCATTTCTGTACCATAAGCAGACTCCAACGTCGTTTTAGAGAATTTGGCAGTACGTCCAACCGGCCTCACAACCGCAGACCACGTGTAACCACGCCACCCCAGGACCAGCAGAGTGCCCAATGGTGGCGGTGGGGTTATGATATGGGCAAGCAATGAACAGCAACTTCGCACAGCTGTTGAAGAGTGACACAACATTCCACAGGCCACAATCAACAGCCTGATACACTCAATGCGAAGGATATGTGTCGTGCTGCTTGAGGGAAATGGTGGTCACACCAGATACTGTTTGGTTTTCTGATCCACGCACCTACCTTTCTTTTAAGGTATCTGTGTTCTTAGAATAAAATACAAAATAGCATCCACTCACCACTAAATTAGATCCATTACATTCAGTTTGTTTTGCAATGCATCGTTCAAAAATTTTGGAAATTCAGAAGCAGGGGACAAGTGGGTGAGGTGATCAAGAGTGTGGGCTACAAGGGCAGATTATGATGTAATCTTTGGAAAATTAACTAG
The DNA here is from genome assembly GCF_964263955.1 of Coregonus lavaretus. Lineage (NCBI taxonomy): Eukaryota > Metazoa > Chordata > Actinopteri > Salmoniformes > Salmonidae > Coregonus > Coregonus lavaretus. The sequence continues at coordinate 20,016,445 of NC_140002.1, forward strand.
TCGTGCACAGTAAAGAGAAGCCATAAATGACAACCAAGACTAAATAAAGCAAATCAATGATCTCCATTTATTATTTCTTTACAAATGCATGCTTTAAAGTTACTGTTTATATACAAATAGCTATTTTGCATATAAAACTGGATCAAGTGGTAAGAGTCATGTAACACAGGTCAATTTTAAAAAGGCACATTTCTTATTTAAATGACAACATGTACCATACCATATTTGATTCTGTATCACTACAATAGTTGAGGGTTTCTCTATTAAAAGAAACACAAAATGACGTGCTAAAATGATAGACTGCTGAACATCACCCGTATATCATCCACTTGATTCTATTTCATACGGTTACAGAACCTCAGAAAATTGAAGTAAATATTTTGTATTTAGGCTTTCAACCATCAGCATAAGAAAATAAAACTAGATAAAGTTCTTACATATACATATCCCAGAATTAGTGATTATCAGAACACACATAAATGACAGTTAATAGATGTATTCATGTTGTACTGCAAGTGCACATACAATACAACACATATTGCATTGCCTAAATGCCGTGGTAGTGTCCAGCTAAACATAACTAGTCGGTACTAAGCCTTACAGTGGGAGAGCATGAGAAAAAAACACCTGGGCATTTTTACAGTAAACCACCATTTAATCTACAACCTTTTCGTTTAATGAACCGATGAAGAACAAGGCTCAATGACTAAACAGTTACTGCAATTTAAATGTAGGAATTGTACAGTACATGGTACAATATGAATGTGCTACTAGTATGCATATTTGACTAATCTTGCACTGCTCTCTGTATTTACACAACCTTCGTGCATCTGAATAGGCAGCCATGTTGAACTTGTAAATACATTTAAAGATGCAAATATAGAATGCTTTCAATGCCGTAGACATTTCAGGAGTTAATTTACAATATATTACTTTTTTTATCGCCTTGTGGGGATCTTCACAGCATGATAAACGTCCAGAGGCAATATTTCATATCATAATCACCTCTGTTTGCGCCTAGTTTCACTTACAAAAACGATGTGTAACATTCAATGTATAATATCTCCAACTTTTCTAATCTGATGGGAAACAATGAAGGTCTGCACTCTATTTTATAAAAAAATCTATTGGTTTATTCCAAAATGTTCCATAACCTTAAAAGGAGCGCGTGGACCAAATCTACACTGAACAAAAATATAAACGCAACATGCAACTATTTCAAAGATTTTACTGAGTTACAGTTCATATAAGGAAATCAGTCAATTGAAATGAATAAATTAGGCCCTAATCTATGGATTTCACATGACTGGGAATTCAGATATGGAACACGCTGTCGTACACGTCAATCCAGAGCATCCCAAACATGCTCAATCAGTGACATGTCTGGTGAGTATGCAGGCCATGGAAGAACTGGGACATTTTCAGCTTCCAGAAATTGTGAACAGATCCTTGTGACATGGGGCCGTGCATTATTGTGCTGAAACGTGAGGTGATGGTGGCGGATGAATGGCACGACAATGGGCCTCAGGATCTCGTCACGGTATCTCTGTGCATTCAAATTGCCATCGATTTAAAATGCAATTGTGTTCATTGTCCGTAGCTTATGCCTGTCCATACCATAACCCCACCACCACGGGGCACTCTGTCCACAATGTTGACATCAGCAAACCGCTCGCCCACATGGCGCCATACACGCTGACTTCTACCTGGTACAGTTGAAACCGGGATTCATCCGTGAAGAGCACACTTCTCCAGCATGCCAGTTGCTATCGAAGGTGAGCATTTGCCCACAGAAGTCAGTTACGACGCCAAACTGCAGTCAGGTCAAGACCCTGGTGAGGACGACGAGCATGCAGATTAGCTTCCCTGAGACGGTTACTGACAGTTTGTGCAGAAATTATTCTGTTGTGCAAACCCACAGATTCATCAGCTGTCCGGGTGGTTGGTCTCAGACGATCCCACAGGTGAAGGAGCCGGATGTGGAGGTCCTGGGCTGGCGTGGTTACACGTGCACAAAATTTGAGAGAAATAAGCTTTTTGTGTGGATGGAAAATGTCTGGGATCTTTTATTTCAGCTCATGAAACATGGGACCAACACTTTACATGTTGCGTTTATATTTTGTTCAGTGTACATGAAAGGCCTGGGGGTTAGGGGTCGATTTGGAGTATGAGCCCATTCCCAACCAATCTTGAATGAATTGCACTACCTCACAGCACGAGTCTCTACAAAATGCTGTCAGTAAGATTACACAACAAGACAATAAGTACAACAAACATTCATTCATACGTCTTTCCATTTAGTGATTATGTGCTGACACGTTACCTCCAAAAACAGTTTAAAACTGTTTTCCGTTACCACTCACCCTCCACCCGAAAGAAATAGGTTAACATATGGGGTTGTGAGGGTGTGCTGTAACGTTAACTTAATCTTCCTTAGCTCCACACGTCCTGAGAGTAGCGGCCCTTGGTCATCAGCTTCTTGATGTAAGCCACAGCCTGTGTGTGTGTGAGACCTCCCACCTCCTCAACGATGTCATAGAAGGAATTCTGCACATCCCGCGCCATGTTCCGAGCATTCCTAGGAAAAGACAAGTGGCAGCCATATTTACAGTAGGCACACAATAATGATGGATTTTCTCTTTCAAAAAACCCTCAAAGCTTGTACATGTACTGTGCCTTCAGGAAGTATTCACACCCACATTTTGTTGTGTTACAGCCTGAATTTAAAATGGAATAAATTGAGATTTTCTGTCACTGACCTACACACAACACCCCATAATGTCAAAGTGGAATTATGTTTTTAGAAATGTTTAGAAAGCTATAAAAAATGAAAAGCTGAAATGTCTTGAGTCAATATGTATTCAACCCATTTGTTATGGCAAGCCTAAATAAGTTCAGGAGTAAAAATATGCTTAACAACTCACATAATAAGTTGCAATAATAGTGTTTGACATGATTTTTGAATGAACACGGCCCTCCCCCTTCCTACTGCTCATTCAGTAACAACCTGCCTGCTCACTGCCTGGTAGTCAGCAGCAGGTCACAGTGAAAAATATGTTTTGTTTGAAGAAATGCCATGTTTACCCCCCGCGACATCGTTTTCAAAGTAGCCCAAATGTTAGCAAAACTGCGGACATGGCAACCCTGCACTGAAGCATCTGCTCGTTGCATGGTAACAATAGTCTCTCTGCCTGGTTGGGTTTCTGGTGAGCAAACCAACTATTTTGTGCACTACTGCCACCTACAGTGGGATCCAGTGCAGGACAGCAGAATATAAAACACCCACTGGTACATAACATGTCATGTAATGTCACTACAATAATTGTTCCCTTGCTGTAATTAATGAAGAACAAAAAAACAGTCTGACACAAATAATTGCAATTTCAAAAGCTTTATTGAAAATGCATATTTCAAACATTTTTTGTAGTTTTTTTATTTTAAAGAATAGTGCATGTCTCAAAATATTAGAACGAGACCAATATGTGTATTTTTCTAAACATAGTTCCTGTGTCTGAAATTAAGTTTCTGTGTGTATTGGAGGAGTAAGCAATACTCAAAATATCTGTGTGTGTGTGTGTTGTAGTAGTAGATGGCCATTATTTATTCAAACATCTAAGTTTGGGCAGCAGCCACTGGAGAAACCTGTCAATCAAACAGGACAATAAATAGTAGTTTTCACTTACACATCAGATAGCTGCTCTTTCTCTGCTACCTCATTCTATTTCTATAATTCTCTACCTCATTCTATTTCTATAAATCTCAAAAATGCCCTTGTTATGTTCTACTTCTCCTTCTTCTATTTCCTCACCTCTTCCTCAGACTCTTATTTTCCTCTTTCTTGTCCTCCTTACTTTCTCCAACATTTTCCACCTGCTTCATGTTACTAGCCTGCTCTTGCTTCACTCGCTTTTTTGCCTTGCCCTTTTTCCTTTTGACCTTCCCTTCCTGAATATTTTGGACAAGGAGATAAAGTAATATAAGCTTATGGCTATTTTCTACTCTTGAGCTACGATATCTAGAGTTATGATATACTGTAGGACATATGGCCAATATCCCCTTCCTGTTTCCTCTCACCTGTGGGTACACTCCTGTCATTTTCTGCGCCATTTCCTGGAGCAGCTTCCTGCTGTTCTCACTCAGGTTGGTGATGGGGGCCAGGCGAGGGCTTCCTGTATTGGTGATGGGGGCCAGGCAAGGGCTTTCTGTATTTCCTCTCACCTGTGGGGCCACTCCTGACATTTTCTGGAGCAGCTTCCTACCGTTCTCGCTCAGGTTGGTGATTGGGGCCAGGCGAGGGCTGTGGTGGTATGGTAAGTACTCCACAGCAGGCGGAGCAACAATGACAGGGACAGGGCTGGGAGGAGTCAGAGGCTTTGGGACATCCTCTGGAGAGGGCAGGGCCCGTAGGGCTTCAGCCAGGGTCCAGGGTGCTGAGGTCACAAGAGGAGAAAGGCAAGTCTGGCCAGGCACAGGACCAGAGACTTTCCCTGGGCTCTGTAATACCAGAAACAACAAACAAACTGTCAGGACAGTGCTATGTTATACACAATCTCTAGATATACTGTATAACTAATCTATAAATACATTAGATACATGACTACACTCAATAAGTAAGAGTAACTTACAAAGCGCTGGACTTCATACTTCTTTTTTTCAAGCTTGAGGAGCCTGTTCTTGGCTATGCTGGTCTTCATTTCTGCCATGCTCTCTACCATTTCGGCCATCTCTCCAGTGCATTTCTTGAAAGCCACTTTCAACCTTTCCAAGTCATTCAGCCAACTGTCCAGGTCTACTGCCTCAAGATCTCATTTTGCTGCAGTTTCTCTTCATCACTTGGATCAGTGCCCTCAACTCCTCGCCCCTCCTCCCATTGTCTTCCCTATTCACATCTTCATCCCTCAGTCTTTCATCCTTCCTCCTCCCCATCCACTTCTCAATCCAGGCTCTGAAGCATCCCTCATTCTTCTTCTGCCTCTCTTGGTTGATGTCCAGACCGTCATTGACCGTCTTCAGGCCTTCCTCCAGGTCAAGCTCTATGGAGGCCAGGTTTTCTTTAATTCTCCTCAGGCTCTCCTCATTGGTGTTGGTCCACTGTGTCTTCTTGTCCAGCTGCTGCCTGCAGGGCCGGACAGAAGGGACCACCTCCATCTGGCGTGACACCTTCTTCAGGGCACTCACAGAGGCAGGGAGAGGGATGTTGGGTTTGGCCACAATAATATGTACAGACATCGGGTCAAACAATTGAGATGTGACACACACTAGTGATGCGCGGGTTGACTCATAACCAGAAGTCCTGCGGTTATATCCACAGGGCGGGGGATTTAGGGTCATGAAATATTGTTGAATAAACAGAAAACAATACATTAAAAAATCCATAAATGTATAATTATTGTGCAAGTTATATCTATAGGCTATTTGGCATTAGTGTGTAAGCCTAAACTTTAGGGCATAACTTGACGCGCGCCAGATAGACTACACACCAATCACCAAACGCTTTAATTCAATAAGAGAAAAGCTACGAAATGGAAAGTTGAAAATAAAGAAGGGACGGCCAGAAAAGTAATGTTTGGAAAATATTTGGTGAAGTGTTAAAAGAGGATGATGGCAGTGCCTATGTTATGTTTGATGATTGTGAGGCACTATAGAAATTCGACAGTCACAAGAGGGGGATTCAAATAGGCCTATGGCACGTCAAGGGAACAAACAGCCTACTGTTCAGATGGGTTAGATGGAAACTGAAATCTGGACACTGACTGTAGATCTTTAACCTCTCACAGTCTTAATATTAACTCCTGCAGAATTAAGCATTTCTTGCAGTAAAATGATAGGCTACACCAAATGTAGGCTTTATTTTGACTCGGGAACAGCAGTGGAGAAATATGATTTCTTTCAGCATCTTGAGGGAATGCAAATGCGCAGCTAGGGACTGCTTTATCAGCATCATAAAAGCTGATAATATTTCAACCACATAAAATGTGCATCCAAGCCAAACTGAAATCTTATCAGAAACATGTCTGGTCGTTTTCAACCCGTCAAACTGATGTCATTTGGAAATTTTGCACAGAAAATGTTTCCCTTTTGATCTTAAGTTATTGCATTTTCTTCTTGATCCCTAAAAGTTTTTGGTTTATTTAGTCTTCTATCTAATTATAGACAAGTTGACTAACAAATAGCCTACCAAAATGTTGGAAATTATAAGCAGAAACATATCCAAACTAGGCACAAAAAAATCCTGCACCCCCTGCTAAGAAATCGTTCTGACGGTGTTCTATATTTGCGGGTTAGGGTCAGGTGCGGGCCTCAGATTTTCACTTTATCACATATAGTCGGGCGGTTGCGGATGGGTTATTAGCAATTGCGGGTGGGTTCGGTTGAACAAACAGCTGACCCGCGCACCACTAACACACACACACACACACACACACACACACACACACACGTAAGAGCCTACCAGTCGAGGGTCCTTCAGTGAAGCCCCTTTTCTCAGTGGTTCCTTTGAAGGCCCTGGACTGTCCTCAGCAGAGGCATCATTGCCATTATCACACTGTGTGTCAGAGAGCTAGTTGGTCATAGTCCATTCTCCACATTCAGTCAAAGAGTTACTCAAATACATGCTGCAGAACATACCAGAAAGTCTGACTCATCGAAGGAGTGGAGAGAAAGATCGTCGTCCTCTACTATATCCCTCACTTTAAGCCTTGTCACCTTTCCATCCTCCTCATCCTTCACTTTCAGCAGTGGTGTCCTCCTTTCATGATCCTCATCATCAGACTGGGTATCAGAGTCAACTAGTCAGAGACTATTCTCCTTACAGTGATGTCACTCAACAAAGACATGGTGTACAACTGTCTTACCTCAGATTCACAGTCAGTGAAGGAGTAGATAGAGATGTCATCAGAGTTGGAGGATGAGATCACCCCATCATCATTTCTATCCATCAGCCGAGTCACCCTTCCAGACTGAGGAGACAGACAAAGGCATGTACTTAGGGCAGCCATAGAATACACTGGCATTGACTGTCAAGAAAATGTTGAATATTTAGGCAATCCAACATAGTTGTACAAGTAGTGAGTAATTTATGGGTAATTGAAAATGCAAGTGTATTGAAATGCAATAAATGCAACTCCCATAACATTAGGGATGGGGCTAAAGACTTTCCATACTGTAGGATTCTTTAGCATTTCTCTGTTCAAATATTTTTTTATTGAACACACACAAGAATGGTGTATAGGTATGAAAGACATGTGTACAGTTCTTATCTAAACATAAGAGAACAGACATGAACAACAAGACCCAGAGTTCTGGACACAAAACAAATATTACAAAACACGACATACAGAACAGGGACAGGTAGAAAGAAAAAGGGTATATGTAACCCCCCCCACTTATCCCCCCCTATTCCACCCTATTCCCCTCCCGACTGCTCGAGTGTCAGGGCCAGCACACGCTGCCCAAAGGTAGATTACAATATGACAATTGAGAGTGCGTTAAAAAGTACAAATTCACAGCACCGACTGGTCCAGGTAAGAGAGGAAAGGCTGCCAGATTTGATCAAATGTTGATAATTTATTGTTCAGAATATATCTAATTCTTTCTAAGTGTACAGTTTTTGCCACTTCGCTGAGCCATAATTTGGTAGAGGGCGCTTCCCTCCTTTTCCAAAACAACAAGATTAATTTTTTTGCCGAAATGAGACTGTAAGAGATGAGTTGTTTTTGGGAGTTGGTTAATCCGTTTAGGGAATCGGACACTCCCAGGATTATCAGAAGCGGGTCTGGGTCTATTGAAGTCTCCAGAACTTCAGAGAGGACCCCAAATATTCCACACCAATAACCATACAGACTAGAGCATAGGGCAAAGCAGTGGAGTAGTGTACCCTGCTCAGCCTGACATTTATCACACATAGGGGATGTATCAGGAAATATCCTATGCAGTTTAGTTTTGGAGTAGTGTAATCTGTGTAATACCTTAAATTGTATGAGACGATGTCTGGAGTTAATGGAGCAGGTGTGGATATACTCCAAGCTATCCTCCCAGTCTGCCACCGAAATATCAGTCCCTAGTTCTTCCTCCCATTTTGCCTTAATGGCATCTGTAGAGGGTGCGCTAACAGATTGAAAAGCGTCATATAGACGAGATATCAGTTTGTCTGAGGTGGGGCATATTTTTATGCATCCGTCAAACATGGAAGGTTTAGCATTCTCAAATGTTGGGAGGTGTTTTCTAACATAGTCTCTAATTTGTAGGTATCTGAAAAAGTTACTTCTGGGAAGGTTATAAGTTTCCCTCAGCGCTTCAAAGGAAGCAAAGGTCCCTCCTATATATAAATCCCCTATGGTACTTATCCCCAACTCTCCCCATCGCTCAAAGGTGTTATCAAGGTTAGAGGGGGCAAAGGAGGGATTCCTGGCAACAGGGAGCATGAATGATATTGGTCTAAGCTCAAAGTGGACTTTAATTTGCTTCCAGATTCGGACTGTGCTATGTATAATAGGATTGTTATGGTAAAGTGACATCTCCAGATTAACAGGTGACAAAATCACGGCACCAATAGAGAAGGGGTGACACTCCTCCCGCTCCATGCTAAGCCAGCTGGATGGCGGGGTTGCGTCATCCAGCAAAAACGTAACAGCGCGGAGGTTAGCGGCCCAATAGTAAAATATAAAATTTGGGAGAGACAATCCTCCTTCCATCTTGGATTTACATAGGTGTTTTATACCTATCCTGTGTGTTTTATAATCCCAGATGAAAGGATTGATAATAGAGTCCAGTTGTTTATGAAATGATTTAGGTATGAATACTGGGATGTTCTGGTATAGGTAGAGCAGTTGTGGGAGGAAGACCATTTTAATGGCATTAATTCTTCCGAGCAGAGAAATTGGGAGAGTTCTCCAAAACTGTTTGTTTGCCTTGAGATTTTGCATCAGAGAAGGGAAATTCTCTTTAAATAGTAAGGAGTATTGTTTGGTAACTACAATTCCAAGGTAGATACATTTTTCTGAAGATAACTTAACTGGAAGATGTTCTAGCCAGGAGGTGTTTTGCAACCGTATGGGCATTAATTCCCTCTTGTTCCAATTTATTCTATATCCCGAGAAGGTACCAAACAAATTAATCACCTCAAGAATAGCTGGAATACTAGCGTGGGGTTCTGTTACATAGAGGAGAATATCATCTGCGTATAGGGAAATCTTATTTAGAGTATCTTTAGTATTATAGCCGTGTATTGCTGAATGAGATCTGATCGCTTGAGCGAGAGGTTCAATAATTAGGGCGAAGAGCATAGGCGACAGCGCACAACCCTGCCTTGTCCCTCTGTGGAGGTTAAATCGGGGCGACATTGATTGGTTAGTGAGTATTCTCGCACAGGGGTTCCTATATAAAAGCTGGATCCAATTTATGAACCCATCTCCAATATTAAATTTCTGTAGGACCTTGAATAGATAGGGCCACTCAACTTGGTCAAAGGCCTTTTCGGCGTCAAGAGATATAACGGCAAGGTCCACGTTAGGTAACCTCTGAGAATACATAATGTGAAGAGGCGCCTGAGATTGAAGAATGAGTTTCTATTAGGGATAAAGCCGGTCTGGTCCGAATGGACCAATTTGCCAATTAAAGTGCTAAGCCTGTTAGCCAGAGTTTTTGCTAAAATCTTTTGGTCTGTATTAAGGAGGGATATTGGTCTGTATGACCCTACCTCTTCCGGATCTTTACCCTTCTTATGTATAACTGTAATAAACGCCTCATCCAAAGTAGATGGGAGAGCTCCATCCTCATTGGCCCGAACCAACATTTTGTGCAGGTAGGGAGATAGCATGTTGCTGAATGTTTTATAGAATTCACCAGGGTATCCATCTGGGCCCGGGGTCTTGCCACTCTTTAGAGATTTAATTGTTTCTCTAATTTCTTCAAGAGATATTTCCTTATTCAGGAAGTTAGAGTCTTCCTGGTTCAGGGCAGGAAGATTACAGTCCTCCAAAAAGTTATGCATAATTAAGGGATTAGGATCCGCTTTAGATGTATATAGAGTCTCATAAAACTGACGGAATCTGTCATTGATGTCTTTGGGGGAGGAGAGTAATTCCCCAGATGCAGATTTAACTTTGTGAATCATTCGGTCACTCACGTTTTTTCGAAGTTGTCTGGCGAGTAATTTGTGTGGTTTGTCACCAAACTCAAAATATTTTTGCTTGGCATAGAGAAAAGATTTAGCAATTTTAGCCGAGAGGATCTGATTGTATTAAAATTTTAAAGACATAATTTGTTTATGTTTCTCCATAGATGGATGTCTAGCATTCTCCCTATCCAGTAAGTGAATTTGTCCCTCCAGTTCTACCAATTTTTTTCTGTTTTGCCTACTGGCAGTCTGAAAGGAGATGATACAGCCTCTCAAATAAGCCTTCAGCGTTTCCCACAATAATGCTGGGGAAGTCTCTGTGTTGTCGTTGGTATCAAATAAAAATGTAATTTGGTCTTTAAGATGTTCACAGAATGTTGGTTCTGTGAGGAGTTGAGGATTCAACCTCCAGACCCTCTCGTTTGGTACGATGTCACCCAATCTCAGGGAGAAGATGAGTGGACTGTGGTCAGAGATTATAATATCATGATATCTCACATTACAGGTATAGGGGAGTAGTTTAGCATCAACCAAAAAGTAGTCAATTCGAGTATATACATTGTGAACATGAGAGTAAAAGGAGTATTCCCTACCCGTAGGATTAGAGATCCTCCATATATCAAATAAGTTAGAATTTTTTATGTAGGTATTCAAGAATTCGCTTGAATAGGAGGTAGGGGTTCGCCGGGTAGAGGATCTATCCAAATATTGGTCTAGTACACAGTTAAGGTCCCCTCCAATGACCAGATTAGTATGGGAGATATCTGGAATCAGGGCAAGGACTCTTTTGAAAAAAGAGGGGTTATCAATGTTTGGCCCATAGATATTTAGTAGAGTTACAGAAGTAGAATGGATCTCTCCTATTACGATCACATAACGACCCTCTTTATCCACAATAGTGGTTTTATGTAGAAAGGGAATTCCTTTCCGTACCAGAATCGCTGTGCCTCTCGTTTTGGCAGAGAAGTTAGAGTGATACACTTGTCCCACCCACTTACATTTAAGTCTGTTATGAGATTTGTTTTTCAGATGGGTTTCTTGCAAAAATATAATATCAGACGAAAGTGCTTTCAAGTGGGCTAGGACCCTGCCTCTCTTAATTGGTTCGTTTAAACCCTTGACATTCCAGGAAGTGAATGTAAGTCCCGCCCTCCTCTCATTTGTAGTTCCTATGGTGGCCTGCATAACATGTAACTCACTAAAAAGGTAAGAAAGCGCACCAAACCATCACGATCAGCATATGTAGCACCTACACCCGAGCAGTATCCAACCCACCCCTCCCCCCCCGCAAGCACCTTTACTCTCCACCCTGTTCCCCTACTTTCCCCAACCTTTACCCCCCCCCCCATCAACCCACATTTAACAGGCATACACACATAGGACAGAAATAAATATGAAAATAAAAATAACAAACACATTGTCTGGCCGATGCCAAAAAAGCACGGCGCGCCCTCGAACAAGAGGTAAAACACAAATAAAATCCCAACTATGCGCTCACCTCTCGCTATCCTAGAACTTCTACTAACATATGAACTGAGGAGGCTCCCGCACTTAAAGTGTTCAATTAGCATCTAATAAACCTAAACAGAATAAGTTGCAACTTAAACATATTGCGCACTTAAGGTTAATCTTGGGTCAATCCCTGAGATAAGCAAGATGTATCATCACAAGATTCTATTGCTAAGCAATACCGGTCTAAACATAAACCATCAGTAACCGACATAGACAGCAGGACAGTTACATATTGTGGGTTAGGAGAAGGGAACAAGGATTTTGATAAATTGAACGTACCCCCCAATCAAAAAAATAACAAAGTAAATAAAAATGTAAAAAAATTAAAAAATGTAAAAATAATAATAATAATACATTATTTTCAAATAATTTAAAAAAATAGTGATTTATATATACATATGTGCACACATACACATCCACACACACACACACACACATACATACATGTGCATACCTACATACATACACACACACACATACGTATATATATATATATATATATATATATATATATATATATATATATATATATATATATATATATATATATGCACACACATATACACACGTATACACGCACACATACATACACACACCCCAAAAAATATATACATATAAAATAAATATTCTTAAATATATACAGATACATACACACGCATACACATATACATCCATACACACACATCTACATACACAAACATGCATACCCCAGAATAATAATCTATACAAATTTAAAATATACACATACATAATACTAAAATGCTAAGAGAAAATAATAATAAAGTACAAATAATTATTATTATATGTACGCACAGGAATAATGTAAGAATTGAAAAATAAATAACGAAACAAAACAAAAATGGGGGAATATAAGTATATCCATCCGAAAGTGTCAATGATCCGACCTGGAAGGCCTCCCAAACAGGCATCGCTCTAAACCCAGTCGGAATGAAAGTGAAATTAACGTTAAGTGAGAGCTCTGACCGCCCTCCATTGGTCAGCTCATCGTATTACATGTTCGGTAGCCCTTGCTGAGACCGTTTAATACGGTTTCACCCGTTATGGTATGGTATGGTATGGATTCGAGTCCGTGAGCAGACCTTAACACACAATGACAAGGCACTCTAACCTGTACGGGGGATTGGTGTATATTCCCGGACAAACTTCTCTGCGTCCAGAACCGAGGAGAGCCAGATCTTCTCCCCGGAAGGCGGGGTAATTCTTAGTCTTGCAGGGAAGAGCAAGGCTGGGTGAAGATGGAGTTTGTAGAGTTTGGTCATGACATCTCTGTAGCCAGCGCGGTGCTTTGCCACATCGGGCGCATAGTCCTCATAGACACGAAAGGGGTGCCCTTTATGTAACAGGTTGCCCCTCATTCGAGCCTCGCGCAGGATAAGATCCTTGGTCTTGAAACTGTGACAACAGATGATTACTGGGCGAGGACGCTGGCCCGGTCCAGGCACTGGGACAAGGGCGCGATGTGCACGGTCCACTAGGGGATCCGACGCCAAAACATCCGGTCCCATTGCATCCTTCAGTAGCTTGGCGAAGAAGTCGGTGGGGCGAGAGCCCGCCTCCACCCCTTCTGCCAGACCCACAACGCAAAGGTTATGCCGCCTGGATCTGCCCTCCAGGTCGACCACTTTCACAGAAAGCCTCTGCACATTATCCTGCAATGACGTGCATAGCATCTCTAACTCGTCGATCCTACCAGCGTTGAATTTAGAAGCTTTCTCAAGGTCCACAATACTCTGGCCCTGCGAAGCGACCGTTCGAATGGTGCTCTCGATTTTAGTGTCCAGTTCAGCAATAGTAGCCTTAAGATCCTCCGCTATAGCAACACGTAGTTCTCCCAAAGCCCGGGTAAGTTCTGTAAGTGTCACGTTGTTACCTGTGCCTTCCGCCATGTTTGTCTCGTTGTTTGGTGGGGTGTAGACCTCTGATGTGGATTTATTGTCCTTTGGTCGCTTATTACTAGGCATTTTCACATAGAAAGTTACAATATTGTATTAGTAAGAAAAGTTTGTTGTAACAAGTGCAATAAAGTAAGTTAGGTTAGATTATTTCGCAAAAAAGTTGCGGGAGCCTCTCACACACAGCCGTTCACTCCAACATGCTAGCTCCGCCCCATTCTTTAGCATTTCTAATGAATGATTGTCAATTCAACCAAGCCAACCAAAATGGCCATATGAATCAACAGATTGATCTATCTGTTCTGTCTCTATGGGAACAGCAGAGATGTCTGACCTGGCTAAGAGGCTCTGGATTGATGTCCCATCCATCCCCAGATGTCTGTTCCTGCCCACAGCTCACAATGATTGGCTGTGAACAGTAAAGAAAAAATGTAACACTCTTTTGCTCATTTTGGCCTTGGAAATAACTTGGAAATAAATGATGTAGCTATCAATAAATAATTTAAGTAGCTACTGTTATGTGGTTGATTTGAATGTGACATACAGGCCTTTTGTGGATCTGAGGGGTCTGCACTGAAGTAGACTGTCAAGACAATATTCCATTTCAAATGTGGTTAGATAAGGAGGGATATCTGCACTTGCTTTTATTGTGATAACTGCAGTTTGTACATGCAGCATAACTAATGTTTATGTGTTATTGTTTTCAGGTCAGATTTGACTTACAGGCCTTGGCCTTCTGCGCACTTTGCCGGTTGGCCACATCACAGAATCAGGGGTGTTCACCCTCACTGGATTCAACTGTCAACACAACACTCCATTTAAAAGGTGATAACAAAAACAGAAGATTTTTTAAATATATATATATATATTTGATATTTAACACATAAGGGCGGCGCTTTAAAGCTCTTTTGATTCACTCATCATTACGATTCATCTTGCTTTCTGAGGGATACATTTCCATCAATTGATTGGCACAAAACATATCCTGGCACACACACGCATAAAGGGCATGTCCCAAATGGCACCCCAGTGCCCATATATTGCACTTATTTTGACCTGAGTCCAATGGGCACAGGTCAAAAGTAGTACACTACAGGGTGCCATTTGGGACCAAAGAATGTAAGAGCCTACCAGACGTTCTAAACTCCAAGGACGGGTCTATCCAACCGTTTCCAATCGTAGTATTTATTCTCTGCACAGTGTCAGCTAGGGCAGACTATGCACCTGAAACAACCTGACTGAAGAAAGCGATTGTACTGATTGTATCAAAGCTGAACACAGTTTATGTAGTGAATTTATGCTTGGTTACGTCACAATAGGTCACAGTTTTATGGCCGCGCATAATACGTCACAGGAAAGGCTTGTATGGGACTGGACTGGTGGTATCTCCCCCTGGTCGTAATTCATAACTGTCAAATAAAATCTATCTAGCTATCTAACTCAAATGGCTGTTGAGGACTCTTTGATCATCACATTTGAGGCACATGTCAGCTGGTGGCAGTGTCTTCAAATGCAGCACTTGATGATCTGAGCAACAGTTGAGCAACTTTGTGGTTGTGACAAATCCAAATGCGGAAGTCCAGTACATTTGTTTTTGCTTAGCAAGCTTGCCCGCCTATTTCTACAATTCATCTTCTTAAACTCGGATTTTAAACTTAACCACACTGCTAACCTTATGCCCAACCTTAAATTAAGACCAAAAAGCCTATTTTTGTTTTCATTAATTTTTAAGATATAGCCTATTTGTAATTTGTGGCTTTGTTATCTAGTGGGAACCTCTAGCTAGCTAGCTAGCTACCTATAATCTGGCTAAAGTTTTACGCAATATTGGAGGAAAAGATTGATTATTGTACTTGATTATCCAAGTTTGACAAATATGCATTGGGCATCAAAATGATATCCGAATAGTTTTAAAACATATGGTTCAGAGGTTCAAGAGTTTTACTCCTGAGTTCAGGCTCACGAGTGGGATTGTTGCTGTCATTAGAGTATCATTTGTTTTGTTTACTGTCACTACATATTTCGGTTTATCAGAGGATGTCTTCAGTCTTGGAACGACAGTTTTTGGCAATGGGCATGGTAAGTTAGCTAGGAGGGTCTGAGTGAATCAACAGTTATATATGCTCAGTAGCTACTTTGAATGAGAGTGTTGTAACGTTAGCTAGCTTGCTAAAACGTATAGCTAATGTAACAGATGGTGCCAGTAGGCTACAGCAGCAGGCTACAGCACAACACACCAGTGCAGCTTATGTCTGTCAACCCTATCATTTATGTTTTAATCCTTTCCTCTTCCTTTGCAGTGCACAAGCTCATCACATACTCCTTCCACCACAAGACAGTGACCCAGCTACTCCTCAGTATTGGGGTTCTGGTGCCCCTCTGTGGAGGCATTGAGAAGAGTGTGGGGACTGTTCGGTTCCTCCTCATGTTTCTGCTGCTCTCTATCAGCACAGGGGTGTTGTACACCATACTGGGTCTGCTACTGTTTGGTGCATCTGCCCAGAAACAGGTGGAGGGGTTCATTCCAGTGTCCCTCTCCCTTATGGGTATGGCCACAGTGCACTCCCGTATGGTTAAGGGCTTTCTTTTCGGGGTCACTGTACCCATGTTAGCCCTGCCCTGGCTGTTTCTGTTCATCATAACACTTTTGGTCCCACACACTGTCTTCCTTTGCAATGCCATCGCCATCATCGCAGGGGGGATCTGTATCCTTACTCATTTACATTTACATTTTAGTCATTTAGCAGACGCTCTTATCCAGAGCGACTTACAGTTAGTGAGTTATTTTTTAATTTTTCATACTGGCCCCCCGTGGGAATCGAACCCACAACCCTGGCGTTGCAAACGCCATGCTCTACCAACTGAGCTACATCCCTGCCGGCCATTCCCTCCCCTACCCTGGACGACGCTGGGCCAATTGTGCGCCGCCCCATGGGTCTCCCGGTCGCGGCCGGCTATAACCTCATTGTGGTTCAAAATAACTGATACACTCCTCTGCAGTATGTCACAGCTTTATAAGTGTGCTTAGTAGTGTAGTTAAGTGGTAATAGGTTATAGGTGTTGTATATGAATCCTGCTGCTGAACATTATGGCATGTTTGTTTAGAAAAAATCTTGCATCACTGCGTCACACATTCTCCTTAACTTGCACTGGTGAAACAGACGGTAAGGGCTGGCTCTCACTTCTGGACATGTCCGATGCCAGGGCATCAGTGCTGGACAAGAAGATGCCTTTCAGGCTGCTGAGGAACATTGGTGTCCTGTATGTCCCTGCATCAACAGAGGAGAGAAGGAAGACGGTCCACCCACCGTAAGTACTGAGAAAGCACCAGACATATCATTTATCAGACAAGACAAGAGGTCATTAAATAACAATTGCTGTGTGCAAGCCAGAGCACATAATGTACTACAGTATAATGAGGTGCAGTTATAATTGATGATCCGCAGCTGTAATTGAATACTGTACAATAGGCACCTAGTGGTCCCCCATGATTAGATAGAGAATTACTGGTATAGATAGGCTCTCTGAAATCTGTCCACGTTCTCATTGATTGCAGAATCATTCCAACCCCAGGCTCCTACCCAGTCCAAGCCTACGCTCCAGTGTCCTTTACCTCCAACCTACAGGCTACCGAGACCACACCAAAGACATTTGAAGGCTGGGCCAACTCCTACTATACACAGGGGAGCCCTGTTCAGCTCTCAGGTTATAATGGACACAACCATGGATATGGCCTCAAGCATAGCTTTGGG
Organism: Coregonus lavaretus; assembly: GCF_964263955.1. Classification (NCBI taxonomy): domain Eukaryota; kingdom Metazoa; phylum Chordata; class Actinopteri; order Salmoniformes; family Salmonidae; genus Coregonus; species Coregonus lavaretus. Next base: position 20,033,739 of record NC_140002.1, read on the forward strand.
CCAAGTCACGGACATAGTCACGAACATGGACACAGCTGCAGCCACAGCCAAGGTCATGGACATAGTCACGAACACAGCTTCGGCCATGGACTCAGTCATGGGCATGCATCTGCCTCTCAAACCAGCAGTCACTGGGCTCCAGTGGCTCAACATCCACATTCTCAACATTCCCACCTCAGTCCACTGTCTGTGTCTGTCAGTGCCCCCCAGAGTTTCACAGCAAAAATGCTGGAGTCACTGCCAGAATCTGTGATGGTTCACCCAGGAGCACCTGTGTCTTCACTGACAGATTGATGACTTCAATCCGTAACGGCAAAACTCGCTATAGCTCGATTGAAATTTAAAGGCAATGTTCGCGAAGACCGGAAATTACATTTACATTTCAAGCGTGCTATTTTCAGCAATCACAATCCTTGTAAAAACGTCAAATCTTGGTATAACTAATAACATAAAAAAAATAAAAAATGTCAGTGTGGTTATAAGCCGCTATAGCTCTGAACTACGGCAATACGGATTTAATCGAGCCCATAGTTGTCATTCAATGTGTTTTCTGTCTCATGTTATACATTGAGATGTAATATGCTTGGACAAGTGGTTTGAGGCAGTACTTGAAGGTCCACTTTTTCTTCACTGATGTTTTTGGTTTGAATATACAAGCAGGCTCTGAATGTTCAAGGTCAAATCAATGCAAGAAGGGTTTGATTGTCAGTTGATTGTAAGACCACTCCTTTTGGCTTGTGTGTTTTGTACTTTGTGTTTTTTTACACAGACGGTAGACAAATCTCTTGGTACTCTTGATTTATATAACCTAGATTAAAACAAGGTTTTTCAAAACCCTTAGTAAACCAGAACAGTTTTTAGTTCAAACTAAACATTTTTATCACACTAATGTATTATCAGTTTTTCCCCCTTAACTACACTTAACAAAAATATAAATGCAACATGTAAAGTGTTGGTCCCATCACAATATATTTTACATTAGTTATCTTGTTGTTTTTAATCCCACCCTTCAGCTCCACTCAACCCCTCCCATCTATCTCTTAACACCATCCATTTTTTATTTACATTTGCCATATATTTTTCAACTGTGCTGTGATGTTTCACAAAAGTTCTGAACCTTTCTATTCTCATAGTTTCTACAGATTGTAAATTAAAGATAAACATTTTTGTTAAAAGTATTATTATATTATTGATCGATTGACTATGACTTTTCAAATCACCCAGTAGTGCTATCTGCAGAGTTAGCTCCAGGTAAATGTTGCACTTCTTCTTCCTGGACCTTTGACCAAAAACAAGCTACACATGGACAGTACCAAAACAAATGATCTAATGAATCGGTCTCTTCGCAGAAAAATCTGCAGAGCTGGGATGGTTGTATCCCCCATATATATAACATTCTATTGGTTGCAAGAATTTTGTATAATAATTTTAATTGAAAAATTTTAGGTTTTGAATCCGGCGTTGTTTTGCGTATCAGTTCATAAACCATGTGCCATGGTATCGGTACATCGAAAATCTCTTTCCAACTATTTTGCAATCTATATGGCACAGCTGTCAAATTTTTTGTCCTTAAATAAAACTGATATACTTTTTTATTTATCACAATTTTCATTAACCAATTTTGGTCTTTAATGAAGACAAGTTCCTTATTTTTTCCCCCTTCCACTTGCCTCTTCCATTTTTGCGTTAATGCTGCAATTAGTTGGTTGTAATTTTGGGTAGAGCAGACATTTCCATATATTTTTGTTAGCTGCATGTGTGACATAACTCCACTAGTCCTATTTATGATATCATTTACAAAGATTATACCTTTTTTAAACATTTTTTTGAAAAAATAATAATATAAAAATTATATTTGAGTTTAACCACATTATTTGTTGTATTATTTGTTCTGTCTTTTCTGGTGGATTAAACTGAAATCGCAACCAACTTTCTATGGCTTATTTTTAAAATAGTGATATTTTGGAGATGATTTCATTTTCAGTGAGAGGTTGTAATCTGAATAAAGGGGAAAAGGCCATTCTTGAACATGGGGTGAGATATTCTTATTAATCTGCTAGAAAACCAGTTTGGATTTAAGTATAACTTTTGCATGACTGAAGCCTTTAGTGAGAGGTCTAATGCTTTAATATTTAATAATTTCTGCCCTCTGAATTCATGTTCATTATATAAATAGGCCCGTTTAATTTTGTCTGGCTTGCCGTTCCAAATAAAATTGAATCTTTTTTTTGCTCATTTAATTTTTAAAAACAGGTCCCTAGATGTAGGCAAGACCATAAGCAAATAGGTAAACTGGGATATGACTAAAGAGTTAATCAGGGTGATTTTACCACAAATAGACAGGTATTTTCCTTTCCATGGTAGAACATTTTTATATATTTTTGCTAACTTTCTATTAAAATGTATTGTAGTGAGATAATTTCTTTATTTCGGGATATGTATACCGAGTATGTCCACATCACCGTCAGACCATTTTATTGGTAAACTACACGGTAATGTAAAAGGTTAGAAAAAGTACCTAGATCCTCTATGAGGCTGTGGAGGGATCCAAATTGTGGATTTAAAAGAAAGCATGAATCATCAGCGTACAATGACATCTTTGTTTTTAAGCCCTTGATTTCTAACCCCTTGATATTATTGTTGGATCTGATTTTAATAGCTAACATTTCGATGGCCATAATAAATAGATATGCAGATAGTGGACAACCTTGTTTTACTCCTCTTGACAGTTTAAAACTTTCTGAGAAGTAGTCATTATTTACTATTTTACACCTAGGGTTACTATACATACTGTAACTTTAACCCATTTTATAAGAGATTCTCCAAAATTGAAATTTATTCCAGGCATTTATATATAAATTCCAGTCGTACTTTATCAAAAGCCTTTTCAAAGTCAGCTATGAATACCAGGCCTGGTTTCCCAGATTTTTCATAGTGTTCTATTGTTTCCAATACTTGTCTTATATTATCTCCAATGTATCATCCATGTAAACAACCTGTCTGATTAGGATAAATAATACCCGACAATACCTTTTTAATTCTATACGCTATACATTTTGCTAGAACTTTTGCATCACAACACTGAAGTTTAAGGGGCCTCCAATTTTTTTAATGGACCGGATCTTTATATTTACCACTTGGATGCTGTTTCAGTAATAATGAAATCAGACCTTCTTGTTGAGTATCTGATAATCTACCATTTTTGTAGGTGTGGTTAAAACATGCTAATAAGGGTCCTCTGAGTATATCAAATGAGGTTTGGTATACCTCGACTGGTATGCCATCCAACCCTGGAGTTTTCCCAGACTTAAAGGCTTTAATTGCATCAAGAAGTTCCTCCTCTGTAATTTGGCCTTCAGAAGAGTCTTTCTGTACAACTGTTTATTTTACATCATTAATAGAAAAAAATATATACAATTATCTTCGGTTAGTGGAGATGGAGGAGACTGAAACGAAAACATATGCTTAAAGTTATAGGCTATTTATTAAATCCGTTTGCCAGCTCCAGGTAGGCTACACAAGTGGCACAAATTGACTTGCAATGACTCCAGTGATATCTTAATTTCAACATATTTATTGTATCAAATGGTAGGCTACAGTATCCTACAATGGCATACAAATTAATAGCATACTTGATGGCCGGTGACTCAGCTGCCTGCTGTGGCTCTAAAACACACACACAAAAACACGGCCCTCCCCCTTCCTACTGCTCATTCAGTAACAACCTGCCTGCTCACTGCCTGGTAGTCAGCAGCAGGTCACAGTGAAAAATATGTTTTGTTTGAAGAAATGCCATGTTTACCCCCCGCGACATCGTTTTCAAAGTAGCCCAAATGTTAGCAAAACTGCGGACATGGCAACCCTGCACTGAAGCATCTGCTCGTTGCATGGTAACAATAGTCTCTCTGCCTGGTTGGGTTTCTGGTGAGCAAACCAACTATTTTGTGCACTACTGCCACCTACAGTGGGATCCAGTGCAGGACAGCAGAATATAAAACACCCACTGGTACATAACATGTCATGTAATGTCACTACAATAATTGTTCCCTTGCTGTAATTAATGAAGAACAAAAAAACAGTCTGACACAAATAATTGCAATTTCAAAAGCTTTATTGAAAATGCATATTTCAAACATTTTTTGTAGTTTTTTTATTTTAAAGAATAGTGCATGTCTCAAAATATTAGAACGAGACCAATATGTGTATTTTTCTAAACATAGTTCCTGTGTCTGAAATTAAGTTTCTGTGTGTATTGGAGGAGTAAGCAATACTCAAAATATCTGTGTGTGTGTGTGTTGTAGTAGTAGATGGCCATTATTTATTCAAACATCTAAGTTTGGGCAGCAGCCACTGGAGAAACCTGTCAATCAAACAGGAGAATAAATAGTAGTTTTCACTTACACATCAGATAGCTGCTCTTTCTCTGCTACCTCATTCTATTTCTATAATTCTCTACCTCATTCTATTTCTATAAATCTCAAAAATGCCCTTGTTATGTTCTACTTCTCCTTCTTCTATTTCCTCACCTCTTCCTCAGACTCTTCTTTTCCTCTTTCTTGTCCTCCTTACTTTCTCCAACATTTTCCACCTGCTTCATGTTACTAGCCTGCTCTTGCTTCACTCTCTTTTTTGCCTTGCCCTTTTTCCTTTTGACCTTCCCTTCCTGAATAATGTGGACAAGGAGATAAAGTAATATAAGCTTATGGCTATTTTCTACTCTTGAGCTACAATATCTAGAGTTATGATATACTGTAGGACATATGGCCAATATCCCCTTCCTGTTTCCTCTCACCTGTGGGTACACTCCTGCCATTTTCTGCGCCGTTTCCTGGAGCAGCTTCCTGCTGTTCTCACTCAGGTTGGTGATGGGGGCCAGGCGAGGGCTTCCTTTATTGGTGATGGGGGCCAGGCAAGGGCTTTCTGTATTTCCTCTCACCTGTGGGTACACTCCTGCCATTTTCTGCGCCGTTTCCTGGAGCAGCTTCCTGCTGTTCTCACTCAGGTTGGTGATGGGGGCCAGGCGAGGGCTTCCTGTATTGGTGATGGGGGCCAGGCAAGGGCTTTCTGTATTTCCTCTCACCTGTGGGGCCACTCCTGACATTTTCTGGAGCAGCTTCCTACCGTTCTCGCTCAGGTTGGTGATTGGGGCCAGGCGAGGGCTGTGGTGGTATGGTAAGTACTCCACAGCAGGCGGAGCAACAATGACAGGGATGTTGGGTTTGGCCACAATAATCTGTACAGACATAGGGTCAAACAATTGAGATGTGACACACACTAGTGATGCGCGGGTTGACTCATAACCAGAAGTCCCGCGGTTATATCCACAGGGCGGCGGATTTAGGGTCATGAAATATTGTTGAATAAACAGAAAACAATACATTAAAAAATCCATAAATGTATAATTATTGTGCAAGTTATATCTATAGGCTATTTGGCATTAGTGCGTAAGCCTAAACTTTAGGGCATAACTTGACGCGCGCCAGATAGACTACACACCAATCACCAAACGCTTTAATTCAATAAGAGAAAAGCTACGAAATGGAAAGTTGAAAATAAAGAAGGGACGGCCAGAAAAGTAATGTTTGGAAAATATTTGGTGAAGTGTTAAAAGAGGATGATGGCAGTGCCTATGTTATGTGTGATGATTGTGAGGCACTATAGAAATTCGACAGTCACAAGAGGGGGATTCAAATAGGCCTATGGCACGTCAAGGGAACAAACAGCCTACTGTTCAGATGGATTAAATGGAAACTGAAATCTGGACACTGACTGTAGATCTTTAACCTCTCACAGTCTTAATATTAACTCCTGCAGAATTAAGCATTTCTTGCAGTAAAATGATAGGCTACACCAAATGTAGGCTTTATTTTGACTCGGGAACAGCAGTGGAGAAATATGATTTCTTTCAGCATCTTGAGGGAATGCGAATGCGCAGCTAGGGACTGCTTTATCAGCATCATAAAAGCTGATAATATTTCAACCACATAAAATGTGCATCCAAGCCAAACTGAAATCTTATCAGAAACATGTCTGGTCGTTTTCAACCCGTCAAACTGATGTCATTTGGAAATTTTGCACAGAAAATGTTTCCCTTTTTTTCTTGAGTTATTGCATTTTCTTCTTGATCCCTAAACGTTTTTGGTTTATTTAGTCTTCTCTCTAATTATAGACAAGTTGACTAACAAATAGCCTACCAAAATGTTGGAAATTATAAGCAGAAACATATCCAAATTAGGCACAAAAAAATCCTGCACCCCCTGCTAAGAAATCGTTCTGACGGTGTTCTATATTTGCGGGTTAGGGTCAGGTGCGGGCCTCAGATTTTCACTTTATCACATATAGTCGGGCGGTTGCGGCTGGGTTATTAGCAATTGCGGGTGGGTTCGGTTGAACAAACAGCTGACCCGCGCACCACTAACACACACACACACACACACGTAAGAGCCTACCAGTCGAGGGTCCTTCAGTGAAGCCCCTTTTCTCAGTGGTTCCTTTGAAGGCCCTGGACTGTCCTCAGCAGAGGCATCATTGCCATTATCACGCTGTGTGTCATAGAGCTAGTTGGTCATAGTCCATTCTTCACATTCAGTCAAAGAGTTACTCAAATACATGCTGCAGAACATACCAGAAAGTCTGACTCATCGAAGGATTGGAGAGAAAGATCGTCGTCCTCTACCATATCCCTCACTTTAAGCCTTGTCAGCTTTCCATCCTCCTCATCCTTCACTTTCAGCGGTGGTGTCCTCCTTTCATGATCCTCATCATCAGACTGTGTATCAGAGTAAACTAGTCAGAGACTAATCTCTTTACAGTGATGTCACTCAACAAAGACATGGTGTACAACTGTCTTACCTCAGATTCACAGTCAGTGAAGGAGTAGATAGAGATGTCAGAGTTGGAGGATGAGATCACCCCATCATAATTTCTATCCATCAGCCGAGTCACCCTTCCAGACTGAGGAGACAGACAAAGGCATGTACTTAGGGCAGCCATAGAATACACTGGCATTGACTGTCAAGAAAATGTTGAATATTTAGGCAATCCAACATAGTTGTACAAGTAGTGAGTAATTTATGGGTAATTGAAAATGCAAGTGTATTGAAATGCAATAAATGCAACTCCCATAACATTAGGGATAGGGCTAAAGACTTTCCATACTGTAGGATTCTTTAGCATTTCTAATGAATGATTGTCAATTCAACCAAGCCAACCAAAATGGCCATATGAATCAACAGATTGATCTATCTGTTCTGTCTCTATGGGAACAGCAGAGATGTCTGACCTGGCTAAGAGGCTCTGGATTGATGTCCCATCCATCCCCAGATGTCTGTTCCTGCCCACAGCTCACAATGATTGGCTGTGAACAGTAAAGAAAAAATGTAACACTCTTTTGCTCATTTTGGCCTTGGAAATAACTTGGAAATAAATGATGTAGCTATCAATAAATAATTTAAGTAGCTACTGTTATGTGGTTGATTTGAATGTGACATACAGGCCTTTTGTGGATCTGAGGGGTCTGCACTGATGTAGACTGTCAAGACAATATTCCATTTCAAATGTGGTTAGATAAGGAGGGATATCTGCACTTGCTTTTACTGTGATAACTGCAGTTTGTACATGCAGCATAACTAATGTTTATGTGTTATTGTTTTCAGGTCAGATTTGACTTACAGGCCTTGGCCTTCTGCGCACTTTGCCGGTTGGCCACATCACAGAATCAGGGGTGTTCACCCTCACTGGATTCAACTGTCAACACAACACTCCATTTAAAAGGTGATAACAAAAACAGAAGATTTTTTAAATATATATATATATTTGATATTTACCACATAAGGGCGGCGCCTTAAAGCTCTTTTGATTCTCTCATCATTATGATTCATCTTGCTTTCTGAGGGATACATTTCCATCAATTGATTGGCACAAAACATATCCTGGCACATACACGCATAAAGGGCATGTCCCAAATGGCACCCCAGTGCCCATATATTGCACTTATTTTGACCTGAGCCCAATGGGCACAGGTCAAAAGTAGTACACTACAGGGTGCCATTTGGGACCAAAGAATGTAAGAGCCTACCAGACGTTCTAAACTCCAAGGACGGGTCTATCCAACCGTTTCCAATCGTAGTATTTATTCTCTGCACAGTGTCAGCTAGGGCAGACTATGCACCTGAAACAACCTTACTGAAGAAAGCGATTGTACTGATGATATCAAAGCTGAACACAGTTTATGTAGTGAATTTATGCTTGGTTACGTCACAATAGGTCACAGTTTTATGGGCGCGCATAATACGTCACAGGAAAGGCTTGTATGGGACTGGACTGGTGGTATCTCCCCCTGGTCGTAATTTATAACTGTCAAATAAAATCTATCTAGCTATCTAACTGAAATGGCTGTAGAGGACTCTTTGATCATCACATTTGAGGCACATGTCAGCAGGTGGCAGTGTCTTCAAATGCAGCACTTGATGATCTGAGCAACAGTTGAGCAACTTTGTGGTTGTGACGAATCCAAATGCGGAAGTCCAGTACATTTGTTTTTGCTTAGCAAGCTTGCCCGCCTATTTCTACAATTCATCTTCTTAAACTCTGATTTTAAACTTAACCACACTGCTAACCTTATGCCCAACCTTAAATTAAGACCAAAAAGCCTATTTTTGTTTTCATTAATTTTTACGATATAGCCTATTTGTACTTTGTGGCTGTGTTATCTAGTGGGAACCTCTAGCTAGCTAGCTACCTACAATCTGGCTAAAGTGTTGCGCAATATTGGAGGAAAAGTTGATTGATTATTGTGCTTGATTATCCAAGTACTAGTTTGACAAATATGCATTGGTCATCAAAATGATATCCCGAATAATTTTAAAACATATGGTTCAGAGGTTCAAGAGTTTTACTCCTGAGTTCAGGCTCACGAGTGGGATTGTTGCTGTCATTATAGTATCATTTGTTTTGTTTACTGTCACTACATATTTCGGTTTATCAGAGGATGTCTTCAGTCTTGGAACGACAGTTTTTGGCAATGGGCATGGTAAGTTAGCTAGGAGGGTCTGAGTGAATCAACAGTTATATATGCTCAGTAGCTACTTTGTATGAGAGTGTTGTAACGTTAGCTAGCTTGCTAGAATGGTGGTCCTCTGTAGCTCAGCTGGTAGAGCACGGCTCTTGTAACGCCAAGATAGTGGGTTCGATCCCCGGGACCACCCATACACAAAAATGTATGCACGCATGACTGTAAGTCGCTTTGGATAAAAGCGTCTGCTAAATGGCATATTATTATAATAATAATAATAATAATAATAATAATATGCCATTTAGCAGACGCTTTTATCCAAAGCGACTTACAGTCATGCGTGCATACATTTTTTTGTGTATGGGTGGTCCCGGGGATCGAACCAACTACCTTGGCGTTTCAAGCGCAGTGCTCTACCAGCTGAGCTACAGAGGACCACATTATTATTATTATTAAAACTTATAGCTAATGTAACAGATGGTGCCAGTAGGCTACAGCAGTAGGCTACAGCACAACACACCAGTGTAGCTTATGTCTGTCAACCCTATCATTTATGTTTTAATCCTTTCCTCTTCCTTTGCAGTGCACAAGCTCATCACATACTCCTTCCACCACAAGACAGTGACCCAGCTACTCCTCAGTATTGGGGTTCTGGTGCCCCTCTGTGGAGGCATTGAGAAGAGTGTGGGCACTGTTCGGTTCCTCCTCATGTTTCTGCTGCTCTCTATCAGCACAGGGGTGTTGTACACCATACTGGGTCTGCTACTGTTTGGTGCATCTGCCCAGAACCAGGTGGAGGGGTTCATTCCAGTGTCCCTCTCCCTTATGGGTATGGCCACAGTGCACTCCCGTATGGTTAAGGGCTTTCTTTTCGGGGTCACTGTACCCATGTTAGCCCTGCCCTGGCTGTTTCTGTTCATCATAACACTTTTGGTCCCACACACTGTCTTCCTTTGCAATGCCATCGCCATCATCGCAGGGGGGATCTGTATCCTTACTCCAACCTCATTGTGGTTCAAAATAACTGATACACTCCTCTGCAGTATGTCACAGCTTTATAAGTGTGCTTAGTAGTGTAGTTAAGTGGTAATAGGTTATAGGTGTTGTATATGAATCCTGCTGCTGAACATTATGGCATGTTTGTTTAGAAAAAATATTGCATCACTGCGTCACACATTCTCCTTAACTTGCACTGGTGAAACAGACGGAAAGGGCTGGCTCTCACTTCTGGACATGTCCGATGCCAGGGCATCAGTGCTGGACAAGAAGATGCCTTTCAGGCTGCTGAGGAACATTGGTGTCCTGTATGTCCCTGCATCAACAGAGGAGAGAAGGAAGACGGTCCACCCACCGTGAGTACTAAGAAAGCACCAGACATATCATTTATCAGACAAGACAAGAGGTCATTAAATAACAATTGCTGTGTGCAAGCCAGAGCACATAATGTACTACAGTATAATGAGGTGCAGTTATAATTGATGATCCTCAGCTGTAATTGAATACTGTACAATAGGCACCTAGTGGTCCCCCATGATTAGATAGAGAATTACTGGTATAGATAGGCTCTCTGAATTCTGTCCACGTTCTCATTGATTGCAGAATCATTCCAACCCCAGGCTCCTACCCAGTCCAAGCCTACGCTCCAGTGTCCTTTACCTCCAACCTACAGGCTACCGAGACCACACCAAAGACATTTGAAGGCTGGGCCCACTCCTACTATACACAGGGGAGCCCTGTTCAGCTCTCAGGTTATTACGGACACAACCATGGATATGGCCTCAAGCATAGCTTTGGGCCAAGTCACGGACATAGTCACGAACATGGACACAGCTGCAGCCACAGCCAAGGTTATGGACATAGTCACGAACACAGCTTCGGCCATGGACTCAGTCATGGGCATGCATCTGCCTCTCAAACCAGCAGTCACTGGGCTCCAGTGGCTCAACATCCACATTCTCAACATTCCCACCTCAGTCCACTGTCTGTGTCTGTCAGTGCCCCCCAGAGTTTCACAGCAAAGATGCCGGAGTCACTGCCAGAATCTGTGATGGTTCACCCAGGAGCACCTGTGTCTTCACTGACAGATTGATGACTTCAATCCGTAACGGCAAAACTCGCTATAGCTCGATTGAAATGTAAAGGCAATGTTCGCGAAGACCGGAAATTACATTTACATTTCAAGCGTGCTATTTTCAGCAATCACAATCCTTGTAAAAACGTCAACTCTTGGTATAACTAATAACATTAAAAAAATACAAATGTCAGTGTGGTTATAAGCCGCTATAGCTCTGAACTACGGCGATACGGATTTAATCGAGCCCATAGTTGTCATTCAATGTGTTTTCTGTCTCATGTTATACATTGAGATGTAATATGCTTGGACAAGTGTTTTGAGGCAGTACTTGAAGGTCCACTTTTTCTTCACTGATGTTTTTGGTTTTAATATACAAGCAGGCTCTGAATGTTCAAGGTCAAATCAATGCAATAAAGGGTTTGCTTGTCAGTTGATTGTAAGACCACTCCTTTTGGCTTGTGTGTTTTGTACTTTGTGTTTTTTTACACATACGGTAGACAAATCTCTTGGTACTCTTGATTTATACAACCTAGATTAAAACAACGTTTTTCAAAACCCTTAGTAAACCAGAACAGTTTTTAGTTCAAACTAAACATTTTTATCACACTAATGTATTATCAGTTTTTCCCCCTTAACTACACTTAACAAAATATAAATGCAACATGTAAAGTGTTGGTCCCATGTTTCATGAGCTGAAATAAAAGATCCCAGAAATTTTCCAAACGTACAAAAAGCTTCTTTCTCTAATTTTGTATACAAATTTGTTTAAATCTCTGTTAGTGAGCATTTGTCCTTTGCCAAGATAATCCATCCACCTGACAGGTGTAGCATATCAAGAAGCTGATTAAACAGCTTGATCATTACACAGGTGCTTCTTGTGCTGGGGACAATAAAAGAGCCACTCTAAAATGTGCAGTTTTGTCACACAACACAATGCTACATATGTCTCAAGTTTTGAGGAAGCGTGCAATTGGCATGCTGACTGCAGAAATGTCCACCAGAGATGTTGCGAGAGAATTTAAAATTCATTTCTGTACCATAAGCAGACTCCAACGTCGTTTTAGAGAATTTGGCAGTACGTCCAACCGGCCTCACAACCGCAGACCACGTGTAACCACGCCACCCCAGGACCAGCAGAGTGCCCAATGGTGGCGGTGGGGTTATGATATGGGCAAGCAATGAACAGCAACTTCGCACAGCTGTTGAAGAGTGACACAACATTCCACAGGCCACAATCAACAGCCTGATCAACTCAATGCGAAGGATATGTGTCGTGCTGCTTGAGGGAAATGGTGGTCACACCAGATACTGTTTGGTTTTCTGATCCACGCACCTACCTTTCTTTTAAGGTATCTGTGTTCTTAGAATAAAATACAAAATAGCATCCACTCACCACTAAATTAGATCCATTACATTCAGTTTGTTTTGCAATGCATCGTTCAAAAATTTTGGAAATTCAGAAGCAGGGGACAAGTGGGTGAGGTGATCAAGAGTGTGGGCTACAAGGGCAGATTATGATGTAATCTTTGGAAAATTAACTAGTCGTGCACAGTAAAGAGAAGCCATAAATGACAACCAAGACTAAATAAAGCAAATCAATGATCTCCATTTATTATTTCTTTACAAATGCATGCTTTAAAGTTACTGTTTATATACAAATAGCTATTTTGCATATAAAACTGGATCAAGTGGTAAGAGTCATGTAACACAGGTCAATTTTAAAAAGGCACATTTCTTATTTAAATGACAACATGTACCATACCATATTTGATTCTGTATCACTACAATAGTTGAGGGTTTCTCTATTAAAAGAAACACAAAATGACGTGCTAAAATGATAGACTGCTGAACATCACCCGTATATCATCCACTTGATTCTATTTCATACGGTTACAGAACCTCAGAAAATTGAAGTAAATATTTAGTATTTAGGCTTTCAACCATCAGCATAAGAAAATAAAACTAGATAAAGTTCTTACATATACATATCCCAGAATTAGTGATTATCAGAACACACATAAATGACAGTTAATAGATGTATTCATGTTGTACTGCAAGTGCACATACAATACAACACATATTGCATTGCCTAAATGCCGTGGTAGTGTCCAGCTAAACATAACTAGTCGGTACTAAGCCTTACAGTGGGAGAGCATGAGAAAAAAACACCTGGGCATTTTTACAGTAAACCACCATTTAATCTACAACCTTTTCGTTTAATGAACCGATGAAGAACAAGGCTCAATGACTAAACAGTTACTGCAATTTAAATGTAGGAATTGTACAGTACATGGTACAATATGAATGTGCTACTAGTATGCATATTTGACTAATCTTGCACTGCTCTCTGTATTTACACAACCTTCGTGCATCTGAATAGGCAGCCATGTTGAACTTGTAAATACATTTAAAGATGCAAATATAGAATGCTTTCAATGCCGTAGACATTTCAGGAGTTAATTTACAATATATTACTTTTTTTATCGCCTTGTGGGGATCTTCACAGCATGATAAACGTCCAGAGGCAATATTTCATATCATAATCACCTCTGTTTGCGCCTAGTTTCACTTACAAAAACGATGTGTAACATTCAATGTATAATATCTCCAATTTTTCTAATCTGATGGGAAACAATGAAGGTCTGCACTCTATTTTATAAAAAAATCTATTGGTTTATTCCAAAATGTTCCATAACCTTAAAAGGAGCGCGTGGACCAAATCTACACTGAACAAAAATATAAACGCAACATGCAACTATTTCAAAGATTTTACTGAGTTACAGTTCATATAAGGAAATCAGTCAATTGAAATGAATAAATTAGGCCCTAATCTATGGATTTCACATGACTGGGAATTCAGATATGGAACACGCTGTCGTACACGTCAATCCAGAGCATCCCAAACATGCTCAATCAGTGACATGTCTGGTGAGTATGCAGGCCATGGAAGAACTGGGACATTTTCAGCTTCCAGAAATTGTGAACAGATCCTTGTGACATGGGGCCGTGCATTATTGTGCTGAAACGTGAGGTGATGGTGGCGGATGAATGGCACGACAATGGGCCTCAGGATCTCGTCACGGTATCTCTGTGCATTCAAATTGCCATCGATTTAAAATGCAATTGTGTTCATTGTCCGTAGCTTATGCCTGTCCATACCATAACCCCACCACCACGGGGCACTCTGTCCACAATGTTGACATCAGCAAACCGCTCGCCCACATGGCGCCATACACGCTGACTTCTACCTGGTACAGTTGAAACCGGGATTCATCCGTGAAGAGCACACTTCTCCAGCATGCCAGTTGCTATCGAAGGTGAGCATTTGCCCACAGAAGTCAGTTACGACGCCAAACTGCAGTCAGGTCAAGACCCTGGTGAGGACGACGAGCATGCAGATTAGCTTCCCTGAGACGGTTACTGACAGTTTGTGCAGAAATTATTCTGTTGTGCAAACCCACAGATTCATCAGCTGTCCGGGTGGTTGGTCTCAGACGATCCCACAGGTGAAGGAGCCGGATGTGGAGGTCCTGGGCTGGCGTGGTTACACGTGCACAAAATTTGAGAGAAATAAGCTTTTTGTGTGGATGGAAAATGTCTGGGATCTTTTATTTCAGCTCATGAAACATGGGACCAACACTTTACATGTTGCGTTTATATTTTGTTCAGTGTACATGAAAGGCCTGGGGGTTAGGGGTCGATTTGGAGTATGAGCCCATTCCCAACCAATCTTGAATGAATTGCACTACCTCTCAGCACGAGTCTCTACAAAATGCTGTCAGTAAGATTACACAACAAGACAATAAGTACAACAAACATTCATTCATACGTCTTTCCATTTAGTGATTATGTGCTGACACGTTACCTCCAAAAACAGTTTAAAACTGTTTTCCGTTACCACTCACCCTCCACCCGAAAGAAATAGGTTAACATATGGGGTTGTGAGGGTGTGCTGTAACGTTAACTTAATCTTCCTTAGCTCCACACGTCCTGAGAGTAGCGGCCCTTGGTCATCAGCTTCTTGATGTAAGCCACAGCCTGTGTGTGTGTGAGACCTCCCACCTCCTCAACGATGTCATAGAAGGAATTCTGCACATCCCGCGCCATGTTCCGAGCATTCCTAGGAAAAGACAAGTGGCAGCCATATTTACAGTAGGCACACAATAATGATGGATTTTCTCTTTCAAAAAACCCTCAAAGCTTGTACATGTACTGTGCCTTCAGGAAGTATTCACACCCACATTTTGTTGTGTTACAGCCTGAATTTAAAATGGAATAAATTGAGATTTTCTGTCACTGACCTACACACAACACCCCATAATGTCAAAGTGGAATTATGTTTTTAGAAATGTTTAGAAAGCTATAAAAAATGAAAAGCTGAAATGTCTTGAGTCAATATGTATTCAACCCATTTGTTATGGCAAGCCTAAATAAGTTCAGGAGTAAAAATATGCTTAACAACTCACATAATAAGTTGCAATAATAGTGTTTGACATGATTTTTGAATGAACACGGCCCTCCCCCTTCCTACTGCTCATTCAGTAACAACCTGCCTGCTCACTGCCTGGTAGTCAGCAGCAGGTCACAGTGAAAAATATGTTTTGTTTGAAGAAATGCCATGTTTACCCCCCGCGACATCGTTTTCAAAGTAGCCCAAATGTTAGCAAAACTGCGGACATGGCAACCCTGCACTGAAGCATCTGCTCGTTGCATGGTAACAATAGTCTCTCTGCCTGGTTGGGTTTCTGGTGAGCAAACCAACTATTTTGTGCACTACTGCCACCTACAGTGGGATCCAGTGCAGGACAGCAGAATATAAAACACCCACTGGTACATAACATGTCATGTAATGTCACTACAATAATTGTTCCCTTGCTGTAATTAATGAAGAACAAAAAAACAGTCTGACACAAATAATTGCAATTTCAAAAGCTTTATTGAAAATGCATATTTCAAACATTTTTTGTAGTTTTTTTATTTTAAAGAATAGTGCATGTCTCAAAATATTAGAACGAGACCAATATGTGTATTTTTCTAAACATAGTTCCTGTGTCTGAAATTAAGTTTCTGTGTGTATTGGAGGAGTAAGCAATACTCAAAATATCTGTGTGTGTGTGTGTTGTAGTAGTAGATGGCCATTATTTATTCAAACATCTAAGTTTGGGCAGCAGCCACTGGAGAAACCTGTCAATCAAACAGGAGAATAAATAGTAGTTTTCACTTACACATCAGATAGCTGCTCTTTCTCTGCTACCTCATTCTATTTCTATAATTCTCTACCTCATTCTATTTCTATAAATCTCAAAAATGCCCTTGTTATGTTCTACTTCTCCTTCTTCTATTTCCTCACCTCTTCCTCAGACTCTTCTTTTCCTCTTTCTTGTCCTCCTTACTTTCTCCAACATTTTCCACCTGCTTCATGTTACTAGCCTGCTCTTGCTTCACTCGCTTTTTTGCCTTGCCCTTTTTCCTTTTGACCTTCCCTTCCTGAATAATGTGGACAAGGAGATAAAGTAATATAAGCTTATGGCTATTTTCTACTCTTGAGCTACAATATCTAGAGTTATGATATACTGTAGGACATATGGCCAATATCCCCTTCCTGTTTCCTCTCACCTGTGGGTACACTCCTGCCATTTTCTGCGCCGTTTCCTGGAGCAGCTTCCTGCTGTTCTCACTCAGGTTGGTGATGGGGGCCAGGCGAGGGCTTCCTGTATTGGTGATGGGGGCCAGGCAAGGGCTTTCTGTATTTCCTCTCACCTGTGGGGCCACTCCTGACATTTTCTGGAGCAGCTTCCTACCGTTCTCGCTCAGGTTGGTGATTGGGGCCAGGCGAGGGCTGTGGTGGTATGGTAAGTACTCCACAGCAGGCGGAGCAACAATGACAGGGACAGGGCTGGGAGGAGTCAGAGGCTTTGGGACATCCTCTGGAGAGGGCAGGGCCCGTAGGGCTTCAGCCAGGGTCCAGGGTGCTGAGGTCACAAGAGGAGAAAGGCAAGTCTGGCCAGGCACAGGACCAGAGACTTTCCCTGGGCTCTGTAATACCAGAAACAACAAACAAACTGTCAGGACAGTGCTATGTTATACACAATCTCTAGATATACTGTATAACTAATCTATAAATACATTAGATACATGACTACACTCAATAAGTAAGAGTAACTTACAAAGCGCTGGACTTCATACTTCTTTTTTTCAAGCTTGAGGAGCCTGTTCTTGGCTATGCTGGTCTTCATTTCTGCCATTCTCTCTACCATTTCGGCCATCTCTCCAGTGCATTTCTTGAAAGCCACTTTCAACCTTTCCAAGTCATTCAGCCAACTGTCCAGGTCTACTGCCTCAAGATCTCATTTTGCTGCAGTTTCTCTTCATCACTTGGATCAGTGCCCTCAACTCCTCGCCCCTCCTCCCATTGTCTTCCCTATTCACATCTTCATCCCTCAGTCTTTCATCCTTCCTCCTCCCCATCCACTTCTCAATCCAGGCTCTGAAGCATCCCTCATTCTTCTTCTGCCTCTCTTGGTTGATGTCCAGACCGTCATTGACCGTCTTCAGGCCTTCCTCCAGGTCAAGCTCTATGGAGGCCAGGTTTTCTTTAATTCTCCTCAGGCTCTCCTCATTGGTGTTGGTCCACTGTGTCTTCTTGTCCAGCTGCTGCCTGCAGGGCCGGACAGAAGGGACCACCTCCATCTGGCGTGACACCTTCTTCAGGGCACTCACAGAGGCAGGGAGAGGGATGTTGGGTTTGGCCACAATAATATGTACAGACATCGGGTCAAACAATTGAGATGTGACACACACTAGTGATGCGCGGGTTGACTCATAACCAGAAGTCCTGCGGTTATATCCACAGGGCGGGGGATTTAGGGTCATGAAATATTGTTGAATAAACAGAAAACAATACATTAAAAAATCCATAAATGTATAATTATTGTGCAAGTTATATCTATAGGCTATTTGGCATTAGTGTGTAAGCCTAAACTTTAGGGCATAACTTGACGCGCGCCAGATAGACTACACACCAATCACCAAACGCTTTAATTCAATAAGAGAAAAGCTACGAAATGGAAAGTTGAAAATAAAGAAGGGACGGCCAGAAAAGTAATGTTTGGAAAATATTTGGTGAAGTGTTAAAAGAGGATGATGGCAGTGCCTATGTTATGTTTGATGATTGTGAGGCACTATAGAAATTCGACAGTCACAAGAGGGGGATTCAAATAGGCCTATGGCACGTCAAGGGAACAAACAGCCTACTGTTCAGATGGGTTAGATGGAAACTGAAATCTGGACACTGACTGTAGATCTTTAACCTCTCACAGTCTTAATATTAACTCCTGCAGAATTAAGCATTTCTTGCAGTAAAATGATAGGCTACACCAAATGTAGGCTTTATTTTGACTCGGGAACAGCAGTGGAGAAATATGATTTCTTTCAGCATCTTGAGGGAATGCAAATGCGCAGCTAGGGACTGCTTTATCAGCATCATAAAAGCTGATAATATTTCAACCACATAAAATGTGCATCCAAGCCAAACTGAAATCTTATCAGAAACATGTCTGGTCGTTTTCAACCCGTCAAACTGATGTCATTTGGAAATTTTGCACAGAAAATGTTTCCCTTTTGATCTTAAGTTATTGCATTTTCTTCTTGATCCCTAAAAGTTTTTGGTTTATTTAGTCTTCTATCTAATTATAGACAAGTTGACTAACAAATAGCCTACCAAAATGTTGGAAATTATAAGCAGAAACATATCCAAACTAGGCACAAAAAAATCCTGCACCCCCTGCTAAGAAATCGTTCTGACGGTGTTCTATATTTGCGGGTTAGGGTCAGGTGCGGGCCTCAGATTTTCACTTTATCACATATAGTCGGGCGGTTGCGGATGGGTTATTAGCAATTGCGGGTGGGTTCGGTTGAACAAACAGCTGACCCGCGTACCACTAACACACACACACACACACACACACACACACACACGTAAGAGCCTACCAGTCGAGGGTCCTTCAGTGAAGCCCCTTTTCTCAGTGGTTCCTTTGAAGGCCCTGGACTGTCCTCAGCAGAGGCATCATTGCCATTATCACACTGTGTGTCAGAGAGCTAGTTGGTCATAGTCCATTCTCCACATTCAGTCAAAGAGTTACTCAAATACATGCTGCAGAACATACCAGAAAGTCTGACTCATCGAAGGAGTGGAGAGAAAGATCGTCGTCCTCTACTATATCCCTCACTTTAAGCCTTGTCACCTTTCCATCCTCCTCATCCTTCACTTTCAGCAGTGGTGTCCTCCTTTCATGATCCTCATCATCAGACTGTGTATCAGAGTCAACTAGTCAGAGACTATTCTCCATACAGTGATGTCACTCAACAAAGACATGGTGTACAACTGTCTTACCTCAGATTCACAGTCAGTGAAGGAGTAGATAGAGATGTCATCAGAGTTGGAGGATGAGATCACCCCATCATCATTTCTATCCATCAGCCGAGTCACCCTTCCAGACTGAGGAGACAGACAAAGGCATGTACTTAGGGCAGCCATAGAATACACTGGCATTGACTGTCAAGAAAATGTTGAATATTTAGGCAATCCAACATAGTTGTACAAGTAGTGAGTAATTTATGGGTAATTGAAAATGCAAGTGTATTGAAATGCAATAAATGCAACTCCCATAACATTAGGGATGGGGCTAAAGACTTTCCATACTGTAGGATTCTTTAGCATTTCTCTGTTCAAATATTTTTTTATTGAACACACACAAGAATGGTGTATAGGTATGAAAGACATGTGTACAGTTCTTATCTAAACATAAGAGAACAGACATGAACAACAAGACCCAGAGTTCTGGACACAAAACAAATATTACAAAACACGACATACAGAACAGGGACAGGTAGAAAGAAAAAGGGTATATGTAACCCCCCCCACTTATCCCCCCCTATTCCACCCTATTCCCCTCCCGACTGCTCGAGTGTCAGGGCCAGCACACGCTGCCCAAAGGTAGATTACAATATGACAATTGAGAGTGCGTTAAAAAGTACAAATTCACAGCACCGACTGGTCCAGGTAAGAGAGGAAAGGCTGCCAGATTTGATCAAATGTTGATAATTTATTGTTCAGAATATATCTAATTCTTTCTAAGTGTACAGTTTTTGCCACTTCGCTGAGCCATAATTTGGTAGAGGGCGCTTCCCTCCTTTTCCAAAACAACAAGATTAATTTTTTTGCCGAAATGAGACTGTAAGAGATGAGTTGTTTTTGGGAGTTGGTTAATCCGTTTAGGGAATCGGACACTCCCAGGATTATCAGAAGCGGGTCTGGGTCTATTGAAGTCTCCAGAACTTCAGAGAGGACCCCAAATATTCCACACCAATAACCATACAGACTAGAGCATAGGGCAAAGCAGTGGAGTAGTGTACCCTGCTCAGCCTGACATTTATCACACATAGGGGATGTATCAGGAAATATCCTATGCAGTTTAGTTTTGGAGTAGTGTAATCTGTGTAATACCTTAAATTGTATGAGACGATGTCTGGAGTTAATGGAGCAGGTGTGGATATACTCCAAGCTATCCTCCCAGTCTGCCACCGAAATATCAGTCCCTAGTTCTTCCTCCCATTTTGCCTTAATGGCATCTGTAGAGGGTGCGCTAACAGATTGAAAAGCGTCATATAGACGAGATATCAGTTTGTCTGAGGTGGGGCATATTTTTATGCATCCGTCAAACATGGAAGGTTTAGCATTCTCAAATGTTGGGAGGTGTTTTCTAACATAGTCTCTAATTTGTAGGTATCTGAAAAAGTTACTTCTGGGAAGGTTATAAGTTTCCCTCAGCGCTTCAAAGGAAGCAAAGGTCCCTCCTATATATAAATCCCCTATGGTACTTATCCCCAACTCTCCCCATCGCTCAAAGGTGTTATCAAGGTTAGAGGGGGCAAAGGAGGGATTCCTGGCAACAGGGAGCATGAATGATATTGGTCTAAGCTCAAAGTGGACTTTAATTTGCTTCCAGATTCGGACTGTGCTATGTATAATAGGATTGTTATGGTAAAGTGACATCTCCAGATTAACAGGTGACAAAATCACGGCACCAATAGAGAAGGGGTGACACTCCTCCCGCTCCATGCTAAGCCAGCTGGATGGCGGGGTTGCGTCATCCAGCAAAAACGTAACAGCGCGGAGGTTAGCGGCCCAATAGTAAAATATAAAATTTGGGAGAGACAAT
Source organism: Coregonus lavaretus (assembly GCF_964263955.1). Classification (NCBI taxonomy): domain Eukaryota; kingdom Metazoa; phylum Chordata; class Actinopteri; order Salmoniformes; family Salmonidae; genus Coregonus; species Coregonus lavaretus. Next base: position 20,055,046 of record NC_140002.1, read on the forward strand.
CCTCCTTCCATCTTGGATTTACGTAGGTGTTTTATACCTATCCTGTGTGTTTTATAATCCCAGATGAAAGGATTGATAATAGAGTCCAGTTGTTTATGAAATGATTTAGGTATGAATACTGGGATGTTCTGGTATAGGTAGAGCAGTTGTGGGAGGAAGACCATTTTAATGGCATTAATTCTTCCGAGCAGAGAAATTGGGAGAGTTCTCCAAAACTGTTTGTTTGCCTTGAGATTTTGCATCAGAGAAGGGAAATTCTCTTTAAATAGTAAGGAGTATTGTTTGGTAACTACAATTCCAAGGTAGATACATTTTTCTGAAGATAACTTAACTGGAAGATGTTCTAGCCAGGAGGTGTTTTGCAACCGTATGGGCATTAATTCCCTCTTGTTCCAATTTATTCTATATCCCGAGAAGGTACCAAACAAATTAATCACCTCAAGAATAGCTGGAATACTAGCGTGGGGTTCTGTTACATAGAGGAGAATATCATCTGCGTATAGGGAAATCTTATTTAGAGTATCTTTAGTATTATAGCCGTGTATTGCTGAATGAGATCTGATCGCTTGAGCGAGAGGTTCAATAATTAGGGCGAAGAGCATAGGCGACAGCGCACAACCCTGCCTTGTCCCTCTGTGGAGGTTAAATCGGGGCGACATTGATTGGTTAGTGAGTATTCTCGCACAGGGGTTCCTATATAAAAGCTGGATCCAATTTATGAACCCATCTCCAATATTAAATTTCTGTAGGACCTTGAATAGATAGGGCCACTCAACTTGGTCAAAGGCCTTTTCGGCGTCAAGAGATATAACGGCAAGGTCCACGTTAGGTAACCTCTGAGAATACATAATGTGAAGAGGCGCCTGAGATTGAAGAATGAGTTTCTATTAGGGATAAAGCCGGTCTGGTCCGAATGGACCAATTTGCCAATTAAAGTGCTAAGCCTGTTAGCCAGAGTTTTTGCTAAAATCTTTTGGTCTGTATTAAGGAGGGATATTGGTCTGTATGACCCTACCTCTTCCGGATCTTTACCCTTCTTATGTATAACTGTAATAAACGCCTCATCCAAAGTAGATGGGAGAGCTCCATCCTCATTGGCCCGAACCAACATTTTGTGCAGGTAGGGAGATAGCATGTTGCTGAATGTTTTATAGAATTCACCAGGGTATCCATCTGGGCCCGGGGTCTTGCCACTCTTTAGAGATTTAATTGTTTCTCTAATTTCTTCAAGAGATATTTCCTTATTCAGGAAGTTAGAGTCTTCCTGGTTCAGGGCAGGAAGATTACAGTCCTCCAAAAAGTTATGCATAATTAAGGGATTAGGATCCGCTTTAGATGTATATAGAGTCTCATAAAACTGACGGAATCTGTCATTGATGTCTTTGGGGGAGGAGAGTAATTCCCCAGATGCAGATTTAACTTTGTGAATCATTCGGTCACTCACGTTTTTTCGAAGTTGTCTGGCGAGTAATTTGTGTGGTTTGTCACCAAACTCAAAATATTTTTGCTTGGCATAGAGAAAAGATTTAGCAATTTTAGCCGAGAGGATCTGATTGTATTAAAATTTTAAAGACATAATTTGTTTATGTTTCTCCATAGATGGATGTCTAGCATTCTCCCTATCCAGTAAGTGAATTTGTCCCTCCAGTTCTACCAATTTTTTTCTGTTTTGCCTACTGGCAGTCTGAAAGGAGATGATACAGCCTCTCAAATAAGCCTTCAGCGTTTCCCACAATAATGCTGGGGAAGTCTCTGTGTTGTCGTTGGTATCAAATAAAAATGTAATTTGGTCTTTAAGATGTTCACAGAATGTTGGTTCTGTGAGGAGCTGAGGATTCAACCTCCAGACCCTCTCGTTTGGTACGATGTCACCCAATCTCAGGGAGAAGATGAGTGGACTGTGGTCAGAGATTATAATATCATGATATCTCACATTACAGGTATAGGGGAGTAGTTTAGCATCAACCAAAAAGTAGTCAATTCGAGTATATACATTGTGAACATGAGAGTAAAAGGAGTATTCCCTACCCGTAGGATTAGAGATCCTCCATATATCAAATAAGTTAGAATTTTTTATGTAGGTATTCAAGAATTCGCTTGAATAGGAGGTAGGGGTTCGCCGGGTAGAGGATCTATCCAAATATTGGTCTAGTACACAGTTAAGGTCCCCTCCAATGACCAGATTAGTATGGGAGATATCTGGAATCAGGGCAAGGACTCTTTTGAAAAAAGAGGGGTTATCAATGTTTGGCCCATAGATATTTAGTAGAGTTACAGAAGTAGAATGGATCTCTCCTATTACGATCACATAACGACCCTCTTTATCCACAATAGTGGTTTTATGTAGAAAGGGAATTCCTTTCCGTACCAGAATCGCTGTGCCTCTCGTTTTGGCAGAGAAGTTAGAGTGATACACTTGTCCCACCCACTTACATTTAAGTCTGTTATGAGATTTGTTTTTCAGATGGGTTTCTTGCAAAAATATAATATCAGACGAAAGTGCTTTCAAGTGGGCTAGGACCCTGCCTCTCTTAATTGGTTCGTTTAAACCCTTGACATTCCAGGAAGTGAATGTAAGTCCCGCCCTCCTCTCATTTGTAGTTCCTATGGTGGCCTGCATAACATGTAACTCACTAAAAAGGTAAGAAAGCGCACCAAACCATCACGATCAGCATATGTAGCACCTACACCCGAGCAGTATCCAACCCACCCCTCCCCCCCCGCAAGCACCTTTACTCTCCACCCTGTTCCCCTACTTTCCCCAACCTTTACCCCCCCCCCCCATCAACCCACATTTAACAGGCATACACACATAGGACAGAAATAAATATGAAAATAAAAATAACAAACACATTGTCTGGCCGATGCCAAAAAAGCACGGCGCGCCCTCGAACAAGAGGTAAAACACAAATAAAATCCCAACTATGCGCTCACCTCTCGCTATCCTAGAACTTCTACTAACATATGAACTGAGGAGGCTCCCGCACTTAAAGTGTTCAATTAGCATCTAATAAACCTAAACAGAATAAGTTGCAACTTAAACATATTGCGCACTTAAGGTTAATCTTGGGTCAATCCCTGAGATAAGCAAGATGTATCATCACAAGATTCTATTGCTAAGCAATACCGGTCTAAACATAAACCATCAGTAACCGACATAGACAGCAGGACAGTTACATATTGTGGGTTAGGAGAATTGAACAAGGATTTTGATAAATTGAACGTACCCCCCAATCAAAAAAATAACAAAGTAAATAAAAATGTAAAAAAATTAAAAAATGTAAAAATAATAATAATAATACATTATTTTCAAATAATTTTAAAAAATAGTGATTTATATATACATATGTGCACACATACACATCCACACACACACACACACACATACATACATGTGCATACCTACATACATACACACACACACATACGTATATATATATATATATATATATATATATATATATATATATATATATATATATATATATATATATATATACGCACACACATATACACACGTATACACGCACACATACATACACACACCCCAAAAAATATATACATATAAAATAAATATTCTTAAATATATACAGATACATACACACGCATACACATATACATCCATACACACACATCTACATACACAAACATGCATACCCCAGAATAATAATCTATACAAATTTAAAATATACACATACATAATACTAAAATGCTAAGAGAAAATAATAATAAAGTACAAATAATTATTATTATATGTACGCACAGGAATAATGTAAGAATTGAAAAATAAATAACGAAACAAAACAAAAATGGGGGAATATAAGTATATCCATCCGAAAGTGTCAATGATCCGACCTGGAAGGCCTCCCAAACAGGCATCGCTCTAAACCCAGTCGGAATGAAAGTGAAATTAACGTTAAGTGAGAGCTCTGACCGCCCTCCATTGGTCAGCTCATCGTATTACATGTTCGGTAGCCCTTGCTGAGACCGTTTAATACGGTTTCACCCGTTATGGTATGGTATGGTATGGATTCGAGTCCGTGAGCAGACCTTAACACACAATGACAAGGCACTCTAACCTGTACGGGGGATTGGTGTATATTCCCGGACAAACTTCTCTGCGTCCAGAACCGAGGAGAGCCAGATCTTCTCCCCGGAAGGCGGGGTAATTCTTAGTCTTGCGGGGAAGAGCAAGGCTGGGTGAAGATGGAGTTTGTAGAGTTTGGTCATGACATCTCTGTAGCCAGCGCGGTGCTTTGCCACATCGGGCGCATAGTCCTCATAGACACGAAAGGGGTGCCCTTTATGTAACAGGTTGCCCCTCATTCGAGCCTCGCGCAGGATAAGATCCTTGGTCTTGAAACTGTGACAACAGATGATTACTGGGCGAGGACGCTGGCCCGGTCCAGGCACTGGGACAAGGGCGCGATGTGCACGGTCCACTAGGGGATCCGACGCCAAAACATCCGGTCCCATTGCATCCTTCAGTAGCTTGGCGAAGAAGTCGGTGGGGCGAGAGCCCGCCTCCACCCCTTCTGCCAGACCCACAACGCAAAGGTTATGCCGCCTGGATCTGCCCTCCAGGTCGACCACTTTCACAGAAAGCCTCTGCACATTATCCTGCAATGACGTGCATAGCATCTCTAACTCGTCGATCCTACCAGCGTTGAATTCAGAAGCTTTCTCAAGGTCCACAATACTCTGGCCCTGCGAAGCGACCGTTCGAATGGTGCTCTCGATTTTAGTGTCCAGTTCAGCAATAGTAGCCTTAAGATCCTCCGCTATAGCAACACGTAGTTCTCCCAAAGCCCGGGTAAGTTCTGTAAGTGTCACGTTGTTACCTGTGCCTTCCGCCATGTTTGTCTCGTTGTTTGGTGGGGTGTAGACCTCTGATGTGGATTTATTGTCCTTTGGTCGCTTATTACTAGGCATTTTCACATAGAAAGTTACAATATTGTATTAGTAAGAAAAGTTTGTTGTAACAAGTGCAATAAAGTAAGTTAGGTTAGATTATTTTGCAAAAAAGTTGCGGGAGCCTCTCACACACAGCCGTTCACTCCAACATGCTAGCTCCGCCCCATTCTTTAGCATTTCTAATGAATGATTGTCAATTCAACCAAGCCAACCAAAATGGCCATATGAATCAACAGATTGATCTATCTGTTCTGTCTCTATGGGAACAGCAGAGATGTCTGACCTGGCTAAGAGGCTCTGGATTGATGTCCCATCCATCCCCAGATGTCTGTTCCTGCCCACAGCTCACAATGATTGGCTGTGAACAGTAAAGAAAAAATGTAACACTCTTTTGCTCATTTTGGCCTTGGAAATAACTTGGAAATAAATGATGTAGCTATCAATAAATAATTTAAGTAGCTACTGTTATGTGGTTGATTTGAATGTGACATACAGGCCTTTTGTGGATCTGAGGGGTCTGCACTGAAGTAGACTGTCAAGACAATATTCCATTTCAAATGTGGTTAGATAAGGAGGGATATCTGCACTTGCTTTTATTGTGATAACTGCAGTTTGTACATGCAGCATAACTAATGTTTATGTGTTATTGTTTTCAGGTCAGATTTGACTTACAGGCCTTGGCCTTCTGCGCACTTTGCCGGTTGGCCACATCACAGAATCAGGGGTGTTCACCCTCACTGGATTCAACTGTCAACACAACACTCCATTTAAAAGGTGATAACAAAAACAGAAGATTTTTTAAATATATATATATATATTTGATATTTAACACATAAGGGCGGCGCCTTAAAGCTCTTTTGATTCACTCATCATTACGATTCATCTTGCTTTCTGAGGGATACATTTCCATCAATTGATTGGCACAAAACATATCCTGGCACACACACGCATAAAGGGCATGTCCCAAATGGCACCCCAGTGCCCATATATTGCACTTATTTTGACCTGAGTCCAATGGGCACAGGTCAAAAGTAGTACACTACAGGGTGCCATTTGGGACCAAAGAATGTAAGAGCCTACCAGACGTTCTAAACTCCAAATCACCTTGTGCAGTGCGCACGGGTCTATCCAACCGTTTCCAATCGTAGTATTTATTCTCTGCACAGTGTCAGCTAGGGCAGACTATGCACCTGAAACAACCTGACTGAAGAAAGCGATTGTACTGATTGTATCAAAGCTGAACACAGTTTATGTAGTGAATTTATGCTTGGTTACGTCACAATAGGTCACAGTTTTATGGCCGCGCATAATACGTCACAGGAAAGGCTTGTATGGGACTGGACTGGTGGTATCTCCCCCTGGTCGTAATTCATAACTGTCAAATAAAATCTATCTAGCTATCTAACTCAAATGGCTGTTGAGGACTCTTTGATCATCACATTTGAGGCACATGTCAGCAGGTGGCAGTGTCTTCAAATGCAGCACTTGATGATCTGAGCAACAGTTGAGCAACTTTGTGGTTGTGACAAATCCAAATGCGGAAGTCCAGTACATTTGTTTTTGCTTAGCAAGCTTGCCCGCCTATTTCTACAATTCATCTTCTTAAACTCGGATTTTAAACTTAACCACACTGCTAACCTTATGCCCAACCTTAAATTAAGACCAAAAAGCCTATTTTTGTTTTCATTAATTTTTAAGATATAGCCTATTTGTAATTTGTGGCTTTGTTATCTAGTGGGAACCTCTAGCTAGCTAGCTAGCTACCTATAATCTGGCTAAAGTTTTACGCAATATTGGAGGAAAAGATTGATTATTGTACTTGATTATCCAAGTTTGACAAATATGCATTGGGCATCAAAATGATATCCGAATAGTTTTAAAACATATGGTTCAGAGGTTCAAGAGTTTTACTCCTGAGTTCAGGCTCACGAGTGGGATTGTTGCTGTCATTAGAGTATCATTTGTTTTGTTTACTGTCACTACATATTTCGGTTTATCAGAGGATGTCTTCAGTCTTGGAACGACAGTTTTTGGCAATGGGCATGGTAAGTTAGCTAGGAGGGTCTGAGTGAATCAACAGTCATATATGCTCAGTAGCTACTTTGAATGAGAGTGTTGTAACGTTAGCTAGCTTGCTAAAACGTATAGCTAATGTAACAGATGGTGCCAGTAGGCTACAGCAGCAGGCTACAGCACAACACACCAGTGCAGCTTATGTCTGTCAACCCTATCATTTATGTTTTAATCCTTTCCTCTTCCTTTGCAGTGCACAAGCTCATCACATACTCCTTCCACCACAAGACAGTGACCCAGCTACTCCTCAGTATTGGGGTTCTGGTGCCCCTCTGTGGAGGCATTGAGAAGAGTGTGGGGACTGTTCGGTTCCTCCTCATGTTTCTGCTGCTCTCTATCAGCACAGGGGTGTTGTACACCATACTGGGTCTGCTACTGTTTGGTGCATCTGCCCAGAAACAGGTGGAGGGGTTAATTCCAGTGTCCCTCTCCCTTATGGGTATGGCCACAGTGCACTCCCGTATGGTTAAGGGCTTTCTTTTCGGGGTCACTGTACCCATGTTAGCCCTGCCCTGGCTGTTTCTGTTCATCATAACACTTTTGGTCCCACACACTGTCTTCCTTTGCAATGCCATCGCCATCATCGCAGGGGGGATCTGTATCCTTACTCATTTACATTTACATTTTAGTCATTTAGCAGACGCTCTTATCCAGAGCGACTTACAGTTAGTGAGTTATTTTTTAATTTTTCATACTGCCCCCCCGTGGGAATCGAACCCACAACCCTGGCGTTGCAAACGCCATGCTCTACCAACTGAGCTACATCCCTGCCGGCCATTCCCTCCCCTACCCTGGACAACGCTGGGCCAATTGTGCGCCGCCCCATGGGTCTCCCGGTCGCGGCCGGCTATAACCTCATTGTGGTTCAAAATAACTGATACACTCCTCTGCAGTATGTCACAGCTTTATAAGTGTGCTTAGTAGTGTAGTTAAGTGGTAATAGGTTATAGGTGTTGTATATGAATCCTGCTGCTGAACATTATGGCATGTTTGTTTAGAAAAAATCTTGCATCACTGCGTCACACATTCTCCTTAACTTGCACTGGTGAAACAGACGGTAAGGGCTGGCTCTCACTTCTGGACATGTCCGATGCCAGGGCATCAGTGCTGGACAAGAAGATGTCTTTCAGGCTGCTGAGGAACATTGGTGTCCTGTATGTCCCTGCATCAACAGAGGAGAGAAGGAAGACGGTCCACCCACCGTAAGTACTGAGAAAGCACCAGACATATCATTTATCAGACAAGACAAGAGGTCATTAAATAACAATTGCTGTGTGCAAGCCAGAGCACATAATGTACTACAGTATAATGAGGTGCAGTTATAATTGATGATCCGCAGCTGTAATTGAATACTGTACAATAGGCACCTAGTGGTCCCCCATGATTAGATAGAGAATTACTGGTATAGATAGGCTCTCTGAAATCTGTCCACGTTCTCATTGATTGCAGAATCATTCCAACCCCAGGCTCCTACCCAGTCCAAGCCTACGCTCCAGTGTCCTTTACCTCCAACCTACAGGCTACCGAGACCACACCAAAGACATTTGAAGGCTGGGCCAACTCCTACTATACACAGGGGAGCCCTGTTCAGCTCTCAGGTTATAATGGACACAACCATGGATATGGCCTCAAGCATAGCTTTGGGCCAAGTCACGGACATAGTCACGAACATGGACACAGCTGCAGCCACAGCCAAGGTCATGGACATAGTCACGAACACAGCTTCGGCCATGGACTCAGTCATGGGCATGCATCTGCCTCTCAAACCAGCAGTCACTGGGCTCCAGTGGCTCAACATCCACATTCTCAACATTCCCACCTCAGTCCACTGTCTGTGTCTGTCAGTGCCCCCCAGAGTTTCACAGCAAAAATGCCGGAGTCACTGCCAGAATCTGTGATGGTTCACCCAGGAGCACCTGTGTCTTCACTGACAGATTGATGACTTCAATCCGTAACGGCAAAACTCGCTATAGCTCGATTGAAATTTAAAGGCAATGTTCGCGAAGACCGGAAATTACATTTACATTTCAAGCGTGCTATTTTCAGCAATCACAATCCTTGTAAAAACGTCAACTCTTGGTATAACTAATAACATAAAAAAAAAAAAAAATGTCAGTGTGGTTATAAGCCGCTATAGCTCTGAACTACGGCAATACGGATTTAATCGAGCCCATAGTTGTCATTCAATGTGTTTTCTGTCTCATGTTATACATTGAGATGTAATATGCTTGGACATGTGGTTTGAGGCAGTACTTGAAGGTCCACTTTTTCTTCACTGATGTTTTTGGTTTGAATATACAAGCAGGCTCTGAATGTTCAAGGTCAAATCAATGCAAGAAGGGTTTGATTGTCAGTTGATTGTAAGACCACTCCTTTTGGCTTGTGTGTTTTGTACTTTGTGTTTTTTTACACAGACGGTAGACAAATCTCTTGGTACTCTTGATTTATATAACCTAGATTAAAACAACGTTTTTCAAAACACTTAGTAAACCAGAACAGTTTTTAGTTCAAACTAAACATTTTTATCACACTAATGTATTATCAGTTTTTCCCCCTTAACTACACTTAACAAAAATATAAATGCAACATGTAAAGTGTTGGTCCCATCACAATATATTTTACATTAGTTATCTTGTTGTTTTTAATCCCACCCTTCAGCTCCACTCAACCCCTCCCATCTATCTCTTAACACCATCCATTTTTTATTTACATTTGCCATATATTTTTCAACTGTGCTGTGATGTTTCACAAAAGTTCTGAACCTTTCTATTCTCATAGTTTCTACAGATTGTAAATTAAAGATAAACATTTTTGTTAAAAGTATTATTATATTATTGATCGATTGACTATGACTTTTCAAATCACCCAGTAGTGCTATCTGCAGAGTTAGCTCCAGGTAAATGTTGCACTTCTTCTTCCTGGACCTTTGACCAAAAACAAGCTACACATGGACAGTACCAAAACAAATGATCTAATGAATCGGTCTCTTCGCAGAAAAATCTGCAGAGCTGGGATGGTTGTATCCCCCATATATATAACATTCTATTGGTTGCAAGAATTTTGTATAATAATTTTAATTGAAAAATTTTAGGTTTTGAATCCGGCGTTGTTTTGCGTATCAGTTCATAAACCATGTGCCATGGTATCGGTACATCGAAAATCTCTTTCCAACTATTTTGCAATCTATATGGCACAGCTGTCAAATTTTTTGTCCTTAAATAAAACTGATATACTTTTTTATTTATCACAATTTTCATTAACCAATTTTGGTCTTTAATGAAGACAAGTTCCTTATTTTTTCCCCCTTCCACTTGCCTCTTCCATTTTTGCGTTAATGCTGCAATTAGTTGGTTGTAATTTTGGGTAGAGCAGACATTTCCATATATTTTTGTTAGCTGCATGTGTGGCATAACTCCACTAGTCCTATTTATGATATCATTTACAAAGATTATACCTTTTTTAAACATTTTTTTGAAAAAATAATAATATAAAAATTATATTTGAGTTTAACCACATTATTTGTTGTATTATTTGTTCTGTCTTTTCTGGTGGATTAAACTGAAATCGCAACCAACTTTCTATGGCTTATTTTTAAAATAGTGATATTTTGGAGATGATTTCATTTTCAGTGAGAGGTTGTAATCTGAATAAAGGGGAAAAGGCCATTCTTGAACATGGGGTGAGATATTCTTATTAATCTGCTAGAAAACCAGTTTGGATTTAAGTATAACTTTTGCATGACTGAAGCCTTTAGTGAGAGGTCTAATGCTTTAATATTTAATAATTTCTGCCCTCCGAATTCATGTTCATTATATAAATAGGCCCGTTTAATTTTGTCTGGCTTGCCGTTCCAAATAAAATTGAATCTTTTTTGCTCATATAGTTTTTAAAAACAGGTCCCTAGATGTAGGCTAGACCATAAGCAAATAGGTAAACTGGGATATGACTAAAGAGTTAATCAGGGTGATTTTACCACAAATAGACAGGTATTTTCCTTTCCATGGTAGAACATTTTTATATATTTTTGCTAACTTTCTATTAAAATGTATTGTAGTGAGATAATTTCTTTATTTCGGGATATGTATACCGAGTATGTCCACATCACCGTCAGACCATTTTATTGGTAAACTACACGGTAATGTAAAAGGTTAGAAAAAGTACCTAGATCCTCTATGAGGCTGTGGAGGGATCCAAATTGTGGATTTAAAAGAAAGCATGAATCATCAGCGTACAATGACATCTTTGTTTTTAAGCCCTTGATTTCTAACCCCTTGATATTATTGTTGGATCTGATTTTAATAGCTAACATTTCGATGGCCATAATAAATAGATATGCAGATAGTGGACAACCTTGTTTTACTCCTCTTGACAGCTTAATACTTTCTGAGAAGTAGTTATTATTTACTATTTTACACCTAGGGTTACTCTACATACTGTAACTTTAACCCATTTTATAAGAGATTCTCCAAAATTGAAATTTAATCCAGGCATTTATATATAAATTCCAGTCGTACTTTATCAAAAGCCTTTTCAAAGTCAGCTATGAATACCAGGCCTGGTTTCCCAGATTTTTCATAGTGTTCTATTGTTTCCAGTACTTGTCTTATATTATCTCCAATGTATCATCCATGTAAACAACCTGTCTGATTAGGATGAATAATATCCGACAATACCTTTTTAATTCTATACGCTATATATTTTGCTAGAATTTTTGCATCACAACACTGAAGTGTAAGGGGCCTCCAATTTTTTTAATGGACCGGATCTTTATATTTACCACTTGGATGCTGTTTCAGTAATAATGAAATCAGACCTTGTTGAGTATCTGATAATCTACCATTTTTGTAGGTGTGGTTAAAACATGCTAATAAGGGTCCTCTGAGTATATCAAATAAGGTTTGGTATACCTCGACTGGTATGCCATCCAACCCTGGAGTTTTCCCAGACTTAAAGGCTTTAATTGCATCAAGAAGTTCCTCCTCTGTAATTTGGCCTTCACAAGAGTCTTTCTGTACAGCTGTTTATTTTACATCATTAATAGAAAAATATATATACAATGATCTTCGGTTAGTGGAGATGGAGGAGACTGAAACGAAAACATATGCTTAAAGTTATAGGCTATTTATTACATCTGTTTGCCAGCTCCAGGTAAGCTACACAAGTGGCACAAATTGACTTGCAATGACTCCAGTGATATCTTAATTTCAACATATTTATTGTATCAAATGGTAGGCTACAGTATCCTACAATGGCATACAAATTAATAGCATACTTGATGGCCGGTGACTCAGCTGCCTGCTGTGGCTCTAAAACACACACACAAAAACACGGCCCTCCCCCTTCCTACTGCTCATTCAGTAACAACCTGCCTGCTCACTGCCTGGTAGTCAGCAGCAGGTCACAGTGAAAAATATGTTTTGTTTGAAGAAATGCCATGTTTACCCCCCGCGACATCGTTTTCAAAGTAGCCCAAATGTTAGCAAAACTGCGGACATGGCAACCCTGCACTGAAGCATCTGCTCGTTGCATGGTAACAATAGTCTCTCTGCCTGGTTGGGTTTCTGGTGAGCAAACCAATTATTTTGTGCACTACTGCCACCTACAGTGGGATCCAGTGCAGGACAGCAGAATATAAAACACCCACTGGTACATAACATGTCATGTAATGTCACTACAATAATTGTTCCCTTGTTGTAATTAATGAAGAAGAAAAAAACAGTCTGACACAAATAATTGCAATTTAAAAAGCTTTATTGGAATTTTTTTGTAGTTTTTTTATTTTAAAGAATAGTGCATGTCTCAAAATATTAGAACGAGACCAATATGTGTATTTTTCTAAACATTGTTCCTGTGTCTGAAATTAAGTTTCTGTGTGTATTGGAGGAGTAAGCAATACTCAAAATGTGTGTGTGTGTGTGTGTGTGTTGTAGTAGTAGATGGCCATTATTTATTCAAACATCTCAGTTTGGGCAGAGCCACTGGAGAAACCTGTCAATCAAACAGGAGAATAAATAGTTAGTTTTCACTTACACATCAGATAGCTGCTCTTTCTCTGCTATCTCATTCTATTTCTATAATTCTCTACCTCATTCTATTTCTATAAATCTCAAAAATGCCCTTGTTATGTTCTACTTCTCCTTCTTCTATTTCCTCACCTTTCCTCAGACTCTTCTTTTCCTCTTTCTTGTCCTCCTTACTTTCTCCAACATTTTCCACCTGCTTCATGTTACTGGCCTGCTCTTGCTTCACTTGCTTTTTTGCCTTGCCCTTTTTCCTTTTGACCTTCCCTTCCTGAATAATTTGGACAAGGAGATAAAGTAATATAAGCTTATGGCTATTTTCTACTCTTGAGCTACGATATCTAGAGTTATGATATACTGTAGGACATATGGCCAATATCCCCTTCCTGTTTCCTCTCACCTGTGGGTACACTCCTGCCATTTTCTGCGCCATTTCCTGGAGCAGCTTCCTGCTGTTCTCACTCAGGTTGGTGATGGGGGCCAGGCGAGGGCTTCCTGTATTGGTGATGGGGGCCAGGCAAGGGCTTTCTGTATTTCCTCTCACCTGTGGGTACACTCCTGCCATTTTCTGCGCCATTTCCTGGAGCAGCTTCCTGCTGTTCTCACTCAGGTTGGTGATGGGGGCCAGGCGAGGGCTTCCTTTATTGGTGATGGGGGCCAGGCAAGGGCTTTCTGTATTTCCTCTCACCTGTGGGGCCACTCCTGCCATTTTCTGGAGCAGCTTCCTACCGTTCTCGCTCAGGTTGGTGATTGGGGGCAGGCGAGGGCTGTGGTGGTATGGTAAGTACTCCACAGCAGGCGGAGCAACAATGACAGGGATGTTGGGTTTGGCCACAATAATCTGTACAGACATAGGGTCAAACAATTGAGATGTGACACACACTAGTGATGCGCGGGTTGACTCATAACCAGAAGTCCCGCGGTTATATCCACAGGGCGGCGGATTTAGGGTCATGAAATATTGTTGAATAAACAGAAAACAATACATTAAAAAATCCATAAATGTATAATTATTGTGCAAGTTATATCTATAGGCTATTTGGCATTAGTGCGTAAGCCTAAACTTTAGGGCATAACTTGACGCGCGCCAGATAGACTACACACCAATCACCAAACGCTTTAATTCAATAAGAGAAAAGCTACGAAATGGAAAGTTGAAAATAAAGAAGGGACGGCCAGAAAAGTAATGTTTGGAAAATATTTGGTGAAGTGTTAAAAGAGGATGATGGCAGTGCCTATGTTATGTTTGATGATTGTGAGGCACTATAGAAATTCGACAGTCACAAGAGGGGGATTCAAATAGGCCTATGGCACGTCAAGGGAACAAACAGCCTACTGTTCAGATGGGTTAAATGGAAACTGAAATCTGGACACTGACTGTAGATCTTTAACCTCTCACAGTCTTAATATTAACTCCTGCAGAATTAAGCATTTATTGCAGTAAAATGATAGGCTACACCAAATGTAGGCTATATTTTGACTCGGGAACAGCAGTGGAGAAATATGATTTCTTTCAGCATCTTGAGGGAATGTGAATGCGCAGCTAGGGACTGCTTTATCAGCATCATAAAAGCTGATAATATTTCAACCACATAAAATGTGCATCCAAGCCAAACTGAAATCTTATCAGAAACATGTCTGGTCGTTTTCAACCCGTCAAACTGATGTCATTTGGAAATTTTGCACAGAAAATGTTTCCCTTTTTTTCTTGAGTTATTGCATTTTCTTCTTGATCCCTAAACGTTTTTGGTTTATTTAGTCTTCTATCTAATTATAGACAAGTTGACTAACAAATAGCCTACCAAAATGTTGGAAATTATAAGCAGAAACATATCCAAATTAGGCACAAAAAAATCCTGCACCCCCTGCTAAGAAATCGTTCTGACGGTGTTCTATATATATATATTTGCGGGTTAGGGTCAGGTGCGGGCCTCAGATTTTCCCTTTATCACATATAGTCGGGCGGTTGCGGATGGGTTATTAGCAATTGCGGGTGGGTTCGGTTGAACAAACAGCTGACCCGCGCACCACTAACACACACACACACACACACACACACACACATGTAAGAGCCTATCAGTCGAGGGTCCTTCAGTGAAGCCCCTTTTCTCAGTGGTTCCTTTGAAGGCCCTGGACTGTCCTCAGCAGAGGCATCATTGCCATTATCACGCTGTGTGTCAGAGAGCTAGTTGGTCATAGTCCATTCTCCACATTCAGTCAAAGAGTTACTCAAATACATGCTGCAGAACATATCAGAAAGTCTGACTCATCGAAGGAGTGGAGAGAAAGATCGTAGTCCTCTACTATATCCCTCACTTTAAGCCTTGTCACCTTTCCATCCTCCTCATCCTTCACTTTCAGCGGTGGTGTCCTCCTTTCATGATCCTTTTCATCAGACTGTGTATCAGAGTCAACTAGTCAGAGACTATTCTCCTTACAGTGATGTCACTCAACAAAGACATGGTGTACAACTGTCTTACCTCAGATTCACAGTCAGTGAAGGAGTAGATAGAGATGTCAGAGTTGGAGGATGAGATCACCCCATCATCATTTCTATCCATCAGCCGAGTCACCCTTCCAGACTGAGGAGACAGACAAAGGCATGTACTTAGGGCAGCCATAGAATACACTGGCATTGACTGTCAAGAAAATGTTGAATATTTAGGCAATCCAACATAGTTGTACAAGTAGTGAGTAATTTATGGGTAATTGAAAATGCAAGTGTATTGAAATGCAATAAATGCAACTCCCATAACATTAGGGATGGGGCTAAAGACTTTCCATACTGTAGGATTCTTTAGCATTTCTAATGAATGATTGTCAATTCAACCAAGCCAACCAAAATGGCCATATGAATCAACAGATTGATCTATCTGTTCTGTCTCTATGGGAACAGCAGAGATGTCTGACCTGGCTAAGAGTCTCTGGATTGATGTCCCATCCATCCCCAGATGTCTGTTCCTGCCCACAGCTCACAATGATTGGCTGTGAACAGTAAAGAAAAAATGTAACACTCTTTTGCTCATTTTGGCCTTGGAAATAACTTGGAAATAAATGATGTAGCTATCAATAAATAATTTAAGTAGCTACTGTTATGTGGTTGATTTGAATGTGACATACAGGCCTTTTGTGGATCTGAGGGGTCTGCACTGAAGTAGACTGTCAAGACAATATTCAATTTCAAATGTGGTTAGATAAGGAGGGATATCTGCACTTGCTTTTATTGTGATAACTGCAGTTTGTACATGCAGCATAACTAATGTTTATGTGTTATTGTTTTCAGGTCAGATTTGACTTACAGGCCTTGGACTTCTGCGCTCTTTGCCGGTTGGCCACATCACAGAATCAGGGGTGTTCACCCTCACTGGATTCAACTGTCAACACAACACTCAATTTAAAAGGTGATAACAAAAACAGAAGATTTTTTAAATATATATATATTTGATATTTACCACATAAGGGCGGCGCCTTAAAGCTCTTTTGATTCTCTCATCATTACGATTCATCTTGCTTTCTGCATAAAGTGCATGTCCCAAATGGCACCCCAGTGCCCATATATTGCACTTATTTTGACCTGAGCCCAATGGGCACAGGTCAAAAGTAGTACACTACAGGGTGCCATTTGGGACCAAAGAATGTAAGAGCCTACCAGACGTTCTAAACTCCAAGGACGGGTCTATCCAACCGTTTCCAATCGTAGTATTTATTCTCTGCACAGTGTCAGCTAGGGCAGACTATGCACCTGAAACAACCTGACTGAAGAAAGCAATTGTACTGATTATATCAAAGCTGAACACAGTTTATGTAGTGAATTTATGCTTGGTTACGTCACAATAGGTCACATTTTTATGGGCGCGCATAATACGTCACAGGAAAGGCTTGTATGGGACTGGACTGGTGGTATCTCCCCCTGGTCGTAATTTATAACTGTCAAATAAAATCTATCTAGCTATCTAACTGAAATGGCTGTAGAGGACTCTTTGATCATCACATTTGAGGCACATGTCAGCAGGTGGCAGTGTCTTCAAATGCAGCACTTGATGATCTGAGCAACAGTTGAGCAACTTTGTGGTTGTGACGAATCCAAATGCGGAAGTCCAGTACATTTGTTTTTGCTTAGCAAGCTTGCCCGCCTATTTCTACAATTCATCTTCTTAAACTCGGATTTTAAACTTAACCACACTGCTAACCTTATGCCCAACCTTAAATTAAGACCAAAAAGCCTATTTTTGTTTTCATTAATTTTTACGATATAGCCTATTTGTACTTTGTGGCTGTGTTATCTAGTGGGAACCTCTAGCTAGCTAGCTACCTACAATCTGGCTAAAGTGTTGCGCAATATTGGAGGAAAAGTTGATTGATTATTGTGCTTGATTATCCAAGTACTAGTTTGACAAATATGCATTGGTCATCAAAATGATATCCCGAATAATTTTAAAACATATGGTTCAGAGGTTCAAGAGTTTTACTCATGAGTTCAGGCTCACGAGTGGGATTGTTGCTGTCATTATAGTATCATTTGTTTTGTTTACTGTCACTACATATTTCGGTTTATCAGAGGATGTCTTCAGTCTTGGAACGACAGTTTTTGGCAATGGGCATGGTAAGTTAGCTAGGAGGGTCTGAGTGAATCAACAGTTATATATGCTCAGTAGCTACTTTGTATGAGAGTGTTGTAACGTTAGCTAGCTTGCTAGAATGGTGGTCCTCTGTAGCTCAGCTGGTAGAGCACGGCTCTTGTAACGCCAAGATAGTGGGTTCGATCCCCGGGACCACCCATACACAAAAATGTATGCACGCATGACTGTAAGTCGCTTTGGATAAAAGCGTCTGCTAAATGGCATATTATTATAATAATAATAATAATAATAATAATATGCCATTTAGCAGACGCTTTTATCCAAAGCGACTTACAGTCATGCGTGCATACATTTTTTTGTGTATGGGTGGTCCCGGGGATCGAACCCACTACCTTGGCGTTTCAAGCGCCGTGCTCTACCAGCTGAGCTACAGAGGACCACATTATTATTATTATTAAAACTTATAGCTAATGTAACAGATGGTGCCAGTAGGCTACAGCAGTAGGCTACAGCACAACACACCAGTGTAGCTTATGTCTGTCAACCCTATCATTTATGTTTTAATCCTTTCCTCTTCCTTTGCAGTGCACAAGCTCATCACATACTCCTTCCACCACAAGACAGTGACCCAGCTACTCCTCAGTATTGGGGTTCTGGTGCCCCTCTGTGGAGGCATTGAGAAGAGTGTGGGCACTGTTCGGTTCCTCCTCATGTTTCTGCTGCTCTCTATCAGCACAGGGGTGTTGTACACCATACTGGGTCTGCTACTGTTTGGTGCATCTGCCCAGAACCAGGTGGAGGGGTTCATTCCAGTGTCCCTCTCCCTTATGGGTATGGCCACAGTGCACTCCTGTATGGTTAAGGGCTTTCTTTTCGGGGTCACTGTACCCATGTTAGCCCTGCCCTGGCTGTTTCTGTTCATCATAACACTTTTGGTCCCACACACTGTCTTCCTTTGCAATGCCATCGCCATCATCGCAGGGGGGATCTGTATCCTTACTCCAACCTCATTGTGGTTCAAAATAACTGATACACTCCTCTGCAGTATGTCACAGCTTTATAAGTGTGCTTAGTAGTGTAGTTAAGTGGTAATAGGTTATAGGTGTTGTATATGAATCCTGCTGCTGAACATTATGGCATGTTTGTTTAGAAAAAATATTGCATCACTGCGTCACACATTCTCCTTAACTTGCACTGGTGAAACAGACGGAAAGGGCTGGCTCTCACTTCTGGACATGTCCGATGCCAGGGCATCAGTGCTGGACAAGAAGATGCCTTTCAGGCTGCTGAGGAACATTGGTGTCCTGTATGTCCCTGCATCAACAGAGGAGAGAAGGAAGACGGTCCACCCACCGTGAGTACTAAGAAAGCACCAGACATATCATTTATCAGACAAGACAAGAGGTCATTAAATAACAATTGCTGTGTGCAAGCCAGAGCACATAATGTACTACAGTATAATGAGGTGCAGTTATAATTGATGATCCTCAGCTGTAATTGAATACTGTACAATAGGCACCTAGTGGTCCCCCATGATTAGATAGAGAATTACTGGTATAGATAGGCTCTCTGAATTCTGTCCACGTTCTCATTGATTGCAGAATCATTCCAACCCCAGGCTCCTACCCAGTCCAAGCCTACGCTCCAGTGTCCTTTACCTCCAACCTACAGGCTACCGAGACCACACCAAAGACATTTGAAGGCTGGGCCCACTCCTACTATACACAGGGGAGCCCTGTTCAGCTCTCAGGTTATTACGGACACAACCATGGATATGGCCTCAAGCATAGCTTTGGGCCAAGTCACGGACATAGTCACGAACATGGACACAGCTGCAGCCACAGCCAAGGTTATGGACATAGTCACGAACACAGCTTCGGCCATGGACTCAGTCATGGGCATGCATCTGCCTCTCAAACCAGCAGTCACTGGGCTCCAGTGGCTCAACATCCACATTCTCAACATTCCCACCTCAGTCCACTGTCTGTGTCTGTCAGTGCCCCCCAGAGTTTCACAGCAAAGATGCCGGAGTCACTGCCAGAATCTGTGATGGTTCACCCAGGAGCACCTGTGTCTTCACTGACAGATTGATGACTTCAATCCGTAACGGCAAAACTCGCTATAGCTCGATTGAAATGTAAAGGCAATGTTCGCGAAGACCGGAAATTACATTTACATTTCAAGCGTGCTATTTTCAGCAATCACAATCCTTGTAAAAACGTCAACTCTTGGTATAACTAATAACATTAAAAAAATACAAATGTCAGTGTGGTTATAAGCCGCTATAGCTCTGAACTACGGCGATACGGATTTAATCGAGCCCATAGTTGTCATTCAATGTGTTTTCTGTCTCATGTTATACATTGAGATGTAATATGCTTGGACAAGTGGTTTGAGGCAGTACTTGAAGGTCCACTTTTTCTTCACTGATGTTTTTGGTTTGAATATACAAGCAGGCTCTGAATGTTCAAGGTCAAATCAATGCAATAAAGGGTTTGCTTGTCAGTTGATTGTAAGACCACTCCTTTTGGCTTGTGTGTTTTGTACTTTGTGTTTTTTTACACATACGGTAGACAAATCTCTTGGTACTCTTGATTTATACAACCTAGATTAAAACAACGTTTTTCAAAACCCTTAGTAAACCAGAACAGTTTTAAGTTCAAACTAAACATTTTTATCACACTAATGTATTATCAGTTTTCCCCCCTTAACTACACTTAACAAAATATAAATGCAACATGTAAAGTGTTGGTCCCATGTTTCATGAGCTGAAATAAAAGATCCCAGAAATTTTCCAAACGTACAAAAAGCTTCTTTCTCTAATTTTGTATACAAATTTGTTTAAATCTCTGTTAGTGAGCATTTGTCCTTTGCCAAGATAATCCATCCACCTGACAGGTGTAGCATATCAAGAAGCTGATTAAACAGCTTGATCATTACACAGGTGCTTCTTGTGCTGGGGACAATAAAAGAGCCACTCTAAAATGTGCAGTTTTGTCACACAACACAATGCTACATATGTCTCAAGTTTTGAGGAAGCGTGCAATTGGCATGCTGACTGCAGAAATGTCCACCAGAGATGTTGCGAGAGAATTTAAAATTCATTTCTGTACCATAAGCAGACTCCAACGTCGTTTTAGAGAATTTGGCAGTACGTCCAACCGGCCTCACAACCGCAGACCACGTGTAACCACGCCACCCCAGGACCAGCAGAGTGCCCAATGGTGGCGGTGGGGTTATGATATGGGCAAGCAATGAACAGCAACTTCGCACAGCTGTTGAAGAGTGGCCCAACATTCCACAGGCCACAATCAACAGCCTGATCAACTCAATGCGAAGGATATGTGTCGTGCTGCTTGAGGGAAATGGTGGTCACACCAGATACTGTTTGGTTTTCTGATCCACGCACCTACCTTTCTTTTAAGGTATCTGTGTTCTTAGAATAAAATACAAAATAGCATCCACTCACCACTAAATTAGATCCATTACATTCAGTTTGTTTTGCAATGCATCGTTCAAAAATTTTGGAAATTCAGAAGCAGGGGACAAGTGGGTGAGGTGATCAAGAGTGTGGGCTACAAGGGCAGATTATGATGTAATCTTTGGAAAATTAACTAGTCGTGCACAGTAAAGAGAAGCCATAAATGACAACCAAGACTAAATAAAGCAAATCAATGATCTCCATTTATTATTTCTTTACAAATGCATGCTTTAAAGTTACTGTATATATACAAATAGCTATTTTGCATATAAAACTGGATCAAGTGGTAAGAGTCATGTAACACAGGTCAATTTTAAAAAGGCACATTTCTTATTTAAATGACAACATGTACCATGCCATATTTGATTCTGTATCACTACAATAGTTGAGGGTTTCTCTATTAAAAGAAACACAAAATGACGTGCTAAAATGATAGACTGCTGAACATCACCCGTATATCATCCACTTGATTCTATTTCATACGGTTACAGAACCTCAGAAAATTGAAGTAAATATTTAGTATTTAGGCTTTCAACCATCAGCATAAGAAAATAAAACTAGATAAAGTTCTTACATATACATATCCCAGAATTAGTGATTATCAGAACACACATAAATGACAGTTAATAGATGTATTCATGTTGTACTGCAAGTGCACATACAATACAACACATATTGCATTGCCTAAATGCCGTGGTAGTGTCCAGCTAAACATAACTAGTCGGTACTAAGCCTTACAGTGGGAGAGCATGAGAAAAAAACACCTGGGCATTTTTACAGTAAACCACCATTTAATCTACAACCTTTTCGTTTAATGAACCGATGAAGAACAAGGCTCAATGACTAAACAGTTACTGCAATTTAAATGTAGGAATTGTACAGTACATGGTACAATATGAATGTGCTACTAGTATGCATATTTGACTAATCTTGCACTGCTCTCTGTATTTACACAACCTTCGTGCATCTGAATAGGCAGCCATGTTGAACTTGTAAATACATTTAAAGATGCAAATATAGAATGCTTTCAATGCCGTAGACATTTCAGGAGTTAATTTACAATATATTACTTTTTTTATCGCCTTGTGGGGATCTTCACAGCATGATAAACGTCCAGAGGCAATATTTCATATCATAATCACCTCTGTTTGCGCCTAGTTTCACTTACAAAAACGATGTGTAACATTCAATGTATAATATCTCCAACTTTTCTAATCTGATGGGAAACAATGAAGGTCTGCACTCTATTTTATAAAAAAATCTATTGGTTTATTCCAAAATGTTCCATAACCTTAAAAGGAGCGCGTGGACCAAATCTACACTGAACAAAAATATAAACGCAACATGCAACTATTTCAAAGATTTTACTGAGTTACAGTTCATATAAGGAAATCAGTCAATTGAAATGAATAAATTAGGCCCTAATCTATGGATTTCACATGACTGGGAATTCAGATATGGAACACGCTGTCGTACACGTCAATCCAGAGCATCCCAAACATGCTCAATCAGTGACATGTCTGGTGAGTATGCAGGCCATGGAAGAACTGGGACATTTTCAGCTTCCAGAAATTGTGAACAGATCCTTGTGACATGGGGCCGTGCATTATTGTGCTGAAACGTGAGGTGATGGTGGCGGATGAATGGCACGACAATGGGCCTCAGGATCTCGTCACGGTATCTCTGTGCATTCAAATTGCCATCGATTTAAAATGCAATTGTGTTCATTGTCCGTAGCTTATGCCTGTCCATACCATAACCCCACCACCACGGGGCACTCTGTCCACAATGTTGACATCAGCAAACCGCTCGCCCACATGGCGCCATACACGCTGACTTCTACCTGGTACAGTTGAAACCGGGATTCATCCGTGAAGAGCACACTTCTCCAGCATGCCAGTTGCTATCGAAGGTGAGCATTTGCCCACAGAAGTCAGTTACGACGCCAAACTGCAGTCAGGTCAAGACCCTGGTGAGGACGACGAGCATGCAGATTAGCTTCCCTGAGACGGTTACTGACAGTTTGTGCAGAAATTATTCTGTTGTGCAAACCCACAGATTCATCAGCTGTCCGGGTGGTTGGTCTCAGACGATCCCACAGGTGAAGGAGCCGGATGTGGAGGTCCTGGGCTGGCGTGGTTACACGTGCACAAAATTTGAGAGAAATAAGCTTTTTGTGTGGATGGAAAATGTCTGGGATCTTTTATTTCAGCTCATGAAACATGGGACCAACACTTTACATGTTGCGTTTATATTTTGTTCAGTGTACATGAAAGGCCTGGGGGTTAGGGGTCGATTTGGAGTATGAGCCCATTCCCAACCAATCTTGAATGAATTGCACTACCTCTCAGCACGAGTCTCTACAAAATGCTGTCAGTAAGATTACACAACAAGACAATAAGTACAACAAACATTCATTCATACGTCTTTCCATTTAGTGATTATGTGCTGACACGTTACCTCCAAAAACAGTTTAAAACTGTTTTCCGTTACCACTCACCCTCCACCCGAAAGAAATAGGTTAACATATGGGGTTGTGAGGGTGTGCTGTAACGTTAACTTAATTTTTATTTATTTATTTCACCTTTATTTAACCAGGTAAACCAGTTGAGAACAAGTTCTCATTTACAACTGCGACCTGGCCAAGATAAAGCATAGCAGTGCGATAAAAACAACAACACAGAGTTACATATGGGGTAAAATAAAACAAAAATCAAAAAAAATACAACAGAAATACAATTAATATACAGTGTGCAAATTTAGCAAGTTATGGAGGTAAGGCAATAAAATAGGCTATAGTGCAAAATAATTACAATTTAGTATTAACACTGGAATGATGTGCAAGAGATGATGTGCAAATAGAGATACTGGGGTACAGATGAGCAAAATAAATAACAATATAGGGATGAGGTAGTTGGGCGGGCTAATTTCAGATGGGCTGTGTACAGGTGCAGTGATCGGTAAGGTGCTCTGACAACTGATGCTTAAAGTTAGTGAGGGAGATAAGCGTCTCCAGCTTCAGAGATTTTTGCAATTTGTTCCAGTCATTGGCAGCAGAGAACTGGAAGGAATTGCGGCCAAAGGAGGTGTTGGCTTTGGGGATGACCAGTGAGATATACCCGCTGGAGCGCAGACTACGGGTGGGTGTTGCTATGGTGACCAGTGAGCTAAGATAAGGCGGGGATTTGCCTAGCAGTGATTTATAGATGGCCTGGAGCCAGTGGGTTTGGCGACGAATATGTAGTGAGGACCAGCCAACAAGAGCGTACAGGTCACAGTGGTGGGTATTATATGGGGCTTTGGAGACAAAACGGATGGCACTGTGATAGACAACATCCAATTTGCTGAGTAGAGTGTTGGAGGCTATTTTGTAAATGACATCGCCGAAGTCAAGGATCGGTAGGATAGTTAGTTTTACAAGGGCATGTTTGGCAGCATGAGTGAAGGAGGCTTTGTTGCGAAATAGGAAACCGATTCTAGATTTAACTTTGGATTGGAGATTCTTAATGTGAGTCTGGAAGGAGAGTTTACAGTCTAACCAGACACCTAGATATTTGTAGTTGTCCACGTACTCTAGGTCAGACCCGTCTAGAGTAGTGATTCTAGTCGGGTGGGCGGGTGCAAGCAGCGTTCGGTTGAAGAGCATGCATTTTGTTTTACTAGTGTTTAAGAGCAGTTGGAGGCTACTGAAGGAGTGTTGTATGGAATTGAAGCTCGTTTGGAGGTTTGTTAACACAGTGTCCAATGAAGGGCCAGATGTATACAAAATGGTGTCGTCTGCGTAGAGGTGGATCTGAGAGTCACCAGCAGCAAGAGCGACGTCATTGATATACACAGAGAAAAGAGTTGGCCCAAGAATTGAACCCTGTGGCACCCCCATAGAGACTGCCATAGGTCCAGACAACAGGCCCTCCGATTTGACACATTGAACTCTATCTGAGAAGTAGTTGGTGAACCAGGCGAGGCAGTCATTAGAGAAACCAAGGCTATTTAGTCTGCCAATAAGAATGCGGTGGTTGACAGAGTCGAAAGCCTTGGCCAGGTCAATGAAAACGGCTGCACAGTACTGTCTATTATCGATCGCGGTTATAATATCATTTAGGACCTTGAGCGTGGCTGAAGTGCACCCATGACCAGCTCGGAAACCGGATTGCATAGCGGAGAAGGTACGGTGGGATTCGAAATGGTTGGTGATCTGTTTGTTGACTTGGCTTTCAAAAACTTTTGAAAGGCAGGGCAGGATGGATATGGGTCTGTAACAGTTTGGATCTAGAGTGTCACCCCCTTTGAAGAGGGGGATGACCGCGGCAGCTTTCCAATCTCTGGGGATCTCAGACGTTACGAAAGAGAGGTTGAACAGGCTAGTAATAGGGGTTGCGACAATTTCGGCGGCTAGTTTTAGAAAGAAAGGGTCCAGATTGTCTAGTCCAGATGATTTGTAGGGGTCCAGATTTTGCAGCTCTTTTAGAACATCAGCTGTCTGGATTTGTGTGAAGGAGAAGCGGGGGGGGCATGGGCAAGTTAATCTTCCTTAGCTCCACACGTCCTGAGAGTAGCGGCCCTTGGTCATCAGCTTCTTGATGTAAGCCACAGCCTGTGTGTGTGTGAGACCTCCCACCTCCTCAACGATGTCATAGAAGGAATTCTGCACATCCCGCGCCATGTTCCGAGCATTCCTAGGAAAAGACAAGTGGCAGCCATATTTACAGTAGGCACACAATAATGATGGATTTTCTCTTTCAAAAAACCCTCAAAGCTTGTACATGTACTGTGCCTTCAGGAAGTATTCACACCCACATTTTGTTGTGTTACAGCCTGAATTTAAAATGGAATAAATTGAGATTTTCTGTCACTGACCTACACACAACACCCCATAATGTCAAAGTGGAATTATGTTTTTAGAAATGTTTAGAAAGCTATAAAAAATGAAAAGCTGAAATGTCTTGAGTCAATATGTATTCAACCCCTTTGTTATGGCAAGCCTAAATAAGTTCAGGAGTAAAAATATGCTTAACAACTCACATAATAAGTTGCAATAATAGTGTTTGACATGATTTTTGAATGAACACGGCCCTCCCCCTTCCTACTGCTCATTCAGTAACAACCTGCCTGC
Organism: Coregonus lavaretus; assembly: GCF_964263955.1. Taxonomy (NCBI): domain Eukaryota; kingdom Metazoa; phylum Chordata; class Actinopteri; order Salmoniformes; family Salmonidae; genus Coregonus; species Coregonus lavaretus. The sequence continues at coordinate 20,081,227 of NC_140002.1, forward strand.
TCACTGCCTGGTAGTCAGCAGCAGGTCACAGTGAAAAATATGTTTTGTTTGAAGAAATGCCATGTTTACCCCCCGCGACATCGTTTTCAAAGTAGCCCAAATGTTAGCAAAACTGCGGACATGGCAACCCTGCACTGAAGCATCTGCTCATTGCATGGTAACAATAGTCTCTCTGCCTGGTTGGGTTTCTGGTGAGCAAACCAACTATTTTGTGCACTACTGCCACCTACAGTGGGATCCAGTGCAGGACAGCAGAATATAAAACACCCACTGGTACATAACATGTCATGTAATGTCACTACAATAATTGTTCCCTTGTTGTAATTAATGAAGAAAAAAAAAACAGTCTGACACAAATAATTGCAATTTAAAAAGCTTTATTGGAATTTTTTTGTAGTTTTTTTATTTTAAAGAATAGTGCATGTCTCAAAATATTAGAACGAGACCAATATGTGTATTTTGCTAAACATAGTTCCTGTGTCTGAAATTAAGTTTCTGTGTGTATTGGAGGAGTAAGCAATACTCAAAATCTGTGTGTGTGTGTGTTGTAGTAGTAGATGGCCATTATTTATTCAAACATCTCAGTTTGGGCAGCAGCCACTGGAGAAACCTGTCAATCAAACAGGACAATAAATAGTAGTTTTCACTTACACATCAGATAGCTGCTCTTTCTCTGCTATCTCATTCTATTTCTATAATTCTCTACCTCATTCTATTTCTATAAATCTAAAAAATGCCCTTGTTATGTTCTACTTCTCCTTCTTCTATTTCCTCACCTTTCCTCAGACTCTTCTTTTCCTCTTTCTTGTCCTCCTTACTTTCTCCAACATTTTCCACCTGCTTCATGTTACTAGCCTGCTCTTGCTTCACTCGCTTTTTTGCCTTGCCCTTTTTCCTTTTGACCTTCCCTTCCTGAATATTTTGGACAAGGAGATAAAGTAATATAAGCTTATGGCTATTTTCTACTCTTGAGCTACAATATCTAGAGTTATGATATACTGTAGGACATATGGCCAATATCCCCTTCCTGTTTCCTCTCACCTGTGGGTACACTCCTGCCATTTTCTGCGCCGTTTCCTGGAGCAGCTTCCTGCTGTTCTCACTCAGGTTGGTGATGGGGGCCAGGCGAGGGCTTCCTGTATTGGTGATGGGGGCCAGGCAAGGGCTTTCTGTATTTCCTCTCACCTGTGGGGCCACTCCTGCCATTTTCTGGAGCAGCTTCCTACCGTTCTCGCTCAGGTTGGTGATTGGGGCCAGGCGAGGGCTGTGGTGGTATGGTAAGTACTCCACAGCAGGCGGAGCAACAATGACAGGGATGTTGGGTTTGGCCACAATAATCTGTACAGACATAGGGTCAAACAATTGAGATGTGACACACACTAGTGATGCGCGGGTTGACTCATAACCAGAAGTCCCGCGGTTATATCCACAGGGCGGCGGATTTAGGGTCATGAAATATTGTTGAATAAACAGAAAACAATACATTAAAAAATCCATAAATGTATAATTATTGTGCAAGTTATATCTATAGGCTATTTGGCATTAGTGCGTAAGCCTAAACTTTAGGGCATAACTTGACGCGCGCCAGATAGACTACACACCAATCACCAAACGCTTTAATTCAATAAGAGAAAAGCTACGAAATGGAAAGTTGAAAATAAAGAAGGGACGGCCAGAAAAGTAATGTTTGGAAAATATTTGGTGAAGTGTTAAAAGAGGATGATGGCAGTGCCTATGTTATGTGTGATGATTGTGAGGCACTATAGAAATTCGACAGTCACAAGAGGGGGATTCAAATAGGCCTATGGCACGTCAAGGGAACAAACAGCCTACTGTTCAGATGGGTTAAATGGAAACTGAAATCTGGACACTGACTGTAGATCTTTAACCTCTCACAGTCTTAATATTAACTCCTGCAGAATTAAGCATTTCTTGCAGTAAAATGATAGGCTACACCAAATGTAGGCTTTATTTTGACTCGGGAACAGCAGTGGAGAAATATGATTTCTTTCAGCATCTTGAGGGAATGCGAATGCGCAGCTAGGGACTGCTTTATCAGCATCATAAAAGCTGATAATATTTCAACCACATAAAATGTGCATCCAAGCCAAACTGAAATCTTATCAGAAACATGTCTGGTCGTTTTCAACCCGTCAAACTGATGTCATTTGGAAATTTTGCACAGAAAATGTTTCCCTTTTTTTATTGAGTTATTGCATTTTCTTCTTGATCCCTAAACGTTTTTGGTTTATTTAGTCTTCTATCTAATTATAGACAAGTTGACTAACAAATAGCCTACCAAAATGTTGGAAATTATAAGCAGAAACATATCCAAATTAGGCACAAAAAAATCCTGCACCCCCTGCTAAGAAATCGTTCTGACGGTGTTCTATATTTGCGGGTTAGGGTCAGGTGCGGGCCTCAGATTTTCACTTTATCACATATAGTCGGGCGGTTGCGGCTGGGTTATTAGCAATTGCGGGTGGGTTCGGTTGAACAAACAGCTGACCCGCGCACCACTAACACACACACACACACACACACACATGTAAGAGCCTACCAGTCGAGGGTCCTTCAGTGAAGCCCCTTTTCTCAGTGGTTCCTTTGAAGGCCCTGGACTGTCCTCAGCAGAGGCATCATTGCCATTATCACGCTGTGTGTCAGAGAGCTAGTTGGTCATAGTCCATTCTCCACATTCAGTCAAAGAGTTACTCAAATACATGCTGCAGAACATACCAGAAAGTCTGACTCATCGAAGGAGTGGAGAGAAAGATCGTCGTCCTCTACCATATCCCTCACTTTAAGCCTTGTCACCTTTCCATCCTCCTCATCCTTCACTTTCAGCGGTGGTGTCCTCCTTTCATGATCCTCATCATCAGACTGGGTATCAGAGTCAACTAGTCAGAGACTATTCTCCTTACAGTGATGTCACTCAACAAAGACATGGTGTACAACTGTCTTACCTCAGATTCACAGTCAGTGAAGGAGTAGATAGAGATGTCATCAGAGTTGGAGGATGAGATCACCCCATCATCATTTCTATCCATCAGCCGAGTCACCCTTCCAGACTGAGGAGACAGACAAAGGCATGTACTTAGGGCAGCCATAGAATACACTGGCATTGACTGTCAAGAAAATGTTGAATATTTAGGCAATCCAACATAGTTGTACAAGTAGTGAGTAATTGAAAATGCAAGTGTATTGAAATGCAATAAATGCAACTCCCATAACATTAGGGATGGGGCTAAAGACTTTCCATACTGTAGGATTCTTTAGCATTTCTAATGAATGATTGTCAATTCAACCAAGCCAACCAAAATGGCCATATGAATCAACAGATTGATCTATCTGTTCTGTTTCTATGGGAACAGCAGAGATGTATCTGACCTGGCTAAGAGGCTCTGGATTGATGTCCCATCCATCCCCAGATGTCTGTTCCTGCCCACAGCTCACAATGATTGGCTGTGAACAGTAAAGAAAAAATGTAACACTCTTTTGCTCATTTTGGCCTTGGAAATAACTTGGAAATAAATGATGTAGCTATCAATAAATAATTTAAGTAGCTACTGCTATGTGGTTGATTTGAATGTGACATACAGGCCTTTTGTGGATCTGAGGGGTCTGCACTGAAGTAGACTGTCAAGACAATATTCAATTTCAAATGTGGTTAGATAAGGAGGGATATCTGCACTTGCTTTTATTGTGATAACTGCAGTTTGTACATGCAGCATAACTAATGTTTATGTGTTATTGTTTTCAGGTCAGATTTGACTTACAGGCCTTGGACTTCTGCGCTCTTTGCCGGTTGGCCACATCACAGAATCAGGGGTGTTCACCCTCACTGGATTCAACTGTCAACACAACACTCAATTTAAAAGGTGATAACAAAAACAGAAGATTTTTTAAATATATATATATTTGATATTTACCACATAAGGGCGGCGCCTTAAAGCTCTTTTGATTCTCTCATCATTACGATTCATCTTGCTTTCTGCATAAAGGGCATGTCCCAAATGGCACCCCAGTGCCCATATATTGCACTTATTTTGACCTGAGCCCAATGGGCACAGGTCAAAAGTAGTACACTACAGGGTGCCATTTGGGACCAAAGAATGTAAGAGCCTACCAGACGTTCTAAACTCCAAGGACGGGTCTATCCAACTGTTTCCAATCGTAGTATTTAACCACACTGCTAACCTTATGCCCAACCTTAAATTAAGACCAAAAAGCCTATTTTTGTTTTCATTAATTTTTACGATATAGCCTATTTGTACTTTGTGGCTGTGTTATCTAGTGGGAACCTCTAGCTAGCTAGCTACCTACAATCTGGCTAAAGTGTTGCGCAATATTGGAGGAAAAGTTGATTGATTATTGTGCTTGATTATCCAAGTACTAGTTTGACAAATATGCATTGGGCATCAAAATGATATCCCGAATAATTTTAAAACGTATGGTTCAGAGGTTCAAGAGTTTTACTCCTGAGTTCAGGCTCACGAGTGGGATTGTTGCTGTCATTATAGTATCATTTGTTTTGTTTACTGTCACTACATATTTCGGTTTATCAGAGGATGTCTTCAGTCTTGGAACGACAGTTTTTGGCAATGGGCATGGTAAGTTAGCTAGGAGGGTCTGAGTGAATCAACAGTTATATATGCTCAGTAGCTACTTTGTATGAGAGTGTTGTAACGTTAGCTAGCTTGCTAGAATGGTGGTCCTCTGTAGCTCAGCTGGTAGAGCACGGCGCTTGTAACGCCAAGATAGTGGGTTCGATCCCCGGGACCACCCATACACAAAAATGTATGCACGCATGACTGTAAGTCGCTTTGGATAAAAGCGTCTGCTAAATGGCATATTATTATTATTATTATTATTAAAACTTATAGCTAATGTAACAGATGGTGCCAGTAGGCTACAGCACAACACACCAGTGCAGCTTATGTCTGTCAACCCTATCATTTATGTTTTAATCCTTTCCTCTTCCTTTGCAGTGCACAAGCTCATCACATACTCCTTCCACCACAAGACAGTGACCCAGCTACTCCTCAGTATTGGGGTTCTGGTGCCCCTCTGTGGAGGCATTGAGAAGAGTGTGGGCACTGTTCGGTTCCTCCTCATGTTTCTGCTGCTCTCTATCAGCACAGGGGTGTTGTACACCATACTGGGTCTGCTACTGTTTGGTGCATCTGCCCAGAACCAGGTGGAGGGGTTCATTCCAGTGTCCCTCTCCCTTATGGGTATGGCCACAGTGCACTCCCGTATGGTTAAGGGCTTTCTTTTCGGGGTCACTGTACCCATGTTAGCCCTGCCCTGGCTGTTTCTGTTCATCATAACACTTTTGGTCCCACACACTGTCTTCCTTTGCAATGCCATCGCCATCATCGCAGGGGGGGATCTGTATCCTTACTCCAACCTCATTGTGGTTCAAAATAACTGATACACTCCTCTGCAGTATGTCACAGCTTTATAAGTGTGCTTAGTAGTGTAGTTAAGTGGTAATAGGTTATAGGTGTTGTATATGAATCCTGCTGCTGAACATTATGGCATGTTTGTTTAGAAAAAATATTGCATCACTGCGTCACACATTCTCCTTAACTTGCACTGGTGAAACAGACGGAAAGGGCGGGCTCTCACTTCTGGACATGTCCGATGCCAGGGCATCAGTGCTGGACAAGAAGATGCCTTTCAGGCTGCTGAGGAACATTGGTGTCCTGTATGTCCCTGCATCAACAGAGGAGAGAAGGAAGACGGTCCACCCACCGTGAGTACTGAGAAAGCACCAGACATATCATTTATCAGACAAGACAAGAGGTCATTAAATAACAATTACTGTGTGCAAGCCAGAGCACATAATGTTCTACAGTATAATGAGGTGCAGTTATAATTGATGATCCTCAGCTGTAATTGAATACTGTACAATAGGCACCTAGTGGTCCCCCATGATTAGATAGAGAATCACTGGTATAGATAGGCTCTCTGAAATCTGTCCACGTTCTCATTGATTGCAGAATCATTCCAATCCCAGGCTCCTACCCAGTCCAAGCCTACGCTCCAGTGTCCTTTACCTCCAACCTACAGGCTACCGAGACCACACCAAAGACATTTGAAGGCTGGGCCCACTCCTACTATACACAGGGGAGCCCTGTTCAGCTCTCAGGTTATTACGGACACAACCATGGATATGGCCTCAAGCATAGCTTTGGGCCAAGTCACGGACATAGTCACGAACGTGGACACAGCTGCAGCCACAGCCAAGGTCATGGACATAGTCACGAACACAGCTTCGGCCATGGACTCAGTCATGGGCATGCATCTGCCTCTCAAACCAGCAGTCACTTGGCTCCAGTGGCTCAACATCCACATTCTCAACATTCCCACCTCAGTCCACTGTCTGTGTCTGTCAGTGCCCCCCAGAGTTTCACAGCAAAGATGCCGGAGTCACTGCCAGAATCTGTGATGGTTCACCCAGGAGCACCTGTGTCTTCACTGACAGATTGATGACTTCAATCCGTAACGGCAAAACTCGCTATAGCTCGATTGAAATTTAAAGGCAATGTTCGGGAAGACCGGAAATTACATTTACATTTCAAGCGGGCTATTTTCAGCAATCACAATCCTTGTAAAAACGTCAACTCTTGGTATAACGAATAACATTAAAAAAATACAAATGTCAGTGTGGTTATAAGCCGCTATAGCTCTGAACTATGGCGATACGGATTTAATCGAGCCCATAGTTGTCATTCAATGTGTTTTCTGTCTCATGTTATACATTGAGATGTAATATGCTTGGACATGTGTTTTGAGGCAGTATTTGAAGGTCCACTTTTTCTTCACTGATGTTTTTGGTTTGAATATACAAGCAGGCTCTGAATGTTCAAGGTCAAATCAATGCAATAAAGGGTTTGCTTGTCAGTTGATTGTAAGACCACTCCTTTTGGCTTGTGTGTTTTGTACTTTGTGTTTTTTTACACAGACGGTAGACAAATCTCTTGGTACTCTTGATTTATATAACCTAGATTAAAACAAAGTTTTTCAAAACCCTTAGTAAACCAGAACAGTTTTTAGTTCAAACTAAACATTTTTATCACACTAATGTATTATCAGTTTTTCCCCCTTAACTACACTTAACAAAAATATAAATGCAACATGTAAAGTGTTGGTCCCATCACAGTATATTTTACATTAGTTATCTTGTTGTTTTTAATCCCACCCTTCAGCTCCACTCAACCCCTCCCATCTATCTCTTAACACCATCCATTTTTTATTTACATTTGCCATATATTTTTCAACTGTGCTGTGATGTTTCACAAAAGTTCTGAACCTTTCTATTCTCATAGTTTCTACAGATTGTAAATTAAAGATAAACATTTTTGTTAAAAGTATTATTATATTATTGATCGATTGACTATGACTTTTCAAATCACCCAGTAGTGCTATCTGCAGAGTTAGCTCCAGGTAAATGTTGCACTTCTTCAACCATTCCTGGACCTTTGACCAAAAACAAGCTACACATGGACAGTACCAAAACAAATGATCTAATGAATCGGTCTCTTCGCAGAAAAATCTGCAGAGCTGGGATGGTTGTATCCCCCATATATATAACATTATATTGGTTGCAAGAATTTTGTATAATAATTTTAATTGAAAAATGTTAGGTTTTGAATCCGGCGTTGTTTTGCGTATCAGTTCATAAACCATGTGCCATGGTATCGGTACATCGAAAATCTCTTTCCAACTATTTTGCAATCTATATGGCACAGCTGTCAATTTTTTTGTCCTTAAATAAAACTGATATACTTTTTTATTTATCACAATTTTCTTTAACCAATTTTGGTCTTTAATGAAGACAAGTTCCTTATTTTTTCCCCCTTCCACTTGCCTCTTCCATTTTTGCGTTAATGCTGCAATTAGTTGGTTGTAATTTTGCGTAGAGCAGACATTTCCATATATTTCTGTTAGCTGCATGTGTGACATAACTCCACTAGTCCTATTTATGATATCATTTACAAAGATTATACCTTTTTTAAACACTTTTTCGAAAAAATAATAATATAAAAATTATATTTGAGTTTAACCACAATATTTGTTGTATTATTTGTTCTGTCTTTTTTGGTGGATTAAACTGAAATCGCAACCAACTTTCTATGGCTTATTTTTAAAATAGTGATATTTTGGAGATGATTTCATTTTCAGTGAGAGGTTGTAATCTGAATAAAGGGGAAAAGGCCATTCTTGAACATGGGGTGAGATATTCTTATTAATCTGCTAGAAAACCAGTTTGGATTTAAGTATAACTTTTGCATGACTGAAGCCTTTAGTGAGAGGTCTAATGCTTTAATATTTAATAATTTCTGCCCTCTGAATTCATGTTCATTATATAAATAGGCACGTTTAATTTTGTCTGGCTTGCCGTTCCAAATAAAATTGAATCTTTTTTTTGCTCATATAATTTTTAAAAACAGGTCCCTAGATGTAGGCAAGACCATAAGCAAATAGGTAAACTGGGATATGACTAAAGAGTTAATCAGGGTGATTTTACCACAAATAGACAGGTATTTTCCTTTCCATGGTAGAAAAATTTTATATATTTTTGCTAACTTTCTATTAAAATGTATTGTAGTGAGATAATTTCTTTATTTTGGGATATGTATACCGAGTATGTCCACATCACCGTCAGACCATTTTATTGGTAAATTACACGGTAATGTAAAAGGTTAGAAAAAGTACCTAGATCCTCTATGAGGCTGTGGAGGGATCCAAATTGTGGATTTAAAGAAAGCATGAATCTCAGCGTACAATGACATCTTTGTTTTTAAGCCCTTGATTTCTAACCCCTTGATATTATTGTTGGATCTGATTTTAATAGCTAACATTTCGATGGCCATAATAAATAGATATGCAGATAGTGGACAACCTTGTTTTACTCCTCTTGACAGCTTAATACTTTCTGAGAAGTAGTTATTATTTACTATTTTACACCTAGGGTTACTCTACATACTGTAACTTTAACCCATTTTATAAGAGATTCTCCAAAATTGAAATTTATTCCAGGCATTTATATATAAATTCCAGTCGTACTTTATCAAAAGCCTTTTCAAAGTCAGCTATGAATACCAGGCCTGGTTTCCCAGATTTTTCATAGTGTTCTATTGTTTCCAGTACTTGTCTTATATTATCTCCAATGTATCATCCATGTAAACAACCTGTCTGATTAGGATGAATAATATCCGACAATACCTTTTTAATTCTATACGCTATACATTTTGCTAGAATTTTTGCATCACAACACTGAAGTGTAAGGGGCCTCCAATTTTTTTAATGGACCGGATCTTTATATTTACCACTTGGATGCTGTTTCAGTAATAATGAAATCAGACCTTGTTGAGTATCTGATAATCTACCATTTTTGTAGGTGTGGTTAAAACATGCTAATAAGGGTCCTCTGAGTATATCAAATAAGGTTTGGTATACCTCGACTGGTATGCCATCCAACCCTGGAGTTTTCCCAGACTTAAAGGCTTTAATTGCATCAAGAAGTTCCTCCTCTGTAATTTGGCCTTCACAAGAGTCTTTCTGTACAGCTGTTTATTTTACATCATTAATAGAAAAATATATATACAATGATCTTCGGTTAGTGGAGATGGAGGAGACTGAAACGAAAACATATGCTTAAAGTTATAGGCTATTTATTACATCTGTTTGCCAGCTCCAGGTAAGCTACACAAGTGGCACAAATTGACTTGCAATGACTCCAGTGATATCTTAATTTCAACATTTTTATTGTATCAAATGGTAGGCTACAGTATCCTACAATGGCATACAAATTAATAGCATACTTGATGGCCGGTGACTCAGCTGCCTGCTGTGGCTCTAAAACACACACACAAAAACACGGCCCTCCCCCTTCCTACTGCTCACTCAGTAACAACCTGCCTGCTCACTGCCTGGTAGTCAGCAGCAGGTCACAGTGAAAAATATGTTTTGTTTGAAGAAATGCCATGTTTACCCCCCGCGACATCGTTTTCAAAGTAGCCCAAATGTTAGCAAAACTGCGGACATGGCAACCCTGCACTGAAGCATCTGCTCGTTGCATGGTAACAATAGTCTCTCTGCCTGGTTGGGTTTCTGGTGAGCAAACCAACTATTTTGTGCACTACTGCCACCTACAGTGGGATCCAGTGCAGGACAGCAGAATATAAAACACCCACTGGTACATAACATGTCATGTAATTTCACTACAATAATTGTTCCCTTGCTGTAATTAATGAAGAACAAAAAAACAGTCTGACACAAATAATTGCAATTTCAAAAGCTTTATTGAAAATGCATATTTCAAACATTTTTTGTAGTTTTTTTATTTTAAAGAATAGTGCATGTCTCAAAATATTAGAACGAGACCAATATGTGTATTTTTCTAAACATAGTTCCTGTGTCTGAAATTAAGTTTCTGTGTGTATTGGAGGAGTAAGCAATACTCAAAATATCTGTGTGTGTGTGTGTTGTAGTAGTAGATGGCCATTATTTATTCAAACATCTCAGTTTGGGCAGCAGCCACTGGAGAAACCTGTCAATCAAACAGGAGAATAAATAGTAGTTTTCACTTACACATCAGATAGCTGCTCTTTCTCTGCTACCTCATTCTATTTCTATAATTCTCTACCTCATTCTATTTCTATAAATCTCAAAAATGCCCTTGTTATGTTCTACTTCTCCTTCTTCTATTTCCTCACCTCTTCCTCAGACTCTTATTTTCCTCTTTCTTGTCCTCCTTACTTTCTCCAACATTTTCCACCTGCTTCATGTTACTAGCCTGCTCTTGCTTCACTCGCTTTTTTGCCTTGCCCTTTTTCCTTTTGACCTTCCCTTCCTGAATATTTTGGACAAGGAGATAAAGTAATATAAGCTTATGGCTATTTTCTACTCTTGAGCTACGATATCTAGAGTTATGATATACTGTAGGACATATGGCCAATATCCCCTTCCTGTTTCCTCTCACCTGTGGGTACACTCCTGTCATTTTCTGCGCCATTTCCTGGAGCAGCTTCCTGCTGTTCTCACTCAGGTTGGTGATGGGGGCCAGGCGAGGGCTTCCTGTATTGGTGATGGGGGCCAGGCAAGGGCTTTCTGTATTTCCTCTCACCTGTGGGGCCACTCCTGACATTTTCTGGAGCAGCTTCCTACCGTTCTCGCTCAGGTTGGTGATTGGGGCCAGGCGAGGGCTGTGGTGGTATGGTAAGTACTCCACAGCAGGCGGAGCAACAATGACAGGGACAGGGCTGGGAGGAGTCAGAGGCTTTGGGACATCCTCTGGAGAGGGCAGGGCCCGTAGGGCTTCAGCCAGGGTCCAGGGTGCTGAGGTCACAAGAGGAGAAAGGCAAGTCTGGCCAGGCACAGGACCAGAGACTTTCCCTGGGCTCTGTAATACCAGAAACAACAAACAAACTGTCAGGACAGTGCTATGTTATACACAATCTCTAGATATACTGTATAACTAATCTATAAATACATTAGATACATGACTACACTCAATAAGTAAGAGTAACTTACAAAGCGCTGGACTTCATACTTCTTTTTTTCAAGCTTGAGGAGCCTGTTCTTGGCTATGCTGGTCTTCATTTCTGCCATGCTCTCTACCATTTCGGCCATCTCTCCAGTGCATTTCCTGAAAGCCACTTTCAACCTTTCCAAGTCATTCAGCCAACTGTCCAGGTCTACTGCCTCAAGATCTCATTTTGCTGCAGTTTCTCTTCATCACTTGGATCAGTGCCCTCAACTCCTCGCCCCTCCTCCCATTGTCTTCCCTATTCACATCTTCATCCCTCAGTCTTTCATCCTTCCTCCTCCCCATCCACTTCTCAACCCAGGCTCTGAAGCATCCCTCATTCTTCTTCTGCCTCTCTTGGTTGATGTCCAGACCGTCATTGACCGTCTTCAGGCCTTCCTCCAGGTCAAGCTCTATGGAGGCCAGGTTTTCTTTAATTCTCCTCAGGCTCTCCTCATTGGTGTTGGTCCACTGTGTCTTCTTGTCCAGCTGCTGCCTGCAGGGCCGGACAAAAGGGACCACCTACATCTGGCGTGACACCTTCTTCAGGGCACTCACAGAGGCAGGGAGAGGGATGTTGGGTTTGGCCACAATAATATGTACAGACATCGGGTCAAACAATTGAGATGTGACACACACTAGTGATGCGCGGGTTGACTCATAACCAGAAGTCCTGCGGTTATATCCACAGGGCGGGGGATTTAGGGTCATGAAATATTGTTGAATAAACAGAAAACAATACATAAAAAAATCCATAAATGTATAATTATTGTGCAAGTTATATCTATAGGCTATTTGGCATTAGTGTGTAAGCCTAAACTTTAGGGCATAACTTGACGCGCGCCAGATAGACTACACACCAATCACCAAACGCTTTAATTCAATAAGAGAAAAGCTACGAAATGGAAAGTTGAAAATAAAGAAGGGACGGCCAGAAAAGTAATGTTTGGAAAATATTTGGTGAAGTGTTAAAAGAGGATGATGGCAGTGCCTATGTTATGTGTGATGATTGTGAGGCACTATAGAAATTCGACAGTCACAAGAGGGGGATTCAAATAGGCCTATGGCACGTCAACGGAACAAACAGCCTACTGTTCAGATGGGTTAAATGGAAACTGAAATCTGGACACTGACTGTAGATCTTTAACCTCTCACAGTCTTAATATTAACTCCTGCAGAATTAAGCATTTCTTGCAGTAAAATGATAGGCTACACCAAATGTAGGCTTTATTTTGACTCAGGAACAGCAGTGGAGAAATATGATTTCTTTCAGCATCTTGAGGGAATGCAAATGCGCAGCTAGGGACTGCTTTATCAGCATCATAAAAGCTGATAATATTTCAACCACATAAAATGTGCATCCAAGCCAAACTGAAATCTTATCAGAAACATGTCTGGTCGTTTTCAACCCGTCAAACTGATGTCATTTGGAAATTTTGCACAGAAAATGTTTCCCTTTTGATCTTAAGTTATTGCATTTTCTTCTTGATCCCTAAAAGTTTTTGGTTTATTTAGTCTTCTATCTAATTATAGACAAGTTGACTAACAAATAGCCTACCAAAATGTTGGAAATTATAAGCAGAAACATATCCAAACTAGGCACAAAAAAATCCTGCACCCCCTGCTAAGAAATCGTTCTGACGGTGTTCTATATTTGCGGGTTAGGGTCAGGTGCGGGCCTCAGATTTTTACTTTATCACATATAGTCGGGCGGTTGCGGATGGGTTATTAGCAATTGCGGGTGGGTTCGGTTGAACAAACAGCTGACCCGCGCACCACTAACACACACACACACACACACACACACACACACACACACACACACACGTAAGAGCCTACCAGTCGAGGGTCCTTCAGTGAAGCCCCTTTTCTCAGTGGTTCCTTTGAAGGCCCTGGACTGTCCTCAGCAGAGGCATCATTGCCATTATCACACTGTGTGTCAGAGAGCTAGTTGGTCATAGTCCATTCTCCACATTCAGTCAAAGAGTTACTCAAATACATGCTGCAGAACATACCAGAAAGTCTGACTCATCGAAGGAGTGGAGAGAAAGATCGTCGTCCTCTACTATATCCCTCACTTTAAGCCTTGTCACCTTTCCATCCTCCTCATCCTTCACTTTCAGCAGTGGTGTCCTCCTTTCATGATCCTCATCATCAGACTGGGTATCAGAGTCAACTAGTCAGAGACTATTCTCCTTACAGTGATGTCACTCAACAAAGACATGGTGTACAACTGTCTTACCTCAGATTCACAGTCAGTGAAGGAGTAGATAGAGATGTCATCAGAGTTGGAGGATGAGATCACCCCATCATCATTTCTATCCATCAGCCGAGTCACCCTTCCAGACTGAGGAGACAGACAAAGGCATGTACTTAGGGCAGCCATAGAATACACTGGCATTGACTGTCAAGAAAATGTTGAATATTTAGGCAATCCAACATAGTTGTACAAGTAGTGAGTAATTTATGGGTAATTGAAAATGCAAGTGTATTGAAATGCAATAAATGCAACTCCCATAACATTAGGGATGGGGCTAAAGACTTTCCATACTGTAGGATTCTTTAGCATTTCTCTGTTCAAATATTTTTTTATTGAACACACACAAGAATGGTGTATAGGTATGAAAGACATGTGTACAGTTCTTATCTAAACATAAGAGAACAGACATGAACAACAAGACCCAGAGTTCTGGACACAAAACAAATATTACAAAACACGACATACAGAACAGGGACAGGTAGAAAGAAAAAGGGTATATGTAACCCCCCCCCTTTATCCCCCCCTATTCCACCCTATTCCCCTCCCGACTGCTCGAGTGTCAGGGCCAGCACACGCTGCCCAAAGGTAGATTACAATATGACAATTGAGAGTGCGTTAAAAAGTACAAATTCACAGCACCGACTGGTCCAGGTAAGAGAGGAAAGGCTGCCAGATTTGATCAAATGTTGATAATTTATTGTTCAGAATATATCTAATTCTTTCTAAGTGTACAGTTTTTGCCACTTCGCTGAGCCATAATTTGGTAGAGGGCGCTTCCCTCCTTTTCCAAAACAACAAGATTAATTTTTTTGCCGAAATGAGACCGTAAGAGATGAGTTGTTTTTGGGAGTTGGTTAATCCGTTTAGGGAATCGGACACTCCCAGGATTATCAGAAGCGGGTCTGGGTCTATTGAAGTCTCCAGAACTTCAGAGAGGACCCCAAATATTCCACACCAATAACCATACAGACTAGAGCATAGGGCAAAGCAGTGGAGTAGTGTACCCTGCTCAGCCTGACATTTATCACACATAGGGGATGTATCATGAAATATCCTATGCAGTTTAGTTTTGGAGTAGTGTAATCTGTGTAATACCTTAAATTGTATGAGACGATGTCTGGAGTTAATGGAGCAGGTGTGGATATACTCCAAGCTATCCTCCCAGTCTGCCACCGAAATATCAGTCCCTAGTTCTTCCTCCCATTTTGCCTTAATGGCATCTGTAGAGGGTGCGCTAACAGATTGAAAAGCGTCATATAGACGAGATATCAGTTTGTCTGAGGTGGGGCATATTTTTATGCATCCGTCAAACATGGAAGGTTTAGCATTCTCAAATGTTGGGAGGTGTTTTCTAACATAGTCTCTAATTTGTAGGTATCTGAAAAAGTTACTTCTGGGAAGGTTATAAGTTTCCCTCAGCGCTTCAAAGGAAGCAAAGGTCCCTCCTATATATAAATCCCCTATGGTACTTATCCCCAACTCTCCCCATCGCTCAAAGGTGTTATCAAGGTTAGAGGGGGCAAAGGAGGGATTCCTGGCAACAGGGAGCATGAATGATATTGGTCTAAGCTCAAAGTGGACTTTAATTTGCTTCCAGATTCGGACTGTGCTATGTATAATAGGATTGTTATGGTAAAGTGACATCTCCAGATTAACAGGTGACAAAATCACGGCACCAATAGAGAAGGGATGACACTCCTCCCGCTCCATGCTAAGCCAGCTGGATGGCGGGGTTGCGTCATCCAGCAAAAACGTAACAGCGCGGAGGTTAGCGGCCCAATAGTAAAATATAAAATTTGGGAGAGACAATCCTCCTTCCATCTTGGATTTACATAGGTGTTTTATACCTATCCTGTGTGTTTTATAATCCCAGATGAAAGGATTGATAATAGAGTCCAGTTGTTTATGAAATGATTTAGGTATGAATACTGGGATGTTCTGGTATAGGTAGAGCAGTTGTGGGAGGAAGACCATTTTAATGGCATTAATTCTACCGAGCAGAGAAATTGGGAGAGTTCTCCAAAACTGTTTGTTTGCCTTGAGATTTTGCATCAGAGAAGGGAAATTCTCTTTAAATAGTAAGGAGTATTGTTTGGTAACTACAATTCCAAGGTAGATACATTTTTCTGAAGATAACTTAACTGGAAGATGTTCTAGCCAGGAGGTGTTTTGCAACCGTATGGGCATTAATTCCCTCTTGTTCCAATTTATTCTATATCCCGAGAAGGTACCAAACAAATTAATCACCTCAAGAATAGCTGGAATACTAGCGTGGGGTTCTGTTACATAGAGGAGAATATCATCTGCGTATAGGGAAATCTTATTTAGAGTATCTTTAGTATTATAGCCGTGTATTGCTGAATGAGATCTGATCGCTTGAGCGAGAGGTTCAATAATTAGGGCGAAGAGCATAGGCGACAGCGCACAACCCTGCCTTGTCCCTCTGTGGAGGTTAAATCGGGGCGACATTGATTGGTTAGTGAGTATTCTCGCACAGGGGTTCCTATATAAAAGCTGGATCCAATTTATGAACCCATCTCCAATATTAAATTTCTGTAGGACCTTGAATAGATAGGGCCACTCAACTTGGTCAAAGGCCTTTTCGGCGTCAAGAGATATAACGGCAAGGTCCACGTTAGGTAACCTCTGAGAATACATAATGTGAAGAGGCGCCTGAGATTGAAGAATGAGTTTCTATTAGGGATAAAGCCGGTCTGGTCCGAATGGACCAATTTGCCAATTAAAGTGCTAAGCCTGTTAGCCAGAGTTTTTGCTAAAATCTTTTGGTCTGTATTAAGGAGGGATATTGGTCTGTATGACCCTACCTCTTCCGGATCTTTACCCTTCTTATGTATAACTGTAATAAACGCCTCATCCAAAGTAGATGGGAGAGCTCCATCCTCATTGGCCCGAACCAACATTTTGTGCAGGTAGGGAGATAGCATGTTGCTGAATGTTTTATAGAATTCACCAGGGTATCCATCTGGGCCCGGGGTCTTGCCACTCTTTAGAGATTTAATTGTTTCTCTAATTTCTTCAAGAGATATTTCCTTATTCAGGAAGTTAGAGTCTTCCTGGTTCAGGGCAGGAAGATTACAGTCCTCCAAAAAGTTATGCATAATTAAGGGATTAGGATCCGCTTTAGATGTATATAGAGTCTCATAAAACTGACGGAATCTGTCATTGATGTCTTTGGGGGAGGAGAGTAATTCCCCAGATGCAGATTTAACTTTGTGAATCATTCGGTCACTCACGTTTTTTCGAAGTTGTCTGGCGAGTAATTTGTGTGGTTTGTCACCAAACTCAAAATATTTTTGCTTGGCATAGAGAAAAGATTTAGCAATTTTAGCCGAGAGGATCTGATTGTATTAAAATTTTAAAGACATAATTTGTTTATGTTTCTCCATAGATGGATGTCTAGCATTCTCCCTATCCAGTAAGTGAATTTGTCCCTCCAGTTCTACCAATTTTTTTCTGTTTTGCCTACTGGCAGTCTGAAAGGAGATGATACAGCCTCTCAAATAAGCCTTCAGCGTTTCCCACAATAATGCTGGGGAAGTCTCTGTGTTGTCGTTGGTATCAAATAAAAATGTAATTTGGTCTTTAAGATGTTCACAGAATGTTGGTTCTGTGAGGAGTTGAGGATTCAACCTCCAGACCCTCTCGTTTGGTACGATGTCACCCAATCTCAGGGAGAAGATGAGTGGACTGTGGTCAGAGATTATAATATCATGATATCTCACATTACAGGTATAGGGGAGTAGTTTAGCATCAACCAAAAAGTAGTCAATTCGAGTATATACATTGTGAACATGAGAGTAAAAGGAGTATTCCCTACCCGTAGGATTAGAGATCCTCCATATATCAAATAAGTTAGAATTTTTTATGTAGGTATTCAAGAATTCGCTTGAATAGGAGGTAGGGGTTCGCCGGGTAGAGGATCTATCCAAATATTGGTCTAGTACACAGTTAAGGTCCCCTCCAATGACCAGATTAGTATGGGAGATATCTGGAATCAGGGCAAGGACTCTTTTGAAAAAAGAGGGGTTATCAATGTTTGGCCCATAGATATTTAGTAGAGTTACAGAAGTAGAATGGATCTCTCCTATTACGATCACATAACGACCCTCTTTATCCACAATAGTGGTTTTATGTAGAAAGGGAATTCCTTTCCGTACCAGAATCGCTGTGCCTCTCGTTTTGGCAGAGAAGTTAGAGTGATACACTTGTCCCACCCACTTACATTTAAGTCTGTTATGAGATTTGTTTTTCAGATGGGTTTCTTGCAAAAATATAATATCAGACGAAAGTGCTTTCAAGTGGGCTAGGACCCTGCCTCTCTTAATTGGTTCGTTTAAACCCTTGACATTCCAGGAAGTGAATGTAAGTCCCGCCCTCCTCTCATTTGTAGTTCCTATGGTGGCCTGCATAACATGTAACTCACTAAAAAGGTAAGAAAGCGCACCAAACCATCACGATCAGCATATGTAGCACCTACACCCGAGCAGTATCCAACCCACCCCTCCCCCCCCGCAAGCACCTTTACTCTCCACCCTGTTCCCCTACTTTCCCCAACCTTTACCCCCCCCCCCATCAACCCACATTTAACAGGCATACACACATAGGACAGAAATAAATATGAAAATAAAAATAACAAACACATTGTCTGGCCGATGCCAAAAAAGCACGGCGCGCCCTCGAACAAGAGGTAAAACACAAATAAAATCCCAACTATGCGCTCACCTCTCGCTATCCTAGAACTTCTACTAACATATGAACTGAGGAGGCTCCCGCACTTAAAGTGTTCAATTAGCATCTAATAAACCTAAACAGAATAAGTTGCAACTTAAACATATTGCGCACTTAAGGTTAATCTTGGGTCAATCCCTGAGATAAGCAAGATGTATCATCACAAGATTCTATTGCTAAGCAATACCGGTCTAAACATAAACCATCAGTAACCGACATAGACAGCAGGACAGTTACATATTGTGGGTTAGGAGAAGGGAACAAGGATTTTGATAAATTGAACGTACCCCCCAATCAAAAAAATAACAAAGTAAATAAAAATGTAAAAAAATTAAAAAATGTAAAAATAATAATAATAATACATTATTTTCAAATAATTTTAAAAAATAGTGATTTATATATACATATGTGCACACATACACATCCACACACACACACACACACATACATACATGTGCATACCTACATACATACACACACACACATACGTATATATATATATATATATATACGCACACACATATACACACGTATACACGCACACATACATACACACACCCCAAAAAATATATACATATAAAATAAATATTCTTAAATATATACAGATACATACACACGCATACACATATACATCCATACACACACATCTACATACACAAACATGCATACCCCAGAATAATAATCTATACAAATTTAAAATATACACATACATAATACTAAAATGCTAAGAGAAAATAATAATAAAGTACAAATAATTATTATTATATGTACGCACAGGAATAATGTAAGAATTGAAAAATAAATAATGAAACAAAACAAAAATGGGGGAATATAAGTATATCCATCCGAAAGTGTCAATGATCCGACCTGGAAGGCCTCCCAAACAGGCATCGCTCTAAACCCAGTCGGAATGAAAGTGAAATTAACGTTAAGTGAGAGCTCTGACCGCCCTCCATTGGTCAGCTCATCGTATTACATGTTCGGTAGCCCTTGCTGAGACCGTTTAATACGGTTTCACCCGTTATGGTATGGTATGGTATGGATTCGAGTCCGTGAGCAGACCTTAACACACAATGACAAGGCACTCTAACCTGTACGGGGGATTGGTGTATATTCCCGGACAAACTTCTCTGCGTCCAGAACCGAGGAGAGCCAGATCTTCTCCCCGGAAGGCGGGGTAATTCTTAGTCTTGCAGGGAAGAGCAAGGCTGGGTGAAGATGGAGTTTGTAGAGTTTGGTCATGACATCTCTGTAGCCAGCGCGGTGCTTTGCCACATCGGGCGCATAGTCCTCATAGACACGAAAGGGGTGCCCTTTATGTAACAGGTTGCCCCTCATTCGAGCCTCGCGCAGGATAAGATCCTTGGTCTTGAAACTGTGACAACAGATGATTACTGGGCGAGGACGCTGGCCCGGTCCAGGCACTGGGACAAGGGCGCGATGTGCACGGTCCACTAGGGGATCCGACGCCAAAACATCCGGTCCCATTGCATCCTTCAGTAGCTTGGCGAAGAAGTCGGTGGGGCGAGAGCCCGCCTCCACCCCTTCTGCCAGACCCACAACGCAAAGGTTATGCCGCCTGGATCTGCCCTCCAGGTCGACCACTTTCACAGAAAGCCTCTGCACATTATCCTGCAATGACGTGCATAGCATCTCTAACTCGTCGATCCTACCAGCGTTGAATTCAGAAGCTTTCTCAAGGTCCACAATACTCTGGCCCTGCGAAGCGACCGTTCGAATGGTGCTCTCGATTTTAGTGTCCAGTTCAGCAATAGTAGCCTTAAGATCCTCCGCTATAGCAACACGTAGTTCTCCCAAAGCCCGGGTAAGTTCTGTAAGTGTCACGTTGTTACCTGTGCCTTCCGCCATGTTTGTCTCGTTGTTTGGTGGGGTGTAGACCTCTGATGTGGATTTATTGTCCTTTGGTCGCTTATTACTAGGCATTTTCACATAGAAAGTTACAATATTGTATTAGTAAGAAAAGTTTGTTGTAACAAGTGCAATAAAGTAAGTTAGGTTAGATTATTTCGCAAAAAAGTTGCGGGAGCCTCTCACACACAGCCGTTCACTCCAACATGCTAGCTCCGCCCCATTCTTTAGCATTTCTAATGAATGATTGTCAATTCAACCAAGCCAACCAAAATGGCCATATGAATCAACAGATTGATCTATCTGTTCTGTCTCTATGGGAACAGCAGAGATGTCTGACCTGGCTAAGAGGCTCTGGATTGATGTCCCATCCATCCCCAGATGTCTGTTCCTGCCCACAGCTCACAATGATTGGCTGTGAACAGTAAAGAAAAAATGTAACACTCTTTTGCTCATTTTGGCCTTGGAAATAACTTGGAAATAAATGATGTAGCTATCAATAAATAATTTAAGTAGCTACTGTTATGTGGTTGATTTGAATGTGACATACAGGCCTTTTGTGGATCTGAGGGGTCTGCACTGAAGTAGACTGTCAAGACAATATTCCATTTCAAATGTGGTTAGATAAGGAGGGATATCTGCACTTGCTTTTATTGTGATAACTGCAGTTTGTACATGCAGCATAACTAATGTTTATGTGTTATTGTTTTCAGGTCAGATTTGACTTACAGGCCTTGGCCTTCTGCGCACTTTGCCGGTTGGCCACATCACAGAATCAGGGGTGTTCACCCTCACTGGATTCAACTGTCAACACAACACTCCATTTAAAAGGTGATAACAAAAACAGAAGATTTTTTAAATATATATATATATATTTGATATTTAACACATAAGGGCGGCGCCTTAAAGCTCTTTTGATTCACTCATCATTACGATTCATCTTGCTTTCTGAGGGATACATTTCCATCAATTGATTGGCACAAAACATATCCTGGCACACACACGCATAAAGGGCATGTCCCAAATGGCACCCCAGTGCCCATATATTGCACTTATTTTGACCTGAGTCCAATGGGCACAGGTCAAAAGTAGTACACTACTGGGTGCCATTTGGGACCAAAGAATGTAAGAGCCTACCAGACGTTCTAAACTCCAAATCACCTTGTGCAGTGCGCACGGGTCTATCCAACCGTTTCCAATCGTAGTATTTATTCTCTGCACAGTGTCAGCTAGGGCAGACTATGCACCTGAAACAACCTGACTGAAGAAAGCGATTGTACTGATTGTATCAAAGCTGAACACAGTTTATGTAGTGAATTTATGCTTGGTTATGTCACAATAGGTCACAGTTTTATGGCCGCGCATAATACGTCACAGGAAAGGCTTGTATGGGACTGGACTGGTGGTATCTCCCCCTGGTCGTAATTCATAACTGTCAAATAAAATCTATCTAGCTATCTAACTCAAATGGCTGTTGAGGACTCTTTGATCATCACATTTGAGGCACATGTCAGCAGGTGGCAATGTCTTCAAATGCAGCACTTGATGATCTGAGCAACAGTTGAGCAACTTTGTGGTTGTGACAAATCCAAATGCGGAAGTCCAGTACATTTGTTTTTGCTTAGCAAGCTTGCCCGCCTATTTCTACAATTCATCTTCTTAAACTCGGATTTTAAACTTAACCACACTGCTAACCTTATGCCCAACCTTAAATTAAGACCAAAAAGCCTATTTTTGTTTTCATTAATTTTTAAGATATAGCCTATTTGTAATTTGTGGCTTTGTTATCTAGTGGGAACCTCTAGCTAGCTAGCTAGCTACCTATAATCTGGCTAAAGTTTTACGCAATATTGGAGGAAAAGATTGATTATTGTACTTGATTATCCAAGTTTGACAAATATGCATTGGGCATCAAAATGATATCCGAATAGTTTTAAAACATATGGTTCAGAGGTTCAAGAGTTTTACTCCTGAGTTCAGGCTCACGAGTGGGATTGTTGCTGTCATTAGAGTATCATTTGTTTTGTTTACTGTCACTACATATTTCGGTTTATCAGAGGATGTCTTCAGTCTTGGAACGACAGTTTTTGGCAATGGGCATGGTAAGTTAGCTAGGAGGGTCTGAGTGAATCAACAGTCATATATGCTCAGTAGCTACTTTGAATGAGAGTGTTGTAACGTTAGCTAGCTTGCTAAAACGTATAGCTAATGTAACAGATGGTGCCAGTAGGCTACAGCAGCAGGCTACAGCACAACACACCAGTGCAGCTTATGTCTGTCAACCCTATCATTTATGTTTTAATCCTTTCCTCTTCCTTTGCAGTGCACAAGCTCATCACATACTCCTTCCACCACAAGACAGTGACCCAGCTACTCCTCAGTATTGGGGTTCTGGTGCCCCTCTGTGGAGGCATTGAGAAGAGTGTGGGGACTGTTCGGTTCCTCCTCATGTTTCTGCTGCTCTCTATCAGCACAGGGGTGTTGTACACCATACTGGGTCTGCTACTGTTTGGTGCATCTGCCCAGAAACAGGTGGAGGGGTTCATTCCAGTGTCCCTCTCCCTTATGGGTATGGCCACAGTGCACTCCCGTATGGTTAAGGGCTTTCTTTTCGGGGTCACTGTACCCATGTTAGCCCTGCCCTGGCTGTTTCTGTTCATCATAACACTTTTGGTCCCACACACTGTCTTCCTTTGCAATGCCATCGCCATCATCGCAGGGGGGATCTGTATCCTTACTCATTTACATTTACATTTTAGTCATTTAGCAGACGCTCTTATCCAGAGCGACTTACAGTTAGTGAGTTATTTTTTAATTTTTCATACTGGCCCCCCGTGGGAATCGAACCCACAACCCTGGCGTTGCAAACGCCATGCTCTACCAACTGAGCTACATCCCTGCCGGCCATTCCCTCCCCTACCCTGGACGACGCTGGGCCAATTGTGCGCCGCCCCATGGGTCTCCCGGTCGCGGCCGGCTATAACCTCATTGTGGTTCAAAATAACTGATACACTCCTCTGCAGTATGTCACAGCTTTATAAGTGTGCTTAGTAGTGTAGTTAAGTGGTAATAGGTTATAGGTGTTGTATATGAATCCTGCTGCTGAACATTATGGCATGTTTGTTTAGAAAAAATATTGCATCACTGCGTCACACATTCTCCTTAACTTGCACTGGTGAAACAGACGGTAAGGGCTGGCTCTCACTTCTGGACATGTCCGATGCCAGGGCATCAGTGCTGGACAAGAAGATGCCTTTCAGACTGCTGAGGAACATTGGTGTCCTGTATGTCCCTGCATCAACAGAGAAGAGAAGGAAGACGGTCCACCCACCGTAAGTACTGAGAAAGCACCAGACATATCATTTATCAGACAAGACAAGAGGTCATTAAATAACAATTGCTGTGTGCAAGCCAGAGCACATAATGTACTACAGTATAATGAGGTGCAGTTATAATTGATGATCCGCAGCTGTAATTGAATACTGTACAATAGGCACCTAGTGGTCCCCCATGATTAGATAGAGAATTACTGGTATAGATAGGCTCTCTGAAATCTGTCCACGTTCTCATTGATTGCAGAATCATTCCAACCCCAGGCTCCTACCCAGTCCAAGCCTACGCTCCAGTGTCCTTTACCTCCAACCTACAGGCTACCGAGACCACACCAAAGACTTTTGAAGGCTGGGCCAACTCCTACTATACACAGGGGAGCCCTGTTCAGCTCTCAGGTTATAATGGACACAACCATGGATATGGCCTCAAGCATAGCTTTGGGCCAAGTCACGGACATAGTCACGAACATGGACACAGCTGCAGCCACAGCCAAGGTCATGGACATAGTCACGAACACAGCTTCGGCCATGGACTCAGTCATGGGCATGCATCTGCCTCTCAAACCAGCAGTCACTGGGCTCCAGTGGCTCAACATCCACATTCTCAACATTCCCACCTCAGTCCACTGTCTGTGTCTGTCAGTGCCCCCCAGAGTTTCACAGCAAAAATGCTGGAGTCACTGCCAGAATCTGTGATGGTTCACCCAGGAGCACCTGTGTCTTCACTGACAGATTGATGACTTCAATCCGTAACGGCAAAACTCGCTATAGCTCGATTGAAATTTAAAGGCAATGTTCGCGAAGACCGGAAATTACATTTACATTTCAAGCGTGCTATTTTCAGCAATCACAATCCTTGTAAAAACGTCAACTCTTGGTATAACTAATAACATAAAAAAAATAAAAAATGTCAGTGTGGTTATAAGCCGCTATAGCTCTGAACTACGGCAATACGGATTTAATCGAGCCCATAGTTGTCATTCAATGTGTTTTCTGTCTCATGTTATACATTGAGATGTAATATGCTTGGACAAGTGGTTTGAGGCAGTACTTGAAGGTCCACTTTTTCTTCACTGATGTTTTTGGTTTGAATATACAAGCAGGCTCTGAATGTTCAAGGTCAAATCAATGCAAGAAGGGTTTGATTGTCAGTTGATTGTAAGACCACTCCTTTTGGCTTGTGTGTTTTGTACTTTGTGTTTTTTTACACAGACGGTAGACAAATCTCTTGGTACTCTTGATTTATATAACCTAGATTAAAACAACGTTTTTCAAAACCCTTAGTAAACCAGAACAGTTTTTAGTTCAAACTAAACATTTTTATCACACTAATGTATTATCAGTTTTTCCCCCTTAACTACACTTAACAAAAATATAAATGCAACATGTAAAGTGTTGGTCCCATCACAATATATTTTACATTAGTTATCTTGTTGTTTTTAATCCCACCCTTCAGCTCCACTCAACCCCTCCCATCTATCTCTTAACACCATCCATTTTTTATTTACATTTGCCATATATTTTTCAACTGTGCTGTGATGTTTCACAAAAGTTCTGAACCTTTCTATTCTCATAGTTTCTACAGATTGTAAATTAAAGATAAACATTTTTGTTAAAAGTATTATTATATTATTGATCGATTGACTATGACTTTTCAAATCACCCAGTAGTGCTATCTGCAGAGTTAGCTCCAGGTAAATGTTGCACTTCTTCTTCCTGGACCTTTGACCAAAAACAAGCTACACATGGACAGTACCAAAACAAATGATCTAATGAATCGGTCTCTTCGCAGAAAAATCTGCAGAGCTGGGATGGTTGTATCCCCCATATATATAACATTCTATTGGTTGCAAGAATTTTGTATAATAATTTTAATTGAAAATTTTTAGGTTTTGAATCCGGCGTTGTTTTGCGTATCAGTTCATAAACCATGTGCCATGGTATCGGTACATCGAAAATCTCTTTCCAACTATTTTGCAATCTATATGGCACAGCTGTCAAATTTTTTGTCCTTAAATAAAACTGATATACTTTTTTATTTATCACAATTTTCATTAACCAATTTTGGTCTTTAATGAAGACAAGTTCCTTATTTTTTCCCCCTTCCACTTGCCTCTTCCATTTTTGCGTTAATGCTGCAATTAGTTGGTTGTAATTTTGGGTAGAGCAGACATTTCCATATATTTTTGTTAGCTGCATGTGTGGCATAACTCCACTAGTCCTATTTATGATATCATTTACAAAGATTATACCTTTTTTAAACATTTTTTTGAAAAAATAATAATATAAAAATTATATTTGAGTTTAACCACATTATTTGTTGTATTATTTGTTCTGTCTTTTCTGGTGGATTAAACTGAAATCGCAACCAACTTTCTATGGCTTATTTTTAAAATAGTGATATTTTGGAGATGATTTCATTTTCAGTGAGAGGTTGTAATCTGAATAAAGGGGAAAAGGCCATTCTTGAACATGGGGTGAGATATTCTTATTAATCTGCTAGAAAACCAGTTTGGATTTAAGTATAACTTTTGCATGACTGAAGCCTTTAGTGAGAGGTCTAATGCTTTAATATTTAATAATTTCTGCCCTCTGAATTCATGTTCATTATATAAATAGGCCCGTTTAATTTTGTCTGGCTTGCCGTTCCAAATAAAATTGAATCTTTTTTTTGCTCATTTAATTTTTAAAAACAGGTCCCTAGATGTAGGCAAGACCATAAGCAAATAGGTAAACTGGGATATGACTAAAGAGTTAATCAGGGTGATTTTACCACAAATAGACAGGTATTTTCCTTTCCATGGTAGAACATTTTTATATATTTTTGCTAACTTTCTATTAAAATGTATTGTAGTGAGATAATTTCTTTATTTCGGGATATGTATACCGAGTATGTCCACATCACCGTCAGACCATTTTATTGGTAAACTACACGGTAATGTAAAAGGTTAGAAAAAGTACCTAGATCCTCTATGAGGCTGTGGAGGGATCCAAATTGTGGATTTAAAAGAAAGCATGAATCATCAGCGTACAATGACATCTTTGTTTTTAAGCCCTTGATTTCTAACCCCTTGATATTATTGTTGGATCTGATTTTAATAGCTAACATTTCGATGGCCATAATAAATAGATATGCAGATAGTGGACAACCTTGTTTTACTCCTCTTGACAGTTTAAAACTTTCTGAGAAGTAGTCATTATTTACTATTTTACACCTAGGGTTACTATACATACTGTAACTTTAACCCATTTTATAAGAGATTCTCCAAAATTGAAATTTATTCCAGGCATTTATATATAAATTCCAGTCGTACTTTATCAAAAGCCTTTTCAAAGTCAGCTATGAATACCAGGCCTGGTTTCCCAGATTTTTCATAGTGTTCTATTGTTTCCAATACTTGTCTTATATTATCTCCAATGTATCATCCATGTAAACAACCTGTCTGATTAGGATAAATAATACCCGACAATACCTTTTTAATTCTATACGCTATACATTTTGCTAGAACTTTTGCATCACAACACTGAAGTTTAAGGGGCCTCCAATTTTTTTAATGGACGGATCTTTATATTTACCACTTGGATGCTGTTTCAGTAATAATGAAATCAGACCTTCTTGTTGAGTATCTGATAATCTACCATTTTTGTAGGTGTGGTTAAAACATGCTAATAAGGGTCCTCTGAGTATATCAAATGAGGTTTGGTATACCTCGACTGGTATGCCATCCAACCCTGGAGTTTTCCCAGACTTAAAGGCTTTAATTGCATCAAGAAGTTCCTCCTCTGTAATTTGGCCTTCAGAAGAGTCTTTCTGTACAACTGTTTATTTTACATCATTAATAGAAAAAAATATATACAATTATCTTCGGTTAGTGGAGATGGAGGAGACTGAAACGAAAACATATGCTTAAAGTTATAGGCTATTTATTAAATCCGTTTGCCAGCTCCAGGTAGGCTACACAAGTGGCACAAATTGACTTGCAATGACTCCAGTGATATCTTAATTTCAACATATTTATTGTATCAAATGGTAGGCTACAGTATCCTACAATGGCATACAAATTAATAGCATACTTGATGGCCGGTGACTCAGCTGCCTGCTGTGGCTCTAAAACACACACACAAAAACACGGCCCTCCCCCTTCCTACTGCTCATTCAGTAACAACCTGCCTGCTCACTGCCTGGTAGTCAGCAGCAGGTCACAGTGAAAAATATGTTTTGTTTGAAGAAATGCCATGTTTACCCCCCGCGACATCGTTTTCAAAGTAGCCCAAATGTTAGCAAAACTGCGGACATGGCAACCCTGCACTGAAGCATCTGCTCGTTGCATGGTAACAATAGTCTCTCTGCCTGGTTGGGTTTCTGGTGAGCAAACCAACTATTTTGTGCACTACTGCCACCTACAGTGGGATCCAGTGCAGGACAGCAGAATATAAAACACCCACTGGTACATAACATGTCATGTAATGTCACTACAATAATTGTTCCCTTGCTGTAATTAATGAAGAACAAAAAAACAGTCTGACACAAATAATTGCAATTTCAAAAGCTTTATTGAAAATGCATATTTCAAACATTTTTTGTAGTTTTTTTATT
This sequence comes from Coregonus lavaretus, assembly GCF_964263955.1. Taxonomy (NCBI): domain Eukaryota; kingdom Metazoa; phylum Chordata; class Actinopteri; order Salmoniformes; family Salmonidae; genus Coregonus; species Coregonus lavaretus. The sequence continues at coordinate 20,109,573 of NC_140002.1, forward strand.
TTAAAGAATAGTGCATGTCTCAAAATATTAGAACGAGACCAATATGTGTATTTTTCTAAACATAGTTCCTGTGTCTGAAATTAAGTTTCTGTGTGTATTGGAGGAGTAAGCAATACTCAAAATATCTGTGTGTGTGTGTGTGTTGTAGTAGTAGATGGCCATTATTTATTCAAACATCTAAGTTTGGGCAGCAGCCACTGGAGAAACCTGTCAATCAAACAGGAGAATAAATAGTAGTTTTCACTTACACATCAGATAGCTGCTCTTTCTCTGCTACCTCATTCTATTTCTATAATTCTCTACCTCATTCTATTTCTATAAATCTCAAAAATGCCCTTGTTATGTTCTACTTCTCCTTCTTCTATTTCCTCACCTCTTCCTCAGACTCTTCTTTTCCTCTTTCTTGTCCTCCTTACTTTCTCCAACATTTTCCACCTGCTTCATGTTACTAGCCTGCTCTTGCTTCACTCTCTTTTTTGCCTTGCCCTTTTTCCTTTTGACCTTCCCTTCCTGAATAATGTGGACAAGGAGATAAAGTAATATAAGCTTATGGCTATTTTCTACTCTTGAGCTACAATATCTAGAGTTATGATATACTGTAGGACATATGGCCAATATCCCCTTCCTGTTTCCTCTCACCTGTGGGTACACTCCTGCCATTTTCTGCGCCGTTTCCTGGAGCAGCTTCCTGCTGTTCTCACTCAGGTTGGTGATGGGGGCCAGGCGAGGGCTTCCTTTATTGGTGATGGGGGCCAGGCAAGGGCTTTCTGTATTTCCTCTCACCTGTGGGTACACTCCTGCCATTTTCTGCGCCGTTTCCTGGAGCAGCTTCCTGCTGTTCTCACTCAGGTTGGTGATGGGGGCCAGGCGAGGGCTTCCTGTATTGGTGATGGGGGCCAGGCAAGGGCTTTCTGTATTTCCTCTCACCTGTGGGGCCACTCCTGACATTTTCTGGAGCAGCTTCCTACCGTTCTCGCTCAGGTTGGTGATTGGGGCCAGGCGAGGGCTGTGGTGGTATGGTAAGTACTCCACAGCATGCGGAGCAACAATGACAGGGATGTTGGGTTTGGCCACAATAATCTGTACAGACATAGGGTCAAACAATTGAGATGTGACACACACTAGTGATGCGCGGGTTGACTCATAACCAGAAGTCCCGCGGTTATATCCACAGGGCGGCGGATTTAGGGTCATGAAATATTGTTGAATAAACAGAAAACAATACATTAAAAAATCCATAAATGTATAATTATTGTGCAAGTTATATCTATAGGCTATTTGGCATTAGTGCGTAAGCCTAAACTTTAGGGCATAACTTGACGCGCGCCAGATAGACTACACACCAATCACCAAACGCTTTAATTCAATAAGAGAAAAGCTACGAAATGGAAAGTTGAAAATAAAGAAGGGACGGCCAGAAAAGTAATGTTTGGAAAATATTTGGTGAAGTGTTAAAAGAGGATGATGGCAGTGCCTATGTTATGTGTGATGATTGTGAGGCACTATAGAAATTCGACAGTCACAAGAGGGGGATTCAAATAGGCCTATGGCACGTCAAGGGAACAAACAGCCTACTGTTCAGATGGATTAAATGGAAACTGAAATCTGGACACTGACTGTAGATCTTTAACCTCTCACAGTCTTAATATTAACTCCTGCAGAATTAAGCATTTCTTGCAGTAAAATGATAGGCTACACCAAATGTAGGCTTTATTTTGACTCGGGAACAGCAGTGGAGAAATATGATTTCTTTCAGCATCTTGAGGGAATGCGAATGCGCAGCTAGGGACTGCTTTATCAGCATCATAAAAGCTGATAATATTTCAACCACATAAAATGTGCATCCAAGCCAAACTGAAATCTTATCAGAAACATGTCTGGTCGTTTTCAACCCGTCAAACTGATGTCATTTGGAAATTTTGCACAGAAAATGTTTCCCTTTTTTTCTTGAGTTATTGCATTTTCTTCTTGATCCCTAAACGTTTTTGGTTTATTTAGTCTTCTCTCTAATTATAGACAAGTTGACTAACAAATAGCCTACCAAAATGTTGGAAATTATAAGCAGAAACATATCCAAATTAGGCACAAAAAAATCCTGCACCCCCTGCTAAGAAATCGTTCTGACGGTGTTCTATATTTGCGGGTTAGGGTCAGGTGCGGGCCTCAGATTTTCACTTTATCACATATAGTCGGGCGGTTGCGGCTGGGTTATTAGCAATTGCGGGTGGGTTCGGTTGAACAAACAGCTGACCCGCGCACCACTAACACACACACACACACACACGTAAGAGCCTACCAGTCGAGGGTCCTTCAGTGAAGCCCCTTTTCTCAGTGGTTCCTTTGAAGGCCCTGGACTGTCCTCAGCAGAGGCATCATTGCCATTATCACGCTGTGTGTCATAGAGCTAGTTGGTCATAGTCCATTCTTCACATTCAGTCAAAGAGTTACTCAAATACATGCTGCAGAACATACCAGAAAGTCTGACTCATCGAAGGATTGGAGAGAAAGATCGTCGTCCTCTACCATATCCCTCACTTTAAGCCTTGTCAGCTTTCCATCCTCCTCATCCTTCACTTTCAGCGGTGGTGTCCTCCTTTCATGATCCTCATCATCAGACTGTGTATCAGAGTAAACTAGTCAGAGACTAATCTCTTTACAGTGATGTCACTCAACAAAGACATGGTGTACAACTGTCTTACCTCAGATTCACAGTCAGTGAAGGAGTAGATAGAGATGTCAGAGTTGGAGGATGAGATCACCCCATCATAATTTCTATCCATCAGCCGAGTCACCCTTCCAGACTGAGGAGACAGACAAAGGCATGTACTTAGGGCAGCCATAGAATACACTGGCATTGACTGTCAAGAAAATGTTGAATATTTAGGCAATCCAACATAGTTGTACAAGTAGTGAGTAATTTATGGGTAATTGAAAATGCAAGTGTATTGAAATGCAATAAATGCAACTCCCATAACATTAGGGATAGGGCTAAAGACTTTCCATACTGTAGGATTCTTTAGCATTTCTAATGAATGATTGTCAATTCAACCAAGCCAACCAAAATGGCCATATGAATCAACAGATTGATCTATCTGTTCTGTCTCTATGGGAACAGCAGAGATGTCTGACCTGGCTAAGAGGCTCTGGATTGATGTCCCATCCATCCCCAGATGTCTGTTCCTGCCCACAGCTCACAATGATTGGCTGTGAACAGTAAAGAAAAAATGTAACACTCTTTTGCTCATTTTGGCCTTGGAAATAACTTGGAAATAAATGATGTAGCTATCAATAAATAATTTAAGTAGCTACTGTTATGTGGTTGATTTGAATGTGACATACAGGCCTTTTGTGGATCTGAGGGGTCTGCACTGATGTAGACTGTCAAGACAATATTCCATTTCAAATGTGGTTAGATAAGGAGGGATATCTGCACTTGCTTTTACTGTGATAACTGCAGTTTGTACATGCAGCATAACTAATGTTTATGTGTTATTGTTTTCAGGTCAGATTTGACTTACAGGCCTTGGCCTTCTGCGCACTTTGCCGGTTGGCCACATCACAGAATCAGGGGTGTTCACCCTCACTGGATTCAACTGTCAACACAACACTCCATTTAAAAGGTGATAACAAAAACAGAAGATTTTTTAAATATATATATATATTTGATATTTACCACATAAGGGCGGCGCCTTAAAGCTCTTTTGATTCTCTCATCATTATGATTCATCTTGCTTTCTGAGGGATACATTTCCATCAATTGATTGGCACAAAACATATCCTGGCACATACACGCATAAAGGGCATGTCCCAAATGGCACCCCAGTGCCCATATATTGCACTTATTTTGACCTGAGCCCAATGGGCACAGGTCAAAAGTAGTACACTACAGGGTGCCATTTGGGACCAAAGAATGTAAGAGCCTACCAGACGTTCTAAACTCCAAGGACGGGTCTATCCAACCGTTTCCAATCGTAGTATTTATTCTCTGCACAGTGTCAGCTAGGGCAGACTATGCACCTGAAACAACCTTACTGAAGAAAGCGATTGTACTGATGATATCAAAGCTGAACACAGTTTATGTAGTGAATTTATGCTTGGTTACGTCACAATAGGTCACAGTTTTATGGGCGCGCATAATACGTCACAGGAAAGGCTTGTATGGGACTGGACTGGTGGTATCTCCCCCTGGTCGTAATTTATAACTGTCAAATAAAATCTATCTAGCTATCTAACTGAAATGGCTGTAGAGGACTCTTTGATCATCACATTTGAGGCACATGTCAGCAGGTGGCAGTGTCTTCAAATGCAGCACTTGATGATCTGAGCAACAGTTGAGCAACTTTGTGGTTGTGACGAATCCAAATGCGGAAGTCCAGTACATTTGTTTTTGCTTAGCAAGCTTGCCCGCCTATTTCTACAATTCATCTTCTTAAACTCTGATTTTAAACTTAACCACACTGCTAACCTTATGCCCAACCTTAAATTAAGACCAAAAAGCCTATTTTTGTTTTCATTAATTTTTACGATATAGCCTATTTGTACTTTGTGGCTGTGTTATCTAGTGGGAACCTCTAGCTAGCTAGCTACCTACAATCTGGCTAAAGTGTTGCGCAATATTGGAGGAAAAGTTGATTGATTATTGTGCTTGATTATCCAAGTACTAGTTTGACAAATATGCATTGGTCATCAAAATGATATCCCGAATAATTTTAAAACATATGGTTCAGAGGTTCAAGAGTTTTACTCCTGAGTTCAGGCTCACGAGTGGGATTGTTGCTGTCATTATAGTATCATTTGTTTTGTTTACTGTCACTACATATTTCGGTTTATCAGAGGATGTCTTCAGTCTTGGAACGACAGTTTTTGGCAATGGGCATGGTAAGTTAGCTAGGAGGGTCTGAGTGAATCAACAGTTATATATGCTCAGTAGCTACTTTGTATGAGAGTGTTGTAACGTTAGCTAGCTTGCTAGAATGGTGGTCCTCTGTAGCTCAGCTGGTAGAGCACGGCTCTTGTAACGCCAAGATAGTGGGTTCGATCCCCGGGACCACCCATACACAAAAATGTATGCACGCATGACTGTAAGTCGCTTTGGATAAAAGCGTCTGCTAAATGGCATATTATTATAATAATAATAATAATAATAATAATAATATGCCATTTAGCAGACGCTTTTATCCAAAGCGACTTACAGTCATGCGTGCATACATTTTTTTGTGTATGGGTGGTCCCGGGGATCGAACCAACTACCTTGGCGTTTCAAGCGCAGTGCTCTACCAGCTGAGCTACAGAGGACCACATTATTATTATTATTAAAACTTATAGCTAATGTAACAGATGGTGCCAGTAGGCTACAGCAGTAGGCTACAGCACAACACACCAGTGTAGCTTATGTCTGTCAACCCTATCATTTATGTTTTAATCCTTTCCTCTTCCTTTGCAGTGCACAAGCTCATCACATACTCCTTCCACCACAAGACAGTGACCCAGCTACTCCTCAGTATTGGGGTTCTGGTGCCCCTCTGTGGAGGCATTGAGAAGAGTGTGGGCACTGTTCGGTTCCTCCTCATGTTTCTGCTGCTCTCTATCAGCACAGGGGTGTTGTACACCATACTGGGTCTGCTACTGTTTGGTGCATCTGCCCAGAACCAGGTGGAGGGGTTCATTCCAGTGTCCCTCTCCCTTATGGGTATGGCCACAGTGCACTCCCGTATGGTTAAGGGCTTTCTTTTCGGGGTCACTGTACCCATGTTAGCCCTGCCCTGGCTGTTTCTGTTCATCATAACACTTTTGGTCCCACACACTGTCTTCCTTTGCAATGCCATCGCCATCATCGCAGGGGGGATCTGTATCCTTACTCCAACCTCATTGTGGTTCAAAATAACTGATACACTCCTCTGCAGTATGTCACAGCTTTATAAGTGTGCTTAGTAGTGTAGTTAAGTGGTAATAGGTTATAGGTGTTGTATATGAATCCTGCTGCTGAACATTATGGCATGTTTGTTTAGAAAAAATATTGCATCACTGCGTCACACATTCTCCTTAACTTGCACTGGTGAAACAGACGGAAAGGGCTGGCTCTCACTTCTGGACATGTCCGATGCCAGGGCATCAGTGCTGGACAAGAAGATGCCTTTCAGGCTGCTGAGGAACATTGGTGTCCTGTATGTCCCTGCATCAACAGAGGAGAGAAGGAAGACGGTCCACCCACCGTGAGTACTAAGAAAGCACCAGACATATCATTTATCAGACAAGACAAGAGGTCATTAAATAACAATTGCTGTGTGCAAGCCAGAGCACATAATGTACTACAGTATAATGAGGTGCAGTTATAATTGATGATCCTCAGCTGTAATTGAATACTGTACAATAGGCACCTAGTGGTCCCCCATGATTAGATAGAGAATTACTGGTATAGATAGGCTCTCTGAATTCTGTCCACGTTCTCATTGATTGCAGAATCATTCCAACCCCAGGCTCCTACCCAGTCCAAGCCTACGCTCCAGTGTCCTTTACCTCCAACCTACAGGCTACCGAGACCACACCAAAGACATTTGAAGGCTGGGCCCACTCCTACTATACACAGGGGAGCCCTGTTCAGCTCTCAGGTTATTACGGACACAGCCATGGATATGGCCTCAAGCATAGCTTTGGGCCAAGTCACGGACATAGTCACGAACATGGACACAGCTGCAGCCACAGCCAAGGTTATGGACATAGTCACGAACACAGCTTCGGCCATGGACTCAGTCATGGGCATGCATCTGCCTCTCAAACCAGCAGTCACTGGGCTCCAGTGGCTCAACATCCACATTCTCAACATTCCCACCTCAGTCCACTGTCTGTGTCTGTCAGTGCCCCCCAGAGTTTCACAGCAAAGATGCCGGAGTCACTGCCAGAATCTGTGATGGTTCACCCAGGAGCACCTGTGTCTTCACTGACAGATTGATGACTTCAATCCGTAACGGCAAAACTCGCTATAGCTCGATTGAAATGTAAAGGCAATGTTCGCGAAGACCGGAAATTACATTTACATTTCAAGCGTGCTATTTTCAGCAATCACAATCCTTGTAAAAACGTCAACTCTTGGTATAACTAATAACATTAAAAAAATACAAATGTCAGTGTGGTTATAAGCCGCTATAGCTCTGAACTACGGCGATACGGATTTAATCGAGCCCATAGTTGTCATTCAATGTGTTTTCTGTCTCATGTTATACATTGAGATGTAATATGCTTGGACAAGTGTTTTGAGGCAGTACTTGAAGGTCCACTTTTTCTTCACTGATGTTTTTGGTTTTAATATACAAGCAGGCTCTGAATGTTCAAGGTCAAATCAATGCAATAAAGGGTTTGCTTGTCAGTTGATTGTAAGACCACTCCTTTTGGCTTGTGTGTTTTGTACTTTGTGTTTTTTTACACATACGGTAGACAAATCTCTTGGTACTCTTGATTTATACAACCTAGATTAAAACAACGTTTTTCAAAACCCTTAGTAAACCAGAACAGTTTTTAGTTCAAACTAAACATTTTTATCACACTAATGTATTATCAGTTTTTCCCCCTTAACTACACTTAACAAAATATAAATGCAACATGTAAAGTGTTGGTCCCATGTTTCATGAGCTGAAATAAAAGATCCCAGAAATTTTCCAAACGTACAAAAAGCTTCTTTCTCTAATTTTGTATACAAATTTGTTTAAATCTCTGTTAGTGAGCATTTGTCCTTTGCCAAGATAATCCATCCACCTGACAGGTGTAGCATATCAAGAAGCTGATTAAACAGCTTGATCATTACACAGGTGCTTCTTGTGCTGGGGACAATAAAAGAGCCACTCTAAAATGTGCAGTTTTGTCACACAACACAATGCTACATATGTCTCAAGTTTTGAGGAAGCGTGCAATTGGCATGCTGACTGCAGAAATGTCCACCAGAGATGTTGCGAGAGAATTTAAAATTCATTTCTGTACCATAAGCAGACTCCAACGTCGTTTTAGAGAATTTGGCAGTACGTCCAACCGGCCTCACAACCGCAGACCACGTGTAACCACGCCACCCCAGGACCAGCAGAGTGCCCAATGGTGGCGGTGGGGTTATGATATGGGCAAGCAATGAACAGCAACTTCGCACAGCTGTTGAAGAGTGACACAACATTCCACAGGCCACAATCAACAGCCTGATCAACTCAATGCGAAGGATATGTGTCGTGCTGCTTGAGGGAAATGGTGGTCACACCAGATACTGTTTGGTTTTCTGATCCACGCACCTACCTTTCTTTTAAGGTATCTGTGTTCTTAGAATAAAATACAAAATAGCATCCACTCACCACTAAATTAGATCCATTACATTCAGTTTGTTTTGCAATGCATCGTTCAAAAATTTTGGAAATTCAGAAGCAGGGGACAAGTGGGTGAGGTGATCAAGAGTGTGGGCTACAAGGGCAGATTATGATGTAATCTTTGGAAAATTAACTAGTCGTGCACAGTAAAGAGAAGCCATAAATGACAACCAAAACTAAATAAAGCAAATCAATGATCTCCATTTATTATTTCTTTACAAATGCATGCTTTAAAGTTACTGTTTATATACAAATAGCTATTTTGCATATAAAACTGGATCAAGTGGTAAGAGTCATGTAACACAGGTCAATTTTAAAAAGGCACATTTCTTATTTAAATGACAACATGTACCATACCATATTTGATTCTGTATCACTACAATAGTTGAGGGTTTCTCTATTAAAAGAAACACAAAATGACGTGCTAAAATGATAGACTGCTGAACATCACCCGTATATCATCCACTTGATTCTATTTCATACGGTTACAGAACCTCAGAAAATTGAAGTAAATATTTTGTATTTAGGCTTTCAACCATCAGCATAAGAAAATAAAACTAGATAAAGTTCTTACATATACATATCCCAGAATTAGTGATTATCAGAACACACATAAATGACAGTTAATAAATGACAGTTAATAGATGTATTCATGTTGTACTGCAAGTGCACATACAATACAACACATATTGCATTGCCTAAATGCCGTGGTAGTGTCCAGCTAAACATAACTAGTCGGTACTAAGCCTTACAGTGGGAGAGCATGAGAAAAAAACACCTGGGCATTTTTACAGTAAACCACCATTTAATCTACAACCTTTTCGTTTAATGAACCGATGAAGAACAAGGCTCAATGACTAAACAGTTACTGCAATTTAAATGTAGGAATTGTACAGTACATGGTACAATATGAATGTGCTACTAGTATGCATATTTGACTAATCTTGCACTGCTCTCTGTATTTACACAACCTTCGTGCATCTGAATAGGCAGCCATGTTGAACTTGTAAATACATTTAAAGATGCAAATATAGAATGCTTTCAATGCCGTAGACATTTCAGGAGTTAATTTACAATATATTACTTTTTTTATCGCCTTGTGGGGATCTTCACAGCATGATAAACGTCCAGAGGCAATATTTCATATCATAATCACCTCTGTTTGCGCCTAGTTTCACTTACAAAAACGATGTGTAACATTCAATGTATAATATCTCCAATTTTTCTAATCTGATGGGAAACAATGAAGGTCTGCACTCTATTTTATAAAAAAAATCTATTGGTTTATTCCAAAATGTTCCATAACCTTAAAAGGAGCGCGTGGACCAAATCTACACTGAACAAAAATATAAACGCAACATGCAACTATTTCAAAGATTTTACTGAGTTACAGTTCATATAAGGAAATCAGTCAATTGAAATGAATAAATTAGGCCCTAATCTATGGATTTCACATGACTGGGAATTCAGATATGGAACACGCTGTCGTACACGTCAATCCAGAGCATCCCAAACATGCTCAATCAGTGACATGTCTGGTGAGTATGCAGGCCATGGAAGAACTGGGACATTTTCAGCTTCCAGAAATTGTGAACAGATCCTTGTGACATGGGGCCGTGCATTATTGTGCTGAAACGTGAGGTGATGGTGGCGGATGAATGGCACGACAATGGGCCTCAGGATCTCGTCACGGTATCTCTGTGCATTCAAATTGCCATCGATTTAAAATGCAATTGTGTTCATTGTCCGTAGCTTATGCCTGTCCATACCATAACCCCACCACCACGGGGCACTCTGTCCACAATGTTGACATCAGCAAACCGCTCGCCCACATGGCGCCATACACGCTGACTTCTACCTGGTACAGTTGAAACCGGGATTCATCCGTGAAGAGCACACTTCTCCAGCATGCCAGTTGCTATCGAAGGTGAGCATTTGCCCACAGAAGTCAGTTACGACGCCAAACTGCAGTCAGGTCAAGACCCTGGTGAGGACGACGAGCATGCAGATTAGCTTCCCTGAGACGGTTACTGACAGTTTGTGCAGAAATTATTCTGTTGTGCAAACCCACAGATTCATCAGCTGTCCGGGTGGTTGGTCTCAGACGATCCCACAGGTGAAGGAGCCGGATGTGGAGGTCCTGGGCTGGCGTGGTTACACGTGCACAAAATTTGAGAGAAATAAGCTTTTTGTGTGGATGGAAAATGTCTGGGATCTTTTATTTCAGCTCATGAAACATGGGACCAACACTTTACATGTTGCGTTTATATTTTGTTCAGTGTACATGAAAGGCCTGGGGGTTAGGGGTCGATTTGGAGTATGAGCCCATTCCCAACCAATCTTGAATGAATTGCACTACCTCTCAGCACGAGTCTCTACAAAATGCTGTCAGTAAGATTACACAACAAGACAATAAGTACAACAAACATTCATTCATACGTCTTTCCATTTAGTGATTATGTGCTGACACGTTACCTCCAAAAACAGTTTAAAACTGTTTTCCGTTACCACTCACCCTCCACCCGAAAGAAATAGGTTAACATATGGGGTTGTGAGGGTGTGCTGTAACGTTAACTTAATCTTCCTTAGCTCCACACGTCCTGAGAGTAGCGGCCCTTGGTCATCAGCTTCTTGATGTAAGCCACAGCCTGTGTGTGTGTGAGACCTCCCACCTCCTCAACGATGTCATAGAAGGAATTCTGCACATCCCGCGCCATGTTCCGAGCATTCCTAGGAAAAGACAAGTGGCAGCCATATTTACAGTAGGCACACAATAATGATGGATTTTCTCTTTCAAAAAACCCTCAAAGCTTGTACATGTACTGTGCCTTCAGGAAGTATTCACACCCACATTTTGTTGTGTTACAGCCTGAATTTAAAATGGAATAAATTGAGATTTTCTGTCACTGACCTACACACAACACCCCATAATGTCAAAGTGGAATTATGTTTTTAGAAATGTTTAGAAAGCTATAAAAAATGAAAAGCTGAAATGTCTTGAGTCAATATGTATTCAACCCATTTGTTATGGCAAGCCTAAATAAGTTCAGGAGTAAAAATATGCTTAACAACTCACATAATAAGTTGCAATAATAGTGTTTGACATGATTTTTGAATGAACACGGCCCTCCCCCTTCCTACTGCTCATTCAGTAACAACCTGCCTGCTCACTGCCTGGTAGTCAGCAGCAGGTCACAGTGAAAAATATGTTTTGTTTGAAGAAATGCCATGTTTACCCCCCGCGACATCGTTTTCAAAGTAGCCCAAATGTTAGCAAAACTGCGGACATGGCAACCCTGCACTGAAGCATCTGCTCGTTGCATGGTAACAATAGTCTCTCTGCCTGGTTGGGTTTCTGGTGAGCAAACCAACTATTTTGTGCACTACTGCCACCTACAGTGGGATCCAGTGCAGGACAGCAGAATATAAAACACCCACTGGTACATAACATGTCATGTAATGTCACTACAATAATTGTTCCCTTGCTGTAATTAATGAACAAAAAAACAGTCTGACACAAATAATTGCAATTTCAAAAGCTTTATTGAAAATGCATATTTCAAACATTTTTTGTAGTTTTTTTATTTTAAAGAATAGTGCATGTCTCAAAATATTAGAACGAGACCAATATGTGTATTTTTCTAAACATAGTTCCTGTGTCTGAAATTAAGTTTCTGTGTGTATTGGAGGAGTAAGCAATACTCAAAATATCTGTGTGTGTGTGTGTTGTAGTAGTAGATGGCCATTATTTATTCAAACATCTAAGTTTGGGCAGCAGCCACTGGAGAAACCTGTCAATCAAACAGGACAATAAATAGTAGTTTTCACTTACACATCAGATAGCTGCTCTTTCTCTGCTACCTCATTCTATTTCTATAATTCTCTACCTCATTCTATTTCTATAAATCTCAAAAATGCCCTTGTTATGTTCTACTTCTCCTTCTTCTATTTCCTCACCTCTTCCTCAGACTCTTATTTTCCTCTTTCTTGTCCTCCTTACTTTCTCCAACATTTTCCACCTGCTTCATGTTACTAGCCTGCTCTTGCTTCACTCGCTTTTTTGCCTTGCCCTTTTTCCTTTTGACCTTCCCTTCCTGAATATTTTGGACAAGGAGATAAAGTAATATAAGCTTATGGCTATTTTCTACTCTTGAGCTACGATATCTAGAGTTATGATATACTGTAGGACATATGGCCAATATCCCCTTCCTGTTTCCTCTCACCTGTGGGTACACTCCTGTCATTTTCTGCGCCATTTCCTGGAGCAGCTTCCTGCTGTTCTCACTCAGGTTGGTGATGGGGGCCAGGCGAGGGCTTCCTGTATTGGTGATGGGGGCCAGGCAAGGGCTTTCTGTATTTCCTCTCACCTGTGGGGCCACTCCTGACATTTTCTGGAGCAGCTTCCTACCGTTCTCGCTCAGGTTGGTGATTGGGGCCAGGCGAGGGCTGTGGTGGTATGGTAAGTACTCCACAGCAGGCGGAGCAACAATGACAGGGACAGGGCTGGGAGGAGTCAGAGGCTTTGGGACATCCTCTGGAGAGGGCAGGGCCCGTAGGGCTTCAGCCAGGGTCCAGGGTGCTGAGGTCACAAGAGGAGAAAGGCAAGTCTGGCCAGGCACAGGACCAGAGACTTTCCCTGGGCTCTGTAATACCAGAAACAACAAACAAACTGTCAGGACAGTGCTATGTTATACACAATCTCTAGATATACTGTATAACTAATCTATAAATACATTAGATACATGACTACACTCAATAAGTAAGAGTAACTTACAAAGCGCTGGACTTCATACTTCTTTTTTTCAAGCTTGAGGAGCCTGTTCTTGGCTATGCTGGTCTTCATTTCTGCCATGCTCTCTACCATTTCGGCCATCTCTCCAGTGCATTTCTTGAAAGCCACTTTCAACCTTTCCAAGTCATTCAGCCAACTGTCCAGGTCTACTGCCTCAAGATCTCATTTTGCTGCAGTTTCTCTTCATCACTTGGATCAGTGCCCTCAACTCCTCGCCCCTCCTCCCATTGTCTTCCCTATTCACATCTTCATCCCTCAGTCTTTCATCCTTCCTCCTCCCCATCCACTTCTCAATCCAGGCTCTGAAGCATCCCTCATTCTTCTTCTGCCTCTCTTGGTTGATGTCCAGACCGTCATTGACCGTCTTCAGGCCTTCCTCCAGGTCAAGCTCTATGGAGGCCAGGTTTTCTTTAATTCTCCTCAGGCTCTCCTCATTGGTGTTGGTCCACTGTGTCTTCTTGTCCAGCTGCTGCCTGCAGGGCCGGACAGAAGGGACCACCTCCATATGGCGTGACACCTTCTTCAGGGCACTCACAGAGGCAGGGAGAGGGATGTTGGGTTTGGCCACAATAATATGTACAGACATCGGGTCAAACAATTGAGATGTGACACACACTAGTGATGCGCGGGTTGACTCATAACCAGAAGTCCTGCGGTTATATCCACAGGGCGGGGGATTTAGGGTCATGAAATATTGTTGAATAAACAGAAAACAATACATTAAAAAATCCATAAATGTATAATTATTGTGCAAGTTATATCTATAGGCTATTTGGCATTAGTGTGTAAGCCTAAACTTTAGGGCATAACTTGACGCGCGCCAGATAGACTACACACCAATCACCAAACGCTTTAATTCAATAAGAGAAAAGCTACGAAATGGAAAGTTGAAAATAAAGAAGGGACGGCCAGAAAAGTAATGTTTGGAAAATATTTGGTGAAGTGTTAAAAGAGGATGATGGCAGTGCCTATGTTATGTTTGATGATTGTGAGGCACTATAGAAATTCGACAGTCACAAGAGGGGGATTCAAATAGGCCTATGGCACGTCAAGGGAACAAACAGCCTACTGTTCAGATGGGTTAGATGGAAACTGAAATCTGGACACTGACTGTAGATCTTTAACCTCTCACAGTCTTAATATTAACTCCTGCAGAATTAAGCATTTCTTGCAGTAAAATGATAGGCTACACCAAATGTAGGCTTTATTTTGACTCGGGAACAGCAGTGGAGAAATATGATTTCTTTCAGCATCTTGAGGGAATGCAAATGCGCAGCTAGGGACTGCTTTATCAGCATCATAAAAGCTGATAATATTTCAACCACATAAAATGTGCATCCAAGCCAAACTGAAATCTTATCAGAAACATGTCTGGTCGTTTTCAACCCGTCAAACTGATGTCATTTGGAAATTTTGCACAGAAAATGTTTCCCTTTTGATCTTAAGTTATTGCATTTTCTTCTTGATCCCTAAAAGTTTTTGGTTTATTTAGTCTTCTATCTAATTATAGACAAGTTGACTAACAAATAGCCTACCAAAATGTTGGAAATTATAAGCAGAAACATATCCAAACTAGGCACAAAAAAATCCTGCACCCCCTGCTAAGAAATCGTTCTGACGGTGTTCTATATTTGCGGGTTAGGGTCAGGTGCGGGCCTCAGATTTTCACTTTATCACATATAGTCGGGCGGTTGCGGATGGGTTATTAGCAATTGCGGGTGGGTTCGGTTGAACAAACAGCTGACCCGCGCACCACTAACACACACACACACACACACACACACACACACACGTAAGAGCCTACCAGTCGAGGGTCCTTCAGTGAAGCCCCTTTTCTCAGTGGTTCCTTTGAAGGCCCTGGACTGTCCTCAGCAGAGGCATCATTGCCATTATCACACTGTGTGTCAGAGAGCTAGTTGGTCATAGTCCATTCTCCACATTCAGTCAAAGAGTTACTCAAATACATGCTGCAGAACATACCAGAAAGTCTGACTCATCGAAGGAGTGGAGAGAAAGATCGTCGTCCTCTACTATATCCCTCACTTTAAGCCTTGTCACCTTTCCATCCTCCTCATCCTTCACTTTCAGCAGTGGTGTCCTCCTTTCATGATCCTCATCATCAGACTGGGTATCAGAGTCAACTAGTCAGAGACTATTCTCCTTACAGTGATGTCACTCAACAAAGACATGGTGTACAACTGTCTTACCTCAGATTCACAGTCAGTGAAGGAGTAGATAGAGATGTCATCAGAGTTGGAGGATGAGATCACCCCATCATCATTTCTATCCATCAGCCGAGTCACCCTTCCAGACTGAGGAGACAGACAAAGGCATGTACTTAGGGCAGCCATAGAATACACTGGCATTGACTGTCAAGAAAATGTTGAATATTTAGGCAATCCAACATAGTTGTACAAGTAGTGAGTAATTTATGGGTAATTGAAAATGCAAGTGTATTGAAATGCAATAAATGCAACTCCCATAACATTAGGGATGGGGCTAAAGACTTTCCATACTGTAGGATTCTTTAGCATTTCTCTGTTCAAATATTTTTTTATTGAACACACACAAGAATGGTGTATAGGTATGAAAGACATGTGTACAGTTCTTATCTAAACATAAGAGAACAGACATGAACAACAAGACCCAGAGTTCTGGACACAAAACAAATATTACAAAACACGACATACAGAACAGGGACAGGTAGAAAGAAAAAGGGTATATGTAACCCCCCCCACTTATCCCCCCCTATTCCACCCTATTCCCCTCCCGACTGCTCGAGTGTCAGGGCCAGCACACGCTGCCCAAAGGTAGATTACAATATGACAATTGAGAGTGCGTTAAAAAGTACAAATTCACAGCACCGACTGGTCCAGGTAAGAGAGGAAAGGCTGCCAGATTTGATCAAATGTTGATAATTTATTGTTCAGAATATATCTAATTCTTTCTAAGTGTACAGTTTTTGCCACTTCGCTGAGCCATAATTTGGTAGAGGGCGCTTCCCTCCTTTTCCAAAACAACAAGATTAATTTTTTTGCCGAAATGAGACTGTAAGAGATGAGTTGTTTTTGGGAGTTGGTTAATCCGTTTAGGGAATCGGACACTCCCAGGATTATCAGAAGCGGGTCTGGGTCTATTGAAGTCTCCAGAACTTCAGAGAGGACCCCAAATATTCCACACCAATAACCATACAGACTAGAGCATAGGGCAAAGCAGTGGAGTAGTGTACCCTGCTCAGCCTGACATTTATCACACATAGGGGATGTATCAGGAAATATCCTATGCAGTTTAGTTTTGGAGTAGTGTAATCTGTGTAATACCTTAAATTGTATGAGACGATGTCTGGAGTTAATGGAGCAGGTGTGGATATACTCCAAGCTATCCTCCCAGTCTGCCACCGAAATATCAGTCCCTAGTTCTTCCTCCCATTTTGCCTTAATGGCATCTGTAGAGGGTGCGCTAACAGATTGAAAAGCGTCATATAGACGAGATATCAGTTTGTCTGAGGTGGGGCATATTTTTATGCATCCGTCAAACATGGAAGGTTTAGCATTCTCAAATGTTGGGAGGTGTTTTCTAACATAGTCTCTAATTTGTAGGTATCTGAAAAAGTTACTTCTGGGAAGGTTATAAGTTTCCCTCAGCGCTTCAAAGGAAGCAAAGGTCCCTCCTATATATAAATCCCCTATGGTACTTATCCCCAACTCTCCCCATCGCTCAAAGGTGTTATCAAGGTTAGAGGGGGCAAAGGAGGGATTCCTGGCAACAGGGAGCATGAATGATATTGGTCTAAGCTCAAAGTGCTCTTTAATTTGCTTCCAGATTCGGACTGTGCTATGTATAATAGGATTGTTATGGTAAAGTGACATCTCCAGATTAACAGGTGACAAAATCACGGCACCAATAGAGAAGGGGTGACACTCCTCCCGCTCCATGCTAAGCCAGCTGGATGGCGGGGTTGCGTCATCCAGCAAAAACGTAACAGCGCGGAGGTTAGCGGCCCAATAGTAAAATATAAAATTTGGGAGAGACAATCCTCCTTCCATCTTGGATTTACATAGGTGTTTTATACCTATCCTGTGTGTTTTATAATCCCAGATGAAAGGATTGATAATAGAGTCCAGTTGTTTATGAAATGATTTAGGTATGAATACTGGGATGTTCTGGTATAGGTAGAGCAGTTGTGGGAGGAAGACCATTTTAATGGCATTAATTCTTCCGAGCAGAGAAATTGGGAGAGTTCTCCAAAACTGTTTGTTTGCCTTGAGATTTTGCATCAGAGAAGGGAAATTCTCTTTAAATAGTAAGGAGTATTGTTTGGTAACTACAATTCCAAGGTAGATACATTTTTCTGAAGATAACTTAACTGGAAGATGTTCTAGCCAGGAGGTGTTTTGCAACCGTATGGGCATTAATTCCCTCTTGTTCCAATTTATTCTATATCCCGAGAAGGTACCAAACAAATTAATCACCTCAAGAATAGCTGGAATACTAGCGTGGGGTTCTGTTACATAGAGGAGAATATCATCTGCGTATAGGGAAATCTTATTTAGAGTATCTTTAGTATTATAGCCGTGTATTGCTGAATGAGATCTGATCGCTTGAGCGAGAGGTTCAATAATTAGGGCGAAGAGCATAGGCGACAGCGCACAACCCTGCCTTGTCCCTCTGTGGAGGTTAAATCGGGGCGACATTGATTGGTTAGTGAGTATTCTCGCACAGGGGTTCCTATATAAAAGCTGGATCCAATTTATGAACCCATCTCCAATATTAAATTTCTGTAGGACCTTGAATAGATAGGGCCACTCAACTTGGTCAAAGGCCTTTTCGGCGTCAAGAGATATAACGGCAAGGTCCACGTTAGGTAACCTCTGAGAATACATAATGTGAAGAGGCGCCTGAGATTGAAGAATGAGTTTCTATTAGGGATAAAGCCGGTCTGGTCCGAATGGACCAATTTGCCAATTAAAGTGCTAAGCCTGTTAGCCAGAGTTTTTGCTAAAATCTTTTGGTCTGTATTAAGGAGGGATATTGGTCTGTATGACCCTACCTCTTCCGGATCTTTACCCTTCTTATGTATAACTGTAATAAACGCCTCATCCAAAGTAGATGGGAGAGCTCCATCCTCATTGGCCCGAACCAACATTTTGTGCAGGTAGGGAGATAGCATGTTGCTGAATGTTTTATAGAATTCACCAGGGTATCCATCTGGGCCCGGGGTCTTGCCACTCTTTAGAGATTTAATTGTTTCTCTAATTTCTTCAAGAGATATTTCCTTATTCAGGAAGTTAGAGTCTTCCTGGTTCAGGGCAGGAAGATTACAGTCCTCCAAAAAGTTATGCATAATTAAGGGATTAGGATCCGCTTTAGATGTATATAGAGTCTCATAAAACTGACGGAATCTGTCATTGATGTCTTTGGGGGAGGAGAGTAATTCCCCAGATGCAGATTTAACTTTGTGAATCATTCGGTCACTCACGTTTTTTCGAAGTTGTCTGGCGAGTAATTTGTGTGGTTTGTCACCAAACTCAAAATATTTTTGCTTGGCATAGAGAAAAGATTTAGCAATTTTAGCCGAGAGGATCTGATTGTATTAAAATTTTAAAGACATAATTTGTTTATGTTTCTCCATAGATGGATGTCTAGCATTCTCCCTATCCAGTAAGTGAATTTGTCCCTCCAGTTCTACCAATTTTTTTCTGTTTTGCCTACTGGCAGTCTGAAAGGAGATGATACAGCCTCTCAAATAAGCCTTCAGCGTTTCCCACAATAATGCTGGGGAAGTCTCTGTGTTGTCGTTGGTATCAAATAAAAATGTAATTTGGTCTTTAAGATGTTCACAGAATGTTGGTTCTGTGAGGAGCTGAGGATTCAACCTCCAGACCCTCTCGTTTGGTACGATGTCACCCAATCTCAGTGAGAAGATGAGTGGACTGTGGTCAGAGATTATAATATCATGATATCTCACATTACAGGTATAGGGGAGTAGTTTAGCATCAACCAAAAAGTAGTCAATTCGAGTATATACATTGTGAACATGAGAGTAAAAGGAGTATTCCCTACCCGTAGGATTAGAGATCCTCCATATATCAAATAAGTTAGAATTTTTTATGTAGGTATTCAAGAATTCGCTTGAATAGGAGGTAGGGGTTCGCCGGGTAGAGGATCTATCCAAATATTGGTCTAGTACACAGTTAAGGTCCCCTCCAATGACCAGATTAGTATGGGAGATATCTGGAATCAGGGCAAGGACTCTTTTGAAAAAAGAGGGGTTATCAATGTTTGGCCCATAGATATTTAGTAGAGTTACAGAAGTAGAATGGATCTCTCCTATTACGATCACATAACGACCCTCTTTATCCACAATAGTGGTTTTATGTAGAAAGGGAATTCCTTTCCGTACCAGAATCGCTGTGCCTCTCGTTTTGGCAGAGAAGTTAGAGTGATACACTTGTCCCACCCACTTACATTTAAGTCTGTTATGAGATTTGTTTTTCAGATGGGTTTCTTGCAAAAATATAATATCAGACGAAAGTGCTTTCAAGTGGGCTAGGACCCTGCCTCTCTTAATTGGTTCGTTTAAACCCTTGACATTCCAGGAAGTGAATGTAAGTCCCGCCCTCCTCTCATTTGTAGTTCCTATGGTGGCCTGCATAACATGTAACTCACTAAAAAGGTAAGAAAGCGCACCAAACCATCACGATCAGCATATGTAGCACCTACACCCGAGCAGTATCCAACCCACCCCTCCCCCCCCGCAAGCACCTTTACTCTCCACCCTGTTCCCCTACTTTCCCCAACCTTTACCCCCCCCCCCCATCAACCCACATTTAACAGGCATACACACATAGGACAGAAATAAATATGAAAATAAAAATAACAAACACATTGTCTGGCCGATGCCAAAAAAGCACGGCGCGCCCTCGAACAAGAGGTAAAACACAAATAAAATCCCAACTATGCGCTCACCTCTCGCTATCCTAGAACTTCTACTAACATATGAACTGAGGAGGCTCCCGCACTTAAAGTGTTCAATTAGCATCTAATAAACCTAAACAGAATAAGTTGCAACTTAAACATATTGCGCACTTAAGGTTAATCTTGGGTCAATCCCTGAGATAAGCAAGATGTATCATCACAAGATTCTATTGCTAAGCAATACCGGTCTAAACATAAACCATCAGTAACCGACATAGACAGCAGGACAGTTACATATTGTGGGTTAGGAGAATTGAACAAGGATTTTGATAAATTGAACGTACCCCCCAATCAAAAAAATAACAAAGTAAATAAAAATGTAAAAAAATTAAAAAATGTAAAAATAATAATAATAATACATTATTTTCAAATAATTTTAAAAAATAGTGATTTATATATACATATGTGCACACATACACATCCACACACACACACACACACATACATACATGTGCATACCTACATACATACACACACACACATACGTATATATATATATATATATATATATATACGCACACACATATACACACGTATACACGCACACATACATACACACACCCCAAAAAATATATACATATAAAATAAATATTCTTAAATATATACAGATACATACACACGCATACACATATACATCCATACACACACATCTACATACACAAACATGCATACCCCAGAATAATAATCTATACAAATTTAAAATATACACATACATAATACTAAAATGCTAAGAGAAAATAATAATAAAGTACAAATAATTATTATTATATGTACGCACAGGAATAATGTAAGAATTGAAAAATAAATAACGAAACAAAACAAAAATGGGGGAATATAAGTATATCCATCCGAAAGTGTCAATGATCCGACCTGGAAGGCCTCCCAAACAGGCATCGCTCTAAACCCAGTCGGAATGAAAGTGAAATTAACGTTAAGTGAGAGCTCTGACCGCCCTCCATTGGTCAGCTCATCGTATTACATGTTCGGTAGCCCTTGCTGAGACCGTTTAATACGGTTTCACCCGTTATGGTATGGTATGGTATGGATTCGAGTCCGTGAGCAGACCTTAACACACAATGACAAGGCACTCTAACCTGTACGGGGGATTGGTGTATATTCCCGGACAAACTTCTCTGCGTCCAGAACCGAGGAGAGCCAGATCTTCTCCCCGGAAGGCGGGGTAATTCTTAGTCTTGCAGGGAAGAGCAAGGCTGGGTGAAGATGGAGTTTGTAGAGTTTGGTCATGACATCTCTGTAGCCAGCGCGGTGCTTTGCCACATCGGGCGCATAGTCCTCATAGACACGAAAGGGGTGCCCTTTATGTAACAGGTTGCCCCTCATTCGAGCCTCGCGCAGGATAAGATCCTTGGTCTTGAAACTGTGACAACAGATGATTACTGGGCGAGGACGCTGGCCCGGTCCAGGCACTGGGACAAGGGCGCGATGTGCACGGTCCACTAGGGGATCCGACGCCAAAACATCCGGTCCCATTGCATCCTTCAGTAGCTTGGCGAAGAAGTCGGTGGGGCGAGAGCCCGCCTCCACCCCTTCTGCCAGACCCACAACGCAAAGGTTATGCCGCCTGGATCTGCCCTCCAGGTCGACCACTTTCACAGAAAGCCTCTGCACATTATCCTGCAATGACGTGCATAGCATCTCTAACTCGTCGATCCTACCAGCGTTGAATTCAGAAGCTTTCTCAAGGTCCACAATACTCTGGCCCTGCGAAGCGACCGTTCGAATGGTGCTCTCGATTTTAGTGTCCAGTTCAGCAATAGTAGCCTTAAGATCCTCCGCTATAGCAACACGTAGTTCTCCCAAAGCCCGGGTAAGTTCTGTAAGTGTCACGTTGTTACCTGTGCCTTCCGCCATGTTTGTCTCGTTGTTTGGTGGGGTGTAGACCTCTGATGTGGATTTATTGTCCTTTGGTCGCTTATTACTAGGCATTTTCACATAGAAAGTTACAATATTGTATTAGTAAGAAAAGTTTGTTGTAACAAGTGCAATAAAGTAAGTTAGGTTAGATTATTTCGCAAAAAAGTTGCGGGAGCCTCTCACACACAGCCGTTCACTCCAACATGCTAGCTCCGCCCCATTCTTTAGCATTTCTAATGAATGATTGTCAATTCAACCAAGCCAACCAAAATGGCCATATGAATCAACAGATTGATCTATCTGTTCTGTCTCTATGGGAACAGCAGAGATGTCTGACCTGGCTAAGAGGCTCTGGATTGATGTCCCATCCATCCCCAGATGTCTGTTCCTGCCCACAGCTCACAATGATTGGCTGTGAACAGTAAAGAAAAAATGTAACACTCTTTTGCTCATTTTGGCCTTGGAAATAACTTGGAAATAAATGATGTAGCTATCAATAAATAATTTAAGTAGCTACTGTTATGTGGTTGATTTGAATGTGACATACAGGCCTTTTGTGGATCTGAGGGGTCTGCACTGAAGTAGACTGTCAAGACAATATTCCATTTCAAATGTGGTTAGATAAGGAGGGATATCTGCACTTGCTTTTATTGTGATAACTGCAGTTTGTACATGCAGCATAACTAATGTTTATGTGTTATTGTTTTCAGGTCAGATTTGACTTACAGGCCTTGGCCTTCTGCGCACTTTGCCGGTTGGCCACATCACAGAATCAGGGGTGTTCACCCTCACTGGATTCAACTGTCAACACAACACTCCATTTAAAAGGTGATAACAAAAACAGAAGATTTTTTAAATATATATATATATATTTGATATTTAACACATAAGGGCGGCGCCTTAAAGCTCTTTTGATTCACTCATCATTACGATTCATCTTGCTTTCTGAGGGATACATTTCCATCAATTGATTGGCACAAAACATATCCTGGCACACACACGCATAAAGGGCATGTCCCAAATGGCACCCCAGTGCCCATATATTGCACTTATTTTGACCTGAGTCCAATGGGCACAGGTCAAAAGTAGTACACTACAGGGTGCCATTTGGGACCAAAGAATGTAAGAGCCTACCAGACGTTCTAAACTCCAAGGACGGGTCTATCCAACCGTTTCCAATCGTAGTATTTATTCTCTGCACAGTGTCAGCTAGGGCAGACTATGCACCTGAAACAACCTTACTGAAGAAAGCGATTGTACTGATGATATCAAAGCTGAACACAGTTTATGTAGTGAATTTATGCTTGGTTACGTCACAATAGGTCACAGTTTTATGGGCGCGCATAATACGTCACAGGAAAGGCTTGTATGGGACTGGACTGGTGGTATCTCCCCCTGGTCGTAATTTATAACTGTCAAATAAAATCTATCTAGCTATCTAACTGAAATGGCTGTAGAGGACTCTTTGATCATCACATTTGAGGCACATGTCAGCAGGTGGCAGTGTCTTCAAATGCAGCACTTGATGATCTGAGCAACAGTTGAGCAACTTTGTGGTTGTGACGAATCCAAATGCGGAAGTCCAGTACATTTGTTTTTGCTTAGCAAGCTTGCCCGCCTATTTCTACAATTCATCTTCTTAAACTCTGATTTTAAACTTAACCACACTGCTAACCTTATGCCCAACCTTAAATTAAGACCAAAAAGCCTATTTTTGTTTTCATTAATTTTTACGATATAGCCTATTTGTACTTTGTGGCTGTGTTATCTAGTGGGAACCTCTAGCTAGCTAGCTACCTACAATCTGGCTAAAGTGTTGCGCAATATTGGAGGAAAAGTTGATTGATTATTGTGCTTGATTATCCAAGTACTAGTTTGACAAATATGCATTGGTCATCAAAATGATATCCCGAATAATTTTAAAACATATGGTTCAGAGGTTCAAGAGTTTTACTCCTGAGTTCAGGCTCACGAGTGGGATTGTTGCTGTCATTATAGTATCATTTGTTTTGTTTACTGTCACTACATATTTCGGTTTATCAGAGGATGTCTTCAGTCTTGGAACGACAGTTTTTGGCAATGGGCATGGTAAGTTAGCTAGGAGGGTCTGAGTGAATCAACAGTTATATATGCTCAGTAGCTACTTTGTATGAGAGTGTTGTAACGTTAGCTAGCTTGCTAGAATGGTGGTCCTCTGTAGCTCAGCTGGTAGAGCACGGCTCTTGTAACGCCAAGATAGTGGGTTCGATCCCCGGGACCACCCATACACAAAAATGTATGCACGCATGACTGTAAGTCGCTTTGGATAAAAGCGTCTGCTAAATGGCATATTATAATAATAATAATAATAATAATAATAATAATATGCCATTTAGCAGACGCTTTTATCCAAAGCGACTTACAGTCATGCGTGCATACATTTTTTTGTGTATGGGTGGTCCCGGGGATCGAACCAACTACCTTGGCGTTTCAAGCGCAGTGCTCTACCAGCTGAGCTACAGAGGACCACATTATTATTATTATTAAAACTTATAGCTAATGTAACAGATGGTGCCAGTAGGCTACAGCAGTAGGCTACAGCACAACACACCAGTGTAGCTTATGTCTGTCAACCCTATCATTTATGTTTTAATCCTTTCCTCTTCCTTTGCAGTGCACAAGCTCATCACATACTCCTTCCACCACAAGACAGTGACCCAGCTACTCCTCAGTATTGGGGTTCTGGTGCCCCTCTGTGGAGGCATTGAGAAGAGTGTGGGCACTGTTCGGTTCCTCCTCATGTTTCTGCTGCTCTCTATCAGCACAGGGGTGTTGTACACCATACTGGGTCTGCTACTGTTTGGTGCATCTGCCCAGAACCAGGTGGAGGGGTTCATTCCAGTGTCCCTCTCCCTTATGGGTATGGCCACAGTGCACTCCCGTATGGTTAAGGGCTTTCTTTTCGGGGTCACTGTACCCATGTTAGCCCTGCCCTGGCTGTTTCTGTTCATCATAACACTTTTGGTCCCACACACTGTCTTCCTTTGCAATGCCATCGCCATCATCGCAGGGGGGATCTGTATCCTTACTCCAACCTCATTGTGGTTCAAAATAACTGATACACTCCTCTGCAGTATGTCACAGCTTTATAAGTGTGCTTAGTAGTGTAGTTAAGTGGTAATAGGTTATAGGTGTTGTATATGAATCCTGCTGCTGAACATTATGGCATGTTTGTTTAGAAAAAATATTGCATCACTGCGTCACACATTCTCCTTAACTTGCACTGGTGAAACAGACGGAAAGGGCTGGCTCTCACTTCTGGACATGTCCGATGCCAGGGCATCAGTGCTGGACAAGAAGATGCCTTTCAGGCTGCTGAGGAACATTGGTGTCCTGTATGTCCCTGCATCAACAGAGGAGAGAAGGAAGACGGTCCACCCACCGTGAGTACTAAGAAAGCACCAGACATATCATTTATCAGACAAGACAAGAGGTCATTAAATAACAATTGCTGTGTGCAAGCCAGAGCACATAATGTACTACAGTATAATGAGGTGCAGTTATAATTGATGATCCTCAGCTGTAATTGAATACTGTACAATAGGCACCTAGTGGTCCCCCATGATTAGATAGAGAATTACTGGTATAGATAGGCTCTCTGAATTCTGTCCACGTTCTCATTGATTGCAGAATCATTCCAACCCCAGGCTCCTACCCAGTCCAAGCCTACGCTCCAGTGTCCTTTACCTCCAACCTACAGGCTACCGAGACCACACCAAAGACATTTGAAGGCTGGGCCCACTCCTACTATACACAGGGGAGCCCTGTTCAGCTCTCAGGTTATTACGGACACAACCATGGATATGGCCTCAAGCATAGCTTTGGGCCAAGTCACGGACATAGTCACGAACATGGACACAGCTGCAGCCACAGCCAAGGTTATGGACATAGTCACGAACACAGCTTCGGCCATGGACTCAGTCATGGGCATGCATCTGCCTCTCAAACCAGCAGTCACTGGGCTCCAGTGGCTCAACATCCACATTCTCAACATTCCCACCTCAGTCCACTGTCTGTGTCTGTCAGTGCCCCCCAGAGTTTCACAGCAAAGATGCCGGAGTCACTGCCAGAATCTGTGATGGTTCACCCAGGAGCACCTGTGTCTTCACTGACAGATTGATGACTTCAATCCGTAACGGCAAAACTCGCTATAGCTCGATTGAAATGTAAAGGCAATGTTCGCGAAGACCGGAAATTACATTTACATTTCAAGCGTGCTATTTTCAGCAATCACAATCCTTGTAAAAACGTCAACTCTTGGTATAACTAATAACATTAAAAAAATACAAATGTCAGTGTGGTTATAAGCCGCTATAGCTCTGAACTACGGCGATACGGATTTAATCGAGCCCATAGTTGTCATTCAATGTGTTTTCTGTCTCATGTTATACATTGAGATGTAATATGCTTGGACAAGTGTTTTGAGGCAGTACTTGAAGGTCCACTTTTTCTTCACTGATGTTTTTGGTTTTAATATACAAGCAGGCTCTGAATGTTCAAGGTCAAATCAATGCAATAAAGGGTTTGCTTGTCAGTTGATTGTAAGACCACTCCTTTTGGCTTGTGTGTTTTGTACTTTGTGTTTTTTTACACATACGGTAGACAAATCTCTTGGTACTCTTGATTTATACAACCTAGATTAAAACAACGTTTTTCAAAACCCTTAGTAAACCAGAACAGTTTTTAGTTCAAACTAAACATTTTTATCACACTAATGTATTATCAGTTTTTCCCCCTTAACTACACTTAACAAAATATAAATGCAACATGTAAAGTGTTGGTCCCATGTTTCATGAGCTGAAATAAAAGATCCCAGAAATTTTCCAAACGTACAAAAAGCTTCTTTCTCTAATTTTGTATACAAATTTGTTTAAATCTCTGTTAGTGAGCATTTGTCCTTTGCCAAGATAATCCATCCACCTGACAGGTGTAGCATATCAAGAAGCTGATTAAACAGCTTGATCATTACACAGGTGCTTCTTGTGCTGGGGACAATAAAAGAGCCACTCTAAAATGTGCAGTTTTGTCACACAACACAATGCTACATATGTCTCAAGTTTTGAGGAAGCGTGCAATTGGCATGCTGACTGCAGAAATGTCCACCAGAGATGTTGCGAGAGAATTTAAAATTCATTTCTGTACCATAAGCAGACTCCAACGTCGTTTTAGAGAATTTGGCAGTACGTCCAACCGGCCTCACAACCGCAGACCACGTGTAACCACGCCACCCCAGGACCAGCAGAGTGCCCAATGGTGGCGGTGGGGTTATGATATGGGCAAGCAATGAACAGCAACTTCGCACAGCTGTTGAAGAGTGACACAACATTCCACAGGCCACAATCAACAGCCTGATCAACTCAATGCGAAGGATATGTGTCGTGCTGCTTGAGGGAAATGGTGGTCACACCAGATACTGTTTGGTTTTCTGATCCACGCACCTACCTTTCTTTTAAGGTATCTGTGTTCTTAGAATAAAATACAAAATAGCATCCACTCACCACTAAATTAGATCCATTACATTCAGTTTGTTTTGCAATGCATCGTTCAAAAATTTTGGAAATTCAGAAGCAGGGGACAAGTGGGTGAGGTGATCAAGAGTGTGGGCTACAAGGGCAGATTATGATGTAATCTTTGGAAAATTAACTAGTCGTGCACAGTAAAGAGAAGCCATAAATGACAACCAAGACTAAATAAAGCAAATCAATGATCTCCATTTATTATTTCTTTACAAATGCATGCTTTAAAGTTACTGTTTATATACAAATAGCTATTTTGCATATAAAACTGGATCAAGTGGTAAGAGTCATGTAACACAGGTCAATTTTAAAAAGGCACATTTCTTATTTAAATGACAACATGTACCATACCATATTTGATTCTGTATCACTACAATAGTTGAGGGTTTCTCTATTAAAAGAAACACAAAATGACGTGCTAAAATGATAGACTGCTGAACATCACCCGTATATCATCCACTTGATTCTATTTCATACGGTTACAGAACCTCAGAAAATTGAAGTAAATATTTAGTATTTAGGCTTTCAACCATCAGCATAAGAAAATAAAACTAGATAAAGTTCTTACATATACATATCCCAGAATTAGTGATTATCAGAACACACATAAATGACAGTTAATAGATGTATTCATGTTGTACTGCAAGTGCACATACAATACAACACATATTGCATTGCCTAAATGCCGTGGTAGTGTCCAGCTAAACATAACTAGTCGGTACTAAGCCTTACAGTGGGAGAGCATGAGAAAAAAACACCTGGGCATTTTTACAGTAAACCACCATTTAATCTACAACCTTTTCGTTTAATGAACCGATGAAGAACAAGGCTCAATGACTAAACAGTTACTGCAATTTAAATGTAGGAATTGTACAGTACATGGTACAATATGAATGTGCTACTAGTATGCATATTTGACTAATCTTGCACTGCTCTCTGTATTTACACAACCTTCGTGCATCTGAATAGGCAGCCATGTTGAACTTGTAAATACATTTAAAGATGCAAATATAGAATGCTTTCAATGCCGTAGACATTTCAGGAGTTAATTTACAATATATTACTTTTTTTATCGCCTTGTGGGGATCTTCACAGCATGATAAACGTCCAGAGGCAATATTTCATATCATAATCACCTCTGTTTGCGCCTAGTTTCACTTACAAAAACGATGTGTAACATTCAATGTATAATATCTCCAATTTTTCTAATCTGATGGGAAACAATGAAGGTCTGCACTCTATTTTATAAAAAAATCTATTGGTTTATTCCAAAATGTTCCATAACCTTAAAAGGAGCGCGTGGACCAAATCTACACTGAACAAAAATATAAACGCAACATGCAACTATTTCAAAGATTTTACTGAGTTACAGTTCATATAAGGAAATCAGTCAATTGAAATGAATAAATTAGGCCCTAATCTATGGATTTCACATGACTGGGAATTCAGATATGGAACACGCTGTCGTACACGTCAATCCAGAGCATCCCAAACATGCTCAATCAGTGACATGTCTGGTGAGTATGCAGGCCATGGAAGAACTGGGACATTTTCAGCTTCCAGAAATTGTGAACAGATCCTTGTGACATGGGGCCGTGCATTATTGTGCTGAAACGTGAGGTGATGGTGGCGGATGAATGGCACGACAATGGGCCTCAGGATCTCGTCACGGTATCTCTGTGCATTCAAATTGCCATCGATTTAAAATGCAATTGTGTTCATTGTCCGTAGCTTATGCCTGTCCATACCATAACCCCACCACCACGGGGCACTCTGTCCACAATGTTGACATCAGCAAACCGCTCGCCCACATGGCGCCATACACGCTGACTTCTACCTGGTACAGTTGAAACCGGGATTCATCCGTGAAGAGCACACTTCTCCAGCATGCCAGTTGCTATCGAAGGTGAGCATTTGCCCACAGAAGTCAGTTACGACGCCAAACTGCAGTCAGGTCAAGACCCTGGTGAGGACGACGAGCATGCAGATTAGCTTCCCTGAGACGGTTACTGACAGTTTGTGCAGAAATTATTCTGTTGTGCAAACCCACAGATTCATCAGCTGTCCGGGTGGTTGGTCTCAGACGATCCCACAGGTGAAGGAGCCGGATGTGGAGGTCCTGGGCTGGCGTGGTTACACGTGCACAAAATTTGAGAGAAATAAGCTTTTTGTGTGGATGGAAAATGTCTGGGATCTTTTATTTCAGCTCATGAAACATGGGACCAACACTTTACATGTTGCGTTTATATTTTGTTCAGTGTACATGAAAGGCCTGGGGGTTAGGGGTCGATTTGGAGTATGAGCCCATTCCCAACCAATCTTGAATGAATTGCACTACCTCTCAGCACGAGTCTCTACAAAATGCTGTCAGTAAGATTACACAACAAGACAATAAGTACAACAAACATTCATTCATACGTCTTTCCATTTAGTGATTATGTGCTGACACGTTACCTCCAAAAACAGTTTAAAACTGTTTTCCGTTACCACTCACCCTCCACCCGAAAGAAATAGGTTAACATATGGGGTTGTGAGGGTGTGCTGTAACGTTAACTTAATCTTCCTTAGCTCCACACGTCCTGAGAGTAGCGGCCCTTGGTCATCAGCTTCTTGATGTAAGCCACAGCCTGTGTGTGTGTGAGACCTCCCACCTCCTCAACGATGTCATAGAAGGAATTCTGCACATCCCGCGCCATGTTCCGAGCATTCCTAGGAAAAGACAAGTGGCAGCCATATTTACAGTAGGCACACAATAATGATGGATTTTCTCTTTCAAAAAACCCTCAAAGCTTGTACATGTACTGTGCCTTCAGGAAGTATTCACACCCACATTTTGTTGTGTTACAGCCTGAATTTAAAATGGAATAAATTGAGATTTTCTGTCACTGACCTACACACAACACCCCATAATGTCAAAGTGGAATTATGTTTTTAGAAATGTTTAGAAAGCTATAAAAAATGAAAAGCTGAAATGTCTTGAGTCAATATGTATTCAACCCATTTGTTATGGCAAGCCTAAATAAGTTCAGGAGTAAAAATATGCTTAACAACTCACATAATAAGTTGCAATAATAGTGTTTGACATGATTTTTGAATGAACACGGCCCTCCCCCTTCCTACTGCTCATTCAGTAACAACCTGCCTGCTCACTGCCTGGTAGTCAGCAGCAGGTCACAGTGAAAAATATGTTTTGTTTGAAGAAATGCCATGTTTACCCCCCGCGACATCGTTTTCAAAGTAGCCCAAATGTTAGCAAAACTGCGGACATGGCAACCCTGCACTGAAGCATCTGCTCGTTGCATGGTAACAATAGTCTCTCTGCCTGGTTGGGTTTCTGGTGAGCAAACCAACTATTTTGTGCACTACTGCCACCTACAGTGGGATCCAGTGCAGGACAGCAGAATATAAAACACCCACTGGTACATAACATGTCATGTAATGTCACTACAATAATTGTTCCCTTGCTGTAATTAATGAAGAACAAAAAAACAGTCTGACACAAATAATTGCAATTTCAAAAGCTTTATTGAAAATGCATATTTCAAACATTTTTTGTAGTTTTTTTATTTTAAAGAATAGTGCATGTCTCAAAATATTAGAACGAGACCAATATGTGTATTTTTCTAAACATAGTTCCTGTGTCTGAAATTAAGTTTCTGTGTGTATTGGAGGAGTAAGCAATACTCAAAATATCTGTGTGTGTGTGTGTTGTAGTAGTAGATGGCCATTATTTATTCAAACATCTAAGTTTGGGCAGCAGCCACTGGAGAAACCTGTCAATCAAACAGGAGAATAAATAGTAGTTTTCACTTACACATCAGATAGCTGCTCTTTCTCTGCTACCTCATTCTATTTCTATAATTCTCTACCTCATTCTATTTCTATAAATCTCAAAAATGCCCTTGTTATGTTCTACTTCTCCTTCTTCTATTTCCTCACCTCTTCCTCAGACTCTTCTTTTCCTCTTTCTTGTCCTCCTTACTTTCTCCAACATTTTCCACCTGCTTCATGTTACTAGCCTGCTCTTGCTTCACTCGCTTTTTTGCCTTGCCCTTTTTCCTTTTGACCTTCCCTTCCTGAATAATGTGGACAAGGAGATAAAGTAATATAAGCTTATGGCTATTTTCTACTCTTGAGCTACAATATCTAGAGTTATGATATACTGTAGGACATATGGCCAATATCCCCTTCCTGTTTCCTCTCACCTGTGGGTACACTCCTGCCATTTTCTGCGCCGTTTCCTGGAGCAGCTTCCTGCTGTTCTCACTCAGGTTGGTGATGGGGGCCAGGCGAGGGCTTCCTGTATTGGTGATGGGGGCCAGGCAAGGGCTTTCTGTATTTCCTCTCACCTGTGGGGCCACTCCTGACATTTTCTGGAGCAGCTTCCTACCGTTCTCGCTCAGGTTGGTGATTGGGGCCAGGCGAGGGCTGTGGTGGTATGGTAAGTACTCCACAGCAGGCGGAGCAACAATGACAGGGACAGGGCTGGGAGGAGTCAGAGGCTTTGGGACATCCTCTGGAGAGGGCAGGGCCCGTAGGGCTTCAGCCAGGGTCCAGGGTGCTGAGGTCACAAGAGGAGAAAGGCAAGTCTGGCCAGGCACAGGACCAGAGACTTTCCCTGGGCTCTGTAATACCAGAAACAACAAACAAACTGTCAGGACAGTGCTATGTTATACACAATCTCTAGATATACTGTATAACTAATCTATAAATACATTAGATACATGACTACACTCAATAAGTAAGAGTAACTTACAAAGCGCTGGACTTCATACTTCTTTTTTTCAAGCTTGAGGAGCCTGTTCTTGGCTATGCTGGTCTTCATTTCTGCCATGCTCTCTACCATTTCGGCCATCTCTCCAGTGCATTTCTTGAAAGCCACTTTCAACCTTTCCAAGTCATTCAGCCAACTGTCCAGGTCTACTGCCTCAAGATCTCATTTTGCTGCAGTTTCTCTTCATCACTTGGATCAGTGCCCTCAACTCCTCGCCCCTCCTCCCATTGTCTTCCCTATTCACATCTTCATCCCTCAGTCTTTCATCCTTCCTCCTCCCCATCCACTTCTCAATCCAGGCTCTGAAGCATCCCTCATTCTTCTTCTGCCTCTCTTGGTTGATGTCCAGACCGTCATTGACCGTCTTCAGGCCTTCCTCCAGGTCAAGCTCTATGGAGGCCAGGTTTTCTTTAATTCTCCTCAGGCTCTCCTCATTGGTGTTGGTCCACTGTGTCTTCTTGTCCAGCTGCTGCCTGCAGGGCCGGACAGAAGGGACCACCTCCATCTGGCGTGACACCTTCTTCAGGGCACTCACAGAGGCAGGGAGAGGGATGTTGGGTTTGGCCACAATAATATGTACAGACATCGGGTCAAACAATTGAGATGTGACACACACTAGTGATGCGCGGGTTGACTCATAACCAGAAGTCCTGCGGTTATATCCACAGGGCGGGGGATTTAGGGTCATGAAATATTGTTGAATAAACAGAAAACAATACATTAAAAAATCCATAAATGTATAATTATTGTGCAAGTTATATCTATAGGCTATTTGGCATTAGTGTGTAAGCCTAAACTTTAGGGCATAACTTGACGCGCGCCAGATAGACTACACACCAATCACCAAACGCTTTAATTCAATAAGAGAAAAGCTACGAAATGGAAAGTTGAAAATAAAGAAGGGACGGCCAGAAAAGTAATGTTTGGAAAATATTTGGTGAAGTGTTAAAAGAGGATGATGGCAGTGCCTATGTTATGTTTGATGATTGTGAGGCACTATAGAAATTCGACAGTCACAAGAGGGGGATTCAAATAGGCCTATGGCACGTCAAGGGAACAAACAGCCTACTGTTCAGATGGGTTAGATGGAAACTGAAATCTGGACACTGACTGTAGATCTTTAACCTCTCACAGTCTTAATATTAACTCCTGCAGAATTAAGCATTTCTTGCAGTAAAATGATAGGCTACACCAAATGTAGGCTTTATTTTGACTCGGGAACAGCAGTGGAGAAATATGATTTCTTTCAGCATCTTGAGGGAATGCAAATGCGCAGCTAGGGACTGCTTTATCAGCATCATAAAAGCTGATAATATTTCAACCACATAAAATGTGCATCCAAGCCAAACTGAAATCTTATCAGAAACATGTCTGGTCGTTTTCAACCCGTCAAACTGATGTCATTTGGAAATTTTGCACAGAAAATGTTTCCCTTTTGATCTTAAGTTATTGCATTTTCTTCTTGATCCCTAAAAGTTTTTGGTTTATTTAGTCTTCTATCTAATTATAGACAAGTTGACTAACAAATAGCCTACCAAAATGTTGGAAATTATAAGCAGAAACATATCCAAACTAGGCACAAAAAAATCCTGCACCCCCTGCTAAGAAATCGTTCTGACGGTGTTCTATATTTGCGGGTTAGGGTCAGGTGCGGGCCTCAGATTTTCACTTTATCACATATAGTCGGGCGGTTGCGGATGGGTTATTAGCAATTGCGGGTGGGTTCGGTTGAACAAACAGCTGACCCGCGCACCACTAACACACACACACACACACACACACACACACACACGTAAGA
Organism: Coregonus lavaretus; assembly: GCF_964263955.1. Lineage (NCBI taxonomy): Eukaryota > Metazoa > Chordata > Actinopteri > Salmoniformes > Salmonidae > Coregonus > Coregonus lavaretus. The sequence continues at coordinate 20,143,684 of NC_140002.1, forward strand.
GCCTACCAGTCGAGGGTCCTTCAGTGAAGCCCCTTTTCTCAGTGGTTCCTTTGAAGGCCCTGGACTGTCCTCAGCAGAGGCATCATTGCCATTATCACACTGTGTGTCAGAGAGCTAGTTGGTCATAGTCCATTCTCCACATTCAGTCAAAGAGTTACTCAAATACATGCTGCAGAACATACCAGAAAGTCTGACTCATCGAAGGAGTGGAGAGAAAGATCGTCGTCCTCTACTATATCCCTCACTTTAAGCCTTGTCACCTTTCCATCCTCCTCATCCTTCACTTTCAGCAGTGGTGTCCTCCTTTCATGATCCTCATCATCAGACTGTGTATCAGAGTCAACTAGTCAGAGACTATTCTCCTTACAGTGATGTCACTCAACAAAGACATGGTGTACAACTGTCTTACCTCAGATTCACAGTCAGTGAAGGAGTAGATAGAGATGTCATCAGAGTTGGAGGATGAGATCACCCCATCATCATTTCTATCCATCAGCCGAGTCACCCTTCCAGACTGAGGAGACAGACAAAGGCATGTACTTAGGGCAGCCATAGAATACACTGGCATTGACTGTCAAGAAAATGTTGAATATTTAGGCAATCCAACATAGTTGTACAAGTAGTGAGTAATTTATGGGTAATTGAAAATGCAAGTGTATTGAAATGCAATAAATGCAACTCCCATAACATTAGGGATGGGGCTAAAGACTTTCCATACTGTAGGATTCTTTAGCATTTCTCTGTTCAAATATTTTTTTATTGAACACACACAAGAATGGTGTATAGGTATGAAAGACATGTGTACAGTTCTTATCTAAACATAAGAGAACAGACATGAACAACAAGACCCAGAGTTCTGGACACAAAACAAATATTACAAAACACGACATACAGAACAGGGACAGGTAGAAAGAAAAAGGGTATATGTAACCCCCCCCACTTATCCCCCCCTATTCCACCCTATTCCCCTCCCGACTGCTCGAGTGTCAGGGCCAGCACACGCTGCCCAAAGGTAGATTACAATATGACAATTGAGAGTGCGTTAAAAAGTACAAATTCACAGCACCGACTGGTCCAGGTAAGAGAGGAAAGGCTGCCAGATTTGATCAAATGTTGATAATTTATTGTTCAGAATATATCTAATTCTTTCTAAGTGTACAGTTTTTGCCACTTCGCTGAGCCATAATTTGGTAGAGGGCGCTTCCCTCCTTTTCCAAAACAACAAGATTAATTTTTTTGCCGAAATGAGACTGTAAGAGATGAGTTGTTTTTGGGAGTTGGTTAATCCGTTTAGGGAATCGGACACTCCCAGGATTATCAGAAGCGGGTCTGGGTCTATTGAAGTCTCCAGAACTTCAGAGAGGACCCCAAATATTCCACACCAATAACCATACAGACTAGAGCATAGGGCAAAGCAGTGGAGTAGTGTACCCTGCTCAGCCTGACATTTATCACACATAGGGGATGTATCAGGAAATATCCTATGCAGTTTAGTTTTGGAGTAGTGTAATCTGTGTAATACCTTAAATTGTATGAGACGATGTCTGGAGTTAATGGAGCAGGTGTGGATATACTCCAAGCTATCCTCCCAGTCTGCCACCGAAATATCAGTCCCTAGTTCTTCCTCCCATTTTGCCTTAATGGCATCTGTAGAGGGTGCGCTAACAGATTGAAAAGCGTCATATAGACGAGATATCAGTTTGTCTGAGGTGGGGCATATTTTTATGCATCCGTCAAACATGGAAGGTTTAGCATTCTCAAATGTTGGGAGGTGTTTTCTAACATAGTCTCTAATTTGTAGGTATCTGAAAAAGTTACTTCTGGGAAGGTTATAAGTTTCCCTCAGCGCTTCAAAGGAAGCAAAGGTCCCTCCTATATATAAATCCCCTATGGTACTTATCCCCAACTCTCCCCATCGCTCAAAGGTGTTATCAAGGTTAGAGGGGGCAAAGGAGGGATTCCTGGCAACAGGGAGCATGAATGATATTGGTCTAAGCTCAAAGTGGACTTTAATTTGCTTCCAGATTCGGACTGTGCTATGTATAATAGGATTGTTATGGTAAAGTGACATCTCCAGATTAACAGGTGACAAAATCACGGCACCAATAGAGAAGGGGTGACACTCCTCCCGCTCCATGCTAAGCCAGCTGGATGGCGGGGTTGCGTCATCCAGCAAAAACGTAACAGCGCGGAGGTTAGCGGCCCAATAGTAAAATATAAAATTTGGGAGAGACAATCCTCCTTCCATCTTGGATTTACATAGGTGTTTTATACCTATCCTGTGTGTTTTATAATCCCAGATGAAAGGATTGATAATAGAGTCCAGTTGTTTATGAAATGATTTAGGTATGAATACTGGGATGTTCTGGTATAGGTAGAGCAGTTGTGGGAGGAAGACCATTTTAATGGCATTAATTCTTCCGAGCAGAGAAATTGGGAGAGTTCTCCAAAACTGTTTGTTTGCCTTGAGATTTTGCATCAGAGAAGGGAAATTCTCTTTAAATAGTAAGGAGTATTGTTTGGTAACTACAATTCCAAGGTAGATACATTTTTCTGAAGATAACTTAACTGGAAGATGTTCTAGCCAGGAGGTGTTTTGCAACCGTATGGGCATTAATTCCCTCTTGTTCCAATTTATTCTATATCCCGAGAAGGTACCAAACAAATTAATCACCTCAAGAATAGCTGGAATACTAGCGTGGGGTTCTGTTACATAGAGGAGAATATCATCTGCGTATAGGGAAATCTTATTTAGAGTATCTTTAGTATTATAGCCGTGTATTGCTGAATGAGATCTGATCGCTTGAGCGAGAGGTTCAATAATTAGGGCGAAGAGCATAGGCGACAGCGCACAACCCTGCCTTGTCCCTCTGTGGAGGTTAAATCGGGGCGACATTGATTGGTTAGTGAGTATTCTCGCACAGGGGTTCCTATATAAAAGCTGGATCCAATTTATGAACCCATCTCCAATATTAAATTTCTGTAGGACCTTGAATAGATAGGGCCACTCAACTTGGTCAAAGGCCTTTTCGGCGTCAAGAGATATAACGGCAAGGTCCACGTTAGGTAACCTCTGAGAATACATAATGTGAAGAGGCGCCTGAGATTGAAGAATGAGTTTCTATTAGGGATAAAGCCGGTCTGGTCCGAATGGACCAATTTGCCAATTAAAGTGCTAAGCCTGTTAGCCAGAGTTTTTGCTAAAATCTTTTGGTCTGTATTAAGGAGGGATATTGGTCTGTATGACCCTACCTCTTCCGGATCTTTACCCTTCTTATGTATAACTGTAATAAACGCCTCATCCAAAGTAGATGGGAGAGCTCCATCCTCATTGGCCCGAACCAACATTTTGTGCAGGTAGGGAGATAGCATGTTGCTGAATGTTTTATAGAATTCACCAGGGTATCCATCTGGGCCCGGGGTCTTGCCACTCTTTAGAGATTTAATTGTTTCTCTAATTTCTTCAAGAGATATTTCCTTATTCAGGAAGTTAGAGTCTTCCTGGTTCAGGGCAGGAAGATTACAGTCCTCCAAAAAGTTATGCATAATTAAGGGATTAGGATCCGCTTTAGATGTATATAGAGTCTCATAAAACTGACGGAATCTGTCATTGATGTCTTTGGGGGAGGAGAGTAATTCCCCAGATGCAGATTTAACTTTGTGAATCATTCGGTCACTCACGTTTTTTCGAAGTTGTCTGGCGAGTAATTTGTGTGGTTTGTCACCAAACTCAAAATATTTTTGCTTGGCATAGAGAAAAGATTTAGCAATTTTAGCCGAGAGGATCTGATTGTATTAAAATTTTAAAGACATAATTTGTTTATGTTTCTCCATAGATGGATGTCTAGCATTCTCCCTATCCAGTAAGTGAATTTGTCCCTCCAGTTCTACCAATTTTTTTCTGTTTTGCCTACTGGCAGTCTGAAAGGAGATGATACAGCCTCTCAAATAAGCCTTCAGCGTTTCCCACAATAATGCTGGGGAAGTCTCTGTGTTGTCGTTGGTATCAAATAAAAATGTAATTTGGTCTTTAAGATGTTCACAGAATGTTGGTTCTGTGAGGAGCTGAGGATTCAACCTCCAGACCCTCTCGTTTGGTACGATGTCACCCAATCTCAGGGAGAAGATGAGTGGACTGTGGTCAGAGATTATAATATCATGATATCTCACATTACAGGTATAGGGGAGTAGTTTAGCATCAACCAAAAAGTAGTCAATTCGAGTATATACATTGTGAACATGAGAGTAAAAGGAGTATTCCCTACCCGTAGGATTAGAGATCCTCCATATATCAAATAAGTTAGAATTTTTTATGTAGGTATTCAAGAATTCGCTTGAATAGGAGGTAGGGGTTCGCCGGGTAGAGGATCTATCCAAATATTGGTCTAGTACACAGTTAAGGTCCCCTCCAATGACCAGATTAGTATGGGAGATATCTGGAATCAGGGCAAGGACTCTTTTGAAAAAAGAGGGGTTATCAATGTTTGGCCCATAGATATTTAGTAGAGTTACAGAAGTAGAATGGATCTCTCCTATTACGATCACATAACGACCCTCTTTATCCACAATAGTGGTTTTATGTAGAAAGGGAATTCCTTTCCGTACCAGAATCGCTGTGCCTCTCGTTTTGGCAGAGAAGTTAGAGTGATACACTTGTCCCACCCACTTACATTTAAGTCTGTTATGAGATTTGTTTTTCAGATGGGTTTCTTGCAAAAATATAATATCAGACGAAAGTGCTTTCAAGTGGGCTAGGACCCTGCCTCTCTTAATTGGTTCGTTTAAACCCTTGACATTCCAGGAAGTGAATGTAAGTCCCGCCCTCCTCTCATTTGTAGTTCCTATGGTGGCCTGCATAACATGTAACTCACTAAAAAGGTAAGAAAGCGCACCAAACCATCACGATCAGCATATGTAGCACCTACACCCGAGCAGTATCCAACCCACCCCTCCCCCCCCGCAAGCACCTTTACTCTCCACCCTGTTCCCCTACTTTCCCCAACCTTTACCCCCCCCCCATCAACCCACATTTAACAGGCATACACACATAGGACAGAAATAAATATGAAAATAAAAATAACAAACACATTGTCTGGCCGATGCCAAAAAAGCACGGCGCGCCCTCGAACAAGAGGTAAAACACAAATAAAATCCCAACTATGCGCTCACCTCTCGCTATCCTAGAACTTCTACTAACATATGAACTGAGGAGGCTCCCGCACTTAAAGTGTTCAATTAGCATCTAATAAACCTAAACAGAATAAGTTGCAACTTAAACATATTGCGCACTTAAGGTTAATCTTGGGTCAATCCCTGAGATAAGCAAGATGTATCATCACAAGATTCTATTGCTAAGCAATACCGGTCTAAACATAAACCATCAGTAACCGACATAGACAGCAGGACAGTTACATATTGTGGGTTAGGAGAAGGGAACAAGGATTTTGATAAATTGAACGTACCCCCCAATCAAAAAAATAACAAAGTAAATAAAAATGTAAAAAAATTAAAAAATGTAAAAATAATAATAATAATACATTATTTTCAAATAATTTTAAAAAATAGTGATTTATATATACATATGTGCACACATACACATCCACACACACACACACACACATACATACATGTGCATACCTACATACATACACACACACACATACGTATATATATATATATATATATATATATATATACGCACACACATATACACACGTATACACGCACACATACATACACACACCCCAAAAAATATATACATATAAAATAAATATTCTTAAATATATACAGATACATACACACGCATACACATATACATCCATACACACACATCTACATACACAAACATGCATACCCCAGAATAATAATCTATACAAATTTAAAATATACACATACATAATACTAAAATGCTAAGAGAAAATAATAATAAAGTACAAATAATTATTATTATATGTACGCACAGGAATAATGTAAGAATTGAAAAATAAATAACGAAACAAAACAAAAATGGGGGAATATAAGTATATCCATCCGAAAGTGTCAATGATCCGACCTGGAAGGCCTCCCAAACAGGCATCGCTCTAAACCCAGTCGGAATGAAAGTGAAATTAACGTTAAGTGAGAGCTCTGACCGCCCTCCATTGGTCAGCTCATCGTATTACATGTTCGGTAGCCCTTGCTGAGACCGTTTAATACGGTTTCACCCGTTATGGTATGGTATGGTATGGATTCGAGTCCGTGAGCAGACCTTAACACACAATGACAAGGCACTCTAACCTGTACGGGGGATTGGTGTATATTCCCGGACAAACTTCTCTGCGTCCAGAACCGAGGAGAGCCAGATCTTCTCCCCGGAAGGCGGGGTAATTCTTAGTCTTGCGGGGAAGAGCAAGGCTGGGTGAAGATGGAGTTTGTAGAGTTTGGTCATGACATCTCTGTAGCCAGCGCGGTGCTTTGCCACATCGGGCGCATAGTCCTCATAGACACGAAAGGGGTGCCCTTTATGTAACAGGTTGCCCCTCATTCGAGCCTCGCGCAGGATAAGATCCTTGGTCTTGAAACTGTGACAACAGATGATTACTGGGCGAGGACGCTGGCCCGGTCCAGGCACTGGGACAAGGGCGCGATGTGCACGGTCCACTAGGGGATCCGACGCCAAAACATCCGGTCCCATTGCATCCTTCAGTAGCTTGGCGAAGAAGTCGGTGGGGCGAGAGCCCGCCTCCACCCCTTCTGCCAGACCCACAACGCAAAGGTTATGCCGCCTGGATCTGCCCTCCAGGTCGACCACTTTCACAGAAAGCCTCTGCACATTATCCTGCAATGACGTGCATAGCATCTCTAACTCGTCGATCCTACCAGCGTTGAATTCAGAAGCTTTCTCAAGGTCCACAATACTCTGGCCCTGCGAAGCGACCGTTCGAATGGTGCTCTCGATTTTAGTGTCCAGTTCAGCAATAGTAGCCTTAAGATCCTCCGCTATAGCAACACGTAGTTCTCCCAAAGCCCGGGTAAGTTCTGTAAGTGTCACGTTGTTACCTGTGCCTTCCGCCATGTTTGTCTCGTTGTTTGGTGGGGTGTAGACCTCTGATGTGGATTTATTGTCCTTTGGTCGCTTATTACTAGGCATTTTCACATAGAAAGTTACAATATTGTATTAGTAAGAAAAGTTTGTTGTAACAAGTGCAATAAAGTAAGTTAGGTTAGATTATTTTGCAAAAAAGTTGCGGGAGCCTCTCACACACAGCCGTTCACTCCAACATGCTAGCTCCGCCCCATTCTTTAGCATTTCTAATGAATGATTGTCAATTCAACCAAGCCAACCAAAATGGCCATATGAATCAACAGATTGATCTATCTGTTCTGTCTCTATGGGAACAGCAGAGATGTCTGACCTGGCTAAGAGGCTCTGGATTGATGTCCCATCCATCCCCAGATGTCTGTTCCTGCCCACAGCTCACAATGATTGGCTGTGAACAGTAAAGAAAAAATGTAACACTCTTTTGCTCATTTTGGCCTTGGAAATAACTTGGAAATAAATGATGTAGCTATCAATAAATAATTTAAGTAGCTACTGTTATGTGGTTGATTTGAATGTGACATACAGGCCTTTTGTGGATCTGAGGGGTCTGCACTGAAGTAGACTGTCAAGACAATATTCCATTTCAAATGTGGTTAGATAAGGAGGGATATCTGCACTTGCTTTTATTGTGATAACTGCAGTTTGTACATGCAGCATAACTAATGTTTATGTGTTATTGTTTTCAGGTCAGATTTGACTTACAGGCCTTGGCCTTCTGCGCACTTTGCCGGTTGGCCACATCACAGAATCAGGGGTGTTCACCCTCACTGGATTCAACTGTCAACACAACACTCCATTTAAAAGGTGATAACAAAAACAGAAGATTTTTTAAATATATATATATATATTTGATATTTAACACATAAGGGCGGCGCCTTAAAGCTCTTTTGATTCACTCATCATTACGATTCATCTTGCTTTCTGAGGGATACATTTCCATCAATTGATTGGCACAAAACATATCCTGGCACACACACGCATAAAGGGCATGTCCCAAATGGCACCCCAGTGCCCATATATTGCACTTATTTTGACCTGAGTCCAATGGGCACAGGTCAAAAGTAGTACACTACAGGGTGCCATTTGGGACCAAAGAATGTAAGAGCCTACCAGACGTTCTAAACTCCAAATCACCTTGTGCAGTGCGCACGGGTCTATCCAACCGTTTCCAATCGTAGTATTTATTCTCTGCACAGTGTCAGCTAGGGCAGACTATGCACCTGAAACAACCTGACTGAAGAAAGCGATTGTACTGATTGTATCAAAGCTGAACACAGTTTATGTAGTGAATTTATGCTTGGTTACGTCACAATAGGTCACAGTTTTATGGCCGCGCATAATACGTCACAGGAAAGGCTTGTATGGGACTGGACTGGTGGTATCTCCCCCTGGTCGTAATTCATAACTGTCAAATAAAATCTATCTAGCTATCTAACTCAAATGGCTGTTGAGGACTCTTTGATCATCACATTTGAGGCACATGTCAGCAGGTGGCAATGTCTTCAAATGCAGCACTTGATGATCTGAGCAACAGTTGAGCAACTTTGTGGTTGTGACAAATCCAAATGCGGAAGTCCAGTACATTTGTTTTTGCTTAGCAAGCTTGCCCGCCTATTTCTACAATTCATCTTCTTAAACTCGGATTTTAAACTTAACCACACTGCTAACCTTATGCCCAACCTTAAATTAAGACCAAAAAGCCTATTTTTGTTTTCATTAATTTTTAAGATATAGCCTATTTGTAATTTGTGGCTTTGTTATCTAGTGGGAACCTCTAGCTAGCTAGCTAGCTACCTATAATCTGGCTAAAGTTTTACGCAATATTGGAGGAAAAGATTGATTATTGTACTTGATTATCCAAGTTTGACAAATATGCATTGGGCATCAAAATGATATCCGAATAGTTTTAAAACATATGGTTCAGAGGTTCAAGAGTTTTACTCCTGAGTTCAGGCTCACGAGTGGGATTGTTGCTGTCATTAGAGTATCATTTGTTTTGTTTACTGTCACTACATATTTCGGTTTATCAGAGGATGTCTTCAGTCTTGGAACGACAGTTTTTGGCAATGGGCATGGTAAGTTAGCTAGGAGGGTCTGAGTGAATCAACAGTCATATATGCTCAGTAGCTACTTTGAATGAGAGTGTTGTAACGTTAGCTAGCTTGCTAAAACGTATAGCTAATGTAACAGATGGTGCCAGTAGGCTACAGCAGCAGGCTACAGCACAACACACCAGTGCAGCTTATGTCTGTCAACCCTATCATTTATGTTTTAATCCTTTCCTCTTCCTTTGCAGTGCACAAGCTCATCACATACTCCTTCCACCACAAGACAGTGACCCAGCTACTCCTCAGTATTGGGGTTCTGGTGCCCCTCTGTGGAGGCATTGAGAAGAGTGTGGGGACTGTTCGGTTCCTCCTCATGTTTCTGCTGCTCTCTATCAGCACAGGGGTGTTGTACACCATACTGGGTCTGCTACTGTTTGGTGCATCTGCCCAGAAACAGGTGGAGGGGTTCATTCCAGTGTCCCTCTCCCTTATGGGTATGGCCACAGTGCACTCCCGTATGGTTAAGGGCTTTCTTTTCGGGGTCACTGTACCCATGTTAGCCCTGCCCTGGCTGTTTCTGTTCATCATAACACTTTTGGTCCCACACACTGTCTTCCTTTGCAATGCCATCGCCATCATCGCAGGGGGGATCTGTATCCTTACTCATTTACATTTACATTTTAGTCATTTAGCAGACGCTCTTATCCAGAGCGACTTACAGTTAGTGAGTTATTTTTTAATTTTTCATACTGGCCCCCCGTGGGAATCGAACCCACAACCCTGGCGTTGCAAACGCCATGCTCTACCAACTGAGCTACATCCCTGCCGGCCATTCCCTCCCCTACCCTGGACGACGCTGGGCCAATTGTGCGCCGCCCCATGGGTCTCCCGGTCGCGGCCGGCTATAACCTCATTGTGGTTCAAAATAACTGATACACTCCTCTGCAGTATGTCACAGCTTTATAAGTGTGCTTAGTAGTGTAGTTAAGTGGTAATAGGTTATAGGTGTTGTATATGAATCCTGCTGCTGAACATTATGGCATGTTTGTTTAGAAAAAATATTGCATCACTGCGTCACACATTCTCCTTAACTTGCACTGGTGAAACAGACGGTAAGGGCTGGCTCTCACTTCTGGACATGTCCGATGCCAGGGCATCAGTGCTGGACAAGAAGATGCCTTTCAGACTGCTGAGGAACATTGGTGTCCTGTATGTCCCTGCATCAACAGAGAAGAGAAGGAAGACGGTCCACCCACCGTAAGTACTGAGAAAGCACCAGACATATCATTTATCAGACAAGACAAGAGGTCATTAAATAACAATTGCTGTGTGCAAGCCAGAGCACATAATGTACTACAGTATAATGAGGTGCAGTTATAATTGATGATCCGCAGCTGTAATTGAATACTGTACAATAGGCACCTAGTGGTCCCCCATGATTAGATAGAGAATTACTGGTATAGATAGGCTCTCTGAAATCTGTCCACGTTCTCATTGATTGCAGAATCATTCCAACCCCAGGCTCCTACCCAGTCCAAGCCTACGCTCCAGTGTCCTTTACCTCCAACCTACAGGCTACCGAGACCACACCAAAGACATTTGAAGGCTGGGCCAACTCCTACTATACACAGGGGAGCCCTGTTCAGCTCTCAGGTTATAATGGACACAACCATGGATATGGCCTCAAGCATAGCTTTGGGCCAAGTCACGGACATAGTCACGAACATGGACACAGCTGCAGCCACAGCCAAGGTCATGGACATAGTCACGAACACAGCTTCGGCCATGGACTCAGTCATGGGCATGCATCTGCCTCTCAAACCAGCAGTCACTGGGCTCCAGTGGCTCAACATCCACATTCTCAACATTCCCACCTCAGTCCACTGTCTGTGTCTGTCAGTGCCCCCCAGAGTTTCACAGCAAAAATGCTGGAGTCACTGCCAGAATCTGTGATGGTTCACCCAGGAGCACCTGTGTCTTCACTGACAGATTGATGACTTCAATCCGTAACGGCAAAACTCGCTATAGCTCGATTGAAATTTAAAGGCAATGTTCGCGAAGACCGGAAATTACATTTACATTTCAAGCGTGCTATTTTCAGCAATCACAATCCTTGTAAAAACGTCAACTCTTGGTATAACTAATAACATAAAAAAAAAAAAAAATGTCAGTGTGGTTATAAGCCGCTATAGCTCTGAACTACGGCAATACGGATTTAATCGAGCCCATAGTTGTCATTCAATGTGTTTTCTGTCTCATGTTATACATTGAGATGTAATATGCTTGGACAAGTGGTTTGAGGCAGTACTTGAAGGTCCACTTTTTCTTCACTGATGTTTTTGGTTTGAATATACAAGCAGGCTCTGAATGTTCAAGGTCAAATCAATGCAAGAAGGGTTTGATTGTCAGTTGATTGTAAGACCACTCCTTTTGGCTTGTGTGTTTTGTACTTTGTGTTTTTTTACACAGACGGTAGACAAATCTCTTGGTACTCTTGATTTATATAACCTAGATTAAAACAACGTTTTTCAAAACCCTTAGTAAACCAGAACAGTTTTTAGTTCAAACTAAACATTTTTATCACACTAATGTATTATCAGTTTTTCCCCCTTAACTACACTTAACAAAAATATAAATGCAACATGTAAAGTGTTGGTCCCATCACAATATATTTTACATTAGTTATCTTGTTGTTTTTAATCCCACCCTTCAGCTCCACTCAACCCCTCCCATCTATCTCTTAACACCATCCATTTTTTATTTACATTTGCCATATATTTTTCAACTGTGCTGTGATGTTTCACAAAAGTTCTGAACCTTTCTATTCTCATAGTTTCTACAGATTGTAAATTAAAGATAAACATTTTTGTTAAAAGTATTATTATATTATTGATCGATTGACTATGACTTTTCAAATCACCCAGTAGTGCTATCTGCAGAGTTAGCTCCAGGTAAATGTTGCACTTCTTCTTCCTGGACCTTTGACCAAAAACAAGCTACACATGGACAGTACCAAAACAAATGATCTAATGAATCGGTCTCTTCGCAGAAAAATCTGCAGAGCTGGGATGGTTGTATCCCCCATATATATAACATTCTATTGGTTGCAAGAATTTTGTATAATAATTTTAATTGAAAAATTTTAGGTTTTGAATCCGGCGTTGTTTTGCGTATCAGTTCATAAACCATGTGCCATGGTATCGGTACATCGAAAATCTCTTTCCAACTATTTTGCAATCTATATGGCACAGCTGTCAAATTTTTTGTCCTTAAATAAAACTGATATACTTTTTTATTTATCACAATTTTCATTAACCAATTTTGGTCTTTAATGAAGACAAGTTCCTTATTTTTTCCCCCTTCCACTTGCCTCTTCCATTTTTGCGTTAATGCTGCAATTAGTTGGTTGTAATTTTGGGTAGAGCAGACATTTCCATATATTTTTGTTAGCTGCATGTGTGACATAACTCCACTAGTCCTATTTATGATATCATTTACAAAGATTATACCTTTTTTAAACATTTTTTTGAAAAAATAATAATATAAAAATTATATTTGAGTTTAACCACATTATTTGTTGTATTATTTGTTCTGTCTTTTCTGGTGGATTAAACTGAAATCGCAACCAACTTTCTATGGCTTATTTTTAAAATAGTGATATTTTGGAGATGATTTCATTTTCAGTGAGAGGTTGTAATCTGAATAAAGGGGAAAAGGCCATTCTTGAACATGGGGTGAGATATTCTTATTAATCTGCTAGAAAACCAGTTTGGATTTAAGTATAACTTTTGCATGACTGAAGCCTTTAGTGAGAGGTCTAATGCTTTAATATTTAATAATTTCTGCCCTCTGAATTCATGTTCATTATATAAATAGGCCCGTTTAATTTTGTCTGGCTTGCCGTTCCAAATAAAATTGAATCTTTTTTTTGCTCATTTAATTTTTAAAAACAGGTCCCTAGATGTAGGCAAGACCATAAGCAAATAGGTAAACTGGGATATGACTAAAGAGTTAATCAGGGTGATTTTACCACAAATAGACAGGTATTTTCCTTTCCATGGTAGAACATTTTTATATATTTTTGCTAACTTTCTATTAAAATGTATTGTAGTGAGATAATTTCTTTATTTCGGGATATGTATACCGAGTATGTCCACATCACCGTCAGACCATTTTATTGGTAAACTACACGGTAATGTAAAAGGTTAGAAAAAGTACCTAGATCCTCTATGAGGCTGTGGAGGGATCCAAATTGTGGATTTAAAAGAAAGCATGAATCATCAGCGTACAATGACATCTTTGTTTTTAAGCCCTTGATTTCTAACCCCTTGATATTATTGTTGGATCTGATTTTAATAGCTAACATTTCGATGGCCATAATAAATAGATATGCAGATAGTGGACAACCTTGTTTTACTCCTCTTGACAGTTTAAAACTTTCTGAGAAGTAGTCATTATTTACTATTTTACACCTAGGGTTACTATACATACTGTAACTTTAACCCATTTTATAAGAGATTCTCCAAAATTGAAATTTATTCCAGGCATTTATATATAAATTCCAGTCGTACTTTATCAAAAGCCTTTTCAAAGTCAGCTATGAATACCAGGCCTGGTTTCCCAGATTTTTCATAGTGTTCTATTGTTTCCAATACTTGTCTTATATTATCTCCAATGTATCATCCATGTAAACAACCTGTCTGATTAGGATAAATAATACCCGACAATACCTTTTTAATTCTATACGCTATACATTTTGCTAGAACTTTTGCATCACAACACTGAAGTTTAAGGGGCCTCCAATTTTTTTAATGGACCGGATCTTTATATTTACCACTTGGATGCTGTTTCAGTAATAATGAAATCAGACCTTCTTGTTGAGTATCTGATAATCTACCATTTTTGTAGGTGTGGTTAAAACATGCTAATAAGGGTCCTCTGAGTATATCAAATGAGGTTTGGTATACCTCGACTGGTATGCCATCCAACCCTGGAGTTTTCCCAGACTTAAAGGCTTTAATTGCATCAAGAAGTTCCTCCTCTGTAATTTGGCCTTCAGAAGAGTCTTTCTGTACAACTGTTTATTTTACATCATTAATAGAAAAAAATATATACAATTATCTTCGGTTAGTGGAGATGGAGGAGACTGAAACGAAAACATATGCTTAAAGTTATAGGCTATTTATTAAATCCGTTTGCCAGCTCCAGGTAGGCTACACAAGTGGCACAAATTGACTTGCAATGACTCCAGTGATATCTTAATTTCAACATATTTATTGTATCAAATGGTAGGCTACAGTATCCTACAATGGCATACAAATTAATAGCATACTTGATGGCCGGTGACTCAGCTGCCTGCTGTGGCTCTAAAACACACACACAAAAACACGGCCCTCCCCCTTCCTACTGCTCATTCAGTAACAACCTGCCTGCTCACTGCCTGGTAGTCAGCAGCAGGTCACAGTGAAAAATATGTTTTGTTTGAAGAAATGCCATGTTTACCCCCCGCGACATCGTTTTCAAAGTAGCCCAAATGTTAGCAAAACTGCGGACATGGCAACCCTGCACTGAAGCATCTGCTCGTTGCATGGTAACAATAGTCTCTCTGCCTGGTTGGGTTTCTGGTGAGCAAACCAACTATTTTGTGCACTACTGCCACCTACAGTGGGATCCAGTGCAGGACAGCAGAATATAAAACACCCACTGGTACATAACATGTCATGTAATGTCACTACAATAATTGTTCCCTTGCTGTAATTAATGAAGAACAAAAAAACAGTCTGACACAAATAATTGCAATTTCAAAAGCTTTATTGAAAATGCATATTTCAAACATTTTTTGTAGTTTTTTTATTTTAAAGAATAGTGCATGTCTCAAAATATTAGAACGAGACCAATATGTGTATTTTTCTAAACATAGTTCCTGTGTCTGAAATTAAGTTTCTGTGTGTATTGGAGGAGTAAGCAATACTCAAAATATCTGTGTGTGTGTGTGTGTTGTAGTAGTAGATGGCCATTATTTATTCAAACATCTAAGTTTGGGCAGCAGCCACTGGAGAAACCTGTCAATCAAACAGGAGAATAAATAGTAGTTTTCACTTACACATCAGATAGCTGCTCTTTCTCTGCTACCTCATTCTATTTCTATAATTCTCTACCTCATTCTATTTCTATAAATCTCAAAAATGCCCTTGTTATGTTCTACTTCTCCTTCTTCTATTTCCTCACCTCTTCCTCAGACTCTTCTTTTCCTCTTTCTTGTCCTCCTTACTTTCTCCAACATTTTCCACCTGCTTCATGTTACTAGCCTGCTCTTGCTTCACTCTCTTTTTTGCCTTGCCCTTTTTCCTTTTGACCTTCCCTTCCTGAATAATGTGGACAAGGAGATAAAGTAATATAAGCTTATGGCTATTTTCTACTCTTGAGCTACAATATCTAGAGTTATGATATACTGTAGGACATATGGCCAATATCCCCTTCCTGTTTCCTCTCACCTGTGGGTACACTCCTGCCATTTTCTGCGCCGTTTCCTGGAGCAGCTTCCTGCTGTTCTCACTCAGGTTGGTGATGGGGGCCAGGCGAGGGCTTCCTTTATTGGTGATGGGGGCCAGGCAAGGGCTTTCTGTATTTCCTCTCACCTGTGGGTACACTCCTGCCATTTTCTGCGCCGTTTCCTGGAGCAGCTTCCTGCTGTTCTCACTCAGGTTGGTGATGGGGGCCAGGCGAGGGCTTCCTGTATTGGTGATGGGGGCCAGGCAAGGGCTTTCTGTATTTCCTCTCACCTGTGGGGCCACTCCTGACATTTTCTGGAGCAGCTTCCTACCGTTCTCGCTCAGGTTGGTGATTGGGGCCAGGCGAGGGCTGTGGTGGTATGGTAAGTACTCCACAGCATGCGGAGCAACAATGACAGGGATGTTGGGTTTGGCCACAATAATCTGTACAGACATAGGGTCAAACAATTGAGATGTGACACACACTAGTGATGCGCGGGTTGACTCATAACCAGAAGTCCCGCGGTTATATCCACAGGGCGGCGGATTTAGGGTCATGAAATATTGTTGAATAAACAGAAAACAATACATTAAAAAATCCATAAATGTATAATTATTGTGCAAGTTATATCTATAGGCTATTTGGCATTAGTGCGTAAGCCTAAACTTTAGGGCATAACTTGACGCGCGCCAGATAGACTACACACCAATCACCAAACGCTTTAATTCAATAAGAGAAAAGCTACGAAATGGAAAGTTGAAAATAAAGAAGGGACGGCCAGAAAAGTAATGTTTGGAAAATATTTGGTGAAGTGTTAAAAGAGGATGATGGCAGTGCCTATGTTATGTGTGATGATTGTGAGGCACTATAGAAATTCGACAGTCACAAGAGGGGGATTCAAATAGGCCTATGGCACGTCAAGGGAACAAACAGCCTACTGTTCAGATGGATTAAATGGAAACTGAAATCTGGACACTGACTGTAGATCTTTAACCTCTCACAGTCTTAATATTAACTCCTGCAGAATTAAGCATTTCTTGCAGTAAAATTATAGGCTACACCAAATGTAGGCTTTATTTTGACTCGGGAACAGCAGTGGAGAAATATGATTTCTTTCAGCATCTTGAGGGAATGCGAATGCGCAGCTAGGGACTGCTTTATCAGCATCATAAAAGCTGATAATATTTCAACCACATAAAATGTGCATCCAAGCCAAACTGAAATCTTATCAGAAACATGTCTGGTCGTTTTCAACCCGTCAAACTGATGTCATTTGGAAATTTTGCACAGAAAATGTTTCCCTTTTTTTCTTGAGTTATTGCATTTTCTTCTTGATCCCTAAACGTTTTTGGTTTATTTAGTCTTCTCTCTAATTATAGACAAGTTGACTAACAAATAGCCTACCAAAATGTTGGAAATTATAAGCAGAAACATATCCAAATTAGGCACAAAAAAATCCTGCACCCCCTGCTAAGAAATCGTTCTGACGGTGTTCTATATTTGCGGGTTAGGGTCAGGTGCGGGCCTCAGATTTTCACTTTATCACATATAGTCGGGCGGTTGCGGCTGGGTTATTAGCAATTGCGGGTGGGTTCGGTTGAACAAACAGCTGACCCGCGCACCACTAACACACACACACACACACACGTAAGAGCCTACCAGTCGAGGGTCCTTCAGTGAAGCCCCTTTTCTCAGTGGTTCCTTTGAAGGCCCTGGACTGTCCTCAGCAGAGGCATCATTGCCATTATCACGCTGTGTGTCATAGAGCTAGTTGGTCATAGTCCATTCTTCACATTCAGTCAAAGAGTTACTCAAATACATGCTGCAGAACATACCAGAAAGTCTGACTCATCGAAGGATTGGAGAGAAAGATCGTCGTCCTCTACCATATCCCTCACTTTAAGCCTTGTCAGCTTTCCATCCTCCTCATCCTTCACTTTCAGCGGTGGTGTCCTCCTTTCATGATCCTCATCATCAGACTGTGTATCAGAGTAAACTAGTCAGAGACTAATCTCTTTACAGTGATGTCACTCAACAAAGACATGGTGTACAACTGTCTTACCTCAGATTCACAGTCAGTGAAGGAGTAGATAGAGATGTCAGAGTTGGAGGATGAGATCACCCCATCATAATTTCTATCCATCAGCCGAGTCACCCTTCCAGACTGAGGAGACAGACAAAGGCATGTACTTAGGGCAGCCATAGAATACACTGGCATTGACTGTCAAGAAAATGTTGAATATTTAGGCAATCCAACATAGTTGTACAAGTAGTGAGTAATTTATGGGTAATTGAAAATGCAAGTGTATTGAAATGCAATAAATGCAACTCCCATAACATTAGGGATAGGGCTAAAGACTTTCCATACTGTAGGATTCTTTAGCATTTCTAATGAATGATTGTCAATTCAACCAAGCCAACCAAAATGGCCATATGAATCAACAGATTGATCTATCTGTTCTGTCTCTATGGGAACAGCAGAGATGTCTGACCTGGCTAAGAGGCTCTGGATTGATGTCCCATCCATCCCCAGATGTCTGTTCCTGCCCACAGCTCACAATGATTGGCTGTGAACAGTAAAGAAAAAATGTAACACTCTTTTGCTCATTTTGGCCTTGGAAATAACTTGGAAATAAATGATGTAGCTATCAATAAATAATTTAAGTAGCTACTGTTATGTGGTTGATTTGAATGTGACATACAGGCCTTTTGTGGATCTGAGGGGTCTGCACTGATGTAGACTGTCAAGACAATATTCCATTTCAAATGTGGTTAGATAAGGAGGGATATCTGCACTTGCTTTTACTGTGATAACTGCAGTTTGTACATGCAGCATAACTAATGTTTATGTGTTATTGTTTTCAGGTCAGATTTGACTTACAGGCCTTGGCCTTCTGCGCACTTTGCCGGTTGGCCACATCACAGAATCAGGGGTGTTCACCCTCACTGGATTCAACTGTCAACACAACACTCCATTTAAAAGGTGATAACAAAAACAGAAGATTTTTTAAATATATATATATATTTGATATTTACCACATAAGGGCGGCGCCTTAAAGCTCTTTTGATTCTCTCATCATTATGATTCATCTTGCTTTCTGAGGGATACATTTCCATCAATTGATTGGCACAAAACATATCCTGGCACATACACGCATAAAGGGCATGTCCCAAATGGCACCCCAGTGCCCATATATTGCACTTATTTTGACCTGAGCCCAATGGGCACAGGTCAAAAGTAGTACACTACAGGGTGCCATTTGGGACCAAAGAATGTAAGAGCCTACCAGACGTTCTAAACTCCAAGGACGGGTCTATCCAACCGTTTCCAATCGTAGTATTTATTCTCTGCACAGTGTCAGCTAGGGCAGACTATGCACCTGAAACAACCTTACTGAAGAAAGCGATTGTACTGATGATATCAAAGCTGAACACAGTTTATGTAGTGAATTTATGCTTGGTTACGTCACAATAGGTCACAGTTTTATGGGCGCGCATAATACGTCACAGGAAAGGCTTGTATGGGACTGGACTGGTGGTATCTCCCCCTGGTCGTAATTTATAACTGTCAAATAAAATCTATCTAGCTATCTAACTGAAATGGCTGTAGAGGACTCTTTGATCATCACATTTGAGGCACATGTCAGCAGGTGGCAGTGTCTTCAAATGCAGCACTTGATGATCTGAGCAACAGTTGAGCAACTTTGTGGTTGTGACGAATCCAAATGCGGAAGTCCAGTACATTTGTTTTTGCTTAGCAAGCTTGCCCGCCTATTTCTACAATTCATCTTCTTAAACTCTGATTTTAAACTTAACCACACTGCTAACCTTATGCCCAACCTTAAATTAAGACCAAAAAGCCTATTTTTGTTTTCATTAATTTTTACGATATAGCCTATTTGTACTTTGTGGCTGTGTTATCTAGTGGGAACCTCTAGCTAGCTAGCTACCTACAATCTGGCTAAAGTGTTGCGCAATATTGGAGGAAAAGTTGATTGATTATTGTGCTTGATTATCCAAGTACTAGTTTGACAAATATGCATTGGTCATCAAAATGATATCCCGAATAATTTTAAAACATATGGTTCAGAGGTTCAAGAGTTTTACTCCTGAGTTCAGGCTCACGAGTGGGATTGTTGCTGTCATTATAGTATCATTTGTTTTGTTTACTGTCACTACATATTTCGGTTTATCAGAGGATGTCTTCAGTCTTGTGTGGTTACTAAAAGAAACACTTTTGCTGGTCCATGCTGTAATGATAAGGAAGATCCGCCGACACTGTACTCTGTTTTCAAAGGTTTATTATAACAAAGGTTCCAGCATCAGAATTTGACAGACTCCTGCAGATGTCTGGAAAACAGCCCGAGCCAATCTGATTAGCTATTCTTCCCCTATTGTCCAAGACATGGCATTTATATCATACATGACAGAGCATGACGTGATTCCAACACACCAATCCCTAGTCTTTTTCACGTCTCTCCCCATATCATCTTTCCATGAACATTAGTAATGCTTTCCAGATGTTTTCAGCAAAGTAGAGTAAAGGTCATCTATTACACCATTTTGCCACATCAGCAAAATCTTAGGGCCAAGTTCCCTCTATCACACTTTCCTGCAACAATCAGCATTTGTAGACTGTTTAAGATACTACATATTCCCCCCTTCGAGACTAATTAAGTCTCGAAAACAAAAAGAATAGGATTATGACAAATAACAATTCTTGCTCTTGAGTAACTTTAACAATAAACCAAAATTAATGGAGATTAAACACATGTTTATATAGACACATTTTTGTATGTAGTGTAAATACATTATTATGAAGTGTAAATAAATTTTCATGGAGTGTAAATGAATTGTCATGGAGTGTAAGAGCGAAAAACCTGTCTGGCAGCTTTCATTCCAAATATCCATCAGTCAGTCAAGACAGGAAAATTCTCTCACGGCCCCTCTGCCCTAGGCGACCACCTAAGTACTCCAGATCAATTCACACATCTTCATGAATACATTCTAAGCTATGATGCAATTGAATACATATGAAAACCCCAGCAAACAAAATACAATCAAAATGTCCACATTCAGGCTGGTCGACCCATCGGACCCTCCTGTGGATTCTCTCTGTCCTTGCCTAGACCCCATATCCCTAAACTTCAACGAAATAAACAAAAACATCTGAGGTCCCCACATGTACCCAACACAGAAAACATAATTGTTCAAAGATTAATACAGAAAGAATATAACACTGGAATGTAGTCCACTACACTTCATCTCCTCCACAGTGTCGTCTTTCAATGCGACGTTGATGATGGAATCGGAACATTTCCACTCCTTCCTTGTTCCACTTCCTCCAGTCCATTCATATTGTCCATGTTTGAGTATTTGAGTCCCTCTACATATTCCCCCATATGCTTCTGGAAGAAAAGAAAATACCAAACAGTATCTTTTGCAAAACAACACATGCAAATTAAAACATCAATGTCAACTAAAATTGATATATGAAATTAGATATAAAATGAATGACATTCCATTTCCCCCCTTTGATTCATATCAAAACACTAAATATCACAATAATATGTAAAGACGTGAAAAATGATCGGATATTTAAAATGGATATCTATCCATCAATACTCCATCTAGCTCTACTTGTTTATCTCCATCCAGTTCAGTAACAGCTAACAACGGCATCTGAGTGTTGTCCCCAGGCATCACAACTCCAACCCATCTCAATATCATAGCCTTCGCAAAAGTCAACAACAGAGTACAAAAACAAAACATAACACACAGCGCTATAAGAGCTGCTACCAAAATCTGAACTATCACTGCTCCCACTGGGCCCAACTGATCTTGCAACCAAGCCTTCGCTGACCATCCAGCTCCTTCTGACTGACCAAACGCATCCCTTATACTCTTCAATGCATCTATAACACTAGTGATATTATCGGAACTATCGGGGATTAAAGTATAACAATCATCTCCCGTCAGATTCATAGCCACACATAAGCCACCTTGTTTGGCTAAAATATAGTCAAGAGCCATGTCATGTTTCAACAACGTCAGTCTGTGACTTCTCTGAGTATTTGACAGAAGATCAAACCCTCGTATTGTTTCATTTGCAAAACCCTGCAAAGTATAGGTAATATTATCAATGTGATCTGCCAAAAATGTTACACCATACCATGGAAAAAGTCCAAGTCCCCACTTCTCTCCTAGACTTATCCTCCAATGGTAGGACTCCAACTTATTAAATTGTGCCATTTCCCTTTTCACCCTATTTCCAGACCTAGAATCAGATTTAGCAGTGTCCGATGCCTTTCCCTTTTGGATAGTATAGACCTCATATGGAAGTTTCAACGTTGACATGTAACAACATCCTGTCCATCCATAGGGTAAGAATATATATGCTTTATCACCACAAACCCACCAAATATCTCGAAAATTCCCAATAGTCACATTTCCAGGCAAAAGCTGATCTTTTACCATCAAAGTCCTTCTATTCTTACTAGATGGAACATGAAAAGTTACTTTATATGTCTCACCACTAACCTTACGTTCATGCTTATCCAAAGTCATCATATACTCATCACAATCTGATATACCCATAAACATACCTGGTCCATCATATGTTTTATTTGAACAAAAGCAGCTTCTAGCCCTTATTGGTTTTACCTCCAATGCTTCAGGAATCGCTGTTAACTGATTTTCATTCTGATCTAACAAATTGACATAGGGTAATTCATTTAACCAAGAGCAATTAAACTTAGGCCTAAACAAATGTCTCGACAATGACATCATCATATCTGTTACTGATTGTTGCTGATACAACAACCATGATAAAGCATAAGATTGACACGCGGTTGATAGAGGTTGAGCCACTGTCTCTAAGATTGAACCCCACGTGCCTGGTGATGGAATTCTCAGCAGACATGGACCCTCAAGATTCCTCACTGATCTTATAGAATGAGTTAACTGCTGGAACCATAGATTCCTACCTGCCCATCTATCTTTAATTTGCAAAACAGAAGAGTCAAATCCATATGCTTTCCATTTAGTTTCTCTCTTCCCTAACGAGCGGTATTGATCAGATATATGTTCTTGTCTTCCATCAAAATCCAAGAACTCATTCTGTACCCCCGGGATAGTATTCTCCACTATTTCAGATGAATGTACATGATTCACTGCTACCATCTGTTCTCCTGTTTCAACACTATCCTTACTACCATTTACAGCACTCTCCATCTGTATCACAGACTTCTGAGTCACGTTCACTACATCCTTTAGTTTCAGGAAAGTTGTTGTTGGTGTCTGTGTCACATTTCCGGGGCTTGTTATTGCTGTTGTAACATTCATTTCTTCCAAAGTTATTGTTAAAATAGTGGCTTTAGTTGATGTATTAACACTCTTGATTAGGTCTAGTGGCAAAGTTACAGATGTCTTCTGTGTATTATTCATTGTTGGAGTAGCTACTGTAGTATGCTGCTCCTGAACTCCTTTGGTAACTGTGGAAACTTCAACAGACTTTAAAGTTTCTATCATAAGCGTCACCTTCCGGGTTACATAGCCTTCTAACCAGTAATTCTTAACCGGAACAAATTTGAATGCTGGCTCTAAATAAGTACAAGTATATTCTCCCTGATCTTCCCATGTAATATTACGCAAAATGAGTGAGCAATCACTCATAACCCTTTTCCATTTCATATCGTTGTACAAAATATACTTCCTTTGGCTAGGTGGCACAGCTTCTACTTCTAGTCCTGATAACAACAATTCTTCTCCATAATTATCTCTCCACGTGGGAGGAATATCACCACCCCCACTCCGTCTCTCACATCTACAAGGAAGATGAGCTGTACCACCCATCCTAGCCCTAATGACAATATTTTTGTCTGAAATTGGTGTTGGAACGAGTTTCTGAGGCGCCATTGTAATGAAATGTGATACATTTATAGCTTTAACAGCTGTCAATGTTGAAAGAGTTGAATTGCTTCTTACTGTTGTTGCATTAGGTTGGAGTGTTGATGTAATAGTTGTGGATTCATCTATTTTCCCTATACCTTGGAGCTCTTTACTTATACTTCCATCTATCACCACTAGTGTCACTACATTAACTCTTAGTCCCGACTCTAATCCCTGACTTTCAAACTGTGGATTATAAAAAATACATTTATAATCGCCTTGATCCTCCTGCTGGGAATTGTACACATAGAGAGTACAATCACCCTCAATCTTCATTCTTCTCTTATCATTCAGCAACGCATACTTTCTCAATGCAACTGCTCCTAATAGATCTAAACTCCTGCCATGGTTGTCTTCCCACTGAACTCTAAATTTCCCTTCACCACTGTTCTCTCTCGTGCACTGGCATGGAAGCTGAGCTGACTTTCCTAGGGTTACTTCTACCCTAGTTCTCGTAACGTTTTGGTCTGACTTTTCTCCTAACTGGTCTGGGCCTACTTTGTCTAACTGAATCATCAGCTTCTCCTGTAACAGAGTTGCCCTTGGTGATCTCCGTGGTTTCACAGTCCACTGAAGTATTCCCTGTTGTGTCTGGGACGTATTGAAAGTCAATGTCCCCAAATCTCTTTTCCTTCCCATCCATTGCCGAGTCATCTCTGGCATCATCAGAAGTGTACACATTATCATCAATGTTGTCCACAACATGAACAATCTCTCCTTCCGGGTGTTGACTCTGGATATTGTCAGGCATCTCTCCTTCCACCTGTTCTTCCCTATCGTCATCCTGCTCTCTTGAGCCTTCAACATCCTCTCTCTCTATGCGTGGCACCACTTCTCCAGGTGCTTTAACGCAATGTGACAAATGATACCACGTTGGAGATCCTTTAACCTGCACAGCTGTTCCAGTACTACGAACAACCTCAAATGGTCCCTCACGGCGTTCGTTATACCACTTCCTTCTAAATACCTTCACGAACACCTTGTCCCCCGGTTGCACTGTACTCCTTTTTTGCTCATCAAGCTTCTCCTGCACCTCTTCTTTTCTTTGCCTGTCAGAAACATACGTGGACAGCTTTTTATGAAAATTGGCCATGTATGTAACGTATGCTCTCATTTCATCTTCCAGGAGAGCCAAGCTTGGACCCTTTCCGCTTGTTCGCAAACAAGGCGTAGGCATCCTTCTTCCTGTGACCAGTTCATGGGGTGTCATATGTAGATCACGCAACTCACTTGAGCGACACACCATTAATGCTAAAGGAAGCGCCGCTATCCAGTTTAGACCCGTATGCTGGCAAATTTTGATAATGCGATTTTTCAAGACACCGTTCATTCTTTCACAAATCCCTTGACTTTGTGGGTGATAAACTGCTCCTAGACGTTGCTTAATTCCCAATTTTTGCAACGTCAATTTCACTGATTTATCCACAAATTCTTTCCCATTGTCTGAGGATATTCGGTCGGGAAATCCCCACCTGCTTATGACTTCTTTGCACAAGAACTTAGCAACCGACTGAGCATCTTTTCGCTTGGTTGGACAGGCCTCCGGCCATCGTGAAAATCTGTCAACAACCACCAACATGTACCTTTTCCCATCAACTGGTTTTATCATATCAACAAAGTCGATAACCAACTCACGCATAGGACCTCTCGGTGTAGGAATGTGGCCAGGAAGAACAGTCACACCCCGGCGAACATTGTTTTTCAGACAAATTGTGCACCTGCCTATGACATAGTCAATTTGTTCAAGCAAATATGGTGCCCAACAACCATACTCCTTTGTGATCTTTCTTTTAACCTCCCCCCTTGCAACATGAGCTAACCCATGTGCTTCCTGAATCATCAGACCTAATAGGTCTGGAGGCGCTACTATCAACCCCTCATGGTTTCTCCACAGACCAGTAGCATCTTTGACGGCACCTCGGTCAAGCCATAACTGTTTGTCGATCGTAGAAGCAGCTTCCTGCATCAAAATCACATCCTTAAGCGTAATTTTGTCTTCCAAGTCCACTGCATGAGTGACCAGAAAAACTTTGCCCAATTTGTCCGCTCCTGTGACGGCTTTTGCAGCTTCATCAGCAGCTTTGTTCCCTTGTGTAACTTTCGACACATCTGTCCTATGAGCTGCACACTTAGCTATCGCTATCTCTGTAGGCTTCATCATAGCGTGTAACAGTTTCATTATTTGCGCATGATGTTGTATCGGAGAACCATCCGTTTTCTTAAACCCTCGACCTTTCCACACTGCTCCGAACAGATGACATACACTATGTGCATATGCTGAATCAGTGTATATCGTTACTCGCTTTCCTTCTGCTAACAAACATGCTTCTGTTAGCCCCACAAGTTCAGCAAGTTGTGCAGACGCAGGCTGTGGTATTACTTCAGCCTTCTCGACGACAAATCCAGTTCCTTGGGCTTTGACTACTGCATAGCCAGCGCACAACTTGTCTCCCACACGATAACAAGACCCATCAGTCCAATACTCCAGGTCTGCTTCACGTAATGGAAAGGCTTGCAAATCTGATCGAAGCCTTGAGTATTTCTCTGCTTCCTGGACACAATCATGTGGTTCACCATCCTCTGAAGTTGGCAAATTCTCGGCTGGATTCACCGTATCACACCTTACTAGGGTGACATCTTCCTGCTCTAAGAGCCTGTGATAGTCTCTGAGCCTAGGCATAGTCAATGTATATTTCCCAAAGTTCAGAAGATTTCTGAGACTATGATGGGTAAGAATTGTTACTGGGTAACCCATTGTAACGGATGATGCTTTGTTATACATTGAATATACTCCCACCATTGCTCTGTAGCACAGTGGTAGTCCTAGTTCTACTTCTGAATAGGCAGTAGAGTAGTAGGAAATAGGCTGAGGATTTGTCCCTGTGCCTGTCGGCTGACAAAGAACTGCACATGCATATTTGCCTCCAGTAGAAGTAGACACATATAGCAGAAAATTCTTAGAGTAGTCTGGTAATGTGAGTGCAGGTGCCTCCTGCAACCTCTGTTTGATCGTTTCAAATGCCACAAGGCCTTCCTGTGTCCAGGAAAGATTGCTATGGAGTTGACCATTTCCAGTATCCTTTACCATAGCTCTCAAATGTCCTGTCAAACTAGCATAGCTCTCAACCCAAGCTGAAGAATATCCAGCAATACCAAGAAATGTCATCATCTCTCTGACAGTTCTAGGCTTCGGAGCCTTACGAATAGCTTCCAATTGACTATCCGAAATGCTTCGATTTCCGTGCGTTATTGTCTGACCCAAATAGACAACCTTCTCCTGGCAATATTGCAACTTTTTCTGTGAAACCTTATGTCCCTTTTCTGCCAATACCTGTAGCAGTTTAATTGAGTCTCTATGACATGTTTCCTTATCCTGTGAGCAGATAATTATATCATCTACATACTGAATGACAGTGCTTTGCAATATCTGATCTATCCCTACCAGATCTTCCTTCAATACTTTATTGAAGATGTGCGGGCTGTGCCGAAAACCCTGTGGTAAGCGATTGTACTCATAGAACTGTCCCTTATATGTGAACCCAAATAAACCCTGACTCTCTACACTAAGTGGAACACTAAAAAATGCACCACATAAGTCTAACACCGTAAAATGTGTCGCATCAGGAGGAATTTGGGCTAACAAAGTATGCGGGTCTGGCACTTCCGCTGGAAAGTCAGTTACTACCTCATTCACTGCTCTCAAGTCATGAACCACACGATAAGTTCCATCTGGTTTTTTCACAGGTAACAAAGGTGTGTTACTCTGAGGATTTTTTGTTGTCCTTAAAACAGTTGCTTTCGAAAGTCCTTCAATTTGTGGTTCGATCCCTTGGATTGCTTCATCTTTCAATGGATACTGATTCTTCCAAGGAGGTCTGGCTCCTGGTCGAAGTTCAACTTTCACCGGTTGGGCTGATTTCACAAGTCCAATATCGGTACTGTGTTGAGACCACAGAAATTCTGGAACTTGTTGCAACATCTCCTCTTTCATAGGGTCTGAATCCATCTTCATGCTGCAAATAGATTCGTGTGTTATCCGTACAGCTTGTGGCTCTCCTTGTCCTTGAGCCGAAATCATGATTTTGAGAAATCGATGATCTTCAGTCCTCCAGATCGCCAAATTCTCTTTCATCGGTATGAAAACAGCTTTCTCTGCTTCTGTCATCATTTCTCCTATTTGCTTCTGCTCATAGCCTTCAGAAACCAACAAGGTCACATGTGGCACACTCTTCTCAATCTCAAATTCTTTATCCAGATAATCGTCTGTGTTTATCTTCATAGCTGCTCCTTGTGGTCCTAAAATTATGCAACATGAGGTAAGTTGAACTTTCTTTGGTTGACGACTCAGCCATTCCTCTGAGTCCGATTGGGCAGCATTCTTGAAATACTTGAGCGTACAATGAGATGGATATTCCGGAAGCCTCGCATCTGGCATGTTTGTCACAATGAATTTCTCCCATATCTTAGCCTGCTTCAAAAAATCTTCACTGAGATTTCCAATCCAGAATACTGAAGAAGAATCCATCTCAGTTGTCATCGACAATTGGTAAACATTTTCCTTTGGCATCTCTACCAGACAGCCGTCTGGTGTACATTTTATTGTACAGTTCAACTTACACAATGCATCTCTTCCCAACAATGCAATAGGTGTATGTTCTGATACTAGTATGGGTATTGTAATTTTCTGATTTTCATAGCAGAGCTCAATTGGTTCCGTAAGAGGAATCAGCTGTTTCACTCCCTCAAATCCGATTGTCCTAATTAGTTGATTGGACATAGGGAGATGTGTAGCATCTTCAGGCCGAACACAGGTAAAAGCAGCTCCGCTATCCGCCATCACTTCCAATGGTCGTTTGTTTACTTTTACCTCAATTGTTGGATCTTTTTCCGGTCCTGATGCTACCAGCTGACACCCCCCTTTCGGATCTTCTGGGCACCTCTAGAATCCTTGCTCCGGGCCCCTATAAGGGTTCACCGGTCCTCCAGATGATCTTGACTGGCTCCTGTATCTTCCTCTGAAATTCCCTCTGGTGTTACCTTCTGGCCCATTACACTCACGGGCAAAATGACCAACCTGTCCACAATTATAACACACTTCTGAAGATTGCAAGAAGTGTGGCTTGAATCTTCCTCCTCTTCCTCTTCCTGAACCTTCTCGTCCTCTTCCTCTCCAATTCTGTCTCTGTCCAGAAACTGGCTGTGGATATGAAACAACTGGTACCGCTATTGGTGTC
This sequence comes from Coregonus lavaretus, assembly GCF_964263955.1. Lineage (NCBI taxonomy): Eukaryota > Metazoa > Chordata > Actinopteri > Salmoniformes > Salmonidae > Coregonus > Coregonus lavaretus. The sequence continues at coordinate 20,172,489 of NC_140002.1, forward strand.
TGGTACAATTGTGGTTGGAACTGGTTTGGTTGAAGCTGTGGCAGTGATTGTTGATTTGGTTTACCCTGGTTCTGCATAACCAGAGCTTGTTTTTTCTCCTTCTTATTCTCCACCAGTTGTATTTGATTGAGTTTTCTGAGAGTTTCTTGGTCCTGTTCTTTCTGGTTGTGTTCCTTTTTCCGGTACAGATCCACTTGATGGGCTATATGATCTGTATAGACGCCTTTTGTCATGCTTCCAAGTCCAACCACTTCTGCCAGTTTGCTCCTTACCGGTAAGGGCAGTCCCATCTGTAGTTTAGCTCTCAAGATTGACTGCTCAATTTGACTCACATCTGGATCATTTCCGGTAATATTTCTCCATACTTGATGAACTCTTGACACGTAGGCTCTCGGATTTTCTTGTTGTCCTAGTGGGTCAATCAGAATGTTGTCAGGATGCACATTTGTTGGAAACGTATCCTTCAGTGCTCTCCACAGCCGATTCCTGCTTGCAGCCAACAATTCAGGATCATTCACAGCAGTTCCCACGTATCTATGAAGTCCAGCTCTCTGAAAAATTTCTTCCATGCCTGGAATCCCAAGGAGATTAGCCAAAAGTCTCTTAATGTCTCCTATGGCAGACTGTGTCCCCACCGTAATTTCTTCCAACTTTGAAATCCAAGGATATGCTCCATCTTGAAGAGTAGGCAGCTTCTCAAGTATATCTGACATATCGGTGTTCTGCAAAGGCTTATATTCTAGGTTTTGTCCTCGAATGATCACCGGCATAATTCTCTTACTAGTGCCATCTTTCCTTGGCCTCAATGTATATCTCTTTTCAGATTCTTGGGATTCTTTCCTCAGCAGCTTCTTGAGTCGGTCTTCCAGTTCTTTTACTTCTTCTAAATCATTGGCCTTATACAGGTATGATACGCATCGGTCTATATCACCTTCTATTTCTTCTGTGTTAGTCATTGGAGGATAAAATCCTCTTGAACATGAAGCACCTTTAGTCTCCAAATCTTCATCGCTGTCTCCATCTTCATTTTCACCAGGGCTTGAATCGCTTGTATTCTTCTTCTTCCAACTTCCATCACCCCTTCTTTCCGCTCTGGCCAACCTCTGTCTGATGACAGGGTCATATCCACCCATGATCTCTTCTGAATCACTCTGATCATCCTCATCATCATCGTCATCACCAAGTTCCATCCTCCTTGATCTCACTCTACCCTTAGTCTCCAGAGATCTCGTTGTCTTCCTGCCTTTGGAGTTTGGATTCATCTTTATGGTCGTTTCTGCTTGTCCCCTCTCTATTATTCGTTCATCCTCATCTCTGATGCAATAATCACCTTCCTGAATGATCACTGGAAGCTGAGGATAAACGTCCTTAAACTTGGCTTCTTTCTCATAAGGTGGGGGTGTTTTTGCTGAATCCATATATGAGAAAGGTGTATTAACTTCTGCAATCAGTTTTTCTGTCACCTTCACCTCTTTTGCCATTTTCTCTGCACCTCTGTCTCTCTTATCTTTTGTGTCTTTTATCAGTTTTTGTCCTTCATTTTCAAAAAGCTTAAGAACACCCAGCTCTCTTTGTCTTTTTTCTTGACGAAGTTTTCCTTTCTTCCCCTTCTTTTGATCTGTCTTATACGTGGATACAAGCACTTGCATTATCTTGATGACGTCTGGATTAAGCGTGCCTTCCAATGGCCATGGTTGTTCAATGTCAGGCCAACGTTTATTCCATTTTTCAGATAATTTTGCTATACCATTAACTAGTGGATTACTATTCTGTACTACATGAAGAGGAGTAATTGCTTTTGTAGTTTTGATGTCCTTTTTTCCCATTGTAATGCACTTGTTATGTGTTACCCTCTAGTTTTCCCCTTTTTTTTTTTTTTTTTTTTTTTTTTTTTTTTAATTAAAAAATAATTAATCAATTAATCCAATCAATCAATTAACCAATTCAAATCAATACATCAATCAACCAATTCAATCAATCAATCAATCAATCAATAAATTCAATCAATCAATGAAATCAAATCAATCAGTCAATCAATTACTAATGAAATCAATCAATCAATTAATCCAACCAATGAACTAACCAAATCAATCAATCAATAAATCAAATTAATCAATCAATCAACTAATGAACCAATCAATCAATCAATCAATCAATTACCAATGAAATCAATCAATCAATTAATCCAATCAACAAACTAACCAATCAAATCAATCAATGGATTACCAATCAATCAAATCAATCAATGAATTACTAATCAATCAAATCAATCAATGAATTACTAATCAATCAAATCAATCAATGCAACCAATCAAATCAATAAACTAATCAAATCAATAAATCAATCAACTAATTTAATCAATCAATCAATCCAACCAATCAACTAATCAATTACTAATCAAATGAATCAATCAATCAATAAATCAATCAACTAACTTAATCAAATCAATCAATCAACTAAGTAATCCAATCAAGTCAATCAATCAACAAATCAAATCAATAAATCAATCAACTAACTCAATCAAATCAATCAATCAACTAAGTAATCCAATCAAGTCAATCAATCAACAAATCAAATCAATAAATCAATCAACTAACCCAATCAAATCAATCAATCAACTAAGTAATCCAATTAAGTCAATCAATCAACAAATCAAATCAATAAATCAATCAACTAACCTAATCAAATCAATCAATCAACTAAGTAATCCAATTAAGTCAATCAATCAACAAATCAAATCAATAAATCAATCAACTAACCTAATCAAATCAATCAATCAACTAAGTAATCCAACTAAGTCAATCAATCAACAAATCAAATCAATAAATCAATCAACTAACCCAATCAAATCAATCAATCAACTAAGTAATCCAATTAAGTCAATCAATCAACAAATCAAATCAATAAATCAAATAATGAATTACTAATTATTCTGTGAATTTTATTTTACCAAATTATTGATTAGTGGCAATCTTACCACATCCGATGAGGAAGAGTAAAGGAAAGTAGTCAACTCCAGAGCAATTCAAAAATAAAATACCTGTACCAGCAACACTACCCAATTGCTTAATAAGCAATTAATTACCTTAATTTTACAGAATAATTTCAATGCTGGAATTCCAACACAACTCTAATCAAAACAAGTCATTGACAAAAACTGTAATATGCAATTATCAATTACATAAATTCATCAGTCTGTTGCCAAGCTCTTGCGAAATGGTCACAACATGAAATATTCTATGTAAACACAATGTATCAATTATATCCTGTGAGGGAAAGTAGATTTGTGAATAATAACAGCACTGGCCTTAATTTGGACTGGGTTGCCGTCTCTGATGTCAGTTGATGTCAGCCCCTCCTCTCTCTCTCTCTCTCTCTGTCTCCTCCTTCTCGTCTCTCGTATGACAGAAGGACAAAAGGACAAAGAAGAGTTTAGTTTATAGTTTTTCCACATTCACGCTAAGAAATAAGCAAACAGCTTAACTCAGGAATATTATAAATAGCTCAATAACATTTTATTTTATTCATTTATTTTAGTATTATTATTTTTAATCCGTCAATATATCTCTCATTCACCAACTCAACCGATTATCAACCAAACAGTTTTACAGTCAAGCAATAGTTAATTCAAAAGAAGATTTCACTTGTGTGCAAAATTCCCCCTCCCGTTGTCTTTTTTGGCTGCACTGAAGTGGACTCTCCCAATCAGTTCAGTGCAGGGGAGTGGCTAAAGTCATAAATCCTACGCGTGCGCAGTTCAGTCACCAATGTGATTTCAGAGTGTAAGGACCTATAAACAGACCCGCTGTTGCTCCGGTCTCTCCTCCCATAGACAATAACACTGAAGACTTTAACAGAGCTCACAAACTGAACACATAGAACATACAAGACATACAATAAGACTTAAGACATTAACAGAGCTCACAAACTGAACACATAGAACATACAAGACATACAATAAGACTTCTCACAAACTGAACACATAGAACATACAAGACATATCCAACTTCGAAGTTTGTTATCACTTATCTGCAGATTTATAGTAATGACGTTATGAAATATAAAACATCTCTATACACTCTTAGAAAGTCCTCCCTGTAGGCTCATGATTCGTTAGTAAACGTTCTCTTTTTATAGAGACTCATAAGATCTTTAAACTTATAGTCCTTCCAGGGGGCTCATAGTTTATATAGTTTAAGAATTACAAACGTTCTCACAAACAGAGACTCATAAGATATTTAACCTTAACTGTGTTGTAGGGGTTTTAACTTTTTACTCTAGGGGCTTAACATTTGAAAAGATAAATACCTAAGACATTTATTTACAAGAGACTAAAAAACTCTGGTCAAAGCCTTAGTCGACACACATCTGGAAGTCATCAAGCACGCAGCCACACTCACTCTTGTTTCGCACACACATGCTGACAGAGAAATGCGCTTTTCTCATTTCAGACACACACACAGAGAGAAATTGGATCCATCTATCGCCGTTGTTATTTCTTTATATTCCATTTGCTAAATTTCTGCTACCTTCCGGTTTTAGACATTCAAAAGAGAGGATTACTTCAGACAGATGTTTCGTCAAACAAATCCAGAGCGGTAAACTTACAATTGAATATATTGTCTTAAACCAGCAGTCCCGAGAACTGACTTGAGAGTTAATCTAATAACTATCAAGATTTATGGCCCATCTCTAATGATCGCCTCGTTTGAGGGCTTCCTTAAATTAACGGCGCCCTAAAAGTATACTGTCAACTCATTTCAAACGTTATCCTCTAAGCCTTTCCTTGGACACTCCTTGCACTTTTATTCAAGCCAAAACATCGGTGTCCTGTCGGTGTGTCCTACAGACACTCAAACTAATTTAGAAAATTTAGAACGGAATTCCTATCACACAGCAAAAAGAACCAGCAAAATGCACGCATAAGTAATTTTAACGGTACATCTTGAACGCACACACTCTGGACTCACAAAACGACCAACGCCCAATGATTTAGTGATAAAAAACTTACCCTTAGTTGCCGGCTTCCTGAGAGGTAGTCGTTTTGTAGCCCAGGAATGGAATGCAAAGAAAAGACATAACACGTCCCAAAAAGAATAAAAAATAAAATAAAACTACCTCGTCGCCATTAAATGTGGTTACTAAAAGAAACACTTTTGCTGGTCCATGCTGTAATGATAAGGAAGATCCGCCGACACTGTACTCTGTTTTCAAAGGTTTATTATAACAAAGGTTCCAGCATCAGAATTTGACAGACTCCTGCAGATGTCTGGAAAACAGCCCGAGCCAATCTGATTAGCTATTCTTCCCCTATTGTCCAAGACATGGCATTTATATCATACATGACAGAGCATGACGTGATTCCAACACACCAATCCCTAGTCTTTTTCACGTCTCTCCCCATATCATCTTTCCATGAACATTAGTAATGCTTTCCAGATGTTTTCAGCAAAGTAGAGTAAAGGTCATCTATTACACCATTTTGCCACATCAGCAAAATCTTAGGGCCAAGTTCCCTCTATCACACTTTCCTGCAACAATCAGCATTTGTAGACTGTTTAAGATACTACACTTGGAACGACAGTTTTTGGCAATGGGCATGGTAAGTTAGCTAGGAGGGTCTGAGTGAATCAACAGTTATATATGCTCAGTAGCTACTTTGTATGAGAGTGTTGTAACGTTAGCTAGCTTGCTAGAATGGTGGTCCTCTGTAGATCAGCTGGTAGAGCACGGCTCTTGTAACGCCAAGATAGTGGGTTCGATCCCCGGGACCACCCATACACAAAAATGTATGCACGCATGACTGTAAGTCGCTTTGGATAAAAGCGTCTGCTAAATGGCATATTATTATAATAATAATAATAATAATAATAATAATAATAATAATAATATGCCATTTAGCAGACGCTTTTATCCAAAGCGACTTACAGTCATGCGTGCATACATTTTTTTGTGTATGGGTGGTCCCGGGGATCGAACCAACTACCTTGGCGTTTCAAGCGCCGTGCTCTACCAGCTGAGCTACAGAGGACCACATTATTATTATTATTAAAACTTATAGCTAATGTAACAGATGGTGCCAGTAGGCTACAGCAGTAGGCTACAGCACAACACACCAGTGTAGCTTATGTCTGTCAACCCTATCATTTATGTTTTAATCCTTTCCTCTTCCTTTGCAGTGCACAAGCTCATCACATACTCCTTCCACCACAAGACAGTGACCCAGCTACTCCTCAGTATTGGGGTTCTGGTGCCCCTCTGTGGAGGCATTGAGAAGAGTGTGGGCACTGTTCGGTTCCTCCTCATGTTTCTGCTGCTCTCTATCAGCACAGGGGTGTTGTACACCATACTGGGTCTGCTACTGTTTGGTGCATCTGCCCAGAACCAGGTGGAGGGGTTCATTCCAGTGTCCCTCTCCCTTATGGGTATGGCCACAGTGCACTCCCGTATGGTTAAGGGCTTTCTTTTCGGGGTCACTGTACCCATGTTAGCCCTGCCCTGGCTGTTTCTGTTCATCATAACACTTTTGGTCCCACACACTGTCTTCCTTTGCAATGCCATCGCCATCATCGCAGGGGGGATCTGTATCCTTACTCCAACCTCATTGTGGTTCAAAATAACTGATACACTCCTCTGCAGTATGTCACAGCTTTATAAGTGTGCTTAGTAGTGTAGTTAAGTGGTAATAGGTTATAGGTGTTGTATATGAATCCTGCTGCTGAACATTATGGCATGTTTGTTTAGAAAAAATATTGCATCACTGCGTCACACATTCTCCTTAACTTGCACTGGTGAAACAGACGGAAAGGGCTGGCTCTCACTTCTGGACATGTCCGATGCCAGGGCATCAGTGCTGGACAAGAAGATGCCTTTCAGGCTGCTGAGGAACATTGGTGTCCTGTATGTCCCTGCATCAACAGAGGAGAGAAGGAAGACGGTCCACCCACCGTGAGTACTAAGAAAGCACCAGACATATCATTTATCAGACAAGACAAGAGGTCATTAAATAACAATTGCTGTGTGCAAGCCAGAGCACATAATGTACTACAGTATAATGAGGTGCAGTTATAATTGATGATCCTCAGCTGTAATTGAATACTGTACAATAGGCAACTAGTGGTCCCCCATGATTAGATAGAGAATTACTGGTATAGATAGGCTCTCTGAATTCTGTCCACGTTCTCATTGATTGCAGAATCATTCCAACCCCATGCTCCTACCCAGTCCAAGCCTACGCTCCAGTGTCCTTTACCTCCAACCTACAGGCTACCGAGACCACACCAAAGACATTTGAAGGCTGGGCCCACTCCTACTATACACAGGGGAGCCCTGTTCAGCTCTCAGGTTATTACGGACACAACCATGGATATGGCCTCAAGCATAGCTTTGGGCCAAGTCACGGACATAGTCACGAACATGGACACAGCTGCAGCCACAGCCAAGGTTATGGACATAGTCACGAACACAGCTTCGGCCATGGACTCAGTCATGGGCATGCATCTGCCTCTCAAACCAGCAGTCACTGGGCTCCAGTGGCTCAACATCCACATTCTCAACATTCCCACCTCAGTCCACTGTCTGTGTCTGTCAGTGCCCCCCAGAGTTTCACAGCAAAGATGCCGGAGTCACTGCCAGAATCTGTGATGGTTCACCCAGGAGCACCTGTGTCTTCACTGACAGATTGATGACTTCAATCCGTAACGGCAAAACTCGCTATAGCTCGATTGAAATGTAAAGGCAATGTTCGCGAAGACCGGAAATTACATTTACATTTCAAGCGTGCTATTTTCAGCAATCACAATCCTTGTAAAAACGTCAACTCTTGGTATAACTAATAACATAAAAAAAATACAAATGTCAGTGTGGTTATAAGCCGCTATAGCTCTGAACTACGGCGATACGGATTTAATCGAGCCCATAGTTGTCATTCAATGTGTTTTCTGTCTCATGTTATACATTGAGATGTAATATGCTTGGACAAGTGTTTTGAGGCAGTACTTGAAGGTCCACTTTTTCTTCACTGATGTTTTTGGTTTTAATATACAAGCAGGCTCTGAATGTTCAAGGTCAAATCAATGCAATAAAGGGTTTGCTTGTCAGTTGATTGTAAGACCACTCCTTTTGGCTTGTGTGTTTTGTACTTTGTGTTTTTTTACACATACGGTAGACAAATCTCTTGGTACTCTTGATTTATACAACCTAGATTAAAACAACGTTTTTCAAAACCCTTAGTAAACCAGAACAGTTTTTAGTTCAAACTAAACATTTTTATCACACTAATGTATTATCAGTTTTTCCCCCTTAACTACACTTAACAAAATATAAATGCAACATGTAAAGTGTTGGTCCCATGTTTCATGAGCTGAAATAAAAGATCCCAGAAATTTTCCAAACGTACAAAAAGCTTCTTTCTCTAATGTTGTATACAAATTTGTTTAAATCTCTGTTAGTGAGCATTTGTCCTTTGCCAAGATAATCCATCCACCTGACAGGTGTAGCATATCAAGAAGCTGATTAAACAGCTTGATCATTACACAGGTGCTTCTTGTGCTGGGGACAATAAAAGAGCCACTCTAAAATGTGCAGTTTTGTCACACAACACAATGCTACATATGTCTCAAGTTTTGAGGAAGCGTGCAATTGGCATGCTGACTGCAGAAATGTCCACCAGAGATGTTGCGAGAGAATTTAAAATTCATTTCTGTACCATAAGCAGACTCCAACGTCGTTTTAGAGAATTTGGCAGTACGTCCAACCGGCCTCACAACCGCAGACCACGTGTAACCACGCCACCCCAGGACCAGCAGAGTGCCCAATGGTGGCGGTGGGGTTATGATATGGGCAAGCAATGAACAGCAACTTCGCACAGCTGTTGAAGAGTGACACAACATTCCACAGGCCACAATCAACAGCCTGATCAACTCAATGCGAAGGATATGTGTCGTGCTGCTTGAGGGAAATGGTGGTCACACCAGATACTGTTTGGTTTTCTGATCCACGCACCTACCTTTCTTTTAAGGTATCTGTGTTCTTAGAATAAAATACAAAATAGCATCCACTCACCACTAAATTAGATCCATTACATTCAGTTTGTTTTGCAATGCATCGTTCAAAAATTTTGGAAATTCAGAAGCAGGGGACAAGTGGGTGAGGTGATCAAGAGTGTGGGCTACAAGGGCAGATTATGATGTAATCTTTGGAAAATTAACTAGTCGTGCACAGTAAAGAGAAGCCATAAATGACAACCAAAACTAAATAAAGCAAATCAATGATCTCCATTTATTATTTCTTTACAAATGCATGCTTTAAAGTTACTGTTTATATACAAATAGCTATTTTGCATATAAAACTGGATCAAGTGGTAAGAGTCATGTAACACAGGTCAATTTTAAAAAGGCACATTTCTTATTTAAATGACAACATGTACCATACCATATTTGATTCTGTATCACTACAATAGTTGAGGGTTTCTCTATTAAAAGAAACACAAAATGACGTGCTAAAATGATAGACTGCTGAACATCACCCGTATATCATCCACTTGATTCTATTTCATACGGTTACAGAACCTCAGAAAATTGAAGTAAATATTTTGTATTTAGGCTTTCAACCATCAGCATAAGAAAATAAAACTAGATAAAGTTCTTACATATACATATCCCAGAATTAGTGATTATCAGAACACACATAAATGACAGTTAATAAATGACAGTTAATAGATGTATTCATGTTGTACTGCAAGTGCACATACAATACAACACATATTGCATTGCCTAAATGCCGTGGTAGTGTCCAGCTAAACATAACTAGTCGGTACTAAGCCTTACAGTGGGAGAGCATGAGAAAAAAACACCTGGGCATTTTTACAGTAAACCACCATTTAATCTACAACCTTTTCGTTTAATGAACCGATGAAGAACAAGGCTCAATGACTAAACAGTTACTGCAATTTAAATGTAGGAATTGTACAGTACATGGTACAATATGAATGTGCTACTAGTATGCATATTTGACTAATCTTGCACTGCTCTCTGTATTTACACAACCTTCGTGCATCTGAATAGGCAGCCATGTTGAACTTGTAAATACATTTAAAGATGCAAATATAGAATGCTTTCAATGCCGTAGACATTTCAGGAGTTAATTTACAATATATTACTTTTTTTATCGCCTTGTGGGGATCTTCACAGCATGATAAACGTCCAGAGGCAATATTTCATATCATAATCACCTCTGTTTGCGCCTAGTTTCACTTACAAAAACGATGTGTAACATTCAATGTATAATATCTCCAATTTTTCTAATCTGATGGGAAACAATGAAGGTCTGCACTCTATTTTATAAAAAAAATCTATTGGTTTATTCCAAAATGTTCCATAACCTTAAAAGGAGCGCGTGGACCAAATCTACACTGAACAAAAATATAAACGCAACATGCAACTATTTCAAAGATTTTACTGAGTTACAGTTCATATAAGGAAATCAGTCAATTGAAATGAATAAATTAGGCCCTAATCTATGGATTTCACATGACTGGGAATTCAGATATGGAACACGCTGTCGTACACGTCAATCCAGAGCATCCCAAACATGCTCAATCAGTGACATGTCTGGTGAGTATGCAGGCCATGGAAGAACTGGGACATTTTCAGCTTCCAGAAATTGTGAACAGATCCTTGTGACATGGGGCCGTGCATTATTGTGCTGAAACGTGAGGTGATGGTGGCGGATGAATGGCACGACAATGGGCCTCAGGATCTCGTCACGGTATCTCTGTGCATTCAAATTGCCATCGATTTAAAATGCAATTGTGTTCATTGTCCGTAGCTTATGCCTGTCCATACCATAACCCCACCACCACGGGGCACTCTGTCCACAATGTTGACATCAGCAAACCGCTCGCCCACATGGCGCCATACACGCTGACTTCTACCTGGTACAGTTGAAACCGGGATTCATCCGTGAAGAGCACACTTCTCCAGCATGCCAGTTGCTATCGAAGGTGAGCATTTGCCCACAGAAGTCAGTTACGACGCCAAACTGCAGTCAGGTCAAGACCCTGGTGAGGACGACGAGCATGCAGATTAGCTTCCCTGAGACGGTTACTGACAGTTTGTGCAGAAATTATTCTGTTGTGCAAACCCACAGATTCATCAGCTGTCCGGGTGGTTGGTCTCAGACGATCCCACAGGTGAAGGAGCCGGATGTGGAGGTCCTGGGCTGGCGTGGTTACACGTGCACAAAATTTGAGAGAAATAAGCTTTTTGTGTGGATGGAAAATGTCTGGGATCTTTTATTTCAGCTCATGAAACATGGGACCAACACTTTACATGTTGCGTTTATATTTTGTTCAGTGTACATGAAAGGCCTGGGGGTTAGGGGTCGATTTGGAGTATGAGCCCATTCCCAACCAATCTTGAATGAATTGCACTACCTCTCAGCACGAGTCTCTACAAAATGCTGTCAGTAAGATTACACAACAAGACAATAAGTACAACAAACATTCATTCATACGTCTTTCCATTTAGTGATTATGTGCTGACACGTTACCTCCAAAAACAGTTTAAAACTGTTTTCCGTTACCACTCACCCTCCACCCGAAAGAAATAGGTTAACATATGGGGTTGTGAGGGTGTGCTGTAACGTTAACTTAATCTTCCTTAGCTCCACACGTCCTGAGAGTAGCGGCCCTTGGTCATCAGCTTCTTGATGTAAGCCACAGCCTGTGTGTGTGTGAGACCTCCCACCTCCTCAACGATGTCATAGAAGGAATTCTGCACATCCCGCGCCATGTTCCGAGCATTCCTAGGAAAAGACAAGTGGCAGCCATATTTACAGTAGGCACACAATAATGATGGATTTTCTCTTTCAAAAAACCCTCAAAGCTTGTACATGTACTGTGCCTTCAGGAAGTATTCACACCCACATTTTGTTGTGTTACAGCCTGAATTTAAAATGGAATAAATTGAGATTTTCTGTCACTGACCTACACACAACACCCCATAATGTCAAAGTGGAATTATGTTTTTAGAAATGTTTAGAAAGCTATAAAAAATGAAAAGCTGAAATGTCTTGAGTCAATATGTATTCAACCCATTTGTTATGGCAAGCCTAAATAAGTTCAGGAGTAAAAATATGCTTAACAACTCACATAATAAGTTGCAATAATAGTGTTTGACATGATTTTTGAATGAACACGGCCCTCCCCCTTCCTACTGCTCATTCAGTAACAACCTGCCTGCTCACTGCCTGGTAGTCAGCAGCAGGTCACAGTGAAAAATATGTTTTGTTTGAAGAAATGCCATGTTTACCCCCCGCGACATCGTTTTCAAAGTAGCCCAAATGTTAGCAAAACTGCGGACATGGCAACCCTGCACTGAAGCATCTGCTCGTTGCATGGTAACAATAGTCTCTCTGCCTGGTTGGGTTTCTGGTGAGCAAACCAACTATTTTGTGCACTACTGCCACCTACAGTGGGATCCAGTGCAGGACAGCAGAATATAAAACACCCACTGGTACATAACATGTCATGTAATGTCACTACAATAATTGTTCCCTTGCTGTAATTAATGAACAAAAAAACAGTCTGACACAAATAATTGCAATTTCAAAAGCTTTATTGAAAGTGCATATTTCAAACATTTTTTGTAGTTTTTTTATTTTAAAGAATAGTGCATGTCTCAAAATATTAGAACGAGACCAATATGTGTATTTTTCTAAACATAGTTCCTGTGTCTGAAATTAAGTTTCTGTGTGTATTGGAGGAGTAAGCAATACTCAAAATATCTGTGTGTGTGTGTGTTGTAGTAGTAGATGGCCATTATTTATTCAAACATCTAAGTTTGGGCAGCAGCCACTGGAGAAACCTGTCAATCAAACAGGACAATAAATAGTAGTTTTCACTTACACATCAGATAGCTGCTCTTTCTCTGCTACCTCATTCTATTTCTATAATTCTCTACCTCATTCTATTTCTATAAATCTCAAAAATGCCCTTGTTATGTTCTACTTCTCCTTCTTCTATTTCCTCACCTCTTCCTCAGACTCTTCTTTTCCTCTTTCTTGTCCTCCTTACTTTCTCCAACATTTTCCACCTGCTTCATGTTACTAGCCTGCTCTTGCTTCACTCGCTTTTTTGCCTTGCCCTTTTTCCTTTTGACCTTCCCTTCCTGAATATTTTGGACAAGGAGATAAAGTAATATAAGCTTATGGCTATTTTCTACTCTTGAGCTACGATATCTAGAGTTATGATATACTGTAGGACATATGGCCAATATCCCCTTCCTGTTTCCTCTCACCTGTGGGTACACTCCTGTCATTTTCTGCGCCATTTCCTGGAGCAGCTTCCTGCTGTTCTCACTCAGGTTGGTGATGGGGGCCAGGCGAGGGCTTCCTGTATTGGTGATGGGGGCCAGGCAAGGGCTTTCTGTATTTCCTCTCACCTGTGGGGCCACTCCTGACATTTTCTGGAGCAGCTTCCTACCGTTCTCGCTCAGGTTGGTGATTGGGGCCAGGCGAGGGCTGTGGTGGTATGGTAAGTACTCCACAGCAGGCGGAGCAACAATGACAGGGACAGGGCTGGGAGGAGTCAGAGGCTTTGGGACATCCTCTGGAGAGGGCAGGGCCCGTAGGGCTTCAGCCAGGGTCCAGGGTGCTGAGGTCACAAGAGGAGAAAGGCAAGTCTGGCCAGGCACAGGACCAGAGACTTTCCCTGGGCTCTGTAATACCAGAAACAACAAACAAACTGTCAGGACAGTGCTATGTTATACACAATCTCTAGATATACTGTATAACTAATCTATAAATACATTAGATACATGACTACACTCAATAAGTAAGAGTAACTTACAAAGCGCTGGACTTCATACTTCTTTTTTTCAAGCTTGAGGAGCCTGTTCTTGGCTATGCTGGTCTTCATTTCTGCCATGCTCTCTACCATTTCGGCCATCTCTCCAGTGCATTTCTTGAAAGCCACTTTCAACCTTTCCAAGTCATTCAGCCAACTGTCCAGGTCTACTGCCTCAAGATCTCATTTTGCTGCAGTTTCTCTTCATCACTTGGATCAGTGCCCTCAACTCCTCGCCCCTCCTCCCATTGTCTTCCCTATTCACATCTTCATCCCTCAGTCTTTCATCCTTCCTCCTCCCCATCCACTTCTCAATCCAGGCTCTGAAGCATCCCTCATTCTTCTTCTGCCTCTCTTGGTTGATGTCCAGACCGTCATTGACCGTCTTCAGGCCTTCCTCCAGGTCAAGCTCTATGGAGGCCAGGTTTTCTTTAATTCTCCTCAGGCTCTCCTCATTGGTGTTGGTCCACTGTGTCTTCTTGTCCAGCTGCTGCCTGCAGGGCCGGACAGAAGGGACCACCTCCATATGGCGTGACACCTTCTTCAGGGCACTCACAGAGGCAGGGAGAGGGATGTTGGGTTTGGCCACAATAATATGTACAGACATCGGGTCAAACAATTGAGATGTGACACACACTAGTGATGCGCGGGTTGACTCATAACCAGAAGTCCTGCGGTTATATCCACAGGGCGGGGGATTTAGGGTCATGAAATATTGTTGAATAAACAGAAAACAATACATTAAAAAATCCATAAATGTATAATTATTGTGCAAGTTATATCTATAGGCTATTTGGCATTAGTGTGTAAGCCTAAACTTTAGGGCATAACTTGACGCGCGCCAGATAGACTACACACCAATCACCAAACGCTTTAATTCAATAAGAGAAAAGCTACGAAATGGAAAGTTGAAAATAAAGAAGGGACGGCCAGAAAAGTAATGTTTGGAAAATATTTGGTGAAGTGTTAAAAGAGGATGATGGCAGTGCCTATGTTATGTTTGATGATTGTGAGGCACTATAGAAATTCGACAGTCACAAGAGGGGGATTCAAATAGGCCTATGGCACGTCAAGGGAACAAACAGCCTACTGTTCAGATGGGTTAGATGGAAACTGAAATCTGGACACTGACTGTAGATCTTTAACCTCTCACAGTCTTAATATTAACTCCTGCAGAATTAAGCATTTCTTGCAGTAAAATGATAGGCTACACCAAATGTAGGCTTTATTTTGACTCGGGAACAGCAGTGGAGAAATATGATTTCTTTCAGCATCTTGAGGGAATGCAAATGCGCAGCTAGGGACTGCTTTATCAGCATCATAAAAGCTGATAATATTTCAACCACATAAAATGTGCATCCAAGCCAAACTGAAATCTTATCAGAAACATGTCTGGTCGTTTTCAACCCGTCAAACTGATGTCATTTGGAAATTTTGCACAGAAAATGTTTCCCTTTTGATCTTAAGTTATTGCATTTTCTTCTTGATCCCTAAAAGTTTTTGGTTTATTTAGTCTTCTATCTAATTATAGACAAGTTGACTAACAAATAGCCTACCAAAATGTTGGAAATTATAAGCAGAAACATATCCAAACTAGGCACAAAAAAATCCTGCACCCCCTGCTAAGAAATCGTTCTGACGGTGTTCTATATTTGCGGGTTAGGGTCAGGTGCGGGCCTCAGATTTTCACTTTATCACATATAGTCGGGCGGTTGCGGATGGGTTATTAGCAATTGCGGGTGGGTTCGGTTGAACAAACAGCTGACCCGCGCACCACTAACACACACACACACACACACACACACACACGTAAGAGCCTACCAGTCGAGGGTCCTTCAGTGAAGCCCCTTTTCTCAGTGGTTCCTTTGAAGGCCCTGGACTGTCCTCAGCAGAGGCATCATTGCCATTATCACACTGTGTGTCAGAGAGCTAGTTGGTCATAGTCCATTCTCCACATTCAGTCAAAGAGTTACTCAAATACATGCTGCAGAACATACCAGAAAGTCTGACTCATCGAAGGAGTGGAGAGAAAGATCGTCGTCCTCTACTATATCCCTCACTTTAAGCCTTGTCACCTTTCCATCCTCCTCATCCTTCACTTTCAGCAGTGGTGTCCTCCTTTCATGATCCTCATCATCAGACTGGGTATCAGAGTCAACTAGTCAGAGACTATTCTCCTTACAGTGATGTCACTCAACAAAGACATGGTGTACAACTGTCTTACCTCAGATTCACAGTCAGTGAAGGAGTAGATAGAGATGTCATCAGAGTTGGAGGATGAGATCACCCCATCATCATTTCTATCCATCAGCCGAGTCACCCTTCCAGACTGAGGAGACAGACAAAGGCATGTACTTAGGGCAGCCATAGAATACACTGGCATTGACTGTCAAGAAAATGTTGAATATTTAGGCAATCCAACATAGTTGTACAAGTAGTGAGTAATTTATGGGTAATTGAAAATGCAAGTGTATTGAAATGCAATAAATGCAACTCCCATAACATTAGGGATGGGGCTAAAGACTTTCCATACTGTAGGATTCTTTAGCATTTCTCTGTTCAAATATTTTTTTATTGAACACACACAAGAATGGTGTATAGGTATGAAAGACATGTGTACAGTTCTTATCTAAACATAAGAGAACAGACATGAACAACAAGACCCAGAGTTCTGGACACAAAACAAATATTACAAAACACGACATACAGAACAGGGACAGGTAGAAAGAAAAAGGGTATATGTAACCCCCCCCACTTATCCCCCCCTATTCCACCCTATTCCCCTCCCGACTGCTCGAGTGTCAGGGCCAGCACACGCTGCCCAAAGGTAGATTACAATATGACAATTGAGAGTGCGTTAAAAAGTACAAATTCACAGCACCGACTGGTCCAGGTAAGAGAGGAAAGGCTGCCAGATTTGATCAAATGTTGATAATTTATTGTTCAGAATATATCTAATTATTTCTAAGTGTACAGTTTTTGCCACTTCGCTGAGCCATAATTTGGTAGAGGGCGCTTCCCTCCTTTTCCAAAACAACAAGATTAATTTTTTTGCCGAAATGAGACTGTAAGAGATGAGTTGTTTTTGGGAGTTGGTTAATCCGTTTAGGGAATCGGACACTCCCAGGATTATCAGAAGCGGGTCTGGGTCTATTGAAGTCTCCAGAACTTCAGAGAGGACCCCAAATATTCCACACCAATAACCATACAGACTAGAGCATAGGGCAAAGCAGTGGAGTAGTGTACCCTGCTCAGCCTGACATTTATCACACATAGGGGATGTATCAGGAAATATCCTATGCAGTTTAGTTTTGGAGTAGTGTAATCTGTGTAATACCTTAAATTGTATGAGACGATGTCTGGAGTTAATGGAGCAGGTGTGGATATACTCCAAGCTATCCTCCCAGTCTGCCACCGAAATATCAGTCCCTAGTTCTTCCTCCCATTTTGCCTTAATGGCATCTGTAGAGGGTGCGCTAACAGATTGAAAAGCGTCATATAGACGAGATATCAGTTTGTCTGAGGTGGGGCATATTTTTATGCATCCGTCAAACATGGAAGGTTTAGCATTCTCAAATGTTGGGAGGTGTTTTCTAACATAGTCTCTAATTTGTAGGTATCTGAAAAAGTTACTTCTGGGAAGGTTATAAGTTTCCCTCAGCGCTTCAAAGGAAGCAAAGGTCCCTCCTATATATAAATCCCCTATGGTACTTATCCCCAACTCTCCCCATCGCTCAAAGGTGTTATCAAGGTTAGAGGGGGCAAAGGAGGGATTCCTGGCAACAGGGAGCATGAATGATATTGGTCTAAGCTCAAAGTGGACTTTAATTTGCTTCCAGATTCGGACTGTGCTATGTATAATAGGATTGTTATGGTAAAGTGACATCTCCAGATTAACAGGTGACAAAATCACGGCACCAATAGAGAAGGGGTGACACTCCTCCCGCTCCATGCTAAGCCAGCTGGATGGCGGGGTTGCGTCATCCAGCAAAAACGTAACAGCGCGGAGGTTAGCGGCCCAATAGTAAAATATAAAATTTGGGAGAGACAATCCTCCTTCCATCTTGGATTTACATAGGTGTTTTATACCTATCCTGTGTGTTTTATAATCCCAGATGAAAGGATTGATAATAGAGTCCAGTTGTTTATGAAATGATTTAGGTATGAATACTGGGATGTTCTGGTATAGGTAGAGCAGTTGTGGGAGGAAGACCATTTTAATGGCATTAATTCTTCCGAGCAGAGAAATTGGGAGAGTTCTCCAAAACTGTTTGTTTGCCTTGAGATTTTGCATCAGAGAAGGGAAATTCTCTTTAAATAGTAAGGAGTATTGTTTGGTAACTACAATTCCAAGGTAGATACATTTTTCTGAAGATAACTTAACTGGAAGATGTTCTAGCCAGGAGGTGTTTTGCAACCGTATGGGCATTAATTCCCTCTTGTTCCAATTTATTCTATATCCCGAGAAGGTACCAAACAAATTAATCACCTCAAGAATAGCTGGAATACTAGCGTGGGGTTCTGTTACATAGAGGAGAATATCATCTGCGTATAGGGAAATCTTATTTAGAGTATCTTTAGTATTATAGCCGTGTATTGCTGAATGAGATCTGATCGCTTGAGCGAGAGGTTCAATAATTAGGGCGAAGAGCATAGGCGACAGCGCACAACCCTGCCTTGTCCCTCTGTGGAGGTTAAATCGGGGCGACATTGATTGGTTAGTGAGTATTCTCGCACAGGGGTTCCTATATAAAAGCTGGATCCAATTTATGAACCCATCTCCAATATTACATTTCTGTAGGACCTTGAATAGATAGGGCCACTCAACTTGGTCAAAGGCCTTTTCGGCGTCAAGAGATATAACGGCAAGGTCCACGTTAGGTAACCTCTGAGAATACATAATGTGAAGAGGCGCCTGAGATTGAAGAATGAGTTTCTATTAGGGATAAAGCCGGTCTGGTCCGAATGGACCAATTTGCCAATTAAAGTGCTAAGCCTGTTAGCCAGAGTTTTTGCTAAAATCTTTTGGTCTGTATTAAGGAGGGATATTGGTCTGTATGACCCTACCTCTTCCGGATCTTTACCCTTCTTATGTATAACTGTAATAAACGCCTCATCCAAAGTAGATGGGAGAGCTCCATCCTCATTGGCCCGAACCAACATTTTGTGCAGGTAGGGAGATAGCATGTTGCTGAATGTTTTATAGAATTCACCAGGGTATCCATCTGGGCCCGGGGTCTTGCCACTCTTTAGAGATTTAATTGTTTCTCTAATTTCTTCAAGAGATATTTCCTTATTCAGGAAGTTAGAGTCTTCCTGGTTCAGGGCAGGAAGATTACAGTCCTCCAAAAAGTTATGCATAATTAAGGGATTAGGATCCGCTTTAGATGTATATAGAGTCTCATAAAACTGACGGAATCTGTCATTGATGTCTTTGGGGGAGGAGAGTAATTCCCCAGATGCAGATTTAACTTTGTGAATCATTCGGTCACTCACGTTTTTTCGAAGTTGTCTGGCGAGTAATTTGTGTGGTTTGTCACCAAACTCAAAATATTTTTGCTTGGCATAGAGAAAAGATTTAGCAATTTTAGCCGAGAGGATCTGATTGTATTAAAATTTTAAAGACATAATTTGTTTATGTTTCTCCATAGATGGATGTCTAGCATTCTCCCTATCCAGTAAGTGAATTTGTCCCTCCAGTTCTACCAATTTTTTTCTGTTTTGCCTACTGGCAGTCTGAAAGGAGATGATACAGCCTCTCAAATAAGCCTTCAGCGTTTCCCACAATAATGCTGGGGAAGTCTCTGTGTTGTCGTTGGTATCAAAGAAAAATGTAATTTGGTCTTTAAGATGTTCACAGAATGTTGGTTCTGTGAGGAGCTGAGGATTCAACCTCCAGACCCTCTCGTTTGGTACGATGTCACCCAATCTCAGGGAGAAGATGAGTGGACTGTGGTCAGAGATTATAATATCATGATATCTCACATTACAGGTATAGGGGAGTAGTTTAGCATCAACCAAAAAGTAGTCAATTCGAGTATATACATTGTGAACATGAGAGTAAAAGGAGTATTCCCTACCCGTAGGATTAGAGATCCTCCATATATCAAATAAGTTAGAATTTTTTATGTAGGTATTCAAGAATTCGCTTGAATAGGAGGTAGGGGTTCGCCGGGTAGAGGATCTATCCAAATATTGGTCTAGTACACAGTTAAGGTCCCCTCCAATGACCAGATTAGTATGGGAGATATCTGGAATCAGGGCAAGGACTCTTTTGAAAAAAGAGGGGTTATCAATGTTTGGCCCATAGATATTTAGTAGAGTTACAGAAGTAGAATGGATCTCTCCTATTACGATCACATAACGACCCTCTTTATCCACAATAGTGGTTTTATGTAGAAAGGGAATTCCTTTCCGTACCAGAATCGCTGTGCCTCTCGTTTTGGCAGAGAAGTTAGAGTGATACACTTGTCCCACCCACTTACATTCAAGTCTGTTATGAGATTTGTTTTTCAGATGGGTTTCTTGCAAAAATATAATATCAGACGAAAGTGCTTTCAAGTGGGCTAGGACCCTGCCTCTCTTAATTGGTTCGTTTAAACCCTTGACATTCCAGGAAGTGAATGTAAGTCCCGCCCTCCTCTCATTTGTAGTTCCTATGGTGGCCTGCATAACATGTAACTCACTAAAAAGGTAAGAAAGCGCACCAAACCATCACGATCAGCATATGTAGCACCTACACCCGAGCAGTATCCAACCCACCCCTCCCCCCCCGCAAGCACCTTTACTCTCCACCCTGTTCCCCTACTTTCCCCAACCTTTACCCCCCCCCCATCAACCCACATTTAACAGGCATACACACATAGGACAGAAATAAATATGAAAATAAAAATAACAAACACATTGTCTGGCCGATGCCAAAAAAGCACGGCGCGCCCTCGAACAAGAGGTAAAACACAAATAAAATCCCAACTATGCGCTCACCTCTCGCTATCCTAGAACTTCTACTAACATATGAACTGAGGAGGCTCCCGCACTTAAAGTGTTCAATTAGCATCTAATAAACCTAAACAGAATAAGTTGCAACTTAAACATATTGCGCACTTAAGGTTAATCTTGGGTCAATCCCTGAGATAAGCAAGATGTATCATCACAAGATTCTATTGCTAAGCAATACCGGTCTAAACATAAACCATCAGTAACCGACATAGACAGCAGGACAGTTACATATTGTGGGTTAGGAGAAGGGAACAAGGATTTTGATAAATTGAACGTACCCCCCAATCAAAAAAATAACAAAGTAAATAAAAATGTAAAAAAATTAAAAAATGTAAAAATAATAATAATAATACATTATTTTCAAATAATTTTAAAAAATAGTGATTTATATATACATAAGTGCACACATACACATCCACACACACACACACACACATACATACATGTGCATACCTACATACATACACACACACACATACGTATATATATATATATATATACGCACACACATATACACACGTATACACGCACACATACATACACACACCCCAAAAAATATATACATATAAAATAAATATTCTTAAATATATACAGATACATACACACGCATACACATATACATCCATACACACACATCTACATACACAAACATGCATACCCCAGAATAATAATCTATACAAATTTAAAATATACACATACATAATACTAAAATGCTAAGAGAAAATAATAATAAAGTACAAATAATTATTATTATATGTACGCACAGGAATAATGTAAGAATTGAAAAATAAATAACGAAACAAAACAAAAATGGGGGAATATAAGTATATCCATCCGAAAGTGTCAATGATCCGACCTGGAAGGCCTCCCAAACAGGCATCGCTCTAAACCCAGTCGGAATGAAAGTGAAATTAACGTTAAGTGAGAGCTCTGACCGCCCTCCATTGGTCAGCTCATCGTATTACATGTTCGGTAGCCCTTGCTGAGACCGTTTAATACGGTTTCACCCGTTATGGTATGGTATGGTATGGATTCGAGTCCGTGAGCAGACCTTAACACACAATGACAAGGCACTCTAACCTGTACGGGGGATTGGTGTATATTCCCGGACAAACTTCTCTGCGTCCAGAACCGAGGAGAGCCAGATCTTCTCCCCGGAAGGCGGGGTAATTCTTAGTCTTGCAGGGAAGAGCAAGGCTGGGTGAAGATGGAGTTTGTAGAGTTTGGTCATGACATCTCTGTAGCCAGCGCGGTGCTTTGCCACATCGGGCGCATAGTCCTCATAGACACGAAAGGGGTGCCCTTTATGTAACAGGTTGCCCCTCATTCGAGCCTCGCGCAGGATAAGATCCTTGGTCTTGAAACTGTGACAACAGATGATTACTGGGCGAGGACGCTGGCCCGGTCCAGGCACTGGGACAAGGGCGCGATGTGCACGGTCCACTAGGGGATCCGACGCCAAAACATCCGGTCCCATTGCATCCTTCAGTAGCTTGGCGAAGAAGTCGGTGGGGCGAGAGCCCGCCTCCACCCCTTCTGCCAGACCCACAACGCAAAGGTTATGCCGCCTGGATCTGCCCTCCAGGTCGACCACTTTCACAGAAAGCCTCTGCACATTATCCTGCAATGACGTGCATAGCATCTCTAACTCGTCGATCCTACCAGCGTTGAATTCAGAAGCTTTCTCAAGGTCCACAATACTCTGGCCCTGCGAAGCGACCGTTCGAATGGTGCTCTCGATTTTAGTGTCCAGTTCAGCAATAGTAGCCTTAAGATCCTCCGCTATAGCAACACGTAGTTCTCCCAAAGCCCGGGTAAGTTCTGTAAGTGTCACGTTGTTACCTGTGCCTTCCGCCATGTTTGTCTCGTTGTTTGGTGGGGTGTAGACCTCTGATGTGGATTTATTGTCCTTTGGTCGCTTATTACTAGGCATTTTCACATAGAAAGTTACAATATTGTATTAGTAAGAAAAGTTTGTTGTAACAAGTGCAATAAAGTAAGTTAGGTTAGATTATTTCGCAAAAAAGTTGCGGGAGCCTCTCACACACAGCCGTTCACTCCAACATGCTAGCTCCGCCCCATTCTTTAGCATTTCTAATGAATGATTGTCAATTCAACCAAGCCAACCAAAATGGCCATATGAATCAACAGATTGATCTATCTGTTCTGTCTCTATGGGAACAGCAGAGATGTCTGACCTGGCTAAGAGGCTCTGGATTGATGTCCCATCCATCCCCAGATGTCTGTTCCTGCCCACAGCTCACAATGATTGGCTGTGAACAGTAAAGAAAAAATGTAACACTCTTTTGCTCATTTTGGCCTTGGAAATAACTTGGAAATAAATGATGTAGCTATCAATAAATAATTTAAGTAGCTACTGTTATGTGGTTGATTTGAATGTGACATACAGGCCTTTTGTGGATCTGAGGGGTCTGCACTGAAGTAGACTGTCAAGACAATATTCCATTTCAAATGTGGTTAGATAAGGAGGGATATCTGCACTTGCTTTTATTGTGATAACTGCAGTTTGTACATGCAGCATAACTAATGTTTATGTGTTATTGTTTTCAGGTCAGATTTGACTTACAGGCCTTGGCCTTCTGCGCACTTTGCCGGTTGGCCACATCACAGAATCAGGGGTGTTCACCCTCACTGGATTCAACTGTCAACACAACACTCCATTTAAAAGGTGATAACAAAAACAGAAGATTTTTTAAATATATATATATATATTTGATATTTAACACATAAGGGCGGCGCCTTAAAGCTCTTTTGATTCACTCATCATTACGATTCATCTTGCTTTCTGAGGGATACATTTCCATCAATTGATTGGCACAAAACATATCCTGGCACACACACGCATAAAGGGCATGTCCCAAATGGCACCCCAGTGCCCATATATTGCACTTATTTTGACCTGAGTCCAATGGGCACAGGTCAAAAGTAGTACACTACAGGGTGCCATTTGGGACCAAAGAATGTAAGAGCCTACCAGACGTTCTAAACTCCAAATCACCTTGTGCAGTGCGCACGGGTCTATCCAACCGTTTCCAATCGTAGTATTTATTCTCTGCACAGTGTCAGCTAGGGCAGACTATGCACCTGAAACAACCTGACTGAAGAAAGCGATTGTACTGATTGTATCAAAGCTGAACACAGTTTATGTAGTGAATTTATGCTTGGTTACGTCACAATAGGTCACAGTTTTATGGCCGCGCATAATACGTCACAGGAAAGGCTTGTATGGGACTGGACTGGTGGTATCTCCCCCTGGTCGTAATTCATAACTGTCAAATAAAATCTATCTAGCTATCTAACTCAAATGGCTGTTGAGGACTCTTTGATCATCACATTTGAGGCACATGTCAGCAGGTGGCAGTGTCTTCAAATGCAGCACTTGATGATCTGAGCAACAGTTGAGCAACTTTGTGGTTGTGACAAATCCAAATGCGGAAGTCCAGTACATTTGTTTTTGCTTAGCAAGCTTGCCCGCCTATTTCTACAATTCATCTTCTTAAACTCGGATTTTAAACTTAACCACACTGCTAACCTTATGCCCAACCTTAAATTAAGACCAAAAAGCCTATTTTTGTTTTCATTAATTTTTAAGATATAGCCTATTTGTAATTTGTGGCTTTGTTATCTAGTGGGAACCTCTAGCTAGCTAGCTAGCTACCTATAATCTGGCTAAAGTTTTACGCAATATTGGAGGAAAATATTGATTATTGTACTTGATTATCCAAGTTTGACAAATATGCATTGGGCATCAAAATGATATCCGAATAGTTTTAAAACATATGGTTCAGAGGTTCAAGAGTTTTACTCCTGAGTTCAGGCTCACGAGTGGGATTGTTGCTGTCATTAGAGTATCATTTGTTTTGTTTACTGTCACTACATATTTCGGTTTATCAGAGGATGTCTTCAGTCTTGGAATGACAGTTTTTGGCAATGGGCATGGTAAGTTAGCTAGGAGGGTCTGAGTGAATCAACAGTCATATATGCTCAGTAGCTACTTTGAATGAGAGTGTTGTAACGTTAGCTAGCTTGCTAAAACGTATAGCTAATGTAACAGATGGTGCCAGTAGGCTACAGCAGCAGGCTACAGCACAACACACCAGTGCAGCTTATGTCTGTCAACCCTATCATTTATGTTTTAATCCTTTCCTCTTCCTTTGCAGTGCACAAGCTCATCACATACTCCTTCCACCACAAGACAGTGACCCAGCTACTCCTCAGTATTGGGGTTCTGGTGCCCCTCTGTGGAGGCATTGAGAAGAGTGTGGGGACTGTTCGGTTCCTCCTCATGTTTCTGCTGCTCTCTATCAGCACAGGGGTGTTGTACACCATACTGGGTCTGCTACTGTTTGGTGCATCTGCCCAGAAACAGGTGGAGGGGTTCATTCCAGTGTCCCTCTCCCTTATGGGTATGGCCACAGTGCACTCTCGTATGGTTAAGGGCTTTCTTTTCGGGGTCACTGTACCCATGTTAGCCCTGCCCTGGCTGTTTCTGTTCATCATAACACTTTTGGTCCCACACACTGTCTTCCTTTGCAATGCCATCGCCATCATCGCAGGGGGGATCTGTATCCTTACTCATTTACATTTACATTTTAGTCATTTAGCAGACGCTCTTATCCAGAGCGACTTACAGTTAGTGAGTTATTTTTTAATTTTTCATACTGGCCCCCCGTGGGAATCGAACCCACAACCCTGGCGTTGCAAACGCCATGCTCTACCAACTGAGCTACATCCCTGCCGGCCATTCCCTCCCCTACCCTGGACGACGCTGGGCCAATTGTGCGCCGCCCCATGGGTCTCCCGGTCGCGGCCGGCTATAACCTCATTGTGGTTCAAAATAACTGATACACTCCTCTGCAGTATGTCACAGCTTTATAAGTGTGCTTAGTAGTGTAGTTAAGTGGTAATAGGTTATAGGTGTTGTATATGAATCCTGCTGCTGAACATTATGGCATGTTTGTTTAGAAAAAATCTTGCATCACTGCGTCACACATTCTCCTTAACTTGCACTGGTGAAACAGACGGTAAGGGCTGGCTCTCACTTCTGGACATGTCCGATGCCAGGGCATCAGTGCTGGACAAGAAGATGCCTTTCAGGCTGCTGAGGAACATTGGTGTCCTGTATGTCCCTGCATCAACAGAGGAGAGAAGGAAGACGGTCCACCCACCGTAAGTACTGAGAAAGCACCAGACATATCATTTATCAGACAAGACAAGAGGTCATTAAATAACAATTGCTGTGTGCAAGCCAGAGCACATAATGTACTACAGTATAATGAGGTGCAGTTATAATTGATGATCCGCAGCTGTAATTGAATACTGTACAATAGGCACCTAGTGGTCCCCCATGATTAGATAGAGAATTACTGGTATAGATAGGCTCTCTGAAATCTGTCCACGTTCTCATTGATTGCAGAATCATTCCAACCCCAGGCTCCTACCCAGTCCAAGCCTACGCTCCAGTGTCCTTTACCTCCAACCTACAGGCTACCGAGACCACACCAAAGACATTTGAAGGCTGGGCCAACTCCTACTATACACAGGGGAGCCCTGTTCAGCTCTCAGGTTATAATGGACACAACCATGGATATGGCCTCAAGCATAGCTTTGGGCCAAGTCACGGACATAGTCACGAACATGGACACAGCTGCAGCCACAGCCAAGGTCATGGACATAGTCACGAACACAGCTTCGGCCATGGACTCAGTCATGGGCATGCATCTGCCTCTCAAACCAGCAGTCACTGGGCTCCAGTGGCTCAACATCCACATTCTCAACATTCCCACCTCAGTCCACTGTCTGTGTCTGTCAGTGCCCCCCAGAGTTTCACAGCAAAAATGCTGGAGTCACTGCCAGAATCTGTGATGGTTCACCCAGGAGCACCTGTGTCTTCACTGACAGATTGATGACTTCAATCCGTAACGGCAAAACTCGCTATAGCTCGATTGAAATTTAAAGGCAATGTTCGCGAAGACCGGAAATTACATTTACATTTCAAGCGTGCTATTTTCAGCAATCACAATCCTTGTAAAAACGTCAAATCTTGGTATAACTAATAACATAAAAAAAATAAAAAATGTCAGTGTGGTTATAAGCCGCTATAGCTCTGAACTACGGCAATACGGATTTAATCGAGCCCATAGTTGTCATTCAATGTGTTTTCTGTCTCATGTTATACATTGAGATGTAATATGCTTGGACAAGTGGTTTGAGGCAGTACTTGAAGGTCCACTTTTTCTTCACTGATGTTTTTGGTTTGAATATACAAGCAGGCTCTGAATGTTCAAGGTCAAATCAATGCAAGAAGGGTTTGATTGTCAGTTGATTGTAAGACCACTCCTTTTGACTTGTGTGTTTTGTACTTTGTGTTTTTTTACACAGACGGTAGACAAATCTCTTGGTACTCTTGATTTATATAACCTAGATTAAAACAACGTTTTTCAAAACCCTTAGTAAACCAGAACAGTTTTTAGTTCAAACTAAACATTTTTATCACACTAATGTATTATCAGTTTTTCCCCCTTAACTACACTTAACAAAAATATAAATGCAACATGTAAAGTGTTGGTCCCATCACAATATATTTTACATTAGTTATCTTGTTGTTTTTAATCCCACCCTTCAGCTCCACTCAACCCCTCCCATCTATCTCTTAACACCATCCATTTTTTATTTACATTTGCCATATATTTTTCAACTGTGCTGTGATGTTTCACAAAAGTTCTGAACCTTTCTATTCTCATAGTTTCTACAGATTGTAAATTAAAGATAAACATTTTTGTTAAAAGTATTATTATATTATTGATCGATTGACTATGACTTTTCAAATCACCCAGTAGTGCTATCTGCAGAGTTAGCTCCAGGTAAATGTTGCACTTCTTCTTCCTGGACCTTTGACCAAAAACAAGCTACACATGGACAGTACCAAAACAAATGATCTAATGAATCGGTCTCTTCGCAGAAAAATCTGCAGAGCTGGGATGGTTGTATCCCCCATATATATAACATTCTATTGGTTGCAAGAATTTTGTATAATAATTTTAATTGAAAAATTTTAGGTTTTGAATCCGGCGTTGTTTTGCGTATCAGTTCATAAACCATGTGCCATGGTATCGGTACATCGAAAATCTCTTTCCAACTATTTTGCAATCTATATGGCACAGCTGTCAAATTTTTTGTCCTTAAATAAAACTGATATACTTTTTTATTTATCACAATTTTCATTAACCAATTTTGGTCTTTAATGAAGACAAGTTCCTTATTTTTTCCCCCTTCCACTTGCCTCTTCCATTTTTGCGTTAATGCTGCAATTAGTTGGTTGTAATTTTGGGTAGAGCAGACATTTCCATATATTTTTGTTAGCTGCATGTGTGACATAACTCCACTAGTCCTATTTATGATATCATTTACAAAGATTATACCTTTTTTAAACATTTTTTTGAAAAAATAATAATATAAAAATTATATTTGAGTTTAACCACATTATTTGTTGTATTATTTGTTCTGTCTTTTCTGGTGGATTAAACTGAAATCGCAACCAACTTTCTATGGCTTATTTTTAAAATAGTGATATTTTGGAGATGATTTCATTTTCAGTGAGAGGTTGTAATCTGAATAAAGGGGAAAAGGCCATTCTTGAACATGGGGTGAGATATTCTTATTAATCTGCTAGAAAACCAGTTTGGATTTAAGTATAACTTTTGCATGACTGAAGCCTTTAGTGAGAGGTCTAATGCTTTAATATTTAATAATTTCTGCCCTCTGAATTCATGTTCATTATATAAATAGGCCCGTTTAATTTTGTCTGGCTTGCCGTTCCAAATAAAATTGAATCTTTTTTTTGCTCATTTAATTTTTAAATTTTAAGGGGCCTCCAATTTAAGGGGCCTCCAATTTTTTTAATGGACCGGATCTTTATATTTACCACTTGGATGCTGTTTCAGTAATAATGAAATCAGACCTTCTTGTTGAGTATCTGATAATCTACCATTTTTGTAGGTGTGGTTAAAACATGCTAATAAGGGTCCTCTGAGTATATCAAATGAGGTTTGGTATACCTCGACTGGTATGCCATCCAACCCTGGAGTTTTCCCAGACTTAAAGGCTTTAATTGCATCAAGAAGTTCCTCCTCTGTAATTTGGCCTTCAGAAGAGTCTTTCTGTACAACTGTTTATTTTACATCATTAATAGAAAAAAATATATACAATTATCTTCGGTTAGTGGAGATGGAGGAGACTGAAACGAAAACATATGCTTAAAGTTATAGGCTATTTATTAAATCCGTTTGCCAGCTCCAGGTAGGCTACACAAGTGGCACAAATTGACTTGCAATGACTCCAGTGATATCTTAATTTCAACATATTTATTGTATCAAATGGTAGGCTACAGTATCCTACAATGGCATACAAATTAATAGCATACTTGATGGCCGGTGACTCAGCTGCCTGCTGTGGCTCTAAAACACACACACAAAAACACGGCCCTCCCCCTTCCTACTGCTCATTCAGTAACAACCTGCCTGCTCACTGCCTGGTAGTCAGCAGCAGGTCACAGTGAAAAATATGTTTTGTTTGAAGAAATGCCATGTTTACCCCCCGCGACATCGTTTTCAAAGTAGCCCAAATGTTAGCAAAACTGCGGACATGGCAACCCTGCACTGAAGCATCTGCTCGTTGCATGGTAACAATAGTCTCTCTGCCTGGTTGGGTTTCTGGTGAGCAAACCAACTATTTTGTGCACTACTGCCACCTACAGTGGGATCCAGTGCAGGACAGCAGAATATAAAACACCCACTGGTACATAACATGTCATGTAATGTCACTACAATAATTGTTCCCTTGCTGTAATTAATGAAGAACAAAAAAACAGTCTGACACAAATAATTGCAATTTCAAAAGCTTTATTGAAAATGCATATTTCAAACATTTTTTGTAGTTTTTTTATTTTAAAGAATAGTGCATGTCTCAAAATATTAGAACGAGACCAATATGTGTATTTTTCTAAACATAGTTCCTGTGTCTGAAATTAAGTTTCTGTGTGTATTGGAGGAGTAAGCAATACTCAAAATATCTGTGTGTGTGTGTGTTGTAGTAGTAGATGGACATTATTTATTCAAACATCTAAGTTTGGGCAGCAGCCACTGGAGAAACCTGTCAATCAAACAGGAGAATAAATAGTAGTTTTCACTTACACATCAGATAGCTGCTCTTTCTCTGCTACCTCATTCTATTTCTATAATTCTCTACCTAATTCTATTTCTATAAATCTCAAAAATGCCCTTGTTATGTTCTACTTCTCCTTCTTCTATTTCCTCACCTCTTCCTCAGACTCTTCTTTTCCTCTTTCTTGTCCTCCTTACTTTCTCCAACATTTTCCACCTGCTTCATGTTACTAGCCTGCTCTTGCTTCACTCTCTTTTTTGCCTTGCCCTTTTTCCTTTTGACCTTCCCTTCCTGAATAATGTGGACAAGGAGATAAAGTAATATAAGCTTATGGCTATTTTCTACTCTTGAGCTACAATATCTAGAGTTATGATATACTGTAGGACATATGGCCAATATCCCCTTCCTGTTTCCTCTCACCTGTGGGTACACTCCTGCCATTTTCTGCGCCGTTTCCTGGAGCAGCTTCCTGCTGTTCTCACTCAGGTTGGTGATGGGGGCCAGGCGAGGGCTTCCTTTATTGGTGATGGGGGCCAGGCAAGGGCTTTCTGTATTTCCTCTCACCTGTGGGTACACTCCTGCCATTTTCTGCGCCGTTTCCTGGAGCAGCTTCCTGCTGTTCTCACTCAGGTTGGTGATGGGGGCCAGGCGAGGGCTTCCTGTATTGGTGATGGGGGCCAGGCAAGGGCTTTCTGTATTTCCTCTCACCTGTGGGGCCACTCCTGACATTTTCTGGAGCAGCTTCCTACCGTTCTCGCTCAGGTTGGTGATTGGGGCCAGGCGAGGGCTGTGGTGGTATGGTAAGTACTCCACAGCATGCGGAGCAACAATGACAGGGATGTTGGGTTTGGCCACAATAATCTGTACAGACATAGGGTCAAACAATTGAGATGTGACACACACTAGTGATGCGCGGGTTGACTCATAACCAGAAGTCCCGCGGTTATATCCACAGGGCGGCGGATTTAGGGTCATGAAATATTGTTGAATAAACAGAAAACAATACATTAAAAAATCCATAAATGTATAATTATTGTGCAAGTTATATCTATAGGCTATTTGGCATTAGTGCGTAAGCCTAAACTTTAGGGCATAACTTGACGCGCACCAGATAGACTACACACCAATCACCAAACGCTTTAATTCAATAAGAGAAAAGCTACGAAATGGAAAGTTGAAAATAAAGAAGGGACGGCCAGAAAAGTAATGTTTGGAAAATATTTGGTGAAGTGTTAAAAGAGGATGATGGCAGTGCCTATGTTATGTGTGATGATTGTGAGGCACTATAGAAATTCGACAGTCACAAGAGGGGGATTCAAATAGGCCTATGGCACGTCAAGGGAACAAACAGCCTACTGTTCAGATGGGTTAAATGGAAACTGAAATCTGGACACTGACTGTAGATCTTTAACCTCTCACAGTCTTAATATTAACTCCTGCAGAATTAAGCATTTCTTGCAGTAAAATGATAGGCTACACCAAATGTAGGCTTTATTTTGACTCGGGAACAGCAGTGGAGAAATATGATTTCTTTCAGCATCTTGAGGGAATGCGAATGCGCAGCTAGGGACTGCTTTATCAGCATCATAAAAGCTGATAATATTTCAACCACATAAAATGTGCATCCAAGCCAAACTGAAATCTTATCAGAAACATGTCTGGTCGTTTTCAACCCGTCAAACTGATGTCATTTGGAAATTTTGCACAGAAAATGTTTCCCTTTTTTTCTTGAGTTATTGCATTTTCTTCTTGATCCCTAAACGTTTTTGGTTTATTTAGTCTTCTCTCTAATTATAGACAAGTTGACTAACAAATAGCCTACCAAAATGTTGGAAATTATAAGCAGAAACATATCCAAATTAGGCACAAAAAAATCCTGCACCCCCTGCTAAGAAATCGTTCTGACGGTGTTCTATATTTGCGGGTTAGGGTCAGGTGCGGGCCTCAGATTTTCACTTTATCACATATAGTCGGGCGGTTGCGGCTGGGTTATTAGCAATTGCGGGTGGGTTCGGTTGAACAAACAGCTGCCCGCGCACCACTAACACACACACACACACACACGTAAGAGCCTACCAGTCGAGGGTCCTTCAGTGAAGCCCCTTTTCTCAGTGGTTCCTTTGAAGGCCCTGGACTGTCCTCAGCAGAGGCATCATTGCCATTATCACGCTGTGTGTCATAGAGCTAGTTGGTCATAGTCCATTCTTCACATTCAGTCAAAGAGTTACTCAAATACATGCTGCAGAACATACCAGAAAGTCTGACTCATCGAAGGATTGGAGAGAAAGATCGTCGTCCTCTACCATATCCCTCACTTTAAGCCTTGTCAGCTTTCCATCCTCCTCATCCTTCACTTTCAGCGGTGGTGTCCTCCTTTCATGATCCTCATCATCAGACTGTGTATCAGAGTAAACTAGTCAGAGACTAATCTCTTTACAGTGATGTCACTCAACAAAGACATGGTGTACAACTGTCTTACCTCAGATTCACAGTCAGTGAAGGAGTAGATAGAGATGTCAGAGTTGGAGGATGAGATCACCCCATCATAATTTCTATCCATCAGCCGAGTCACCCTTCCAGACTGAGGAGACAGACAAAGGCATGTACTTAGGGCAGCCATAGAATACACTGGCATTGACTGTCAAGAAAATGTTGAATATTTAGGCAATCCAACATAGTTGTACAAGTAGTGAGTAATTTATGGGTAATTGAAAATGCAAGTGTATTGAAATGCAATAAATGCAACTCCCATAACATTAGGGATAGGGCTAAAGACTTTCCATACTGTAGGATTCTTTAGCATTTCTAATGAATGATTGTCAATTCAACCAAGCCAACCAAAATGGCCATATGAATCAACAGATTGATCTATCTGTTCTGTCTCTATGGGAACAGCAGAGATGTCTGACCTGGCTAAGAGGCTCTGGATTGATGTCCCATCCATCCCCAGATGTCTGTTCCTGCCCACAGCTCACAATGATTGGCTGTGAACAGTAAAGAAAAAATGTAACACTCTTTTGCTCATTTTGGCCTTGGAAATAACTTGGAAATAAATGATGTAGCTATCAATAAATAATTTAAGTAGCTACTGTTATGTGGTTGATTTGAATGTGACATACAGGCCTTTTGTGGATCTGAGGGGTCTGCACTGATGTAGACTGTCAAGACAATATTCCATTTCAAATGTGGTTAGATAAGGAGGGATATCTGCACTTGCTTTTACTGTGATAACTGCAGTTTGTACATGCAGCATAACTAATGTTTATGTGTTATTGTTTTCAGGTCAGATTTGACTTACAGGCCTTGGCCTTCTGCGCACTTTGCCGGTTGGCCACATCACAGAATCAGGGGTGTTCACCCTCACTGGATTCAACTGTCAACACAACACTCCATTTAAAAGGTGATAACAAAAACAGAAGATTTTTTAAATATATATATATATTTGATATTTACCACATAAGGGCGGCGCCTTAAAGCTCTTTTGATTCTCTCATCATTATGATTCATCTTGCTTTCTGAGGGATACATTTCCATCAATTGATTGGCACAAAACATATCCTGGCACATACACGCATAAAGGGCATGTCCCAAATGGCACCCCAGTGCCCATATATTGCACTTATTTTGACCTGAGCCCAATGGGCACAGGTCAAAAGTAGTACACTACAGGGTGCCATTTGGGACCAAAGAATGTAAGAGCCTACCAGACGTTCTAAACTCCAAGGACGGGTCTATCCAACCGTTTCCAATCGTAGTATTTATTCTCTGCACAGTGTCAGCTAGGGCAGACTATGCACCTGAAACAACCTGACTGAAGAAAGCGATTGTACTGATGATATCAAAGCTGAACACAGTTTATGTAGTGAATTTATGCTTGGTTACGTCACAATAGGTCACAGTTTTATGGGCGCGCATAATACGTCACAGGAAAGGCTTGTATGGGACTGGACTGGTGGTATCTCCCCCTGGTCGTAATTTATAACTGTCAAATAAAATCTATCTAGCTATCTAACTGAAATGGCTGTAGAGGACTCTTTGATCATCACATTTGAGGCACATGTCAGCAGGTGGCAGTGTCTTCAAATGCAGCACTTGATGATCTGAGCAACAGTTGAGCAACTTTGTGGTTGTGACGAATCCAAATGCGGAAGTCCAGTACATTTGTTTTTGCTTAGCAAGCTTGCCCGCCTATTTCTACAATTCATCTTCTTAAACTCTGATTTTAAACTTAACCACACTGCTAACCTTATGCCCAACCTTAAATTAAGACCAAAAAGCCTATTTTTGTTTTCATTAATTTTTACGATATAGCCTATTTGTACTTTGTGGCTGTGTTATCTAGTGGGAACCTCTAGCTAGCTAGCTACCTACAATCTGGCTAAAGTGTTGCGCAATATTGGAGGAAAAGTTGATTGATTATTGTGCTTGATTATCCAAGTACTAGTTTGACAAATATGCATTGGTCATCAAAATGATATCCCGAATAATTTTAAAACATATGGTTCAGAGGTTCAAGAGTTTTACTCCTGAGTTCAGGCTCACGAGTGGGATTGTTGCTGTCATTATAGTATCATTTGTTTTGTTTACTGTCACTACATATTTCGGTTTATCAGAGGATGTCTTCAGTCTTGGAACGACAGTTTTTGGCAATGGGCATGGTAAGTTAGCTAGGAGGGTCTGAGTGAATCAACAGTTATATATGCTCAGTAGCTACTTTGTATGAGAGTGTTGTAACGTTAGCTAGCTTGCTAGAATGGTGGTCCTCTGTAGCTCAGCTGGTAGAGCACGGCTCTTGTAACGCCAAGATAGTGGGTTCGATCCCCGGGACCACCCATACACAAAAATGTATGCACGCATGACTGTAAGTCACTTTGGATAAAAGCGTCTGCTAAATGGCATATTATTATAATAATAATAATAATAATAATAATAATAATATGCCATTTAGCAGACGCTTTTACCCAAAGCGACTTACAGTCATGCGTGCATACATTTTTTTGTGTATGGGTGGTCCCGGGGATCGAACCAACTACCTTGGCGTTTCAAGCGCCGTGCTCTACCAGCTGAGCTACAGAGGACCACATTATTATTATTATTAAAACTTATAGCTAATGTAACAGATGGTGCCAGTAGGCTACAGCAGTAGGCTACAGCACAACACACCAGTGTAGCTTATGTCTGTCAACCCTATCATTTATGTTTTAATCCTTTCCTCTTCCTTTGCAGTGCACAAGCTCATCACATACTCCTTCCACCACAAGACAGTGACCCAGCTACTCCTCAGTATTGGGGTTCTGGTGCCCCTCTGTGGAGGCATTGAGAAGAGTGTGGGCACTGTTCGGTTCCTCCTCATGTTTCTGCTGCTCTCTATCAGCACAGGGGTGTTGTACACCATACTGGGTCTGCTACTGTTTGGTGCATCTGCCCAGGACCAGGTGGAGGGGTTCATTCCAGTGTCCCTCTCCCTTATGGGTATGGCCACAGTGCACTCCCGTATGGTTAAGGGCTTTCTTTTCGGGGTCACTGTACCCATGTTAGCCCTGCCCTGGCTGTTTCTGTTCATCATAACACTTTTGGTCCCACACACTGTCTTCCTTTGCAATGCCATCGCCATCATCGCAGGGGGGATCTGTATCCTTACTCCAACCTCATTGTGGTTCAAAATAACTGATACACTCCTCTGCAGTATGTCACAGCTTTATAAGTGTGCTTAGTAGTGTAGTTAAGTGGTAATAGGTTATAGGTGTTGTATATGAATCCTGCTGCTGAACATTATGGCATGTTTGTTTAGAAAAAATATTGCATCACTGCGTCACACATTCTCCTTAACTTGCACTGGTGAAACAGACGGAAAGGGCTGGCTCTCACTTCTGGACATGTCCGATGCCAGGGCATCAGTGCTGGACAAGAAGATGCCTTTCAGGCTGCTGAGGAACATTGGTGTCCTGTATGTCCCTGCATCAACAGAGGAGAGAAGGAAGACGGTCCACCCACCGTGAGTACTAAGAAAGCACCAGACATATCATTTATCAGACAAGACAAGAGGTCATTAAATAACAATTGCTGTGTGCAAGCCAGAGCACATAATGTACTACAGTATAATGAGGTGCAGTTATAATTGATGATCCTCAGCTGTAATTGAATACTGTACAATAGGCACCTAGTGGTCCCCCATGATTAGATAGAGAATTACTGGTATAGATAGGCTCTCTGAATTCTGTCCACGTTCTCATTGATTGCAGAATCATTCCAACCCCAGGCTCCTACCCAGTCCAAGCCTACGCTCCAGTGTCCTTTACCTCCAACCTACAGGCTACCGAGACCACACCAAAGACATTTGAAGGCTGGGCCCACTCCTACTATACACAGGGGAGCCCTGTTCAGCTCTCAGGTTATTACGGACACAACCATGGATATGGCCTCAAGCATAGCTTTGGGCCAAGTCACGGACATAGTCACGAACATGGACACAGCTGCAGCCACAGCCAAGGTTATGGACATAGTCACGAACACAGCTTCGGCCATGGACTCAGTCATGGGCATGCATCTGCCTCTCAAACCAGCAGTCACTGGGCTCCAGTGGCTCAACATCCACATTCTCAACATTCCCACCTCAGTCCACTGTCTGTGTCTGTCAGTGCCCCCCAGAGTTTCACAGCAAAGATGCCGGAGTCACTGCCAGAATCTGTGATGGTTCACCCAGGAGCACCTGTGTCTTCACTGACAGATTGATGACTTCAATCCGTAACGGCAAAACTCGCTATAGCTCGATTGAAATGTAAAGGCAATGTTCGCGAAGACCGGAAATTACATTTACATTTCAAGCGTGCTATTTTCAGCAATCACAATCCTTGTAAAAACGTCAACTCTTGGTATAACTAATAACATTTAAAAAATACAAATGTCAGTGTGGTTATAAGCCGCTATAGCTCTGAACTACGGCGATACGGATTTAATCGAGCCCATAGTTGTCATTCAATGTGTTTTCTGTCTCATGTTATACATTGAGATGTAATATGCTTGGACAAGTGTTTTGAGGCAGTACTTGAAGGTCCACTTTTTCTTCACTGATGTTTTTGGTTTTAATATACAAGCAGGCTCTGAATGTTCAAGGTCAAATCAATGCAATAAAGGGTTTGCTTGTCAGTTGATTGTAAGACCACTCCTTTTGGCTTGTGTGTTTTGTACTTTGTGTTTTTTTACACATACGGTAGACAAATCTCTTGGTACTCTTGATTTATACAACCTAGATTAAAACAACGTTTTTCAAAACCCTTAGTAAACCAGAACAGTTTTTAGTTCAAACTAAACATTTTTATCACACTAATGTATTATCAGTTTTTCCCCCTTAACTACACTTAACAAAATATAAATGCAACATGTAAAGTGTTGGTCCCATGTTTCATGAGCTGAAATAAAAGATCCCAGAAATTTTCCAAACGTACAAAAAGCTTATTTCTCTAATTTTGTATACAACTTTGTTTAAATCTCTGTTAGTGAGCATTTGTCCTTTGCCAAGATAATCCATCCACCTGACAGGTGTAGCATATCAAGAAGCTGATTAAACAGCTTGATCATTACACAGGTGCTTCTTGTGCTGGGGACAATAAAAGAGCCACTCTAAAATGTGCAGTTTTGTCACACAACACAATGCTACATATGTCTCAAGTTTTGAGGAAGCGTGCAATTGGCATGCTGACTGCAGAAATGTCCACCAGAGATGTTGCGAGAGAATTTAAAATTCATTTCTGTACCATAAGCAGACTCCAACGTCGTTTTAGAGAATTTGGCAGTACGTCCAACCGGCCTCACAACCGCAGACCACGTGTAACCACGCCACCCCAGGACCAGCAGAGTGCCCAATGGTGGCGGTGGGGTTATGATATGGGCAAGCAATGAACAGCAACTTCGCACAGCTGTTGAAGAGTGGCACAACATTCCACAGGCCACAATCAACAGCCTGATCAACTCAATGCGAAGGATATGTGTCGTGCTGCTTGAGGGAAATGGTGGTCACACCAGATACTGTTTGGTTTTCTGATCCACGCACCTACCTTTCTTTTAAGGTATCTGTGTTCTTAGAATAAAATACAAAATAGCATCCACTCACCACTAAATTAGATCCATTACATTCAGTTTGTTTTGCAATGCATCGTTCAAAAATTTTGGAAATTCAGAAGCAGGGGACAAGTGGGTGAGGTGATCAAGAGTGTGGGCTACAAGGGCAGATTATGATGTAATCTTTGGAAAATTAACTAGTCGTGCACAGTAAAGAGAAGCCATAAATGACAACCAAGACTAAATAAAGCAAATCAATGATCTCCATTTATTATTTCTTTACAAATGCATGCTTTAAAGTTACTGTTTATATACAAATAGCTATTTTGCATATAAAACTGGATCAAGTGGTAAGAGTCATGTAACACAGGTCAATTTTAAAAAGGCACATTTCTTATTTAAATGACAACATGTACCATACCATATTTGATTCTGTATCACTACAATAGTTGAGGGTTTCTCTATTAAAAGAAACACAAAATGACGTGCTAAAATGATAGACTGCTGAACATCACCCGTATATCATCCACTTGATTCTATTTCATACGGTTACAGAACCTCAGAAAATTGAAGTAAATATTTTGTATTTAGGCTTTCAACCATCAGCATAAGAAAATAAAACTAGATAAAGTTCATACATATACATATCCCAGAATTAGTGATTATCAGAACACACATAAATGACAGTCAATAAATGACAGTTAATAGATGTATTCATGTTGTACTGCAAGTGCACATACAATACAACACATATTGCATTGCCTAAATGCCGTGGTAGTGTCCAGCTAAACATAACTAGTCGGTACTAAGCCTTACAGTGGGAGAGCATGAGAAAAAAACACCTGGGCATTTTTACAGTAAACCACCATTTAATCTACAACCTTTTCGTTTAATGAACCGATGAAGAACAAGGCTCAATGACTAAACAGTTACTGCAATTTAAATGTAGGAATTGTACAGTACATGGTACAATATGAATGTGCTACTAGTATGCATATTTGACTAATCTTGCACTGCTCTCTGTATTTACACAACCTTCGTGCATCTGAATAGGCAGCCATGTTGAACTTGTAAATACATTTAAAGATGCAAATATAGAATGCTTTCAATGCCGTAGACATTTCAGGAGTTAATTTACAATATATTACTTTTTTTATCGCCTTGTGGGGATCTTCACAGCATGATAAACGTCCAGAGGCAATATTTCATATCATAATCACCTCTGTTTGCGCCTAGTTTCACTTACAAAAACGATGTGTAACATTCAATGTATAATATCTCCAACTTTTCTAATCTGATGGGAAACAATGAAGGTCTGCACTCTATTTTATAAAAAAATCTATTGGTTTATTCCAAAATGTTCCATAACCTTAAAAGGAGCGCGTGGACCAAATCTACACTGAACAAAAATATAAACGCAACATGCAACTATTTCAAAGATTTTACTGAGTTACAGTTCATATAAGGAAATCAGTCAATTGAAATGAATAAATTAGGCCCTAATCTATGGATTTCACATGACTGGGAATTCAGATATGGAACACGCTGTCGTACACGTCAATCCAGAGCATCCCAAACATGCTCAATCAGTGACATGTCTGGTGAGTATGCAGGCCATGGAAGAACTGGGACATTTTCAGCTTCCAGAAATTGTGAACAGATCCTTGTGACATGGGGCCGTGCATTATTGTGCTGAAACGTGAGGTGATGGTGGCGGATGAATGGCACGACAATGGGCCTCAGGATCTCGTCACGGTATCTCTGTGCATTCAAATTGCCATCGATTTAAAATGCAATTGTGTTCATTGTCCGTAGCTTATGCCTGTCCATACCATAACCCCACCACCACGGGGCACTCTGTCCACAATGTTGACATCAGCAAACCGCTCGCCCACATGGCGCCATACACGCTGACTTCTACCTGGTACAGTTGAAACCGGGATTCATCCGTGAAGAGCACACTTCTCCAGCATGCCAGTTGCTATCGAAGGTGAGCATTTGCCCACAGAAGTCAGTTACGACGCCAAACTGCAGTCAGGTCAAGACCCTGGTGAGGACGACGAGCATGCAGATTAGCTTCCCTGAGACGGTTACTGACAGTTTGTGCAGAAATTATTCTGTTGTGCAAACCCACAGATTCATCAGCTGTCCGGGTGGTTGGTCTCAGACGATCCCACAGGTGAAGGAGCCGGATGTGGAGGTCCTGGGCTGGCGTGGTTACACGTGCACAAAATTTGAGAGAAATAAGCTTTTTGTGTGGATGGAAAATGTCTGGGATCTTTTATTTCAGCTCATGAAACATGGGACCAACACTTTACATGTTGCGTTTATATTTTGTTCAGTGTACATGAAAGGCCTGGGGGTTAGGGGTCGATTTGGAGTATGAGCCCATTCCCAACCAATCTTGAATGAATTGCACTACCTCACAGCACGAGTCTCTACAAAATGCTGTCAGTAAGATTACACAACAAGACAATAAGTACAACAAACATTCATTCATACGTCTTTCCATTTAGTGATTATGTGCTGACACGTTACCTCCAAAAACAGTTTAAAACTGTTTTCCGTTACCACTCACCCTCCACCCGAAAGAAATAGGTTAACATATGGGGTTGTGAGGGTGTGCTGTAACGTTAACTTAATCTTCCTTAGCTCCACACGTCCTGAGAGTAGCGGCCCTTGGTCATCAGCTTCTTGATGTAAGCCACAGCCTGTGTGTGTGTGAGACCTCCCACCTCCTCAACGATGTCATAGAAGGAATTCTGCACATCCCGCGCCATGTTCCGAGCATTCCTAGGAAAAGACAAGTGGCAGCCATATTTACAGTAGGCACACAATAATGATGGATTTTCTCTTTCAAAAAACCCTCAAAGCTTGTACATGTACTGTGCCTTCAGGAAGTATTCACACCCACATTTTGTTGTGTTACAGCCTGAATTTAAAATGGAATAAATTGAGATTTTCTGTCACTGACCTACACACAACACCCCATAATGTCAAAGTGGAATTATGTTTTTAGAAATGTTTAGAAAGCTATAAAAAATGAAAAGCTGAAATGTCTTGAGTCAATATGTATTCAACCCATTTGTTATGGCAAGCCTAAATAAGTTCAGGAGTAAAAATATGCTTAACAACTCACATAATAAGTTGCAATAATAGTGTTTGACATGATTTTTGAATGAACACGGCCCTCCCCCTTCCTACTGCTCATTCAGTAACAACCTGCCTGCTCACTGCCTGGTAGTCAGCAGCAGGTCACAGTGAAAAATATGTTTTGTTTGAAGAAATGCCATGTTTACCCCCCGCGACATCGTTTTCAAAGTAGCCCAAATGTTAGCAAAACTGCGGACATGGCAACCCTGCACTGAAGCATCTGCTCGTTGCATGGTAACAATAGTCTCTCTGCCTGGTTGGGTTTCTGGTGAGCAAACCAACTATTTTGTGCACTACTGCCACCTACAGTGGGATCCAGTGCAGGACAGCAGAATATAAAACACCCACTGGTACATAACATGTCATGTAATGTCACTACAATAATTGTTCCCTTGCTGTAATTAATGAAGAACAAAAAAACAGTCTGACACAAATAATTGCAATTTCAAAAGCTTTATTGAAAATGCATATTTCAAACATTTTTTGTAGTTTTTTTATTTTAAAGAATAGTGCATGTCTCAAAATATTAGAACGAGACCAATATGTGTATTTTTCTAAACATAGTTCCTGTGTCTGAAATTAAGTTTCTGTGTGTATTGGAGGAGTAAGCAAT
This sequence comes from Coregonus lavaretus, assembly GCF_964263955.1. NCBI lineage: Eukaryota > Metazoa > Chordata > Actinopteri > Salmoniformes > Salmonidae > Coregonus > Coregonus lavaretus. The sequence continues at coordinate 20,214,342 of NC_140002.1, forward strand.
ACTCAAAATATCTGTGTGTGTGTGTGTTGTAGTAGTAGATGGCCATTATTTATTCAAACATCTAAGTTTGGGCAGCAGCCACTGGAGAAACCTGTCAATCAAACAGGACAATAAATAGTAGTTTTCACTTACACATCAGATAGCTGCTCTTTCTCTGCTACCTCATTCTATTTCTATAATTCTCTACCTCATTCTATTTCTATAAATCTCAAAAATGCCCTTGTTATGTTCTACTTCTCCTTCTTCTATTTCCTCACCTCTTCCTCAGACTCTTATTTTCCTCTTTCTTGTCCTCCTTACTTTCTCCAACATTTTCCACCTGCTTCATGTTACTAGCCTGCTCTTGCTTCACTCGCTTTTTTGCCTTGCCCTTTTTCCTTTTGACCTTCCCTTCCTGAATATTTTGGACAAGGAGATAAAGTAATATAAGCTTATGGCTATTTTCTACTCTTGAGCTACGATATCTAGAGTTATGATATACTGTAGGACATATGGCCAATATCCCCTTCCTGTTTCCTCTCACCTGTGGGTACACTCCTGTCATTTTCTGCGCCATTTCCTGGAGCAGCTTCCTGCTGTTCTCACTCAGGTTGGTGATGGGGGCCAGGCGAGGGCTTCCTGTATTGGTGATGGGGGCCAGGCAAGGGCTTTCTGTATTTCCTCTCACCTGTGGGGCCACTCCTGACATTTTCTGGAGCAGCTTCCTACCGTTCTCGCTCAGGTTGGTGATTGGGGCCAGGCGAGGGCTGTGGTGGTATGGTAAGTACTCCACAGCAGGCGGAGCAACAATGACAGGGACAGGGCTGGGAGGAGTCAGAGGCTTTGGGACATCCTCTGGAGAGGGCAGGGCCCGTAGGGCTTCAGCCAGGGTCCAGGGTGCTGAGGTCACAAGAGGAGAAAGGCAAGTCTGGCCAGGCACAGGACCAGAGACTTTCCCTGGGCTCTGTAATACCAGAAACAACAAACAAACTGTCAGGACAGTGCTATGTTATACACAATCTCTAGATATACTGTATAACTAATCTATAAATACATTAGATACATGACTACACTCAATAAGTAAGAGTAACTTACAAAGCGCTGGACTTCATACTTCTTTTTTTCAAGCTTGAGGAGCCTGTTCTTGGCTATGCTGGTCTTCATTTCTGCCATGCTCTCTACCATTTCGGCCATCTCTCCAGTGCATTTCTTGAAAGCCACTTTCAACCTTTCCAAGTCATTCAGCCAACTGTCCAGGTCTACTGCCTCAAGATCTCATTTTGCTGCAGTTTCTCTTCATCACTTGGATCAGTGCCCTCAACTCCTCGCCCCTCCTCCCATTGTCTTCCCTATTCACATCTTCATCCCTCAGTCTTTCATCCTTCCTCCTCCCCATCCACTTCTCAATCCAGGCTCTGAAGCATCCCTCATTCTTCTTCTGCCTCTCTTGGTTGATGTCCAGACCGTCATTGACCGTCTTCAGGCCTTCCTCCAGGTCAAGCTCTATGGAGGCCAGGTTTTCTTTAATTCTCCTCAGGCTCTCCTCATTGGTGTTGGTCCACTGTGTCTTCTTGTCCAGCTGCTGCCTGCAGGGCCGGACAGAAGGGACCACCTCCATCTGGCGTGACACCTTCTTCAGGGCACTCACAGAGGCAGGGAGAGGGATGTTGGGTTTGGCCACAATAATATGTACAGACATCGGGTCAAACAATTGAGATGTGACACACACTAGTGATGCACGGGTTGACTCATAACCAGAAGTCCTGCGGTTATATCCACAGGGCGGGGGATTTAGGGTCATGAAATATTGTTGAATAAACAGAAAACAATACATTAAAAAATCCATAAATGTATAATTATTGTGCAAGTTATATCTATAGGCTATTTGGCATTAGTGTGTAAGCCTAAACTTTAGGGCATAACTTGACGCGCGCCAGATAGACTACACACCAATCACCAAACGCTTTAATTCAATAAGAGAAAAGCTACGAAATGGAAAGTTGAAAATAAAGAAGGGACGGCCAGAAAAGTAATGTTTGGAAAATATTTGGTGAAGTGTTAAAAGAGGATGATGGCAGTGCCTATGTTATGTTTGATGATTGTGAGGCACTATAGAAATTCGACAGTCACAAGAGGGGGATTCAAATAGGCCTATGGCACGTCAAGGGAACAAACAGCCTACTGTTCAGATGGGTTAGATGGAAACTGAAATCTGGACACTGACTGTAGATCTTTAACCTCTCACAGTCTTAATATTAACTCCTGCAGAATTAAGCATTTCTTGCAGTAAAATGATAGGCTACACCAAATGTAGGCTTTATTTTGACTCGGGAACAGCAGTGGAGAAATATGATTTCTTTCAGCATCTTGAGGGAATGCAAATGCGCAGCTAGGGACTGCTTTATCAGCATCATAAAAGCTGATAATATTTCAACCACATAAAATGTGCATCCAAGCCAAACTGAAATCTTATCAGAAACATGTCTGGTCGTTTTCAACCCGTCAAACTGATGTCATTTGGAAATTTTGCACAGAAAATGTTTCCCTTTTGATCTTAAGTTATTGCATTTTCTTCTTGATCCCTAAAAGTTTTTGGTTTATTTAGTCTTCTATCTAATTATAGACAAGTTGACTAACAAATAGCCTACCAAAATGTTGGAAATTATAAGCAGAAACATATCCAAACTAGGCACAAAAAAATCCTGCACCCCCTGCTAAGAAATCGTTCTGACGGTGTTCTATATTTGCGGGTTAGGGTCAGGTGCGGGCCTCAGATTTTCACTTTATCACATATAGTCGGGCGGTTGCGGATGGGTTATTAGCAATTGCGGGTGGGTTCGGTTGAACAAACAGCTGACCCGCGCACCACTAACACACACACACACACACACACGTAAGAGCCTACCAGTCGAGGGTCCTTCAGTGAAGCCCCTTTTCTCAGTGGTTCCTTTGAAGGCCCTGGACTGTCCTCAGCAGAGGCATCATTGCCATTATCACACTGTGTGTCAGAGAGCTAGTTGGTCATAGTCCATTCTCCACATTCAGTCAAAGAGTTACTCAAATACATGCTGCAGAACATACCAGAAAGTCTGACTCATCGAAGGAGTGGAGAGAAAGATCGTCGTCCTCTACTATATCCCTCACTTTAAGCCTTGTCACCTTTCCATCCTCCTCATCCTTCACTTTCAGCAGTGGTGTCCTCCTTTCATGATCCTCATCATCAGACTGGGTATCAGAGTCAACTAGTCAGAGACTATTCTCCTTACAGTGATGTCACTCAACAAAGACATGGTGTACAACTGTCTTACCTCAGATTCACAGTCAGTAAAGGAGTAGATAGAGATGTCATCAGAGTTGGAGAATGAGATCACCCCATCATCATTTCTATCCATCAGCCGAGTCACCCTTCCAGACTGAGGAGACAGACAAAGGCATGTACTTAGGGCAGCCATAGAATACACTGGCATTGACTGTCAAGAAAATGTTGAATATTTAGGCAATCCAACATAGTTGTACAAGTAGTGAGTAATTTATGGGTAATTGAAAATGCAAGTGTATTGAAATGCAATAAATGCAACTCCCATAACATTAGGGATGGGGCTAAAGACTTTCCATACTGTAGGATTCTTTAGCATTTCTCTGTTCAAATATTTTTTTATTGAACACACACAAGAATGGTGTATAGGTATGAAAGACATGTGTACAGTTCTTATCTAAACATAAGAGAACAGACATGAACAACAAGACCCAGAGTTCTGGACACAAAACAAATATTACAAAACACGACATACAGAACAGGGACAGGTAGAAAGAAAAAGGGTATATGTAACCCCCCCCCTATTCCACCCTATTCCCCTCCCGACTGCTCGAGTGTCAGGGCCAGCACACGCTGCCCAAAGGTAGATTACAATATGACAATTGAGAGTGCGTTAAAAAGTACAAATTCACAGCACCGACTGGTCCAGGTAAGAGAGGAAAGGCTGCCAGATTTGATCAAATGTTGATAATTTATTGTTCAGAATATATCTAATTCTTTCTAAGTGTACAGTTTTTGCCACTTCGCTGAGCCATAATTTGGTAGAGGGCGCTTCCCTCCTTTTCCAAAACAACAAGATTAATTTTTTTGCCGAAATGAGACTGTAAGAGATGAGTTGTTTTTGGGAGTTGGTTAATCCGTTTAGGGAATCGGACACTCCCAGGATTATCAGAAGCGGGTCTGGGTCTATTGAAGTCTCCAGAACTTCAGAGAGGACCCCAAATATTCCACACCAATAACCATACAGACTAGAGCATAGGGCAAAGCAGTGGAGTAGTGTACCCTGCTCAGCCTGACATTTATCACACATAGGGGATGTATCAGGAAATATCCTATGCAGTTTAGTTTTGGAGTAGTGTAATCTGTGTAATACCTTAAATTGTATGAGACGATGTCTGGAGTTAATGGAGCAGGTGTGGATATACTCCAAGCTATCCTCCCAGTCTGCCACCGAAATATCAGTCCCTAGTTCTTCCTCCCATTTTGCCTTAATGGCATCTGTAGAGGGTGCGCTAACAGATTGAAAAGCGTCATATAGACGAGATATCAGTTTGTCTGAGGTGGGGCATATTTTTATGCATCCGTCAAACATGGAAGGTTTAGCATTCTCAAATGTTGGGAGGTGTTTTCTAACATAGTCTCTAATTTGTAGGTATCTGAAAAAGTTACTTCTGGGAAGGTTATAAGTTTCCCTCAGCGCTTCAAAGGAAGCAAAGGTCCCTCCTATATATAAATCCCCTATGGTACTTATCCCCAACTCTCCCCATCGCTCAAAGGTGTTATCAAGGTTAGAGGGGGCAAAGGAGGGATTCCTGGCAACAGGGAGCATGAATGATATTGGTCTAAGCTCAAAGTGGACTTTAATTTGCTTCCAGATTCGGACTGTGCTATGTATAATAGGATTGTTATGGTAAAGTGACATCTCCAGATTAACAGGTGACAAAATCACGGCACCAATAGAGAAGGGATGACACTCCTCCCGCTCCATGTTAAGCCAGCTGGATGGCGGGGTTGCGTCATCCAGCAAAAACGTAACAGCGCGGAGGTTAGCGGCCCAATAGTAAAATATAAAATTTGGGAGAGACAATCCTCCTTCCATCTTGGATTTACATAGGTGTTTTATACCTATCCTGTGTGTTTTATAATCCCAGATGAAAGGATTGATAATAGAGTCCAGTTGTTTATGAAATGATTTAGGTATGAATACTGGGATGTTCTGGTATAGGTAGAGCAGTTGTGGGAGGAAGACCATTTTAATGGCATTAATTCTACCGAGCAGAGAAATTGGGAGAGTTCTCCAAAACTGTTTGTTTGCCTTGAGATTTTGCATCAGAGAAGGGAAATTCTCTTTAAATAGTAAGGAGTATTGTTTGGTAACTACAATTCCAAGGTAGATACATTTTTCTGAAGATAACTTAACTGGAAGATGTTCTAGCCAGGAGGTGTTTTGCAACCGTATGGGCATTAATTCCCTCTTGTTCCAATTTATTCTATATCCCGAGAAGGTACCAAACAAATTAATCACCTCAAGAATAGCTGGAATACTAGCGTGGGGTTCTGTTACATAGAGGAGAATATCATCTGCGTATAGGGAAATCTTATTTAGAGTATCTTTAGTATTATAGCCGTGTATTGCTGAATGAGATCTGATCGCTTGAGCGAGAGGTTCAATAATTAGGGCGAAGAGCATAGGCGACAGCGCACAACCCTACCTTGTCCCTCTGTGGAGGTTAAATCGGGGCGACATTGATTGGTTAGTGAGTATTCTCGCACAGGGGTTCCTATATAAAAGCTGGATCCAATTTATGAACCCATCTCCAATATTAAATTTCTGTAGGACCTTGAATAGATAGGGCCACTCAACTTGGTCAAAGGCCTTTTCGGCGTCAAGAGATATAACGGCAAGGTCCACGTTAGGTAACCTCTGAGAATACATAATGTGAAGAGGCGCCTGAGATTGAAGAATGAGTTTCTATTAGGGATAAAGCCGGTCTGGTCCGAATGGACCAATTTGCCAATTAAAGTGCTAAGCCTGTTAGCCAGAGTTTTTGCTAAAATCTTTTGGTCTGTATTAAGGAGGGATATTGGTCTGTATGACCCTACCTCTTCCGGATCTTTACCCTTCTTATGTATAACTGTAATAAACGCCTCATCCAAAGTAGATGGGAGAGCTCCATCCTCATTGGCCCGAACCAACATTTTGTGCAGGTAGGGAGATAGCATGTTGCTGAATGTTTTATAGAATTCACCAGGGTATCCATCTGGGCCCGGGGTCTTGCCACTCTTTAGAGATTTAATTGTTTCTCTAATTTCTTCAAGAGATATTTCCTTATTCAGGAAGTTAGAGTCTTCCTGGTTCAGGGCAGGAAGATTACAGTCCTCCAAAAAGTTATGCATAATTAAGGGATTAGGATCCGCTTTAGATGTATATAGAGTCTCATAAAACTGACGGAATCTGTCATTGATGTCTTTGGGGGAGGAGAGTAATTCCCCAGATGCAGATTTAACTTTGTGAATCATTCGGTCACTCACGTTTTTTCGAAGTTGTCTGGCGAGTAATTTGTGTGGTTTGTCACCAAACTCAAAATATTTTTGCTTGGCATAGAGAAAAGATTTAGCAATTTTAGCCGAGAGGATCTGATTGTATTAAAATTTTAAAGACATAATTTGTTTATGTTTCTCCATAGATGGATGTCTAGCATTCTCCCTATCCAGTAAGTGAATTTGTCCCTCCAGTTCTACCAATTTTTTTCTGTTTTGCCTACTGGCAGTCTGAAAGGAGATGATACAGCCTCTCAAATAAGCCTTCAGCGTTTCCCACAATAATGCTGGGGAAGTCTCTGTGTTGTCGTTGGTATCAAAGAAAAATGTAATTTGGTCTTTAAGATGTTCACAGAATGTTGGTTCTGTGAGGAGCTGAGGATTCAACCTCCAGACCCTCTCGTTTGGTACGATGTCACCCAATCTCAGGGAGAAGATGAGTGGACTGTGGTCAGAGATTATAATATCATGATATCTCACATTACAGGTATAGGGGAGTAGTTTAGCATCAACCAAAAAGTAGTCAATTCGAGTATATACATTGTGAACATGAGAGTAAAAGGAGTATTCCCTACCCGTAGGATTAGAGATCCTCCATATATCAAATAAGTTAGAATTTTTTATGTAGGTATTCAAGAATTCGCTTGAATAGGAGGTAGGGGTTCGCCGGGTAGAGGATCTATCCAAATATTGGTCTAGTACACAGTTAAGGTCCCCTCCAATGACCAGATTAGTATGGGAGATATCTGGAATCAGGGCAAGGACTCTTTTGAAAAAAGAGGGGTTATCAATGTTTGGCCCATAGATATTTAGTAGAGTTACAGAAGTAGAATGGATCTCTCCTATTACGATCACATAACGACCCTCTTTATCCACAATAGTGGTTTTATGTAGAAAGGGAATTCCTTTCCGTACCAGAATCGCTGTGCCTCTCGTTTTGGCAGAGAAGTTAGAGTGATACACTTGTCCCACCCACTTACATTTAAGTCTGTTATGAGATTTGTTTTTCAGATGGGTTTCTTGCAAAAATATAATATCAGACGAAAGTGCTTTCAAGTGGGCTAGGACCCTGCCTCTCTTAATTGGTTCGTTTAAACCCTTGACATTCCAGGAAGTGAATGTAAGTCCCGCCCTCCTCCCATTTGTAGTTCCTATGGTGGCCTGCATAACATGTAACTCACTAAAAAGGTAAGAAAGCGCACCAAACCATCACGATCAGCATATGTAGCACCTACACCCGAGCAGTATCCAACCCACCCCTCCCCCCCCGCAAGCACCTTTACTCTCCACCCTGTTCCCCTACTTTCCCCAACCTTTACCCCCCCCCCATCAACCCACATTTAACAGGCATACACACATAGGACAGAAATAAATATGAAAATAAAAATAACAAACACATTGTCTGGCCGATGCCAAAAAAGCACGGCGCGCCCTCGAACAAGAGGTAAAACACAAATAAAATCCCAACTATGCGCTCACCTCTCGCTATCCTAGAACTTCTACTAACATATGAACTGAGGAGGCTCCCGCACTTAAAGTGTTCAATTAGCATCTAATAAACCTAAACAGAATAAGTTGCAACTTAAACATATTGCGCACTTAAGGTTAATCTTGGGTCAATCCCTGAGATAAGCAAGATGTATCATCACAAGATTCTATTGCTAAGCAATACCGGTCTAAACATAAACCATCAGTAACCGACATAGACAGCAGGACAGTTACATATTGTGGGTTAGGAGAAGGGAACAAGGATTTTGATAAATTGAACGTACCCCCCAATCAAAAAAATAACAAAGTAAATAAAAATGTAAAAAAATTAAAAAATGTAAAAATAATAATAATAATAATAATACATTATTTTCAAATAATTTAAAAAAATAGTGATTTATATATACATATGTGCACACATACACATCCACACACACACATACATACATGTGCATACCTACATACATACACACACACACATACGTATATATATATATATATATATACGCACACACACACACATATACACACGTATACACGCACACATACATACACACACCCCAAAAAATATATACATATAAAATAAATATTCTTAAATATATACAGATACATACACACGCATACACACATACATCCATACACACACATCTACATACACAAACATGCATACCCCAGAATAATAATCTATACAAATTTAAAATATACACATACATAATACTAAAATGCTAAGAGAAAATAATAATAAAGTACAAATAATTATTATTATATGTACGCACAGGAATAATGTAAGAATTGAAAAATAAATAACGAAACAAAACAAAAATGGGGGAATATAAGTATATCCATCCGAAAGTGTCAATGATCCGACCTGGAAGGCCTCCCAAACAGGCATCGCTCTAAACCCAGTCGGAATGAAAGTGACATTAACGTTAAGTGAGAGCTCTGACCGCCCTCCATTGGTCAGCTCATCGTATTACATGTTCGGTAGCCCTTGCTGAGACCGTTTAATACGGTTTCACCCGTTATGGTATGGTATGGTATGGATTCGAGTCCGTGAGCAGACCTTAACACACAATGACAAGGCACTCTAACCTGTACGGGGGATTGGTGTATATTCCCGGACAAACTTCTCTGCGTCCAGAACCGAGGAGAGCCAGATCTTCTCCCCGGAAGGCGGGGTAATTCTTAGTCTTGCAGGGAAGAGCAAGGCTGGGTGAAGATGGAGTTTGTAGAGTTTGGTCATGACATCTCTGTAGCCAGCGCGGTGCTTTGCCACATCGGGCGCATAGTCCTCATAGACACGAAAGGGGTGCCCTTTATGTAACAGGTTACCCCTCATTCGAGCCTCGCGCAGGATAAGATCCTTGGTCTTGAAACTGTGACAACAGATGATTACTGGGCGAGGACGCTGGCCCGGTCCAGGCACTGGGACAAGGGCGCGATGTGCACGGTCCACTAGGGGATCCGACGCCAAAACATCCGGTCCCATTGCATCCTTCAGTAGCTTGGCGAAGAAGTCGGTGGGGCGAGAGCCCGCCTCCACCCCTTCTGCCAGACCCACAACGCAAAGGTTATGCCGCCTGGATCTGCCCTCCAGGTCGACCACTTTCACAGAAAGCCTCTGCACATTATCCTGCAATGACGTGCATAGCATCTCTAACTCGTCGATCCTACCAGCGTTGAATTCAGAAGCTTTCTCAAGGTCCACAATACTCTGGCCCTGCGAAGCGACCGTTCGAATGGTGCTCTCGATTTTAGTGTCCAGTTCAGCAATAGTAGCCTTAAGATCCTCCGCTATAGCAACACGTAGTTCTCCCAAAGCCCGGGTAAGTTCTGTAAGTGTCACGTTGTTACCTGTGCCTTCCGCCATGTTTGTCTCGTTGTTTGGTGGGGTGTAGACCTCTGATGTGGATTTATTGTCCTTTGGTCGCTTATTACTAGGCATTTTCACATAGAAAGTTACAATATTGTATTAGTAAGAAAAGTTTGTTGTAACAAGTGCAATAAAGTAAGTTAGGTTAGATTATTTCGCAAAAAAGTTGCGGGAGCCTCTCACACACAGCCGTTCACTCCAACATGCTAGCTCCGCCCCATTCTTTAGCATTTCTAATGAATGATTGTCAATTCAACCAAGCCAACCAAAATGGCCATATGAATCAACAGATTGATCTATCTGTTCTGTCTCTATGGGAACAGCAGAGATGTCTGACCTGGCTAAGAGGCTCTGGATTGATGTCCCATCCATCCCCAGATGTCTGTTCCTGCCCACAGCTCACAATGATTGGCTGTGAACAGTAAAGAAAAAATGTAACACTCTTTTGCTCATTTTGGCCTTGGAAATAACTTGGAAATAAATGATGTAGCTATCAATAAATAATTTAAGTAGCTACTGTTATGTGGTTGATTTGAATGTGACATACAGGCCTTTTGTGGATCTGAGGGGTCTGCACTGATGTAGACTGTCAAGACAATATTCCATTTCAAATGTGGTTAGATAAGGAGGGATATCTGCACTTGCTTTTACTGTGATAACTGCAGTTTGTACATGCAGCATAACTAATGTTTATGTGTTATTGTTTTCAGGTCAGATTTGACTTACAGGCCTTGGCCTTCTGCGCACTTTGCCGGTTGGCCACATCACAGAATCAGGGGTGTTCACCCTCACTGGATTCAACTGTCAACACAACACTCCATTTAAAAGGTGATAACAAAAACAGAAGATTTTTTAAATATATATATATATTTGATATTTACCACATAAGGGCGGCGCCTTAAAGCTCTTTTGATTCTCTCATCATTATGATTCATCTTGCTTTCTGAGGGATACATTTCCATCAATTGATTGGCACAAAACATATCCTGGCACATACACGCATGAAGCATGTCCCAAATGGCACCCCAGTGCCCATATATTGCACTTATTTTGACCTGAGCCCAATGGGCACAGGTCAAAAGTAGTACACTACAGGGTGCCATTTGGGACCAAAGAATGTAAGAGCCTACCAGACGTTCTAAACTCCAAGGACGGGTCTATCCAACCGTTTCCAATCGTAGTATTTATTCTCTGCACAGTGTCAGCTAGGGCAGACTATGCACCTGAAACAACCTTACTGAAGAAAGCGATTGTACTGATGATATCAAAGCTGAACACAGTTTATGTAGTGAATTTATGCTTGGTTACGTCACAATAGGTCACAGTTTTATGGGCGCGCATAATACGTCACAGGAAAGGCTTGTATGGGACTGGACTGGTGGTATCTCCCCCTGGTCGTAATTTATAACTGTCAAATAAAATCTATCTAGCTATCTAACTGAAATGGCTGTAGAGGACTCTTTGATCATCACATTTGAGGCACATGTCAGCAGGTGGCAGTGTCTTCAAATGCAGCACTTGATGATCTGAGCAACAGTTGAGCAACTTTGTGGTTGTGACGAATCCAAATGCGGAAGTCCAGTACATTTGTTTTTGCTTAGCAAGCTTGCCCGCCTATTTCTACAATTCATCTTCTTAAACTCTGATTTTAAACTTAACCACACTGCTAACCTTATGCCCAACCTTAAATTAAGACCAAAAAGCCTATTTTTGTTTTCATTAATTTTTACGATATAGCCTATTTGTACTTTGTGGCTGTGTTATCTAGCGGGAACCTCTAGCTAGCTAGCTACCTACAATCTGGCTAAAGTGTTGCGCAATATTGGAGGAAAAGTTGATTGATTATTGTGCTTGATTATCCAAGTACTAGTTTGACAAATATGCATTGGTCATCAAAATGATATCCCGAATAATTTTAAAACATATGGTTCAGAGGTTCAAGAGTTTTACTCCTGAGTTCAGGCTCACGAGTGGTATTGTTGCTGTCATTATAGTATCATTTGTTTTGTTTACTGTCACTACATATTTCGGTTTATCAGAGGATGTCTTCAGTCTTGGAACGACAGTTTTTGGCAATGGGCATGGTAAGTTAGCTAGGAGGGTCTGAGTGAATCAACAGTTATATATGCTCAGTAGCTACTTTGTATGAGAGTGTTGTAACGTTAGCTAGCTTGCTAGAATGGTGGTCCTCTGTAGCTCAGCTGGTAGAGCACGGCTCTTGTAACGCCAAGATAGTGGGTTCGATCCCCGGGACCACCCATACACAAAAATGTATGCACGCATGACTGTAAGTCGCTTTGGATAAAAGCGTCTGCTAAATGGCATATTATTATAATAATAATAATAATAATAATAATAATAATATGCCATTTAGCAGACGCTTTTATCCAAAGCGACTTACAGTCATGCGTGCATACATTTTTTTGTGTATGGGTGGTCCCGGGGATCGAACCAACTACCTTGGCGTTTCAAGCGCCGTGCTCTACCAGCTGAGCTACAGAGGACCACATTATTATTATTATTAAAACTTATAGCTAATGTAACAGATGGTGCCAGTAGGCTACAGCAGTAGGCTACAGCACAACACACCAGTGTAGCTTATGTCTGTCAACCCTATAATTTATGTTTTAATCCTTTCCTCTTCCTTTGCAGTGCACAAGCTCATCACATACTCCTTCCACCACAAGACAGTGACCCAGCTACTCCTCAGTATTGGGGTTCTGGTGCCCCTCTGTGGAGGCATTGAGAAGAGTGTGGGCACTGTTCGGTTCCTCCTCATGTTTCTGCTGCTCTCTATCAGCACAGGGGTGTTGTACACCATACTGGGTCTGCTACTGTTTGGTGCATCTGCCCAGAACCAGGTGGAGGGGTTCATTCCAGTGTCCCTCTCCCTTATGGGTATGGCCACAGTGCACTCCCGTATGGTTAAGGGCTTTCTTTTCGGGGTCACTGTACCCATGTTAGCCCTGCCCTGGCTGTTTCTGTTCATCATAACACTTTTGGTCCCACACACTGTCTTCCTTTGCAATGCCATCGCCATCATCGCAGGGGGGATCTGTATCCTTACTCCAACCTCATTGTGGTTCAAAATAACTGATACACTCCTCTGCAGTATGTCACAGCTTTATAAGTGTGCTTAGTAGTGTAGTTAAGTGGTAATAGGTTATAGGTGTTGTATATGAATCCTGCTGCTGAACATTATGGCATGTTTGTTTAGAAAAAATATTGCATCACTGCGTCACACATTCTCCTTAACTTGCACTGGTGAAACAGACGGAAAGGGCTGGCTCTCACTTCTGGACATGTCCGATGCCAGGGCATCAGTGCTGGACAAGAAGATGCCTTTCAGGCTGCTGAGGAACATTGGTGTCCTGTATGTCCCTGCATCAACAGAGGAGAGAAGGAAGACGGTCCACCCACCGTGAGTACTAAGAAAGCACCAGACATATCATTTATCAGACAAGACAAGAGGTCATTAAATAACAATTGCTGTGTGCAAGCCAGAGCACATAATGTACTACAGTATAATGAGGTGCAGTTATAATTGATGATCCTCAGCTGTAATTGAATACTGTACAATAGGCACCTAGTGGTCCCCCATGATTAGATAGAGAATTACTGGTATAGATAGGCTCTCTGAATTCTGTCCACGTTCTCATTGATTGCAGAATCATTCCAACCCCAGGCTCCTACCCAGTCCAAGCCTACGCTCCAGTGTCCTTTACCTCCAACCTACAGGCTACCGAGACCACACCAAAGACATTTGAAGGCTGGGCCCACTCCTACTATACACAGGGGAGCCCTGTTCAGCTCTCAGGTTATTACGGACACAACCATGGATATGGCCTCAAGCATAGCTTTGGGCCAAGTCACGGACATAGTCACGAACATGGACACAGCTGCAGCCACAGCCAAGGTTATGGACATAGTCACGAACACAGCTTCGGCCATGGACTCAGTCATGGGCATGCATCTGCCTCTCAAACCAGCAGTCACTGGGCTCCAGTGGCTCAACATCCACATTCTCAACATTCCCACCTCAGTCCACTGTCTGTGTCTGTCAGTGCCCCCCAGAGTTTCACAGCAAAGATGCCGGAGTCACTGCCAGAATCTGTGATGGTTCACCCAGGAGCACCTGTGTCTTCACTGACAGATTGATGACTTCAATCCGTAACGGCAAAACTCGCTATAGCTCGATTGAAATGTAAAGGCAATGTTCGCGAAGACCGGAAATTACATTTACATTTCAAGCGTGCTATTTTCAGCAATCACAATCCTTGTAAAAACGTCAACTCTTGGTATAACTAATAACATTAAAAAAATACAAATGTCAGTGTGGTTATAAGCCGCTATAGCTCTGAACTACGGCGATACGGATTTAATCGAGCCCATAGTTGTCATTCAATGTGTTTTCTGTCTCATGTTATACATTGAGATGTAATATGCTTGGACAAGTGTTTTGAGGCAGTACTTGAAGGTCCACTTTTTCTTCACTGATGTTTTTGGTTTTAATATACAAGCAGGCTCTGAATGTTCAAGGTCAAATCAATGCAATAAAGGGTTTGCTTGTCAGTTGATTGTAAGACCACTCCTTTTGGCTTGTGTGTTTTGTACTTTGTGTTTTTTTACACATACGGTAGACAAATCTCTTGGTACTCTTGATTTATACAACCTAGATTAAAACAACGTTTTTCAAAACCCTTAGTAAACCAGAACAGTTTTTAGTTCAAACTAAACATTTTTATCACACTAATGTATTATCAGTTTTTCCCCCTTAACTACACTTAACAAAATATAAATGCAACATGTAAAGTGTTGGTCCCATGTTTCATGAGCTGAAATAAAAGATCCCAGAAATTTTCCAAACGTACAAAAAGCTTCTTTCTCTAATTTTGTATACAAATTTGTTTAAATCTCTGTTAGTGAGCATTTGTCCTTTGCCAAGATAATCCATCCACCTGACAGGTGTAGCATATCAAGAAGCTGATTAAACAGCTTGATCATTACACAGGTGCTTCTTGTGCTGGGGACAATAAAAGAGCCACTCTAAAATGTGCAGTTTTGTCACACAACACAATGCTACATATGTCTCAAGTTTTGAGGAAGCGTGCAATTGGCATGCTGACTGCAGAAATGTCCACCAGAGATGTTGCGAGAGAATTTAAAATTCATTTCTGTACCATAAGCAGACTCCAACGTCGTTTTAGAGAATTTGGCAGTACGTCCAACCGGCCTCACAACCGCAGACCACGTGTAACCACGCCACCCCAGGACCAGCAGAGTGCCCAATGGTGGCGGTGGGGTTATGATATGGGCAAGCAATGAACAGCAACTTCGCACAGCTGTTGAAGAGTGACACAACATTCCACAGGCCACAATCAACAGCCTGATACACTCAATGCGAAGGATATGTGTCGTGCTGCTTGAGGGAAATGGTGGTCACACCAGATACTGTTTGGTTTTCTGATCCACGCACCTACCTTTCTTTTAAGGTATCTGTGTTCTTAGAATAAAATACAAAATAGCATCCACTCACCACTAAATTAGATCCATTACATTCAGTTTGTTTTGCAATGCATCGTTCAAAAATTTTGGAAATTCAGAAGCAGGGGACAAGTGGGTGAGGTGATCAAGAGTGTGGGCTACAAGGGCAGATTATGATGTAATCTTTGGAAAATTAACTAGTCGTGCACAGTAAAGAGAAGCCATAAATGACAACCAAGACTAAATAAAGCAAATCAATGATCTCCATTTATTATTTCTTTACAAATGCATGCTTTAAAGTTACTGTTTATATACAAATAGCTATTTTGCATATAAAACTGGATCAAGTGGTAAGAGTCATGTAACACAGGTCAATTTTAAAAAGGCACATTTCTTATTTAAATGACAACATGTACCATACCATATTTGATTCTGTATCACTACAATAGTTGAGGGTTTCTCTATTAAAAGAAACACAAAATGACGTGCTAAAATGATAGACTGCTGAACATCACCCGTATATCATCCACTTGATTCTATTTCATACGGTTACAGAACCTCAGAAAATTGAAGTAAATATTTTGTATTTAGGCTTTCAACCATCAGCATAAGAAAATAAAACTAGATAAAGTTCTTACATATACATATCCCAGAATTAGTGATTATCAGAACACACATAAATGACAGTTAATAGATGTATTCATGTTGTACTGCAAGTGCACATACAATACAACACATATTGCATTGCCTAAATGCCGTGGTAGTGTCCAGCTAAACATAACTAGTCGGTACTAAGCCTTACAGTGGGAGAGCATGAGAAAAAAACACCTGGGCATTTTTACAGTAAACCACCATTTAATCTACAACCTTTTCGTTTAATGAACCGATGAAGAACAAGGCTCAATGACTAAACAGTTACTGCAATTTAAATGTAGGAATTGTACAGTACATGGTACAATATGAATGTGCTACTAGTATGCATATTTGACTAATCTTGCACTGCTCTCTGTATTTACACAACCTTCGTGCATCTGAATAGGCAGCCATGTTGAACTTGTAAATACATTTAAAGATGCAAATATAGAATGCTTTCAATGCCGTAGACATTTCAGGAGTTAATTTACAATATATTACTTTTTTTATCGCCTTGTGGGGATCTTCACAGCATGATAAACGTCCAGAGGCAATATTTCATATCATAATCACCTCTGTTTGCGCCTAGTTTCACTTACAAAAACGATGTGTAACATTCAATGTATAATATCTCCAATTTTTCTAATCTGATGGGAAACAATGAAGGTCTGCACTCTATTTTATAAAAAAATCTATTGGTTTATTCCAAAATGTTCCATAACCTTAAAAGGAGCGCGTGGACCAAATCTACACTGAACAAAAATATAAACGCAACATGCAACTATTTCAAAGATTTTACTGAGTTACAGTTCATATAAGGAAATCAGTCAATTGAAATGAATAAATTAGGCCCTAATCTATGGATTTCACATGACTGGGAATTCAGATATGGAACACGCTGTCGTACACGTCAATCCAGAGCATCCCAAACATGCTCAATCAGTGACATGTCTGGTGAGTATGCAGGCCATGGAAGAACTGGGACATTTTCAGCTTCCAGAAATTGTGAACAGATCCTTGTGACATGGGGCCGTGCATTATTGTGCTGAAACGTGAGGTGATGGTGGCGGATGAATGGCACGACAATGGGCCTCAGGATCTCGTCACGGTATCTCTGTGCATTCAAATTGCCATCGATTTAAAATGCAATTGTGTTCATTGTCCGTAGCTTATGCCTGTCCATACCATAACCCCACCACCACGGGGCACTCTGTCCACAATGTTGACATCAGCAAACCGCTCGCCCACATGGCGCCATACACGCTGACTTCTACCTGGTACAGTTGAAACCGGGATTCATCCGTGAAGAGCACACTTCTCCAGCATGCCAGTTGCTATCGAAGGTGAGCATTTGCCCACAGAAGTCAGTTACGACGCCAAACTGCAGTCAGGTCAAGACCCTGGTGAGGACGACGAGCATGCAGATTAGCTTCCCTGAGACGGTTACTGACAGTTTGTGCAGAAAATATTCTGTTGTGCAAACCCACAGATTCATCAGCTGTCCGGGTGGTTGGTCTCAGACGATCCCACAGGTGAAGGAGCCGGATGTGGAGGTCCTGGGCTGGCGTGGTTACACGTGCACAAAATTTGAGAGAAATAAGCTTTTTGTGTGGATGGAAAATGTCTGGGATCTTTTATTTCAGCTCATGAAACATGGGACCAACACTTTACATGTTGCGTTTATATTTTGTTCAGTGTACATGAAAGGCCTGGGGGTTAGGGGTCGATTTGGAGTATGAGCCCATTCCCAACCAATCTTGAATGAATTGCACTACCTCTCAGCACGAGTCTCTACAAAATGCTGTCAGTAAGATTACACAACAAGACAATAAGTACAACAAACATTCATTCATACGTCTTTCCATTTAGTGATTATGTGCTGACACGTTACCTCCAAAAACAGTTTAAAACTGTTTTCCGTTACCACTCACCCTCCACCCGAAAGAAATAGGTTAACATATGGGGTTGTGAGGGTGTGCTGTAACGTTAACTTAATCTTCCTTAGCTCCACACGTCCTGAGAGTAGCGGCCCTTGGTCATCAGCTTCTTGATGTAAGCCACAGCCTGTGTGTGTGTGAGACCTCCCACCTCCTCAACGATGTCATAGAAGGAATTCTGCACATCCCGCGCCATGTTCCGAGCATTCCTAGGAAAAGACAAGTGGCAGCCATATTTACAGTAGGCACACAATAATGATGGATTTTCTCTTTCAAAAAACCCTCAAAGCTTGTACATGTACTGTGCCTTCAGGAAGTATTCACACCCACATTTTGTTGTGTTACAGCCTGAATTTAAAATGGAATAAATTGAGATTTTCTGTCACTGACCTACACACAACACCCCATAATGTCAAAGTGGAATTATGTTTTTAGAAATGTTTAGAAAGCTATAAAAAATGAAAAGCTGAAATGTCTTGAGTCAATATGTATTCAACCCATTTGTTATGGCAAGCCTAAATAAGTTCAGGAGTAAAAATATGCTTAACAACTCACATAATAAGTTGCAATAATAGTGTTTGACATGATTTTTGAATGAACACGGCCCTCCCCCTTCCTACTGCTCATTCAGTAACAACCTGCCTGCTCACTGCCTGGTAGTCAGCAGCAGGTCACAGTGAAAAATATGTTTTGTTTGAAGAAATGCCATGTTTACCCCCCGCGACATCGTTTTCAAAGTAGCCCAAATGTTAGCAAAACTGCGGACATGGCAACCCTGCACTGAAGCATCTGCTCGTTGCATGGTAACAATAGTCTCTCTGCCTGGTTGGGTTTCTGGTGAGCAAACCAACTATTTTGTGCACTACTGCCACCTACAGTGGGATCCAGTGCAGGACAGCAGAATATAAAACACCCACTGGTACATAACATGTCATGTAATGTCACTACAATAATTGTTCCCTTGCTGTAATTAATGAAGAACAAAAAAACAGTCTGACACAAATAATTGCAATTTCAAAAGCTTTATTGAAAATGCATATTTTAAACATTTTTTGTAGTTTTTTTATTTTAAAGAATAGTGCATGTCTCAAAATATTAGAACGAGACCAATATGTGTATTTTTCTAAACATAGTTCCTGTGTCTGAAATTAAGTTTCTGTGTGTATTGGAGGAGTAAGCAATACTCAAAATATCTGTGTGTGTGTGTGTTGTAGTAGTAGATGGCCATTATTTATTCAAACATCTAAGTTTGGGCAGCAGCCACTGGAGAAACCTGTCAATCAAACAGGACAATAAATAGTAGTTTTCACTTACACATCAGATAGCTGCTCTTTCTCTGCTACCTCATTCTATTTCTATAATTCTCTACCTCATTCTATTTCTATAAATCTCAAAAATGCCCTTGTTATGTTCTACTTCTCCTTCTTCTATTTCCTCACCTCTTCCTCAGACTCTTATTTTCCTCTTTCTTGTCCTCCTTACTTTCTCCAACATTTTCCACCTGCTTCATGTTACTAGCCTGCTCTTGCTTCACTCGCTTTTTTGCCTTGCCCTTTTTCCTTTTGACCTTCCCTTCCTGAATATTTTGGACAAGGAGATAAAGTAATATAAGCTTATGGCTATTTTCTACTCTTGAGCTACGATATCTAGAGTTATGATATACTGTAGGACATATGGCCAATATCCCCTTCCTGTTTCCTCTCACCTGTGGGTACACTCCTGTCATTTTCTGCGCCATTTCCTGGAGCAGCTTCCTGCTGTTCTCACTCAGGTTGGTGATGGGGGCCAGGCGAGGGCTTCCTGTATTGGTGATGGGGGCCAGGCAAGGGCTTTCTGTATTTCCTCTCACCTGTGGGGCCACTCCTGACATTTTCTGGAGCAGCTTCCTACCGTTCTCGCTCAGGTTGGTGATTGGGGCCAGGCGAGGGCTGTGGTGGTATGGTAAGTACTCCACAGCAGGCGGAGCAACAATGACAGGGACAGGGCTGGGAGGAGTCAGAGGCTTTGGGACATCCTCTGGAGAGGGCAGGGCCCGTAGGGCTTCAGCCAGGGTCCAGGGTGCTGAGGTCACAAGAGGAGAAAGGCAAGTCTGGCCAGGCACAGGACCAGAGACTTTCCCTGGGCTCTGTAATACCAGAAACAACAAACAAACTGTCAGGACAGTGCTATGTTATACACAATCTCTAGATATACTGTATAACTAATCTATAAATACATTAGATACATGACTACACTCAATAAGTAAGAGTAACTTACAAAGCGCTGGACTTCATACTTCTTTTTTTCAAGCTTGAGGAGCCTGTTCTTGGCTATGCTGGTCTTCATTTCTGCCATGCTCTCTACCATTTCGGCCATCTCTCCAGTGCATTTCTTGAAAGCCACTTTCAACCTTTCCAAGTCATTCAGCCAACTGTCCAGGTCTACTGCCTCAAGATCTCATTTTGCTGCAGTTTCTCTTCATCACTTGGATCAGTGCCCTCAACTCCTCGCCCCTCCTCCCATTGTCTTCCCTATTCACATCTTCATCCCTCAGTCTTTCATCCTTCCTCCTCCCCATCCACTTCTCAATCCAGGCTCTGAAGCATCCCTCATTCTTCTTCTGCCTCTCTTGGTTGATGTCCAGACCGTCATTGACCGTCTTCAGGCCTTCCTCCAGGTCAAGCTCTATGGAGGCCAGGTTTTCTTTAATTCTCCTCAGGCTCTCCTCATTGGTGTTGGTCCACTGTGTCTTCTTGTCCAGCTGCTGCCTGCAGGGCCGGACAGAAGGGACCACCTCCATCTGGCGTGACACCTTCTTCAGGGCACTCACAGAGGCAGGGAGAGGGATGTTGGGTTTGGCCACAATAATATGTACAGACATCGGGTCAAACAATTGAGATGTGACACACACTAGTGATGCGCGGGTTGACTCATAACCAGAAGTCCTGCGGTTATATCCACAGGGCGGGGGATTTAGGGTCATGAAATATTGTTGAATAAACAGAAAACAATACATTAAAAAATCCATAAATGTATAATTATTGTGCAAGTTATATCTATAGGCTATTTGGCATTAGTGTGTAAGCCTAAACTTTAGGGCATAACTTGACGCGCGCCAGATAGACTACACACCAATCACCAAACGCTTTAATTCAATAAGAGAAAAGCTACGAAATGGAAAGTTGAAAATAAAGAAGGGACGGCCAGAAAAGTAATGTTTGGAAAATATTTGGTGAAGTGTTAAAAGAGGATGATGGCAGTGCCTATGTTATGTTTGATGATTGTGAGGCACTATAGAAATTCGACAGTCACAAGAGGGGGATTCAAATAGGCCTATGGCACGTCAAGGGAACAAACAGCCTACTGTTCAGATGGGTTAGATGGAAACTGAAATCTGGACACTGACTGTAGATCTTTAACCTCTCACAGTCTTAATATTAACTCCTGCAGAATTAAGCATTTCTTGCAGTAAAATGATAGGCTACACCAAATGTAGGCTTTATTTTGACTCGGGAACAGCAGTGGAGAAATATGATTTCTTTCAGCATCTTGAGGGAATGCAAATGCGCAGCTAGGGACTGCTTTATCAGCATCATAAAAGCTGATAATATTTCAACCACATAAAATGTGCATCCAAGCCAAACTGAAATCTTATCAGAAACATGTCTGGTCGTTTTCAACCCGTCAAACTGATGTCATTTGGAAATTTTGCACAGAAAATGTTTCCCTTTTGATCTTAAGTTATTGCATTTTCTTCTTGATCCCTAAAAGTTTTTGGTTTATTTAGTCTTCTATCTAATTATAGACAAGTTGACTAACAAATAGCCTACCAAAATGTTGGAAATTATAAGCAGAAACATATCCAAACTAGGCACAAAAAAATCCTGCACCCCCTGCTAAGAAATCGTTCTGACGGTGTTCTATATTTGCGGGTTAGGGTCAGGTGCGGGCCTCAGATTTTCACTTTATCACATATAGTCGGGCGGTTGCGGATGGGTTATTAGCAATTGCGGGTGGGTTCGGTTGAACAAACAGCTGACCCGCGCACCACTAACACACACACACACACACACACACACACACACACACACACACACACGTAAGAGCCTACCAGTCGAGGGTCCTTCAGTGAAGCCCCTTTTCTCAGTGGTTCCTTTGAAGGCCCTGGACTGTCCTCAGCAGAGGCATCATTGCCATTATCACACTGTGTGTCAGAGAGCTAGTTGGTCATAGTCCATTCTCCACATTCAGTCAAAGAGTTACTCAAATACATGCTGCAGAACATACCAGAAAGTCTGACTCATCGAAGGAGTGGAGAGAAAGATCGTCGTCCTCTACTATATCCCTCACTTTAAGCCTTGTCACCTTTCCATCCTCCTCATCCTTCACTTTCAGCAGTGGTGTCCTCCTTTCATGATCCTCATCATCAGACTGGGTATCAGAGTCAACTAGTCAGAGACTATTCTCCTTACAGTGATGTCACTCAACAAAGACATGGTGTACAACTGTCTTACCTCAGATTCACAGTCAGTGAAGGAGTAGATAGAGATGTCATCAGAGTTGGAGGATGAGATCACCCCATCATCATTTCTATCCATCAGCCGAGTCACCCTTCCAGACTGAGGAGACAGACAAAGGCATGTACTTAGGGCAGCCATAGAATACACTGGCATTGACTGTCAAGAAAATGTTGAATATTTAGGCAATCCAACATAGTTGTACAAGTAGTGAGTAATTTATGGGTAATTGAAAATGCAAGTGTATTGAAATGCAATAAATGCAACTCCCATAACATTAGGGATGGGGCTAAAGACTTTCCATACTGTAGGATTCTTTAGCATTTCTCTGTTCAAATATTTTTTTATTGAACACACACAAGAATGGTGTATAGGTATGAAAGACATGTGTACAGTTCTTATCTAAACATAAGAGAACAGACATGAACAACAAGACCCAGAGTTCTGGACACAAAACAAATATTACAAAACACGACATACAGAACAGGGACAGGTAGAAAGAAAAAGGGTATATGTAACCCCCCCCACTTATCCCCCCCTATTCCACCCTATTCCCCTCCCGACTGCTCGAGTGTCAGGGCCAGCACACGCTGCCCAAAGGTAGATTACAATATGACAATTGAGAGTGCGTTAAAAAGTACAAATTCACAGCACCGACTGGTCCAGGTAAGAGAGGAAAGGCTGCCAGATTTGATCAAATGTTGATAATTTATTGTTCAGAATATATCTAATTCTTTCTAAGTGTACAGTTTTTGCCACTTCGCTGAGCCATAATTTGGTAGAGGGCGCTTCCCTCCTTTTCCAAAACAACAAGATTAATTTTTTTGCCGAAATGAGACTGTAAGAGATGAGTTGTTTTTGGGAGTTGGTTAATCCGTTTAGGGAATCGGACACTCCCAGGATTATCAGAAGCGGGTCTGGGTCTATTGAAGTCTCCAGAACTTCAGAGAGGACCCCAAATATTCCACACCAATAACCATACAGACTAGAGCATAGGGCAAAGCAGTGGAGTAGTGTACCCTGCTCAGCCTGACATTTATCACACATAGGGGATGTATCAGGAAATATCCTATGCAGTTTAGTTTTGGAGTAGTGTAATCTGTGTAATACCTTAAATTGTATGAGACGATGTCTGGAGTTAATGGAGCAGGTGTGGATATACTCCAAGCTATCCTCCCAGTCTGCCACCGAAATATCAGTCCCTAGTTCTTCCTCCCATTTTGCCTTAATGGCATCTGTAGAGGGTGCGCTAACAGATTGAAAAGCGTCATATAGACGAGATATCAGTTTGTCTGAGGTGGGGCATATTTTTATGCATCCGTCAAACATGGAAGGTTTAGCATTCTCAAATGTTGGGAGGTGTTTTCTAACATAGTCTCTAATTTGTAGGTATCTGAAAAAGTTACTTCTGGGAAGGTTATAAGTTTCCCTCAGCGCTTCAAAGGAAGCAAAGGTCCCTCCTATATATAAATCCCCTATGGTACTTATCCCCAACTCTCCCCATCGCTCAAAGGTGTTATCAAGGTTAGAGGGGGCAAAGGAGGGATTCCTGGCAACAGGGAGCATGAATGATATTGGTCTAAGCTCAAAGTGGACTTTAATTTGCTTCCAGATTCGGACTGTGCTATGTATAATAGGATTGTTATGGTAAAGTGACATCTCCAGATTAACAGGTGACAAAATCACGGCACCAATAGAGAAGGGGTGACACTCCTCCCGCTCCATGCTAAGCCAGCTGGATGGCGGGGTTGCGTCATCCAGCAAAAACGTAACAGCGCGGAGGTTAGCGGCCCAATAGTAAAATATAAAATTTGGGAGAGACAATCCTCCTTCCATCTTGGATTTACATAGGTGTTTTATACCTATCCTGTGTGTTTTATAATCCCAGATGAAAGGATTAATAATAGAGTCCAGTTATTTATGAAATGATTTAGGTATGAATACTGGGATGTTCTGGTATAGGTAGAGCAGTTGTGGGAGGAAGACCATTTTAATGGCATTAATTCTTCCGAGCAGAGAAATTGGGAGAGTTCTCCAAAACTGTTTGTTTGCCTTGAGATTTTGCATCAGAGAAGGGAAATTCTCTTTAAATAGTAAGGAGTATTGTTTGGTAACTACAATTCCAAGGTAGATACATTTTTCTGAAGATAACTTAACTGGAAGATGTTCTAGCCAGGAGGTGTTTTGCAACCGTATGGGCATTAATTCCCTCTTGTTCCAATTTATTCTATATCCCGAGAAGGTACCAAACAAATTAATCACCTCAAGAATAGCTGGAATACTAGCGTGGGGTTCTGTTACATAGAGGAGAATATCATCTGCGTATAGGGAAATCTTATTTAGAGTATCTTTAGTATTATAGCCGTGTATTGCTGAATGAGATCTGATCGCTTGAGCGAGAGGTTCAATAATTAGGGCGAAGAGCATAGGCGACAGCGCACAACCCTGCCTTGTCCCTCTGTGGAGGTTAAATCGGGGCGACATTGATTGGTTAGTGAGTATTCTCGCACAGGGGTTCCTATATAAAAGCTGGATCCAATTTATGAACCCATCTCCAATATTAAATTTCTGTAGGACCTTGAATAGATAGGGCCACTCAACTTGGTCAAAGGCCTTTTCGGCGTCAAGAGATATAACGGCAAGGTCCACGTTAGGTAACCTCTGAGAATACATAATGTGAAGAGGCGCCTGAGATTGAAGAATGAGTTTCTATTAGGGATAAAGCCGGTCTGGTCCGAATGGACCAATTTGCCAATTAAAGTGCTAAGCCTGTTAGCCAGAGTTTTTGCTAAAATCTTTTGGTCTGTATTAAGGAGGGATATTGGTCTGTATGACCCTACCTCTTCCGGATCTTTACCCTTCTTATGTATAACTGTAATAAACGCCTCATCCAAAGTAGATGGGAGAGCTCCATCCTCATTGGCCCGAACCAACATTTTGTGCAGGTAGGGAGATAGCATGTTGCTGAATGTTTTATAGAATTCACCAGGGTATCCATCTGGGCCCGGGGTCTTGCCACTCTTTAGAGATTTAATTGTTTCTCTAATTTCTTCAAGAGATATTTCCTTATTCAGGAAGTTAGAGTCTTCCTGGTTCAGGGCAGGAAGATTACAGTCCTCCAAAAAGTTATGCATAATTAAGGGATTAGGATCCGCTTTAGATGTATATAGAGTCTCATAAAACTGACGGAATCTGTCATTGATGTCTTTGGGGGAGGAGAGTAATTCCCCAGATGCAGATTTAACTTTGTGAATCATTCGGTCACTCACGTTTTTTCGAAGTTGTCTGGCGAGTAATTTGTGTGGTTTGTCACCAAACTCAAAATATTTTTGCTTGGCATAGAGAAAAGATTTAGCAATTTTAGCCGAGAGGATCTGATTGTATTAAAATTTTAAAGACATAATTTGTTTATGTTTCTCCATAGATGGATGTCTAGCATTCTCCCTATCCAGTAAGTGAATTTGTCCCTCCAGTTCTACCAATTTTTTTCTGTTTTGCCTACTGGCAGTCTGAAAGGAGATGATACAGCCTCTCAAATAAGCCTTCAGCGTTTCCCACAATAATGCTGGGGAAGTCTCTGTGTTGTCGTTGGTATCAAATAAAAATGTAATTTGGTCTTTAAGATGTTCACAGAATGTTGGTTCTGTGAGGAGTTGAGGATTCAACCTCCAGACCCTCTCGTTTGGTACGATGTCACCCAATCTCAGGGAGAAGATGAGTGGACTGTGGTCAGAGATTATAATATCATGATATCTCACATTACAGGTATAGGGGAGTAGTTTAGCATCAACCAAAAAGTAGTCAATTCGAGTATATACATTGTGAACATGAGAGTAAAAGGAGTATTCCCTACCCGTAGGATTAGAGATCCTCCATATATCAAATAAGTTAGAATTTTTTATGTAGGTATTCAAGAATTCGCTTGAATAGGAGGTAGGGGTTCGCCGGGTAGAGGATCTATCCAAATATTGGTCTAGTACACAGTTAAGGTCCCCTCCAATGACCAGATTAGTATGGGAGATATCTGGAATCAGGGCAAGGACTCTTTTGAAAAAAGAGGGGTTATCAATGTTTGGCCCATAGATATTTAGTAGAGTTACAGAAGTAGAATGGATCTCTCCTATTACGATCACATAACGACCCTCTTTATCCACAATAGTGGTTTTATGTAGAAAGGGAATTCCTTTCCGTACCAGAATCGCTGTGCCTCTCGTTTTGGCAGAGAAGTTAGAGTGATACACTTGTCCCACCCACTTACATTTAAGTCTGTTATGAGATTTGTTTTTCAGATGGGTTTCTTGCAAAAATATAATATCAGACGAAAGTGCTTTCAAGTGGGCTAGGACCCTGCCTCTCTTAATTGGTTCGTTTAAACCCTTGACATTCCAGGAAGTGAATGTAAGTCCCGCCCTCCTCTCATTTGTAGTTCCTATGGTGGCCTGCATAACATGTAACTCACTAAAAAGGTAAGAAAGCGCACCAAACCATCACGATCAGCATATGTAGCACCTACACCCGAGCAGTATCCAACCCACCCCTCCCCCCCCGCAAGCACCTTTACTCTCCACCCTGTTCCCCTACTTTCCCCAACCTTTACCCCCCCCCATCAACCCACATTTAACAGGCATACACACATAGGACAGAAATAAATATGAAAATAAAAATAACAAACACATTGTCTGGCCGATGCCAAAAAAGCACGGCGCGCCCTCGAACAAGAGGTAAAACACAAATAAAATCCCAACTATGCGCTCACCTCTCGCTATCCTAGAACTTCTACTAACATATGAACTGAGGAGGCTCCCGCACTTAAAGTGTTCAATTAGCATCTAATAAACCTAAACAGAATAAGTTGCAACTTAAACATATTGCGCACTTAAGGTTAATCTTGGGTCAATCCCTGAGATAAGCAAGATGTATCATCACAAGATTCTATTGCTAAGCAATACCGGTCTAAACATAAACCATCAGTAACCGACATAGACAGCAGGACAGTTACATATTGTGGGTTAGGAGAAGGGAACAAGGATTTTGATAAATTGAACGTACCCCCCAATCAAAAAAATAACAAAGTAAATAAAAATGTAAAAAAATTAAAAAATGTAAAAATAATAATAATAATACATTATTTTCAAATAATTTAAAAAAATAGTGATTTATATATACATATGTGCACACATACACATCCACACACACACACACACACATACATACATGTGCATACCTACATACATACACACACACACATACGTATATATATATATATATATACGCACACACATATACACACGTATACACGCACACATACATACACACACCCCAAAAAATATATACATATAAAATAAATATTCTTAAATATATACAGATACATACACACGCATACACATATACATCCATACACACACATCTACATACACAAACATGCATACCCCAGAATAATAATCTATACAAATTTAAAATATACACATACATAATACTAAAATGCTAAGAGAAAATAATAATAAAGTACAAATAATTATTATTATATGTACGCACAGGAATAATGTAAGAATTGAAAAATAAATAACGAAACAAAACAAAAATGGGGGAATATAAGTATATCCATCCGAAAGTGTCAATGATCCGACCTGGAAGGCCTCCCAAACAGGCATCGCTCTAAACCCAGTCGGAATGAAAGTGAAATTAACGTTAAGTGAGAGCTCTGACCGCCCTCCATTGGTCAGCTCATCGTATTACATGTTCGGTAGCCCTTGCTGAGACCGTTTAATACGGTTTCACCCGTTATGGTATGGTATGGTATGGATTCGAGTCCGTGAGCAGACCTTAACACACAATGACAAGGCACTCTAACCTGTACGGGGGATTGGTGTATATTCCCGGACAAACTTCTCTGCGTCCAGAACCGAGGAGAGCCAGATCTTCTCCCCGGAAGGCGGGGTAATTCTTAGTCTTGCAGGGAAGAGCAAGGCTGGGTGAAGATGGAGTTTGTAGAGTTTGGTCATGACATCTCTGTAGCCAGCGCGGTGCTTTGCCACATCGGGCGCATAGTCCTCATAGACACGAAAGGGGTGCCCTTTATGTAACAGGTTGCCCCTCATTCGAGCCTCGCGCAGGATAAGATCCTTGGTCTTGAAACTGTGACAACAGATGATTACTGGGCGAGGACGCTGGCCCGGTCCAGGCACTGGGACAAGGGCGCGATGTGCACGGTCCACTAGGGGATCCGACGCCAAAACATCCGGTCCCATTGCATCCTTCAGTAGCTTGGCGAAGAAGTCGGTGGGGCGAGAGCCCGCCTCCACCCCTTCTGCCAGACCCACAACGCAAAGGTTATGCCGCCTGGATCTGCCCTCCAGGTCGACCACTTTCACAGAAAGCCTCTGCACATTATCCTGCAATGACGTGCATAGCATCTCTAACTCGTCGATCCTACCAGCGTTGAATTTAGAAGCTTTCTCAAGGTCCACAATACTCTGGCCCTGCGAAGCGACCGTTCGAATGGTGCTCTCGATTTTAGTGTCCAGTTCAGCAATAGTAGCCTTAAGATCCTCCGCTATAGCAACACGTAGTTCTCCCAAAGCCCGGGTAAGTTCTGTAAGTGTCACGTTGTTACTTGTGCCTTCCGCCATGTTTGTCTCGTTGTTTGGTGGGGTGTAGACCTCTGATGTGGATTTATTGTCCTTTGGTCGCTTATTACTAGGCATTTTCACATAGAAAGTTACAATATTGTATTAGTAAGAAAAGTTTGTTGTAACAAGTGCAATAAAGTAAGTTAGGTTAGATTATTTCGCAAAAAAGTTGCGGGAGCCTCTCACACACAGCCGTTCACTCCAACATGCTAGCTCCGCCCCATTCTTTAGCATTTCTAATGAATGATTGTCAATTCAACCAAGCCAACCAAAATGGCCATATGAATCAACTATGGAGGACTAAAAGTGCCACAATTAAATAAATAAATACACCATTAAATAATTACTTAAATGTGTCATTAATTAATTAAAATTAGAATTAAATACATAAATGTGTAATTAAATGTATCATTAATTAATTCAAATACCGATTCATTTTATGTAAAATACATATATAATAATTTCACTATTTACATTTACATTTCATGATCCTGCATTGCAGTGATTCATGAATTACTTAAAACTGTCAAACTGACCCATCAAAAGTTGGTAGGCGGAACCTAACGCCTGATTGGTTACCCTCTGCATCAAGCCAAGACAAATCAATTCCGGATAATGGATTGATGCAGAGCTACTGAACACATTCCAATACACTGGGTGGCGCTATTCACCTCTACGTTGGTTTAGTTACACGGTTAAACAGAACTTTCATTGCAACGGCTAAAAATCAAGAGAAGACTCGGTCCTGCTAGCCCCAATGTTGAGACGCTGTGTGAGGTGCAGGACAAAATGTCTAAAAGTTGCCCGGAGCTGCTGAGAGAAGCAGCGAATTTGATTGAGGAAGCTCTGAGCAGAAGTCCAACGGCTCCCGCGGCACCGGTGACTCCGGCAGCTCAGTCACAGCAGATACCGGCCGCTCAATCACGTACACCTGTCCAAGGTAAGCTAAGTAATTTCATGTTAGCCAGGTGTGCTACTATTTAATGATTCGGGACACACGTGTAGGTTAAATTAGATCGACTCGAACATGTATTTGCATGCGGTATTATGATGCTTCGTGCGTGACACGTTTATTGTTAATGGGGGGGGAAGCATAAACCTAGCTAGTTCGCTAATCGGCTAAATGGTGTTAGCTGGCTTGAGCATCCCAAGATAGAAGTAGAGGCTGTTTTAGCTGACTGGTGACCATTGAGCTGTTACGTTTTTCTGTGTTGCAGCGGAGGTAGCAAGGCTCTTTGCGCCATATAACATTGGAGGCAGAAGGAATATGACGAGACGACCAGCACAAGTCCAAGTTAGCCGAAGAAGCTACACACACACACTGTCTGTTGTTTGGCTGACCACAATGCGGATAAAATTCCAAGCGTACTGTTTAAAGCTGAACTTCTTACTTCAGGACTTGGAGAGCAAAAAGTAACATTTTCAGGTCAGTGCGAAACTAGGCATTTACCAAAAGTAAAAAAAGTTTGTACTGTCTGTGGCTTGTTGAAATTATTTGCATTTCTTTTTATAGTGACTCAAACTTAATTGGTGTTCATAGTGTCAATAATAGTTATCACAGGCTTATTTGCTTAATTTAAGGTGAGGTGAGTTATGATTTTGTTTTGTTTTTTTCTCCAGGGAATGACCACGATCCCATGGTTATAACAAATAAACTGATGGAAGTGTTTCCGAAGCTCCAACAAGGGGGAGGCTTTGAATTTCTAAAACTTGTAGGATCTACTCGCAGTCGAAATCTTGCGTTGCTTCAGTGTCCCAGCACTGGATACACCCTTGCCTATCTGAAAGATCCATCGACGATGATTGGACAGGCTACAATCTACATACGTCCACTTCAACAGGATCTACCCTTAGATTGTGTACATACATTTACAGAGACTTAGTTTAATACATAATCAAAACAAAGAGCAGGTACCAGGTACTTTTTTTCGTAATGGAAAACCAAAAAAGGCGAGGCGAGTAGGTACCATGTAATGGAAAAGCACCATTAGATTTTGAAGAAGTGTAATATCGTTACATGGTAAGTTTAGTCTTTTCCTGGTTTCAAAGGCTGCATTACAGTAAAGTGATGTCATTTTCTGAACTTACCAGACTGTTCTAGCTGTTCTATTATTTGCCTTTTACCACTTAGTCATTATATCCACAATATGATAGTTATTTATCCGAAATCTAAATGTGGAAGATATTTTGTGAATGCACCAATTGTCAACCTTACAATATCGTTGCAATATCGACATCAAGGTGTTAGGTCAAAAATGTGATATTTGATTTTCTCCATATTGCCCAGCCCTAATGTCAATGCATACACAGTTCAGATGAATTGACACAAGTTCAGTGTCTTTGAAAACATTAAAACACTGTGCAGTAGTTGACTTTTTTTTCTTCCATTTACTAAAATCAAACTGTTCTGCACCTTCAGTGCTAACAGTACAGCATTCATGTTAGTCATTCTGTGGACCATAATGAGACAGGAAGCTTCAAAGAAACAGCTTTTTTTCCTTTCTTTTAAAAGGAAAGTAAACTTTCAGTTTTTCCTTGCTTGTTCTAACACAACAAATAAAAACATGGGTTGGACATCAGTCTAAGATTCTTGATAACACTTCCACAGTCTCTACATATAGTCTAAGTGCAACAGAAACTCCTGGAGCTGGCAAAATTGCAACCTCTTCATCTGAGAGCTCACGGGCCAGCTGAACCTCGGGGACTGACACAGTGCCTCGATGAAGGCAGTGAGGTCCGTTCCAATCGATCCCATATTCTTCAGGAACCTGAATGGATGACAAGCATAATCAGTCTTGTACTTAAAACTAGTTTGACATGTCCTTACACAAGATTGTTATTTTTGGTCACCAAGGCAGTGAGAAATGAAATGTTACTTATTCAGTTTTTTAAAATAATACAGCTTTGCATAGTATGCACTGTAGAAACTACAGCTCACAGGTTGATCTTTAAAAGCTCGGGAGATTTTAAAGAGACAATAATCTATAGTAAATGTTTCATTTAAAGTATCACATTTATCACCATTTTTTTCTCCCATAATTCCTTTGGGGAAACAATTTTAAGAAAGTGTTTAAAGTTCATTGTTAACCTCAGTAGGATCCTCCTCAGGGCCTTGCTCTCTGTAACTTCTCCAGAGTTGCTGTGGTGACTGATTCCTTTCAGTTCTAAGACCGTGGAAGTTCCAAGCATCTCGAAAAGAGTCGAGGCTTTGCTGAACCAGTGGAAGGAAAATCCGGTGCAGAGCGAAAAGATGGACTTCATTGTCTGGATTCAGTGTCTCCTGATCTTCCAATGAAGTAAAGATCTGATAGAAGAGGTCCAGGGCATGTTCATAAACATCTCTCCACATCCTCTCTATTCTGTGTTTAGGATAAAATTGAGAAATTGTTAATTTATGACATATGCTAAAGTACATTCAACTAGTATGTTAGTTGTGTGAGCCTAGTTGCCAAACATATTTCTTTACTGCTGATTGTGGACACTTCTGCCTGTGATGTGTGAATTCCTGTCGGTACCTCTGCTTCTGATCATGAATTCTGCTACATCTGCATTCTCCCCCCCTTTGTCAGACCGTACCCTTGATGGCAGCCCATACTGCTCAACAGCGGCGATAAAGCTCTGTAAGACCGTATGAGCTCTATTATTGCCGGCCACAGTCAGGTAGACCACTAAACGACTGAATCCATCCACCCCACCGTGGACAACAAATCTCCACCTGTTGCAAACACATGAAAAAATATAACTTTATAACAATTGTAATGAAACATATAGAAAGATGCATTGTTTATCTGCTAATATCACTGACCTGATAAGCTTATGGTGGCCATCTATATGCCACAAAGAGTTTGGGCCAGGAACAAAATACTGCCGTCGCCTTAATACACGCAGCCTCAGACGTCTCATGTAGACTCCCTCTGCATTGACTCTGCGTAAAGACTCTTGCAGTCTTGAGACTGAGGGGAGGAATTTAAAATGAATAACCACACACTCACTGGCTACTTATTTTGAGGATATAGTGGTGTCATAATAAAATAAATAATGTGTGTAAAACAGTCAACTATTACAGAACCACCACAGCTTCAAAAATGTACTTTACTGTCAGATATTGTACATATACATACATATATATATATATATACATACACATATATATATATATATATATATATATATATATGTGTATGTATATATATATATATGTATGTATATATATATATATATATATATATATATATATATATATATACATACACATATATATACACATATATAAAAATTATATATACATATACATATATATATATATATACACACATACATACATACATACATATACATACATATATACATACATACATAATAATAATAATAATAACATATATATATTTATATATATATACATACATATACATACATATATACATACATACATATATTTATATATATATATATATTTATATATATATATATATACATACACACATATATATACATATATATACACATATACATATATATACACATATATACACACATAGATAGATAGATAGATAGATAGATAGATAGATAGATAGATAGATAGATAGATAGATAGATAGATAGATAGATAGATAGATAGATAGATAGATAGATACCACATGCTCGAACAGAGATGACCTGAGATTTTTTGCCTCCTATGATATTTTGCTTTTCTATGATTATATTATACCCTTTACAGCAGGGGCACATCCGGACAGCTGAGAATATTACTGTCAGATATTGTTCCACCTCTATTAAACAGGAGGCTAAAAATCACAGGACATGTCTATCCTGATGATACAAGTCAGCCGTCCTGAAATGTGTGTTTCTCTTCACATTTCTTCTATACATTCTACATCTCAGAGGCGATGTCTTTCCATAAGCGGGCTTCCTTCACCTTTCAAAGGGGCAGAGCTCCAAATTAAAAATACATTTAAATAATGCCCATATTATTATCTACTCACTTGGAACATGCACACCTCTTGCATTCAGGTGACCACGCATTAGCTTGTAGCCGGTGTTTGGATGACTTCTGTGAATTTCACTTACAATACGGTCTAACTCCTCATCATTCACAGCTGAATAGAGATCTGTCTTTCTGTACAAACAAGAAAAACACAACATCAAGTAATGTTACCTTAAACGTCATATTCTTTCCGAGTGTATGAGAGCAGCAATTCATAAACAGAAAACTCATGAATTTAGTGTAAATACCTTAAACTGTATTGTTGCATGCGCCTCCTGATGGTCCTCTTTGACACACCGAACATCGCTGCAATTTGAACTGCGGGAACTCCACAAAGAAGTTGATGCTCCAGAACTGCACTCGGTATGTCAAACGCCAAACGCCCCGGTCCCTGTGTGTGTTGGGCCTGAAGTGCCCTGGTACCAGAGAAGCGGTGGACAACTTCTTCTAGATTTGCAATCACTCTGTGGTCGATATCTTCGTCGGAAAGTGCGGAAATGACTCCAACAACTTCAATAAGTTCCTCTGCTTTACTAGCTACATGCTCTGGGTCAGCAGGTCCTGCTTCTACATCCTCTGCTAAGTTTAAAATGTCTCTAACCAACTCCCTGGAAAGTTCACGGAGATCCTCCATTGTCTCTATCCAGGTTGGCCTACTCTACTTCAGACCAAAGCAATGGATCAGACTAGATTCGCGTTAGCCCCGCCCACTGACTTTGATGGGTCAGTTTGACAGTTTTAAGTAATTCATGAATCACTGCAATGCAGGATCATGAAATGTAAATGTAAATAGTGAAATTATTATATATGTATTTTACATAAAATGAATCGGTATTTGAATTAATTAATGATACATTTAATTACACATTTATGTATTTAATTCTAATTTTAATTAATTAATGACACATTTAAGTAATTATTTAATGGTGTATTTATTTATTTAATTGTGGCACTTTTAGTCCTCCATAATCAACAGATTGATCTATCTGTTCTGTCTCTATGGGAACAGCAGAGATGTCTGACCTGGCTAAGAGGCTCTGGATTGATGTCCCATCCATCCCCAGATGTCTGTTCCTGCCCACAGCTCACAATGATTGGCTGTGAACAGTAAAGAAAAAATGTAACACTCTTTTGCTCATTTTGGCCTTGGAAATAACTTGGAAATAAATGATGTAGCTATCAATAAATAATTTAAGTAGCTACTGTTATGTGGTTGATTTGAATGTGACATACAGGCCTTTTGTGGATCTGAGGGGTCTGCACTGAAGTAGACTGTCAAGACAATATTCCATTTCAAATGTGGTTAGATAAGGAGGGATATCTGCACTTGCTTTTATTGTGATAACTGCAGTTTGTACATGCAGCATAACTAATGTTTATGTGTTATTGTTTTCAGGTCAGATTTGACTTACAGGCCTTGGCCTTCTGCGCACTTTGCCGGTTGGCCACATCACAGAATCAGGGGTGTTCACCCTCACTGGATTCAACTGTCAACACAACACTCCATTTAAAAGGTGATAACAAAAACAGAAGATTTTTTAAATATATATATATATATTTGATATTTAACACATAAGGGCGGCGCTTTAAAGCTCTTTTGATTCACTCATCATTACGATTCATCTTGCTTTCTGAGGGATACATTTCCATCAATTGATTGGCACAAAACATATCCTGGCACACACACGCATAAAGGGCATGTCCCAAATGGCACCCCAGTGCCCATATATTGCACTTATTTTGACCTGAGTCCAATGGGCACAGGTCAAAAGTAGTACACTACAGGGTGCCATTTGGGACCAAAGAATGTAAGAGCCTACCAGACGTTCTAAACTCCAAATCACCTTGTGCAGTGCGCACGGGTCTATCCAACCGTTTCCAATCGTAGTATTTATTCTCTGCACAGTGTCAGCTAGGGCAGACTATGCACCTGAAACAACCTGACTGAAGAAAGCGATTGTACTGATTGTATCAAAGCTGAACACAGTTTATGTAGTGAATTTATGCTTGGTTACGTCACAATAGGTCACAGTTTTATGGCCGCGCATAATACGTCACAGGAAAGGCTTGTATGGGACTGGACTGGTGGTATCTCCCCCTGGTCGTAATTCATAACTGTCAAATAAAATCTATCTAGCTATCTAACTCAAATGGCTGTTGAGGACTCTTTGATCATCACATTTGAGGCACATGTCAGCAGGTGGCAGTGTCTTCAAATGCAGCACTTGATGATCTGAGCAACAGTTGAGCAACTTTGTGGTTGTGACAAATCCAAATGCGGAAGTCCAGTACATTTGTTTTTGCTTAGCAAGCTTGCCCGCCTATTTCTACAATTCATCTTCTTAAACTCGGATTTTAAACTTAACCACACTGCTAACCTTATGCCCAACCTTAAATTAAGACCAAAAAGCCTATTTTTGTTTTCATTAATTTTTAAGATATAGCCTATTTGTAATTTGTGGCTTTGTTATCTAGTGGGAACCTCTAGCTAGCTAGCTAGCTACCTATAATCTGGCTAAAGTTTTACGCAATATTGGAGGAAAAGATTGATTATTGTACTTGATTATCCAAGTTTGACAAATATGCATTGGGCATCAAAATGATATCCGAATAGTTTTAAAACATATGGTTCAGAGGTTCAAGAGTTTTACTCCTGAGTTCAGGCTCACGAGTGGGATTGTTGCTGTCATTAGAGTATCATTTGTTTTGTTTACTGTCACTACATATTTCGGTTTATCAGAGGATGTCTTCAGTCTTGGAACGACAGTTTTTGGCAATGGGCATGGTAAGTTAGCTAGGAGGGTCTGAGTGAATCAACAGTTATATATGCTCAGTAGCTACTTTGAATGAGAGTGTTGTAACGTTAGCTAGCTTGCTAAAACGTATAGCTAATGTAACAGATGGTGCCAGTAGGCTACAGCAGCAGGCTACAGCACAACACACCAGTGCAGCTTATGTCTGTCAACCCTATCATTTATGTTTTAATCCTTTCCTCTTCCTTTGCAGTGCACAAGCTCATCACATACTCCTTCCACCACAAGACAGTGACCCAGCTACTCCTCAGTATTGGGGTTCTGGTGCCCCTCTGTGGAGGCATTGAGAAGAGTGTGGGGACTGTTCGGTTCCTCCTCATGTTTCTGCTGCTCTCTATCAGCACAGGGGTGTTGTACACCATACTGGGTCTGCTACTGTTTGGTGCATCTGCCCAGAAACAGGTGGAGGGGTTCATTCCAGTGTCCCTCTCCCTTATGGGTATGGCCACAGTGCACTCCCGTATGGTTAAGGGCTTTCTTTTCGGGGTCACTGTACCCATGTTAGCCCTGCCCTGGCTGTTTCTGTTCATCATAACACTTTTGGTCCCACACACTGTCTTCCTTTGCAATGCCATCGCCATCATCGCAGGGGGGATCTGTATCCTTACTCATTTACATTTACATTTTAGTCATTTAGCAGACGCTCTTATCCAGAGCGACTTACAGTTAGTGAGTTATTTTTAAATGTTTCATACTGGCCCCCCGTGGGAATCGAACCCACAACCCTGGCGTTGCAAACGCCATGCTCTACCAACTGAGCTACATCCCTGCCGGCCATTCCCTCCCCTACCCTGGACGACGCTGGGCCAATTGTGCGCCGCCCCATGGGTCTCCCGGTCGCGGCCGGCTATAACCTCATTGTGGTTCAAAATAACTGATACACTCCTCTGCAGTATGTCACAGCTTTATAAGTGTGCTTAGTAGTGTAGTTAAGTGGTAATAGGTTATAGGTGTTGTATATGAATCCTGCTGCTGAACATTATGGCATGTTTGTTTAGAAAAAATCTTGCATCACTGCGTCACACATTCTCCTTAACTTGCACTGGTGAAACAGACGGTAAGGGCTGGCTCTCACTTCTGGACATGTCCGATGCCAGGGCATCAGTGCTGGACAAGAAGATGCCTTTCAGGCTGCTGAGGAACATTGGTGTCCTGTATGTCCCTGCATCAACAGAGGAGAGAAGGAAGACGGTCCACCCACCGTAAGTACTGAGAAAGCACCAGACATATCATTTATCAGACAAGACAAGAGGTCATTAAATAACAATTGCTGTGTGCAAGCCAGAGCACATAATGTACTACAGTATAATGAGGTGCAGTTATAATTGATGATCCGCAGCTGTAATTGAATACTGTACAATAGGCACCTAGTGGTCCCCCATGATTAGATAGAGAATTACTGGTATAGATAGGCTCTCTGAAATCTGTCCACGTTCTCATTGATTGCAGAATCATTCCAACCCCAGGCTCCTACCCAGTCCAAGCCTACGCTCCAGTGTCCTTTACCTCCAACCTACAGGCTACCGAGACCACACCAAAGACATTTGAAGGCTGGGCCAACTCCTACTATACACAGGGGAGCCCTGTTCAGCTCTCAGGTTATAATGGACACAACCATGGATATGGCCTCAAGCATAGCTTTGG
Source organism: Coregonus lavaretus (assembly GCF_964263955.1). NCBI lineage: Eukaryota > Metazoa > Chordata > Actinopteri > Salmoniformes > Salmonidae > Coregonus > Coregonus lavaretus. The sequence continues at coordinate 20,252,879 of NC_140002.1, forward strand.
GCCAAGTCACGGACATAGTCACGAACATGGACACAGCTGCAGCCACAGCCAAGGTCATGGACATAGTCACGAACACAGCTTCGGCCATGGACTCAGTCATGGGCATGCATCTGCCTCTCAAACCAGCAGTCACTGGGCTCCAGTGGCTCAACATCCACATTCTCAACATTCCCACCTCAGTCCACTGTCTGTGTCTGTCAGTGCCCCCCAGAGTTTCACAGCAAAAATGCTGGAGTCACTGCCAGAATCTGTGATGGTTCACCCAGGAGCACCTGTGTCTTCACTGACAGATTGATGACTTCAATCCGTAACGGCAAAACTCGCTATAGCTCGATTGAAATTTAAAGGCAATGTTCGCGAAGACCGGAAATTACATTTACATTTCAAGCGTGCTATTTTCAGCAATCACAATCCTTGTAAAAACGTCAAATCTTGGTATAACTAATAACATAAAAAAAATAAAAAATGTCAGTGTGGTTATAAGCCGCTATAGCTCTGAACTACGGCAATACGGATTTAATCGAGCCCATAGTTGTCATTCAATGTGTTTTCTGTCTCATGTTATACATTGAGATGTAATATGCTTGGACAAGTGGTTTGAGGCAGTACTTGAAGGTCCACTTTTTCTTCACTGATGTTTTTGGTTTGAATATACAAGCAGGCTCTGAATGTTCAAGGTCAAATCAATGCAAGAAGGGTTTGATTGTCAGTTGATTGTAAGACCACTCCTTTTGGCTTGTGTGTTTTGTACTTTGTGTTTTTTTACACAGACGGTAGACAAATCTCTTGGTACTCTTGATTTATATAACCTAGATTAAAACAACGTTTTTCAAAACCCTTAGTAAACCAGAACAGTTTTTAGTTCAAACTAAACATTTTTATCACACTAATGTATTATCAGTTTTTCCCCCTTAACTACACTTAACAAAAATATAAATGCAACATGTAAAGTGTTGGTCCCATCACAATATATTTTACATTAGTTATCTTGTTGTTTTTAATCCCACCCTTCAGCTCCACTCAACCCCTCCCATCTATCTCTTAACACCATCCATTTTTTATTTACATTTGCCATATATTTTTCAACTGTGCTGTGATGTTTCACAAAAGTTCTGAACCTTTCTATTCTCATAGTTTCTACAGATTGTAAATTAAAGATAAACATTTTTGTTAAAAGTATTATTATATTATTGATCGATTGACTATGACTTTTCAAATCACCCAGTAGTGCTATCTGCAGAGTTAGCTCCAGGTAAATGTTGCACTTCTTCTTCCTGGACCTTTGACCAAAAACAAGCTACACATGGACAGTACCAAAACAAATGATCTAATGAATCGGTCTCTTCGCAGAAAAATCTGCAGAGCTGGGATGGTTGTATCCCCCATATATATAACATTCTATTGGTTGCAAGAATTTTGTATAATAATTTTAATTGAAAAATTTTAGGTTTTGAATCCGGCGTTGTTTTGCGTATCAGTTCATAAACCATGTGCCATGGTATCGGTACATCGAAAATCTCTTTCCAACTATTTTGCAATCTATATGGCACAGCTGTCAAATTTTTTGTCCTTAAATAAAACTGATATACTTTTTTATTTATCACAATTTTCATTAACCAATTTTGGTCTTTAATGAAGACAAGTTCCTTATTTTTTCCCCCTTCCACTTGCCTCTTCCATTTTTGCGTTAATGCTGCAATTAGTTGGTTGTAATTTTGGGTAGAGCAGACATTTCCATATATTTTTGTTAGCTGCATGTGTGACATAACTCCACTATTCCTATTTATGATATCATTTACAAAGATTATACCTTTTTTAAACATTTTTTTGAAAAAATTATAATATAAAAATTATATTTGAGTTTAACCACATTATTTGTTGTATTATTTGTTCTGTCTTTTCTGGTGGATTAAACTGAAATCGCAACCAACTTTCTATGGCTTATTTTTAAAATAGTGATATTTTGGAGATGATTTCATTTTCAGTGAGAGGTTGTAATCTGAATAAAGGGGAAAAGGCCATTCTTGAACATGGGGTGAGATATTCTTATTAATCTGCTAGAAAACCAGTTTGGATTTAAGTATAACTTTTGCATGACTGAAGCCTTTAGTGAGAGGTCTAATGCTTTAATATTTAATAATTTCTGCCCTCTGAATTCATGTTCATTATATAAATAGGCCCGTTTAATTTTGTCTGGCTTGCCGTTCCAAATAAAATTGAATCTTTTTTTTGCTCATTTAATTTTTAAAAACAGGTCCCTAGATGTAGGCAAGACCATAAGCAAATAGGTAAACTGGGATATGACTAAAGAGTTAATCAGGGTGATTTTACCACAAATAGACAGGTATTTTCCTTTCCATGGTAGAACATTTTTATATATTTTTGCTAACTTTCTATTAAAATGTATTGTAGTGAGATAATTTCTTTATTTCGGGATATGTATACCGAGTATGTCCACATCACCGTCAGACCATTTTATTGGTAAACTACACGGTAATGTAAAAGGTTAGAAAAAGTACCTAGATCCTCTATGAGGCTGTGGAGGGATCCAAATTGTGGATTTAAAAGAAAGCATGAATCATCAGCGTACAATGACATCTTTGTTTTTAAGCCCTTGATTTCTAACCCCTTGATATTATTGTTGGATCTGATTTTAATAGCTAACATTTCGATGGCCATAATAAATAGATATGCAGATAGTGGACAACCTTGTTTTACTCCTCTTGACAGTTTAAAACTTTCTGAGAAGTAGTCATTATTTACTATTTTACACCTAGGGTTACTATACATACTGTAACTTTAACCCATTTTATAAGAGATTCTCCAAAATTGAAATTTATTCCAGGCATTTATATATAAATTCCAGTCGTACTTTATCAAAAGCCTTTTCAAAGTCAGCTATGAATACCAGGCCTGGTTTCCCAGATTTTTCATAGTGTTCTATTGTTTCCAATACTTGTCTTATATTATCTCCAATGTATCATCCATGTAAACAACCTGTCTGATTAGGATAAATAATACCCGACAATACCTTTTTAATTCTATACGCTATACATTTTGCTAGAACTTTTGCATCACAACACTGAAGTTTAAGGGGCCTCCAATTTTTTTAATGGACCGGATCTTTATATTTACCACTTGGATGCTGTTTCAGTAATAATGAAATCAGACCTTCTTGTTGAGTATCTGATAATCTACCATTTTTGTAGGTGTGGTTAAAACATGCTAATAAGGGTCCTCTGAGTATATCAAATGAGGTTTGGTATACCTCGACTGGTATGCCATCCAACCCTGGAGTTTTCCCAGACTTAAAGGCTTTAATTGCATCAAGAAGTTCCTCCTCTGTAATTTGGCCTTCAGAAGAGTCTTTCTGTACAACTGTTTATTTTACATCATTAATAGAAAAAAATATATACAATTATCTTCGGTTAGTGGAGATGGAGGAGACTGAAACGAAAACATATGCTTAAAGTTATAGGCTATTTATTAAATCCGTTTGCCAGCTCCAGGTAGGCTACACAAGTGGCACAAATTGACTTGCAATGACTCCAGTGATATCTTAATTTCAACATATTTATTGTATCAAATGGTAGGCTACAGTATCCTACAATGGCATACAAATTAATAGCATACTTGATGGCCGGTGACTCAGCTGCCTGCTGTGGCTCTAAAACACACACACAAAAACACGGCCCTCCCCCTTCCTACTGCTCATTCAGTAACAACCTGCCTGCTCACTGCCTGGTAGTCAGCAGCAGGTCACAGTGAAAAATATGTTTTGTTTGAAGAAATGCCATGTTTACCCCCCGCGACATCGTTTTCAAAGTAGCCCAAATGTTAGCAAAACTGCGGACATGGCAACCCTGCACTGAAGCATCTGCTCGTTGCATGGTAACAATAGTCTCTCTGCCTGGTTGGGTTTCTGGTGAGCAAACCAACTATTTTGTGCACTACTGCCACCTACAGTGGGATCCAGTGCAGGACAGCAGAATATAAAACACCCACTGGTACATAACATGTCATGTAATGTCACTACAATAATTGTTCCCTTGCTGTAATTAATGAAGAACAAAAAAACAGTCTGACACAAATAATTGCAATTTCAAAAGCTTTATTGAAAATGCATATTTCAAACATTTTTTGTAGTTTTTTTATTTTAAAGAATAGTGCATGTCTCAAAATATTAGAACGAGACCAATATGTGTATTTTTCTAAACATAGTTCCTGTGTCTGAAATTAAGTTTCTGTGTGTATTGGAGGAGTAAGCAATACTCAAAATATCTGTGTGTGTGTGTGTTGTAGTAGTAGATGGCCATTATTTATTCAAACATCTAAGTTTGGGCAGCAGCCACTGGAGAAACCTGTCAATCAAACAGGAGAATAAATAGTAGTTTTCACTTACACATCAGATAGCTGCTCTTTCTCTGCTACCTCATTCTATTTCTATAATTCTCTACCTCATTCTATTTCTATAAATCTCAAAAATGCCCTTGTTATGTTCTACTTCTCCTTCTTCTATTTCCTCACCTCTTCCTCAGACTCTTCTTTTCCTCTTTCTTGTCCTCCTTACTTTCTCCAACATTTTCCACCTGCTTCATGTTACTAGCCTGCTCTTGCTTCACTCTCTTTTTTGCCTTGCCCTTTTTCCTTTTGACCTTCCCTTCCTGAATAATGTGGACAAGGAGATAAAGTAATATAAGCTTATGGCTATTTTCTACTCTTGAGCTACAATATCTAGAGTTATGATATACTGTAGGACATATGGCCAATATCCCCTTCCTGTTTCCTCTCACCTGTGGGTACACTCCTGCCATTTTCTGCGCCGTTTCCTGGAGCAGCTTCCTGCTGTTCTCACTCAGGTTGGTGATGGGGGCCAGGCGAGGGCTTCCTTTATTGGTGATGGGGGCCAGGCAAGGGCTTTCTGTATTTCCTCTCACCTGTGGGTACACTCCTGCCATTTTCTGCGCCGTTTCCTGGAGCAGCTTCCTGCTGTTCTCACTCAGGTTGGTGATGGGGGCCAGGCGAGGGCTTCCTGTATTGGTGATGGGGGCCAGGCAAGGGCTTTCTGTATTTCCTCTCACCTGTGGGGCCACTCCTGACATTTTCTGGAGCAGCTTCCTACCGTTCTCGCTCAGGTTGGTGATTGGGGCCAGGCGAGGGCTGTGGTGGTATGGTAAGTACTCCACAGCAGGCGGAGCAACAATGACAGGGATGTTGGGTTTGGCCACAATAATCTGTACAGACATAGGGTCAAACAATTGAGATGTGACACACACTAGTGATGCGCGGGTTGACTCATAACCAGAAGTCCCGCGGTTATATCCACAGGGCGGCGGATTTAGGGTCATGAAATATTGTTGAATAAACAGAAAACAATACATTAAAAAATCCATAAATGTATAATTATTGTGCAAGTTATATCTATAGGCTATTTGGCATTAGTGCGTAAGCCTAAACTTTAGGGCATAACTTGACGCGCGCCAGATAGACTACACACCAATCACCAAACGCTTTAATTCAATAAGAGAAAAGCTACGAAATGGAAAGTTGAAAATAAAGAAGGGACGGCCAGAAAAGTAATGTTTGGAAAATATTTGGTGAAGTGTTAAAAGAGGATGATGGCAGTGCCTATGTTATGTGTGATGATTGTGAGGCACTATAGAAATTCGACAGTCACAAGAGGGGGATTCAAATAGGCCTATGGCACGTCAAGGGAACAAACAGCCTACTGTTCAGATGGATTAAATGGAAACTGAAATCTGGACACTGACTGTAGATCTTTAACCTCTCACAGTCTTAATATTAACTCCTGCAGAATTAAGCATTTCTTGCAGTAAAATGATAGGCTACACCAAATGTAGGCTTTATTTTGACTCGGGAACAGCAGTGGAGAAATATGATTTCTTTCAGCATCTTGAGGGAATGCGAATGCGCAGCTAGGGACTGCTTTATCAGCATCATAAAAGCTGATAATATTTCAACCACATAAAATGTGCATCCAAGCCAAACTGAAATCTTATCAGAAACATGTCTGGTCGTTTTCAACCCGTCAAACTGATGTCATTTGGAAATTTTGCACAGAAAATGTTTCCCTTTTTTTCTTGAGTTATTGCATTTTCTTCTTGATCCCTAAACGTTTTTGGTTTATTTAGTCTTCTCTCTAATTATAGACAAGTTGACTAACAAATAGCCTACCAAAATGTTGGAAATTATAAGCAGAAACATATCCAAATTAGGCACAAAAAAATCCTGCACCCCCTGCTAAGAAATCGTTCTGACGGTGTTCTATATTTGCGGGTTAGGGTCAGGTGCGGGCCTCAGATTTTCACTTTATCACATATAGTCGGGCGGTTGCGGCTGGGTTATTAGCAATTGCGGGTGGGTTCGGTTGAACAAACAGCTGACCCGCGCACCACTAACACACACACACACACACACGTAAGAGCCTACCAGTCGAGGGTCCTTCAGTGAAGCCCCTTTTCTCAGTGGTTCCTTTGAAGGCCCTGGACTGTCCTCAGCAGAGGCATCATTGCCATTATCACGCTGTGTGTCATAGAGCTAGTTGGTCATAGTCCATTCTTCACATTCAGTCAAAGAGTTACTCAAATACATGCTGCAGAACATACCAGAAAGTCTGACTCATCGAAGGATTGGAGAGAAAGATCGTCGTCCTCTACCATATCCCTCACTTTAAGCCTTGTCAGCTTTCCATCCTCCTCATCCTTCACTTTCAGCGGTGGTGTCCTCCTTTCATGATCCTCATCATCAGACTGTGTATCAGAGTAAACTAGTCAGAGACTAATCTCTTTACAGTGATGTCACTCAACAAAGACATGGTGTACAACTGTCTTACCTCAGATTCACAGTCAGTGAAGGAGTAGATAGAGATGTCAGAGTTGGAGGATGAGATCACCCCATCATAATTTCTATCCATCAGCCGAGTCACCCTTCCAGACTGAGGAGACAGACAAAGGCATGTACTTAGGGCAGCCATAGAATACACTGGCATTGACTGTCAAGAAAATGTTGAATATTTAGGCAATCCAACATAGTTGTACAAGTAGTGAGTAATTTATGGGTAATTGAAAATGCAAGTGTATTGAAATGCAATAAATGCAACTCCCATAACATTAGGGATAGGGCTAAAGACTTTCCATACTGTAGGATTCTTTAGCATTTCTAATGAATGATTGTCAATTCAACCAAGCCAACCAAAATGGCCATATGAATCAACAGATTGATCTATCTGTTCTGTCTCTATGGGAACAGCAGAGATGTCTGACCTGGCTAAGAGGCTCTGGATTGATGTCCCATCCATCCCCAGATGTCTGTTCCTGCCCACAGCTCACAATGATTGGCTGTGAACAGTAAAGAAAAAATGTAACACTCTTTTGCTCATTTTGGCCTTGGAAATAACTTGGAAATAAATGATGTAGCTATCAATAAATAATTTAAGTAGCTACTGTTATGTGGTTGATTTGAATGTGACATACAGGCCTTTTGTGGATCTGAGGGGTCTGCACTGATGTAGACTGTCAAGACAATATTCCATTTCAAATGTGGTTAGATAAGGAGGGATATCTGCACTTGCTTTTACTGTGATAACTGCAGTTTGTACATGCAGCATAACTAATGTTTATGTGTTATTGTTTTCAGGTCAGATTTGACTTACAGGCCTTGGCCTTCTGCGCACTTTGCCGGTTGGCCACATCACAGAATCAGGGGTGTTCACCCTCACTGGATTCAACTGTCAACACAACACTCCATTTAAAAGGTGATAACAAAAACAGAAGATTTTTTAAATATATATATATATTTGATATTTACCACATAAGGGCGGCGCCTTAAAGCTCTTTTGATTCTCTCATCATTATGATTCATCTTGCTTTCTGAGGGATACATTTCCATCAATTGATTGGCACAAAACATATCCTGGCACATACACGCATAAAGGGCATGTCCCAAATGGCACCCCAGTGCCCATATATTGCACTTATTTTGACCTGAGCCCAATGGGCACAGGTCAAAAGTAGTACACTACAGGGTGCCATTTGGGACCAAAGAATGTAAGAGCCTACCAGACGTTCTAAACTCCAAGGACGGGTCTATCCAACCGTTTCCAATCGTAGTATTTATTCTCTGCACAGTGTCAGCTAGGGCAGACTATGCACCTGAAACAACCTTACTGAAGAAAGCGATTGTACTGATGATATCAAAGCTGAACACAGTTTATGTAGTGAATTTATGCTTGGTTACGTCACAATAGGTCACAGTTTTATGGGCGCGCATAATACGTCACAGGAAAGGCTTGTATGGGACTGGACTGGTGGTATCTCCCCCTGGTCGTAATTTATAACTGTCAAATAAAATCTATCTAGCTATCTAACTGAAATGGCTGTAGAGGACTCTTTGATCATCACATTTGAGGCACATGTCAGCAGGTGGCAGTGTCTTCAAATGCAGCACTTGATGATCTGAGCAACAGTTGAGCAACTTTGTGGTTGTGACGAATCCAAATGCGGAAGTCCAGTACATTTGTTTTTGCTTAGCAAGCTTGCCCGCCTATTTCTACAATTCATCTTCTTAAACTCTGATTTTAAACTTAACCACACTGCTAACCTTATGCCCAACCTTAAATTAAGACCAAAAAGCCTATTTTTGTTTTCATTAATTTTTACGATATAGCCTATTTGTACTTTGTGGCTGTGTTATCTAGTGGGAACCTCTAGCTAGCTAGCTACCTACAATCTGGCTAAAGTGTTGCGCAATATTGGAGGAAAAGTTGATTGATTATTGTGCTTGATTATCCAAGTACTAGTTTGACAAATATGCATTGGTCATCAAAATGATATCCCGAATAATTTTAAAACATATGGTTCAGAGGTTCAAGAGTTTTACTCCTGAGTTCAGGCTCACGAGTGGGATTGTTGCTGTCATTATAGTATCATTTGTTTTGTTTACTGTCACTACATATTTCGGTTTATCAGAGGATGTCTTCAGTCTTGGAACGACAGTTTTTGGCAATGGGCATGGTAAGTTAGCTAGGAGGGTCTGAGTGAATCAACAGTTATATATGCTCAGTAGCTACTTTGTATGAGAGTGTTGTAACGTTAGCTAGCTTGCTAGAATGGTGGTCCTCTGTAGCTCAGCTGGTAGAGCACGGCTCTTGTAACGCCAAGATAGTGGGTTCGATCGCGGGGACCACCCATACACAAAAATGTATGCACGCATGACTGTAAGTCGCTTTGGATAAAAGCGTCTGCTAAATGGCATATTATTATAATAATAATAATAATAATAATAATAATATGCCATTTAGCAGACGCTTTTATCCAAAGCGACTTACAGTCATGCGTGCATACATTTTTTTGTGTATGGGTGGTCCCGGGGATCGAACCAACTACCTTGGCGTTTCAAGCGCAGTGCTCTACCAGCTGAGCTACAGAGGACCACATTATTATTATTATTAAAACTTATAGCTAATGTAACAGATGGTGCCAGTAGGCTACAGCAGTAGGCTACAGCACAACACACCAGTGTAGCTTATGTCTGTCAACCCTATCATTTATGTTTTAATCCTTTCCTCTTCCTTTGCAGTGCACAAGCTCATCACATACTCCTTCCACCACAAGACAGTGACCCAGCTACTCCTCAGTATTGGGGTTCTGGTGCCCCTCTGTGGAGGCATTGAGAAGAGTGTGGGCACTGTTCGGTTCCTCCTCATGTTTCTGCTGCTCTCTATCAGCACAGGGGTGTTGTACACCATACTGGGTCTGCTACTGTTTGGTGCATCTGCCCAGAACCAGGTGGAGGGGTTCATTCCAGTGTCCCTCTCCCTTATGGGTATGGCCACAGTGCACTCCCGTATGGTTAAGGGCTTTCTTTTCGGGGTCACTGTACCCATGTTAGCCCTGCCCTGGCTGTTTCTGTTCATCATAACACTTTTGGTCCCACACACTGTCTTCCTTTGCAATGCCATCGCCATCATCGCAGGGGGGATCTGTATCCTTACTCCAACCTCATTGTGGTTCAAAATAACTGATACACTCCTCTGCAGTATGTCACAGCTTTATAAGTGTGCTTAGTAGTGTAGTTAAGTGGTAATAGGTTATAGGTGTTGTATATGAATCCTGCTGCTGAACATTATGGCATGTTTGTTTAGAAAAAATATTGCATCACTGCGTCACACATTCTCCTTAACTTGCACTGGTGAAACAGACGGAAAGGGCTGGCTCTCACTTCTGGACATGTCCGATGCCAGGGCATCAGTGCTGGACAAGAAGATGCCTTTCAGGCTGCTGAGGAACATTGGTGTCCTGTATGTCCCTGCATCAACAGAGGAGAGAAGGAAGACGGTCCACCCACCGTGAGTACTAAGAAAGCACCAGACATATCATTTATCAGACAAGACAAGAGGTCATTAAATAACAATTGCTGTGTGCAAGCCAGAGCACATAATGTACTACAGTATAATGAGGTGCAGTTATAATTGATGATCCTCAGCTGTAATTGAATACTGTACAATAGGCACCTAGTGGTCCCCCATGATTAGATAGAGAATTACTGGTATAGATAGGCTCTCTGAATTCTGTCCACGTTCTCATTGATTGCAGAATCATTCCAACCCCAGGCTCCTACCCAGTCCAAGCCTACGCTCCAGTGTCCTTTACCTCCAACCTACAGGCTACCGAGACCACACCAAAGACATTTGAAGGCTGGGCCCACTCCTACTATACACAGGGGAGCCCTGTTCAGCTCTCAGGTTATTACGGACACAACCATGGATATGGCCTCAAGCATAGCTTTGGGCCAAGTCACGGACATAGTCACGAACATGGACACAGCTGCAGCCACAGCCAAGGTTATGGACATAGTCACGAACACAGCTTCGGCCATGGACTCAGTCATGGGCATGCATCTGCCTCTCAAACCAGCAGTCACTGGGCTCCAGTGGCTCAACATCCACATTCTCAACATTCCCACCTCAGTCCACTGTCTGTGTCTGTCAGTGCCCCCCAGAGTTTCACAGCAAAGATGCCGGAGTCACTGCCAGAATCTGTGATGGTTCACCCAGGAGCACCTGTGTCTTCACTGACAGATTGATGACTTCAATCCGTAACGGCAAAACTCGCTATAGCTCGATTGAAATGTAAAGGCAATGTTCGCGAAGACCGGAAATTACATTTACATTTCAAGCGTGCTATTTTCAGCAATCACAATCCTTGTAAAAACGTCAACTCTTGGTATAACTAATAACATTAAAAAAATACAAATGTCAGTGTGGTTATAAGCCGCTATAGCTCTGAACTACGGCGATACGGATTTAATCGAGCCCATAGTTGTCATTCAATGTGTTTTCTGTCTCATGTTATACATTGAGATGTAATATGCTTGGACAAGTGTTTTGAGGCAGTACTTGAAGGTCCACTTTTTCTTCACTGATGTTTTTGGTTTTAATATACAAGCAGGCTCTGAATGTTCAAGGTCAAATCAATGCAATAAAGGGTTTGCTTGTCAGTTGATTGTAAGACCACTCCTTTTGGCTTGTGTGTTTTGTACTTTGTGTTTTTTTACACATACGGTAGACAAATCTCTTGGTACTCTTGATTTATACAACCTAGATTAAAACAACGTTTTTCAAAACCCTTAGTAAACCAGAACAGTTTTTAGTTCAAACTAAACATTTTTATCACACTAATGTATTATCAGTTTTTCCCCCTTAACTACACTTAACAAAATATAAATGCAACATGTAAAGTGTTGGTCCCATGTTTCATGAGCTGAAATAAAAGATCCCAGAAATTTTCCAAACGTACAAAAAGCTTCTTTCTCTAATTTTGTATACAAATTTGTTTAAATCTCTGTTAGTGAGCATTTGTCCTTTGCCAAGATAATCCATCCACCTGACAGGTGTAGCATATCAAGAAGCTGATTAAACAGCTTGATCATTACACAGGTGCTTCTTGTGCTGGGGACAATAAAAGAGCCACTCTAAAATGTGCAGTTTTGTCACACAACACAATGCTACATATGTCTCAAGTTTTGAGGAAGCGTGCAATTGGCATGCTGACTGCAGAAATGTCCACCAGAGATGTTGCGAGAGAATTTAAAATTCATTTCTGTACCATAAGCAGACTCCAACGTCGTTTTAGAGAATTTGGCAGTACGTCCAACCGGCCTCACAACCGCAGACCACGTGTAACCACGCCACCCCAGGACCAGCAGAGTGCCCAATGGTGGCGGTGGGGTTATGATATGGGCAAGCAATGAACAGCAACTTCGCACAGCTGTTGAAGAGTGACACAACATTCCACAGGCCACAATCAACAGCCTGATACACTCAATGCGAAGGATATGTGTCGTGCTGCTTGAGGGAAATGGTGGTCACACCAGATACTGTTTGGTTTTCTGATCCACGCACCTACCTTTCTTTTAAGGTATCTGTGTTCTTAGAATAAAATACAAAATAGCATCCACTCACCACTAAATTAGATCCATTACATTCAGTTTGTTTTGCAATGCATCGTTCAAAAATTTTGGAAATTCAGAAGCAGGGGACAAGTGGGTGAGGTGATCAAGAGTGTGGGCTACAAGGGCAGATTATGATGTAATCTTTGGAAAATTAACTAGTCGTGCACAGTAAAGAGAAGCCATAAATGACAACCAAGACTAAATAAAGCAAATCAATGATCTCCATTTATTATTTCTTTACAAATGCATGCTTTAAAGTTACTGTTTATATACAAATAGCTATTTTGCATATAAAACTGGATCAAGTGGTAAGAGTCATGTAACACAGGTCAATTTTAAAAAGGCACATTTCTTATTTAAATGACAACATGTACCATACCATATTTGATTCTGTATCACTACAATAGTTGAGGGTTTCTCTATTAAAAGAAACACAAAATGACGTGCTAAAATGATAGACTGCTGAACATCACCCGTATATCATCCACTTGATTCTATTTCATACGGTTACAGAACCTCAGAAAATTGAAGTAAATATTTTGTATTTAGGCTTTCAACCATCAGCATAAGAAAATAAAACTAGATAAAGTTCTTACATATACATATCCCAGAATTAGTGATTATCAGAACACACATAAATGACAGTTAATAGATGTATTCATGTTGTACTGCAAGTGCACATACAATACAACACATATTGCATTGCCTAAATGCCGTGGTAGTGTCCAGCTAAACATAACTAGTCGGTACTAAGCCTTACAGTGGGAGAGCATGAGAAAAAAACACCTGGGCATTTTTACAGTAAACCACCATTTAATCTACAACCTTTTCGTTTAATGAACCGATGAAGAACAAGGCTCAATGACTAAACAGTTACTGCAATTTAAATGTAGGAATTGTACAGTACATGGTACAATATGAATGTGCTACTAGTATGCATATTTGACTAATCTTGCACTGCTCTCTGTATTTACACAACCTTCGTGCATCTGAATAGGCAGCCATGTTGAACTTGTAAATACATTTAAAGATGCAAATATAGAATGCTTTCAATGCCGTAGACATTTCAGGAGTTAATTTACAATATATTACTTTTTTTATCGCCTTGTGGGGATCTTCACAGCATGATAAACGTCCAGAGGCAATATTTCATATCATAATCACCTCTGTTTGCGCCTAGTTTCACTTACAAAAACGATGTGAAACATTCAATGTATAATATCTCCAATTTTTCTAATCTGATGGGAAACAATGAAGGTCTGCACTCTATTTTATAAAAAAATCTATTGGTTTATTCCAAAATGTTCCATAACCTTAAAAGGAGCGCGTGGACCAAATCTACACTGAACAAAAATATAAACGCAACATGCAACTATTTCAAAGATTTTACTGAGTTACAGTTCATATAAGGAAATCAGTCAATTGAAATGAATAAATTAGGCCCTAATCTATGGATTTCACATGACTGGGAATTCAGATATGGAACACGCTGTCGTACACGTCAATCCAGAGCATCCCAAACATGCTCAATCAGTGACATGTCTGGTGAGTATGCAGGCCATGGAAGAACTGGGACATTTTCAGCTTCCAGAAATTGTGAACAGATCCTTGTGACATGGGGCCGTGCATTATTGTGCTGAAACGTGAGGTGATGGTGGCGGATGAATGGCACGACAATGGGCCTCAGGATCTCGTCACGGTATCTCTGTGCATTCAAATTGCCATCGATTTAAAATGCAATTGTGTTCATTGTCCGTAGCTTATGCCTGTCCATACCATAACCCCACCACCACGGGGCACTCTGTCCACAATGTTGACATCAGCAAACCGCTCGCCCACATGGCGCCATACACGCTGACTTCTACCTGGTACAGTTGAAACCGGGATTCATCCGTGAAGAGCACACTTCTCCAGCATGCCAGTTGCTATCGAAGGTGAGCATTTGCCCACAGAAGTCAGTTACGACGCCAAACTGCAGTCAGGTCAAGACCCTGGTGAGGACGACGAGCATGCAGATTAGCTTCCCTGAGACGGTTACTGACAGTTTGTGCAGAAATTATTCTGTTGTGCAAACCCACAGATTCATCAGCTGTCCGGGTGGTTGGTCTCAGACGATCCCACAGGTGAAGGAGCCGGATGTGGAGGTCCTGGGCTGGCGTGGTTACACGTGCACAAAATTTGAGAGAAATAAGCTTTTTGTGTGGATGGAAAATGTCTGGGATCTTTTATTTCAGCTCATGAAACATGGGACCAACACTTTACATGTTGCGTTTATATTTTGTTCAGTGTACATGAAAGGCCTGGGGGTTAGGGGTCGATTTGGAGTATGAGCCCATTCCCAACCAATCTTGAATGAATTGCACTACCTCTCAGCACGAGTCTCTACAAAATGCTGTCAGTAAGATTACACAACAAGACAATAAGTACAACAAACATTCATTCATACGTCTTTCCATTTAGTGATTATGTGCTGACACGTTACCTCCAAAAACAGTTTAAAACTGTTTTCCGTTACCACTCACCCTCCACCCGAAAGAAATAGGTTAACATATGGGGTTGTGAGGGTGTGCTGTAACGTTAACTTAATCTTCCTTAGCTCCACACGTCCTGAGAGTAGCGGCCCTTGGTCATCAGCTTCTTGATGTAAGCCACAGCCTGTGTGTGTGTGAGACCTCCCACCTCCTCAACGATGTCATAGAAGGAATTCTGCACATCCCGCGCCATGTTCCGAGCATTCCTAGGAAAAGACAAGTGGCAGCCATATTTACAGTAGGCACACAATAATGATGGATTTTCTCTTTCAAAAAACCCTCAAAGCTTGTACATGTACTGTGCCTTCAGGAAGTATTCACACCCACATTTTGTTGTGTTACAGCCTGAATTTAAAATGGAATAAATTGAGATTTTCTGTCACTGACCTACACACAACACCCCATAATGTCAAAGTGGAATTATGTTTTTAGAAATGTTTAGAAAGCTATAAAAAATGAAAAGCTGAAATGTCTTGAGTCAATATGTATTCAACCCATTTGTTATGGCAAGCCTAAATAAGTTCAGGAGTAAAAATATGCTTAACAACTCACATAATAAGTTGCAATAATAGTGTTTGACATGATTTTTGAATGAACACGGCCCTCCCCCTTCCTACTGCTCATTCAGTAACAACCTGCCTGCTCACTGCCTGGTAGTCAGCAGCAGGTCACAGTGAAAAATATGTTTTGTTTGAAGAAATGCCATGTTTACCCCCCGCGACATCGTTTTCAAAGTAGCCCAAATGTTAGCAAAACTGCGGACATGGCAACCCTGCACTGAAGCATCTGCTCGTTGCATGGTAACAATAGTCTCTCTGCCTGGTTGGGTTTCTGGTGAGCAAACCAACTATTTTGTGCACTACTGCCACCTACAGTGGGATCCAGTGCAGGACAGCAGAATATAAAACACCCACTGGTACATAACATGTCATGTAATGTCACTACAATAATTGTTCCCTTGCTGTAATTAATGAAGAACAAAAAAACAGTCTGACACAAATAATTGCAATTTCAAAAGCTTTATTGAAAATGCATATTTTAAACATTTTTTGTAGTTTTTTTATTTTAAAGAATAGTGCATGTCTCAAAATATTAGAACGAGACCAATATGTGTATTTTTCTAAACATAGTTCCTGTGTCTGAAATTAAGTTTCTGTGTGTATTGGAGGAGTAAGCAATACTCAAAATATCTGTGTGTGTGTGTGTTGTAGTAGTAGATGGCCATTATTTATTCAAACATCTAAGTTTGGGCAGCAGCCACTGGAGAAACCTGTCAATCAAACAGGACAATAAATAGTAGTTTTCACTTACACATCAGATAGCTGCTCTTTCTCTGCTACCTCATTCTATTTCTATAATTCTCTACCTCATTCTATTTCTATAAATCTCAAAAATGCCCTTGTTATGTTCTACTTCTCCTTCTTCTATTTCCTCACCTCTTCCTCAGACTCTTATTTTCCTCTTTCTTGTCCTCCTTACTTTCTCCAACATTTTCCACCTGCTTCATGTTACTAGCCTGCTCTTGCTTCACTCGCTTTTTTGCCTTGCCCTTTTTCCTTTTGACCTTCCCTTCCTGAATATTTTGGACAAGGAGATAAAGTAATATAAGCTTATGGCTATTTTCTACTCTTGAGCTACGATATCTAGAGTTATGATATACTGTAGGACATATGGCCAATATCCCCTTCCTGTTTCCTCTCACCTGTGGGTACACTCCTGTCATTTTCTGCGCCATTTCCTGGAGCAGCTTCCTGCTGTTCTCACTCAGGTTGGTGATGGGGGCCAGGCGAGGGCTTCCTGTATTGGTGATGGGGGCCAGGCAAGGGCTTTCTGTATTTCCTCTCACCTGTGGGGCCACTCCTGACATTTTCTGGAGCAGCTTCCTACCGTTCTCGCTCAGGTTGGTGATTGGGGCCAGGCGAGGGCTGTGGTGGTATGGTAAGTACTCCACAGCAGGCGGAGCAACAATGACAGGGACAGGGCTGGGAGGAGTCAGAGGCTTTGGGACATCCTCTGGAGAGGGCAGGGCCCGTAGGGCTTCAGCCAGGGTCCAGGGTGCTGAGGTCACAAGAGGAGAAAGGCAAGTCTGGCCAGGCACAGGACCAGAGACTTTCCCTGGGCTCTGTAATACCAGAAACAACAAACAAACTGTCAGGACAGTGCTATGTTATACACAATCTCTAGATATACTGTATAACTAATCTATAAATACATTAGATACATGACTACACTCAATAAGTAAGAGTAACTTACAAAGCGCTGGACTTCATACTTCTTTTTTTCAAGCTTGAGGAGCCTGTTCTTGGCTATGCTGGTCTTCATTTCTGCCATGCTCTCTACCATTTCGGCCATCTCTCCAGTGCATTTCTTGAAAGCCACTTTCAACCTTTCCAAGTCATTCAGCCAACTGTCCAGGTCTACTGCCTCAAGATCTCATTTTGCTGCAGTTTCTCTTCATCACTTGGATCAGTGCCCTCAACTCCTCGCCCCTCCTCCCATTGTCTTCCCTATTCACATCTTCATCCCTCAGTCTTTCATCCTTCCTCCTCCCCATCCACTTCTCAATCCAGGCTCTGAAGCATCCCTCATTCTTCTTCTGCCTCTCTTGGTTGATGTCCAGACCGTCATTGACCGTCTTCAGGCCTTCCTCCAGGTCAAGCTCTATGGAGGCCAGGTTTTCTTTAATTCTCCTCAGGCTCTCCTCATTGGTGTTGGTCCACTGTGTCTTCTTGTCCAGCTGCTGCCTGCAGGGCCGGACAGAAGGGACCACCTCCATCTGGCGTGACACCTTCTTCAGGGCACTCACAGAGGCAGGGAGAGGGATGTTGGGTTTGGCCACAATAATATGTACAGACATCGGGTCAAACAATTGAGATGTGACACACACTAGTGATGCGCGGGTTGACTCATAACCAGAAGTCCTGCGGTTATATCCACAGGGCGGGGGATTTAGGGTCATGAAATATTGTTGAATAAACAGAAAACAATACATTAAAAAATCCATAAATGTATAATTATTGTGCAAGTTATATCTATAGGCTATTTGGCATTAGTGTGTAAGCCTAAACTTTAGGGCATAACTTGACGCGCGCCAGATAGACTACACACCAATCACCAAACGCTTTAATTCAATAAGAGAAAAGCTACGAAATGGAAAGTTGAAAATAAAGAAGGGACGGCCAGAAAAGTAATGTTTGGAAAATATTTGGTGAAGTGTTAAAAGAGGATGATGGCAGTGCCTATGTTATGTTTGATGATTGTGAGGCACTATAGAAATTCGACAGTCACAAGAGGGGGATTCAAATAGGCCTATGGCACGTCAAGGGAACAAACAGCCTACTGTTCAGATGGGTTAGATGGAAACTGAAATCTGGACACTGACTGTAGATCTTTAACCTCTCACAGTCTTAATATTAACTCCTGCAGAATTAAGCATTTCTTGCAGTAAAATGATAGGCTACACCAAATGTAGGCTTTATTTTGACTCGGGAACAGCAGTGGAGAAATATGATTTCTTTCAGCATCTTGAGGGAATGCAAATGCGCAGCTAGGGACTGCTTTATCAGCATCATAAAAGCTGATAATATTTCAACCACATAAAATGTGCATCCAAGCCAAACTGAAATCTTATCAGAAACATGTCTGGTCGTTTTCAACCCGTCAAACTGATGTCATTTGGAAATTTTGCACAGAAAATGTTTCCCTTTTGATCTTAAGTTATTGCATTTTCTTCTTGATCCCTAAAAGTTTTTGGTTTATTTAGTCTTCTATCTAATTATAGACAAGTTGACTAACAAATAGCCTACCAAAATGTTGGAAATTATAAGCAGAAACATATCCAAACTAGGCACAAAAAAATCCTGCACCCCCTGCTAAGAAATCGTTCTGACGGTGTTCTATATTTGCGGGTTAGGGTCAGGTGCGGGCCTCAGATTTTCACTTTATCACATATAGTCGGGCGGTTGCGGATGGGTTATTAGCAATTGCGGGTGGGTTCGGTTGAACAAACAGCTGACCCGCGCACCACTAACACACACACACACACACGTAAGAGCCTACCAGTCGAGGGTCCTTCAGTGAAGCCCCTTTTCTCAGTGGTTCCTTTGAAGGCCCTGGACTGTCCTCAGCAGAGGCATCATTGCCATTATCACACTGTGTGTCAGAGAGCTAGTTGGTCATAGTCCATTCTCCACATTCAGTCAAAGAGTTACTCAAATACATGCTGCAGAACATACCAGAAAGTCTGACTCATCGAAGGAGTGGAGAGAAAGATCGTCGTCCTCTACTATATCCCTCACTTTAAGCCTTGTCACCTTTCCATCCTCCTCATCCTTCACTTTCAGCAGTGGTGTCCTCCTTTCATGATCCTCATCATCAGACTGGGTATCAGAGTCAACTAGTCAGAGACTATTCTCCTTACAGTGATGTCACTCAACAAAGACATGGTGTACAACTGTCTTACCTCAGATTCACAGTCAGTGAAGGAGTAGATAGAGATGTCATCAGAGTTGGAGGATGAGATCACCCCATCATCATTTCTATCCATCAGCCGAGTCACCCTTCCAGACTGAGGAGACAGACAAAGGCATGTACTTAGGGCAGCCATAGAATACACTGGCATTGACTGTCAAGAAAATGTTGAATATTTAGGCAATCCAACATAGTTGTACAAGTAGTGAGTAATTTATGGGTAATTGAAAATGCAAGTGTATTGAAATGCAATAAATGCAACTCCCATAACATTAGGGATGGGGCTAAAGACTTTCCATACTGTAGGATTCTTTAGCATTTCTCTGTTCAAATATTTTTTTATTGAACACACACAAGAATGGTGTATAGGTATGAAAGACATGTGTACAGTTCTTATCTAAACATAAGAGAACAGACATGAACAACAAGACCCAGAGTTCTGGACACAAAACAAATATTACAAAACACGACATACAGAACAGGGACAGGTAGAAAGAAAAAGGGTATATGTAACCCCCCCCACTTATCCCCCCCTATTCCACCCTATTCCCCTCCCGACTGCTCGAGTGTCAGGGCCAGCACACGCTGCCCAAAGGTAGATTACAATATGACAATTGAGAGTGCGTTAAAAAGTACAAATTCACAGCACCGACTGGTCCAGGTAAGAGAGGAAAGGCTGCCAGATTTGATCAAATGTTGATAATTTATTGTTCAGAATATATCTAATTCTTTCTAAGTGTACAGTTTTTGCCACTTCGCTGAGCCATAATTTGGTAGAGGGCGCTTCCCTCCTTTTCCAAAACAACAAGATTAATTTTTTTGCCGAAATGAGACTGTAAGAGATGAGTTGTTTTTGGGAGTTGGTTAATCCGTTTAGGGAATCGGACACTCCCAGGATTATCAGAAGCGGGTCTGGGTCTATTGAAGTCTCCAGAACTTCAGAGAGGACCCCAAATATTCCACACCAATAACCATACAGACTAGAGCATAGGGCAAAGCAGTGGAGTAGTGTACCCTGCTCAGCCTGACATTTATCACACATAGGGGATGTATCAGGAAATATCCTATGCAGTTTAGTTTTGGAGTAGTGTAATCTGTGTAATACCTTAAATTGTATGAGACGATGTCTGGAGTTAATGGAGCAGGTGTGGATATACTCCAAGCTATCCTCCCAGTCTGCCACCGAAATATCAGTCCCTAGTTCTTCCTCCCATTTTGCCTTAATGGCATCTGTAGAGGGTGCGCTAACAGATTGAAAAGCGTCATATAGACGAGATATCAGTTTGTCTGAGGTGGGGCATATTTTTATGCATCCGTCAAACATGGAAGGTTTAGCATTCTCAAATGTTGGGAGGTGTTTTCTAACATAGTCTCTAATTTGTAGGTATCTGAAAAAGTTACTTCTGGGAAGGTTATAAGTTTCCCTCAGCGCTTCAAAGGAAGCAAAGGTCCCTCCTATATATAAATCCCCTATGGTACTTATCCCCAACTCTCCCCATCGCTCAAAGGTGTTATCAAGGTTAGAGGGGGCAAAGGAGGGATTCCTGGCAACAGGGAGCATGAATGATATTGGTCTAAGCTCAAAGTGGACTTTAATTTGCTTCCAGATTCGGACTGTGCTATGTATAATAGGATTGTTATGGTAAAGTGACATCTCCAGATTAACAGGTGACAAAATCACGGCACCAATAGAGAAGGGATGACACTCCTCCCGCTCCATGTTAAGCCAGCTGGATGGCGGGGTTGCGTCATCCAGCAAAAACGTAACAGCGCGGAGGTTAGCGGCCCAATAGTAAAATATAAAATTTGGGAGAGACAATCCTCCTTCCATCTTGGATTTACATAGGTGTTTTATACCTATCCTGTGTGTTTTATAATCCCAGATGAAAGGATTGATAATAGAGTCCAGTTGTTTATGAAATGATTTAGGTATGAATACTGGGATGTTCTGGTATAGGTAGAGCAGTTGTGGGAGGAAGACCATTTTAATGGCATTAATTCTTCCGAGCAGAGAAATTGGGAGAGTTCTCCAAAACTGTTTGTTTGCCTTGAGATTTTGCATCAGAGAAGGGAAATTCTCTTTAAATAGTAAGGAGTATTGTTTGGTAACTACAATTCCAAGGTAGATACATTTTTCTGAAGATAACTTAACTGGAAGATGTTCTAGCCAGGAGGTGTTTTGCAACCGTATGGGCATTAATTCCCTCTTGTTCCAATTTATTCTATATCCCGAGAAGGTACCAAACAAATTAATCACCTCAAGAATAGCTGGAATACTAGCGTGGGGTTCTGTTACATAGAGGAGAATATCATCTGCGTATAGGGAAATCTTATTTAGAGTATCTTTAGTATTATAGCCGTGTATTGCTGAATGAGATCTGATCGCTTGAGCGAGAGGTTCAATAATTAGGGCGAAGAGCATAGGCGACAGCGCACAACCCTGCCTTGTCCCTCTGTGGAGGTTAAATCGGGGCGACATTGATTGGTTAGTGAGTATTCTCGCACAGGGGTTCCTATATAAAAGCTGGATCCAATTTATGAACCCATCTCCAATATTAAATTTCTGTAGGACCTTGAATAGATAGGGCCACTCAACTTGGTCAAAGGCCTTTTCGGCGTCAAGAGATATAACGGCAAGGTCCACGTTAGGTAACCTCTGAGAATACATAATGTGAAGAGGCGCCTGAGATTGAAGAATGAGTTTCTATTAGGGATAAAGCCGGTCTGGTCCGAATGGACCAATTTGCCAATTAAAGTGCTAAGCCTGTTAGCCAGAGTTTTTGCTAAAATCTTTTGGTCTGTATTAAGGAGGGATATTGGTCTGTATGACCCTACCTCTTCCGGATCTTTACCCTTCTTATGTATAACTGTAATAAACGCCTCATCCAAAGTAGATGGGAGAGCTCCATCCTCATTGGCCCGAACCAACATTTTGTGCAGGTAGGGAGATAGCATGTTGCTGAATGTTTTATAGAATTCACCAGGGTATCCATCTGGGCCCGGGGTCTTGCCACTCTTTAGAGATTTAATTGTTTCTCTAATTTCTTCAAGAGATATTTCCTTATTCAGGAAGTTAGAGTCTTCCTGGTTCAGGGCAGGAAGATTACAGTCCTCCAAAAAGTTATGCATAATTAAGGGATTAGGATCCGCTTTAGATGTATATAGAGTCTCATAAAACTGACGGAATCTGTCATTGATGTCTTTGGGGGAGGAGAGTAATTCCCCAGATGCAGATTTAACTTTGTGAATCATTCGGTCACTCACGTTTTTTCGAAGTTGTCTGGCGAGTAATTTGTGTGGTTTGTCACCAAACTCAAAATATTTTTGCTTGGCATAGAGAAAAGATTTAGCAATTTTAGCCGAGAGGATCTGATTGTATTAAAATTTTAAAGACATAATTTGTTTATGTTTCTCCATAGATGGATGTCTAGCATTCTCCCTATCCAGTAAGTGAATTTGTCCCTCCAGTTCTACCAATTTTTTTCTGTTTTGCCTACTGGCAGTCTGAAAGGAGATGATACAGCCTCTCAAATAAGCCTTCAGCGTTTCCCACAATAATGCTGGGGAAGTCTCTGTGTTGTCGTTGGTATCAAATAAAAATGTAATTTGGTCTTTAAGATGTTCACAGAATGTTGGTTCTGTGAGGAGTTGAGGATTCAACCTCCAGACCCTCTCGTTTGGTACGATGTCACCCAATCTCAGGGAGAAGATGAGTGGACTGTGGTCAGAGATTATAATATCATGATATCTCACATTACAGGTATAGGGGAGTAGTTTAGCATCAACCAAAAAGTAGTCAATTCGAGTATATACATTGTGAACATGAGAGTAAAAGGAGTATTCCCTACCCGTAGGATTAGAGATCCTCCATATATCAAATAAGTTAGAATTTTTTATGTAGGTATTCAAGAATTCGCTTGAATAGGAGGTAGGGGTTCGCCGGGTAGAGGATCTATCCAAATATTGGTCTAGTACACAGTTAAGGTCCCCTCCAATGACCAGATTAGTATGGGAGATATCTGGAATCAGGGCAAGGACTCTTTTGAAAAAAGAGGGGTTATCAATGTTTGGCCCATAGATATTTAGTAGAGTTACAGAAGTAGAATGGATCTCTCCTATTACGATCACATAACGACCCTCTTTATCCACAATAGTGGTTTTATGTAGAAAGGGAATTCCTTTCCGTACCAGAATCGCTGTGCCTCTCGTTTTGGCAGAGAAGTTAGAGTGATACACTTGTCCCACCCACTTACATTTAAGTCTGTTATGAGATTTGTTTTTCAGATGGGTTTCTTGCAAAAATATAATATCAGACGAAAGTGCTTTCAAGTGGGCTAGGACCCTGCCTCTCTTAATTGGTTCGTTTAAACCCTTGACATTCCAGGAAGTGAATGTAAGTCCCGCCCTCCTCTCATTTGTAGTTCCTATGGTGGCCTGCATAACATGTAACTCACTAAAAAGGTAAGAAAGCGCACCAAACCATCACGATCAGCATATGTAGCACCTACACCCGAGCAGTATCCAACCCACCCCTCCCCCCCCCGCAAGCACCTTTACTCTCCACCCTGTTCCCCTACTTTCCCCAACCTTTACCCCCCCCCCCATCAACCCACATTTAACAGGCATACACACATAGGACAGAAATAAATATGAAAATAAAAATAACAAACACATTGTCTGGCCGATGCCAAAAAAGCACGGCGCGCCCTCGAACAAGAGGTAAAACACAAATAAAATCCCAACTATGCGCTCACCTCTCGCTATCCTAGAACTTCTACTAACATATGAACTGAGGAGGCTCCCGCACTTAAAGTGTTCAATTAGCATCTAATAAACCTAAACAGAATAAGTTGCAACTTAAACATATTGCGCACTTAAGGTTAATCTTGGGTCAATCCCTGAGATAAGCAAGATGTATCATCACAAGATTCTATTGCTAAGCAATACCGGTCTAAACATAAACCATCAGTAACCGACATAGACAGCAGGACAGTTACATATTGTGGGTTAGGAGAAGGGAACAAGGATTTTGATAAATTGAACGTACCCCCCAATCAAAAAAATAACAAAGTAAATAAAAATGTAAAAAAATTAAAAAATGTAAAAATAATAATAATAATAATAATACATTATTTTCAAATAATTTAAAAAAAATAGTGATTTATATATACATATGTGCACACATACACATCCACACACACATACATGTGCATACCTACATACATACACACACACACATACGTATATATATATATATACGCACACACACACACACATATACACACGTATACACGCACACATACATACACACACCCCAAAAAATATATACATATAAAATAAATATTCTTAAATATATACAGATACATACACACGCATACACACATACATCCATACACACACATCTACATACACAAACATGCATACCCCAGAATAATAATCTATACAAATTTAAAATATACACATACATAATACTAAAATGCTAAGAGAAAATAATAATAAAGTACAAATAATTATTATTATATGTACGCACAGGAATAATGTAAGAATTGAAAAATAAATAACGAAACAAAACAAAAATGGGGGAATATAAGTATATCCATCCGAAAGTGTCAATGATCCGACCTGGAAGGCCTCCCAAACAGGCATCGCTCTAAACCCAGTCGGAATGAAAGTGAAATTAACGTTAAGTGAGAGCTCTGACCGCCCTCCATTGGTCAGCTCATCGTATTACATGTTCGGTAGCCCTTGCTGAGACCGTTTAATACGGTTTCACCCGTTATGGTATGGTATGGTATGGATTCGAGTCCGTGAGCAGACCTTAACACACAATGACAAGGCACTCTAACCTGTACGGGGGATTGGTGTATATTCCCGGACAAACTTCTCTGCGTCCAGAACCGAGGAGAGCCAGATCTTCTCCCCGGAAGGCGGGGTAATTCTTAGTCTTGCAGGGAAGAGCAAGGCTGGGTGAAGATGGAGTTTGTAGAGTTTGGTCATGACATCTCTGTAGCCAGCGCGGTGCTTTGCCACATCGGGCGCATAGTCCTCATAGACACGAAAGGGGTGCCCTTTATGTAACAGGTTACCCCTCATTCGAGCCTCGCGCAGGATAAGATCCTTGGTCTTGAAACTGTGACAACAGATGATTACTGGGCGAGGACGCTGGCCCGGTCCAGGCACTGGGACAAGGGCGCGATGTGCACGGTCCACTAGGGGATCCGACGCCAAAACATCCGGTCCCATTGCATCCTTCAGTAGCTTGGCGAAGAAGTCGGTGGGGCGAGAGCCCGCCTCCACCCCTTCTGCCAGACCCACAACGCAAAGGTTATGCCGCCTGGATCTGCCCTCCAGGTCGACCACTTTCACAGAAAGCCTCTGCACATTATCCTGCAATGACGTGCATAGCATCTCTAACTCGTCGATCCTACCAGCGTTGAATTCAGAAGCTTTCTCAAGGTCCACAATACTCTGGCCCTGCGAAGCGACCGTTCGAATGGTGCTCTCGATTTTAGTGTCCAGTTCAGCAATAGTAGCCTTAAGATCCTCCGCTATAGCAACACGTAGTTCTCCCAAAGCCCGGGTAAGTTCTGTAAGTGTCACGTTGTTACCTGTGCCTTCCGCCATGTTTGTCTCGTTGTTTGGTGGGGTGTAGACCTCTGATGTGGATTTATTGTCCTTTGGTCGCTTATTACTAGGCATTTTCACATAGAAAGTTACAATATTGTATTAGTAAGAAAAGTTTGCTGTAACAAGTGCAATAAAGTAAGTTAGGT
Source organism: Coregonus lavaretus (assembly GCF_964263955.1). Lineage (NCBI taxonomy): Eukaryota > Metazoa > Chordata > Actinopteri > Salmoniformes > Salmonidae > Coregonus > Coregonus lavaretus. The sequence goes on from NC_140002.1 coordinate 20,279,124, forward strand.
TAGATTATTTCGCAAAAAAGTTGCGGGAGCCTCTCACACACAGCCGTTCACTCCAACATGCTAGCTCCGCCCCATTCTTTAGCATTTCTAATGAATGATTGTCAATTCAACCAAGCCAACCAAAATGGCCATATGAATCAACAGATTGATCTATCTGTTCTGTCTCTATGGGAACAGCAGAGATGTCTGACCTGGCTAAGAGGCTCTGGATTGATGTCCCATCCATCCCCAGATGTCTGTTCCTGCCCACAGCTCACAATGATTGGCTGTGAACAGTAAAGAAAAAATGTAACACTCTTTTGCTCATTTTGGCCTTGGAAATAACTTGGAAATAAATGATGTAGCTATCAATAAATAATTTAAGTAGCTACTGTTATGTGGTTGATTTGAATGTGACATACAGGCCTTTTGTGGATCTGAGGGGTCTGCACTGAAGTAGACTGTCAAGACAATATTCCATTTCAAATGTGGTTAGATAAGGAGGGATATCTGCACTTGCTTTTATTGTGATAACTGCAGTTTGTACATGCAGCATAACTAATGTTTATGTGTTATTGTTTTCAGGTCAGATTTGACTTACAGGCCTTGGCCTTCTGCGCACTTTGCCGGTTGGCCACATCACAGAATCAGGGGTGTTCACCCTCACTGGATTCAACTGTCAACACAACACTCCATTTAAAAGGTGATAACAAAAACAGAAGATTTTTAAAATATATATATATATATTTGATATTTAACACATAAGGGCGGCGCCTTAAAGCTCTTTTGATTCACTCATCATTACGATTCATCTTGCTTTCTGAGGGATACATTTCCATCAATTGATTGGCACAAAACATATCCTGGCACACACACGCATAAAGGGCATGTCCCAAATGGCACCCCAGTGCCCATATATTGCACTTATTTTGACCTGAGTCCAATGGGCACAGGTCAAAAGTAGTACACTACAGGGTGCCATTTGGGACCAAAGAATGTAAGAGCCTACCAGACGTTCTAAACTCCAAATCACCTTGTGCAGTGCGCACGGGTCTATCCAACCGTTTCCAATCGTAGTATTTATTCTCTGCACAGTGTCAGCTAGGGCAGACTATGCACCTGAAACAACCTGACTGAAGAAAGCGATTGTACTGATTGTATCAAAGCTGAACACAGTTTATGTAGTGAATTTATGCTTGGTTACGTCACAATAGGTCACAGTTTTATGGCCGCGCATAATACGTCACAGGAAAGGCTTGTATGGGACTGGACTGGTGGTATCTCCCCCTGGTCGTAATTCATAACTGTCAAATAAAATCTATCTAGCTATCTAACTCAAATGGCTGTTGAGGACTCTTTGATCATCACATTTGAGGCACATGTCAGCAGGTGGCAGTGTCTTCAAATGCAGCACTTGATGATCTGAGCAACAGTTGAGCAACTTTGTGGTTGTGACAAATCCAAATGCGGAAGTCCAGTACATTTGTTTTTGCTTAGCAAGCTTGCCCGCCTATTTCTACAATTCATCTTCTTAAACTCGGATTTTAAACTTAACCACACTGCTAACCTTATGCCCAACCTTAAATTAAGACCAAAAAGCCTATTTTTGTTTTCATTAATTTTTAAGATATAGCCTATTTGTAATTTGTGGCTTTGTTATCTAGTGGGAACCTCTAGCTAGCTAGCTAGCTACCTATAATCTGGCTAAAGTTTTACGCAATATTGGAGGAAAAGATTGATTATTGTACTTGATTATCCAAGTTTGACAAATATGCATTGGGCATCAAAATGATATCCGAATAGTTTTAAAACATATGGTTCAGAGGTTCAAGAGTTTTACTCCTGAGTTCAGGCTCACGAGTGGGATTGTTGCTGTCATTAGAGTATCATTTGTTTTGTTTACTGTCACTACATATTTCGGTTTATCAGAGGATGTCTTCAGTCTTGGAACGACAGTTTTTGGCAATGGGCATGGTAAGTTAGCTAGGAGGGTCTGAGTGAATCAACAGTCATATATGCTCAGTAGCTACTTTGAATGAGAGTGTTGTAACGTTAGCTAGCTTGCTAAAACGTATAGCTAATGTAACAGATGGTGCCAGTAGGCTACAGCAGCAGGCTACAGCACAACACACCAGTGCAGCTTATGTCTGTCAACCCTATCATTTATGTTTTAATCCTTTCCTCTTCCTTTGCAGTGCACAAGCTCATCACATACTCCTTCCACCACAAGACAGTGACCCAGCTACTCCTCAGTATTGGGGTTCTGGTGCCCCTCTGTGGAGGCATTGAGAAGAGTGTGGGGACTGTTCGGTTCCTCCTCATGTTTCTGCTGCTCTCTATCAGCACAGGGGTGTTGTACACCATACTGGGTCTGCTACTGTTTGGTGCATCTGCCCAGAAACAGGTGGAGGGGTTAATTCCAGTGTCCCTCTCCCTTATGGGTATGGCCACAGTGCACTCCCGTATGGTTAAGGGCTTTCTTTTCGGGGTCACTGTACCCATGTTAGCCCTGCCCTGGCTGTTTCTGTTCATCATAACACTTTTGGTCCCACACACTGTCTTCCTTTGCAATGCCATCGCCATCATCGCAGGGGGGATCTGTATCCTTACTCATTTACATTTACATTTTAGTCATTTAGCAGACGCTCTTATCCAGAGCGACTTACAGTTAGTGAGTTATTTTTTAATTTTTCATACTGGCCCCCCGTGGGAATCGAACCCACAACCCTGGCGTTGCAAACGCCATGCTCTACCAACTGAGCTACATCCCTGCCGGCCATTCCCTCCCCTACCCTGGACGACGCTGGGCCAATTGTGCGCCGCCCCATGGGTCTCCCGGTCGCGGCCGGCTATAACCTCATTGTGGTTCAAAATAACTGATACACTCCTCTGCAGTATGTCACAGCTTTATAAGTGTGCTTAGTAGTGTAGTTAAGTGGTAATAGGTTATAGGTGTTGTATATGAATCCTGCTGCTGAACATTATGGCATGTTTGTTTAGAAAAAATCTTGCATCACTGCGTCACACATTCTCCTTAACTTGCACTGGTGAAACAGACGGTAAGGGCTGGCTCTCACTTCTGGACATGTCCGATGCCAGGGCATCAGTGCTGGACAAGAAGATGCCTTTCAGGCTGCTGAGGAACATTGGTGTCCTGTATGTCCCTGCATCAACAGAGGAGAGAAGGAAGACGGTCCACCCACCGTAAGTACTGAGAAAGCACCAGACATATCATTTATCAGACAAGACAAGAGGTCATTAAATAACAATTGCTGTGTGCAAGCCAGAGCACATAATGTACTACAGTATAATGAGGTGCAGTTATAATTGATGATCCGCAGCTGTAATTGAATACTGTACAATAGGCACCTAGTGGTCCCCCATGATTAGATAGAGAATTACTGGTATAGATAGGCTCTCTGAAATCTGTCCACGTTCTCATTGATTGCAGAATCATTCCAACCCCAGGCTCCTACCCAGTCCAAGCCTACGCTCCAGTGTCCTTTACCTCCAACCTACAGGCTACCGAGACCACACCAAAGACATTTGAAGGCTGGGCCAACTCCTACTATACACAGGGGAGCCCTGTTCAGCTCTCAGGTTATAATGGACACAACCATGGATATGGCCTCAAGCATAGCTTTGGGCCAAGTCACGGACATAGTCACGAACATGGACACAGCTGCAGCCACAGCCAAGGTCATGGACATAGTCACGAACACAGCTTCGGCCATGGACTCAGTCATGGGCATGCATCTGCCTCTCAAACCAGCAGTCACTGGGCTCCAGTGGCTCAACATCCACATTCTCAACATTCCCACCTCAGTCCACTGTCTGTGTCTGTCAGTGCCCCCCAGAGTTTCACAGCAAAAATGCTGGAGTCACTGCCAGAATCTGTGATGGTTCACCCAGGAGCACCTGTGTCTTCACTGACAGATTGATGACTTCAATCCGTAACGGCAAAACTCGCTATAGCTCGATTGAAATTTAAAGGCAATGTTCGCGAAGACCGGAAATTACATTTACATTTCAAGCGTGCTATTTTCAGCAATCACAATCCTTGTAAAAACATCAAATCTTGGTATAACTAATAACATAAAAAAAATAAAAAATGTCAGTGTGGTTATAAGCCGCTATAGCTCTGAACTACGGCAATACGGATTTAATCGAGCCCATAGTTGTCATTCAATGTGTTTTCTGTCTCATGTTATACATTGAGATGTAATATGCTTGGACAAGTGGTTTGAGGCAGTACTTGAAGGTCCACTTTTTCTTCACTGATGTTTTTGGTTTGAATATACAAGCAGGCTCTGAATGTTCAAGGTCAAATCAATGCAAGAAGGGTTTGATTGTCAGTTGATTGTAAGACCACTCCTTTTGACTTGTGTGTTTTGTACTTTGTGTTTTTTTACACAGACGGTAGACAAATCTCTTGGTACTCTTGATTTATATAACCTAGATTAAAACAACGTTTTTCAAAACCCTTAGTAAACCAGAACAGTTTTTAGTTCAAACTAAACATTTTTATCACACTAATGTATTATCAGTTTTTCCCCCTTAACTACACTTAACAAAAATATAAATGCAACATGTAAAGTGTTGGTCCCATCACAATATATTTTACATTAGTTATCTTGTTGTTTTTAATCCCACCCTTCAGCTCCACTCAACCCCTCCCATCTATCTCTTAACACCATCCATTTTTTATTTACATTTGCCATATATTTTTCAACTGTGCTGTGATGTTTCACAAAAGTTCTGAACCTTTCTATTCTCATAGTTTCTACAGATTGTAAATTAAAGATAAACATTTTTGTTAAAAGTATTATTATATTATTGATCGATTGACTATGACTTTTCAAATCACCCAGTAGTGCTATCTGCAGAGTTAGCTCCAGGTAAATGTTGCACTTCTTCTTCCTGGACCTTTGACCAAAAACAAGCTACACATGGACAGTACCAAAACAAATGATCTAATGAATCGGTCTCTTCGCAGAAAAATCTGCAGAGCTGGGATGGTTGTATCCCCCATATATATAACATTCTATTGGTTGCAAGAATTTTGTATAATAATTTTAATTGAAAAATTTTAGGTTTTGAATCCGGCGTTGTTTTGCGTATCAGTTCATAAACCATGTGCCATGGTATCGGTACATCGAAAATCTCTTTCCAACTATTTTGCAATCTATATGGCACAGCTGTCAAATTTTTTGTCCTTAAATAAAACTGATATACTTTTTTATTTATCACAATTTTCATTAACCAATTTTGGTCTTTAATGAAGACAAGTTCCTTATTTTTTCCCCCTTCCACTTGCCTCTTCCATTTTTGCGTTAATGCTGCAATTAGTTGGTTGTAATTTTGGGTAGAGCAGACATTTCCATATATTTTTGTTAGCTGCATGTGTGACATACAGTGGGGAAAAAAAGTATTTAGTCAGCCACCAATTGTGCAAGTTCTCCCACTTAAAAATATGACAGAGGCCTGTAATTTTCATCATAGGTACACGTCAACTATGACAGACAAATTGAGAAAAAGAAATCCAGAAAATCACATTGTAGGATTTTTTATGAATTTATTTGCAAATTATGGTGGAAAATAAGTATTTGGTCACCTACAAACAAGCAAGATTTCTGTCTCTCACAGACCTGTAACTTCTTCTTTAAGAGGCTCCTCTGTCCTCCACTCGTTACCTGTATTAATGGCACCTGTTTGAACTTGTTATCAGTATAAAAGACACCTGTCCACAACCTCAAACAGTCACACTCCAAACTCCACTATGGCCAAGACCAAAGAGCTGTCAAAGGACACCAGAAACAAAATTGTAGACCTGCACCAGGCTGGGAAGACTGAATCTGCAATAGGTAAGCAGCTTGGTTTGAAGAAATCAACTGTGGGAGCAATTATTAGGAAATGGAAGACATACAAGACCACTGATAATCTCCCTCGATCTGGGGCTCCACGCAAGATCTCACCCCGTGGGGTCAAAATGATCACAAGAACGGTGAGCAAAAATCCCAGAACCACACGGGGGGGCCTAGTGAATGACCTGCAGAGAGCTGGGACCAAAGTAACAAAGCCTACCATCAGTAACACACTACGCCGCCAGGGACTGAAATCCTGCAGTGCAAGATGTGTCCCCCTGCTTAAGCCAGTACATGACCAGGCCCGTCTGAAGTTTGCTAGAGTGCATCCAGAAGAGGATTGGAAGAATGTCATATGGTCAGATGAAACCAAAATATAACTTTTTGGTAAAAACTCAACTCGTTGTGTTTGGAGGACAAAGAATGCTGAGTTGCATCCAAAGAACACCATACCTACTGTGAAGCATGGGGGTGAAAACATCATGCTTTGGGGCTGTTTTTCTGCAAAGGGACCAGGACGACTGATCCGTGTAAAGGAAAGAATGAATGGGGCCATGTATCGTGAGATTTTGAGTGAAAACCTCCTTCCATCAGCAAGGGCATTGAAGATGAAACGTGGCTGGGTCTTTCAGCATGACAATGTTCCCAAACACACCGCCCGGGCAACGAAGGAGTGGCTTCGTAAGAAGCATTTCAAGGTCCTGGAGTGGCCTAGCCAGTCTCCAGATCTCAACCCCATAGAAAATCTTTGGAGGGAGTTGAAAGTCCGTGTTGCCCAGCGACAGCCCCAAAACATCACTGCTCTAAAGGAGATCTGCATGGAGGAATGGGCCAAAATACCAACAACCGTGTGTGAAAACCTTGTGAAGACTTACAGAAAATGTTTGACCTGTGTCATTGCCAACAAAGGGTATATAACAAAGTATTGAGAAACTTTTGTTATTGACCAAATACTTATTTTCCACCATAATTTGCAAATAAATTCATTAAAAATCCTACAATGTGATTTTCTGGATTTTTTTTCCTCATTTTGTCTGTCATAGTTGACGTGTACCTATGATGAAAATTACAGGCCTCTCTCATCTTTTTAAGTGGGAGAACTTGCACAATTGGTGGCTGACTAAATACTTTTTTCCCCCACTGTAACTCCACTAGTCCTATTTATGATATCATTTACAAAGATTATACCTTTTTTAAACATTTTTTTGAAAAAATAATAATATAAAAATTATATTTGAGTTTAACCACATTATTTGTTGTATTATTTGTTCTGTCTTTTCTGGTGGATTAAACTGAAATCGCAACCAACTTTCTATGGCTTATTTTTAAAATAGTGATATTTTGGAGATGATTTCATTTTCAGTGAGAGGTTGTAATCTGAATAAAGGGGAAAAGGCCATTCTTGAACATGGGGTGAGATATTCTTATTAATCTGCTAGAAAACCAGTTTGGATTTAAGTATAACTTTTGCATGACTGAAGCCTTTAGTGAGAGGTCTAATGCTTTAATATTTAATAATTTCTGCCCTCTGAATTCATGTTCATTATATAAATAGGCCCGTTTAATTTTGTCTGGCTTGCCGTTCCAAATAAAATTGAATCTTTTTTTTGCTCATTTAATTTTTAAATTTTAAGGGGCCTCCAATTTAAGGGGCCTCCAATTTTTTTAATGGACCGGATCTTTATATTTACCACTTGGATGCTGTTTCAGTAATAATGAAATCAGACCTTCTTGTTGAGTATCTGATAATCTACCATTTTTGTAGGTGTGGTTAAAACATGCTAATAAGGGTCCTCTGAGTATATCAAATGAGGTTTGGTATACCTCGACTGGTATGCCATCCAACCCTGGAGTTTTCCCAGACTTAAAGGCTTTAATTGCATCAAGAAGTTCCTCCTCTGTAATTTGGCCTTCAGAAGAGTCTTTCTGTACAACTGTTTATTTTACATCATTAATAGAAAAAAATATATACAATTATCTTCGGTTAGTGGAGATGGAGGAGACTGAAACGAAAACATATGCTTAAAGTTATAGGCTATTTATTAAATCCGTTTGCCAGCTCCAGGTAGGCTACACAAGTGGCACAAATTGACTTGCAATGACTCCAGTGATATCTTAATTTCAACATATTTATTGTATCAAATGGTAGGCTACAGTATCCTACAATGGCATACAAATTAATAGCATACTTGATGGCCGGTGACTCAGCTGCCTGCTGTGGCTCTAAAACACACACACAAAAACACGGCCCTCCCCCTTCCTACTGCTCATTCAGTAACAACCTGCCTGCTCACTGCCTGGTAGTCAGCAGCAGGTCACAGTGAAAAATATGTTTTGTTTGAAGAAATGCCATGTTTACCCCCCGCGACATCGTTTTCAAAGTAGCCCAAATGTTAGCAAAACTGCGGACATGGCAACCCTGCACTGAAGCATCTGCTCGTTGCATGGTAACAATAGTCTCTCTGCCTGGTTGGGTTTCTGGTGAGCAAACCAACTATTTTGTGCACTACTGCCACCTACAGTGGGATCCAGTGCAGGACAGCAGAATATAAAACACCCACTGGTACATAACATGTCATGTAATGTCACTACAATAATTGTTCCCTTGCTGTAATTAATGAAGAACAAAAAAACAGTCTGACACAAATAATTGCAATTTCAAAAGCTTTATTGAAAATGCATATTTCAAACATTTTTTGTAGTTTTTTTATTTTAAAGAATAGTGCATGTCTCAAAATATTAGAACGAGACCAATATGTGTATTTTTCTAAACATAGTTCCTGTGTCTGAAATTAAGTTTCTGTGTGTATTGGAGGAGTAAGCAATACTCAAAATATCTGTGTGTGTGTGTGTTGTAGTAGTAGATGGACATTATTTATTCAAACATCTAAGTTTGGGCAGCAGCCACTGGAGAAACCTGTCAATCAAACAGGAGAATAAATAGTAGTTTTCACTTACACATCAGATAGCTGCTCTTTCTCTGCTACCTCATTCTATTTCTATAATTCTCTACCTAATTCTATTTCTATAAATCTCAAAAATGCCCTTGTTATGTTCTACTTCTCCTTCTTCTATTTCCTCACCTCTTCCTCAGACTCTTCTTTTCCTCTTTCTTGTCCTCCTTACTTTCTCCAACATTTTCCACCTGCTTCATGTTACTAGCCTGCTCTTGCTTCACTCTCTTTTTTGCCTTGCCCTTTTTCCTTTTGACCTTCCCTTCCTGAATAATGTGGACAAGGAGATAAAGTAATATAAGCTTATGGCTATTTTCTACTCTTGAGCTACAATATCTAGAGTTATGATATACTGTAGGACATATGGCCAATATCCCCTTCCTGTTTCCTCTCACCTGTGGGTACACTCCTGCCATTTTCTGCGCCGTTTCCTGGAGCAGCTTCCTGCTGTTCTCACTCAGGTTGGTGATGGGGGCCAGGCGAGGGCTTCCTTTATTGGTGATGGGGGCCAGGCAAGGGCTTTCTGTATTTCCTCTCACCTGTGGGTACACTCCTGCCATTTTCTGCGCCGTTTCCTGGAGCAGCTTCCTGCTGTTCTCACTCAGGTTGGTGATGGGGGCCAGGCGAGGGCTTCCTGTATTGGTGATGGGGGCCAGGCAAGGGCTTTCTGTATTTCCTCTCACCTGTGGGGCCACTCCTGACATTTTCTGGAGCAGCTTCCTACCGTTCTCGCTCAGGTTGGTGATTGGGGCCAGGCGAGGGCTGTGGTGGTATGGTAAGTACTCCACAGCATGCGGAGCAACAATGACAGGGATGTTGGGTTTGGCCACAATAATCTGTACAGACATAGGGTCAAACAATTGAGATGTGACACACACTAGTGATGCGCGGGTTGACTCATAACCAGAAGTCCCGCGGTTATATCCACAGGGCGGCGGATTTAGGGTCATGAAATATTGTTGAATAAACAGAAAACAATACATTAAAAAATCCATAAATGTATAATTATTGTGCAAGTTATATCTATAGGCTATTTGGCATTAGTGCGTAAGCCTAAACTTTAGGGCATAACTTGACGCGCGCCAGATAGACTACACACCAATCACCAAACGCTTTAATTCAATAAGAGAAAAGCTACGAAATGGAAAGTTGAAAATAAAGAAGGGACGGCCAGAAAAGTAATGTTTGGAAAATATTTGGTGAAGTGTTAAAAGAGGATGATGGCAGTGCCTATGTTATGTGTGATGATTGTGAGGCACTATAGAAATTCGACAGTCACAAGAGGGGGATTCAAATAGGCCTATGGCACGTCAAGGGAACAAACAGCCTACTGTTCAGATGGATTAAATGGAAACTGAAATCTGGACACTGACTGTAGATCTTTAACCTCTCACAGTCTTAATATTAACTCCTGCAGAATTAAGCATTTCTTGCAGTAAAATGATAGGCTACACCAAATGTAGGCTTTATTTTGACTCGGGAACAGCAGTGGAGAAATATGATTTCTTTCAGCATCTTGAGGGAATGCGAATGCGCAGCTAGGGACTGCTTTATCAGCATCATAAAAGCTGATAATATTTCAACCACATAAAATGTGCATCCAAGCCAAACTGAAATCTTATCAGAAACATGTCTGGTCGTTTTCAACCCGTCAAACTGATGTCATTTGGAAATTTTGCACAGAAAATGTTTCCCTTTTTTTCTTGAGTTATTGCATTTTCTTCTTGATCCCTAAACGTTTTTGGTTTATTTAGTCTTCTCTCTAATTATAGACAAGTTGACTAACAAATAGCCTACCAAAATGTTGGAAATTATAAGCAGAAACATATCCAAATTAGGCACAAAAAAATCCTGCACCCCCTGCTAAGAAATCGTTCTGACGGTGTTCTATATTTGCGGGTTAGGGTCAGGTGCGGGCCTCAGATTTTCACTTTATCACATATAGTCGGGCGGTTGCGGCTGGGTTATTAGCAATTGCGGGTGGGTTCGGTTGAACAAACAGCTGCCCGCGCACCACTAACACACACACACACACACACGTAAGAGCCTACCAGTCGAGGGTCCTTCAGTGAAGCCCCTTTTCTCAGTGGTTCCTTTGAAGGCCCTGGACTGTCCTCAGCAGAGGCATCATTGCCATTATCACGCTGTGTGTCATAGAGCTAGTTGGTCATAGTCCATTCTTCACATTCAGTCAAAGAGTTACTCAAATACATGCTGCAGAACATACCAGAAAGTCTGACTCATCGAAGGATTGGAGAGAAAGATCGTCGTCCTCTACCATATCCCTCACTTTAAGCCTTGTCAGCTTTCCATCCTCCTCATCCTTCACTTTCAGCGGTGGTGTCCTCCTTTCATGATCCTCATCATCAGACTGTGTATCAGAGTAAACTAGTCAGAGACTAATCTCTTTACAGTGATGTCACTCAACAAAGACATGGTGTACAACTGTCTTACCTCAGATTCACAGTCAGTGAAGGAGTAGATAGAGATGTCAGAGTTGGAGGATGAGATCACCCCATCATAATTTCTATCCATCAGCCGAGTCACCCTTCCAGACTGAGGAGACAGACAAAGGCATGTACTTAGGACAGCCATAGAATACACTGGCATTGACTGTCAAGAAAATGTTGAATATTTAGGCAATCCAACATAGTTGTACAAGTAGTGAGTAATTTATGGGTAATTGAAAATGCAAGTGTATTGAAATGCAATAAATGCAACTCCCATAACATTAGGGATAGGGCTAAAGACTTTCCATACTGTAGGATTCTTTAGCATTTCTAATGAATGATTGTCAATTCAACCAAGCCAACCAAAATGGCCATATGAATCAACAGATTGATCTATCTGTTCTGTCTCTACGGGAACAGCAGAGATGTCTGACCTGGCTAAGAGGCTCTGGATTGATGTCCCATCCATCCCCAGATGTCTGTTCCTGCCCACAGCTCACAATGATTGGCTGTGAACAGTAAAGAAAAAATGTAACACTCTTTTGCTCATTTTGGCCTTGGAAATAACTTGGAAATAAATGATGTAGCTATCAATAAATAATTTAAGTAGCTACTGTTATGTGGTTGATTTGAATGTGACATACAGGCCTTTTGTGGATCTGAGGGGTCTGCACTGATGTAGACTGTCAAGACAATATTCCATTTCAAATGTGGTTAGATAAGGAGGGATATCTGCACTTGCTTTTACTGTGATAACTGCAGTTTGTACATGCAGCATAACTAATGTTTATGTGTTATTGTTTTCAGGTCAGATTTGACTTACAGGCCTTGGCCTTCTGCGCACTTTGCCGGTTGGCCACATCACAGAATCAGGGGTGTTCACCCTCACTGGATTCAACTGTCAACACAACACTCCATTTAAAAGGTGATAACAAAAACAGAAGATTTTTTAAATATATATATATATTTGATATTTACCACATAAGGGCGGCGCCTTAAAGCTCTTTTGATTCTCTCATCATTATGATTCATCTTGCTTTCTGAGGGATACATTTCCATCAATTGATTGGCACAAAACATATCCTGGCACATACACGCATAAAGGGCATGTCCCAAATGGCACCCCAGTGCCCATATATTGCACTTATTTTGACCTGAGCCCAATGGGCACAGGTCAAAAGTAGTACACTACAGGGTGCCATTTGGGACCAAAGAATGTAAGAGCCTACCAGACGTTCTAAACTCCAAGGACGGGTCTATCCAACCGTTTCCAATCGTAGTATTTATTCTCTGCACAGTGTCAGCTAGGGCAGACTATGCACCTGAAACAACCTTACTGAAGAAAGCGATTGTACTGATGATATCAAAGCTGAACACAGTTTATGTAGTGAATTTATGCTTGGTTACGTCACAATAGGTCACAGTTTTATGGGCGCGCATAATACGTCACAGGAAAGGCTTGTATGGGACTGGACTGGTGGTATCTCCCCCTGGTCGTAATTTATAACTGTCAAATAAAATCTATCTAGCTATCTAACTGAAATGGCTGTAGAGGACTCTTTGATCATCACATTTGAGGCACATGTCAGCAGGTGGCAGTGTCTTCAAATGCAGCACTTGATGATCTGAGCAACAGTTGAGCAACTTTGTGGTTGTGACGAATCCAAATGCGGAAGTCCAGTACATTTGTTTTTGCTTAGCAAGCTTGCCCGCCTATTTCTACAATTCATCTTCTTAAACTCTGATTTTAAACTTAACCACACTGCTAACCTTATGCCCAACCTTAAATTAAGACCAAAAAGCCTATTTTTGTTTTCATTAATTTTTACGATATAGCCTATTTGTACTTTGTGGCTGTGTTATCTAGTGGGAACCTCTAGCTAGCTAGCTACCTACAATCTGGCTAAAGTGTTGCGCAATATTGGAGGAAAAGTTGATTGATTATTGTGCTTGATTATCCAAGTACTAGTTTGACAAATATGCATTGGTCATCAAAATGATATCCCGAATAATTTTAAAACATATGGTTCAGAGGTTCAAGAGTTTTACTCCTGAGTTCAGGCTCACGAGTGGGATTGTTGCTGTCATTATAGTATCATTTGTTTTGTTTACTGTCACTACATATTTCGGTTTATCAGAGGATGTCTTCAGTCTTGGAACGACAGTTTTTGGCAATGGGCATGGTAAGTTAGCTAGGAGGGTCTGAGTGAATCAACAGTTATATATGCTCAGTAGCTACTTTGTATGAGAGTGTTGTAACGTTAGCTAGCTTGCTAGAATGGTGGTCCTCTGTAGCTCAGCTGGTAGAGCACGGCTCTTGTAACGCCAAGATAGTGGGTTCGATCCCCGGGACCACCCATACACAAAAATGTATGCACGCATGACTGTAAGTCGCTTTGGATAAAAGCGTGAGTACTAAGAAAGCACCAGACATATCATTTATCAGACAAGACAAGAGGTCATTAAATAACAATTGCTGTGTGCAAGCCAGAGCACATAATGTACTACAGTATAATGAGGTGCAGTTATAATTGATGATCCTCAGCTGTAATTGAATACTGTACAATAGGCACCTAGTGGTCCCCCATGATTAGATAGAGAATTACTGGTATAGATAGGCTCTCTGAATTCTGTCCACGTTCTCATTGATTGCAGAATCATTCCAACCCCAGGCTCCTACCCAGTCCAAGCCTACGCTCCAGTGTCCTTTACCTCCAACCTACAGGCTACCGAGACCACACCAAAGACATTTGAAGGCTGGGCCCACTCCTACTATACACAGGGGAGCCCTGTTCAGCTCTCAGGTTATTACGGACACAACCATGGATATGGCCTCAAGCATAGCTTTGGGCCAAGTCACGGACATAGTCACGAACATGGACACAGCTGCAGCCACAGCCAAGGTTATGGACATAGTCACGAACACAGCTTCGGCCATGGACTCAGTCATGGGCTTGCATCTGCCTCTCAAACCAGCAGTCACTGGGCTCCAGTGGCTCAACATCCACATTCTCAACATTCCCACCTCAGTCCACTGTCTGTGTCTGTCAGTGCCCCCCAGAGTTTCACAGCAAAGATGCCGGAGTCACTGCCAGAATCTGTGATGGTTCACCCAGGAGCACCTGTGTCTTCACTGACAGATTGATGACTTCAATCCGTAACGGCAAAACTCGCTATAGCTCGATTGAAATGTAAAGGCAATGTTCGCGAAGACCGGAAATTACATTTACATTTCAAGCGTGCTATTTTCAGCAATCACAATCCTTGTAAAAACGTCAACTCTTGGTATAACTAATAACATTTAAAAAATACAAATGTCAGTGTGGTTATAAGCCGCTATAGCTCTGAACTACGGCGATACGGATTTAATCGAGCCCATAGTTGTCATTCAATGTGTTTTCTGTCTCATGTTATACATTGAGATGTAATATGCTTGGACAAGTGTTTTGAGGCAGTACTTGAAGGTCCACTTTTTCTTCACTGATGTTTTTGGTTTTAATATACAAGCAGGCTCTGAATGTTCAAGGTCAAATCAATGCAATAAAGGGTTTGCTTGTCAGTTGATTGTAAGACCACTCCTTTTGGCTTGTGTGTTTTGTACTTTGTGTTTTTTTACACATACGGTAGACAAATCTCTTGGTACTCTTGATTTATACAACCTAGATTAAAACAACGTTTTTCAAAACCCTTAGTAAACCAGAACAGTTTTTAGTTCAAACTAAACATTTTTATCACACTAATGTATTATCAGTTTTTCCCCCTTAACTACACTTAACAAAATATAAATGCAACATGTAAAGTGTTGGTCCCATGTTTCATGAGCTGAAATAAAAGATCCCAGAAATTTTCCAAACGTACAAAAAGCTTCTTTCTCTAATTTTGTATACAAATTTGTTTAAATCTCTGTTAGTGAGCATTTGTCCTTTGCCAAGATAATCCATCCACCTGACAGGTGTAGCATATCAAGAAGCTGATTAAACAGCTTGATCATTACACAGGTGCTTCTTGTGCTGGGGACAATAAAAGAGCCACTCTAAAATGTGCAGTTTTGTCACACAACACAATGCTACATATGTCTCAAGTTTTGAGGAAGCGTGCAATTGGCATGCTGACTGCAGAAATGTCCACCAGAGATGTTGCGAGAGAATTTAAAATTCATTTCTGTACCATAAGCAGACTCCAACGTCGTTTTAGAGAATTTGGCAGTACGTCCAACCGGCCTCACAACCGCAGACCACGTGTAACCACGCCACCCCAGGACCAGCAGAGTGCCCAATGGTGGCGGTGGGGTTATGATATGGGCAAGCAATGAACAGCAACTTCGCACAGCTGTTGAAGAGTGGCACAACATTCCACAGGCCACAATCAACAGCCTGATCAACTCAATGCGAAGGATATGTGTCGTGCTGCTTGAGGGAAATGGTGGTCACACCAGATACTGTTTGGTTTTCTGATCCACGCACCTACCTTTCTTTTAAGGTATCTGTGTTCTTAGAATAAAATACAAAATAGCATCCACTCACCACTAAATTAGATCCATTACATTCAGTTTGTTTTGCAATGCATCGTTCAAAAATTTTGGAAATTCAGAAGCAGGGGACAAGTGGGTGAGGTGATCAAGAGTGTGGGCTACAAGGGCAGATTATGATGTAATCTTTGGAAAATTAACTAGTCGTGCACAGTAAAGAGAAGCCATAAATGACAACCAAGACTAAATAAAGCAAATCAATGATCTCCATTTATTATTTCTTTACAAATGCATGCTTTAAAGTTACTGTTTATATACAAATAGCTATTTTGCATATAAAACTGGATCAAGTGGTAAGAGTCATGTAACACAGGTCAATTTTAAAAAGGCACATTTCTTATTTAAATGACAACATGTACCATACCATATTTGATTCTGTATCACTACAATAGTTGAGGGTTTCTCTATTAAAAGAAACACAAAATGACGTGCTAAAATGATAGACTGCTGAACATCACCCGTATATCATCCACTTGATTCTATTTCATACGGTTACAGAACCTCAGAAAATTGAAGTAAATATTTTGTATTTAGGCTTTCAACCATCAGCATAAGAAAATAAAACTAGATAAAGTTCTTACATATACATATCCCAGAATTAGTGATTATCAGAACACACATAAATGACAGTCAATAAATGACAGTTAATAGATGTATTCATGTTGTACTGCAAGTGTACATACAATACAACACATATTGCATTGCCTAAATGCCGTGGTAGTGTCCAGCTAAACATAACTAGTCGGTACTAAGCCTTACAGTGGGAGAGCATGAGAAAAAAACACCTGGGCATTTTTACAGTAAACCACCATTTAATCTACAACCTTTTCGTTTAATGAACCGATGAAGAACAAGGCTCAATGACTAAACAGTTACTGCAATTTAAATGTAGGAATTGTACAGTACATGGTACAATATGAATGTGCTACTAGTATGCATATTTGACTAATCTTGCACTGCTCTCTGTATTTACACAACCTTCGTGCATCTGAATAGGCAGCCATGTTGAACTTGTAAATACATTTAAAGATGCAAATATAGAATGCTTTCAATGCCGTAGACATTTCAGGAGTTAATTTACAATATATTACTTTTTTTATCGCCTTGTGGGGATCTTCACAGCATGATAAACGTCCAGAGGCAATATTTCATATCATAATCACCTCTGTTTGCGCCTAGTTTCACTTACAAAAACGATGTGTAACATTCAATGTATAATATCTCCAATTTTTCTAATCTGATGGGAAACAATGAAGGTCTGCACTCTATTTTATAAAAAAATCTATTGGTTTATTCCAAAATGTTCCATAACCTTAAAAGGAGCGCGTGGACCAAATCTACACTGAACAAAAATATAAACGCAACATGCAACTATTTCAAAGATTTTACTGAGTTACAGTTCATATAAGGAAATCAGTCAATTGAAATGAATAAATTAGGCCCTAATCTATGGATTTCACATGACTGGGAATTCAGATATGGAACACGCTGTCGTACACGTCAATCCAGAGCATCCCAAACATGCTCAATCAGTGACATGTCTGGTGAGTATGCAGGCCATGGAAGAACTGGGACATTTTCAGCTTCCAGAAATTGTGAACAGATCCTTGTGACATGGGGCCGTGCATTATTGTGCTGAAACGTGAGGTGATGGTGGCGGATGAATGGCACGACAATGGGCCTCAGGATCTCGTCACGGTATCTCTGTGCATTCAAATTGCCATCGATTTAAAATGCAATTGTGTTCATTGTCCGTAGCTTATGCCTGTCCATACCATAACCCCACCACCACGGGGCACTCTGTCCACAATGTTGACATCAGCAAACCGCTCGCCCACATGGCGCCATACACGCTGACTTCTACCTGGTACAGTTGAAACCGGGATTCATCCGTGAAGAGCACACTTCTCCAGCATGCCAGTTGCTATCGAAGGTGAGCATTTGCCCACAGAAGTCAGTTACGACGCCAAACTGCAGTCAGGTCAAGACCCTGGTGAGGACGACGAGCATGCAGATTAGCTTCCCTGAGACGGTTACTGACAGTTTGTGCAGAAATTATTCTGTTGTGCAAACCCACAGATTCATCAGCTGTCCGGGTGGTTGGTCTCAGACGATCCCACAGGTGAAGGAGCCGGATGTGGAGGTCCTGGGCTGGCGTGGTTACACGTGCACAAAATTTGAGAGAAATAAGCTTTTTGTGTGGATGGAAAATGTCTGGGATCTTTTATTTCAGCTCATGAAACATGGGACCAACACTTTACATGTTGCGTTTATATTTTGTTCAGTGTACATGAAAGGCCTGGGGGTTAGGGGTCGATTTGGAGTATGAGCCCATTCCCAACCAATCTTGAATGAATTGCACTACCTCACAGCACGAGTCTCTACAAAATGCTGTCAGTAAGATTACACAACAAGACAATAAGTACAACAAACATTCATTCATACGTCTTTCCATTTAGTGATTATGTGCTGACACGTTACCTCCAAAAACAGTTTAAAACTGTTTTCCGTTACCACTCACCCTCCACCCGAAAGAAATAGGTTAACATATGGGGTTGTGAGGGTGTGCTGTAACGTTAACTTAATCTTCCTTAGCTCCACACGTCCTGAGAGTAGCGGCCCTTGGTCATCAGCTTCTTGATGTAAGCCACAGCCTGTGTGTGTGTGAGACCTCCCACCTCCTCAACGATGTCATAGAAGGAATTCTGCACATCCCGCGCCATGTTCCGAGCATTCCTAGGAAAAGACAAGTGGCAGCCATATTTACAGTAGGCACACAATAATGATGGATTTTCTCTTTCAAAAAACCCTCAAAGCTTGTACATGTACTGTGCCTTCAGGAAGTATTCACACCCACATTTTGTTGTGTTACAGCCTGAATTTAAAATGGAATAAATTGAGATTTTCTGTCACTGACCTACACACAACACCCCATAATGTCAAAGTGGAATTATGTTTTTAGAAATGTTTAGAAAGCTATAAAAAATGAAAAGCTGAAATGTCTTGAGTCAATATGTATTCAACCCATTTGTTATGGCAAGCCTAAATAAGTTCAGGAGTAAAAATATGCTTAACAACTCACATAATAAGTTGCAATAATAGTGTTTGACATGATTTTTGAATGAACACGGCCCTCCCCCTTCCTACTGCTCATTCAGTAACAACCTGCCTGCTCACTGCCTGGTAGTCAGCAGCAGGTCACAGTGAAAAATATGTTTTGTTTGAAGAAATGCCATGTTTACCCCCCGCGACATCGTTTTCAAAGTAGCCCAAATGTTAGCAAAACTGCGGACATGGCAACCCTGCACTGAAGCATCTGCTCGTTGCATGGTAACAATAGTCTCTCTGCCTGGTTGGGTTTCTGGTGAGCAAACCAACTATTTTGTGCACTACTGCCACCTACAGTGGGATCCAGTGCAGGACAGCAGAATATAAAACACCCACTGGTACATAACATGTCATGTAATGTCACTACAATAATTGTTCCCTTGCTGTAATTAATGAAGAACAAAAAAACAGTCTGACACAAATAATTGCAATTTCAAAAGCTTTATTGAAAATGCATATTTCAAACATTTTTTGTAGTTTTTTTATTTTAAAGAATAGTGCATGTCTCAAAATATTAGAACGAGACCAATATGTGTATTTTTCTAAACATAGTTCCTGTGTCTGAAATTAAGTTTCTGTGTGTATTGGAGGAGTAAGCAATACTCAAAATATCTGTGTGTGTGTGTGTTGTAGTAGTAGATGGCCATTATTTATTCAAACATCTAAGTTTGGGCAGCAGCCACTGGAGAAACCTGTCAATCAAACAGGACAATAAATAGTAGTTTTCACTTACACATCAGATAGCTGCTCTTTCTCTGCTACCTCATTCTATTTCTATAATTCTCTACCTCATTCTATTTCTATAAATCTCAAAAATGCCCTTGTTATGTTCTACTTCTCCTTCTTCTATTTCCTCACCTCTTCCTCAGACTCTTATTTTCCTCTTTCTTGTCCTCCTTACTTTCTCCAACATTTTCCACCTGCTTCATGTTACTAGCCTGCTCTTGCTTCACTCGCTTTTTTGCCTTGCCCTTTTTCCTTTTGACCTTCCCTTCCTGAATATTTTGGACAAGGAGATAAAGTAATATAAGCTTATGGCTATTTTCTACTCTTGAGCTACGATATCTAGAGTTATGATATACTGTAGGACATATGGCCAATATCCCCTTCCTGTTTCCTCTCACCTGTGGGTACACTCCTGTCATTTTCTGCGCCATTTCCTGGAGCAGCTTCCTGCTGTTCTCACTCAGGTTGGTGATGGGGGCCAGGCGAGGGCTTCCTGTATTGGTGATGGGGGCCAGGCAAGGGCTTTCTGTATTTCCTCTCACCTGTGGGGCCACTCCTGACATTTTCTGGAGCAGCTTCCTACCGTTCTCGCTCAGGTTGGTGATTGGGGCCAGGCGAGGGCTGTGGTGGTATGGTAAGTACTCCACAGCAGGCGGAGCAACAATGACAGGGACAGGGCTGGGAGGAGTCAGAGGCTTTGGGACATCCTCTGGAGAGGGCAGGGCCCGTAGGGCTTCAGCCAGGGTCCGGGGTGCTGAGGTCACAAGAGGAGAAAGGCAAGTCTGGCCAGGCACAGGACCAGAGACTTTCCCTGGGCTCTGTAATACCAGAAACAACAAACAAACTGTCAGGACAGTGCTATGTTATACACAATCTCTAGATATACTGTATAACTAATCTATAAATACATTAGATACATGACTACACTCAATAAGTAAGAGTAACTTACAAAGCGCTGGACTTCATACTTCTTTTTTTCAAGCTTGAGGAGCCTGTTCTTGGCTATGCTGGTCTTCATTTCTGCCATGCTCTCTACCATTTCGGCCATCTCTCCAGTGCATTTCTTGAAAGCCACTTTCAACCTTTCCAAGTCATTCAGCCAACTGTCCAGGTCTACTGCCTCAAGATCTCATTTTGCTGCAGTTTCTCTTCATCACTTGGATCAGTGCCCTCAACTCCTCGCCCCTCCTCCCATTGTCTTCCCTATTCACATCTTCATCCCTCAGTCTTTCATCCTTCCTCCTCCCCATCCACTTCTCAATCCAGGCTCTGAAGCATCCCTCATTCTTCTTCTGCCTCTCTTGGTTGATGTCCAGACCGTCATTGACCGTCTTCAGGCCTTCCTCCAGGTCAAGCTCTATGGAGGCCAGGTTTTCTTTAATTCTCCTCAGGCTCTCCTCATTGGTGTTGGTCCACTGTGTCTTCTTGTCCAGCTGCTGCCTGCAGGGCCGGACAGAAGGGACCACCTCCATCTGGCGTGACACCTTCTTCAGGGCACTCACAGAGGCAGGGAGAGGGATGTTGGGTTTGGCCACAATAATATGTACAGACATCGGGTCAAACAATTGAGATGTGACACACACTAGTGATGCGCGGGTTGACTCATAACCAGAAGTCCTGCGGTTATATCCACAGGGCGGGGGATTTAGGGTCATGAAATATTGTTGAATAAACAGAAAACAATACATTAAAAAATCCATAAATGTATAATTATTGTGCAAGTTATATCTATAGGCTATTTGGCATTAGTGTGTAAGCCTAAACTTTAGGGCATAACTTGACGCGCGCCAGATAGACTACACACCAATCACCAAACGCTTTAATTCAATAAGAGAAAAGCTACGAAATGGAAAGTTGAAAATAAAGAAGGGACGGCCAGAAAAGTAATGTTTGGAAAATATTTGGTGAAGTGTTAAAAGAGGATGATGGCAGTGCCTATGTTATGTTTGATGATTGTGAGGCACTATAGAAATTCGACAGTCACAAGAGGGGGATTCAAATAGGCCTATGGCACGTCAAGGGAACAAACAGCCTACTGTTCAGATGGGTTAGATGGAAACTGAAATCTGGACACTGACTGTAGATCTTTAACCTCTCACAGTCTTAATATTAACTCCTGCAGAATTAAGCATTTCTTGCAGTAAAATGATAGGCTACACCAAATGTAGGCTTTATTTTGACTCGGGAACAGCAGTGGAGAAATATGATTTCTTTCAGCATCTTGAGGGAATGCAAATGCGCAGCTAGGGACTGCTTTATCAGCATCATAAAAGCTGATAATATTTCAACCACATAAAATGTGCATCCAAGCCAAACTGAAATCTTATCAGAAACATGTCTGGTCGTTTTCAACCCGTCAAACTGATGTCATTTGGAAATTTTGCACAGAAAATGTTTCCCTTTTGATCTTAAGTTATTGCATTTTCTTCTTGATCCCTAAAAGTTTTTGGTTTATTTAGTCTTCTATCTAATTATAGACAAGTTGACTAACAAATAGCCTACCAAAATGTTGGAAATTATAAGCAGAAACATATCCAAACTAGGCACAAAAAAATCCTGCACCCCCTGCTAAGAAATCGTTCTGACGGTGTTCTATATTTGCGGGTTAGGGTCAGGTGCGGGCCTCAGATTTTCACTTTATCACATATAGTCGGGCGGTTGCGGATGGGTTATTAGCAATTGCGGGTGGGTTCGGTTGAACAAACAGCTGACCCGCGCACCACTAACACACACACACACACACACACACACACACACACGTAAGAGCCTACCAGTCGAGGGTCCTTCAGTGAAGCCCCTTTTCTCAGTGGTTCCTTTGAAGGCCCTGGACTGTCCTCAGCAGAGGCATCATTGCCATTATCACACTGTGTGTCAGAGAGCTAGTTGGTCATAGTCCATTCTCCACATTCAGTCAAAGAGTTACTCAAATACATGCTGCAGAACATACCAGAAAGTCTGACTCATCGAAGGAGTGGAGAGAAAGATCGTCGTCCTCTACTATATCCCTCACTTTAAGCCTTGTCACCTTTCCATCCTCCTCATCCTTCACTTTCAGCAGTGGTGTCCTCCTTTCATGATCCTCATCATCAGACTGGGTATCAGAGTCAACTAGTCAGAGACTATTCTCCTTACAGTGATGTCACTCAACAAAGACATGGTGTACAACTGTCTTACCTCAGATTCACAGTCAGTGAAGGAGTAGATAGAGATGTCATCAGAGTTGGAGAATGAGATCACCCCATCATCATTTCTATCCATCAGCCGAGTCACCCTTCCAGACTGAGGAGACAGACAAAGGCATGTACTTAGGGCAGCCATAGAATACACTGGCATTGACTGTCAAGAAAATGTTGAATATTTAGGCAATCCAACACAGTTGTACAAGTAGTGAGTAATTTATGGGTAATTGAAAATGCAAGTGTATTGAAATGCAATAAATGCAACTCCCATAACATTAGGGATGGGGCTAAAGACTTTCCATACTGTAGGATTCTTTAGCATTTCTCTGTTCAAATATTTTTTTATTGAACACACACAAGAATGGTGTATAGGTATGAAAGACATGTGTACAGTTCTTATCTAAACATAAGAGAACAGACATGAACAACAAGACCCAGAGTTCTGGACACAAAACAAATATTACAAAACACGACATACAGAACAGGGACAGGTAGAAAGAAAAAGGGTATATGTAACCCCCCCCCTATTCCACCCTATTCCCCTCCCGACTGCTCGAGTGTCAGGGCCAGCACACGCTGCCCAAAGGTAGATTACAATATGACAATTGAGAGTGCGTTAAAAAGTACAAATTCACAGCACCGACTGGTCCAGGTAAGAGAGGAAAGGCTGCCAGATTTGATCAAATGTTGATAATTTATTGTTCAGAATATATCTAATTCTTTCTAAGTGTACAGTTTTTGCCACTTCGCTGAGCCATAATTTGGTAGAGGGCGCTTCCCTCCTTTTCCAAAACAACAAGATTAATTTTTTTGCCGAAATGAGACTGTAAGAGATGAGTTGTTTTTGGGAGTTGGTTAATCCGTTTAGGGAATCGGACACTCCCAGGATTATCAGAAGCGGGTCTGGGTCTATTGAAGTCTCCAGAACTTCAGAGAGGACCCCAAATATTCCACACCAATAACCATACAGACTAGAGCATAGGGCAAAGCAGTGGAGTAGTGTACCCTGCTCAGCCTGACATTTATCACACATAGGGGATGTATCAGGAAATATCCTATGCAGTTTAGTTTTGGAGTAGTGTAATCTGTGTAATACCTTAAATTGTATGAGACGATGTCTGGAGTTAATGGAGCAGGTGTGGATATACTCCAAGCTATCCTCCCAGTCTGCCACCGAAATATCAGTCCCTAGTTCTTCCTCCCATTTTGCCTTAATGGCATCTGTAGAGGGTGCGCTAACAGATTGAAAAGCGTCATATAGACGAGATATCAGTTTGTCTGAGGTGGGGCATATTTTTATGCATCCGTCAAACATGGAAGGTTTAGCATTCTCAAATGTTGGGAGGTGTTTTCTAACATAGTCTCTAATTTGTAGGTATCTGAAAAAGTTACTTCTGGGAAGGTTATAAGTTTCCCTCAGCGCTTCAAAGGAAGCAAAGGTCCCTCCTATATATAAATCCCCTATGGTACTTATCCCCAACTCTCCCCATCGCTCAAAGGTGTTATCAAGGTTAGAGGGGGCAAAGGAGGGATTCCTGGCAACAGGGAGCATGAATGATATTGGTCTAAGCTCAAAGTGGACTTTAATTTGCTTCCAGATTCGGACTGTGCTATGTATAATAGGATTGTTATGGTAAAGTGACATCTCCAGATTAACAGGTGACAAAATCACGGCACCAATAGAGAAGGGATGACACTCCTCCCGCTCCATGTTAAGCCAGCTGGATGGCGGGGTTGCGTCATCCAGCAAAAACGTAACAGCGCGGAGGTTAGCGGCCCAATAGTAAAATATAAAATTTGGGAGAGACAATCCTCCTTCCATCTTGGATTTACATAGGTGTTTTATACCTATCCTGTGTGTTTTATAATCCCAGATGAAAGGATTGATAATAGAGTCCAGTTGTTTATGAAATGATTTAGGTATGAATACTGGGATGTTCTGGTATAGGTAGAGCAGTTGTGGGAGGAATACCATTTTAATGGCATTAATTCTACCGAGCAGAGAAATTGGGAGAGTTCTCCAAAACTGTTTGTTTGCCTTGAGATTTTGCATCAGAGAAGGGAAATTCTCTTTAAATAGTAAGGAGTATTGTTTGGTAACTACAATTCCAAGGTAGATACATTTTTCTGAAGATAACTTAACTGGAAGATGTTCTAGCCAGGAGGTGTTTTGCAACCGTATGGGCATTAATTCCCTCTTGTTCCAATTTATTCTATATCCCGAGAAGGTACCAAACAAATTAATCACCTCAAGAATAGCTGGAATACTAGCGTGGGGTTCTGTTACATAGAGGAGAATATCATCTGCGTATAGGGAAATCTTATTTAGAGTATCTTTAGTATTATAGCCGTGTATTGCTGAATGAGATCTGATCGCTTGAGCGAGAGGTTCAATAATTAGGGCGAAGAGCATAGGCGACAGCGCACAACCCTACCTTGTCCCTCTGTGGAGGTTAAATCGGGGCGACATTGATTGGTTAGTGAGTATTCTCGCACAGGGGTTCCTATATAAAAGCTGGATCCAATTTATGAACCCATCTCCAATATTAAATTTCTGTAGGACCTTGAATAGATAGGGCCACTCAACTTGGTCAAAGGCCTTTTCGGCGTCAAGAGATATAACGGCAAGGTCCACGTTAGGTAACCTCTGAGAATACATAATGTGAAGAGGCGCCTGAGATTGAAGAATGAGTTTCTATTAGGGATAAAGCCGGTCTGGTCCGAATGGACCAATTTGCCAATTAAAGTGCTAAGCCTGTTAGCCAGAGTTTTTGCTAAAATCTTTTGGTCTGTATTAAGGAGGGATATTGGTCTGTATGACCCTACCTCTTCCGGATCTTTACCCTTCTTATGTATAACTGTAATAAACGCCTCATCCAAAGTAGATGGGAGAGCTCCATCCTCATTGGCCCGAACCAACATTTTGTGCAGGTAGGGAGATAGCATGTTGCTGAATGTTTTATAGATTTCACCAGGGTATCCATCTGGGCCCGGGGTCTTGCCACTCTTTAGAGATTTAATTGTTTCTCTAATTTCTTCAAGAGATATTTCCTTATTCAGGAAGTTAGAGTCTTCCTGGTTCAGGGCAGGAAGATTACAGTCCTCCAAAAAGTTATGCATAATTAAGGGATTAGGATCCGCTTTAGATGTATATAGAGTCTCATAAAACTGACGGAATCTGTCATTGATGTCTTTGGGGGAGGAGAGTAATTCCCCAGATGCAGATTTAACTTTGTGAATCATTCGGTCACTCACGTTTTTTCGAAGTTGTCTGGCGAGTAATTTGTGTGGTTTGTCACCAAACTCAAAATATTTTTGCTTGGCATAGAGAAAAGATTTAGCAATTTTAGCCGAGAGGATCTGATTGTATTAAAATTTTAAAGACATAATTTGTTTATGTTTCTCCATAGATGGATGTCTAGCATTCTCCCTATCCAGTAAGTGAATTTGTCCCTCCAGTTCTACCAATTTTTTTCTGTTTTGCCTACTGGCAGTCTGAAAGGAGATGATACAGCCTCTCAAATAAGCCTTCAGCGTTTCCCACAATAATGCTGGGGAAGTCTCTGTGTTGTCGTTGGTATCAAAGAAAAATGTAATTTGGTCTTTAAGATGTTCACAGAATGTTGGTTCTGTGAGGAGCTGAGGATTCAACCTCCAGACCCTCTCGTTTGGTACGATGTCACCCAATCTCAGGGAGAAGATGAGTGGACTGTGGTCAGAGATTATAATATCATGATATCTCACATTACAGGTATAGGGGAGTAGTTTAGCATCAACCAAAAAGTAGTCAATTCGAGTATATACATTGTGAACATGAGAGTAAAAGGAGTATTCCCTACCCGTAGGATTAGAGATCCTCCATATATCAAATAAGTTAGAATTTTTTATGTAGGTATTCAAGAATTCGCTTGAATAGGAGGTAGGGGTTCGCCGGGTAGAGGATCTATCCAAATATTGGTCTAGTACACAGTTAAGGTCCCCTCCAATGACCAGATTAGTATGGGAGATATCTGGAATCAGGGCAAGGACTCTTTTGAAAAAAGAGGGGTTATCAATGTTTGGCCCATAGATATTTAGTAGAGTTACAGAAGTAGAATGGATCTCTCCTATTACGATCACATAACGACCCTCTTTATCCACAATAGTGGTTTTATGTAGAAAGGGAATTCCTTTCCGTACCAGAATCGCTGTGCCTCTCGTTTTGGCAGAGAAGTTAGAGTGATACACTTGTCCCACCCACTTACATTTAAGTCTGTTATGAGATTTGTTTTTCAGATGGGTTTCTTGCAAAAATATAATATCAGACGAAAGTGCTTTCAAGTGGGCTAGGACCCTGCCTCTCTTAATTGGTTCGTTTAAACCCTTGACATTCCAGGAAGTGAATGTAAGTCCCGCCCTCCTCTCATTTGTAGTTCCTATGGTGGCCTGCATAACATGTAACTCACTAAAAAGGTAAGAAAGCGCACCAAACCATCACGATCAGCATATGTAGCACCTACACCCGAGCAGTATCCAACCCACCCCTCCCCCCCCGCAAGCACCTTTACTCTCCACCCTGTTCCCCTACTTTCCCCAACCTTTACCCCCCCCCCATCAACCCACATTTAACAGGCATACACACATAGGACAGAAATAAATATGAAAATAAAAATAACAAACACATTGTCTGGCCGATGCCAAAAAAGCACGGCGCGCCCTCGAACAAGAGGTAAAACACAAATAAAATCCCAACTATGCGCTCACCTCTCGCTATCCTAGAACTTCTACTAACATATGAACTGAGGAGGCTCCCGCACTTAAAGTGTTCAATTAGCATCTAATAAACCTAAACAGAATAAGTTGCAACTTAAACATATTGCGCACTTAAGGTTAATCTTGGGTCAATCCCTGAGATAAGCAAGATGTATCATCACAAGATTCTATTGCTAAGCAATACCGGTCTAAACATAAACCATCAGTAACCGACATAGACAGCAGGACAGTTACATATTGTGGGTTAGGAGAAGGGAACAAGGATTTTGATAAATTGAACGTACCCCCCAATCAAAAAAATAACAAAGTAAATAAAAATGTAAAAAAATTAAAAAATGTAAAAATAATAATAATAATAATAATACATTATTTTCAAATAATTTAAAAAAATAGTGATTTATATATACATATGTGCACACATACACATCCACACACACACATACATACATGTGCATACCTACATACATACACACACACACATACGTATATATATATATATATATACGCACACACACACACATATACACACGTATACACGCACACATACATACACACACCCCAAAAAATATATACATATAAAATAAATATTCTTAAATATATACAGATACATACACACGCATACACACATACATCCATACACACACATCTACATACACAAACATGCATACCCCAGAATAATAATCTATACAAATTTAAAATATACACATACATAATACTAAAATGCTAAGAGAAAATAATAATAAAGTACAAATAATTATTATTATATGTACGCACAGGAATAATGTAAGAATTGAAAAATAAATAACGAAACAAAACAAAAATGGGGGAATATAAGTATATCCATCCGAAAGTGTCAATGATCCGACCTGGAAGGCCTCCCAAACAGGCATCGCTCTAAACCCAGTCGGAATGAAAGTGAAATTAACGTTAAGTGAGAGCTCTGACCGCCCTCCATTGGTCAGCTCATCGTATTACATGTTCGGTAGCCCTTGCTGAGACCGTTTAATACGGTTTCACCCGTTATGGTATGGTATGGTATGGATTCGAGTCCGTGAGCAGACCTTAACACACAATGACAAGGCACTCTAACCTGTACGGGGGATTGGTGTATATTCCCGGACAAACTTCTCTGCGTCCAGAACCGAGGAGAGCCAGATCTTCTCCCCGGAAGGCGGGGTAATTCTTAGTCTTGCAGGGAAGAGCAAGGCTGGGTGAAGATGGAGTTTGTAGAGTTTGGTCATGACATCTCTGTAGCCAGCGCGGTGCTTTGCCACATCGGGCGCATAGTCCTCATAGACACGAAAGGGGTGCCCTTTATGTAACAGGTTACCCCTCATTCGAGCCTCGCGCAGGATAAGATCCTTGGTCTTGAAACTGTGACAACAGATGATTACTGGGCGAGGACGCTGGCCCGGTCCAGGCACTGGGACAAGGGCGCGATGTGCACGGTCCACTAGGGGATCCGACGCCAAAACATCCGGTCCCATTGCATCCTTCAGTAGCTTGGCGAAGAAGTCGGTGGGGCGAGAGCCCGCCTCCACCCCTTCTGCCAGACCCACAACGCAAAGGTTATGCCGCCTGGATCTGCCCTCCAGGTCGACCACTTTCACAGAAAGCCTCTGCACATTATCCTGCAATGACGTGCATAGCATCTCTAACTCGTCGATCCTACCAGCGTTGAATTCAGAAGCTTTCTCAAGGTCCACAATACTCTGGCCCTGCGAAGCGACCGTTCGAATGGTGCTCTCGATTTTAGTGTCCAGTTCAGCAATAGTAGCCTTAAGATCCTCCGCTATAGCAACACGTAGTTCTCCCAAAGCCCGGGTAAGTTCTGTAAGTGTCACGTTGTTACCTGTGCCTTCCGCCATGTTTGTCTCGTTGTTTGGTGGGGTGTAGACCTCTGATGTGGATTTATTGTCCTTTGGTCGCTTATTACTAGGCATTTTCACATAGAAAGTTACAATATTGTATTAGTAAGAAAAGTTTGTTGTAACAAGTGCAATAAAGTAAGTTAGGTTAGATTATTTCGCAAAAAAGTTGCGGGAGCCTCTCACACACAGCCGTTCACTCCAACATGCTAGCTCCGCCCCATTCTTTAGCATTTCTAATGAATGATTGTCAATTCAACCAAGCCAACCAAAATGGCCATATGAATCAACAGATTGATCTATCTGTTCTGTCTCTATGGGAACAGCAGAGATGTCTGACCTGGCTAAGAGGCTCTGGATTGATGTCCCATCCATCCCCAGATGTCTGTTCCTGCCCACAGCTCACAATGATTGGCTGTGAACAGTAAAGAAAAAATGTAACACTCTTTTGCTCATTTTGGCCTTGGAAATAACTTGGAAATAAATGATGTAGCTATCAATAAATAATTTAAGTAGCTACTGTTATGTGGTTGATTTGAATGTGACATACAGGCCTTTTGTGGATCTGAGGGGTCTGCACTGAAGTAGACTGTCAAGACAATATTCCATTTCAAATGTGGTTAGATAAGGAGGGATATCTGCACTTGCTTTTATTGTGATAACTGCAGTTTGTACATGCAGCATAACTAATGTTTATGTGTTATTGTTTTCAGGTCAGATTTGACTTCACAGAATCAGGGGTGTTCACCCTCACTGGATTCAACTGTCAACACAACACTCCATTTAAAAGGTGATAACAAAAACAGAAGATTTTTTAAATATATATATATATATTTGATATTTAACACATAAGGGCGGCGCCTTAAAGCTCTTTTGATTCACTCATCATTACGATTCATCTTGCTTTCTGAGGGATACATTTCCATCAATTGATTGGCACAAAACATATCCTGGCACACACACGCATAAAGGGCATGTCCCAAATGGCACCCCAGTGCCCATATATTGCACTTATTTTGACCTGAGTCCAATGGGCACAGGTCAAAAGTAGTACACTACAGGGTGCCATTTGGGACCAAAGAATGTAAGAGCCTACCAGACGTTCTAAACTCCAAATCACCTTGTGCAGTGCGCACGGGTCTATCCAACCGTTTCCAATCGTAGTATTTATTCTCTGCACAGTGTCAGCTAGGGCAGACTATGCACCTGAAACAACCTGACTGAAGAAAGCGATTGTACTGATTGTATCAAAGCTGAACACAGTTTATGTAGTGAATTTATGCTTGGTTACGTCACAATAGGTCACAGTTTTATGGCCGCGCATAATACGTCACAGGAAAGGCTTGTATGGGACTGGACTGGTGGTATCTCCCCCTGGTCGTAATTCATAACTGTCAAATAAAATCTATCTAGCTATCTAACTCAAATGGCTGTTGAGGACTCTTTGATCATCACATTTGAGGCACATGTCAGCAGGTGGCAGTGTCTTCAAATGCAGCACTTGATGATCTGAGCAACAGTTGAGCAACTTTGTGGTTGTGACAAATCCAAATGCGGAAGTCCAGTACATTTGTTTTTGCTTAGCAAGCTTGCCCGCCTATTTCTACAATTCATCTTCTTAAACTCGGATTTTAAACTTA
The DNA here is from genome assembly GCF_964263955.1 of Coregonus lavaretus. NCBI lineage: Eukaryota > Metazoa > Chordata > Actinopteri > Salmoniformes > Salmonidae > Coregonus > Coregonus lavaretus. The sequence continues at coordinate 20,310,172 of NC_140002.1, forward strand.
ACCACACTGCTAACCTTATGCCCAACCTTAAATTAAGACCAAAAAGCCTATTTTTGTTTTCATTAATTTTTAAGATATAGCCTATTTGTAATTTGTGGCTTTGTTATCTAGTGGGAACCTCTAGCTAGCTAGCTAGCTACCTATAATCTGGCTAAAGTTTTACGCAATATTGGAGGAAAAGATTGATTATTGTACTTGATTATCCAAGTTTGACAAATATGCATTGGGCATCAAAATGATATCCGAATAGTTTTAAAACATATGGTTCAGAGGTTCAAGAGTTTTACTCCTGAGTTCAGGCTCACGAGTGGGATTGTTGCTGTCATTAGAGTATCATTTGTTTTGTTTACTGTCACTACATATTTCGGTTTATCAGAGGATGTCTTCAGTCTTGGAACGACAGTTTTTGGCAATGGGCATGGTAAGTTAGCTAGGAGGGTCTGAGTGAATCAACAGTCATATATGCTCAGTAGCTACTTTGAATGAGAGTGTTGTAACGTTAGCTAGCTTGCTAAAACGTATAGCTAATGTAACAGATGGTGCCAGTAGGCTACAGCAGCAGGCTACAGCACAACACACCAGTGCAGCTTATGTCTGTCAACCCTATCATTTATGTTTTAATCCTTTCCTCTTCCTTTGCAGTGCACAAGCTCATCACATACTCCTTCCACCACAAGACAGTGACCCAGCTACTCCTCAGTATTGGGGTTCTGGTGCCCCTCTGTGGAGGCATTGAGAAGAGTGTGGGGACTGTTCGGTTCCTCCTCATGTTTCTGCTGCTCTCTATCAGCACAGGGGTGTTGTACACCATACTGGGTCTGCTACTGTTTGGTGCATCTGCCCAGAAACAGGTGGAGGGGTTCATTCCAGTGTCCCTCTCCCTTATGGGTATGGCCACAGTGCACTCCCGTATGGTTAAGGGCTTTCTTTTCGGGGTCACTGTACCCATGTTAGCCCTGCCCTGGCTGTTTCTGTTCATCATAACACTTTTGGTCCCACACACTGTCTTCCTTTGCAATGCCATCGCCATCATCGCAGGGGGGATCTGTATCCTTACTCATTTACATTTACATTTTAGTCATTTAGCAGACGCTCTTATCCAGAGCGACTTACAGTTAGTGAGTTATTTTTTAATTTTTCATACTGGCCCCCCGTGGGAATCGAACCCACAACCCTGGCGTTGCAAACGCCATGCTCTACCAACTGAGCTACATCCCTGCCGGCCATTCCCTCCCCTACCCTGGACGACGCTGGGCCAATTGTGCGCCGCCCCATGGGTCTCCCGGTCGCGGCCGGCTATAACCTCATTGTGGTTCAAAATAACTGATACACTCCTCTGCAGTATGTCACAGCTTTATAAGTGTGCTTAGTAGTGTAGTTAAGTGGTAATAGGTTATAGGTGTTGTATATGAATCCTGCTGCTGAACATTATGGCATGTTTGTTTAGAAAAAATCTTGCATCACTGCGTCACACATTCTCCTTAACTTGCACTGGTGAAACAGACGGTAAGGGCTGGCTCTCACTTCTGGACATGTCCGATGCCAGGGCATCAGTGCTGGACAAGAAGATGCCTTTCAGGCTGCTGAGGAACATTGGTGTCCTGTATGTCCCTGCATCAACAGAGGAGAGAAGGAAGACGGTCCACCCACCGTAAGTACTGAGAAAGCACCAGACATATCATTTATCAGACAAGACAAGAGGTCATTAAATAACAATTGCTGTGTGCAAGCCAGAGCACATAATGTACTACAGTATAATGAGGTGCAGTTATAATTGATGATCCGCAGCTGTAATTGAATACTGTACAATAGGCACCTAGTGGTCCCCCATGATTAGATAGAGAATTACTGGTATAGATAGGCTCTCTGAAATCTGTCCACGTTCTCATTGATTGCAGAATCATTCCAACCCCAGGCTCCTACCCAGTCCAAGCCTACGCTCCAGTGTCCTTTACCTCCAACCTACAGGCTACCGAGACCACACCAAAGACATTTGAAGGCTGGGCCAACTCCTACTATACACAGGGGAGCCCTGTTCAGCTCTCAGGTTATAATGGACACAACCATGGATATGGCCTCAAGCATAGCTTTGGGCCAAGTCACGGACATAGTCACGAACATGGACACAGCTGCAGCCACAGCCAAGGTCATGGACATAGTCACGAACACAGCTTCGGCCATGGACTCAGTCATGGGCATGCATCTGCCTCTCAAACCAGCAGTCACTGGGCTCCAGTGGCTCAACATCCACATTCTCAACATTCCCACCTCAGTCCACTGTCTGTGTCTGTCAGTGCCCCCCAGAGTTTCACAGCAAAAATGCTGGAGTCACTGCCAGAATCTGTGATGGTTCACCCAGGAGCACCTGTGTCTTCACTGACAGATTGATGACTTCAATCCGTAACGGCAAAACTCGCTATAGCTCGATTGAAATTTAAAGGCAATGTTCGCGAAGACCGGAAATTACATTTACATTTCAAGCGTGCTATTTTCAGCAATCACAATCCTTGTAAAAACGTCAAATCTTGGTATAACTAATAACATAAAAAAAATAAAAAATGTCAGTGTGGTTATAAGCCGCTATAGCTCTGAACTACGGCAATACGGATTTAATCGAGCCCATAGTTGTCATTCAATGTGTTTTCTGTCTCATGTTATACATTGAGATGTAATATGCTTGGACAAGTGGTTTGAGGCAGTACTTGAAGGTCCACTTTTTGTTCACTGATGTTTTTGGTTTGAATATACAAGCAGGCTCTGAATGTTCAAGGTCAAATCAATGCAAGAAGGGTTTGATTGTCAGTTGATTGTAAGACCACTCCTTTTGGCTTGTGTGTTTTGTACTTTGTGTTTTTTTACACAGACGGTAGACAAATCTCTTGGTACTCTTGATTTATATAACCTAGATTAAAACAACGTTTTTCAAAACCCTTAGTAAACCAGAACAGTTTTTAGTTCAAACTAAACATTTTTATCACACTAATGTATTATCAGTTTTTCCCCCTTAACTACACTTAACAAAAATATAAATGCAACATGTAAAGTGTTGGTCCCATCACAATATATTTTACATTAGTTATCTTGTTGTTTTTAATCCCACCCTTCAGCTCCACTCAACCCCTCCCATCTATCTCTTAACACCATCCATTTTTTATTTACATTTGCCATATATTTTTCAACTGTGCTGTGATGTTTCACAAAAGTTCTGAACCTTTCTATTCTCATAGTTTCTACAGATTGTAAATTAAAGATAAACATTTTTGTTAAAAGTATTATTATATTATTGATCGATTGACTATGACTTTTCAAATCACCCAGTAGTGCTATCTGCAGAGTTAGCTCCAGGTAAATGTTGCACTTCTTCTTCCTGGACCTTTGACCAAAAACAAGCTACACATGGACAGTACCAAAACAAATGATCTAATGAATCGGTCTCTTCGCAGAAAAATCTGCAGAGCTGGGATGGTTGTATCCCCCATATATATAACATTCTATTGGTTGCAAGAATTTTGTATAATAATTTTAATTGAAAAATTTTAGGTTTTGAATCCGGCGTTGTTTTGCGTATCAGTTCATAAACCATGTGCCATGGTATCGGTACATCGAAAATCTCTTTCCAACTATTTTGCAATCTATATGGCACAGCTGTCAAATTTTTTGTCCTTAAATAAAACTGATATACTTTTTTATTTATCACAATTTTCATTAACCAATTTTGGTCTTTAATGAAGACAAGTTCCTTATTTTTTCCCCCTTCCACTTGCCTCTTCCATTTTTGCGTTAATGCTGCAATTAGTTGGTTGTAATTTTGGGTAGAGCAGACATTTCCATATATTTTTGTTAGCTGCATGTGTGACATAACTCCACTAGTCCTATTTATGATATCATTTACAAAGATTATACCCTTTTTAAACATTTTTTTGAAAAAATAATAATATAAAAATTATATTTGAGTTTAACCACATTATTTGTTGTATTATTTGTTCTGTCTTTTCTGGTGGATTAAACTGAAATCGCAACCAACTTTCTATGGCTTATTTTTAAAATAGTGATATTTTGGAGATGATTTCATTTTCAGTGAGAGGTTGTAATCTGAATAAAGGGGAAAAGGCCATTCTTGAACATGGGGTGAGATATTCTTATTAATCTGCTAGAAAACCAGTTTGGATTTAAGTATAACTTTTGCATGACTGAAGCCTTTAGTGAGAGGTCTAATGCTTTAATATTTAATAATTTCTGCCCTCTGAATTCATGTTCATTATATAAATAGGCCCGTTTAATTTTGTCTGGCTTGCCGTTCCAAATAAAATTGAATCTTTTTTTTGCTCATTTAATTTTTAAAAACAGGTCCCTAGATGTAGGCAAGACCATAAGCAAATAGGTAAACTGGGATATGACTAAAGAGTTAATCAGGGTGATTTTACCACAAATAGACAGGTATTTTCCTTTCCATGGTAGAACATTTTTATATATTTTTGCTAACTTTCTATTAAAATGTATTGTAGTGAGATAATTTCTTTATTTCGGGATATGTATACCGAGTATGTCCACATCACCGTCAGACCATTTTATTGGTAAACTACACGGTAATGTAAAAGGTTAGAAAAAGTACCTAGATCCTCTATGAGGCTGTGGAGGGATCCAAATTGTGGATTTAAAAGAAAGCATGAATCATCAGCGTACAATGACATCTTTGTTTTTAAGCCCTTGATTTCTAACCCCTTGATATTATTGTTGGATCTGATTTTAATAGCTAACATTTCGATGGCCATAATAAATAGATATGCAGATAGTGGACAACCTTGTTTTACTCCTCTTGACAGTTTAAAACTTTCTGAGAAGTAGTCATTATTTACTATTTTACACCTAGGGTTACTATACATACTGTAACTTTAACCCATTTTATAAGAGATTCTCCAAAATTGAAATTTATTCCAGGCATTTATATATAAATTCCAGTCGTACTTTATCAAAAGCCTTTTCAAAGTCAGCTATGAATACCAGGCCTGGTTTCCCAGATTTTTCATAGTGTTCTATTGTTTCCAATACTTGTCTTATATTATCTCCAATGTATCATCCATGTAAACAACCTGTCTGATTAGGATAAATAATACCTGACAATACCTTTTTAATTCTATACGCTATACATTTTGCTAGAACTTTTGCATCACAACACTGAAGTTTAAGGGGCCTCCAATTTTTTTAATGGACCGGATCTTTATATTTACCACTTGGATGCTGTTTCAGTAATAATGAAATCAGACCTTCTTGTTGAGTATCTGATAATCTACCATTTTTGTAGGTGTGGTTAAAACATGCTAATAAGGGTCCTCTGAGTATATCAAATGAGGTTTGGTATACCTCGACTGGTATGCCATCCAACCCTGGAGTTTTCCCAGACTTAAAGGCTTTAATTGCATCAAGAAGTTCCTCCTCTGTAATTTGGCCTTCAGAAGAGTCTTTCTGTACAACTGTTTATTTTACATCATTAATAGAAAAAAATATATACAATTATCTTCGGTTAGTGGAGATGGAGGAGACTGAAACGAAAACATATGCTTAAAGTTATAGGCTATTTATTAAATCCGTTTGCCAGCTCCAGGTAGGCTACACAAGTGGCACAAATTGACTTGCAATGACTCCAGTGATATCTTAATTTCAACATATTTATTGTATCAAATGGTAGGCTACAGTATCCTACAATGGCATACAAATTAATAGCATACTTGATGGCCGGTGACTCAGCTGCCTGCTGTGGCTCTAAAACACACACACAAAAACACGGCCCTCCCCCTTCCTACTGCTCATTCAGTAACAACCTGCCTGCTCACTGCCTGGTAGTCAGCAGCAGGTCACAGTGAAAAATATGTTTTGTTTGAAGAAATGCCATGTTTACCCCCCCGCGACATCGTTTTCAAAGTAGCCCAAATGTTAGCAAAACTGCGGACATGGCAACCCTGCACTGAAGCATCTGCTCGTTGCATGGTAACAATAGTCTCTCTGCCTGGTTGGGTTTCTGGTGAGCAAACCAACTATTTTGTGCACTACTGCCACCTACAGTGGGATCCAGTGCAGGACAGCAGAATATAAAACACCCACTGGTACATAACATGTCATGTAATGTCACTACAATAATTGTTCCCTTGCTGTAATTAATGAAGAACAAAAAAACAGTCTGACACAAATAATTGCAATTTCAAAAGCTTTATTGAAAATGCATATTTCAAACATTTTTTGTAGTTTTTTTATTTTAAAGAATAGTGCATGTCTCAAAATATTAGAACGAGACCAATATGTGTATTTTTCTAAACATAGTTCCTGTGTCTGAAATTAAGTTTCTGTGTGTATTGGAGGAGTAAGCAATACTCAAAATATCTGTGTGTGTGTGTGTTGTAGTAGTAGATGGCCATTATTTATTCAAACATCTAAGTTTGGGCAGCAGCCACTGGAGAAACCTGTCAATCAAACAGGAGAATAAATAGTAGTTTTCACTTACACATCAGATAGCTGCTCTTTCTCTGCTACCTCATTCTATTTCTATAATTCTCTACCTCATTCTATTTCTATAAATCTCAAAAATGCCCTTGTTATGTTCTACTTCTCCTTCTTCTATTTCCTCACCTCTTCCTCAGACTCTTCTTTTCCTCTTTCTTGTCCTCCTTACTTTCTCCAACATTTTCCACCTGCTTCATGTTACTAGCCTGCTCTTGCTTCACTCTCTTTTTTGCCTTGCCCTTTTTCCTTTTGACCTTCCCTTCCTGAATAATGTGGACAAGGAGATAAAGTAATATAAGCTTATGGCTATTTTCTACTCTTGAGCTACAATATCTAGAGTTATGATATACTGTAGGACATATGGCCAATATCCCCTTCCTGTTTCCTCTCACCTGTGGGTACACTCCTGCCATTTTCTGCGCCGTTTCCTGGAGCAGCTTCCTGCTGTTCTCACTCAGGTTGGTGATGGGGGCCAGGCGAGGGCTTCCTTTATTGGTGATGGGGGCCAGGCAAGGGCTTTCTGTATTTCCTCTCACCTGTGGGTACACTCCTGCCATTTTCTGCGCCGTTTCCTGGAGCAGCTTCCTGCTGTTCTCACTCAGGTTGGTGATGGGGGCCAGGCGAGGGCTTCCTGTATTGGTGATGGGGGCCAGGCAAGGGCTTTCTGTATTTCCTCTCACCTGTGGGGCCACTCCTGACATTTTCTGGAGCAGCTTCCTACCGTTCTCGCTCAGGTTGGTGATTGGGGCCAGGCGAGGGCTGTGGTGGTATGGTAAGTACTCCACAGCATGCGGAGCAACAATGACAGGGATGTTGGGTTTCGCCACAATAATCTGTACAGACATAGGGTCAAACAATTGAGATGTGACACACACTAGTGATGCGCGGGTTGACTCATAACCAGAAGTCCCACGGTTATATCCACAGGGCGGCGGATTTAGGGTCATGAAATATTGTTGAATAAACAGAAAACAATACATTAAAAAATCCATAAATGTATAATTATTGTGCAAGTTATATCTATAGGCTATTTGGCATTAGTGCGTAAGCCTAAACTTTAGGGCATAACTTGACGCGCGCCAGATAGACTACACACCAATCACCAAACGCTTTAATTCAATAAGAGAAAAGCTACGAAATGGAAAGTTGAAAATAAAGAAGGGACGGCCAGAAAAGTAATGTTTGGAAAATATTTGGTGAAGTGTTAAAAGAGGATGATGGCAGTGCCTATGTTATGTGTGATGATTGTGAGGCACTATAGAAATTCGACAGTCACAAGAGGGGGATTCAAATAGGCCTATGGCACGTCAAGGGAACAAACAGCCTACTGTTCAGATGGATTAAATGGAAACTGAAATCTGGACACTGACTGTAGATCTTTAACCTCTCACAGTCTTAATATTAACTCCTGCAGAATTAAGCATTTCTTGCAGTAAAATGATAGGCTACACCAAATGTAGGCTTTATTTTGACTCGGGAACAGCAGTGGAGAAATATGATTTCTTTCAGCATCTTGAGGGAATGCGAATGCGCAGCTAGGGACTGCTTTATCAGCATCATAAAAGCTGATAATATTTCAACCACATAAAATGTGCATCCAAGCCAAACTGAAATCTTATCAGAAACATGTCTGGTCGTTTTCAACCCGTCAAACTGATGTCATTTGGAAATTTTGCACAGAAAATGTTTCCCTTTTTTTCTTGAGTTATTGCATTTTCTTCTTGATCCCTAAACGTTTTTGGTTTATTTAGTCTTCTCTCTAATTATAGACAAGTTGACTAACAAATAGCCTACCAAAATGTTGGAAATTATAAGCAGAAACATATCCAAATTAGGCACAAAAAAATCCTGCACCCCCTGCTAAGAAATCGTTCTGACGGTGTTCTATATTTGCGGGTTAGGGTCAGGTGCGGGCCTCAGATTTTCACTTTATCACATATAGTCGGGCGGTTGCGGCTGGGTTATTAGCAATTGCGGGTGGGTTCGGTTGAACAAACAGCTGACCCGCGCACCACTAACACACACACACACACACACGTAAGAGCCTACCAGTCGAGGGTCCTTCAGTGAAGCCCCTTTTCTCAGTGGTTCCTTTGAAGGCCCTGGACTGTCCTCAGCAGAGGCATCATTGCCATTATCACGCTGTGTGTCATAGAGCTAGTTGGTCATAGTCCATTCTTCACATTCAGTCAAAGAGTTACTCAAATACATGCTGCAGAACATACCAGAAAGTCTGACTCATCGAAGGATTGGAGAGAAAGATCGTCGTCCTCTACCATATCCCTCACTTTAAGCCTTGTCAGCTTTCCATCCTCCTCATCCTTCACTTTCAGCGGTGGTGTCCTCCTTTCATGATCCTCATCATCAGACTGTGTATCAGAGTAAACTAGTCAGAGACTAATCTCTTTACAGTGATGTCACTCAACAAAGACATGGTGTACAACTGTCTTACCTCAGATTCACAGTCAGTGAAGGAGTAGATAGAGATGTCAGAGTTGGAGGATGAGATCACCCCATCATAATTTCTATCCATCAGCCGAGTCACCCTTCCAGACTGAGGAGACAGACAAAGGCATGTACTTAGGGCAGCCATAGAATACACTGGCATTGACTGTCAAGAAAATGTTGAATATTTAGGCAATCCAACATAGTTGTACAAGTAGTGAGTAATTTATGGGTAATTGAAAATGCAAGTGTATTGAAATGCAATAAATGCAACTCCCATAACATTAGGGATAGGGCTAAAGACTTTCCATACTGTAGGATTCTTTAGCATTTCTAATGAATGATTGTCAATTCAACCAAGCCAACCAAAATGGCCATATGAATCAACAGATTGATCTATCTGTTCTGTCTCTATGGGAACAGCAGAGATGTCTGACCTGGCTAAGAGGCTCTGGATTGATGTCCCATCCATCCCCAGATGTCTGTTCATGCCCACAGCTCACAATGATTGGCTGTGAACAGTAAAGAAAAAATGTAACACTCTTTTGCTCATTTTGGCCTTGGAAATAACTTGGAAATAAATGATGTAGCTATCAATAAATAATTTAAGTAGCTACTGTTATGTGGTTGATTTGAATGTGACATACAGGCCTTTTGTGGATCTGAGGGGTCTGCACTGATGTAGACTGTCAAGACAATATTCCATTTCAAATGTGGTTAGATAAGGAGGGATATCTGCACTTGCTTTTACTGTGATAACTGCAGTTTGTACATGCAGCATAACTAATGTTTATGTGTTATTGTTTTCAGGTCAGATTTGACTTACAGGCCTTGGCCTTCTGCGCACTTTGCCGGTTGGCCACATCACAGAATCAGGGGTGTTCACCCTCACTGGATTCAACTGTCAACACAACACTCCATTTAAAAGGTGATAACAAAAACAGAAGATTTTTTAAATATATATATATATTTGATATTTACCACATAAGGGCGGCGCCTTAAAGCTCTTTTGATTCTCTCATCATTATGATTCATCTTGCTTTCTGAGGGATACATTTCCATCAATTGATTGGCACAAAACATATCCTGGCACATACACGCATGAAGCATGTCCCAAATGGCACCCCAGTGCCCATATATTGCACTTATTTTGACCTGAGCCCAATGGGCACAGGTCAAAAGTAGTACACTACAGGGTGCCATTTGGGACCAAAGAATGTAAGAGCCTACCAGACGTTCTAAACTCCAAGGACGGGTCTATCCAACCGTTTCCAATCGTAGTATTTATTCTCTGCACAGTGTCAGCTATGGCAGACTATGCACCTGAAACAACCTTACTGAAGAAAGCGATTGTACTGATGATATCAAAGCTGAACACAGTTTATGTAGTGAATTTATGCTTGGTTACGTCACAATAGGTCACAGTTTTATGGGCGCGCATAATACGTCACAGGAAAGGCTTGTATGGGACTGGACTGGTGGTATCTCCCCCTGGTCGTAATTTATAACTGTCAAATAAAATCTATCTAGCTATCTAACTGAAATGGCTGTAGAGGACTCTTTGATCATCACATTTGAGGCACATGTCAGCAGGTGGCAGTGTCTTCAAATGCAGCACTTGATGATCTGAGCAACAGTTGAGCAACTTTGTGGTTGTGACGAATCCAAATGCGGAAGTCCAGTACATTTGTTTTTGCTTAGCAAGCTTGCCCGCCTATTTCTACAATTCATCTTCTTAAACTCTGATTTTAAACTTAACCACACTGCTAACCTTATGCCCAACCTTAAATTAAGACCAAAAAGCCTATTTTTGTTTTCATTAATTTTTACGATATAGCCTATTTGTACTTTGTGGCTGTGTTATCTAGCGGGAACCTCTAGCTAGCTAGCTACCTACAATCTGGCTAAAGTGTTGCGCAATATTGGAGGAAAAGTTGATTGATTATTGTGCTTGATTATCCAAGTACTAGTTTGACAAATATGCATTGGTCATCAAAATGATATCCCGAATAATTTTAAAACATATGGTTCAGAGGTTCAAGAGTTTTACTCCTGAGTTCAGGCTCACGAGTGGTATTGTTGCTGTCATTATAGTATCATTTGTTTTGTTTACTGTCACTACATATTTCGGTTTATCAGAGGATGTCTTCAGTCTTGGAACGACAGTTTTTGGCAATGGGCATGGTAAGTTAGCTAGGAGGGTCTGAGTGAATCAACAGTTATATATGCTCAGTAGCTACTTTGTATGAGAGTGTTGTAACGTTAGCTAGCTTGCTAGAATGGTGGTCCTCTGTAGCTCAGCTGGTAGAGCACGGCTCTTGTAACGCCAAGATAGTGGGTTCGATCCCCGGGACCACCCATACACAAAAATGTATGCACGCATGACTGTAAGTCGCTTTGGATAAAAGCGTCTGCTAAATGGCATATTATTATAATAATAATAATAATAATAATAATAATAATAATATGCCATTTAGCAGACGCTTTTATCCAAAGCGACTTACAGTCATGCGTGCATACATTTTTTTGTGTATGGGTGGTCCCGGGGATCGAACCAACTACCTTGGCGTTTCAAGCGCCGTGCTCTACCAGCTGAGCTACAGAGGACCACATTATTATTATTATTAAAACTTATAGCTAATGTAACAGATGGTGCCAGTAGGCTACAGCAGTAGGCTACAGCACAACACACCAGTGTAGCTTATGTCTGTCAACCCTATAATTTATGTTTTAATCCTTTCCTCTTCCTTTGCAGTGCACAAGCTCATCACATACTCCTTCCACCACAAGACAGTGACCCAGCTACTCCTCAGTATTGGGGTTCTGGTGCCCCTCTGTGGAGGCATTGAGAAGAGTGTGGGCACTGTTCGGTTCCTCCTCATGTTTCTGCTGCTCTCTATCAGCACAGGGGTGTTGTACACCATACTGGGTCTGCTACTGTTTGGTGCATCTGCCCAGAACCAGGTGGAGGGGTTCATTCCAGTGTCCCTCTCCCTTATGGGTATGGCCACAGTGCACTCCCGTATGGTTAAGGGCTTTCTTTTCGGGGTCACTGTACCCATGTTAGCCCTGCCCTGGCTGTTTCTGTTCATCATAACACTTTTGGTCCCACACACTGTCTTCCTTTGCAATGCCATCGCCATCATCGCAGGGGGGATCTGTATCCTTACTCCAACCTCATTGTGGTTCAAAATAACTGATACACTCCTCTGCAGTATGTCACAGCTTTATAAGTGTGCTTAGTAGTGTAGTTAAGTGGTAATAGGTTATAGGTGTTGTATATGAATCCTGCTGCTGAACATTATGGCATGTTTGTTTAGAAAAAATATTGCATCACTGCGTCACACATTCTCCTTAACTTGCACTGGTGAAACAGACGGAAAGGGCTGGCTCTCACTTCTGGACATGTCCGATGCCAGGGCATCAGTGCTGGACAAGAAGATGCCTTTCAGGCTGCTGAGGAACATTGGTGTCCTGTATGTCCCTGCATCAACAGAGGAGAGAAGGAAGACGGTCCACCCACCGTGAGTACTAAGAAAGCACCAGACATATCATTTATCAGACAAGACAAGAGGTCATTAAATAACAATTGCTGTGTGCAAGCCAGAGCACATAATGTACTACAGTATAATGAGGTGCAGTTATAATTGATGATCCTCAGCTGTAATTGAATACTGTACAATAGGCACCTAGTGGTCCCCCATGATTAGATAGAGAATTACTGGTATAGATAGGCTCTCTGAATTCTGTCCACGTTCTCATTGATTGCAGAATCATTCCAACCCCAGGCTCCTACCCAGTCCAAGCCTACGCTCCAGTGTCCTTTACCTCCAACCTACAGGCTACCGAGACCACACCAAAGACATTTGAAGGCTGGGCCCACTCCTACTATACACAGGGGAGCCCTGTTCAGCTCTCAGGTTATTACGGACACAACCATGGATATGGCCTCAAGCATAGCTTTGGGCCAAGTCACGGACATAGTCACGAACATGGACACAGCTGCAGCCACAGCCAAGGTTATGGACATAGTCACGAACACAGCTTCGGCCATGGACTCAGTCATGGGCATGCATCTGCCTCTCAAACCAGCAGTCACTGGGCTCCAGTGGCTCAACATCCACATTCTCAACATTCCCACCTCAGTCCACTGTCTGTGTCTGTCAGTGCCCCCCAGAGTTTCACAGCAAAGATGCCGGAGTCACTGCCAGAATCTGTGATGGTTCACCCAGGAGCACCTGTGTCTTCACTGACAGATTGATGACTTCAATCCGTAACGGCAAAACTCGCTATAGCTCGATTGAAATGTAAAGGCAATGTTCGCGAAGACCGGAAATTACATTTACATTTCAAGCGTGCTATTTTCAGCAATCACAATCCTTGTAAAAACGTCAACTCTTGGTATAACTAATAACATTAAAAAAATACAAATGTCAGTGTGGTTATAAGCCGCTATAGCTCTGAACTACGGCGATACGGATTTAATCGAGCCCATAGTTGTCATTCAATGTGTTTTCTGTCTCATGTTATACATTGAGATGTAATATGCTTGGACAAGTGTTTTGAGGCAGTACTTGAAGGTCCACTTTTTCTTCACTGATGTTTTTGGTTTTAATATACAAGCAGGCTCTGAATGTTCAAGGTCAAATCAATGCAATAAAGGGTTTGCTTGTCAGTTGATTGTAAGACCACTCCTTTTGGCTTGTGTGTTTTGTACTTTGTGTTTTTTTACACATACGGTAGACAAATCTCTTGGTACTCTTGATTTATACAACCTAGATTAAAACAACGTTTTTCAAAACCCTTAGTAAACCAGAACAGTTTTTAGTTCAAACTAAACATTTTTATCACACTAATGTATTATCAGTTTTTCCCCCTTAACTACACTTAACAAAATATAAATGCAACATGTAAAGTGTTGGTCCCATGTTTCATGAGCTGAAATAAAAGATCCCAGAAATTTTCCAAACGTACAAAAAGCTTCTTTCTCTAATTTTGTATACAAATTTGTTTAAATCTCTGTTAGTGAGCATTTGTCCTTTGCCAAGATAATCCATCCACCTGACAGGTGTAGCATATCAAGAAGCTGATTAAACAGCTTGATCATTACACAGGTGCTTCTTGTGCTGGGGACAATAAAAGAGCCACTCTAAAATGTGCAGTTTTGTCACACAACACAATGCTACATATGTCTCAAGTTTTGAGGAAGCGTGCAATTGGCATGCTGACTGCAGAAATGTCCACCAGAGATGTTGCGAGAGAATTTAAAATTCATTTCTGTACCATAAGCAGACTCCAACGTCGTTTTAGAGAATTTGGCAGTACGTCCAACCGGCCTCACAACCGCAGACCACGTGTAACCACGCCACCCCAGGACCAGCAGAGTGCCCAATGGTGGCGGTGGGGTTATGATATGGGCAAGCAATGAACAGCAACTTCGCACAGCTGTTGAAGAGTGACACAACATTCCACAGGCCACAATCAACAGCCTGATACACTCAATGCGAAGGATATGTGTCGTGCTGCTTGAGGGAAATGGTGGTCACACCAGATACTGTTTGGTTTTCTGATCCACGCACCTACCTTTCTTTTAAGGTATCTGTGTTCTTAGAATAAAATACAAAATAGCATCCACTCACCACTAAATTAGATCCATTACATTCAGTTTGTTTTGCAATGCATCGTTCAAAAATTTTGGAAATTCAGAAGCAGGGGACAAGTGGGTGAGGTGATCAAGAGTGTGGGCTACAAGGGCAGATTATGATGTAATCTTTGGAAAATTAACTAGTCGTGCACAGTAAAGAGAAGCCATAAATGACAACCAAGACTAAATAAAGCAAATCAATGATCTCCATTTATTATTTCTTTACAAATGCATGCTTTAAAGTTACTGTTTATATACAAATAGCTATTTTGCATATAAAACTGGATCAAGTGGTAAGAGTCATGTAACACAGGTCAATTTTAAAAAGGCACATTTCTTATTTAAATGACAACATGTACCATACCATATTTGATTCTGTATCACTACAATAGTTGAGGGTTTCTCTATTAAAAGAAACACAAAATGACGTGCTAAAATGATAGACTGCTGAACATCACCCGTATATCATCCACTTGATTCTATTTCATACGGTTACAGAACCTCAGAAAATTGAAGTAAATATTTTGTATTTAGGCTTTCAACCATCAGCATAAGAAAATAAAACTAGATAAAGTTCTTACATATACATATCCCAGAATTAGTGATTATCAGAACACACATAAATGACAGTTAATAGATGTATTCATGTTGTACTGCAAGTGCACATACAATACAACACATATTGCATTGCCTAAATGCCGTGGTAGTGTCCAGCTAAACATAACTAGTCGGTACTAAGCCTTACAGTGGGAGAGCATGAGAAAAAAACACCTGGGCATTTTTACAGTAAACCACCATTTAATCTACAACCTTTTCGTTTAATGAACCGATGAAGAACAAGGCTCAATGACTAAACAGTTACTGCAATTTAAATGTAGGAATTGTACAGTACATGGTACAATATGAATGTGCTACTAGTATGCATATTTGACTAATCTTGCACTGCTCTCTGTATTTACACAACCTTCGTGCATCTGAATAGGCAGCCATGTTGAACTTGTAAATACATTTAAAGATGCAAATATAGAATGCTTTCAATGCCGTAGACATTTCAGGAGTTAATTTACAATATATTACTTTTTTTATCGCCTTGTGGGGATCTTCACAGCATGATAAACGTCCAGAGGCAATATTTCATATCATAATCACCTCTGTTTGCGCCTAGTTTCACTTACAAAAACGATGTGTAACATTCAATGTATAATATCTCCAATTTTTCTAATCTGATGGGAAACAATGAAGGTCTGCACTCTATTTTATAAAAAAATCTATTGGTTTATTCCAAAATGTTCCATAACCTTAAAAGGAGCGCGTGGACCAAATCTACACTGAACAAAAATATAAACGCAACATGCAACTATTTCAAAGATTTTACTGAGTTACAGTTCATATAAGGAAATCAGTCAATTGAAATGAATAAATTAGGCCCTAATCTATGGATTTCACATGACTGGGAATTCAGATATGGAACACGCTGTCGTACACGTCAATCCAGAGCATCCCAAACATGCTCAATCAGTGACATGTCTGGTGAGTATGCAGGCCATGGAAGAACTGGGACATTTTCAGCTTCCAGAAATTGTGAACAGATCCTTGTGACATGGGGCCGTGCATTATTGTGCTGAAACGTGAGGTGATGGTGGCGGATGAATGGCACGACAATGGGCCTCAGGATCTCGTCACGGTATCTCTGTGCATTCAAATTGCCATCGATTTAAAATGCAATTGTGTTCATTGTCCGTAGCTTATGCCTGTCCATACCATAACCCCACCACCACGGGGCACTCTGTCCACAATGTTGACATCAGCAAACCGCTCGCCCACATGGCGCCATACACGCTGACTTCTACCTGGTACAGTTGAAACCGGGATTCATCCGTGAAGAGCACACTTCTCCAGCATGCCAGTTGCTATCGAAGGTGAGCATTTGCCCACAGAAGTCAGTTACGACGCCAAACTGCAGTCAGGTCAAGACCCTGGTGAGGACGACGAGCATGCAGATTAGCTTCCCTGAGACGGTTACTGACAGTTTGTGCAGAAATTATTCTGTTGTGCAAACCCACAGATTCATCAGCTGTCCGGGTGGTTGGTCTCAGACGATCCCACAGGTGAAGGAGCCGGATGTGGAGGTCCTGGGCTGGCGTGGTTACACGTGCACAAAATTTGAGAGAAATAAGCTTTTTGTGTGGATGGAAAATGTCTGGGATCTTTTATTTCAGCTCATGAAACATGGGACCAACACTTTACATGTTGCGTTTATATTTTGTTCAGTGTACATGAAAGGCCTGGGGGTTAGGGGTCGATTTGGAGTATGAGCCCATTCCCAACCAATCTTGAATGAATTGCACTACCTCTCAGCACGAGTCTCTACAAAATGCTGTCAGTAAGATTACACAACAAGACAATAAGTACAACAAACATTCATTCATACGTCTTTCCATTTAGTGATTATGTGCTGACACGTTACCTCCAAAAACAGTTTAAAACTGTTTTCCGTTACCACTCACCCTCCACCCGAAAGAAATAGGTTAACATATGGGGTTGTGAGGGTGTGCTGTAACGTTAACTTAATCTTCCTTAGCTCCACACGTCCTGAGAGTAGCGGCCCTTGGTCATCAGCTTCTTGATGTAAGCCACAGCCTGTGTGTGTGTGAGACCTCCCACCTCCTCAACGATGTCATAGAAGGAATTCTGCACATCCCGCGCCATGTTCCGAGCATTCCTAGGAAAAGACAAGTGGCAGCCATATTTACAGTAGGCACACAATAATGATGGATTTTCTCTTTCAAAAAACCCTCAAAGCTTGTACATGTACTGTGCCTTCAGGAAGTATTCACACCCACATTTTGTTGTGTTACAGCCTGAATTTAAAATGGAATAAATTGAGATTTTCTGTCACTGACCTACACACAACACCCCATAATGTCAAAGTGGAATTATGTTTTTAGAAATGTTTAGAAAGCTATAAAAAATGAAAAGCTGAAATGTCTTGAGTCAATATGTATTCAACCCATTTGTTATGGCAAGCCTAAATAAGTTCAGGAGTAAAAATATGCTTAACAACTCACATAATAAGTTGCAATAATAGTGTTTGACATGATTTTTGAATGAACACGGCCCTCCCCCTTCCTACTGCTCATTCAGTAACAACCTGCCTGCTCACTGCCTGGTAGTCAGCAGCAGGTCACAGTGAAAAATATGTTTTGTTTGAAGAAATGCCATGTTTACCCCCCGCGACATCGTTTTCAAAGTAGCCCAAATGTTAGCAAAACTGCGGACATGGCAACCCTGCACTGAAGCATCTGCTCGTTGCATGGTAACAATAGTCTCTCTGCCTGGTTGGGTTTCTGGTGAGCAAACCAACTATTTTGTGCACTACTGCCACCTACAGTGGGATCCAGTGCAGGACAGCAGAATATAAAACACCCACTGGTACATAACATGTCATGTAATGTCACTACAATAATTGTTCCCTTGCTGTAATTAATGAAGAACAAAAAAACAGTCTGACACAAATAATTGCAATTTCAAAAGCTTTATTGAAAATGCATATTTTAAACATTTTTTGTAGTTTTTTTATTTTAAAGAATAGTGCATGTCTCAAAATATTAGAACGAGACCAATATGTGTATTTTTCTAAACATAGTTCCTGTGTCTGAAATTAAGTTTCTGTGTGTATTGGAGGAGTAAGCAATACTCAAAATATCTGTGTGTGTGTGTGTTGTAGTAGTAGATGGCCATTATTTATTCAAACATCTAAGTTTGGGCAGCAGCCACTGGAGAAACCTGTCAATCAAACAGGACAATAAATAGTAGTTTTCACTTACACATCAGATAGCTGCTCTTTCTCTGCTACCTCATTCTATTTCTATAATTCTCTACCTCATTCTATTTCTATAAATCTCAAAAATGCCCTTGTTATGTTCTACTTCTCCTTCTTCTATTTCCTCACCTCTTCCTCAGACTCTTATTTTCCTCTTTCTTGTCCTCCTTACTTTCTCCAACATTTTCCACCTGCTTCATGTTACTAGCCTGCTCTTGCTTCACTCGCTTTTTTGCCTTGCCCTTTTTCCTTTTGACCTTCCCTTCCTGAATATTTTGGACAAGGAGATAAAGTAATATAAGCTTATGGCTATTTTCTACTCTTGAGCTACGATATCTAGAGTTATGATATACTGTAGGACATATGGCCAATATCCCCTTCCTGTTTCCTCTCACCTGTGGGTACACTCCTGTCATTTTCTGCGCCATTTCCTGGAGCAGCTTCCTGCTGTTCTCACTCAGGTTGGTGATGGGGGCCAGGCGAGGGCTTCCTGTATTGGTGATGGGGGCCAGGCAAGGGCTTTCTGTATTTCCTCTCACCTGTGGGGCCACTCCTGACATTTTCTGGAGCAGCTTCCTACCGTTCTCGCTCAGGTTGGTGATTGGGGCCAGGCGAGGGCTGTGGTGGTATGGTAAGTACTCCACAGCAGGCGGAGCAACAATGACAGGGACAGGGCTGGGAGGAGTCAGAGGCTTTGGGACATCCTCTGGAGAGGGCAGGGCCCGTAGGGCTTCAGCCAGGGTCCAGGGTGCTGAGGTCACAAGAGGAGAAAGGCAAGTCTGGCCAGGCACAGGACCAGAGACTTTCCCTGGGCTCTGTAATACCAGAAACAACAAACAAACTGTCAGGACAGTGCTATGTTATACACAATCTCTAGATATACTGTATAACTAATCTATAAATACATTAGATACATGACTACACTCAATAAGTAAGAGTAACTTACAAAGCGCTGGACTTCATACTTCTTTTTTTCAAGCTTGAGGAGCCTGTTCTTGGCTATGCTGGTCTTCATTTCTGCCATGCTCTCTACCATTTCGGCCATCTCTCCAGTGCATTTCTTGAAAGCCACTTTCAACCTTTCCAAGTCATTCAGCCAACTGTCCAGGTCTACTGCCTCAAGATCTCATTTTGCTGCAGTTTCTCTTCATCACTTGGATCAGTGCCCTCAACTCCTCGCCCCTCCTCCCATTGTCTTCCCTATTCACATCTTCATCCCTCAGTCTTTCATCCTTCCTCCTCCCCATCCACTTCTCAATCCAGGCTCTGAAGCATCCCTCATTCTTCTTCTGCCTCTCTTGGTTGATGTCCAGACCGTCATTGACCGTCTTCAGGCCTTCCTCCAGGTCAAGCTCTATGGAGGCCAGGTTTTCTTTAATTCTCCTCAGGCTCTCCTCATTGGTGTTGGTCCACTGTGTCTTCTTGTCCAGCTGCTGCCTGCAGGGCCGGACAGAAGGGACCACCTCCATCTGGCGTGACACCTTCTTCAGGGCACTCACAGAGGCAGGGAGAGGGATGTTGGGTTTGGCCACAATAATATGTACAGACATCGGGTCAAACAATTGAGATGTGACACACACTAGTGATGCGCGGGTTGACTCATAACCAGAAGTCCTGCGGTTATATCCACAGGGCGGGGGATTTAGGGTCATGAAATATTGTTGAATAAACAGAAAACAATACATTAAAAAATCCATAAATGTATAATTATTGTGCAAGTTATATCTATAGGCTATTTGGCATTAGTGTGTAAGCCTAAACTTTAGGGCATAACTTGACGCGCGCCAGATAGACTACACACCAATCACCAAACGCTTTAATTCAATAAGAGAAAAGCTACGAAATGGAAAGTTGAAAATAAAGAAGGGACGGCCAGAAAAGTAATGTTTGGAAAATATTTGGTGAAGTGTTAAAAGAGGATGATGGCAGTGCCTATGTTATGTTTGATGATTGTGAGGCACTATAGAAATTCGACAGTCACAAGAGGGGGATTCAAATAGGCCTATGGCACGTCAAGGGAACAAACAGCCTACTGTTCAGATGGGTTAGATGGAAACTGAAATCTGGACACTGACTGTAGATCTTTAACCTCTCACAGTCTTAATATTAACTCCTGCAGAATTAAGCATTTCTTGCAGTAAAATGATAGGCTACACCAAATGTAGGCTTTATTTTGACTCGGGAACAGCAGTGGAGAAATATGATTTCTTTCAGCATCTTGAGGGAATGCAAATGCGCAGCTAGGGACTGCTTTATCAGCATCATAAAAGCTGATAATATTTCAACCACATAAAATGTGCATCCAAGCCAAACTGAAATCTTATCAGAAACATGTCTGGTCGTTTTCAACCCGTCAAACTGATGTCATTTGGAAATTTTGCACAGAAAATGTTTCCCTTTTGATCTTAAGTTATTGCATTTTCTTCTTGATCCCTAAAAGTTTTTGGTTTATTTAGTCTTCTATCTAATTATAGACAAGTTGACTAACAAATAGCCTACCAAAATGTTGGAAATTATAAGCAGAAACATATCCAAACTAGGCACAAAAAAATCCTGCACCCCCTGCTAAGAAATCGTTCTGACGGTGTTCTATATTTGCGGGTTAGGGTCAGGTGCGGGCCTCAGATTTTCACTTTATCACATATAGTCGGGCGGTTGCGGATGGGTTATTAGCAATTGCGGGTGGGTTCGGTTGAACAAACAGCTGACCCGCGCACCACTAACACACACACACACACACACACACACACACACACACACACGTAAGAGCCTACCAGTCGAGGGTCCTTCAGTGAAGCCCCTTTTCTCAGTGGTTCCTTTGAAGGCCCTGGACTGTCCTCAGCAGAGGCATCATTGCCATTATCACACTGTGTGTCAGAGAGCTAGTTGGTCATAGTCCATTCTCCACATTCAGTCAAAGAGTTACTCAAATACATGCTGCAGAACATACCAGAAAGTCTGACTCATCGAAGGAGTGGAGAGAAAGATCGTCGTCCTCTACTATATCCCTCACTTTAAGCCTTGTCACCTTTCCATCCTCCTCATCCTTCACTTTCAGCAGTGGTGTCCTCCTTTCATGATCCTCATCATCAGACTGGGTATCAGAGTCAACTAGTCAGAGACTATTCTCCTTACAGTGATGTCACTCAACAAAGACATGGTGTACAACTGTCTTACCTCAGATTCACAGTCAGTGAAGGAGTAGATAGAGATGTCATCAGAGTTGGAGAATGAGATCACCCCATCATCATTTCTATCCATCAGCCGAGTCACCCTTCCAGACTGAGGAGACAGACAAAGGCATGTACTTAGGGCAGCCATAGAATACACTGGCATTGACTGTCAAGAAAATGTTGAATATTTAGGCAATCCAACATAGTTGTACAAGTAGTGAGTAATTTATGGGTAATTGAAAATGCAAGTGTATTGAAATGCAATAAATGCAACTCCCATAACATTAGGGATGGGGCTAAAGACTTTCCATACTGTAGGATTCTTTAGCATTTCTCTGTTCAAATATTTTTTTATTGAACACACACAAGAATGGTGTATAGGTATGAAAGACATGTGTACAGTTCTTATCTAAACATAAGAGAACAGACATGAACAACAAGACCCAGAGTTCTGGACACAAAACAAATATTACAAAACACGACATACAGAACAGGGACAGGTAGAAAGAAAAAGGGTATATGTAACCCCCCCCCTATTCCACCCTATTCCCCTCCCGACTGCTCGAGTGTCAGGGCCAGCACACGCTGCCCAAAGGTAGATTACAATATGACAATTGAGAGTGCGTTAAAAAGTACAAATTCACAGCACCGACTGGTCCAGGTAAGAGAGGAAAGGCTGCCAGATTTGATCAAATGTTGATAATTTATTGTTCAGAATATATCTAATTCTTTCTAAGTGTACAGTTTTTGCCACTTCGCTGAGCCATAATTTGGTAGAGGGCGCTTCCCTCCTTTTCCAAAACAACAAGATTAATTTTTTTGCCGAAATGAGACTGTAAGAGATGAGTTGTTTTTGGGAGTTGGTTAATCCGTTTAGGGAATCGGACACTCCCAGGATTATCAGAAGCGGGTCTGGGTCTATTGAAGTCTCCAGAACTTCAGAGAGGACCCCAAATATTCCACACCAATAACCATACAGACTAGAGCATAGGGCAAAGCAGTGGAGTAGTGTACCCTGCTCAGCCTGACATTTATCACACATAGGGGATGTATCAGGAAATATCCTATGCAGTTTAGTTTTGGAGTAGTGTAATCTGTGTAATACCTTAAATTGTATGAGACGATGTCTGGAGTTAATGGAGCAGGTGTGGATATACTCCAAGCTATCCTCCCAGTCTGCCACCGAAATATCAGTCCCTAGTTCTTCCTCCCATTTTGCCTTAATGGCATCTGTAGAGGGTGCGCTAACAGATTGAAAAGCGTCATATAGACGAGATATCAGTTTGTCTGAGGTGGGGCATATTTTTATGCATCCGTCAAACATGGAAGGTTTAGCATTCTCAAATGTTGGGAGGTGTTTTCTAACATAGTCTCTAATTTGTAGGTATCTGAAAAAGTTACTTCTGGGAAGGTTATAAGTTTCCCTCAGCGCTTCAAAGGAAGCAAAGGTCCCTCCTATATATAAATCCCCTATGGTACTTATCCCCAACTCTCCCCATCGCTCAAAGGTGTTATCAAGGTTAGAGGGGGCAAAGGAGGGATTCCTGGCAACAGGGAGCATGAATGATATTGGTCTAAGCTCAAAGTGGACTTTAATTTGCTTCCAGATTCGGACTGTGCTATGTATAATAGGATTGTTATGGTAAAGTGACATCTCCAGATTAACAGGTGACAAAATCACGGCACCAATAGAGAAGGGGTGACACTCCTCCCGCTCCATGCTAAGCCAGCTGGATGGCGGGGTTGCGTCATCCAGCAAAAACGTAACAGCGCGGAGGTTAGCGGCCCAATAGTAAAATATAAAATTTGGGAGAGACAATCCTCCTTCCATCTTGGATTTACATAGGTGTTTTATACCTATCCTGTGTGTTTTATAATCCCAGATGAAAGGATTGATAATAGAGTCCAGTTGTTTATGAAATGATTTAGGTATGAATACTGGGATGTTCTGGTATAGGTAGAGCAGTTGTGGGAGGAAGACCATTTTAATGGCATTAATTCTTCCGAGCAGAGAAATTGGGAGAGTTCTCCAAAACTGTTTGTTTGCCTTGAGATTTTGCATCAGAGAAGGGAAATTCTCTTTAAATAGTAAGGAGTATTGTTTGGTAACTACAATTCCAAGGTAGATACATTTTTCTGAAGATAACTTAACTGGAAGATGTTCTAGCCAGGAGGTGTTTTGCAACCGTATGGGCATTAATTCCCTCTTGTTCCAATTTATTCTATATCCCGAGAAGGTACCAAACAAATTAATCACCTCAAGAATAGCTGGAATACTAGCGTGGGGTTCTGTTACATAGAGGAGAATATCATCTGCGTATAGGGAAATCTTATTTAGAGTATCTTTAGTATTATAGCCGTGTATTGCTGAATGAGATCTGATCGCTTGAGCGAGAGGTTCAATAATTAGGGCGAAGAGCATAGGCGACAGCGCACAACCCTGCCTTGTCCCTCTGTGGAGGTTAAATCGGGGCGACATTGATTGGTTAGTGAGTATTCTCGCACAGGGGTTCCTATATAAAAGCTGGATCCAATTTATGAACCCATCTCCAATATTAAATTTCTGTAGGACCTTGAATAGATAGGGCCACTCAACTTGGTCAAAGGCCTTTTCGGCGTCAAGAGATATAACGGCAAGGTCCACGTTAGGTAACCTCTGAGAATACATAATGTGAAGAGGCGCCTGAGATTGAAGAATGAGTTTCTATTAGGGATAAAGCCGGTCTGGTCCGAATGGACCAATTTGCCAATTAAAGTGCTAAGCCTGTTAGCCAGAGTTTTTGCTAAAATCTTTTGGTCTGTATTAAGGAGGGATATTGGTCTGTATGACCCTACCTCTTCCGGATCTTTACCCTTCTTATGTATAACTGTAATAAACGCCTCATCCAAAGTAGATGGGAGAGCTCCATCCTCATTGGCCCGAACCAACATTTTGTGCAGGTAGGGAGATAGCATGTTGCTGAATGTTTTATAGAATTCACCAGGGTATCCATCTGGGCCCGGGGTCTTGCCACTCTTTAGAGATTTAATTGTTTCTCTAATTTCTTCAAGAGATATTTCCTTATTCAGGAAGTTAGAGTCTTCCTGGTTCAGGGCAGGAAGATTACAGTCCTCCAAAAAGTTATGCATAATTAAGGGATTAGGATCCGCTTTAGATGTATATAGAGTCTCATAAAACTGACGGAATCTGTCATTGATGTCTTTGGGGGAGGAGAGTAATTCCCCAGATGCAGATTTAACTTTGTGAATCATTCGGTCACTCACGTTTTTTCGAAGTTGTCTGGCGAGTAATTTGTGTGGTTTGTCACCAAACTCAAAATATTTTTGCTTGGCATAGAGAAAAGATTTAGCAATTTTAGCCGAGAGGATCTGATTGTATTAAAATTTTAAAGACATAATTTGTTTATGTTTCTCCATAGATGGATGTCTAGCATTCTCCCTATCCAGTAAGTGAATTTGTCCCTCCAGTTCTACCAATTTTTTTCTGTTTTGCCTACTGGCAGTCTGAAAGGAGATGATACAGCCTCTCAAATAAGCCTTCAGCGTTTCCCACAATAATGCTGGGGAAGTCTCTGTGTTGTCGTTGGTATCAAATAAAAATGTAATTTGGTCTTTAAGATGTTCACAGAATGTTGGTTCTGTGAGGAGCTGAGGATTCAACCTCCAGACCCTCTCGTTTGGTACGATGTCACCCAATCTCAGGGAGAAGATGAGTGGACTGTGGTCAGAGATTATAATATCATGATATCTCACATTACAGGTATAGGGGAGTAGTTTAGCATCAACCAAAAAGTAGTCAATTCGAGTATATACATTGTGAACATGAGAGTAAAAGGAGTATTCCCTACCCGTAGGATTAGAGATCCTCCATATATCAAATAAGTTAGAATTTTTTATGTAGGTATTCAAGAATTCGCTTGAATAGGAGGTAGGGGTTCGCCGGGTAGAGGATCTATCCAAATATTGGTCTAGTACACAGTTAAGGTCCCCTCCAATGACCAGATTAGTATGGGAGATATCTGGAATCAGGGCAAGGACTCTTTTGAAAAAAGAGGGGTTATCAATGTTTGGCCCATAGATATTTAGTAGAGTTACAGAAGTAGAATGGATCTCTCCTATTACGATCACATAACGACCCTCTTTATCCACAATAGTGGTTTTATGTAGAAAGGGAATTCCTTTCCGTACCAGAATCGCTGTGCCTCTCGTTTTGGCAGAGAAGTTAGAGTGATACACTTGTCCCACCCACTTACATTTAAGTCTGTTATGAGATTTGTTTTTCAGATGGGTTTCTTGCAAAAATATAATATCAGACGAAAGTGCTTTCAAGTGGGCTAGGACCCTGCCTCTCTTAATTGGTTTGTTTAAACCCTTGACATTCCAGGAAGTGAATGTAAGTCCCGCCCTCCTCTCATTTGTAGTTCCTATGGTGGCCTGCATAACATGTAACTCACTAAAAAGGTAAGAAAGCGCACCAAACCATCACGATCAGCATATGTAGCACCTACACCCGAGCAGTATCCAACCCACCCCTCCCCCCCCGCAAGCACCTTTACTCTCCACCCTGTTCCCCTACTTTCCCCAACCTTTACCCCCCCCCCCCCATCAACCCACATTTAACAGGCATACACACATAGGACAGAAATAAATATGAAAATAAAAATAACAAACACATTGTCTGGCCGATGCCAAAAAAGCACGGCGCGCCCTCGAACAAGAGGTAAAACACAAATAAAATCCCAACTATGCGCTCACCTCTCGCTATCCTAGAACTTCTACTAACATATGAACTGAGGAGGCTCCCGCACTTAAAGTGTTCAATTAGCATCTAATAAACCTAAACAGAATAAGTTGCAACTTAAACATATTGCGCACTTAAGGTTAATCTTGGGTCAATCCCTGAGATAAGCAAGATGTATCATCACAAGATTCTATTGCTAAGCAATACCGGTCTAAACATAAACCATCAGTAACCGACATAGACAGCAGGACAGTTACATATTGTGGGTTAGGAGAATTGAACAAGGATTTTGATAAATTGAACGTACCCCCCAATCAAAAAAATAACAAAGTAAATAAAAATGTAAAAAAATTAAAAAATAATAATAATAATACATTATTTTCAAATAATTTTAAAAAATAGTGATTTGAGTGGCGCAGTGGTCTAAGGCATTGCATCGCAGTGCTAGCTGTGCCCCTAGAGATCCTGGTTCGAATCCAGGCTCTGTCGTAGCCGGCTGCGACCGGGAGACCCATGGGGCGGCGCACAATTGGCCCAGCGTCGTCCAGGGTAGGGGAGGGAATGGCTGGCAGGGGATGTAGCTCAGTTGGTAGAGCATGGCGTTTGCAACGCCAGGGTTGTGGGTTCGATAAAATAATGTATGCGCTAACTGTAAGTCGCTCTGGATAAGAGCGTCTGCTAAATGACTAAAATGTAATGTAATGTAAAATGTAAATATATATATATACGCACACACATATACACACGTATACACGCACACATACATACACACACCCCAAAAAATATATACATATAAAATAAATATTCTTAAATATATACAGATACATACACACGCATACACATATACATCCATACACACACATCTACATACACAAACATGCATACCCCAGAATAATAATCTATACAAATTTAAAATATACACATACATAATACTAAAATGCTAAGAGAAAATAATAATAAAGTACAAATAATTATTATTATATGTACGCACAGGAATAATGTAAGAATTGAAAAATAAATAACGAAACAAAACAAAAATGGGGGAATATAAGTATATCCATCCGAAAGTGTCAATGATCCGACCTGGAAGGCCTCCCAAACAGGCATCGCTCTAAACCCAGTCGGAATGAAAGTGAAATTAACGTTAAGTGAGAGCTCTGACCGCCCTCCATTGGTCAGCTCATCGTATTACATGTTCGGTAGCCCTTGCTGAGACCGTTTAATACGGTTTCACCCGTTATGGTATGGTATGGTATGGATTCGAGTCCGTGAGCAGACCTTAACACACAATGACAAGGCACTCTAACCTGTACGGGGGATTGGTGTATATTCCCGGACAAACTTCTCTGCGTCCAGAACCGAGGAGAGCCAGATCTTCTCCCCGGAAGGCGGGGTAATTCTTAGTCTTGCAGGGAAGAGCAAGGCTGGGTGAAGATGGAGTTTGTAGAGTTTGGTCATGACATCTCTGTAGCCAGCGCGGTGCTTTGCCACATCGGGCGCATAGTCCTCATAGACACGAAAGGGGTGCCCTTTATGTAACAGGTTGCCCCTCATTCGAGCCTCGCGCAGGATAAGATCCTTGGTCTTGAAACTGTGACAACAGATGATTACTGGGCGAGGACGCTGGCCCGGTCCAGGCACTGGGACAAGGGCGCGATGTGCACGGTCCACTAGGGGATCCGACGCCAAAACATCCGGTCCCATTGCATCCTTCAGTAGCTTGGCGAAGAAGTCGGTGGGGCGAGAGCCCGCCTCCACCCCTTCTGCCAGACCCACAACGCAAAGGTTATGCCGCCTGGATCTGCCCTCCAGGTCGACCACTTTCACAGAAAGCCTCTGCACATTATCCTGCAATGACGTGCATAGCATCTCTAACTCGTCGATCCTACCAGCGTTGAATTTAGAAGCTTTCTCAAGGTCCACAATACTCTGGCCCTGCGAAGCGACCGTTCGAATGGTGCTCTCGATTTTAGTGTCCAGTTCAGCAATAGTAGCCTTAAGATCCTCCGCTATAGCAACACGTAGTTCTCCCAAAGCCCGGGTAAGTTCTGTAAGTGTCACGTTGTTACCTGTGCCTTCCGCCATGTTTGTCTCGTTGTTTGGTGGGGTGTAGACCTCTGATGTGGATTTATTGTCCTTTGGTCGCTTATTACTAGGCATTTTCACATAGAAAGTTACAATATTGTATTAGTAAGAAAAGTTTGTTGTAACAAGTGCAATAAAGTAAGTTAGGTTAGATTATTTCGCAAAAAAGTTGCGGGAGCCTCTCACACACAGCCGTCCACTCCAACATGCTAGCTCCGCCCCATTCTTTAGCATTTCTAATGAATGATTGTCAATTCAACCAAGCCAACCAAAATGGCCATATGAATCAACAGATTGATCTATCTGTTCTGTCTCTATGGGAACAGCAGAGATGTCTGACCTGGCTAAGAGGCTCTGGATTGATGTCCCATCCATCCCCAGATGTCTGTTCCTGCCCACAGCTCACAATGATTGGCTGTGAACAGTAAAGAAAAAATGTAACACTCTTTTGCTAATTTTGGCCTTGGAAATAACTTGGAAATAAATGATGTAGCTATCAATAAATAATTTAAGTAGCTACTGTTATGTGGTTGATTTGAATGTGACATACAGGCCTTTTGTGGATCTGAGGGGTCTGCACTGAAGTAGACTGTCAAGACAATATTCCATTTCAAATGTGGTTAGATAAGGAGGGATATCTGCACTTGCTTTTATTGTGATAACTGCAGTTTGTACATGCAGCATAACTAATGTTTATGTGTTATTGTTTTCAGGTCAGATTTGACTTACAGGCCTTGGCCTTCTGCGCACTTTGCCGGTTGGCCACATCACAGAATCAGGGGTGTTCACCCTCACTGGATTCAACTGTCAACACAACACTCCATTTAAAAGGTGATAACAAAAACAGAAGATTTTTTAAATATATATATATATATTTGATATTTAACACATAAGGGCGGCGCTTTAAAGCTCTTTTGATTCACTCATCATTACGATTCATCTTGCTTTCTGAGGGATACATTTCCATCAATTGATTGGCACAAAACATATCCTGGCACACACACGCATAAAGGGCATGTCCCAAATGGCACCCCAGTGCCCATATATTGCACTTATTTTGACCTGAGTCCAATGGGCACAGGTCAAAAGTAGTACACTACAGGGTGCCATTTGGGACCAAAGAATGTAAGAGCCTACCAGACGTTCTAAACTCCAAATCACCTTGTGCAGTGCGCACGGGTCTATCCAACCGTTTCCAATCGTAGTATTTATTCTCTGCACAGTGTCAGCTAGGGCAGACTATGCACCTGAAACAACCTGACTGAAGAAAGCGATTGTACTGATTGTATCAAAGCTGAACACAGTTTATGTAGTGAATTTATGCTTGGTTACGTCACAATAGGTCACAGTTTTATGGCCGCGCATAATACGTCACAGGAAAGGCTTGTATGGGACTGGACTGGTGGTATCTCCCCCTGGTCGTAATTCATAACTGTCAAATAAAATCTATCTAGCTATCTAACTCAAATGGCTGTTGAGGACTCTTTGATCATCACATTTGAGGCACATGTCAGCAGGTGGCAGTGTCTTCAAATGCAGCACTTGATGATCTGAGCAACAGTTGAGCAACTTTGTGGTTGTGACAAATCCAAATGCGGAAGTCCAGTACATTTGTTTTTGCTTAGCAAGCTTGCCCGCCTATTTCTACAATTCATCTTCTTAAACTCGGATTTTAAACTTAACCACACTGCTAACCTTATGCCCAACCTTAAATTAAGACCAAAAAGCCTATTTTTGTTTTCATTAATTTTTAAGATATAGCCTATTTGTAATTTGTGGCTTTGTTATCTAGTGGGAACCTCTAGCTAGCTAGCTAGCTACCTATAATCTGGCTAAAGTTTTACGCAATATTGGAGGAAAAGATTGATTATTGTACTTGATTATCCAAGTTTGACAAATATGCATTGGGCATCAAAATGATATCCGAATAGTTTTAAAACATATGGTTCAGAGGTTCAAGAGTTTTACTCCTGAGTTCAGGCTCACGAGTGGGATTGTTGCTGTCATTAGAGTATCATTTGTTTTGTTTACTGTCACTACATATTTCGGTTTATCAGAGGATGTCTTCAGTCTTGGAACGACAGTTTTTGGCAATGGGCATGGTAAGTTAGCTAGGAGGGTCTGAGTGAATCAACAGTTATATATGCTCAGTAGCTACTTTGAATGAGAGTGTTGTAACGTTAGCTAGCTTGCTAAAACGTATAGCTAATGTAACAGATGGTGCCAGTAGGCTACAGCAGCAGGCTACAGCACAACACACCAGTGCAGCTTATGTCTGTCAACCCTATCATTTATGTTTTAATCCTTTCCTCTTCCTTTGCAGTGCACAAGCTCATCACATACTCCTTCCACCACAAGACAGTGACCCAGCTACTCCTCAGTATTGGGGTTCTGGTGCCCCTCTGTGGAGGCATTGAGAAGAGTGTGGGGACTGTTCGGTTCCTCCTCATGTTTCTGCTGCTCTCTATCAGCACAGGGGTGTTGTACACCATACTGGGTCTGCTACTGTTTGGTGCATCTGCCCAGAAACAGGTGGAGGGGTTCATTCCAGTGTCCCTCTCCCTTATGGGTATGGCCACAGTGCACTCCCGTATGGTTAAGGGCTTTCTTTTCGGGGTCACTGTACCCATGTTAGCCCTGCCCTGGCTGTTTCTGTTCATCATAACACTTTTGGTCCCACACACTGTCTTCCTTTGCAATGCCATCGCCATCATCGCAGGGGGGATCTGTATCCTTACTCATTTACATTTACATTTTAGTCATTTAGCAGACGCTCTTATCCAGAGCGACTTACAGTTAGTGAGTTATTTTTTAATTTTTCATACTGGCCCCCCGTGGGAATCGAACCCACAACCCTGGCGTTGCAAACGCCATGCTCTACCAACTGAGCTACATCCCTGCCGGCCATTCCCTCCCCTACCCTGGACGACGCTGGGCCAATTGTGCGCCGCCCCATGGGTCTCCCGGTCGCGGCCGGCTATAACCTCATTGTGGTTCAAAATAACTGATACACTCCTCTGCAGTATGTCACAGCTTTATAAGTGTGCTTAGTAGTGTAGTTAAGTGGTAATAGGTTATAGGTGTTGTATATGAATCCTGCTGCTGAACATTATGGCATGTTTGTTTAGAAAAAATCTTGCATCACTGCGTCACACATTCTCCTTAACTTGCACTGGTGAAACAGACGGTAAGGGCTGGCTCTCACTTCTGGACATGTCCGATGCCAGGGCATCAGTGCTGGACAAGAAGATGCCTTTCAGGCTGCTGAGGAACATTGGTGTCCTGTATGTCCCTGCATCAACAGAGGAGAGAAGGAAGACGGTCCACCCACCGTAAGTACTGAGAAAGCACCAGACATATCATTTATCAGACAAGACAAGAGGTCATTAAATAACAATTGCTGTGTGCAAGCCAGAGCACATAATGTACTACAGTATAATGAGGTGCAGTTATAATTGATGATCCGCAGCTGTAATTGAATACTGTACAATAGGCACCTAGTGGTCCCCCATGATTAGATAGAGAATTACTGGTATAGATAGGCTCTCTGAAATCTGTCCACGTTCTCATTGATTGCAGAATCATTCCAACCCCAGGCTCCTACCCAGTCCAAGCCTACGCTCCAGTGTCCTTTACCTCCAACCTACAGGCTACCGAGACCACACCAAAGACATTTGAAGGCTGGGCCCACTCCTACTATACACAGGGGAGCCCTGTTCAGCTCTCAGGTTATAATGGACACAACCATGGATATGGCCTCAAGCATAGCTTTGGGCCAAGTCACGGACATAGTCACGAACATGGACACAGCTGCAGCCACAGCCAAGGTCATGGACATAGTCACGAACACAGCTTCGGCCATGGACTCAGTCATGGGCATGCATCTGCCTCTCAAACCAGCAGTCACTGGGCTCCAGTGGCTCAACATCCACATTCTCAACATTCCCACCTCAGTCCACTGTCTGTGTCTGTCAGTGCCCCCCAGAGTTTCACAGCAAAAATGCTGGAGTCACTGCCAGAATCTGTGATGGTTCACCCAGGAGCACCTGTGTCTTCACTGACAGATTGATGACTTCAATCCGTAACGGCAAAACTCGCTATAGCTCGATTGAAATTTAAAGGCAATGTTCGCGAAGACCGGAAATTACATTTACATTTCAAGCGTGCTATTTTCAGCAATCACAATCCTTGTAAAAACGTCAAATCTTGGTATAACTAATAACATAAAAAAAATAAAAAATGTCAGTGTGGTTATAAGCCGCTATAGCTCTGAACTACGGCAATACGGATTTAATCGAGCCCATAGTTGTCATTCAATGTGTTTTCTGTCTCATGTTATACATTGAGATGTAATATGCTTGGACAAGTGGTTTGAGGCAGTACTTGAAGGTCCACTTTTTCTTCACTGATGTTTTTGGTTTGAATATACAAGCAGGCTCTGAATGTTCAAGGTCAAATCAATGCAAGAAGGGTTTGATTGTCAGTTGATTGTAAGACCACTCCTTTTGGCTTGTGTGTTTTGTACTTTGTGTTTTTTTACACAGACGGTAGACAAATCTCTTGGTACTCTTGATTTATATAACCTAGATTAAAACAACGTTTTTCAAAACCCTTAGTAAACCAGAACAGTTTTTAGTTCAAACTAAACATTTTTATCACACTAATGTATTATCAGTTTTTCCCCCTTAACTACACTTAACAAAAATATAAATGCAACATGTAAAGTGTTGGTCCCATCACAATATATTTTACATTAGTTATCTTGTTGTTTTTAATCCCACCCTTCAGCTCCACTCAACCCCTCCCATCTATCTCTTAACACCATCCATTTTTTATTTACATTTGCCATATATTTTTCAACTGTGCTGTGATGTTTCACAAAAGTTCTGAACCTTTCTATTCTCATAGTTTCTACAGATTGTAAATTAAAGATAAACATTTTTGTTAAAAGTATTATTATATTATTGATCGATTGACTATGACTTTTCAAATCACCCAGTAGTGCTATCTGCAGAGTTAGCTCCAGGTAAATGTTGCACTTCTTCTTCCTGGACCTTTGACCAAAAACAAGCTACACATGGACAGTACCAAAACAAATGATCTAATGAATCGGTCTCTTCGCAGAAAAATCTGCAGAGCTGGGATGGTTGTATCCCCCATATATATAACATTCTATTGGTTGCAAGAATTTTGTATAATAATTTTAATTGAAAAATTTTAGGTTTTGAATCCGGCGTTGTTTTGCGTATCAGTTCATAAACCATGTGCCATGGTATCGGTACATCGAAAATCTCTTTCCAACTATTTTGCAATCTATATGGCACAGCTGTCAAATTTTTTGTCCTTAAATAAAACTGATATACTTTTTTATTTATCACAATTTTCATTAACCAATTTTGGTCTTTAATGAAGACAAGTTCCTTATTTTTTCCCCCTTCCACTTGCCTCTTCCATTTTTGCGTTAATGCTGCAATTAGTTGGTTGTAATTTTGGGTAGAGCAGACATTTCCATATATTTTTGTTAGCTGCATGTGTGACATAACTCCACTATTCCTATTTATGATATCATTTACAAAGATTATACCTTTTTTAAACATTTTTTTGAAAAAATTATAATATAAAAATTATATTTGAGTTTAACCACATTATTTGTTGTATTATTTGTTCTGTCTTTTCTGGTGGATTAAACTGAAATCGCAACCAACTTTCTATGGCTTATTTTTAAAATAGTGATATTTTGGAGATGATTTCATTTTCAGTGAGAGGTTGTAATCTGAATAAAGGGGAAAAGGCCATTCTTGAACATGGGGTGAGATATTCTTATTAATCTGCTAGAAAACCAGTTTGGATTTAAGTATAACTTTTGCATGACTGAAGCCTTTAGTGAGAGGTCTAATGCTTTAATATTTAATAATTTCTGCCCTCTGAATTCATGTTCATTATATAAATAGGCCCGTTTAATTTTGTCTGGCTTGCCGTTCCAAATAAAATTGAATCTTTTTTTTGCTCATTTAATTTTTAAAAACAGGTCCCTAGATGTAGGCAAGACCATAAGCAAATAGGTAAACTGGGATATGACTAAAGAGTTAATCAGGGTGATTTTACCACAAATAGACAGGTATTTTCCTTTCCATGGTAGAACATTTTTATATATTTTTGCTAACTTTCTATTAAAATGTATTGTAGTGAGATAATTTCTTTATTTCGGGATATGTATACCGAGTATGTCCACATCACCGTCAGACCATTTTATTGGTAAACTACACGGTAATGTAAAAGGTTAGAAAAAGTACCTAGATCCTCTATGAGGCTGTGGAGGGATCCAAATTGTGGATTTAAAAGAAAGCATGAATCATCAGCGTACAATGACATCTTTGTTTTTAAGCCCTTGATTTCTAACCCCTTGATATTATTGTTGGATCTGATTTTAATAGCTAACATTTCGATGGCCATAATAAATAGATATGCAGATAGTGGACAACCTTGTTTTACTCCTCTTGACAGTTTAAAACTTTCTGAGAAGTAGTCATTATTTACTATTTTACACCTAGGGTTACTATACATACTGTAACTTTAACCCATTTTATAAGAGATTCTCCAAAATTGAAATTTATTCCAGGCATTTATATATAAATTCCAGTCGTACTTTATCAAAAGCCTTTTCAAAGTCAGCTATGAATACCAGGCCTGGTTTCCCAGATTTTTCATAGTGTTCTATTGTTTCCAATACTTGTCTTATATTATCTCCAATGTATCATCCATGTAAACAACCTGTCTGATTAGGATAAATAATACCCGACAATACCTTTTTAATTCTATACGCTATACATTTTGCTAGAACTTTTGCATCACAACACTGAAGTTTAAGGGGCCTCCAATTTTTTTAATGGACCGGATCTTTATATTTACCACTTGGATGCTGTTTCAGTAATAATGAAATCAGACCTTCTTGTTGAGTATCTGATAATCTACCATTTTTGTAGGTGTGGTTAAAACATGCTAATAAGGGTCCTCTGAGTATATCAAATGAGGTTTGGTATACCTCGACTGGTATGCCATCCAACCCTGGAGTTTTCCCAGACTTAAAGGCTTTAATTGCATCAAGAAGTTCCTCCTCTGTAATTTGGCCTTCAGAAGAGTCTTTCTGTACAACTGTTTATTTTACATCATTAATAGAAAAAAATATATACAATTATCTTCGGTTAGTGGAGATGGAGGAGACTGAAACGAAAACATATGCTTAAAGTTATAGGCTATTTATTAAATCCGTTTGCCAGCTCCAGGTAGGCTACACAAGTGGCACAAATTGACTTGCAATGACTCCAGTGATATCTTAATTTCAACATATTTATTGTATCAAATGGTAGGCTACAGTATCCTACAATGGCATACAAATTAATAGCATACTTGATGGCCGGTGACTCAGCTGCCTGCTGTGGCTCTAAAACACACACACAAAAACACGGCCCTCCCCCTTCCTACTGCTCATTCAGTAACAACCTGCCTGCTCACTGCCTGGTAGTCAGCAGCAGGTCACAGTGAAAAATATGTTTTGTTTGAAGAAATGCCATGTTTACCCCCCGCGACATCGTTTTCAAAGTAGCCCAAATGTTAGCAAAACTGCGGACATGGCAACCCTGCACTGAAGCATCTGCTCGTTGCATGGTAACAATAGTCTCTCTGCCTGGTTGGGTTTCTGGTGAGCAAACCAACTATTTTGTGCACTACTGCCACCTACAGTGGGATCCAGTGCAGGACAGCAGAATATAAAACACCCACTGGTACATAACATGTCATGTAATGTCACTACAATAATTGTTCCCTTGCTGTAATTAATGAAGAACAAAAAAACAGTCTGACACAAATAATTGCAATTTCAAAAGCTTTATTGAAAATGCATATTTCAAACATTTTTTGTAGTTTTTTTATTTTAAAGAATAGTGCATGTCTCAAAATATTAGAACGAGACCAATATGTGTATTTTTCTAAACATAGTTCCTGTGTCTGAAATTAAGTTTCTGTGTGTATTGGAGGAGTAAGCAATACTCAAAATATCTGTGTGTGTGTGTGTTGTAGTAGTAGATGGCCATTATTTATTCAAACATCTAAGTTTGGGCAGCAGCCACTGGAGAAACCTGTCAATCAAACAGGAGAATAAATAGTAGTTTTCACTTACACATCAGATAGCTGCTCTTTCTCTGCTACCTCATTCTATTTCTATAATTCTCTACCTCATTCTATTTCTATAAATCTCAAAAATGCCCTTGTTATGTTCTACTTCTCCTTCTTCTATTTCCTCACCTCTTCCTCAGACTCTTCTTTTCCTCTTTCTTGTCCTCCTTACTTTCTCCAACATTTTCCACCTGCTTCATGTTACTAGCCTGCTCTTGCTTCACTCTCTTTTTTGCCTTGCCCTTTTTCCTTTTGACCTTCCCTTCCTGAATAATGTGGACAAGGAGATAAAGTAATATAAGCTTATGGCTATTTTCTACTCTTGAGCTACAATATCTAGAGTTATGATATACTGTAGGACATATGGCCAATATCCCCTTCCTGTTTCCTCTCACCTGTGGGTACACTCCTGCCATTTTCTGCGCCGTTTCCTGGAGCAGCTTCCTGCTGTTCTCACTCAGGTTGGTGATGGGGGCCAGGCGAGGGCTTCCTTTATTGGTGATGGGGGCCAGGCAAGGGCTTTCTGTATTTCCTCTCACCTGTGGGTACACTCCTGCCATTTTCTGCGCCGTTTCCTGGAGCAGCTTCCTGCTGTTCTCACTCAGGTTGGTGATGGGGGCCAGGCGAGGGCTTCCTGTATTGGTGATGGGGGCCAGGCAAGGGCTTTCTGTATTTCCTCTCACCTGTGGGGCCACTCCTGACATTTTCTGGAGCAGCTTCCTACCGTTCTCGCTCAGGTTGGTGATTGGGGCCAGGCGAGGGCTGTGGTGGTATGGTAAGTACTCCACAGCAGGCGGAGCAACAATGACAGGGATGTTGGGTTTGGCCACAATAATCTGTACAGACATAGGGTCAAACAATTGAGATGTGACACACACTAGTGATGCGCGGGTTGACTCATAACCAGAAGTCCCGCGGTTATATCCACAGGGCGGCGGATTTAGGGTCATGAAATATTGTTGAATAAACAGAAAACAATACATTAAAAAATCCATAAATGTATAATTATTGTGCAAGTTATATCTATAGGCTATTTGGCATTAGTGCGTAAGCCTAAACTTTAGGGCATAACTTGACGCGCGCCAGATAGACTACACACCAATCACCAAACGCTTTAATTCAATAAGAGAAAAGCTACGAAATGGAAAGTTGAAAATAAAGAAGGGACGGCCAGAAAAGTAATGTTTGGAAAATATTTGGTGAAGTGTTAAAAGAGGATGATGGCAGTGCCTATGTTATGTGTGATGATTGTGAGGCACTATAGAAATTCGACAGTCACAAGAGGGGGATTCAAATAGGCCTATGGCACGTCAAGGGAACAAACAGCCTACTGTTCAGATGGATTAAATGGAAACTGAAATCTGGACACTGACTGTAGATCTTTAACCTCTCACAGTCTTAATATTAACTCCTGCAGAATTAAGCATTTCTTGCAGTAAAATGATAGGCTACACCAAATGTAGGCTTTATTTTGACTCGGGAACAGCAGTGGAGAAATATGATTTCTTTCAGCATCTTGAGGGAATGCGAATGCGCAGCTAGGGACTGCTTTATCAGCATCATAAAAGCTGATAATATTTCAACCACATAAAATGTGCATCCAAGCCAAACTGAAATCTTATCAGAAACATGTCTGGTCGTTTTCAACCCGTCAAACTGATGTCATTTGGAAATTTTGCACAGAAAATGTTTCCCTTTTTTTCTTGAGTTATTGCATTTTCTTCTTGATCCCTAAACGTTTTTGGTTTATTTAGTCTTCTCTCTAATTATAGACAAGTTGACTAACAAATAGCCTACCAAAATGTTGGAAATTATAAGCAGAAACATATCCAAATTAGGCACAAAAAAATCCTGCACCCCCTGCTAAGAAATCGTTCTGACGGTGTTCTATATTTGCGGGTTAGGGTCAGGTGCGGGCCTCAGATTTTCACTTTATCACATATAGTCGGGCGGTTGCGGCTGGGTTATTAGCAATTGCGGGTGGGTTCGGTTGAACAAACAGCTGACCCGCGCACCACTAACACACACACACACACACACACACGTAAGAGCCTACCAGTCGAGGGTCCTTCAGTGAAGCCCCTTTTCTCAGTGGTTCCTTTGAAGGCCCTGGACTGTCCTCAGCAGAGGCATCATTGCCATTATCACGCTGTGTGTCATAGAGCTAGTTGGTCATAGTCCATTCTTCACATTCAGTCAAAGAGTTACTCAAATACATGCTGCAGAACATACCAGAAAGTCTGACTCATCGAAGGATTGGAGAGAAAGATCGTCGTCCTCTACCATATCCCTCACTTTAAGCCTTGTCAGCTTTCCATCCTCCTCATCCTTCACTTTCAGCGGTGGTGTCCTCCTTTCATGATCCTCATCATCAGACTGTGTATCAGAGTAAACTAGTCAGAGACTAATCTCTTTACAGTGATGTCACTCAACAAAGACATGGTGTACAACTGTCTTACCTCAGATTCACAGTCAGTGAAGGAGTAGATAGAGATGTCAGAGTTGGAGGATGAGATCACCCCATCATAATTTCTATCCATCAGCCGAGTCACCCTTCCAGACTGAGGAGACAGACAAAGGCATGTACTTAGGGCAGCCATAGAATACACTGGCATTGACTGTCAAGAAAATGTTGAATATTTAGGCAATCCAACATAGTTGTACAAGTAGTGAGTAATTTATGGGTAATTGAAAATGCAAGTGTATTGAAATGCAATAAATGCAACTCCCATAACATTAGGGATAGGGCTAAAGACTTTCCATACTGTAGGATTCTTTAGCATTTCTAATGAATGATTGTCAATTCAACCAAGCCAACCAAAATGGCCATATGAATCAACAGATTGATCTATCTGTTCTGTCTCTATGGGAACAGCAGAGATGTCTGACCTGGCTAAGAGGCTCTGGATTGATGTCCCATCCATCCCCAGATGTCTGTTCCTGCCCACAGCTCACAATGATTGGCTGTGAACAGTAAAGAAAAAATGTAACACTCTTTTGCTCATTTTGGCCTTGGAAATAACTTGGAAATAAATGATGTAGCTATCAATAAATAATTTAAGTAGCTACTGTTATGTGGTTGATTTGAATGTGACATACAGGCCTTTTGTGGATCTGAGGGGTCTGCACTGATGTAGACTGTCAAGACAATATTCCATTTCAAATGTGGTTAGATAAGGAGGGATATCTGCACTTGCTTTTACTGTGATAACTGCAGTTTGTACATGCAGCATAACTAATGTTTATGTGTTATTGTTTTCAGGTCAGATTTGACTTACAGGCCTTGGCCTTCTGCGCACTTTGCCGGTTGGCCACATCACAGAATCAGGGGTGTTCACCCTCACTGGATTCAACTGTCAACACAACACTCCATTTAAAAGGTGATAACAAAAACAGAAGATTTTTTAAATATATATATATATTTGATATTTACCACATAAGGGCGGCGCCTTAAAGCTCTTTTGATTCTCTCATCATTATGATTCATCTTGCTTTCTGAGGGATACATTTCCATCAATTGATTGGCACAAAACATATCCTGGCACATACACGCATAAAGGGCATGTCCCAAATGGCACCCCAGTGCCCATATATTGCACTTATTTTGACCTGAGCCCAATGGGCACAGGTCAAAAGTAGTACACTACAGGGTGCCATTTGGGACCAAAGAATGTAAGAGCCTACCAGACGTTCTAAACTCCAAGGACGGGTCTATCCAACCGTTTCCAATCGTAGTATTTATTCTCTGCACAGTGTCAGCTAGGGCAGACTATGCACCTGAAACAACCTTACTGAAGAAAGCGATTGTACTGATGATATCAAAGCTGAACACAGTTTATGTAGTGAATTTATGCTTGGTTACGTCACAATAGGTCACAGTTTTATGGGCGCGCATAATACGTCACAGGAAAGGCTTGTATGGGACTGGACTGGTGGTATCTCCCCCTGGTCGTAATTTATAACTGTCAAATAAAATCTATCTAGCTATCTAACTGAAATGGCTGTAGAGGACTCTTTGATCATCACATTTGAGGCACATGTCAGCAGGTGGCAGTGTCTTCAAATGCAGCACTTGATGATCTGAGCAACAGTTGAGCAACTTTGTGGTTGTGACGAATCCAAATGCGGAAGTCCAGTACATTTGTTTTTGCTTAGCAAGCTTGCCCGCCTATTTCTACAATTCATCTTCTTAAACTCTGATTTTAAACTTAACCACACTGCTAACCTTATGCCCAACCTTAAATTAAGACCAAAAAGCCTATTTTTGTTTTCATTAATTTTTACGATATAGCCTATTTGTACTTTGTGGCTGTGTTATCTAGTGGGAACCTCTAGCTAGCTAGCTACCTACAATCTGGCTAAAGTGTTGCGCAATATTGGAGGAAAAGTTGATTGATTATTGTGCTTGATTATCCAAGTACTAGTTTGACAAATATGCATTGGTCATCAAAATGATATCCCGAATAATTTTAAAACATATGGTTCAGAGGTTCAAGAGTTTTACTCCTGAGTTCAGGCTCACGAGTGGGATTGTTGCTGTCATTATAGTATCATTTGTTTTGTTTACTGTCACTACATATTTCGGTTTATCAGAGGATGTCTTCAGTCTTGGAACGACAGTTTTTGGCAATGGGCATGGTAAGTTAGCTAGGAGGGTCTGAGTGAATCAACAGTTATATATGCTCAGTAGCTACTTTGTATGAGAGTGTTGTAACGTTAGCTAGCTTGCTAGAATGGTGGTCCTCTGTAGCTCAGCTGGTAGAGCACGGCTCTTGTAACGCCAAGATAGTGGGTTCGATCCCCGGGACCACCCATACACAAAAATGTATGCACGCATGACTGTAAGTCGCTTTGGATAAAAGCGTCTGCTAAATGGCATATTATTATAATAATAATAATAATAATACTAATAATATGCCATTTAGCAGACGCTTTTATCCAAAGCGACTTACAGTCATGCGTGCATACATTTTTTTGTGTATGGGTGGTCCCGGGGATCGAACCAACTACCTTGGCGTTTCAAGCGCAGTGCTCTACCAGCTGAGCTACAGAGGACCACATTATTATTATTATTAAAACTTATAGCTAATGTAACAGATGGTGCCAGTAGGCTACAGCAGTAGGCTACAGCACAACACACCAGTGTAGCTTATGTCTGTCAACCCTATCATTTATGTTTTAATCCTTTCCTCTTCCTTTGCAGTGCACAAGCTCATCACATACTCCTTCCACCACAAGACAGTGACCCAGCTACTCCTCAGTATTGGGGTTCTGGTGCCCCTCTGTGGAGGCATTGAGAAGAGTGTGGGCACTGTTCGGTTCCTCCTCATGTTTCTGCTGCTCTCTATCAGCACAGGGGTGTTGTACACCATACTGGGTCTGCTACTGTTTGGTGCATCTGCCCAGAACCAGGTGGAGGGGTTCATTCCAGTGTCCCTCTCCCTTATGGGTATGGCCACAGTGCACTCCCGTATGGTTAAGGGCTTTCTTTTCGGGGTCACTGTACCCATGTTAGCCCTGCCCTGGCTGTTTCTGTTCATCATAACACTTTTGGTCCCACACACTGTCTTCCTTTGCAATGCCATCGCCATCATCGCAGGGGGGATCTGTATCCTTACTCCAACCTCATTGTGGTTCAAAATAACTGATACACTCCTCTGCAGTATGTCACAGCTTTATAAGTGTGCTTAGTAGTGTAGTTAAGTGGTAATAGGTTATAGGTGTTGTATATGAATCCTGCTGCTGAACATTATGGCATGTTTGTTTGGAAAAAATATTGCATCACTGCGTCACACATTCTCCTTAACTTGCACTGGTGAAACAGACGGAAAGGGCTGGCTCTCACTTCTGGACATGTCCGATGCCAGGGCATCAGTGCTGGACAAGAAGATGCCTTTCAGGCTGCTGAGGAACATTGGTGTCCTGTATGTCCCTGCATCAACAGAGGAGAGAAGGAAGACGGTCCACCCACCGTGAGTACTAAGAAAGCACCAGACATATCATTTATCAGACAAGACAAGAGGTCATTAAATAACAATTGCTGTGTGCAAGCCAGAGCACATAATGTACTACAGTATAATGAGGTGCAGTTATAATTGATGATCCTCAGCTGTAATTGAATACTGTACAATAGGCACCTAGTGGTCCCCCATGATTAGATAGAGAATTACTGGTATAGATAGGCTCTCTGAATTCTGTCCACGTTCTCATTGATTGCAGAATCATTCCAACCCCAGGCTCCTACCCAGTCCAAGCCTACGCTCCAGTGTCCTTTACCTCCAACCTACAGGCTACCGAGACCACACCAAAGACATTTGAAGGCTGGGCCCACTCCTACTATACACAGGGGAGCCCTGTTCAGCTCTCAGGTTATTACGGACACAACCATGGATATGGCCTCAA
Source organism: Coregonus lavaretus (assembly GCF_964263955.1). Lineage (NCBI taxonomy): Eukaryota > Metazoa > Chordata > Actinopteri > Salmoniformes > Salmonidae > Coregonus > Coregonus lavaretus. The sequence continues at coordinate 20,353,152 of NC_140002.1, forward strand.
GCATAGCTTTGGGCCAAGTCACGGACATAGTCACGAACATGGACACAGCTGCAGCCACAGCCAAGGTTATGGACATAGTCACGAACACAGCTTCGGCCATGGACTCAGTCATGGGCATGCATCTGCCTCTCAAACCAGCAGTCACTGGGCTCCAGTGGCTCAACATCCACATTCTCAACATTCCCACCTCAGTCCACTGTCTGTGTCTGTCAGTGCCCCCCAGAGTTTCACAGCAAAGATGCCGGAGTCACTGCCAGAATCTGTGATGGTTCACCCAGGAGCACCTGTGTCTTCACTGACAGATTGATGACTTCAATCCGTAACGGCAAAACTCGCTATAGCTCGATTGAAATGTAAAGGCAATGTTCGCGAAGACCGGAAATTACATTTACATTTCAAGCGTGCTATTTTCAGCAATCACAATCCTTGTAAAAACGTCAACTCTTGGTATAACTAATAACATTAAAAAAATACAAATGTCAGTGTGGTTATAAGCCGCTATAGCTCTGAACTACGGCGATACGGATTTAATCGAGCCCATAGTTGTCATTCAATGTGTTTTCTGTCTCATGTTATACATTGAGATGTAATATGCTTGGACAAGTGTTTTGAGGCAGTACTTGAAGGTCCACTTTTTCTTCACTGATGTTTTTGGTTTTAATATACAAGCAGGCTCTGAATGTTCAAGGTCAAATCAATGCAATAAAGGGTTTGCTTGTCAGTTGATTGTAAGACCACTCCTTTTGGCTTGTGTGTTTTGTACTTTGTGTTTTTTTACACATACGGTAGACAAATCTCTTGGTACTCTTGATTTATACAACCTAGATTAAAACAACGTTTTTCAAAACCCTTAGTAAACCAGAACAGTTTTTAGTTCAAACTAAACATTTTTATCACACTAATGTATTATCAGTTTTTCCCCCTTAACTACACTTAACAAAATATAAATGCAACATGTAAAGTGTTGGTCCCATGTTTCATGAGCTGAAATAAAAGATCCCAGAAATTTTCCAAACGTACAAAAAGCTTCTTTCTCTAATTTTGTATACAAATTTGTTTAAATCTCTGTTAGTGAGCATTTGTCCTTTGCCAAGATAATCCATCCACCTGACAGGTGTAGCATATCAAGAAGCTGATTAAACAGCTTGATCATTACACAGGTGCTTCTTGTGCTGGGGACAATAAAAGAGCCACTCTAAAATGTGCAGTTTTGTCACACAACACAATGCTACATATGTCTCAAGTTTTGAGGAAGCGTGCAATTGGCATGCTGACTGCAGAAATGTCCACCAGAGATGTTGCGAGAGAATTTAAAATTCATTTCTGTACCATAAGCAGACTCCAACGTCGTTTTAGAGAATTTGGCAGTACGTCCAACCGGCCTCACAACCGCAGACCACGTGTAACCACGCCACCCCAGGACCAGCAGAGTGCCCAATGGTGGCGGTGGGGTTATGATATGGGCAAGCAATGAACAGCAACTTCGCACAGCTGTTGAAGAGTGACACAACATTCCACAGGCCACAATCAACAGCCTGATCAACTCAATGCGAAGGATATGTGTCGTGCTGCTTGAGGGAAATGGTGGTCACACCAGATACTGTTTGGTTTTCTGATCCACGCACCTACCTTTCTTTTAAGGTATCTGTGTTCTTAGAATAAAATACAAAATAGCATCCACTCACCACTAAATTAGATCCATTACATTCAGTTTGTTTTGCAATGCATCGTTCAAAAATTTTGGAAATTCAGAAGCAGGGGACAAGTGGGTGAGGTGATCAAGAGTGTGGGCTACAAGGGCAGATTATGATGTAATCTTTGGAAAATTAACTAGTCGTGCACAGTAAAGAGAAGCCATAAATGACAACCAAGACTAAATAAAGCAAATCAATGATCTCCATTTATTATTTCTTTACAAATGCATGCTTTAAAGTTACTGTTTATATACAAATAGCTATTTTGCATATAAAACTGGATCAAGTGGTAAGAGTCATGTAACACAGGTCAATTTTAAAAAGGCACATTTCTTATTTAAATGACAACATGTACCATACCATATTTGATTCTGTATCACTACAATAGTTGAGGGTTTCTCTATTAAAAGAAACACAAAATGACGTGCTAAAATGATAGACTGCTGAACATCACCCGTATATCATCCACTTGATTCTATTTCATACGGTTACAGAACCTCAGAAAATTGAAGTAAATATTTAGTATTTAGGCTTTCAACCATCAGCATAAGAAAATAAAACTAGATAAAGTTCTTACATATACATATCCCAGAATTAGTGATTATCAGAACACACATAAATGACAGTTAATAGATGTATTCATGTTGTACTGCAAGTGCACATACAATACAACACATATTGCATTGCCTAAATGCCGTGGTAGTGTCCAGCTAAACATAACTAGTCGGTACTAAGCCTTACAGTGGGAGAGCATGAGAAAAAAACACCTGGGCATTTTTACAGTAAACCACCATTTAATCTACAACCTTTTCGTTTAATGAACCGATGAAGAACAAGGCTCAATGACTAAACAGTTACTGCAATTTAAATGTAGGAATTGTACAGTACATGGTACAATATGAATGTGCTACTAGTATGCATATTTGACTAATCTTGCACTGCTCTCTGTATTTACACAACCTTCGTGCATCTGAATAGGCAGCCATGTTGAACTTGTAAATACATTTAAAGATGCAAATATAGAATGCTTTCAATGCCGTAGACATTTCAGGAGTTAATTTACAATATATTACTTTTTTTATCGCCTTGTGGGGATCTTCACAGCATGATAAACGTCCAGAGGCAATATTTCATATCATAATCACCTCTGTTTGCGCCTAGTTTCACTTACAAAAACGATGTGTAACATTCAATGTATAATATCTCCAATTTTTCTAATCTGATGGGAAACAATGAAGGTCTGCACTCTATTTTATAAAAAAATCTATTGGTTTATTCCAAAATGTTCCATAACCTTAAAAGGAGCGCGTGGACCAAATCTACACTGAACAAAAATATAAACGCAACATGCAACTATTTCAAAGATTTTACTGAGTTACAGTTCATATAAGGAAATCAGTCAATTGAAATGAATAAATTAGGCCCTAATCTATGGATTTCACATGACTGGGAATTCAGATATGGAACACGCTGTCGTACACGTCAATCCAGAGCATCCCAAACATGCTCAATCAGTGACATGTCTGGTGAGTATGCAGGCCATGGAAGAACTGGGACATTTTCAGCTTCCAGAAATTGTGAACAGATCCTTGTGACATGGGGCCGTGCATTATTGTGCTGAAACGTGAGGTGATGGTGGCGGATGAATGGCACGACAATGGGCCTCAGGATCTCGTCACGGTATCTCTGTGCATTCAAATTGCCATCGATTTAAAATGCAATTGTGTTCATTGTCCGTAGCTTATGCCTGTCCATACCATAACCCCACCACCACGGGGCACTCTGTCCACAATGTTGACATCAGCAAACCGCTCGCCCACATGGCGCCATACACGCTGACTTCTACCTGGTACAGTTGAAACCGGGATTCATCCGTGAAGAGCACACTTCTCCAGCATGCCAGTTGCTATCGAAGGTGAGCATTTGCCCACAGAAGTCAGTTACGACGCCAAACTGCAGTCAGGTCAAGACCCTGGTGAGGACGACGAGCATGCAGATTAGCTTCCCTGAGACGGTTACTGACAGTTTGTGCAGAAATTATTCTGTTGTGCAAACCCACAGATTCATCAGCTGTCCGGGTGGTTGGTCTCAGACGATCCCACAGGTGAAGGAGCCGGATGTGGAGGTCCTGGGCTGGCGTGGTTACACGTGCACAAAATTTGAGAGAAATAAGCTTTTTGTGTGGATGGAAAATGTCTGGGATCTTTTATTTCAGCTCATGAAACATGGGACCAACACTTTACATGTTGCGTTTATATTTTGTTCAGTGTACATGAAAGGCCTGGGGGTTAGGGGTCGATTTGGAGTATGAGCCCATTCCCAACCAATCTTGAATGAATTGCACTACCTCTCAGCACGAGTCTCTACAAAATGCTGTCAGTAAGATTACACAACAAGACAATAAGTACAACAAACATTCATTCATACGTCTTTCCATTTAGTGATTATGTGCTGACACGTTACCTCCAAAAACAGTTTAAAACTGTTTTCCGTTACCACTCACCCTCCACCCGAAAGAAATAGGTTAACATATGGGGTTGTGAGGGTGTGCTGTAACGTTAACTTAATCTTCCTTAGCTCCACACGTCCTGAGAGTAGCGGCCCTTGGTCATCAGCTTCTTGATGTAAGCCACAGCCTGTGTGTGTGTGAGACCTCCCACCTCCTCAACGATGTCATAGAAGGAATTCTGCACATCCCGCGCCATGTTCCGAGCATTCCTAGGAAAAGACAAGTGGCAGCCATATTTACAGTAGGCACACAATAATGATGGATTTTCTCTTTCAAAAAACCCTCAAAGCTTGTACATGTACTGTGCCTTCAGGAAGTATTCACACCCACATTTTGTTGTGTTACAGCCTGAATTTAAAATGGAATAAATTGAGATTTTCTGTCACTGACCTACACACAACACCCCATAATGTCAAAGTGGAATTATGTTTTTAGAAATGTTTAGAAAGCTATAAAAAATGAAAAGCTGAAATGTCTTGAGTCAATATGTATTCAACCCATTTGTTATGGCAAGCCTAAATAAGTTCAGGAGTAAAAATATGCTTAACAACTCACATAATAAGTTGCAATAATAGTGTTTGACATGATTTTTGAATGAACACGGCCCTCCCCCTTCCTACTGCTCATTCAGTAACAACCTGCCTGCTCACTGCCTGGTAGTCAGCAGCAGGTCACAGTGAAAAATATGTTTTGTTTGAAGAAATGCCATGTTTACCCCCCGCGACATCGTTTTCAAAGTAGCCCAAATGTTAGCAAAACTGCGGACATGGCAACCCTGCACTGAAGCATCTGCTCGTTGCATGGTAACAATAGTCTCTCTGCCTGGTTGGGTTTCTGGTGAGCAAACCAACTATTTTGTGCACTACTGCCACCTACAGTGGGATCCAGTGCAGGACAGCAGAATATAAAACACCCACTGGTACATAACATGTCATGTAATGTCACTACAATAATTGTTCCCTTGCTGTAATTAATGAAGAACAAAAAAACAGTCTGACACAAATAATTGCAATTTCAAAAGCTTTATTGAAAATGCATATTTCAAACATTTTTTGTAGTTTTTTTATTTTAAAGAATAGTGCATGTCTCAAAATATTAGAACGAGACCAATATGTGTATTTTTCTAAACATAGTTCCTGTGTCTGAAATTAAGTTTCTGTGTGTATTGGAGGAGTAAGCAATACTCAAAATATCTGTGTGTGTGTGTGTTGTAGTAGTAGATGGCCATTATTTATTCAAACATCTAAGTTTGGGCAGCAGCCACTGGAGAAACCTGTCAATCAAACAGGAGAATAAATAGTAGTTTTCACTTACACATCAGATAGCTGCTCTTTCTCTGCTACCTCATTCTATTTCTATAATTCTCTACCTCATTCTATTTCTATAAATCTCAAAAATGCCCTTGTTATGTTCTACTTCTCCTTCTTCTATTTCCTCACCTCTTCCTCAGACTCTTCTTTTCCTCTTTCTTGTCCTCCTTACTTTCTCCAACATTTTCCACCTGCTTCATGTTACTAGCCTGCTCTTGCTTCACTCGCTTTTTTGCCTTGCCCTTTTTCCTTTTGACCTTCCCTTCCTGAATAATGTGGACAAGGAGATAAAGTAATATAAGCTTATGGCTATTTTCTACTCTTGAGCTACAATATCTAGAGTTATGATATACTGTAGGACATATGGCCAATATCCCCTTCCTGTTTCCTCTCACCTGTGGGTACACTCCTGCCATTTTCTGCGCCGTTTCCTGGAGCAGCTTCCTGCTGTTCTCACTCAGGTTGGTGATGGGGGCCAGGCGAGGGCTTCCTGTATTGGTGATGGGGGCCAGGCAAGGGCTTTCTGTATTTCCTCTCACCTGTGGGGCCACTCCTGACATTTTCTGGAGCAGCTTCCTACCGTTCTCGCTCAGGTTGGTGATTGGGGCCAGGCGAGGGCTGTGGTGGTATGGTAAGTACTCCACAGCAGGCGGAGCAACAATGACAGGGACAGGGCTGGGAGGAGTCAGAGGCTTTGGGACATCCTCTGGAGAGGGCAGGGCCCGTAGGGCTTCAGCCAGGGTCCAGGGTGCTGAGGTCACAAGAGGAGAAAGGCAAGTCTGGCCAGGCACAGGACCAGAGACTTTCCCTGGGCTCTGTAATACCAGAAACAACAAACAAACTGTCAGGACAGTGCTATGTTATACACAATCTCTAGATATACTGTATAACTAATCTATAAATACATTAGATACATGACTACACTCAATAAGTAAGAGTAACTTACAAAGCGCTGGACTTCATACTTCTTTTTTTCAAGCTTGAGGAGCCTGTTCTTGGCTATGCTGGTCTTCATTTCTGCCATGCTCTCTACCATTTCGGCCATCTCTCCAGTGCATTTCTTGAAAGCCACTTTCAACCTTTCCAAGTCATTCAGCCAACTGTCCAGGTCTACTGCCTCAAGATCTCATTTTGCTGCAGTTTCTCTTCATCACTTGGATCAGTGCCCTCAACTCCTCGCCCCTCCTCCCATTGTCTTCCCTATTCACATCTTCATCCCTCAGTCTTTCATCCTTCCTCCTCCCCATCCACTTCTCAATCCAGGCTCTGAAGCATCCCTCATTCTTCTTCTGCCTCTCTTGGTTGATGTCCAGACCGTCATTGACCGTCTTCAGGCCTTCCTCCAGGTCAAGCTCTATGGAGGCCAGGTTTTCTTTAATTCTCCTCAGGCTCTCCTCATTGGTGTTGGTCCACTGTGTCTTCTTGTCCAGCTGCTGCCTGCAGGGCCGGACAGAAGGGACCACCTCCATCTGGCGTGACACCTTCTTCAGGGCACTCACAGAGGCAGGGAGAGGGATGTTGGGTTTGGCCACAATAATATGTACAGACATCGGGTCAAACAATTGAGATGTGACACACACTAGTGATGCGCGGGTTGACTCATAACCAGAAGTCCTGCGGTTATATCCACAGGGCGGGGGATTTAGGGTCATGAAATATTGTTGAATAAACAGAAAACAATACATTAAAAAATCCATAAATGTATAATTATTGTGCAAGTTATATCTATAGGCTATTTGGCATTAGTGTGTAAGCCTAAACTTTAGGGCATAACTTGACGCGCGCCAGATAGACTACACACCAATCACCAAACGCTTTAATTCAATAAGAGAAAAGCTACGAAATGGAAAGTTGAAAATAAAGAAGGGACGGCCAGAAAAGTAATGTTTGGAAAATATTTGGTGAAGTGTTAAAAGAGGATGATGGCAGTGCCTATGTTATGTTTGATGATTGTGAGGCACTATAGAAATTCGACAGTCACAAGAGGGGGATTCAAATAGGCCTATGGCACGTCAAGGGAACAAACAGCCTACTGTTCAGATGGGTTAGATGGAAACTGAAATCTGGACACTGACTGTAGATCTTTAACCTCTCACAGTCTTAATATTAACTCCTGCAGAATTAAGCATTTCTTGCAGTAAAATGATAGGCTACACCAAATGTAGGCTTTATTTTGACTCGGGAACAGCAGTGGAGAAATATGATTTCTTTCAGCATCTTGAGGGAATGCAAATGCGCAGCTAGGGACTGCTTTATCAGCATCATAAAAGCTGATAATATTTCAACCACATAAAATGTGCATCCAAGCCAAACTGAAATCTTATCAGAAACATGTCTGGTCGTTTTCAACCCGTCAAACTGATGTCATTTGGAAATTTTGCACAGAAAATGTTTCCCTTTTGATCTTAAGTTATTGCATTTTCTTCTTGATCCCTAAAAGTTTTTGGTTTATTTAGTCTTCTATCTAATTATAGACAAGTTGACTAACAAATAGCCTACCAAAATGTTGGAAATTATAAGCAGAAACATATCCAAACTAGGCACAAAAAAATCCTGCACCCCCTGCTAAGAAATCGTTCTGACGGTGTTCTATATTTGCGGGTTAGGGTCAGGTGCGGGCCTCAGATTTTCACTTTATCACATATAGTCGGGCGGTTGCGGATGGGTTATTAGCAATTGCGGGTGGGTTCGGTTGAACAAACAGCTGACCCGCGCACCACTAACACACACACACACACACACACACACACACACACACACGTAAGAGCCTACCAGTCGAGGGTCCTTCAGTGAAGCCCCTTTTCTCAGTGGTTCCTTTGAAGGCCCTGGACTGTCCTCAGCAGAGGCATCATTGCCATTATCACACTGTGTGTCAGAGAGCTAGTTGGTCATAGTCCATTCTCCACATTCAGTCAAAGAGTTACTCAAATACATGCTGCAGAACATACCAGAAAGTCTGACTCATCGAAGGAGTGGAGAGAAAGATCGTCGTCCTCTACTATATCCCTCACTTTAAGCCTTGTCACCTTTCCATCCTCCTCATCCTTCACTTTCAGCAGTGGTGTCCTCCTTTCATGATCCTCATCATCAGACTGTGTATCAGAGTCAACTAGTCAGAGACTATTCTCCTTACAGTGATGTCACTCAACAAAGACATGGTGTACAACTGTCTTACCTCAGATTCACAGTCAGTGAAGGAGTAGATAGAGATGTCATCAGAGTTGGAGGATGAGATCACCCCATCATCATTTCTATCCATCAGCCGAGTCACCCTTCCAGACTGAGGAGACAGACAAAGGCATGTACTTAGGGCAGCCATAGAATACACTGGCATTGACTGTCAAGAAAATGTTGAATATTTAGGCAATCCAACATAGTTGTACAAGTAGTGAGTAATTTATGGGTAATTGAAAATGCAAGTGTATTGAAATGCAATAAATGCAACTCCCATAACATTAGGGATGGGGCTAAAGACTTTCCATACTGTAGGATTCTTTAGCATTTCTCTGTTCAAATATTTTTTTATTGAACACACACAAGAATGGTGTATAGGTATGAAAGACATGTGTACAGTTCTTATCTAAACATAAGAGAACAGACATGAACAACAAGACCCAGAGTTCTGGACACAAAACAAATATTACAAAACACGACATACAGAACAGGGACAGGTAGAAAGAAAAAGGGTATATGTAACCCCCCCCCACTTATCCCCCCCTATTCCACCCTATTCCCCTCCCGACTGCTCGAGTGTCAGGGCCAGCACACGCTGCCCAAAGGTAGATTACAATATGACAATTGAGAGTGCGTTAAAAAGTACAAATTCACAGCACCGACTGGTCCAGGTAAGAGAGGAAAGGCTGCCAGATTTGATCAAATGTTGATAATTTATTGTTCAGAATATATCTAATTCTTTCTAAGTGTACAGTTTTTGCCACTTCGCTGAGCCATAATTTGGTAGAGGGCGCTTCCCTCCTTTTCCAAAACAACAAGATTAATTTTTTTGCCGAAATGAGACTGTAAGAGATGAGTTGTTTTTGGGAGTTGGTTAATCCGTTTAGGGAATCGGACACTCCCAGGATTATCAGAAGCGGGTCTGGGTCTATTGAAGTCTCCAGAACTTCAGAGAGGACCCCAAATATTCCACACCAATAACCATACAGACTAGAGCATAGGGCAAAGCAGTGGAGTAGTGTACCCTGCTCAGCCTGACATTTATCACACATAGGGGATGTATCAGGAAATATCCTATGCAGTTTAGTTTTGGAGTAGTGTAATCTGTGTAATACCTTAAATTGTATGAGACGATGTCTGGAGTTAATGGAGCAGGTGTGGATATACTCCAAGCTATCCTCCCAGTCTGCCACCGAAATATCAGTCCCTAGTTCTTCCTCCCATTTTGCCTTAATGGCATCTGTAGAGGGTGCGCTAACAGATTGAAAAGCGTCATATAGACGAGATATCAGTTTGTCTGAGGTGGGGCATATTTTTATGCATCCGTCAAACATGGAAGGTTTAGCATTCTCAAATGTTGGGAGGTGTTTTCTAACATAGTCTCTAATTTGTAGGTATCTGAAAAAGTTACTTCTGGGAAGGTTATAAGTTTCCCTCAGCGCTTCAAAGGAAGCAAAGGTCCCTCCTATATATAAATCCCCTATGGTACTTATCCCCAACTCTCCCCATCGCTCAAAGGTGTTATCAAGGTTAGAGGGGGCAAAGGAGGGATTCCTGGCAACAGGGAGCATGAATGATATTGGTCTAAGCTCAAAGTGGACTTTAATTTGCTTCCAGATTCGGACTGTGCTATGTATAATAGGATTGTTATGGTAAAGTGACATCTCCAGATTAACAGGTGACAAAATCACGGCACCAATAGAGAAGGGGTGACACTCCTCCCGCTCCATGCTAAGCCAGCTGGATGGCGGGGTTGCGTCATCCAGCAAAAACGTAACAGCGCGGAGGTTAGCGGCCCAATAGCAAAATATAAAATTTGGGAGAGACAATCCTCCTTCCATCTTGGATTTACATAGGTGTTTTATACCTATCCTGTGTGTTTTATAATCCCAGATGAAAGGATTGATAATAGAGTCCAGTTGTTTATGAAATGATTTAGGTATGAATACTGGGATGTTCTGGTATAGGTAGAGCAGTTGTGGGAGGAAGACCATTTTAATGGCATTAATTCTTCCGAGCAGAGAAATTGGGAGAGTTCTCCAAAACTGTTTGTTTGCCTTGAGATTTTGCATCAGAGAAGGGAAATTCTCTTTAAATAGTAAGGAGTATTGTTTGGTAACTACAATTCCAAGGTAGATACATTTTTCTGAAGATAACTTAACTGGAAGATGTTCTAGCCAGGAGGTGTTTTGCAACCGTATGGGCATTAATTCCCTCTTGTTCCAATTTATTCTATATCCCGAGAAGGTACCAAACAAATTAATCACCTCAAGAATAGCTGGAATACTAGCGTGGGGTTCTGTTACATAGAGGAGAATATCATCTGCGTATAGGGAAATCTTATTTAGAGTATCTTTAGTATTATAGCCGTGTATTGCTGAATGAGATCTGATCGCTTGAGCGAGAGGTTCAATAATTAGGGCGAAGAGCATAGGCGACAGCGCACAACCCTGCCTTGTCCCTCTGTGGAGGTTAAATCGGGGCGACATTGATTGGTTAGTGAGTATTCTCGCACAGGGGTTCCTATATAAAAGCTGGATCCAATTTATGAACCCATCTCCAATATTAAATTTCTGTAGGACCTTGAATAGATAGGGCCACTCAACTTGGTCAAAGGCCTTTTCGGCGTCAAGAGATATAACGGCAAGGTCCACGTTAGGTAACCTCTGAGAATACATAATGTGAAGAGGCGCCTGAGATTGAAGAATGAGTTTCTATTAGGGATAAAGCCGGTCTGGTCCGAATGGACCAATTTGCCAATTAAAGTGCTAAGCCTGTTAGCCAGAGTTTTTGCTAAAATCTTTTGGTCTGTATTAAGGAGGGATATTGGTCTGTATGACCCTACCTCTTCCGGATCTTTACCCTTCTTATGTATAACTGTAATAAACGCCTCATCCAAAGTAGATGGGAGAGCTCCATCCTCATTGGCCCGAACCAACATTTTGTGCAGGTAGGGAGATAGCATGTTGCTGAATGTTTTATAGAATTCACCAGGGTATCCATCTGGGCCCGGGGTCTTGCCACTCTTTAGAGATTTAATTGTTTCTCTAATTTCTTCAAGAGATATTTCCTTATTCAGGAAGTTAGAGTCTTCCTGGTTCAGGGCAGGAAGATTACAGTCCTCCAAAAAGTTATGCATAATTAAGGGATTAGGATCCGCTTTAGATGTATATAGAGTCTCATAAAACTGACGGAATCTGTCATTGATGTCTTTGGGGGAGGAGAGTAATTCCCCAGATGCAGATTTAACTTTGTGAATCATTCGGTCACTCACGTTTTTTCGAAGTTGTCTGGCGAGTAATTTGTGTGGTTTGTCACCAAACTCAAAATATTTTTGCTTGGCATAGAGAAAAGATTTAGCAATTTTAGCCGAGAGGATCTGATTGTATTAAAATTTTAAAGACATAATTTGTTTATGTTTCTCCATAGATGGATGTCTAGCATTCTCCCTATCCAGTAAGTGAATTTGTCCCTCCAGTTCTACCAATTTTTTTCTGTTTTGCCTACTGGCAGTCTGAAAGGAGATGATACAGCCTCTCAAATAAGCCTTCAGCGTTTCCCACAATAATGCTGGGGAAGTCTCTGTGTTGTCGTTGGTATCAAATAAAAATGTAATTTGGTCTTTAAGATGTTCACAGAATGTTGGTTCTGTGAGGAGCTGAGGATTCAACCTCCAGACCCTCTCGTTTGGTACGATGTCACCCAATCTCAGGGAGAAGATGAGTGGACTGTGGTCAGAGATTATAATATCATGATATCTCACATTACAGGTATAGGGGAGTAGTTTAGCATCAACCAAAAAGTAGTCAATTCGAGTATATACATTGTGAACATGAGAGTAAAAGGAGTATTCCCTACCCGTAGGATTAGAGATCCTCCATATATCAAATAAGTTAGAATTTTTTATGTAGGTATTCAAGAATTCGCTTGAATAGGAGGTAGGGGTTCGCCGGGTAGAGGATCTATCCAAATATTGGTCTAGTACACAGTTAAGGTCCCCTCCAATGACCAGATTAGTATGGGAGATATCTGGAATCAGGGCAAGGACTCTTTTGAAAAAAGAGGGGTTATCAATGTTTGGCCCATAGATATTTAGTAGAGTTACAGAAGTAGAATGGATCTCTCCTATTACGATCACATAACGACCCTCTTTATCCACAATAGTGGTTTTATGTAGAAAGGGAATTCCTTTCCGTACCAGAATCGCTGTGCCTCTCGTTTTGGCAGAGAAGTTAGAGTGATACACTTGTCCCACCCACTTACATTTAAGTCTGTTATGAGATTTGTTTTTCAGATGGGTTTCTTGCAAAAATATAATATCAGACGAAAGTGCTTTCAAGTGGGCTAGGACCCTGCCTCTCTTAATTGGTTTGTTTAAACCCTTGACATTCCAGGAAGTGAATGTAAGTCCCGCCCTCCTCTCATTTGTAGTTCCTATGGTGGCCTGCATAACATGTAACTCACTAAAAAGGTAAGAAAGCGCACCAAACCATCACGATCAGCATATGTAGCACCTACACCCGAGCAGTATCCAACCCACCCCTCCCCCCCCGCAAGCACCTTTACTCTCCACCCTGTTCCCCTACTTTCCCCAACCTTTACCCCCCCCCCCCCATCAACCCACATTTAACAGGCATACACACATAGGACAGAAATAAATATGAAAATAAAAATAACAAACACATTGTCTGGCCGATGCCAAAAAAGCACGGCGCGCCCTCGAACAAGAGGTAAAACACAAATAAAATCCCAACTATGCGCTCACCTCTCGCTATCCTAGAACTTCTACTAACATATGAACTGAGGAGGCTCCCGCACTTAAAGTGTTCAATTAGCATCTAATAAACCTAAACAGAATAAGTTGCAACTTAAACATATTGCGCACTTAAGGTTAATCTTGGGTCAATCCCTGAGATAAGCAAGATGTATCATCACAAGATTCTATTGCTAAGCAATACCGGTCTAAACATAAACCATCAGTAACCGACATAGACAGCAGGACAGTTACATATTGTGGGTTAGGAGAATTGAACAAGGATTTTGATAAATTGAACGTACCCCCCAATCAAAAAAATAACAAAGTAAATAAAAATGTAAAAAAATTAAAAAATAATAATAATAATACATTATTTTCAAATAATTTTAAAAAATAGTGATTTGAGTGGCGCAGTGGTCTAAGGCATTGCATCGCAGTGCTAGCTGTGCCCCTAGAGATCCTGGTTCGAATCCAGGCTCTGTCGTAGCCGGCTGCGACCGGGAGACCCATGGGGCGGCGCACAATTGGCCCAGCGTCGTCCAGGGTAGGGGAGGGAATGGCTGGCAGGGGATGTAGCTCAGTTGGTAGAGCATGGCGTTTGCAACGCCAGGGTTGTGGGTTCGATAAAATAATGTATGCGCTAACTGTAAGTCGCTCTGGATAAGAGCGTCTGCTAAATGACTAAAATGTAATGTAATGTAAAATGTAAATATATATATATACGCACACACATATACACACGTATACACGCACACATACATACACACACCCCAAAAAATATATACATATAAAATAAATATTCTTAAATATATACAGATACATACACACGCATACACATATACATCCATACACACACATCTACATACACAAACATGCATACCCCAGAATAATAATCTATACAAATTTAAAATATACACATACATAATACTAAAATGCTAAGAGAAAATAATAATAAAGTACAAATAATTATTATTATATGTACGCACAGGAATAATGTAAGAATTGAAAAATAAATAACGAAACAAAACAAAAATGGGGGAATATAAGTATATCCATCCGAAAGTGTCAATGATCCGACCTGGAAGGCCTCCCAAACAGGCATCGCTCTAAACCCAGTCGGAATGAAAGTGAAATTAACGTTAAGTGAGAGCTCTGACCGCCCTCCATTGGTCAGCTCATCGTATTACATGTTCGGTAGCCCTTGCTGAGACCGTTTAATACGGTTTCACCCGTTATGGTATGGTATGGTATGGATTCGAGTCCGTGAGCAGACCTTAACACACAATGACAAGGCACTCTAACCTGTACGGGGGATTGGTGTATATTCCCGGACAAACTTCTCTGCGTCCAGAACCGAGGAGAGCCAGATCTTCTCCCCGGAAGGCGGGGTAATTCTTAGTCTTGCAGGGAAGAGCAAGGCTGGGTGAAGATGGAGTTTGTAGAGTTTGGTCATGACATCTCTGTAGCCAGCGCGGTGCTTTGCCACATCGGGCGCATAGTCCTCATAGACACGAAAGGGGTGCCCTTTATGTAACAGGTTGCCCCTCATTCGAGCCTCGCGCAGGATAAGATCCTTGGTCTTGAAACTGTGACAACAGATGATTACTGGGCGAGGACGCTGGCCCGGTCCAGGCACTGGGACAAGGGCGCGATGTGCACGGTCCACTAGGGGATCCGACGCCAAAACATCCGGTCCCATTGCATCCTTCAGTAGCTTGGCGAAGAAGTCGGTGGGGCGAGAGCCCGCCTCCACCCCTTCTGCCAGACCCACAACGCAAAGGTTATGCCGCCTGGATCTGCCCTCCAGGTCGACCACTTTCACAGAAAGCCTCTGCACATTATCCTGCAATGACGTGCATAGCATCTCTAACTCGTCGATCCTACCAGCGTTGAATTCAGAAGCTTTCTCAAGGTCCACAATACTCTGGCCCTGCGAAGCGACCGTTCGAATGGTGCTCTCGATTTTAGTGTCCAGTTCAGCAATAGTAGCCTTAAGATCCTCCGCTATAGCAACACGTAGTTCTCCCAAAGCCCGGGTAAGTTCTGTAAGTGTCACGTTGTTACCTGTGCCTTCCGCCATGTTTGTCTCGTTGTTTGGTGGGGTGTAGAACTCTGATGTGGATTTATTGTCCTTTGGTCGCTTATTACTAGGCATTTTCACATAGAAAGTTACAATATTGTATTAGTAAGAAAAGTTTGTTGTAACAAGTGCAATAAAGTAAGTTAGGTTAGATTATTTCGCAAAAAAGTTGCGGGAGCCTCTCACACACAGCCGTTCACTCCAACATGCTAGCTCCGCCCCATTCTTTAGCATTTCTAATGAATGATTGTCAATTCAACCAAGCCAACCAAAATGGCCATATGAATCAACAGATTGATCTATCTGTTCTGTCTCTATGGGAACAGCAGAGATGTCTGACCTGGCTAAGAGGCTCTGGATTGATGTCCCATCCATCCCCAGATGTCTGTTCCTGCCCACAGCTCACAATGATTGGCTGTGAACAGTAAAGAAAAAATGTAACACTCTTTTGCTCATTTTGGCCTTGGAAATAACTTGGAAATAAATGATGTAGCTATCAATAAATAATTTAAGTAGCTACTGTTATGTGGTTGATTTGAATGTGACATACAGGCCTTTTGTGGATCTGAGGGGTCTGCACTGAAGTAGACTGTCAAGACAATATTCCATTTCAAATGTGGTTAGATAAGGAGGGATATCTGCACTTGCTTTTATTGTGATAACTGCAGTTTGTACATGCAGCATAACTAATGTTTATGTGTTATTGTTTTCAGGTCAGATTTGACTTACAGGCCTTGGCCTTCTGCGCACTTTGCCGGTTGGCCACATCACAGAATCAGGGGTGTTCACCCTCACTGGATTCAACTGTCAACACAACACTCCATTTAAAAGGTGATAACAAAAACAGAAGATTTTTTAAATATATATATATATATTTGATATTTAACACATAAGGGCGGCGCCTTAAAGCTCTTTTGATTCACTCATCATTACGATTCATCTTGCTTTCTGAGGGATACATTTCCATCAATTGATTGGCACAAAACATATCCTGGCACACACACGCATAAAGGGCATGTCCCAAATGGCACCCCAGTGCCCATATATTGCACTTATTTTGACCTGAGTCCAATGGGCACAGGTCAAAAGTAGTACACTACAGGGTGCCATTTGGGACCAAAGAATGTAAGAGCCTACCAGACGTTCTAAACTCCAAATCACCTTGTGCAGTGCGCACGGGTCTATCCAACCGTTTCCAATCGTAGTATTTATTCTCTGCACAGTGTCAGCTAGGGCAGACTATGCACCTGAAACAACCTGACTGAAGAAAGCGATTGTACTGATTGTATCAAAGCTGAACACAGTTTATGTAGTGAATTTATGCTTGGTTACGTCACAATAGGTCACAGTTTTATGGCCGCGCATAATACGTCACAGGAAAGGCTTGTATGGGACTGGACTGGTGGTATCTCCCCCTGGTCGTAATTCATAACTGTCAAATAAAATCTATCTAGCTATCTAACTCAAATGGCTGTTGAGGACTCTTTGATCATCACATTTGAGGCACATGTCAGCAGGTGGCAGTGTCTTCAAATGCAGCACTTGATGATCTGAGCAACAGTTGAGCAACTTTGTGGTTGTGACAAATCCAAATGCGGAAGTCCAGTACATTTGTTTTTGCTTAGCAAGCTTGCCCGCCTATTTCTACAATTCATCTTCTTAAACTCGGATTTTAAACTTAACCACACTGCTAACCTTATGCCCAACCTTAAATTAAGACCAAAAAGCCTATTTTTGTTTTCATTAATTTTTAAGATATAGCCTATTTGTAATTTGTGGCTTTGTTATCTAGTGGGAACCTCTAGCTAGCTAGCTAGCTACCTATAATCTGGCTAAAGTTTTACGCAATATTGGAGGAAAAGATTGATTATTGTACTTGATTATCCAAGTTTGACAAATATGCATTGGGCATCAAAATGATATCCGAATAGTTTTAAAACATATGGTTCAGAGGTTCAAGAGTTTTACTCCTGAGTTCAGGCTCACGAGTGGGATTGTTGCTGTCATTAGAGTATCATTTGTTTTGTTTACTGTCACTACATATTTCGGTTTATCAGAGGATGTCTTCAGTCTTGGAACGACAGTTTTTGGCAATGGGCATGGTAAGTTAGCTAGGAGGGTCTGAGTGAATCAACAGTCATATATGCTCAGTAGCTACTTTGAATGAGAGTGTTGTAACGTTAGCTAGCTTGCTAAAACGTATAGCTAATGTAACAGATGGTGCCAGTAGGCTACAGCAGCAGGCTACAGCACAACACACCAGTGCAGCTTATGTCTGTCAACCCTATCATTTATGTTTTAATCCTTTCCTCTTCCTTTGCAGTGCACAAGCTCATCACATACTCCTTCCACCACAAGACAGTGACCCAGCTACTCCTCAGTATTGGGGTTCTGGTGCCCCTCTGTGGAGGCATTGAGAAGAGTGTGGGGACTGTTCGGTTCCTCCTCATGTTTCTGCTGCTCTCTATCAGCACAGGGGTGTTGTACACCATACTGGGTCTGCTACTGTTTGGTGCATCTGCCCAGAAACAGGTGGAGGGGTTAATTCCAGTGTCCCTCTCCCTTATGGGTATGGCCACAGTGCACTCCCGTATGGTTAAGGGCTTTCTTTTCGGGGTCACTGTACCCATGTTAGCCCTGCCCTGGCTGTTTCTGTTCATCATAACACTTTTGGTCCCACACACTGTCTTCCTTTGCAATGCCATCGCCATCATCGCAGGGGGGATCTGTATCCTTACTCATTTACATTTACATTTTAGTCATTTAGCAGACGCTCTTATCCAGAGCGACTTACAGTTAGTGAGTTATTTTTTAATTTTTCATACTGCCCCCCCGTGGGAATCGAACCCACAACCCTGGCGTTGCAAACGCCATGCTCTACCAACTGAGCTACATCCCTGCCGGCCATTCCCTCCCCTACCCTGGACAACGCTGGGCCAATTGTGCGCCGCCCCATGGGTCTCCCGGTCGCGGCCGGCTATAACCTCATTGTGGTTCAAAATAACTGATACACTCCTCTGCAGTATGTCACAGCTTTATAAGTGTGCTTAGTAGTGTAGTTAAGTGGTAATAGGTTATAGGTGTTGTATATGAATCCTGCTGCTGAACATTATGGCATGTTTGTTTAGAAAAAATCTTGCATCACTGCGTCACACATTCTCCTTAACTTGCACTGGTGAAACAGACGGTAAGGGCTGGCTCTCACTTCTGGACATGTCCGATGCCAGGGCATCAGTGCTGGACAAGAAGATGCCTTTCAGGCTGCTGAGGAACATTGGTGTCCTGTATGTCCCTGCATCAACAGAGGAGAGAAGGAAGACGGTCCACCCACCGTAAGTACTGAGAAAGCACCAGACATATCATTTATCAGACAAGACAAGAGGTCATTAAATAACAATTGCTGTGTGCAAGCCAGAGCACATAATGTACTACAGTATAATGAGGTGCAGTTATAATTGATGATCCGCAGCTGTAATTGAATACTGTACAATAGGCACCTAGTGGTCCCCCATGATTAGATAGAGAATTACTGGTATAGATAGGCTCTCTGAAATCTGTCCACGTTCTCATTGATTGCAGAATCATTCCAACCCCAGGCTCCTACCCAGTCCAAGCCTACGCTCCAGTGTCCTTTACCTCCAACCTACAGGCTACCGAGACCACACCAAAGACATTTGAAGGCTGGGCCAACTCCTACTATACACAGGGGAGCCCTGTTCAGCTCTCAGGTTATAATGGACACAACCATGGATATGGCCTCAAGCATAGCTTTGGGCCAAGTCACGGACATAGTCACGAACATGGACACAGCTGCAGCCACAGCCAAGGTCATGGACATAGTCACGAACACAGCTTCGGCCATGGACTCAGTCATGGGCATGCATCTGCCTCTCAAACCAGCAGTCACTGGGCTCCAGTGGCTCAACATCCACATTCTCAACATTCCCACCTCAGTCCACTGTCTGTGTCTGTCAGTGCCCCCCAGAGTTTCACAGCAAAAATGCCGGAGTCACTGCCAGAATCTGTGATGGTTCACCCAGGAGCACCTGTGTCTTCACTGACAGATTGATGACTTCAATCCGTAACGGCAAAACTCGCTATAGCTCGATTGAAATTTAAAGGCAATGTTCGCGAAGACCGGAAATTACATTTACATTTCAAGCGTGCTATTTTCAGCAATCACAATCCTTGTAAAAACGTCAACTCTTGGTATAACTAATAACATAAAAAAAAAAAAAAATGTCAGTGTGGTTATAAGCCGCTATAGCTCTGAACTACGGCAATACGGATTTAATCGAGCCCATAGTTGTCATTCAATGTGTTTTCTGTCTCATGTTATACATTGAGATGTAATATGCTTGGACATGTGGTTTGAGGCAGTACTTGAAGGTCCACTTTTTCTTCACTGATGTTTTTGGTTTGAATATACAAGCAGGCTCTGAATGTTCAAGGTCAAATCAATGCAAGAAGGGTTTGATTGTCAGTTGATTGTAAGACCACTCCTTTTGGCTTGTGTGTTTTGTACTTTGTGTTTTTTTACACAGACGGTAGACAAATCTCTTGGTACTCTTGATTTATATAACCTAGATTAAAACAACGTTTTTCAAAACACTTAGTAAACCAGAACAGTTTTTAGTTCAAACTAAACATTTTTATCACACTAATGTATTATCAGTTTTTCCCCCTTAACTACACTTAACAAAAATATAAATGCAACATGTAAAGTGTTGGTCCCATCACAATATATTTTACATTAGTTATCTTGTTGTTTTTAATCCCACCCTTCAGCTCCACTCAACCCCTCCCATCTATCTCTTAACACCATCCATTTTTTATTTACATTTGCCATATATTTTTCAACTGTGCTGTGATGTTTCACAAAAGTTCTGAACCTTTCTATTCTCATAGTTTCTACAGATTGTAAATTAAAGATAAACATTTTTGTTAAAAGTATTATTATATTATTGATCGATTGACTATGACTTTTCAAATCACCCAGTAGTGCTATCTGCAGAGTTAGCTCCAGGTAAATGTTGCACTTCTTCTTCCTGGACCTTTGACCAAAAACAAGCTACACATGGACAGTACCAAAACAAATGATCTAATGAATCGGTCTCTTCGCAGAAAAATCTGCAGAGCTGGGATGGTTGTATCCCCCATATATATAACATTCTATTGGTTGCAAGAATTTTGTATAATAATTTTAATTGAAAAATTTTAGGTTTTGAATCCGGCGTTGTTTTGCGTATCAGTTCATAAACCATGTGCCATGGTATCGGTACATCGAAAATCTCTTTCCAACTATTTTGCAATCTATATGGCACAGCTGTCAAATTTTTTGTCCTTAAATAAAACTGATATACTTTTTTATTTATCACAATTTTCATTAACCAATTTTGGTCTTTAATGAAGACAAGTTCCTTATTTTTTCCCCCTTCCACTTGCCTCTTCCATTTTTGCGTTAATGCTGCAATTAGTTGGTTGTAATTTTGGGTAGAGCAGACATTTCCATATATTTTTGTTAGCTGCATGTGTGGCATAACTCCACTAGTCCTATTTATGATATCATTTACAAAGATTATACCTTTTTTAAACATTTTTTTGAAAAAATAATAATATAAAAATTATATTTGAGTTTAACCACATTATTTGTTGTATTATTTGTTCTGTCTTTTCTGGTGGATTAAACTGAAATCGCAACCAACTTTCTATGGCTTATTTTTAAAATAGTGATATTTTGGAGATGATTTCATTTTCAGTGAGAGGTTGTAATCTGAATAAAGGGGAAAAGGCCATTCTTGAACATGGGGTGAGATATTCTTATTAATCTGCTAGAAAACCAGTTTGGATTTAAGTATAACTTTTGCATGACTGAAGCCTTTAGTGAGAGGTCTAATGCTTTAATATTTAATAATTTCTGCCCTCCGAATTCATGTTCATTATATAAATAGGCCCGTTTAATTTTGTCTGGCTTGCCGTTCCAAATACAATTGAATCTTTTTTGCTCATATAGTTTTTAAAAACAGGTCCCTAGATGTAGGCTAGACCATAAGCAAATAGGTAAACTGGGATATGACTAAAGAGTTAATCAGGGTGATTTTACCACAAATAGACAGGTATTTTCCTTTCCATGGTAGAACATTTTTATATATTTTTGCTAACTTTCTATTAAAATGTATTGTAGTGAGATAATTTCTTTATTTCGGGATATGTATACCGAGTATGTCCACATCACCGTCAGACCATTTTATTGGTAAACTACACGGTAATGTAAAAGGTTAGAAAAAGTACCTAGATCCTCTATGAGGCTGTGGAGGGATCCAAATTGTGGATTTAAAAGAAAGCATGAATCATCAGCGTACAATGACATCTTTGTTTTTAAGCCCTTGATTTCTAACCCCTTGATATTATTGTTGGATCTGATTTTAATAGCTAACATTTCGATGGCCATAATAAATAGATATGCAGATAGTGGACAACCTTGTTTTACTCCTCTTGACAGCTTAATACTTTCTGAGAAGTAGTTATTATTTACTATTTTACACCTAGGGTTACTCTACATACTGTAACTTTAACCCATTTTATAAGAGATTCTCCAAAATTGAAATTTAATCCAGGCATTTATATATAAATTCCAGTCGTACTTTATCAAAAGCCTTTTCAAAGTCAGCTATGAATACCAGGCCTGGTTTCCCAGATTTGTCATAGTGTTCTATTGTTTCCAGTACTTGTCTTATATTATCTCCAATGTATCATCCATGTAAACAACCTGTCTGATTAGGATGAATAATATCCGACAATACCTTTTTAATTCTATACGCTATATATTTTGCTAGAATTTTTGCATCACAACACTGAAGTGTAAGGGGCCTCCAATTTTTTTAATGGACCGGATCTTTATATTTACCACTTGGATGCTGTTTCAGTAATAATGAAATCAGACCTTGTTGAGTATCTGATAATCTACCATTTTTGTAGGTGTGGTTAAAACATGCTAATAAGGGTCCTCTGAGTATATCAAATAAGGTTTGGTATACCTCGACTGGTATGCCATCCAACCCTGGAGTTTTCCCAGACTTAAAGGCTTTAATTGCATCAAGAAGTTCCTCCTCTGTAATTTGGCCTTCACAAGAGTCTTTCTGTACAGCTGTTTATTTTACATCATTAATAGAAAAATATATATACAATGATCTTCGGTTAGTGGAGATGGAGGAGACTGAAACGAAAACATATGCTTAAAGTTATAGGCTATTTATTACATCTGTTTGCCAGCTCCAGGTAAGCTACACAAGTGGCACAAATTGACTTGCAATGACTCCAGTGATATCTTAATTTCAACATATTTATTGTATCAAATGGTAGGCTACAGTATCCTACAATGGCATACAAATTAATAGCATACTTGATGGCCGGTGACTCAGCTGCCTGCTGTGGCTCTAAAACACACACACAAAAACACGGCCCTCCCCCTTCCTATTGCTCATTCAGTAACAACCTGCCTGCTCACTGCCTGGTAGTCAGCAGCAGGTCACAGTGAAAAATATGTTTTGTTTGAAGAAATGCCATGTTTACCCCCCGCGACATCGTTTTCAAAGTAGCCCAAATGTTAGCAAAACTGCGGACATGGCAACCCTGCACTGAAGCATCTGCTCGTTGCATGGTAACAATAGTCTCTCTGCCTGGTTGGGTTTCTGGTGAGCAAACCAATTATTTTGTGCACTACTGCCACCTACAGTGGGATCCAGTGCAGGACAGCAGAATATAAAACACCCACTGGTACATAACATGTCATGTAATGTCACTACAATAATTGTTCCCTTGTTGTAATTAATGAAGAAGAAAAAAACAGTCTGACACAAATAATTGCAATTTAAAAAGCTTTATTGGAATTTTTTTGTAGTTTTTTTATTTTAAAGAATAGTGCATGTCTCAAAATATTAGAACGAGACCAATATGTGTATTTTTCTAAACATTGTTCCTGTGTCTGAAATTAAGTTTCTGTGTGTATTGGAGGAGTAAGCAATACTCAAAATGTGTGTGTGTGTGTGTGTGTTGTAGTAGTAGATGGCCATTATTTATTCAAACATCTCAGTTTGGGCAGAGCCACTGGAGAAACCTGTCAATCAAACAGGAGAATAAATAGTAGTTTTCACTTACACATCAGATAGCTGCTCTTTCTCTGCTATCTCATTCTATTTCTATAATTCTCTACCTCATTCTATTTCTATAAATCTCAAAAATGCCCTTGTTATGTTCTACTTCTCCTTCTTCTATTTCCTCACCTTTCCTCAGACTCTTCTTTTCCTCTTTCTTGTCCTCCTTACTTTCTCCAACATTTTCCACCTGCTTCATGTTACTGGCCTGCTCTTGCTTCACTTGCTTTTTTGCCTTGCCCTTTTTCCTTTTGACCTTCCCTTCCTGAATAATTTGGACAAGGAGATAAAGTAATATAAGCTTATGGCTATTTTCTACTCTTGAGCTACGATATCTAGAGTTATGATATACTGTAGGACATATGGCCAATATCCCCTTCCTGTTTCCTCTCACCTGTGGGTACACTCCTGCCATTTTCTGCGCCA
Organism: Coregonus lavaretus; assembly: GCF_964263955.1. Classification (NCBI taxonomy): domain Eukaryota; kingdom Metazoa; phylum Chordata; class Actinopteri; order Salmoniformes; family Salmonidae; genus Coregonus; species Coregonus lavaretus. Next base: position 20,377,254 of record NC_140002.1, read on the forward strand.
TTTCCTGGAGCAGCTTCCTGCTGTTCTCACTCAGGTTGGTGATGGGGGCCAGGCGAGGGCTTCCTGTATTGGTGATGGGGGCCAGGCAAGGGCTTTCTGTATTTCCTCTCACCTGTGGGTACACTCCTGCCATTTTCTGCGCCATTTCCTGGAGCAGCTTCCTGCTGTTCTCACTCAGGTTGGTGATGGGGGCCAGGCGAGGGCTTCCTTTATTGGTGATGGGGGCCAGGCAAGGGCTTTCTGTATTTCCTCTCACCTGTGGGGCCACTCCTGCCATTTTCTGGAGCAGCTTCCTACCGTTCTCGCTCAGGTTGGTGATTGGGGGCAGGCGAGGGCTGTGGTGGTATGGTAAGTACTCCACAGCAGGCGGAGCAACAATGACAGGGATGTTGGGTTTGGCCACAATAATCTGTACAGACATAGGGTCAAACAATTGAGATGTGACACACACTAGTGATGCGCGGGTTGACTCATAACCAGAAGTCCCGCGGTTATATCCACAGGGCGGCGGATTTAGGGTCATGAAATATTGTTGAATAAACAGAAAACAATACATTAAAAAATCCATAAATGTATAATTATTGTGCAAGTTATATCTATAGGCTATTTGGCATTAGTGCGTAAGCCTAAACTTTAGGGCATAACTTGACGCGCGCCAGATAGACTACACACCAATCACCAAACGCTTTAATTCAATAAGAGAAAAGCTACGAAATGGAAAGTTGAAAATAAAGAAGGGACGGCCAGAAAAGTAATGTTTGGAAAATATTTGGTGAAGTGTTAAAAGAGGATGATGGCAGTGCCTATGTTATGTTTGATGATTGTGAGGCACTATAGAAATTCGACAGTCACAAGAGGGGGATTCAAATAGGCCTATGGCACGTCAAGGGAACAAACAGCCTACTGTTCAGATGGGTTAAATGGAAACTGAAATCTGGACACTGACTGTAGATCTTTAACCTCTCACAGTCTTAATATTAACTCCTGCAGAATTAAGCATTTATTGCAGTAAAATGATAGGCTACACCAAATGTAGGCTATATTTTGACTCGGGAACAGCAGTGGAGAAATATGATTTCTTTCAGCATCTTGAGGGAATGTGAATGCGCAGCTAGGGACTGCTTTATCAGCATCATAAAAGCTGATAATATTTCAACCACATAAAATGTGCATCCAAGCCAAACTGAAATCTTATCAGAAACATGTCTGGTCGTTTTCAACCCGTCAAACTGATGTCATTTGGAAATTTTGCACAGAAAATGTTTCCCTTTTTTTCTTGAGTTATTGCATTTTCTTCTTGATCCCTAAACGTTTTTGGTTTATTTAGTCTTCTATCTAATTATAGACAAGTTGACTAACAAATAGCCTACCAAAATGTTGGAAATTATAAGCAGAAACATATCCAAATTAGGCACAAAAAAATCCTGCACCCCCTGCTAAGAAATCGTTCTGACGGTGTTCTATATATATATATTTGCGGGTTAGGGTCAGGTGCGGGCCTCAGATTTTCCCTTTATCACATATAGTCGGGCGGTTGCGGATGGGTTATTAGCAATTGCGGGTGGGTTCGGTTGAACAAACAGCTGACCCGCGCACCACTAACACACACACACACACACACACACACACACACACATGTAAGAGCCTATCAGTCGAGGGTCCTTCAGTGAAGCCCCTTTTCTCAGTGGTTCCTTTGAAGGCCCTGGACTGTCCTCAGCAGAGGCATCATTGCCATTATCACGCTGTGTGTCAGAGAGCTAGTTGGTCATAGTCCATTCTCCACATTCAGTCAAAGAGTTACTCAAATACATGCTGCAGAACATATCAGAAAGTCTGACTCATCGAAGGAGTGGAGAGAAAGATCGTAGTCCTCTACTATATCCCTCACTTTAAGCCTTGTCACCTTTCCATCCTCCTCATCCTTCACTTTCAGCGGTGGTGTCCTCCTTTCATGATCCTTTTCATCAGACTGTGTATCAGAGTCAACTAGTCAGAGACTATTCTCCTTACAGTGATGTCACTCAACAAAGACATGGTGTACAACTGTCTTACCTCAGATTCACAGTCAGTGAAGGAGTAGATAGAGATGTCAGAGTTGGAGGATGAGATCACCCCATCATCATTTCTATCCATCAGCCGAGTCACCCTTCCAGACTGAGGAGACAGACAAAGGCATGTACTTAGGGCAGCCATAGAATACACTGGCATTGACTGTCAAGAAAATGTTGAATATTTAGGCAATCCAACATAGTTGTACAAGTAGTGAGTAATTTATGGGTAATTGAAAATGCAAGTGTATTGAAATGCAATAAATGCAACTCCCATAACATTAGGGATGGGGCTAAAGACTTTCCATACTGTAGGATTCTTTAGCATTTCTAATGAATGATTGTCAATTCAACCAAGCCAACCAAAATGGCCATATGAATCAACAGATTGATCTATCTGTTCTGTCTCTATGGGAACAGCAGAGATGTCTGACCTGGCTAAGAGTCTCTGGATTGATGTCCCATCCATCCCCAGATGTCTGTTCCTGCCCACAGCTCACAATGATTGGCTGTGAACAGTAAAGAAAAAATGTAACACTCTTTTGCTCATTTTGGCCTTGGAAATAACTTGGAAATAAATGATGTAGCTATCAATAAATAATTTAAGTAGCTACTGTTATGTGGTTGATTTGAATGTGACATACAGGCCTTTTGTGGATCTGAGGGGTCTGCACTGAAGTAGACTGTCAAGACAATATTCAATTTCAAATGTGGTTAGATAAGGAGGGATATCTGCACTTGCTTTTATTGTGATAACTGCAGTTTGTACATGCAGCATAACTAATGTTTATGTGTTATTGTTTTCAGGTCAGATTTGACTTACAGGCCTTGGACTTCTGCGCTCTTTGCCGGTTGGCCACATCACAGAATCAGGGGTGTTCACCCTCACTGGATTCAACTGTCAACACAACACTCAATTTAAAAGGTGATAACAAAAACAGAAGATTTTTTAAATATATATATATTTGATATTTACCACATAAGGGCGGCGCCTTAAAGCTCTTTTGATTCTCTCATCATTACGATTCATCTTGCTTTCTGCATAAAGTGCATGTCCCAAATGGCACCCCAGTGCCCATATATTGCACTTATTTTGACCTGAGCCCAATGGGCACAGGTCAAAAGTAGTACACTACAGGGTGCCATTTGGGACCAAAGAATGTAAGAGCCTACCAGACGTTCTAAACTCCAAGGACGGGTCTATCCAACCGTTTCCAATCGTAGTATTTATTCTCTGCACAGTGTCAGCTAGGGCAGACTATGCACCTGAAACAACCTGACTGAAGAAAGCAATTGTACTGATTATATCAAAGCTGAACACAGTTTATGTAGTGAATTTATGCTTGGTTACGTCACAATAGGTCACATTTTTATGGGCGCGCATAATACGTCACAGGAAAGGCTTGTATGGGACTGGACTGGTGGTATCTCCCCCTGGTCGTAATTTATAACTGTCAAATAAAATCTATCTAGCTATCTAACTGAAATGGCTGTAGAGGACTCTTTGATCATCACATTTGAGGCACATGTCAGCAGGTGGCAGTGTCTTCAAATGCAGCACTTGATGATCTGAGCAACAGTTGAGCAACTTTGTGGTTGTGACGAATCCAAATGCGGAAGTCCAGTACATTTGTTTTTGCTTAGCAAGCTTGCCCGCCTATTTCTACAATTCATCTTCTTAAACTCGGATTTTAAACTTAACCACACTGCTAACCTTATGCCCAACCTTAAATTAAGACCAAAAAGCCTATTTTTGTTTTCATTAATTTTTACGATATAGCCTATTTGTACTTTGTGGCTGTGTTATCTAGTGGGAACCTCTAGCTAGCTAGCTACCTACAATCTGGCTAAAGTGTTGCGCAATATTGGAGGAAAAGTTGATTGATTATTGTGCTTGATTATCCAAGTACTAGTTTGACAAATATGCATTGGTCATCAAAATGATATCCCGAATAATTTTAAAACATATGGTTCAGAGGTTCAAGAGTTTTACTCCTGAGTTCAGGCTCACGAGTGGGATTGTTGCTGTCATTATAGTATCATTTGTTTTGTTTACTGTCACTACATATTTCGGTTTATCAGAGGATGTCTTCAGTCTTGGAACGACAGTTTTTGGCAATGGGCATGGTAAGTTAGCTAGGAGGGTCTGAGTGAATCAACAGTTATATATGCTCAGTAGCTACTTTGTATGAGAGTGTTGTAACGTTAGCTAGCTTGCTAGAATGGTGGTCCTCTGTAGCTCAGCTGGTAGAGCACGGCTCTTGTAACGCCAAGATAGTGGGTTCGATCCCCGGGACCACCCATACACAAAAATGTATGCACGCATGACTGTAAGTCGCTTTGGATAAAAGCGTCTGCTAAATGGCATATTATTATAATAATAATAATAATAATAATAATATGCCATTTAGCAGACGCTTTTATCCAAAGCGACTTACAGTCATGCGTGCATACATTTTTTTGTGTATGGGTGGTCCCGGGGATCGAACCCACTACCTTGGCGTTTCAAGCGCCGTGCTCTACCAGCTGAGCTACAGAGGACCACATTATTATTATTATTAAAACTTATAGCTAATGTAACAGATGGTGCCAGTAGGCTACAGCAGTAGGCTACAGCACAACACACCAGTGTAGCTTATGTCTGTCAACCCTATCATTTATGTTTTAATCCTTTCCTCTTCCTTTGCAGTGCACAAGCTCATCACATACTCCTTCCACCACAAGACAGTGACCCAGCTACTCCTCAGTATTGGGGTTCTGGTGCCCCTCTGTGGAGGCATTGAGAAGAGTGTGGGCACTGTTCGGTTCCTCCTCATGTTTCTGCTGCTCTCTATCAGCACAGGGGTGTTGTACACCATACTGGGTCTGCTACTGTTTGGTGCATCTGCCCAGAACCAGGTGGAGGGGTTCATTCCAGTGTCCCTCTCCCTTATGGGTATGGCCACAGTGCACTCCTGTATGGTTAAGGGCTTTCTTTTCGGGGTCACTGTACCCATGTTAGCCCTGCCCTGGCTGTTTCTGTTCATCATAACACTTTTGGTCCCACACACTGTCTTCCTTTGCAATGCCATCGCCATCATCGCAGGGGGGATCTGTATCCTTACTCCAACCTCATTGTGGTTCAAAATAACTGATACACTCCTCTGCAGTATGTCACAGCTTTATAAGTGTGCTTAGTAGTGTAGTTAAGTGGTAATAGGTTATAGGTGTTGTATATGAATCCTGCTGCTGAACATTATGGCATGTTTGTTTAGAAAAAATATTGCATCACTGCGTCACACATTCTCCTTAACTTGCACTGGTGAAACAGACGGAAAGGGCTGGCTCTCACTTCTGGACATGTCCGATGCCAGGGCATCAGTGCTGGACAAGAAGATGCCTTTCAGGCTGCTGAGGAACATTGGTGTCCTGTATGTCCCTGCATCAACAGAGGAGAGAAGGAAGACGGTCCACCCACCGTGAGTACTAAGAAAGCACCAGACATATCATTTATCAGACAAGACAAGAGGTCATTAAATAACAATTGCTGTGTGCAAGCCAGAGCACATAATGTACTACAGTATAATGAGGTGCAGTTATAATTGATGATCCTCAGCTGTAATTGAATACTGTACAATAGGCACCTAGTGGTCCCCCATGATTAGATAGAGAATTACTGGTATAGATAGGCTCTCTGAATTCTGTCCACGTTCTCATTGATTGCAGAATCATTCCAACCCCAGGCTCCTACCCAGTCCAAGCCTACGCTCCAGTGTCCTTTACCTCCAACCTACAGGCTACCGAGACCACACCAAAGACATTTGAAGGCTGGGCCCACTCCTACTATACACAGGGGAGCCCTGTTCAGCTCTCAGGTTATTACGGACACAACCATGGATATGGCCTCAAGCATAGCTTTGGGCCAAGTCACGGACATAGTCACGAACATGGACACAGCTGCAGCCACAGCCAAGGTTATGGACATAGTCACGAACACAGCTTCGGCCATGGACTCAGTCATGGGCATGCATCTGCCTCTCAAACCAGCAGTCACTGGGCTCCAGTGGCTCAACATCCACATTCTCAACATTCCCACCTCAGTCCACTGTCTGTGTCTGTCAGTGCCCCCCAGAGTTTCACAGCAAAGATGCCGGAGTCACTGCCAGAATCTGTGATGGTTCACCCAGGAGCACCTGTGTCTTCACTGACAGATTGATGACTTCAATCCGTAACGGCAAAACTCGCTATAGCTCGATTGAAATGTAAAGGCAATGTTCGCGAAGACCGGAAATTACATTTACATTTCAAGCGTGCTATTTTCAGCAATCACAATCCTTGTAAAAACGTCAACTCTTGGTATAACTAATAACATTAAAAAAATACAAATGTCAGTGTGGTTATAAGCCGCTATAGCTCTGAACTACGGCGATACGGATTTAATCGAGCCCATAGTTGTCATTCAATGTGTTTTCTGTCTCATGTTATACATTGAGATGTAATATGCTTGGACAAGTGGTTTGAGGCAGTACTTGAAGGTCCACTTTTTCTTCACTGATGTTTTTGGTTTGAATATACAAGCAGGCTCTGAATGTTCAAGGTCAAATCAATGCAATAAAGGGTTTGCTTGTCAGTTGATTGTAAGACCACTCCTTTTGGCTTGTGTGTTTTGTACTTTGTGTTTTTTTACACATACGGTAGACAAATCTCTTGGTACTCTTGATTTATACAACCTAGATTAAAACAACGTTTTTCAAAACCCTTAGTAAACCAGAACAGTTTTAAGTTCAAACTAAACATTTTTATCACACTAATGTATTATCAGTTTTCCCCCCTTAACTACACTTAACAAAATATAAATGCAACATGTAAAGTGTTGGTCCCATGTTTCATGAGCTGAAATAAAAGATCCCAGAAATTTTCCAAACGTACAAAAAGCTTCTTTCTCTAATTTTGTATACAAATTTGTTTAAATCTCTGTTAGTGAGCATTTGTCCTTTGCCAAGATAATCCATCCACCTGACAGGTGTAGCATATCAAGAAGCTGATTAAACAGCTTGATCATTACACAGGTGCTTCTTGTGCTGGGGACAATAAAAGAGCCACTCTAAAATGTGCAGTTTTGTCACACAACACAATGCTACATATGTCTCAAGTTTTGAGGAAGCGTGCAATTGGCATGCTGACTGCAGAAATGTCCACCAGAGATGTTGCGAGAGAATTTAAAATTCATTTCTGTACCATAAGCAGACTCCAACGTCGTTTTAGAGAATTTGGCAGTACGTCCAACCGGCCTCACAACCGCAGACCACGTGTAACCACGCCACCCCAGGACCAGCAGAGTGCCCAATGGTGGCGGTGGGGTTATGATATGGGCAAGCAATGAACAGCAACTTCGCACAGCTGTTGAAGAGTGGCCCAACATTCCACAGGCCACAATCAACAGCCTGATCAACTCAATGCGAAGGATATGTGTCGTGCTGCTTGAGGGAAATGGTGGTCACACCAGATACTGTTTGGTTTTCTGATCCACGCACCTACCTTTCTTTTAAGGTATCTGTGTTCTTAGAATAAAATACAAAATAGCATCCACTCACCACTAAATTAGATCCATTACATTCAGTTTGTTTTGCAATGCATCGTTCAAAAATTTTGGAAATTCAGAAGCAGGGGACAAGTGGGTGAGGTGATCAAGAGTGTGGGCTACAAGGGCAGATTATGATGTAATCTTTGGAAAATTAACTAGTCGTGCACAGTAAAGAGAAGCCATAAATGACAACCAAGACTAAATAAAGCAAATCAATGATCTCCATTTATTATTTCTTTACAAATGCATGCTTTAAAGTTACTGTATATATACAAATAGCTATTTTGCATATAAAACTGGATCAAGTGGTAAGAGTCATGTAACACAGGTCAATTTTAAAAAGGCACATTTCTTATTTAAATGACAACATGTACCATGCCATATTTGATTCTGTATCACTACAATAGTTGAGGGTTTCTCTATTAAAAGAAACACAAAATGACGTGCTAAAATGATAGACTGCTGAACATCACCCGTATATCATCCACTTGATTCTATTTCATACGGTTACAGAACCTCAGAAAATTGAAGTAAATATTTTGTATTTAGGCTTTCAACCATCAGCATAAGAAAATAAAACTAGATAAAGTTCTTACATATACATATCCCAGAATTAGTGATTATCAGAACACACATAAATGACAGTTAATAGATGTATTCATGTTGTACTGCAAGTGCACATACAATACAACACATATTGCATTGCCTAAATGCCGTGGTAGTGTCCAGCTAAACATAACTAGTCGGTACTAAGCCTTACAGTGGGAGAGCATGAGAAAAAAACACCTGGGCATTTTTACAGTAAACCACCATTTAATCTACAACCTTTTCGTTTAATGAACCGATGAAGAACAAGGCTCAATGACTAAACAGTTACTGCAATTTAAATGTAGGAATTGTACAGTACATGGTACAATATGAATGTGCTACTAGTATGCATATTTGACTAATCTTGCACTGCTCTCTGTATTTACACAACCTTCGTGCATCTGAATAGGCAGCCATGTTGAACTTGTAAATACATTTAAAGATGCAAATATAGAATGCTTTCAATGCCGTAGACATTTCAGGAGTTAATTTACAATATATTACTTTTTTTATCGCCTTGTGGGGATCTTCACAGCATGATAAACGTCCAGAGGCAATATTTCATATCATAATCACCTCTGTTTGCGCCTAGTTTCACTTACAAAAACGATGTGTAACATTCAATGTATAATATCTCCAACTTTTCTAATCTGATGGGAAACAATGAAGGTCTGCACTCTATTTTATAAAAAAATCTATTGGTTTATTCCAAAATGTTCCATAACCTTAAAAGGAGCGCGTGGACCAAATCTACACTGAACAAAAATATAAACGCAACATGCAACTATTTCAAAGATTTTACTGAGTTACAGTTCATATAAGGAAATCAGTCAATTGAAATGAATAAATTAGGCCCTAATCTATGGATTTCACATGACTGGGAATTCAGATATGGAACACGCTGTCGTACACGTCAATCCAGAGCATCCCAAACATGCTCAATCAGTGACATGTCTGGTGAGTATGCAGGCCATGGAAGAACTGGGACATTTTCAGCTTCCAGAAATTGTGAACAGATCCTTGTGACATGGGGCCGTGCATTATTGTGCTGAAACGTGAGGTGATGGTGGCGGATGAATGGCACGACAATGGGCCTCAGGATCTCGTCACGGTATCTCTGTGCATTCAAATTGCCATCGATTTAAAATGCAATTGTGTTCATTGTCCGTAGCTTATGCCTGTCCATACCATAACCCCACCACCACGGGGCACTCTGTCCACAATGTTGACATCAGCAAACCGCTCGCCCACATGGCGCCATACACGCTGACTTCTACCTGGTACAGTTGAAACCGGGATTCATCCGTGAAGAGCACACTTCTCCAGCATGCCAGTTGCTATCGAAGGTGAGCATTTGCCCACAGAAGTCAGTTACGACGCCAAACTGCAGTCAGGTCAAGACCCTGGTGAGGACGACGAGCATGCAGATTAGCTTCCCTGAGACGGTTACTGACAGTTTGTGCAGAAATTATTCTGTTGTGCAAACCCACAGATTCATCAGCTGTCCGGGTGGTTGGTCTCAGACGATCCCACAGGTGAAGGAGCCGGATGTGGAGGTCCTGGGCTGGCGTGGTTACACGTGCACAAAATTTGAGAGAAATAAGCTTTTTGTGTGGATGGAAAATGTCTGGGATCTTTTATTTCAGCTCATGAAACATGGGACCAACACTTTACATGTTGCGTTTATATTTTGTTCAGTGTACATGAAAGGCCTGGGGGTTAGGGGTCGATTTGGAGTATGAGCCCATTCCCAACCAATCTTGAATGAATTGCACTACCTCTCAGCACGAGTCTCTACAAAATGCTGTCAGTAAGATTACACAACAAGACAATAAGTACAACAAACATTCATTCATACGTCTTTCCATTTAGTGATTATGTGCTGACACGTTACCTCCAAAAACAGTTTAAAACTGTTTTCCGTTACCACTCACCCTCCACCCGAAAGAAATAGGTTAACATATGGGGTTGTGAGGGTGTGCTGTAACGTTAACTTAATTTTTATTTATTTATTTCACCTTTATTTAACCAGGTAAACCAGTTGAGAACAAGTTCTCATTTACAACTGCGACCTGGCCAAGATAAAGCATAGCAGTGCGATAAAAACAACAACACAGAGTTACATATGGGGTAAAATAAAACAAAAATCAAAAAAAATACAACAGAAATACAATTAATATACAGTGTGCAAATTTAGCAAGTTATGGAGGTAAGGCAATAAAATAGGCTATAGTGCAAAATAATTACAATTTAGTATTAACACTGGAATGATGTGCAAGAGATGATGTGCAAATAGAGATACTGGGGTACAGATGAGCAAAATAAATAACAATATAGGGATGAGGTAGTTGGGCGGGCTAATTTCAGATGGGCTGTGTACAGGTGCAGTGATCGGTAAGGTGCTCTGACAACTGATGCTTAAAGTTAGTGAGGGAGATAAGCGTCTCCAGCTTCAGAGATTTTTGCAATTTGTTCCAGTCATTGGCAGCAGAGAACTGGAAGGAATTGCGGCCAAAGGAGGTGTTGGCTTTGGGGATGACCAGTGAGATATACCCGCTGGAGCGCAGACTACGGGTGGGTGTTGCTATGGTGACCAGTGAGCTAAGATAAGGCGGGGATTTGCCTAGCAGTGATTTATAGATGGCCTGGAGCCAGTGGGTTTGGCGACGAATATGTAGTGAGGACCAGCCAACAAGAGCGTACAGGTCACAGTGGTGGGTATTATATGGGGCTTTGGAGACAAAACGGATGGCACTGTGATAGACAACATCCAATTTGCTGAGTAGAGTGTTGGAGGCTATTTTGTAAATGACATCGCCGAAGTCAAGGATCGGTAGGATAGTTAGTTTTACAAGGGCATGTTTGGCAGCATGAGTGAAGGAGGCTTTGTTGCGAAATAGGAAACCGATTCTAGATTTAACTTTGGATTGGAGATTCTTAATGTGAGTCTGGAAGGAGAGTTTACAGTCTAACCAGACACCTAGATATTTGTAGTTGTCCACGTACTCTAGGTCAGACCCGTCTAGAGTAGTGATTCTAGTCGGGTGGGCGGGTGCAAGCAGCGTTCGGTTGAAGAGCATGCATTTTGTTTTACTAGTGTTTAAGAGCAGTTGGAGGCTACTGAAGGAGTGTTGTATGGAATTGAAGCTCGTTTGGAGGTTTGTTAACACAGTGTCCAATGAAGGGCCAGATGTATACAAAATGGTGTCGTCTGCGTAGAGGTGGATCTGAGAGTCACCAGCAGCAAGAGCGACGTCATTGATATACACAGAGAAAAGAGTTGGCCCAAGAATTGAACCCTGTGGCACCCCCATAGAGACTGCCATAGGTCCAGACAACAGGCCCTCCGATTTGACACATTGAACTCTATCTGAGAAGTAGTTGGTGAACCAGGCGAGGCAGTCATTAGAGAAACCAAGGCTATTTAGTCTGCCAATAAGAATGCGGTGGTTGACAGAGTCGAAAGCCTTGGCCAGGTCAATGAAAACGGCTGCACAGTACTGTCTATTATCGATCGCGGTTATAATATCATTTAGGACCTTGAGCGTGGCTGAAGTGCACCCATGACCAGCTCGGAAACCGGATTGCATAGCGGAGAAGGTACGGTGGGATTCGAAATGGTTGGTGATCTGTTTGTTGACTTGGCTTTCAAAAACTTTTGAAAGGCAGGGCAGGATGGATATGGGTCTGTAACAGTTTGGATCTAGAGTGTCACCCCCTTTGAAGAGGGGGATGACCGCGGCAGCTTTCCAATCTCTGGGGATCTCAGACGTTACGAAAGAGAGGTTGAACAGGCTAGTAATAGGGGTTGCGACAATTTCGGCGGCTAGTTTTAGAAAGAAAGGGTCCAGATTGTCTAGTCCAGATGATTTGTAGGGGTCCAGATTTTGCAGCTCTTTTAGAACATCAGCTGTCTGGATTTGTGTGAAGGAGAAGCGGGGGGGGCATGGGCAAGTTAATCTTCCTTAGCTCCACACGTCCTGAGAGTAGCGGCCCTTGGTCATCAGCTTCTTGATGTAAGCCACAGCCTGTGTGTGTGTGAGACCTCCCACCTCCTCAACGATGTCATAGAAGGAATTCTGCACATCCCGCGCCATGTTCCGAGCATTCCTAGGAAAAGACAAGTGGCAGCCATATTTACAGTAGGCACACAATAATGATGGATTTTCTCTTTCAAAAAACCCTCAAAGCTTGTACATGTACTGTGCCTTCAGGAAGTATTCACACCCACATTTTGTTGTGTTACAGCCTGAATTTAAAATGGAATAAATTGAGATTTTCTGTCACTGACCTACACACAACACCCCATAATGTCAAAGTGGAATTATGTTTTTAGAAATGTTTAGAAAGCTATAAAAAATGAAAAGCTGAAATGTCTTGAGTCAATATGTATTCAACCCCTTTGTTATGGCAAGCCTAAATAAGTTCAGGAGTAAAAATATGCTTAACAACTCACATAATAAGTTGCAATAATAGTGTTTGACATGATTTTTGAATGAACACGGCCCTCCCCCTTCCTACTGCTCATTCAGTAACAACCTGCCTGCTCACTGCCTGGTAGTCAGCAGCAGGTCACAGTGAAAAATATGTTTTGTTTGAAGAAATGCCATGTTTACCCCCCGCGACATCGTTTTCAAAGTAGCCCAAATGTTAGCAAAACTGCGGACATGGCAACCCTGCACTGAAGCATCTGCTCATTGCATGGTAACAATAGTCTCTCTGCCTGGTTGGGTTTCTGGTGAGCAAACCAACTATTTTGTGCACTACTGCCACCTACAGTGGGATCCAGTGCAGGACAGCAGAATATAAAACACCCACTGGTACATAACATGTCATGTAATGTCACTACAATAATTGTTCCCTTGTTGTAATTAATGAAGAAAAAAAAAACAGTCTGACACAAATAATTGCAATTTAAAAAGCTTTATTGGAATTTTTTTGTAGTTTTTTTATTTTAAAGAATAGTGCATGTCTCAAAATATTAGAACGAGACCAATATGTGTATTTTGCTAAACATAGTTCCTGTGTCTGAAATTAAGTTTCTGTGTGTATTGGAGGAGTAAGCAATACTCAAAATCTGTGTGTGTGTGTGTTGTAGTAGTAGATGGCCATTATTTATTCAAACATCTCAGTTTGGGCAGCAGCCACTGGAGAAACCTGTCAATCAAACAGGACAATAAATAGTAGTTTTCACTTACACATCAGATAGCTGCTCTTTCTCTGCTATCTCATTCTATTTCTATAATTCTCTACCTCATTCTATTTCTATAAATCTAAAAAATGCCCTTGTTATGTTCTACTTCTCCTTCTTCTATTTCCTCACCTTTCCTCAGACTCTTCTTTTCCTCTTTCTTGTCCTCCTTACTTTCTCCAACATTTTCCACCTGCTTCATGTTACTAGCCTGCTCTTGCTTCACTCGCTTTTTTGCCTTGCCCTTTTTCCTTTTGACCTTCCCTTCCTGAATATTTTGGACAAGGAGATAAAGTAATATAAGCTTATGGCTATTTTCTACTCTTGAGCTACAATATCTAGAGTTATGATATACTGTAGGACATATGGCCAATATCCCCTTCCTGTTTCCTCTCACCTGTGGGTACACTCCTGCCATTTTCTGCGCCGTTTCCTGGAGCAGCTTCCTGCTGTTCTCACTCAGGTTGGTGATGGGGGCCAGGCGAGGGCTTCCTGTATTGGTGATGGGGGCCAGGCAAGGGCTTTCTGTATTTCCTCTCACCTGTGGGGCCACTCCTGCCATTTTCTGGAGCAGCTTCCTACCGTTCTCGCTCAGGTTGGTGATTGGGGCCAGGCGAGGGCTGTGGTGGTATGGTAAGTACTCCACAGCAGGCGGAGCAACAATGACAGGGATGTTGGGTTTGGCCACAATAATCTGTACAGACATAGGGTCAAACAATTGAGATGTGACACACACTAGTGATGCGCGGGTTGACTCATAACCAGAAGTCCCGCGGTTATATCCACAGGGCGGCGGATTTAGGGTCATGAAATATTGTTGAATAAACAGAAAACAATACATTAAAAAATCCATAAATGTATAATTATTGTGCAAGTTATATCTATAGGCTATTTGGCATTAGTGCGTAAGCCTAAACTTTAGGGCATAACTTGACGCGCGCCAGATAGACTACACACCAATCACCAAACGCTTTAATTCAATAAGAGAAAAGCTACGAAATGGAAAGTTGAAAATAAAGAAGGGACGGCCAGAAAAGTAATGTTTGGAAAATATTTGGTGAAGTGTTAAAAGAGGATGATGGCAGTGCCTATGTTATGTGTGATGATTGTGAGGCACTATAGAAATTCGACAGTCACAAGAGGGGGATTCAAATAGGCCTATGGCACGTCAAGGGAACAAACAGCCTACTGTTCAGATGGGTTAAATGGAAACTGAAATCTGGACACTGACTGTAGATCTTTAACCTCTCACAGTCTTAATATTAACTCCTGCAGAATTAAGCATTTCTTGCAGTAAAATGATAGGCTACACCAAATGTAGGCTTTATTTTGACTCGGGAACAGCAGTGGAGAAATATGATTTCTTTCAGCATCTTGAGGGAATGCGAATGCGCAGCTAGGGACTGCTTTATCAGCATCATAAAAGCTGATAATATTTCAACCACATAAAATGTGCATCCAAGCCAAACTGAAATCTTATCAGAAACATGTCTGGTCGTTTTCAACCCGTCAAACTGATGTCATTTGGAAATTTTGCACAGAAAATGTTTCCCTTTTTTTATTGAGTTATTGCATTTTCTTCTTGATCCCTAAACGTTTTTGGTTTATTTAGTCTTCTATCTAATTATAGACAAGTTGACTAACAAATAGCCTACCAAAATGTTGGAAATTATAAGCAGAAACATATCCAAATTAGGCACAAAAAAATCCTGCACCCCCTGCTAAGAAATCGTTCTGACGGTGTTCTATATTTGCGGGTTAGGGTCAGGTGCGGGCCTCAGATTTTCACTTTATCACATATAGTCGGGCGGTTGCGGCTGGGTTATTAGCAATTGCGGGTGGGTTCGGTTGAACAAACAGCTGACCCGCGCACCACTAACACACACACACACACACACACACATGTAAGAGCCTACCAGTCGAGGGTCCTTCAGTGAAGCCCCTTTTCTCAGTGGTTCCTTTGAAGGCCCTGGACTGTCCTCAGCAGAGGCATCATTGCCATTATCACGCTGTGTGTCAGAGAGCTAGTTGGTCATAGTCCATTCTCCACATTCAGTCAAAGAGTTACTCAAATACATGCTGCAGAACATACCAGAAAGTCTGACTCATCGAAGGAGTGGAGAGAAAGATCGTCGTCCTCTACCATATCCCTCACTTTAAGCCTTGTCACCTTTCCATCCTCCTCATCCTTCACTTTCAGCGGTGGTGTCCTCCTTTCATGATCCTCATCATCAGACTGGGTATCAGAGTCAACTAGTCAGAGACTATTCTCCTTACAGTGATGTCACTCAACAAAGACATGGTGTACAACTGTCTTACCTCAGATTCACAGTCAGTGAAGGAGTAGATAGAGATGTCATCAGAGTTGGAGGATGAGATCACCCCATCATCATTTCTATCCATCAGCCGAGTCACCCTTCCAGACTGAGGAGACAGACAAAGGCATGTACTTAGGGCAGCCATAGAATACACTGGCATTGACTGTCAAGAAAATGTTGAATATTTAGGCAATCCAACATAGTTGTACAAGTAGTGAGTAATTGAAAATGCAAGTGTATTGAAATGCAATAAATGCAACTCCCATAACATTAGGGATGGGGCTAAAGACTTTCCATACTGTAGGATTCTTTAGCATTTCTAATGAATGATTGTCAATTCAACCAAGCCAACCAAAATGGCCATATGAATCAACAGATTGATCAATCTGTTCTGTTTCTATGGGAACAGCAGAGATGTATCTGACCTGGCTAAGAGGCTCTGGATTGATGTCCCATCCATCCCCAGATGTCTGTTCCTGCCCACAGCTCACAATGATTGGCTGTGAACAGTAAAGAAAAAATGTAACACTCTTTTGCTCATTTTGGCCTTGGAAATAACTTGGAAATAAATGATGTAGCTATCAATAAATAATTTAAGTAGCTACTGCTATGTGGTTGATTTGAATGTGACATACAGGCCTTTTGTGGATCTGAGGGGTCTGCACTGAAGTAGACTGTCAAGACAATATTCAATTTCAAATGTGGTTAGATAAGGAGGGATATCTGCACTTGCTTTTATTGTGATAACTGCAGTTTGTACATGCAGCATAACTAATGTTTATGTGTTATTGTTTTCAGGTCAGATTTGACTTACAGGCCTTGGACTTCTGCGCTCTTTGCCGGTTGGCCACATCACAGAATCAGGGGTGTTCACCCTCACTGGATTCAACTGTCAACACAACACTCAATTTAAAAGGTGATAACAAAAACAGAAGATTTTTTAAATATATATATATTTGATATTTACCACATAAGGGCGGCGCCTTAAAGCTCTTTTGATTCTCTCATCATTACGATTCATCTTGCTTTCTGCATAAAGGGCATGTCCCAAATGGCACCCCAGTGCCCATATATTGCACTTATTTTGACCTGAGCCCAATGGGCACAGGTCAAAAGTAGTACACTACAGGGTGCCATTTGGGACCAAAGAATGTAAGAGCCTACCAGACGTTCTAAACTCCAAGGACGGGTCTATCCAACTGTTTCCAATCGTAGTATTTAACCACACTGCTAACCTTATGCCCAACCTTAAATTAAGACCAAAAAGCCTATTTTTGTTTTCATTAATTTTTACGATATAGCCTATTTGTACTTTGTGGCTGTGTTATCTAGTGGGAACCTCTAGCTAGCTAGCTACCTACAATCTGGCTAAAGTGTTGCGCAATATTGGAGGAAAAGTTGATTGATTATTGTGCTTGATTATCCAAGTACTAGTTTGACAAATATGCATTGGGCATCAAAATGATATCCCGAATAATTTTAAAACGTATGGTTCAGAGGTTCAAGAGTTTTACTCCTGAGTTCAGGCTCACGAGTGGGATTGTTGCTGTCATTATAGTATCATTTGTTTTGTTTACTGTCACTACATATTTCGGTTTATCAGAGGATGTCTTCAGTCTTGGAACGACAGTTTTTGGCAATGGGCATGGTAAGTTAGCTAGGAGGGTCTGAGTGAATCAACAGTTATATATGCTCAGTAGCTACTTTGTATGAGAGTGTTGTAACGTTAGCTAGCTTGCTAGAATGGTGGTCCTCTGTAGCTCAGCTGGTAGAGCACGGCGCTTGTAACGCCAAGATAGTGGGTTCGATCCCCGGGACCACCCATACACAAAAATGTATGCACGCATGACTGTAAGTCGCTTTGGATAAAAGCGTCTGCTAAATGGCATATTATTATTATTATTATTATTAAAACTTATAGCTAATGTAACAGATGGTGCCAGTAGGCTACAGCACAACACACCAGTGCAGCTTATGTCTGTCAACCCTATCATTTATGTTTTAATCCTTTCCTCTTCCTTTGCAGTGCACAAGCTCATCACATACTCCTTCCACCACAAGACAGTGACCCAGCTACTCCTCAGTATTGGGGTTCTGGTGCCCCTCTGTGGAGGCATTGAGAAGAGTGTGGGCACTGTTCGGTTCCTCCTCATGTTTCTGCTGCTCTCTATCAGCACAGGGGTGTTGTACACCATACTGGGTCTGCTACTGTTTGGTGCATCTGCCCAGAACCAGGTGGAGGGGTTCATTCCAGTGTCCCTCTCCCTTATGGGTATGGCCACAGTGCACTCCCGTATGGTTAAGGGCTTTCTTTTCGGGGTCACTGTACCCATGTTAGCCCTGCCCTGGCTGTTTCTGTTCATCATAACACTTTTGGTCCCACACACTGTCTTCCTTTGCAATGCCATCGCCATCATCGCAGGGGGGGATCTGTATCCTTACTCCAACCTCATTGTGGTTCAAAATAACTGATACACTCCTCTGCAGTATGTCACAGCTTTATAAGTGTGCTTAGTAGTGTAGTTAAGTGGTAATAGGTTATAGGTGTTGTATATGAATCCTGCTGCTGAACATTATGGCATGTTTGTTTAGAAAAAATATTGCATCACTGCGTCACACATTCTCCTTAACTTGCACTGGTGAAACAGACGGAAAGGGCTGGCTCTCACTTCTGGACATGTCCGATGCCAGGGCATCAGTGCTGGACAAGAAGATGCCTTTCAGGCTGCTGAGGAACATTGGTGTCCTGTATGTCCCTGCATCAACAGAGGAGAGAAGGAAGACGGTCCACCCACCGTGAGTACTGAGAAAGCACCAGACATATCATTTATCAGACAAGACAAGAGGTCATTAAATAACAATTACTGTGTGCAAGCCAGAGCACATAATGTTCTACAGTATAATGAGGTGCAGTTATAATTGATGATCCTCAGCTGTAATTGAATACTGTACAATAGGCACCTAGTGGTCCCCCATGATTAGATAGAGAATCACTGGTATAGATAGGCTCTCTGAAATCTGTCCACGTTCTCATTGATTGCAGAATCATTCCAATCCCAGGCTCCTACCCAGTCCAAGCCTACGCTCCAGTGTCCTTTACCTCCAACCTACAGGCTACCGAGACCACACCAAAGACATTTGAAGGCTGGGCCCACTCCTACTATACACAGGGGAGCCCTGTTCAGCTCTCAGGTTATTACGGACACAACCATGGATATGGCCTCAAGCATAGCTTTGGGCCAAGTCACGGACATAGTCACGAACGTGGACACAGCTGCAGCCACAGCCAAGGTCATGGACATAGTCACGAACACAGCTTCGGCCATGGACTCAGTCATGGGCATGCATCTGCCTCTCAAACCAGCAGTCACTTGGCTCCAGTGGCTCAACATCCACATTCTCAACATTCCCACCTCAGTCCACTGTCTGTGTCTGTCAGTGCCCCCCAGAGTTTCACAGCAAAGATGCCGGAGTCACTGCCAGAATCTGTGATGGTTCACCCAGGAGCACCTGTGTCTTCACTGACAGATTGATGACTTCAATCCGTAACGGCAAAACTCGCTATAGCTCGATTGAAATTTAAAGGCAATGTTCGGGAAGACCGGAAATTACATTTACATTTCAAGCGGGCTATTTTCAGCAATCACAATCCTTGTAAAAACGTCAACTCTTGGTATAACGAATAACATTAAAAAAATACAAATGTCAGTGTGGTTATAAGCCGCTATAGCTCTGAACTACGGCGATACGGATTTAATCGAGCCCATAGTTGTCATTCAATGTGTTTTCTGTCTCATGTTATACATTGAGATGTAATATGCTTGGACATGTGTTTTGAGGCAGTATTTGAAGGTCCACTTTTTCTTCACTGATGTTTTTGGTTTGAATATACAAGCAGGCTCTGAATGTTCAAGGTCAAATCAATGCAATAAAGGGTTTGCTTGTCAGTTGATTGTAAGACCACTCCTTTTGGCTTGTGTGTTTTGTACTTTGTGTTTTTTTACACAGACGGTAGACAAATCTCTTGGTACTCTTGATTTATATAACCTAGATTAAAACAAAGTTTTTCAAAACCCTTAGTAAACCAGAACAGTTTTTAGTTCAAACTAAACATTTTTATCACACTAATGTATTATCAGTTTTTCCCCCTTAACTACACTTAACAAAAATATAAATGCAACATGTAAAGTGTTGGTCCCATCACAGTATATTTTACATTAGTTATCTTGTTGTTTTTAATCCCACCCTTCAGCTCCACTCAACCCCTCCCATCTATCTCTTAACACCATCCATTTTTTATTTACATTTGCCATATATTTTTCAACTGTGCTGTGATGTTTCACAAAAGTTCTGAACCTTTCTATTCTCATAGTTTCTACAGATTGTAAATTAAAGATAAACATTTTTGTTAAAAGTATTATTATATTATTGATCGATTGACTATGACTTTTCAAATCACCCAGTAGTGCTATCTGCAGAGTTAGCTCCAGGTAAATGTTGCACTTCTTCAACCATTCCTGGACCTTTGACCAAAAACAAGCTACACATGGACAGTACCAAAACAAATGATCTAATGAATCGGTCTCTTCGCAGAAAAATCTGCAGAGCTGGGATGGTTGTATCCCCCATATATATAACATTATATTGGTTGCAAGAATTTTGTATAATAATTTTAATTGAAAAATGTTAGGTTTTGAATCCGGCGTTGTTTTGCGTATCAGTTCATAAACCATGTGCCATGGTATCGGTACATCGAAAATCTCTTTCCAACTATTTTGCAATCTATATGGCACAGCTGTCAATTTTTTTGTCCTTAAATAAAACTGATATACTTTTTTATTTATCACAATTTTCTTTAACCAATTTTGGTCTTTAATGAAGACAAGTTCCTTATTTTTTCCCCCTTCCACTTGCCTCTTCCATTTTTGCGTTAATGCTGCAATTAGTTGGTTGTAATTTTGCGTAGAGCAGACATTTCCATATATTTCTGTTAGCTGCATGTGTGACATAACTCCACTAGTCCTATTTATGATATCATTTACAAAGATTATACCTTTTTTAAACACTTTTTCGAAAAAATAATAATATAAAAATTATATTTGAGTTTAACCACAATATTTGTTGTATTATTTGTTCTGTCTTTTTTGGTGGATTAAACTGAAATCGCAACCAACTTTCTATGGCTTATTTTTAAAATAGTGATATTTTGGAGATGATTTCATTTTCAGTGAGAGGTTGTAATCTGAATAAAGGGGAAAAGGCCATTCTTGAACATGGGGTGAGATATTCTTATTAATCTGCTAGAAAACCAGTTTGGATTTAAGTATAACTTTTGCATGACTGAAGCCTTTAGTGAGAGGTCTAATGCTTTAATATTTAATAATTTCTGCCCTCTGAATTCATGTTCATTATATAAATAGGCACGTTTAATTTTGTCTGGCTTGCCGTTCCAAATAAAATTGAATCTTTTTTTTGCTCATATAATTTTTAAAAACAGGTCCCTAGATGTAGGCAAGACCATAAGCAAATAGGTAAACTGGGATATGACTAAAGAGTTAATCAGGGTGATTTTACCACAAATAGACAGGTATTTTCCTTTCCATGGTAGAAAATTTTTATATATTTTTGCTAACTTTCTATTAAAATGTATTGTAGTGAGATAATTTCTTTATTTTGGGATATGTATACCGAGTATGTCCACATCACCGTCAGACCATTTTATTGGTAAATTACACGGTAATGTAAAAGGTTAGAAAAAGTACCTAGATCCTCTATGAGGCTGTGGAGGGATCCAAATTGTGGATTTAAAGAAAGCATGAATCTCAGCGTACAATGACATCTTTGTTTTTAAGCCCTTGATTTCTAACCCCTTGATATTATTGTTGGATCTGATTTTAATAGCTAACATTTCGATGGCCATAATAAATAGATATGCAGATAGTGGACAACCTTGTTTTACTCCTCTTGACAGCTTAATACTTTCTGAGAAGTAGTTATTATTTACTATTTTACACCTAGGGTTACTCTACATACTGTAACTTTAACCCATTTTATAAGAGATTCTCCAAAATTGAAATTTATTCCAGGCATTTATATATAAATTCCAGTCGTACTTTATCAAAAGCCTTTTCAAAGTCAGCTATGAATACCAGGCCTGGTTTCCCAGATTTTTCATAGTGTTCTATTGTTTCCAGTACTTGTCTTATATTATCTCCAATGTATCATCCATGTAAACAACCTGTCTGATTAGGATGAATAATATCCGACAATACCTTTTTAATTCTATACGCTATACATTTTGCTAGAATTTTTGCATCACAACACTGAAGTGTAAGGGGCCTCCAATTTTTTTAATGGACCGGATCTTTATATTTACCACTTGGATGCTGTTTCAGTAATAATGAAATCAGACCTTGTTGAGTATCTGATAATCTACCATTTTTGTAGGTGTGGTTAAAACATGCTAATAAGGGTCCTCTGAGTATATCAAATAAGGTTTGGTATACCTCGACTGGTATGCCATCCAACCCTGGAGTTTTCCCAGACTTAAAGGCTTTAATTGCATCAAGAAGTTCCTCCTCTGTAATTTGGCCTTCACAAGAGTCTTTCTGTACAGCTATTTATTTTACATCATTAATAGAAAAATATATATACAATGATCTTCGGTTAGTGGAGATGGAGGAGACTGAAACGAAAACATATGCTTAAAGTTATAGGCTATTTATTACATCTGTTTGCCAGCTCCAGGTAAGCTACACAAGTGGCACAAATTGACTTGCAATGACTCCAGTGATATCTTAATTTCAACATTTTTATTGTATCAAATGGTAGGCTACAGTATCCTACAATGGCATACAAATTAATAGCATACTTGATGGCCGGTGACTCAGCTGCCTGCTGTGGCTCTAAAACACACACACAAAAACACGGCCCTCCCCCTTCCTACTGCTCACTCAGTAACAACCTGCCTGCTCACTGCCTGGTAGTCAGCAGCAGGTCACAGTGAAAAATATGTTTTGTTTGAAGAAATGCCATGTTTACCCCCCGCGACATCGTTTTCAAAGTAGCCCAAATGTTAGCAAAACTGCGGACATGGCAACCCTGCACTGAAGCATCTGCTCGTTGCATGGTAACAATAGTCTCTCTGCCTGGTTGGGTTTCTGGTGAGCAAACCAACTATTTTGTGCACTACTGCCACCTACAGTGGGATCCAGTGCAGGACAGCAGAATATAAAACACCCACTGGTACATAACATGTCATGTAATTTCACTACAATAATTGTTCCCTTGCTGTAATTAATGAAGAACAAAAAAACAGTCTGACACAAATAATTGCAATTTAAAAAGCTTTATTGAAAATGCATATTTCAAACATTTTTTGTAGTTTTTTTATTTTAAAGAATAGTGCATGTCTCAAAATATTAGAACGAGACCAATATGTGTATTTTTCTAAACATAGTTCCTGTGTCTGAAATTAAGTTTCTGTGTGTATTGGAGGAGTAAGCAATACTCAAAATATCTGTGTGTGTGTGTGTTGTAGTAGTAGATGGCCATTATTTATTCAAACATCTCAGTTTGGGCAGCAGCCACTGGAGAAACCTGTCAATCAAACAGGAGAATAAATAGTAGTTTTCACTTACACATCAGATAGCTGCTCTTTCTCTGCTACCTCATTCTATTTCTATAATTCTCTACCTCATTCTATTTCTATAAATCTCAAAAATGCCCTTGTTATGTTCTACTTCTCCTTCTTCTATTTCCTCACCTCTTCCTCAGACTCTTATTTTCCTCTTTCTTGTCCTCCTTACTTTCTCCAACATTTTCCACCTGCTTCATGTTACTAGCCTGCTCTTGCTTCACTCGCTTTTTTGCCTTGCCCTTTTTCCTTTTGACCTTCCCTTCCTGAATATTTTGGACAAGGAGATAAAGTAATATAAGCTTATGGCTATTTTCTACTCTTGAGCTACGATATCTAGAGTTATGATATACTGTAGGACATATGGCCAATATCCCCTTCCTGTTTCCTCTCACCTGTGGGTACACTCCTGTCATTTTCTGCGCCATTTCCTGGAGCAGCTTCCTGCTGTTCTCACTCAGGTTGGTGATGGGGGCCAGGCGAGGGCTTCCTGTATTGGTGATGGGGGCCAGGCAAGGGCTTTCTGTATTTCCTCTCACCTGTGGGGCCACTCCTGACATTTTCTGGAGCAGCTTCCTACCGTTCTCGCTCAGGTTGGTGATTGGGGCCAGGCGAGGGCTGTGGTGGTATGGTAAGTACTCCACAGCAGGCGGAGCAACAATGACAGGGACAGGGCTGGGAGGAGTCAGAGGCTTTGGGACATCCTCTGGAGAGGGCAGGGCCCGTAGGGCTTCAGCCAGGGTCCAGGGTGCTGAGGTCACAAGAGGAGAAAGGCAAGTCTGGCCAGGCACAGGACCAGAGACTTTCCCTGGGCTCTGTAATACCAGAAACAACAAACAAACTGTCAGGACAGTGCTATGTTATACACAATCTCTAGATATACTGTATAACTAATCTATAAATACATTAGATACATGACTACACTCAATAAGTAAGAGTAACTTACAAAGCGCTGGACTTCATACTTCTTTTTTTCAAGCTTGAGGAGCCTGTTCTTGGCTATGCTGGTCTTCATTTCTGCCATGCTCTCTACCATTTCGGCCATCTCTCCAGTGCATTTCCTGAAAGCCACTTTCAACCTTTCCAAGTCATTCAGCCAACTGTCCAGGTCTACTGCCTCAAGATCTCATTTTGCTGCAGTTTCTCTTCATCACTTGGATCAGTGCCCTCAACTCCTCGCCCCTCCTCCCATTGTCTTCCCTATTCACATCTTCATCCCTCAGTCTTTCATCCTTCCTCCTCCCCATCCACTTCTCAACCCAGGCTCTGAAGCATCCCTCATTCTTCTTCTGCCTCTCTTGGTTGATGTCCAGACCGTCATTGACCGTCTTCAGGCCTTCCTCCAGGTCAAGCTCTATGGAGGCCAGGTTTTCTTTAATTCTCCTCAGGCTCTCCTCATTGGTGTTGGTCCACTGTGTCTTCTTGTCCAGCTGCTGCCTGCAGGGCCGGACAAAAGGGACCACCTACATCTGGCGTGACACCTTCTTCAGGGCACTCACAGAGGCAGGGAGAGGGATGTTGGGTTTGGCCACAATAATATGTACAGACATCGGGTCAAACAATTGAGATGTGACACACACTAGTGATGCGCGGGTTGACTCATAACCAGAAGTCCTGCGGTTATATCGACAGGGCGGGGGATTTAGGGTCATGAAATATTGTTGAATAAACAGAAAACAATACATAAAAAAATCCATAAATGTATAATTATTGTGCAAGTTATATCTATAGGCTATTTGGCATTAGTGTGTAAGCCTAAACTTTAGGGCATAACTTGACGCGCGCCAGATAGACTACACACCAATCACCAAACGCTTTAATTCAATAAGAGAAAAGCTACGAAATGGAAAGTTGAAAATAAAGAAGGGACGGCCAGAAAAGTAATGTTTGGAAAATATTTGGTGAAGTGTTAAAAGAGGATGATGGCAGTGCCTATGTTATGTGTGATGATTGTGAGGCACTATAGAAATTCGACAGTCACAAGAGGGGGATTCAAATAGGCCTATGGCACGTCAACGGAACAAACAGCCTACTGTTCAGATGGGTTAAATGGAAACTGAAATCTGGACACTGACTGTAGATCTTTAACCTCTCACAGTCTTAATATTAACTCCTGCAGAATTAAGCATTTCTTGCAGTAAAATGATAGGCTACACCAAATGTAGGCTTTATTTTGACTCAGGAACAGCAGTGGAGAAATATGATTTCTTTCAGCATCTTGAGGGAATGCAAATGCGCAGCTAGGGACTGCTTTATCAGCATCATAAAAGCTGATAATATTTCAACCACATAAAATGTGCATCCAAGCCAAACTGAAATCTTATCAGAAACATGTCTGGTCGTTTTCAACCCGTCAAACTGATGTCATTTGGAAATTTTGCACAGAAAATGTTTCCCTTTTGATCTTAAGTTATTGCATTTTCTTCTTGATCCCTAAAAGTTTTTGGTTTATTTAGTCTTCTATCTAATTATAGACAAGTTGACTAACAAATAGCCTACCAAAATGTTGGAAATTATAAGCAGAAACATATCCAAACTAGGCACAAAAAAATCCTGCACCCCCTGCTAAGAAATCGTTCTGACGGTGTTCTATATTTGCGGGTTAGGGTCAGGTGCGGGCCTCAGATTTTTACTTTATCACATATAGTCGGGCGGTTGCGGATGGGTTATTAGCAATTGCGGGTGGGTTCGGTTGAACAAACAGCTGACCCGCGCACCACTAACACACACACACACACACACACACACACACACACACACGTAAGAGCCTACCAGTCGAGGGTCCTTCAGTGAAGCCCCTTTTCTCAGTGGTTCCTTTGAAGGCCCTGGACTGTCCTCAGCAGAGGCATCATTGCCATTATCACACTGTGTGTCAGAGAGCTAGTTGGTCATAGTCCATTCTCCACATTCAGTCAAAGAGTTACTCAAATACATGCTGCAGAACATACCAGAAAGTCTGACTCATCGAAGGAGTGGAGAGAAAGATCGTCGTCCTCTACTATATCCCTCACTTTAAGCCTTGTCACCTTTCCATCCTCCTCATCCTTCACTTTCAGCAGTGGTGTCCTCCTTTCATGATCCTCATCATCAGACTGGGTATCAGAGTCAACT
Source organism: Coregonus lavaretus (assembly GCF_964263955.1). Lineage (NCBI taxonomy): Eukaryota > Metazoa > Chordata > Actinopteri > Salmoniformes > Salmonidae > Coregonus > Coregonus lavaretus. The sequence goes on from NC_140002.1 coordinate 20,403,709, forward strand.
AGTCAGAGACTATTCTCCTTACAGTGATGTCACTCAACAAAGACATGGTGTACAACTGTCTTACCTCAGATTCACAGTCAGTGAAGGAGTAGATAGAGATGTCATCAGAGTTGGAGGATGAGATCACCCCATCATCATTTCTATCCATCAGCCGAGTCACCCTTCCAGACTGAGGAGACAGACAAAGGCATGTACTTAGGGCAGCCATAGAATACACTGGCATTGACTGTCAAGAAAATGTTGAATATTTAGTCAATCCAACATAGTTGTACAAGTAGTGAGTAATTTATGGGTAATTGAAAATGCAAGTGTATTGAAATGCAATAAATGCAACTCCCATAACATTAGGGATGGGGCTAAAGACTTTCCATACTGTAGGATTCTTTAGCATTTCTCTGTTCAAATATTTTTTTATTGAACACACACAAGAATGGTGTATAGGTATGAAAGACATGTGTACAGTTCTTATCTAAACATAAGAGAACAGACATGAACAACAAGACCCAGAGTTCTGGACACAAAACAAATATTACAAAACACGACATACAGAACAGGGACAGGTAGAAAGAAAAAGGGTATATGTAACCCCCCCCTTTATCCCCCCCTATTCCACCCTATTCCCCTCCCGACTGCTCGAGTGTCAGGGCCAGCACACGCTGCCCAAAGGTAGATTACAATATGACAATTGAGAGTGCGTTAAAAAGTACAAATTCACAGCACCGACTGGTCCAGGTAAGAGAGGAAAGGCTGCCAGATTTGATCAAATGTTGATAATTTATTGTTCAGAATATATCTAATTCTTTCTAAGTGTACAGTTTTTGCCACTTCGCTGAGCCATAATTTGGTAGAGGGCGCTTCCCTCCTTTTCCAAAACAACAAGATTAATTTTTTTGCCGAAATGAGACTGTAAGAGATGAGTTGTTTTTGGGAGTTGGTTAATCCGTTTAGGGAATCGGACACTCCCAGGATTATCAGAAGCGGGTCTGGGTCTATTGAAGTCTCCAGAACTTCAGAGAGGACCCCAAATATTCCACACCAATAACCATACAGACTAGAGCATAGGGCAAAGCAGTGGAGTAGTGTACCCTGCTCAGCCTGACATTTATCACACATAGGGGATGTATCAGGAAATATCCTATGCAGTTTAGTTTTGGAGTAGTGTAATCTGTGTAATACCTTAAATTGTATGAGACGATGTCTGGAGTTAATGGAGCAGGTGTGGATATACTCCAAGCTATCCTCCCAGTCTGCCACCGAAATATCAGTCCCTAGTTCTTCCTCCCATTTTGCCTTAATGGCATCTGTAGAGGGTGCGCTAACAGATTGAAAAGCGTCATATAGACGAGATATCAGTTTGTCTGAGGTGGGGCATATTTTTATGCATCCGTCAAACATGGAAGGTTTAGCATTCTCAAATGTTGGGAGGTGTTTTCTAACATAGTCTCTAATTTGTAGGTATCTGAAAAAGTTACTTCTGGGAAGGTTATAAGTTTCCCTCAGCGCTTCAAAGGAAGCAAAGGTCCCTCCTATATATAAATCCCCTATGGTACTTATCCCCAACTCTCCCCATCGCTCAAAGGTGTTATCAAGGTTAGAGGGGGCAAAGGAGGGATTCCTGGCAACAGGGAGCATGAATGATATTGGTCTAAGCTCAAAGTGGACTTTAATTTGCTTCCAGATTCGGACTGTGCTATGTATAATAGGATTGTTATGGTAAAGTGACATCTCCAGATTAACAGGTGACAAAATCACGGCACCAATAGAGAAGGGATGACACTCCTCCCGCTCCATGCTAAGCCAGCTGGATGGCGGGGTTGCGTCATCCAGCAAAAACGTAACAGCGCGGAGGTTAGCGGCCCAATAGTAAAATATAAAATTTGGGAGAGACAATCCTCCTTCCATCTTGGATTTACATAGGTGTTTTATACCTATCCTGTGTGTTTTATAATCCCAGATGAAAGGATTGATAATAGAGTCCAGTTGTTTATGAAATGATTTAGGTATGAATACTGGGATGTTCTGGTATAGGTAGAGCAGTTGTGGGAGGAAGACCATTTTAATGGCATTAATTCTACCGAGCAGAGAAATTGGGAGAGTTCTCCAAAACTGTTTGTTTGCCTTGAGATTTTGCATCAGAGAAGGGAAATTCTCTTTAAATAGTAAGGAGTATTGTTTGGTAACTACAATTCCAAGGTAGATACATTTTTCTGAAGATAACTTAACTGGAAGATGTTCTAGCCAGGAGGTGTTTTGCAACCGTATGGGCATTAATTCCCTCTTGTTCCAATTTATTCTATATCCCGAGAAGGTACCAAACAAATTAATCACCTCAAGAATAGCTGGAATACTAGCGTGGGGTTCTGTTACATAGAGGAGAATATCATCTGCGTATAGGGAAATCTTATTTAGAGTATCTTTAGTATTATAGCCGTGTATTGCTGAATGAGATCTGATCGCTTGAGCGAGAGGTTCAATAATTAGGGCGAAGAGCATAGGCGACAGCGCACAACCCTGCCTTGTCCCTCTGTGGAGGTTAAATCGGGGCGACATTGATTGGTTAGTGAGTATTCTCGCACAGGGGTTCCTATATAAAAGCTGGATCCAATTTATGAACCCATCTCCAATATTAAATTTCTGTAGGACCTTGAATAGATAGGGCCACTCAACTTGGTCAAAGGCCTTTTCGGCGTCAAGAGATATAACGGCAAGGTCCACGTTAGGTAACCTCTGAGAATACATAATGTGAAGAGGCGCCTGAGATTGAAGAATGAGTTTCTATTAGGGATAAAGCCGGTCTGGTCCGAATGGACCAATTTGCCAATTAAAGTGCTAAGCCTGTTAGCCAGAGTTTTTGCTAAAATCTTTTGGTCTGTATTAAGGAGGGATATTGGTCTGTATGACCCTACCTCTTCCGGATCTTTACCCTTCTTATGTATAACTGTAATAAACGCCTCATCCAAAGTAGATGGGAGAGCTCCATCCTCATTGGCCCGAACCAACATTTTGTGCAGGTAGGGAGATAGCATGTTGCTGAATGTTTTATAGAATTCACCAGGGTATCCATCTGGGCCCGGGGTCTTGCCACTCTTTAGAGATTTAATTGTTTCTCTAATTTCTTCAAGAGATATTTCCTTATTCAGGAAGTTAGAGTCTTCCTGGTTCAGGGCAGGAAGATTACAGTCCTCCAAAAAGTTATGCATAATTAAGGGATTAGGATCCGCTTTAGATGTATATAGAGTCTCATAAAACTGACGGAATCTGTCATTGATGTCTTTGGGGGAGGAGAGTAATTCCCCAGATGCAGATTTAACTTTGTGAATCATTCGGTCACTCACGTTTTTTCGAAGTTGTCTGGCGAGTAATTTGTGTGGTTTGTCACCAAACTCAAAATATTTTTGCTTGGCATAGAGAAAAGATTTAGCAATTTTAGCCGAGAGGATCTGATTGTATTAAAATTTTAAAGACATAATTTGTTTATGTTTCTCCATAGATGGATGTCTAGCATTCTCCCTATCCAGTAAGTGAATTTGTCCCTCCAGTTCTACCAATTTTTTTCTGTTTTGCCTACTGGCAGTCTGAAAGGAGATGATACAGCCTCTCAAATAAGCCTTCAGCGTTTCCCACAATAATGCTGGGGAAGTCTCTGTGTTGTCGTTGGTATCAAATAAAAATGTAATTTGGTCTTTAAGATGTTCACAGAATGTTGGTTCTGTGAGGAGTTGAGGATTCAACCTCCAGACCCTCTCGTTTGGTACGATGTCACCCAATCTCAGGGAGAAGATGAGTGGACTGTGGTCAGAGATTATAATATCATGATATCTCACATTACAGGTATAGGGGAGTAGTTTAGCATCAACCAAAAAGTAGTCAATTCGAGTATATACATTGTGAACATGAGAGTAAAAGGAGTATTCCCTACCCGTAGGATTAGAGATCCTCCATATATCAAATAAGTTAGAATTTTTTATGTAGGTATTCAAGAATTCGCTTGAATAGGAGGTAGGGGTTCGCCGGGTAGAGGATCTATCCAAATATTGGTCTAGTACACAGTTAAGGTCCCCTCCAATGACCAGATTAGTATGGGAGATATCTGGAATCAGGGCAAGGACTCTTTTGAAAAAAGAGGGGTTATCAATGTTTGGCCCATAGATATTTAGTAGAGTTACAGAAGTAGAATGGATCTCTCCTATTACGATCACATAACGACCCTCTTTATCCACAATAGTGGTTTTATGTAGAAAGGGAATTCCTTTCCGTACCAGAATCGCTGTGCCTCTCGTTTTGGCAGAGAAGTTAGAGTGATACACTTGTCCCACCCACTTACATTTAAGTCTGTTATGAGATTTGTTTTTCAGATGGGTTTCTTGCAAAAATATAATATCAGACGAAAGTGCTTTCAAGTGGGCTAGGACCCTGCCTCTCTTAATTGGTTCGTTTAAACCCTTGACATTCCAGGAAGTGAATGTAAGTCCCGCCCTCCTCTCATTTGTAGTTCCTATGGTGGCCTGCATAACATGTAACTCACTAAAAAGGTAAGAAAGCGCACCAAACCATCACGATCAGCATATGTAGCACCTACACCCGAGCAGTATCCAACCCACCCCTCCCCCCCCGCAAGCACCTTTACTCTCCACCCTGTTCCCCTACTTTCCCCAACCTTTACCCCCCCCTCCATCAACCCACATTTAACAGGCATACACACATAGGACAGAAATAAATATGAAAATAAAAATAACAAACACATTGTCTGGCCGATGCCAAAAAAGCACGGCGCGCCCTCGAACAAGAGGTAAAACACAAATAAAATCCCAACTATGCGCTCACCTCTCGCTATCCTAGAACTTCTACTAACATATGAACTGAGGAGGCTCCCGCACTTAAAGTGTTCAATTAGCATCTAATAAACCTAAACAGAATAAGTTGCAACTTAAACATATTGCGCACTTAAGGTTAATCTTGGGTCAATCCCTGAGATAAGCAAGATGTATCATCACAAGATTCTATTGCTAAGCAATACCGGTCTAAACATAAACCATCAGTAACCGACATAGACAGCAGGACAGTTACATATTGTGGGTTAGGAGAAGGGAACAAGGATTTTGATAAATTGAACGTACCCCCCAATCAAAAAAATAACAAAGTAAATAAAAATGTAAAAAAATTAAAAAATGTAAAAATAATAATAATAATACATTATTTTCAAATAATTTTAAAAAATAGTGATTTATATATACATATGTGCACACATACACATCCACACACACACACACACACATACATACATGTGCATACCTACATACATACACACACACACATACGTATATATATATATATATATATATACGCACACACATATACACACGTATACACGCACACATACATACACACACCCCAAAAAATATATACATATAAAATAAATATTCTTAAATATATACAGATACATACACACGCATACACATATACATCCATACACACACATCTACATACACAAACATGCATACCCCAGAATAATAATCTATACAAATTTAAAATATACACATACATAATACTAAAATGCTAAGAGAAAATAATAATAAAGTACAAATAATTATTATTATATGTACGCACAGGAATAATGTAAGAATTGAAAAATAAATAACGAAACAAAACAAAAATGGGGGAATATAAGTATATCCATCCGAAAGTGTCAATGATCCGACCTGGAAGGCCTCCCAAACAGGCATCGCTCTAAACCCAGTCGGAATGAAAGTGAAATTAACGTTAAGTGAGAGCTCTGACCGCCCTCCATTGGTCAGCTCATCGTATTACATGTTCGGTAGCCCTTGCTGAGACCGTTTAATACGGTTTCACCCGTTATGGTATGGTATGGTATGGATTCGAGTCCGTGAGCAGACCTTAACACACAATGACAAGGCACTCTAACCTGTACGGGGGATTGGTGTATATTCCCGGACAAACTTCTCTGCGTCCAGAACCGAGGAGAGCCAGATCTTCTCCCCGGAAGGCGGGGTAATTCTTAGTCTTGCAGGGAAGAGCAAGGCTGGGTGAAGATGGAGTTTGTAGAGTTTGGTCATGACATCTCTGTAGCCAGCGCGGTGCTTTGCCACATCGGGCGCATAGTCCTCATAGACACGAAAGGGGTGCCCTTTATGTAACAGGTTGCCCCTCATTCGAGCCTCGCGCAGGATAAGATCCTTGGTCTTGAAACTGTGACAACAGATGATTACTGGGCGAGGACGCTGGCCCGGTCCAGGCACTGGGACAAGGGCGCGATGTGCACGGTCCACTAGGGGATCCGACGCCAAAACATCCGGTCCCATTGCATCCTTCAGTAGCTTGGCGAAGAAGTCGGTGGGGCGAGAGCCCGCCTCCACCCCTTCTGCCAGACCCACAACGCAAAGGTTATGCCGCCTGGATCTGCCCTCCAGGTCGACCACTTTCACAGAAAGCCTCTGCACATTATCCTGCAATGACGTGCATAGCATCTCTAACTCGTCGATCCTACCAGCGTTGAATTCAGAAGCTTTCTCAAGGTCCACAATACTCTGGCCCTGCGAAGCGACCGTTCGAATGGTGCTCTCGATTTTAGTGTCCAGTTCAGCAATAGTAGCCTTAAGATCCTCCGCTATAGCAACACGTAGTTCTCCCAAAGCCCGGGTAAGTTCTGTAAGTGTCACGTTGTTACCTGTGCCTTCCGCCATGTTTGTCTCGTTGTTTGGTGGGGTGTAGACCTCTGATGTGGATTTATTGTCCTTTGGTCGCTTATTACTAGGCATTTTCACATAGAAAGTTACAATATTGTATTAGTAAGAAAAGTTTGTTGTAACAAGTGCAATAAAGTAAGTTAGGTTAGATTATTTCGCAAAAAAGTTGCGGGAGCCTCTCACACACAGCCGTTCACTCCAACATGCTAGCTCCGCCCCATTCTTTAGCATTTCTAATGAATGATTGTCAATTCAACCAAGCCAACCAAAATGGCCATATGAATCAACAGATTGATCTATCTGTTCTGTCTCTATGGGAACAGCAGAGATGTCTGACCTGGCTAAGAGGCTCTGGATTGATGTCCCATCCATCCCCAGATGTCTGTTCCTGCCCACAGCTCACAATGATTGGCTGTGAACAGTAAAGAAAAAATGTAACACTATTTTGCTCATTTTGGCCTTGGAAATAACTTGGAAATAAATGATGTAGCTATCAATAAATAATTTAAGTAGCTACTGTTATGTGGTTGATTTGAATGTGACATACAGGCCTTTTGTGGATCTGAGGGGTCTGCACTGAAGTAGACTGTCAAGACAATATTCCATTTCAAATGTGGTTAGATAAGGAGGGATATCTGCACTTGCTTTTATTGTGATAACTGCAGTTTGTACATGCAGCATAACTAATGTTTATGTGTTATTGTTTTCAGGTCAGATTTGACTTACAGGCCTTGGCCTTCTGCGCACTTTGCCGGTTGGCCACATCACAGAATCAGGGGTGTTCACCCTCACTGGATTCAACTGTCAACACAACACTCCATTTAAAAGGTGATAACAAAAACAGAAGATTTTTTAAATATATATATATATATTTGATATTTAACACATAAGGGCGGCGCCTTAAAGCTCTTTTGATTCACTCATCATTACGATTCATCTTGCTTTCTGAGGGATACATTTCCATCAATTGATTGGCACAAAACATATCCTGGCACACACACGCGTAAAGGGCATGTCCCAAATGGCACCCCAGTGCCCATATATTGCACTTATTTTGACCTGAGTCCAATGGGCACAGGTCAAAAGTAGTACACTACTGGGTGCCATTTGGGACCAAAGAATGTAAGAGCCTACCAGACGTTCTAAACTCCAAATCACCTTGTGCAGTGCGCACGGGTCTATCCAACCGTTTCCAATCGTAGTATTTATTCTCTGCACAGTGTCAGCTAGGGCAGACTATGCACCTGAAACAACCTGACTGAAGAAAGCGATTGTACTGATTGTATCAAAGCTGAACACAGTTTATGTAGTGAATTTATGCTTGGTTACGTCACAATAGGTCACAGTTTTATGGCCGCGCATAATACGTCACAGGAAAGGCTTGTATGGGACTGGACTGGTGGTATCTCCCCCTGGTCGTAATTCATAACTGTCAAATAAAATCTATCTAGCTATCTAACTCAAATGGCTGTTGAGGACTCTTTGATCATCACATTTGAGGCACATGTCAGCAGGTGGCAATGTCTTCAAATGCAGCACTTGATGATCTGAGCAACAGTTGAGCAACTTTGTGGTTGTGACAAATCCAAATGCGGAAGTCCAGTACATTTGTTTTTGCTTAGCAAGCTTGCCCGCCTATTTCTACAATTCATCTTCTTAAACTCGGATTTTAAACTTAACCACACTGCTAACCTTATGCCCAACCTTAAATTAAGACCAAAAAGCCTATTTTTGTTTTCATTAATTTTTAAGATATAGCCTATTTGTAATTTGTGGCTTTGTTATCTAGTGGGAACCTCTAGCTAGCTAGCTAGCTACCTATAATCTGGCTAAAGTTTTACGCAATATTGGAGGAAAAGATTGATTATTGTACTTGATTATCCAAGTTTGACAAATATGCATTGGGCATCAAAATGATATCCGAATAGTTTTAAAACATATGGTTCAGAGGTTCAAGAGTTTTACTCCTGAGTTCAGGCTCACGAGTGGGATTGTTGCTGTCATTAGAGTATCATTTGTTTTGTTTACTGTCACTACATATTTCGGTTTATCAGAGGATGTCTTCAGTCTTGGAACGACAGTTTTTGGCAATGGGCATGGTAAGTTAGCTAGGAGGGTCTGAGTGAATCAACAGTCATATATGCTCAGTAGCTACTTTGAATGAGAGTGTTGTAACGTTAGCTAGCTTGCTAAAACGTATAGCTAATGTAACAGATGGTGCCAGTAGGCTACAGCAGCAGGCTACAGCACAACACACCAGTGCAGCTTATGTCTGTCAACCCTATCATTTATGTTTTAATCCTTTCCTCTTCCTTTGCAGTGCACAAGCTCATCACATACTCCTTCCACCACAAGACAGTGACCCAGCTACTCCTCAGTATTGGGGTTCTGGTGCCCCTCTGTGGAGGCATTGAGAAGAGTGTGGGGACTGTTCGGTTCCTCCTCATGTTTCTGCTGCTCTCTATCAGCACAGGGGTGTTGTACACCATACTGGGTCTGCTACTGTTTGGTGCATCTGCCCAGAAACAGGTGGAGGGGTTCATTCCAGTGTCCCTCTCCCTTATGGGTATGGCCACAGTGCACTCCCGTATGGTTAAGGGCTTTCTTTTCGGGGTCACTGTACCCATGTTAGCCCTGCCCTGGCTGTTTCTGTTCATCATAACACTTTTGGTCCCACACACTGTCTTCCTTTGCAATGCCATCGCCATCATCGCAGGGGGGATCTGTATCCTTACTCATTTACATTTACATTTTAGTCATTTAGCAGACGCTCTTATCCAGAGCGACTTACAGTTAGTGAGTTATTTTTTAATTTTTCATACTGGCCCCCCGTGGGAATCGAACCCACAACCCTGGCGTTGCAAACGCCATGCTCTACCAACTGAGCTACATCCCTGCCGGCCATTCCCTCCCCTACCCTGGACGACGCTGGGCCAATTGTGCGCCGCCCCATGGGTCTCCCGGTCGCGGCCGGCTATAACCTCATTGTGGTTCAAAATAACTGATACACTCCTCTGCAGTATGTCACAGCTTTATAAGTGTGCTTAGTAGTGTAGTTAAGTGGTAATAGGTTATAGGTGTTGTATATGAATCCTGCTGCTGAACATTATGGCATGTTTGTTTAGAAAAAATATTGCATCACTGCGTCACACATTCTCCTTAACTTGCACTGGTGAAACAGACGGTAAGGGCTGGCTCTCACTTCTGGACATGTCCGATGCCAGGGCATCAGTGCTGGACAAGAAGATGCCTTTCAGACTGCTGAGGAACATTGGTGTCCTGTATGTCCCTGCATCAACAGAGAAGAGAAGGAAGACGGTCCACCCACCGTAAGTACTGAGAAAGCACCAGACATATCATTTATCAGACAAGACAAGAGGTCATTAAATAACAATTGCTGTGTGCAAGCCAGAGCACATAATGTACTACAGTATAATGAGGTGCAGTTATAATTGATGATCCGCAGCTGTAATTGAATACTGTACAATAGGCACCTAGTGGTCCCCCATGATTAGATAGAGAATTACTGGTATAGATAGGCTCTCTGAAATCTGTCCACGTTCTCATTGATTGCAGAATCATTCCAACCCCAGGCTCCTACCCAGTCCAAGCCTACGCTCCAGTGTCCTTTACCTCCAACCTACAGGCTACCGAGACCACACCAAAGACATTTGAAGGCTGGGCCAACTCCTACTATACACAGGGGAGCCCTGTTCAGCTCTCAGGTTATAATGGACACAACCATGGATATGGCCTCAAGCATAGCTTTGGGCCAAGTCACGGACATAGTCACGAACATGGACACAGCTGCAGCCACAGCCAAGGTCATGGACATAGTCACGAACACAGCTTCGGCCATGGACTCAGTCATGGGCATGCATCTGCCTCTCAAACCAGCAGTCACTGGGCTCCAGTGGCTCAACATCCACATTCTCAACATTCCCACCTCAGTCCACTGTCTGTGTCTGTCAGTGCCCCCCAGAGTTTCACAGCAAAAATGCTGGAGTCACTGCCAGAATCTGTGATGGTTCACCCAGGAGCACCTGTGTCTTCACTGACAGATTGATGACTTCAATCCGTAACGGCAAAACTCGCTATAGCTCGATTGAAATTTAAAGGCAATGTTCGCGAAGACCGGAAATTACATTTACATTTCAAGCGTGCTATTTTCAGCAATAACAATCCTTGTAAAAACGTCAACTCTTGGTATAACTAATAACATAAAAAAAATAAAAAATGTCAGTGTGGTTATAAGCCGCTATAGCTCTGAACTACGGCAATACGGATTTAATCGAGCCCATAGTTGTCATTCAATGTGTTTTCTGTCTCATGTTATACATTGAGATGTAATATGCTTGGACAAGTGGTTTGAGGCAGTACTTGAAGGTCCACTTTTTCTTCACTGATGTTTTTGGTTTGAATATACAAGCAGGCTCTGAATGTTCAAGGTCAAATCAATGCAAGAAGGGTTTGATTGTCAGTTGATTGTAAGACCACTCCTTTTGGCTTGTGTGTTTTGTACTTTGTGTTTTTTTACACAGACGGTAGACAAATCTCTTGGTACTCTTGATTTATATAACCTAGATTAAAACAACGTTTTTCAAAACCCTTAGTAAACCAGAACAGTTTTTAGTTCAAACTAAACATTTTTATCACACTAATGTATTATCAGTTTTTCCCCCTTAACTACACTTAACAAAAATATAAATGCAACATGTAAAGTGTTGGTCCCATCACAATATATTTTACATTAGTTATCTTGTTGTTTTTAATCCCACCCTTCAGCTCCACTCAACCCCTCCCATCTATCTCTTAACACCATCCATTTTTTATTTACATTTGCCATATATTTTTCAACTGTGCTGTGATGTTTCACAAAAGTTCTGAACCTTTCTATTCTCATAGTTTCTACAGATTGTAAATTAAAGATAAACATTTTTGTTAAAAGTATTATTATATTATTGATCGATTGACTATGACTTTTCAAATCACCCAGTAGTGCTATCTGCAGAGTTAGCTCCAGGTAAATGTTGCACTTCTTCTTCCTGGACCTTTGACCAAAAACAAGCTACACATGGACAGTACCAAAACAAATGATCTAATGAATCGGTCTCTTCGCAGAAAAATCTGCAGAGCTGGGATGGTTGTATCCCCCATATATATAACATTCTATTGGTTGCAAGAATTTTGTATAATAATTTTAATTGAAAAATTTTAGGTTTTGAATCCGGCGTTGTTTTGCGTATCAGTTCATAAACCATGTGCCATGGTATCGGTACATCGAAAATCTCTTTCCAACTATTTTGCAATCTATATGGCACAGCTGTCAAATTTTTTGTCCTTAAATAAAACTGATATACTTTTTTATTTATCACAATTTTCATTAACCAATTTTGGTCTTTAATGAAGACAAGTTCCTTATTTTTTCCCCCTTCCACTTGCCTCTTCCATTTTTGCGTTAATGCTGCAATTAGTTGGTTGTAATTTTGGGTAGAGCAGACATTTCCATATATTTTTGTTAGCTGCATGTGTGGCATAACTCCACTAGTCCTATTTATGATATCATTTACAAAGATTATACCTTTTTTAAACATTTTTTTGAAAAAATAATAATATAAAAATTATATTTGAGTTTAACCACATTATTTGTTGTATTATTTGTTCTGTCTTTTCTGGTGGATTAAACTGAAATCGCAACCAACTTTCTATGGCTTATTTTTAAAATAGTGATATTTTGGAGATGATTTCATTTTCAGTGAGAGGTTGTAATCTGAATAAAGGGGAAAAGGCCATTCTTGAACATGGGGTGAGATATTCTTATTAATCTGCTAGAAAACCAGTTTGGATTTAAGTATAACTTTTGCATGACTGAAGCCTTTAGTGAGAGGTCTAATGCTTTAATATTTAATAATTTCTGCCCTCTGAATTCATGTTCATTATATAAATAGGCCCGTTTAATTTTGTCTGGCTTGCCGTTCCAAATAAAATTGAATCTTTTTTTTGCTCATTTAATTTTTAAAAACAGGTCCCTAGATGTAGGCAAGACCATAAGCAAATAGGTAAACTGGGATATGACTAAAGAGTTAATCAGGGTGATTTTACCACAAATAGACAGGTATTTTCCTTTCCATGGTAGAACATTTTTATATATTTTTGCTAACTTTCTATTAAAATGTATTGTAGTGAGATAATTTCTTTATTTCGGGATATGTATACCGAGTATGTCCACATCACCGTCAGACCATTTTATTGGTAAACTACACGGTAATGTAAAAGGTTAGAAAAAGTACCTAGATCCTCTATGAGGCTGTGGAGGGATCCAAATTGTGGATTTAAAAGAAAGCATGAATCATCAGCGTACAATGACATCTTTGTTTTTAAGCCCTTGATTTCTAACCCCTTGATATTATTGTTGGATCTGATTTTAATAGCTAACATTTCGATGGCCATAATAAATAGATATGCAGATAGTGGACAACCTTGTTTTACTCCTCTTGACAGTTTAAAACTTTCTGAGAAGTAGTCATTATTTACTATTTTACACCTAGGGTTACTATACATACTGTAACTTTAACCCATTTTATAAGAGATTCTCCAAAATTGAAATTTATTCCAGGCATTTATATATAAATTCCAGTCGTACTTTATCAAAAGCCTTTTCAAAGTCAGCTATGAATACCAGGCCTGGTTTCCCAGATTTTTCATAGTGTTCTATTGTTTCCAATACTTGTCTTATATTATCTCCAATGTATCATCCATGTAAACAACCTGTCTGATTAGGATAAATAATACCCGACAATACCTTTTTAATTCTATACGCTATACATTTTGCTAGAACTTTTGCATCACAACACTGAAGTTTAAGGGGCCTCCAATTTTTTTAATGGACCGGATCTTTATATTTACCACTTGGATGCTGTTTCAGTAATAATGAAATCAGACCTTCTTGTTGAGTATCTGATAATCTACCATTTTTGTAGGTGTGGTTAAAACATGCTAATAAGGGTCCTCTGAGTATATCAAATGAGGTTTGGTATACCTCGACTGGTATGCCATCCAACCCTGGAGTTTTCCCAGACTTAAAGGCTTTAATTGCATCAAGAAGTTCCTCCTCTGTAATTTGGCCTTCAGAAGAGTCTTTCTGTACAACTGTTTATTTTACATCATTAATAGAAAAAAATATATACAATTATCTTCGGTTAGTGGAGATGGAGGAGACTGAAACGAAAACATATGCTTAAAGTTATAGGCTATTTATTAAATCCGTTTGCCAGCTCCAGGTAGGCTACACAAGTGGCACAAATTGACTTGCAATGACTCCAGTGATATCTTAATTTCAACATATTTATTGTATCAAATGGTAGGCTACAGTATCCTACAATGGCATACAAATTAATAGCATACTTGATGGCCGGTGACTCAGCTGCCTGCTGTGGCTCTAAAACACACACACAAAAACACGGCCCTCCCCCTTCCTACTGCTCATTCAGTAACAACCTGCCTGCTCACTGCCTGGTAGTCAGCAGCAGGTCACAGTGAAAAATATGTTTTGTTTGAAGAAATGCCATGTTTACCCCCCGCGACATCGTTTTCAAAGTAGCCCAAATGTTAGCAAAACTGCGGACATGGCAACCCTGCACTGAAGCATCTGCTCGTTGCATGGTAACAATAGTCTCTCTGCCTGGTTGGGTTTCTGGTGAGCAAACCAACTATTTTGTGCACTACTGCCACCTACAGTGGGATCCAGTGCAGGACAGCAGAATATAAAACACCCACTGGTACATAACATGTCATGTAATGTCACTACAATAATTGTTCCCTTGCTGTAATTAATGAAGAACAAAAAAACAGTCTGACACAAATAATTGCAATTTCAAAAGCTTTATTGAAAATGCATATTTCAAACATTTTTTGTAGTTTTTTTATTTTAAAGAATAGTGCATGTCTCAAAATATTAGAACGAGACCAATATGTGTATTTTTCTAAACATAGTTCCTGTGTCTGAAATTAAGTTTCTGTGTGTATTGGAGGAGTAAGCAATACTCAAAATATCTGTGTGTGTGTGTGTGTTGTAGTAGTAGATGGCCATTATTTATTCAAACATCTAAGTTTGGGCAGCAGCCACTGGAGAAACCTGTCAATCAAACAGGAGAATAAATAGTAGTTTTCACTTACACATCAGATAGCTGCTCTTTCTCTGCTACCTCATTCTATTTCTATAATTCTCTACCTCATTCTATTTCTATAAATCTCAAAAATGCCCTTGTTATGTTCTACTTCTCCTTCTTCTATTTCCTCACCTCTTCCTCAGACTCTTCTTTTCCTCTTTCTTGTCCTCCTTACTTTCTCCAACATTTTCCACCTGCTTCATGTTACTAGCCTGCTCTTGCTTCACTCTCTTTTTTGCCTTGCCCTTTTTCCTTTTGACCTTCCCTTCCTGAATAATGTGGACAAGGAGATAAAGTAATATAAGCTTATGGCTATTTTCTACTCTTGAGCTACAATATCTAGAGTTATGATATACTGTAGGACATATGGCCAATATCCCCTTCCTGTTTCCTCTCACCTGTGGGTACACTCCTGCCATTTTCTGCGCCGTTTCCTGGAGCAGCTTCCTGCTGTTCTCACTCAGGTTGGTGATGGGGGCCAGGCGAGGGCTTCCTTTATTGGTGATGGGGGCCAGGCAAGGGCTTTCTGTATTTCCTCTCACCTGTGGGTACACTCCTGCCATTTTCTGCGCCGTTTCCTGGAGCAGCTTCCTGCTGTTCTCACTCAGGTTGGTGATGGGGGCCAGGCGAGGGCTTCCTGTATTGGTGATGGGGGCCAGGCAAGGGCTTTCTGTATTTCCTCTCACCTGTGGGGCCACTCCTGACATTTTCTGGAGCAGCTTCCTACCGTTCTCGCTCAGGTTGGTGATTGGGGCCAGCGAGGGCTGTGGTGGTATGGTAAGTACTCCACAGCATGCGGAGCAACAATGACAGGGATGTTGGGTTTGGCCACAATAATCTGTACAGACATAGGGTCAAACAATTGAGATGTGACACACACTAGTGATGCGCGGGTTGACTCATAACCAGAAGTCCCGCGGTTATATCCACAGGGCGGCGGATTTAGGGTCATGAAATATTGTTGAATAAACAGAAAACAATACATTAAAAAATCCATAAATGTATAATTATTGTGCAAGTTATATCTATAGGCTATTTGGCATTAGTGCGTAAGCCTAAACTTTAGGGCATAACTTGACGCGCGCCAGATAGACTACACACCAATCACCAAACGCTTTAATTCAATAAGAGAAAAGCTACGAAATGGAAAGTTGAAAATAAAGAAGGGACGGCCAGAAAAGTAATGTTTGGAAAATATTTGGTGAAGTGTTAAAAGAGGATGATGGCAGTGCCTATGTTATGTGTGATGATTGTGAGGCACTATAGAAATTCGACAGTCACAAGAGGGGGATTCAAATAGGCCTATGGCACGTCAAGGGAACAAACAGCCTACTGTTCAGATGGATTAAATGGAAACTGAAATCTGGACACTGACTGTAGATCTTTAACCTCTCACAGTCTTAATATTAACTCCTGCAGAATTAAGCATTTCTTGCAGTAAAATGATAGGCTACACCAAATGTAGGCTTTATTTTGACTCGGGAACAGCAGTGGAGAAATATGATTTCTTTCAGCATCTTGAGGGAATGCGAATGCGCAGCTAGGGACTGCTTTATCAGCATCATAAAAGCTGATAATATTTCAACCACATAAAATGTGCATCCAAGCCAAACTGAAATCTTATCAGAAACATGTCTGGTCGTTTTCAACCCGTCAAACTGATGTCATTTGGAAATTTTGCACAGAAAATGTTTCCCTTTTTTTCTTGAGTTATTGCATTTTCTTCTTGATCCCTAAACGTTTTTGGTTTATTTAGTCTTCTCTCTAATTATAGACAAGTTGACTAACAAATAGCCTACCAAAATGTTGGAAATTATAAGCAGAAACATATCCAAATTAGGCACAAAAAAATCCTGCACCCCCTGCTAAGAAATCGTTCTGACGGTGTTCTATATTTGCGGGTTAGGGTCAGGTGCGGGCCTCAGATTTTCACTTTATCACATATAGTCGGGCGGTTGCGGCTGGGTTATTAGCAATTGCGGGTGGGTTCGGTTGAACAAACAGCTGACCCGCGCACCACTAACACACACACACACACACACGTAAGAGCCTACCAGTCGAGGGTCCTTCAGTGAAGCCCCTTTTCTCAGTGGTTCCTTTGAAGGCCCTGGACTGTCCTCAGCAGAGGCATCATTGCCATTATCACGCTGTGTGTCATAGAGCTAGTTGGTCATAGTCCATTCTTCACATTCAGTCAAAGAGTTACTCAAATACATGCTGCAGAACATACCAGAAAGTCTGACTCATCGAAGGATTGGAGAGAAAGATCGTCGTCCTCTACCATATCCCTCACTTTAAGCCTTGTCAGCTTTCCATCCTCCTCATCCTTCACTTTCAGCGGTGGTGTCCTCCTTTCATGATCCTCATCATCAGACTGTGTATCAGAGTAAACTAGTCAGAGACTAATCTCTTTACAGTGATGTCACTCAACAAAGACATGGTGTACAACTGTCTTACCTCAGATTCACAGTCAGTGAAGGAGTAGATAGAGATGTCAGAGTTGGAGGATGAGATCACCCCATCATAATTTCTATCCATCAGCCGAGTCACCCTTCCAGACTGAGGAGACAGACAAAGGCATGTACTTAGGGCAGCCATAGAATACACTGGCATTGACTGTCAAGAAAATGTTGAATATTTAGGCAATCCAACATAGTTGTACAAGTAGTGAGTAATTTATGGGTAATTGAAAATGCAAGTGTATTGAAATGCAATAAATGCAACTCCCATAACATTAGGGATAGGGCTAAAGACTTTCCATACTGTAGGATTCTTTAGCATTTCTAATGAATGATTGTCAATTCAACCAAGCCAACCAAAATGGCCATATGAATCAACAGATTGATCTATCTGTTCTGTCTCTATGGGAACAGCAGAGATGTCTGACCTGGCTAAGAGGCTCTGGATTGATGTCCCATCCATCCCCAGATGTCTGTTCCTGCCCACAGCTCACAATGATTGGCTGTGAACAGTAAAGAAAAAATGTAACACTCTTTTGCTCATTTTGGCCTTGGAAATAACTTGGAAATAAATGATGTAGCTATCAATAAATAATTTAAGTAGCTACTGTTATGTGGTTGATTTGAATGTGACATACAGGCCTTTTGTGGATCTGAGGGGTCTGCACTGATGTAGACTGTCAAGACAATATTCCATTTCAAATGTGGTTAGATAAGGAGGGATATCTGCACTTGCTTTTACTGTGATAACTGCAGTTTGTACATGCAGCATAACTAATGTTTATGTGTTATTGTTTTCAGGTCAGATTTGACTTACAGGCCTTGGCCTTCTGCGCACTTTGCCGGTTGGCCACATCACAGAATCAGGGGTGTTCACCCTCACTGGATTCAACTGTCAACACAACACTCCATTTAAAAGGTGATAACAAAAACAGAAGATTTTTTAAATATATATATATATTTGATATTTACCACATAAGGGCGGCGCCTTAAAGCTCTTTTGATTCTCTCATCATTATGATTCATCTTGCTTTCTGAGGGATACATTTCCATCAATTGATTGGCACAAAACATATCCTGGCACATACACGCATAAAGGGCATGTCCCAAATGGCACCCCAGTGCCCATATATTGCACTTATTTTGACCTGAGCCCAATGGGCACAGGTCAAAAGTAGTACACTACAGGGTGCCATTTGGGACCAAAGAATGTAAGAGCCTACCAGACGTTCTAAACTCCAAGGACGGGTCTATCCAACCGTTTCCAATCGTAGTATTTATTCTCTGCACAGTGTCAGCTAGGGCAGACTATGCACCTGAAACAACCTTACTGAAGAAAGCGATTGTACTGATGATATCAAAGCTGAACACAGTTTATGTAGTGAATTTATGCTTGGTTACGTCACAATAGGTCACAGTTTTATGGGCGCGCATAATACGTCACAGGAAAGGCTTGTATGGGACTGGACTGGTGGTATCTCCCCCTGGTCGTAATTTATAACTGTCAAATAAAATCTATCTAGCTATCTAACTGAAATGGCTGTAGAGGACTCTTTGATCATCACATTTGAGGCACATGTCAGCAGGTGGCAGTGTCTTCAAATGCAGCACTTGATGATCTGAGCAACAGTTGAGCAACTTTGTGGTTGTGACGAATCCAAATGCGGAAGTCCAGTACATTTGTTTTTGCTTAGCAAGCTTGCCCGCCTATTTCTACAATTCATCTTCTTAAACTCTGATTTTAAACTTAACCACACTGCTAACCTTATGCCCAACCTTAAATTAAGACCAAAAAGCCTATTTTTGTTTTCATTAATTTTTACGATATAGCCTATTTGTACTTTGTGGCTGTGTTATCTAGTGGGAACCTCTAGCTAGCTAGCTACCTACAATCTGGCTAAAGTGTTGCGCAATATTGGAGGAAAAGTTGATTGATTATTGTGCTTGATTATCCAAGTACTAGTTTGACAAATATGCATTGGTCATCAAAATGATATCCCGAATAATTTTAAAACATATGGTTCAGAGGTTCAAGAGTTTTACTCCTGAGTTCAGGCTCACGAGTGGGATTGTTGCTGTCATTATAGTATCATTTGTTTTGTTTACTGTCACTACATATTTCGGTTTATCAGAGGATGTCTTCAGTCTTGGAACGACAGTTTTTGGCAATGGGCATGGTAAGTTAGCTAGGAGGGTCTGAGTGAATCAACAGTTATATATGCTCAGTAGCTACTTTGTATGAGAGTGTTGTAACGTTAGCTAGCTTGCTAGAATGGTGGTCCTCTGTAGCTCAGCTGGTAGAGCACGGCTCTTGTAACGCCAAGATAGTGGGTTCGATCCCCGGGACCACCCATACACAAAAATGTATGCACGCATGACTGTAAGTCGCTTTGGATAAAAGCGTCTGCTAAATGGCATATTATTATAATAATAATAATAATAATAATAATATGCCATTTAGCAGACGCTTTTATCCAAAGCGACTTACAGTCATGCGTGCATACATTTTTTTGTGTATGGGTGGTCCCGGGGATCGAACCAACTACCTTGGCGTTTCAAGCGCCGTGCTCTACCAGCTGAGCTACAGAGGACCACATTATTATTATTATTAAAACTTATAGCTAATGTAACAGATGGTGCCAGTAGGCTACAGCAGTAGGCTACAGCACAACACACCAGTGTAGCTTATGTCTGTCAACCCTATAATTTATGTTTTAATCCTTTCCTCTTCCTTTGCAGTGCACAAGCTCATCACATACTCCTTCCACCACAAGACAGTGACCCAGCTACTCCTCAGTATTGGGGTTCTGGTGCCCCTCTGTGGAGGCATTGAGAAGAGTGTGGGCACTGTTCGGTTCCTCCTCATGTTTCTGCTGCTCTCTATCAGCACAGGGGTGTTGTACACCATACTGGGTCTGCTACTGTTTGGTGCATCTGCCCAGAACCAGGTGGAGGGGTTCATTCCAGTGTCCCTCTCCCTTATGGGTATGGCCACAGTGCACTCCCGTATGGTTAAGGGCTTTCTTTTCGGGGTCACTGTACCCATGTTAGCCCTGCCCTGGCTGTTTCTGTTCATCATAACACTTTTGGTCCCACACACTGTCTTCCTTTGCAATGCCATCGCCATCATCGCAGGGGGGATCTGTATCCTTACTCCAACCTCATTGTGGTTCAAAATAACTGATACACTCCTCTGCAGTATGTCACAGCTTTATAAGTGTGCTTAGTAGTGTAGTTAAGTGGTAATAGGTTATAGGTGTTGTATATGAATCCTGCTGCTGAACATTATGGCATGTTTGTTTAGAAAAAATATTGCATCACTGCGTCACACATTCTCCTTAACTTGCACTGGTGAAACAGACGGAAAGGGCTGGCTCTCACTTCTGGACATGTCCGATGCCAGGGCATCAGTGCTGGACAAGAAGATGCCTTTCAGGCTGCTGAGGAACATTGGTGTCCTGTATGTCCCTGCATCAACAGAGGAGAGAAGGAAGACGGTCCACCCACCGTGAGTACTAAGAAAGCACCAGACATATCATTTATCAGACAAGACAAGAGGTCATTAAATAACAATTGCTGTGTGCAAGCCAGAGCACATAATGTACTACAGTATAATGAGGTGCAGTTATAATTGATGATCCTCAGCTGTAATTGAATACTGTACAATAGGCACCTAGTGGTCCCCCATGATTAGATAGAGAATTACTGGTATAGATAGGCTCTCTGAATTCTGTCCACGTTCTCATTGATTGCAGAATCATTCCAACCCCAGGCTCCTACCCAGTCCAAGCCTACGCTCCAGTGTCCTTTACCTCCAACCTACAGGCTACCGAGACCACACCAAAGACATTTGAAGGCTGGGCCCACTCCTACTATACACAGGGGAGCACTGTTCAGCTCTCAGGTTATTACGGACACAACCATGGATATGGCCTCAAGCATAGCTTTGGGCCAAGTCACGGACATAGTCACGAACATGGACACAGCTGCAGCCACAGCCAAGGTTATGGACATAGTCACGAACACAGCTTCGGCCATGGACTCAGTCATGGGCATGCATCTGCCTCTCAAACCAGCAGTCACTGGGCTCCAGTGGCTCAACATCCACATTCTCAACATTCCCACCTCAGTCCACTGTCTGTGTCTGTCAGTGCCCCCCAGAGTTTCACAGCAAAGATGCCGGAGTCACTGCCAGAATCTGTGATGGTTCACCCAGGAGCACCTGTGTCTTCACTGACAGATTGATGACTTCAATCCGTAACGGCAAAACTCGCTATAGCTCGATTGAAATGTAAAGGCAATGTTCGCGAAGACCGGAAATTACATTTACATTTCAAGCGTGCTATTTTCAGCAATCACAATCCTTGTAAAAACGTCAACTCTTGGTATAACTAATAACATTAAAAAAATACAAATGTCAGTGTGGTTATAAGCCGCTATAGCTCTGAACTACGGCGATACGGATTTAATCGAGCCCATAGTTGTCATTCAATGTGTTTTCTGTCTCATGTTATACATTGAGATGTAATATGCTTGGACAAGTGTTTTGAGGCAGTACTTGAAGGTCCACTTTTTCTTCACTGATGTTTTTGGTTTTAATATACAAGCAGGCTCTGAATGTTCAAGGTCAAATCAATGCAATAAAGGGTTTGCTTGTCAGTTGATTGTAAGACCACTCCTTTTGGCTTGTGTGTTTTGTACTTTGTGTTTTTTTACACATACGGTAGACAAATCTCTTGGTACTCTTGATTTATACAACCTAGATTAAAACAACGTTTTTCAAAACCCTTAGTAAACCAGAACAGTTTTTAGTTCAAACTAAACATTTTTATCACACTAATGTATTATCAGTTTTTCCCCCTTAACTACACTTAACAAAATATAAATGCAACATGTAAAGTGTTGGTCCCATGTTTCATGAGCTGAAATAAAAGATCCCAGAAATTTTCCAAACGTACAAAAAGCTTCTTTCTCTAATTTTGTATACAAATTTGTTTAAATCTCTGTTAGTGAGCATTTGTCCTTTGCCAAGATAATCCATCCACCTGACAGGTGTAGCATATCAAGAAGCTGATTAAACAGCTTGATCATTACACAGGTGCTTCTTGTGCTGGGGACAATAAAAGAGCCACTCTAAAATGTGCAGTTTTGTCACACAACACAATGCTACATATGTCTCAAGTTTTGAGGAAGCGTGCAATTGGCATGCTGACTGCAGAAATGTCCACCAGAGATGTTGCGAGAGAATTTAAAATTCATTTCTGTACCATAAGCAGACTCCAACGTCGTTTTAGAGAATTTGGCAGTACGTCCAACCGGCCTCACAACCGCAGACCACGTGTAACCACGCCACCCCAGGACCAGCAGAGTGCCCAATGGTGGCGGTGGGGTTATGATATGGGCAAGCAATGAACAGCAACTTCGCACAGCTGTTGAAGAGTGACACAACATTCCACAGGCCACAATCAACAGCCTGATCAACTCAATGCGAAGGATATGTGTCGTGCTGCTTGAGGGAAATGGTGGTCACACCAGATACTGTTTGGTTTTCTGATCCACGCACCTACCTTTCTTTTAAGGTATCTGTGTTCTTAGAATAAAATACAAAATAGCATCCACTCACCACTAAATTAGATCCATTACATTCAGTTTGTTTTGCAATGCATCGTTCAAAAATTTTGGAAATTCAGAAGCAGGGGACAAGTGGGTGAGGTGATCAAGAGTGTGGGCTACAAGGGCAGATTATGATGTAATCTTTGGAAAATTAACTAGTCGTGCACAGTAAAGAGAAGCCATAAATGACAACCAAAACTAAATAAAGCAAATCAATGATCTCCATTTATTATTTCTTTACAAATGCATGCTTTAAAGTTACTGTTTATATACAAATAGCTATTTTGCATATAAAACTGGATCAAGTGGTAAGAGTCATGTAACACAGGTCAATTTTAAAAAGGCACATTTCTTATTTAAATGACAACATGTACCATACCATATTTGATTCTGTATCACTACAATAGTTGAGGGTTTCTCTATTAAAAGAAACACAAAATGACGTGCTAAAATGATAGACTGCTGAACATCACCCGTATATCATCCACTTGATTCTATTTCATACGGTTACAGAACCTCAGAAAATTGAAGTAAATATTTTGTATTTAGGCTTTCAACCATCAGCATAAGAAAATAAAACTAGATAAAGTTCTTACATATACATATCCCAGAATTAGTGATTATCAGAACACACATAAATGACAGTTAATAAATGACAGTTAATAGATGTATTCATGTTGTACTGCAAGTGCACATACAATACAACACATATTGCATTGCCTAAATGCCGTGGTAGTGTCCAGCTAAACATAACTAGTCGGTACTAAGCCTTACAGTGGGAGAGCATGAGAAAAAAACACCTGGGCATTTTTACAGTAAACCACCATTTAATCTACAACCTTTTCGTTTAATGAACCGATGAAGAACAAGGCTCAATGACTAAACAGTTACTGCAATTTAAATGTAGGAATTGTACAGTACATGGTACAATATGAATGTGCTACTAGTATGCATATTTGACTAATCTTGCACTGCTCTCTGTATTTACACAACCTTCGTGCATCTGAATAGGCAGCCATGTTGAACTTGTAAATACATTTAAAGATGCAAATATAGAATGCTTTCAATGCCGTAGACATTTCAGGAGTTAATTTACAATATATTACTTTTTTTATCGCCTTGTGGGGATCTTCACAGCATGATAAACGTCCAGAGGCAATATTTCATATCATAATCACCTCTGTTTGCGCCTAGTTTCACTTACAAAAACGATGTGTAACATTCAATGTATAATATCTCCAATTTTTCTAATCTGATGGGAAACAATGAAGGTCTGCACTCTATTTTATAAAAAAATCTATTGGTTTATTCCAAAATGTTCCATAACCTTAAAAGGAGCGCGTGGACCAAATCTACACTGAACAAAAATATAAACGCAACATGCAACTATTTCAAAGATTTTACTGAGTTACAGTTCATATAAGGAAATCAGTCAATTGAAATGAATAAATTAGGCCCTAATCTATGGATTTCACATGACTGGGAATTCAGATATGGAACACGCTGTCGTACACGTCAATCCAGAGCATCCCAAACATGCTCAATCAGTGACATGTCTGGTGAGTATGCAGGCCATGGAAGAACTGGGACATTTTCAGCTTCCAGAAATTGTGAACAGATCCTTGTGACATGGGGCCGTGCATTATTGTGCTGAAACGTGAGGTGATGGTGGCGGATGAATGGCACGACAATGGGCCTCAGGATCTCGTCACGGTATCTCTGTGCATTCAAATTGCCATCGATTTAAAATGCAATTGTGTTCATTGTCCGTAGCTTATGCCTGTCCATACCATAACCCCACCACCACGGGGCACTCTGTCCACAATGTTGACATCAGCAAACCGCTCGCCCACATGGCGCCATACACGCTGACTTCTACCTGGTACAGTTGAAACCGGGATTCATCCGTGAAGAGCACACTTCTCCAGCATGCCAGTTGCTATCGAAGGTGAGCATTTGCCCACAGAAGTCAGTTACGACGCCAAACTGCAGTCAGGTCAAGACCCTGGTGAGGACGACGAGCATGCAGATTAGCTTCCCTGAGACGGTTACTGACAGTTTGTGCAGAAATTATTCTGTTGTGCAAACCCACAGATTCATCAGCTGTCCGGGTGGTTGGTCTCAGACGATCCCACAGGTGAAGGAGCCGGATGTGGAGGTCCTGGGCTGGCGTGGTTACACGTGCACAAAATTTGAGAGAAATAAGCTTTTTGTGTGGATGGAAAATGTCTGGGATCTTTTATTTCAGCTCATGAAACATGGGACCAACACTTTACATGTTGCGTTTATATTTTGTTCAGTGTACATGAAAGGCCTGGGGGTTAGGGGTCGATTTGGAGTATGAGCCCATTCCCAACCAATCTTGAATGAATTGCACTACCTCTCAGCACGAGTCTCTACAAAATGCTGTCAGTAAGATTACACAACAAGACAATAAGTACAACAAACATTCATTCATACGTCTTTCCATTTAGTGATTATGTGCTGACACGTTACCTCCAAAAACAGTTTAAAACTGTTTTCCGTTACCACTCACCCTCCACCCGAAAGAAATAGGTTAACATATGGGGTTGTGAGGGTGTGCTGTAACGTTAACTTAATCTTCCTTAGCTCCACACGTCCTGAGAGTAGCGGCCCTTGGTCATCAGCTTCTTGATGTAAGCCACAGCCTGTGTGTGTGTGAGACCTCCCACCTCCTCAACGATGTCATAGAAGGAATTCTGCACATCCCGCGCCATGTTCCGAGCATTCCTAGGAAAAGACAAGTGGCAGCCATATTTACAGTAGGCACACAATAATGATGGATTTTCTCTTTCAAAAAACCCTCAAAGCTTGTACATGTACTGTGCCTTCAGGAAGTATTCACACCCACATTTTGTTGTGTTACAGCCTGAATTTAAAATGGAATAAATTGAGATTTTCTGTCACTGACCTACACACAACACCCCATAATGTCAAAGTGGAATTATGTTTTTAGAAATGTTTAGAAAGCTATAAAAAATGAAAAGCTGAAATGTCTTGAGTCAATATGTATTCAACCCATTTGTTATGGCAAGCCTAAATAAGTTCAGGAGTAAAAATATGCTTAACAACTCACATAATAAGTTGCAATAATAGTGTTTGACATGATTTTTGAATGAACACGGCCCTCCCCCTTCCTACTGCTCATTCAGTAACAACCTGCCTGCTCACTGCCTGGTAGTCAGCAGCAGGTCACAGTGAAAAATATGTTTTGTTTGAAGAAATGCCATGTTTACCCCCCGCGACATCGTTTTCAAAGTAGCCCAAATGTTAGCAAAACTGCGGACATGGCAACCCTGCACTGAAGCATCTGCTCGTTGCATGGTAACAATAGTCTCTCTGCCTGGTTGGGTTTCTGGTGAGCAAACCAACTATTTTGTGCACTACTGCCACCTACAGTGGGATCCAGTGCAGGACAGCAGAATATAAAACACCCACTGGTACATAACATGTCATGTAATGTCACTACAATAATTGTTCCCTTGCTGTAATTAATGAACAAAAAAACAGTCTGACACAAATAATTGCAATTTCAAAAGCTTTATTGAAAATGCATATTTCAAACATTTTTTGTAGTTTTTTTATTTTAAAGAATAGTGCATGTCTCAAAATATTAGAACGAGACCAATATGTGTATTTTTCTAAACATAGTTCCTGTGTCTGAAATTAAGTTTCTGTGTGTATTGGAGGAGTAAGCAATACTCAAAATATCTGTGTGTGTGTGTGTTGTAGTAGTAGATGGCCATTATTTATTCAAACATCTAAGTTTGGGCAGCAGCCACTGGAGAAACCTGTCAATCAAACAGGACAATAAATAGTAGTTTTCACTTACACATCAGATAGCTGCTCTTTCTCTGCTACCTCATTCTATTTCTATAATTCTCTACCTCATTCTATTTCTATAAATCTCAAAAATGCCCTTGTTATGTTCTACTTCTCCTTCTTCTATTTCCTCACCTCTTCCTCAGACTCTTATTTTCCTCTTTCTTGTCCTCCTTACTTTCTCCAACATTTTCCACCTGCTTCATGTTACTAGCCTGCTCTTGCTTCACTCGCTTTTTTGCCTTGCCCTTTTTCCTTTTGACCTTCCCTTCCTGAATATTTTGGACAAGGAGATAAAGTAATATAAGCTTATGGCTATTTTCTACTCTTGAGCTACGATATCTAGAGTTATGATATACTGTAGGACATATGGCCAATATCCCCTTCCTGTTTCCTCTCACCTGTGGGTACACTCCTGTCATTTTCTGCGCCATTTCCTGGAGCAGCTTCCTGCTGTTCTCACTCAGGTTGGTGATGGGGGCCAGGCGAGGGCTTCCTGTATTGGTGATGGGGGCCAGGCAAGGGCTTTCTGTATTTCCTCTCACCTGTGGGGCCACTCCTGACATTTTCTGGAGCAGCTTCCTACCGTTCTCGCTCAGGTTGGTGATTGGGGCCAGGCGAGGGCTGTGGTGGTATGGTAAGTACTCCACAGCAGGCGGAGCAACAATGACAGGGACAGGGCTGGGAGGAGTCAGAGGCTTTGGGACATCCTCTGGAGAGGGCAGGGCCCGTAGGGCTTCAGCCAGGGTCCAGGGTGCTGAGGTCACAAGAGGAGAAAGGCAAGTCTGGCCAGGCACAGGACCAGAGACTTTCCCTGGGCTCTGTAATACCAGAAACAACAAACAAACTGTCAGGACAGTGCTATGTTATACACAATCTCTAGATATACTGTATAACTAATCTATAAATACATTAGATACATGACTACACTCAATAAGTAAGAGTAACTTACAAAGCGCTGGACTTCATACTTCTTTTTTTCAAGCTTGAGGAGCCTGTTCTTGGCTATGCTGGTCTTCATTTCTGCCATGCTCTCTACCATTTCGGCCATCTCTCCAGTGCATTTCTTGAAAGCCACTTTCAACCTTTCCAAGTCATTCAGCCAACTGTCCAGGTCTACTGCCTCAAGATCTCATTTTGCTGCAGTTTCTCTTCATCACTTGGATCAGTGCCCTCAACTCCTCGCCCCTCCTCCCATTGTCTTCCCTATTCACATCTTCATCCCTCAGTCTTTCATCCTTCCTCCTCCCCATCCACTTCTCAATCCAGGCTCTGAAGCATCCCTCATTCTTCTTCTGCCTCTCTTGGTTGATGTCCAGACCGTCATTGACCGTCTTCAGGCCTTCCTCCAGGTCAAGCTCTATGGAGGCCAGGTTTTCTTTAATTCTCCTCAGGCTCTCCTCATTGGTGTTGGTCCACTGTGTCTTCTTGTCCAGCTGCTGCCTGCAGGGCCGGACAGAAGGGACCACCTCCATCTGGCGTGACACCTTCTTCAGGGCACTCACAGAGGCAGGGAGAGGGATGTTGGGTTTGGCCACAATAATATGTACAGACATCGGGTCAAACAATTGAGATGTGACACACACTAGTGATGCGCGGGTTGACTCATAACCAGAAGTCCTGCGGTTATATCGACAGGGCGGGGGATTTAGGGTCATGAAATATTGTTGAATAAACAGAAAACAATACATAAAAAAATCCATAAATGTATAATTATTGTGCAAGTTATATCTATAGGCTATTTGGCATTAGTGTGTAAGCCTAAACTTTAGGGCATAACTTGACGCGCGCCAGATAGACTACACACCAATCACCAAACGCTTTAATTCAATAAGAGAAAAGCTACGAAATGGAAAGTTGAAAATAAAGAAGGGACGGCCAGAAAAGTAATGTTTGGAAAATATTTGGTGAAGTGTTAAAAGAGGATGATGGCAGTGCCTATGTTATGTGTGATGATTGTGAGGCACTATAGAAATTCGACAGTCACAAGAGGGGGATTCAAATAGGCCTATGGCACGTCAACGGAACAAACAGCCTACTGTTCAGATGGGTTAAATGGAAACTGAAATCTGGACACTGACTGTAGATCTTTAACCTCTCACAGTCTTAATATTAACTCCTGCAGAATTAAGCATTTCTTGCAGTAAAATGATAGGCTACACCAAATGTAGGCTTTATTTTGACTCAGGAACAGCAGTGGAGAAATATGATTTCTTTCAGCATCTTGAGGGAATGCAAATGCGCAGCTAGGGACTGCTTTATCAGCATCATAAAAGCTGATAATATTTCAACCACATAAAATGTGCATCCAAGCCAAACTGAAATCTTATCAGAAACATGTCTGGTCGTTTTCAACCCGTCAAACTGATGTCATTTGGAAATTTTGCACAGAAAATGTTTCCCTTTTGATCTTAAGTTATTGCATTTTCTTCTTGATCCCTAAAAGTTTTTGGTTTATTTAGTCTTCTATCTAATTATAGACAAGTTGACTAACAAATAGCCTACCAAAATGTTGGAAATTATAAGCAGAAACATATCCAAACTAGGCACAAAAAAATCCTGCACCCCCTGCTAAGAAATCGTTCTGACGGTGTTCTATATTTGCGGGTTAGGGTCAGGTGCGGGCCTCAGATTTTTACTTTATCACATATAGTCGGGCGGTTGCGGATGGGTTATTAGCAATTGCGGGTGGGTTCGGTTGAACAAACAGCTGACCCGCGCACCACTAACACACACACACACACACACACACACACACACACACACGTAAGAGCCTACCAGTCGAGGGTCCTTCAGTGAAGCCCCTTTTCTCAGTGGTTCCTTTGAAGGCCCTGGACTGTCCTCAGCAGAGGCATCATTGCCATTATCACACTGTGTGTCAGAGAGCTAGTTGGTCATAGTCCATTCTCCACATTCAGTCAAAGAGTTACTCAAATACATGCTGCAGAACATACCAGAAAGTCTGACTCATCGAAGGAGTGGAGAGAAAGATCGTCGTCCTCTACTATATCCCTCACTTTAAGCCTTGTCACCTTTCCATCCTCCTCATCCTTCACTTTCAGCAGTGGTGTCCTCCTTTCATGATCCTCATCATCAGACTGGGTATCAGAGTCAACTAGTCAGAGACTATTCTCCTTACAGTGATGTCACTCAACAAAGACATGGTGTACAACTGTCTTACCTCAGATTCACAGTCAGTGAAGGAGTAGATAGAGATGTCATCAGAGTTGGAGGATGAGATCACCCCATCATCATTTCTATCCATCAGCCGAGTCACCCTTCCAGACTGAGGAGACAGACAAAGGCATGTACTTAGGGCAGCCATAGAATACACTGGCATTGACTGTCAAGAAAATGTTGAATATTTAGGCAATCCAACATAGTTGTACAAGTAGTGAGTAATTTATGGGTAATTGAAAATGCAAGTGTATTGAAATGCAATAAATGCAACTCCCATAACATTAGGGATGGGGCTAAAGACTTTCCATACTGTAGGATTCTTTAGCATTTCTCTGTTCAAATATTTTTTTATTGAACACACACAAGAATGGTGTATAGGTATGAAAGACATGTGTACAGTTCTTATCTAAACATAAGAGAACAGACATGAACAACAAGACCCAGAGTTCTGGACACAAAACAAATATTACAAAACACGACATACAGAACAGGGACAGGTAGAAAGAAAAAGGGTATATGTAACCCCCCCCACTTATCCCCCCCTATTCCACCCTATTCCCCTCCCGACTGCTCGAGTGTCAGGGCCAGCACACGCTGCCCAAAGGTAGATTACAATATGACAATTGAGAGTGCGTTAAAAAGTACAAATTCACAGCACCGACTGGTCCAGGTAAGAGAGGAAAGGCTGCCAGATTTGATCAAATGTTGATAATTTATTGTTCAGAATATATCTAATTCTTTCTAAGTGTACAGTTTTTGCCACTTCGCTGAGCCATAATTTGGTAGAGGGCGCTTCCCTCCTTTTCCAAAACAACAAGATTAATTTTTTTGCCGAAATGAGACTGTAAGAGATGAGTTGTTTTTGGGAGTTGGTTAATCCGTTTAGGGAATCGGACACTCCCAGGATTATCAGAAGCGGGTCTGGGTCTATTGAAGTCTCCAGAACTTCAGAGAGGACCCCAAATATTCCACACCAATAACCATACAGACTAGAGCATAGGGCAAAGCAGTGGAGTAGTGTACCCTGCTCAGCCTGACATTTATCACACATAGGGGATGTATCAGGAAATATCCTATGCAGTTTAGTTTTGGAGTAGTGTAATCTGTGTAATACCTTAAATTGTATGAGACGATGTCTGGAGTTAATGGAGCAGGTGTGGATATACTCCAAGCTATCCTCCCAGTCTGCCACCGAAATATCAGTCCCTAGTTCTTCCTCCCATTTTGCCTTAATGGCATCTGTAGAGGGTGCGCTAACAGATTGAAAAGCGTCATATAGACGAGATATCAGTTTGTCTGAGGTGGGGCATATTTTTATGCATCCGTCAAACATGGAAGGTTTAGCATTCTCAAATGTTGGGAGGTGTTTTCTAACATAGTCTCTAATTTGTAGGTATCTGAAAAAGTTACTTCTGGGAAGGTTATAAGTTTCCCTCAGCGCTTCAAAGGAAGCAAAGGTCCCTCCTATATATAAATCCCCTATGGTACTTATCCCCAACTCTCCCCATCGCTCAAAGGTGTTATCAAGGTTAGAGGGGGCAAAGGAGGGATTCCTGGCAACAGGGAGCATGAATGATATTGGTCTAAGCTCAAAGTGGACTTTAATTTGCTTCCAGATTCGGACTGTGCTATGTATAATAGGATTGTTATGGTAAAGTGACATCTCCAGATTAACAGGTGACAAAATCACGGCACCAATAGAGAAGGGATGACACTCCTCCCGCTCCATGCTAAGCCAGCTGGATGGCGGGGTTGCGTCATCCAGCAAAAACGTAACAGCGCGGAGGTTAGCGGCCCAATAGTAAAATATAAAATTTGGGAGAGACAATCCTCCTTCCATCTTGGATTTACATAGGTGTTTTATACCTATCCTGTGTGTTTTATAATCCCAGATGAAAGGATTGATAATAGAGTCCAGTTGTTTATGAAATGATTTAGGTATGAATACTGGGATGTTCTGGTATAGGTAGAGCAGTTGTGGGAGGAAGACCATTTTAATGGCATTAATTCTACCGAGCAGAGAAATTGGGAGAGTTCTCCAAAACTGTTTGTTTGCCTTGAGATTTTGCATCAGAGAAGGGAAATTCTCTTTAAATAGTAAGGAGTATTGTTTGGTAACTACAATTCCAAGGTAGATACATTTTTCTGAAGATAACTTAACTGGAAGATGTTCTAGCCAGGAGGTGTTTTGCAACCGTATGGGCATTAATTCCCTCTTGTTCCAATTTATTCTATATCCCGAGAAGGTACCAAACAAATTAATCACCTCAAGAATAGCTGGAATACTAGCGTGGGGTTCTGTTACATAGAGGAGAATATCATCTGCGTATAGGGAAATCTTATTTAGAGTATCTTTAGTATTATAGCCGTGTATTGCTGAATGAGATCTGATCGCTTGAGCGAGAGGTTCAATAATTAGGGCGAAGAGCATAGGCGACAGCGCACAACCCTGCCTTGTCCCTCTGTGGAGGTTAAATCGGGGCGACATTGATTGGTTAGTGAGTATTCTCGCACAGGGGTTCCTATATAAAAGCTGGATCCAATTTATGAACCCATCTCCAATATTAAATTTCTGTAGGACCTTGAATAGATAGGGCCACTCAACTTGGTCAAAGGCCTTTTCGGCGTCAAGAGATATAACGGCAAGGTCCACGTTAGGTAACCTCTGAGAATACATAATGTGAAGAGGCGCCTGAGATTGAAGAATGAGTTTCTATTAGGGATAAAGCCGGTCTGGTCCGAATGGACCAATTTGCCAATTAAAGTGCTAAGCCTGTTAGCCAGAGTTTTTGCTAAAATCTTTTGGTCTGTATTAAGGAGGGATATTGGTCTGTATGACCCTACCTCTTCCGGATCTTTACCCTTCTTATGTATAACTGTAATAAACGCCTCATCCAAAGTAGATGGGAGAGCTCCATCCTCATTGGCCCGAACCAACATTTTGTGCAGGTAGGGAGATAGCATGTTGCTGAATGTTTTATAGAATTCACCAGGGTATCCATCTGGGCCCGGGGTCTTGCCACTCTTTAGAGATTTAATTGTTTCTCTAATTTCTTCAAGAGATATTTCCTTATTCAGGAAGTTAGAGTCTTCCTGGTTCAGGGCAGGAAGATTACAGTCCTCCAAAAAGTTATGCATAATTAAGGGATTAGGATCCGCTTTAGATGTATATAGAGTCTCATAAAACTGACGGAATCTGTCATTGATGTCTTTGGGGGAGGAGAGTAATTCCCCAGATGCAGATTTAACTTTGTGAATCATTCGGTCACTCACGTTTTTTCGAAGTTGTCTGGCGAGTAATTTGTGTGGTTTGTCACCAAACTCAAAATATTTTTGCTTGGCATAGAGAAAAGATTTAGCAATTTTAGCCGAGAGGATCTGATTGTATTAAAATTTTAAAGACATAATTTGTTTATGTTTCTCCATAGATGGATGTCTAGCATTCTCCCTATCCAGTAAGTGAATTTGTCCCTCCAGTTCTACCAATTTTTTTCTGTTTTGCCTACTGGCAGTCTGAAAGGAGATGATACAGCCTCTCAAATAAGCCTTCAGCGTTTCCCACAATAATGCTGGGGAAGTCTCTGTGTTGTCGTTGGTATCAAATAAAAATGTAATTTGGTCTTTAAGATGTTCACAGAATGTTGGTTCTGTGAGGAGTTGAGGATTCAACCTCCAGACCCTCTCGTTTGGTACGATGTCACCCAATCTCAGGGAGAAGATGAGTGGACTGTGGTCAGAGATTATAATATCATGATATCTCACATTACAGGTATAGGGGAGTAGTTTAGCATCAACCAAAAAGTAGTCAATTCGAGTATATACATTGTGAACATGAGAGTAAAAGGAGTATTCCCTACCCGTAGGATTAGAGATCCTCCATATATCAAATAAGTTAGAATTTTTTATGTAGGTATTCAAGAATTCGCTTGAATAGGAGGTAGGGGTTCGCCGGGTAGAGGATCTATCCAAATATTGGTCTAGTACACAGTTAAGGTCCCCTCCAATGACCAGATTAGTATGGGAGATATCTGGAATCAGGGCAAGGACTCTTTTGAAAAAAGAGGGGTTATCAATGTTTGGCCCATAGATATTTAGTAGAGTTACAGAAGTAGAATGGATCTCTCCTATTACGATCACATAACGACCCTCTTTATCCACAATAGTGGTTTTATGTAGAAAGGGAATTCCTTTCCGTACCAGAATCGCTGTGCCTCTCGTTTTGGCAGAGAAGTTAGAGTGATACACTTGTCCCACCCACTTACATTTAAGTCTGTTATGAGATTTGTTTTTCAGATGGGTTTCTTGCAAAAATATAATATCAGACGAAAGTGCTTTCAAGTGGGCTAGGACCCTGCCTCTCTTAATTGGTTCGTTTAAACCCTTGACATTCCAGGAAGTGAATGTAAGTCCCGCCCTCCTCTCATTTGTAGTTCCTATGGTGGCCTGCATAACATGTAACTCACTAAAAAGGTAAGAAAGCGCACCAAACCATCACGATCAGCATATGTAGCACCTACACCCGAGCAGTATCCAACCCACCCCTCCCCCCCCGCAAGCACCTTTACTCTCCACCCTGTTCCCCTACTTTCCCCAACCTTTACCCCCCCCTCCATCAACCCACATTTAACAGGCATACACACATAGGACAGAAATAAATATGAAAATAAAAATAACAAACACATTGTCTGGCCGATGCCAAAAAAGCACGGCGCGCCCTCGAACAAGAGGTAAAACACAAATAAAATCCCAACTATGCGCTCACCTCTCGCTATCCTAGAACTTCTACTAACATATGAACTGAGGAGGCTCCCGCACTTAAAGTGTTCAATTAGCATCTAATAAACCTAAACAGAATAAGTTGCAACTTAAACATATTGCGCACTTAAGGTTAATCTTGGGTCAATCCCTGAGATAAGCAAGATGTATCATCACAAGATTCTATTGCTAAGCAATACCGGTCTAAACATAAACCATCAGTAACCGACATAGACAGCAGGACAGTTACATATTGTGGGTTAGGAGAAGGGAACAAGGATTTTGATAAATTGAACGTACCCCCCAATCAAAAAAATAACAAAGTAAATAAAAATGTAAAAAAATTAAAAAATGTAAAAATAATAATAATAATACATTATTTTCAAATAATTTTAAAAAATAGTGATTTATATATACATATGTGCACACATACACATCCACACACACACACACACACATACATACATGTGCATACCTACATACATACACACACACACATACGTATATATATATATATATATATATACGCACACACATATACACACGTATACACGCACACATACATACACACACCCCAAAAAATATATACATATAAAATAAATATTCTTAAATATATACAGATACATACACACGCATACACATATACATCCATACACACACATCTACATACACAAACATGCATACCCCAGAATAATAATCTATACAAATTTAAAATATACACATACATAATACTAAAATGCTAAGAGAAAATAATAATAAAGTACAAATAATTATTATTATATGTACGCACAGGAATAATGTAAGAATTGAAAAATAAATAACGAAACAAAACAAAAATGGGGGAATATAAGTATATCCATCCGAAAGTGTCAATGATCCGACCTGGAAGGCCTCCCAAACAGGCATCGCTCTAAACCCAGTCGGAATGAAAGTGAAATTAACGTTAAGTGAGAGCTCTGACCGCCCTCCATTGGTCAGCTCATCGTATTACATGTTCGGTAGCCCTTGCTGAGACCGTTTAATACGGTTTCACCCGTTATGGTATGGTATGGTATGGATTCGAGTCCGTGAGCAGACCTTAACACACAATGACAAGGCACTCTAACCTGTACGGGGGATTGGTGTATATTCCCGGACAAACTTCTCTGCGTCCAGAACCGAGGAGAGCCAGATCTTCTCCCCGGAAGGCGGGGTAATTCTTAGTCTTGCAGGGAAGAGCAAGGCTGGGTGAAGATGGAGTTTGTAGAGTTTGGTCATGACATCTCTGTAGCCAGCGCGGTGCTTTGCCACATCGGGCGCATAGTCCTCATAGACACGAAAGGGGTGCCCTTTATGTAACAGGTTGCCCCTCATTCGAGCCTCGCGCAGGATAAGATCCTTGGTCTTGAAACTGTGACAACAGATGATTACTGGGCGAGGACGCTGGCCCGGTCCAGGCACTGGGACAAGGGCGCGATGTGCACGGTCCACTAGGGGATCCGACGCCAAAACATCCGGTCCCATTGCATCCTTCAGTAGCTTGGCGAAGAAGTCGGTGGGGCGAGAGCCCGCCTCCACCCCTTCTGCCAGACCCACAACGCAAAGGTTATGCCGCCTGGATCTGCCCTCCAGGTCGACCACTTTCACAGAAAGCCTCTGCACATTATCCTGCAATGACGTGCATAGCATCTCTAACTCGTCGATCCTACCAGC
Organism: Coregonus lavaretus; assembly: GCF_964263955.1. Classification (NCBI taxonomy): domain Eukaryota; kingdom Metazoa; phylum Chordata; class Actinopteri; order Salmoniformes; family Salmonidae; genus Coregonus; species Coregonus lavaretus. Next base: position 20,440,123 of record NC_140002.1, read on the forward strand.
GTTGAATTCAGAAGCTTTCTCAAGGTCCACAATACTCTGGCCCTGCGAAGCGACCGTTCGAATGGTGCTCTCGATTTTAGTGTCCAGTTCAGCAATAGTAGCCTTAAGATCCTCCGCTATAGCAACACGTAGTTCTCCCAAAGCCCGGGTAAGTTCTGTAAGTGTCACGTTGTTACCTGTGCCTTCCGCCATGTTTGTCTCGTTGTTTGGTGGGGTGTAGACCTCTGATGTGGATTTATTGTCCTTTGGTCGCTTATTACTAGGCATTTTCACATAGAAAGTTACAATATTGTATTAGTAAGAAAAGTTTGTTGTAACAAGTGCAATAAAGTAAGTTAGGTTAGATTATTTCGCAAAAAAGTTGCGGGAGCCTCTCACACACAGCCGTTCACTCCAACATGCTAGCTCCGCCCCATTCTTTAGCATTTCTAATGAATGATTGTCAATTCAACCAAGCCAACCAAAATGGCCATATGAATCAACAGATTGATCTATCTGTTCTGTCTCTATGGGAACAGCAGAGATGTCTGACCTGGCTAAGAGGCTCTGGATTGATGTCCCATCCATCCCCAGATGTCTGTTCCTGCCCACAGCTCACAATGATTGGCTGTGAACAGTAAAGAAAAAATGTAACACTATTTTGCTCATTTTGGCCTTGGAAATAACTTGGAAATAAATGATGTAGCTATCAATAAATAATTTAAGTAGCTACTGTTATGTGGTTGATTTGAATGTGACATACAGGCCTTTTGTGGATCTGAGGGGTCTGCACTGAAGTAGACTGTCAAGACAATATTCCATTTCAAATGTGGTTAGATAAGGAGGGATATCTGCACTTGCTTTTATTGTGATAACTGCAGTTTGTACATGCAGCATAACTAATGTTTATGTGTTATTGTTTTCAGGTCAGATTTGACTTACAGGCCTTGGCCTTCTGCGCACTTTGCCGGTTGGCCACATCACAGAATCAGGGGTGTTCACCCTCACTGGATTCAACTGTCAACACAACACTCCATTTAAAAGGTGATAACAAAAACAGAAGATTTTTTAAATATATATATATATATTTGATATTTAACACATAAGGGCGGCGCCTTAAAGCTCTTTTGATTCACTCATCATTACGATTCATCTTGCTTTCTGAGGGATACATTTCCATCAATTGATTGGCACAAAACATATCCTGGCACACACACGCGTAAAGGGCATGTCCCAAATGGCACCCCAGTGCCCATATATTGCACTTATTTTGACCTGAGTCCAATGGGCACAGGTCAAAAGTAGTACACTACTGGGTGCCATTTGGGACCAAAGAATGTAAGAGCCTACCAGACGTTCTAAACTCCAAATCACCTTGTGCAGTGCGCACGGGTCTATCCAACCGTTTCCAATCGTAGTATTTATTCTCTGCACAGTGTCAGCTAGGGCAGACTATGCACCTGAAACAACCTGACTGAAGAAAGCGATTGTACTGATTGTATCAAAGCTGAACACAGTTTATGTAGTGAATTTATGCTTGGTTACGTCACAATAGGTCACAGTTTTATGGCCGCGCATAATACGTCACAGGAAAGGCTTGTATGGGACTGGACTGGTGGTATCTCCCCCTGGTCGTAATTCATAACTGTCAAATAAAATCTATCTAGCTATCTAACTCAAATGGCTGTTGAGGACTCTTTGATCATCACATTTGAGGCACATGTCAGCAGGTGGCAATGTCTTCAAATGCAGCACTTGATGATCTGAGCAACAGTTGAGCAACTTTGTGGTTGTGACAAATCCAAATGCGGAAGTCCAGTACATTTGTTTTTGCTTAGCAAGCTTGCCCGCCTATTTCTACAATTCATCTTCTTAAACTCGGATTTTAAACTTAACCACACTGCTAACCTTATGCCCAACCTTAAATTAAGACCAAAAAGCCTATTTTTGTTTTCATTAATTTTTAAGATATAGCCTATTTGTAATTTGTGGCTTTGTTATCTAGTGGGAACCTCTAGCTAGCTAGCTAGCTACCTATAATCTGGCTAAAGTTTTACGCAATATTGGAGGAAAAGATTGATTATTGTACTTGATTATCCAAGTTTGACAAATATGCATTGGGCATCAAAATGATATCCGAATAGTTTTAAAACATATGGTTCAGAGGTTCAAGAGTTTTACTCCTGAGTTCAGGCTCACGAGTGGGATTGTTGCTGTCATTAGAGTATCATTTGTTTTGTTTACTGTCACTACATATTTCGGTTTATCAGAGGATGTCTTCAGTCTTGGAACGACAGTTTTTGGCAATGGGCATGGTAAGTTAGCTAGGAGGGTCTGAGTGAATCAACAGTCATATATGCTCAGTAGCTACTTTGAATGAGAGTGTTGTAACGTTAGCTAGCTTGCTAAAACGTATAGCTAATGTAACAGATGGTGCCAGTAGGCTACAGCAGCAGGCTACAGCACAACACACCAGTGCAGCTTATGTCTGTCAACCCTATCATTTATGTTTTAATCCTTTCCTCTTCCTTTGCAGTGCACAAGCTCATCACATACTCCTTCCACCACAAGACAGTGACCCAGCTACTCCTCAGTATTGGGGTTCTGGTGCCCCTCTGTGGAGGCATTGAGAAGAGTGTGGGGACTGTTCGGTTCCTCCTCATGTTTCTGCTGCTCTCTATCAGCACAGGGGTGTTGTACACCATACTGGGTCTGCTACTGTTTGGTGCATCTGCCCAGAAACAGGTGGAGGGGTTCATTCCAGTGTCCCTCTCCCTTATGGGTATGGCCACAGTGCACTCCCGTATGGTTAAGGGCTTTCTTTTCGGGGTCACTGTACCCATGTTAGCCCTGCCCTGGCTGTTTCTGTTCATCATAACACTTTTGGTCCCACACACTGTCTTCCTTTGCAATGCCATCGCCATCATCGCAGGGGGGATCTGTATCCTTACTCATTTACATTTACATTTTAGTCATTTAGCAGACGCTCTTATCCAGAGCGACTTACAGTTAGTGAGTTATTTTTTAATTTTTCATACTGGCCCCCCGTGGGAATCGAACCCACAACCCTGGCGTTGCAAACGCCATGCTCTACCAACTGAGCTACATCCCTGCCGGCCATTCCCTCCCCTACCCTGGACGACGCTGGGCCAATTGTGCGCCGCCCCATGGGTCTCCCGGTCGCGGCCGGCTATAACCTCATTGTGGTTCAAAATAACTGATACACTCCTCTGCAGTATGTCACAGCTTTATAAGTGTGCTTAGTAGTGTAGTTAAGTGGTAATAGGTTATAGGTGTTGTATATGAATCCTGCTGCTGAACATTATGGCATGTTTGTTTAGAAAAAATATTGCATCACTGCGTCACACATTCTCCTTAACTTGCACTGGTGAAACAGACGGTAAGGGCTGGCTCTCACTTCTGGACATGTCCGATGCCAGGGCATCAGTGCTGGACAAGAAGATGCCTTTCAGACTGCTGAGGAACATTGGTGTCCTGTATGTCCCTGCATCAACAGAGAAGAGAAGGAAGACGGTCCACCCACCGTAAGTACTGAGAAAGCACCAGACATATCATTTATCAGACAAGACAAGAGGTCATTAAATAACAATTGCTGTGTGCAAGCCAGAGCACATAATGTACTACAGTATAATGAGGTGCAGTTATAATTGATGATCCGCAGCTGTAATTGAATACTGTACAATAGGCACCTAGTGGTCCCCCATGATTAGATAGAGAATTACTGGTATAGATAGGCTCTCTGAAATCTGTCCACGTTCTCATTGATTGCAGAATCATTCCAACCCCAGGCTCCTACCCAGTCCAAGCCTACGCTCCAGTGTCCTTTACCTCCAACCTACAGGCTACCGAGACCACACCAAAGACATTTGAAGGCTGGGCCAACTCCTACTATACACAGGGGAGCCCTGTTCAGCTCTCAGGTTATAATGGACACAACCATGGATATGGCCTCAAGCATAGCTTTGGGCCAAGTCACGGACATAGTCACGAACATGGACACAGCTGCAGCCACAGCCAAGGTCATGGACATAGTCACGAACACAGCTTCGGCCATGGACTCAGTCATGGGCATGCATCTGCCTCTCAAACCAGCAGTCACTGGGCTCCAGTGGCTCAACATCCACATTCTCAACATTCCCACCTCAGTCCACTGTCTGTGTCTGTCAGTGCCCCCCAGAGTTTCACAGCAAAAATGCTGGAGTCACTGCCAGAATCTGTGATGGTTCACCCAGGAGCACCTGTGTCTTCACTGACAGATTGATGACTTCAATCCGTAACGGCAAAACTCGCTATAGCTCGATTGAAATTTAAAGGCAATGTTCGCGAAGACCGGAAATTACATTTACATTTCAAGCGTGCTATTTTCAGCAATAACAATCCTTGTAAAAACGTCAACTCTTGGTATAACTAATAACATAAAAAAAATAAAAAATGTCAGTGTGGTTATAAGCCGCTATAGCTCTGAACTACGGCAATACGGATTTAATCGAGCCCATAGTTGTCATTCAATGTGTTTTCTGTCTCATGTTATACATTGAGATGTAATATGCTTGGACAAGTGGTTTGAGGCAGTACTTGAAGGTCCACTTTTTCTTCACTGATGTTTTTGGTTTGAATATACAAGCAGGCTCTGAATGTTCAAGGTCAAATCAATGCAAGAAGGGTTTGATTGTCAGTTGATTGTAAGACCACTCCTTTTGGCTTGTGTGTTTTGTACTTTGTGTTTTTTTACACAGACGGTAGACAAATCTCTTGGTACTCTTGATTTATATAACCTAGATTAAAACAACGTTTTTCAAAACCCTTAGTAAACCAGAACAGTTTTTAGTTCAAACTAAACATTTTTATCACACTAATGTATTATCAGTTTTTCCCCCTTAACTACACTTAACAAAAATATAAATGCAACATGTAAAGTGTTGGTCCCATCACAATATATTTTACATTAGTTATCTTGTTGTTTTTAATCCCACCCTTCAGCTCCACTCAACCCCTCCCATCTATCTCTTAACACCATCCATTTTTTATTTACATTTGCCATATATTTTTCAACTGTGCTGTGATGTTTCACAAAAGTTCTGAACCTTTCTATTCTCATAGTTTCTACAGATTGTAAATTAAAGATAAACATTTTTGTTAAAAGTATTATTATATTATTGATCGATTGACTATGACTTTTCAAATCACCCAGTAGTGCTATCTGCAGAGTTAGCTCCAGGTAAATGTTGCACTTCTTCTTCCTGGACCTTTGACCAAAAACAAGCTACACATGGACAGTACCAAAACAAATGATCTAATGAATCGGTCTCTTCGCAGAAAAATCTGCAGAGCTGGGATGGTTGTATCCCCCATATATATAACATTCTATTGGTTGCAAGAATTTTGTATAATAATTTTAATTGAAAAATTTTAGGTTTTGAATCCGGCGTTGTTTTGCGTATCAGTTCATAAACCATGTGCCATGGTATCGGTACATCGAAAATCTCTTTCCAACTATTTTGCAATCTATATGGCACAGCTGTCAAATTTTTTGTCCTTAAATAAAACTGATATACTTTTTTATTTATCACAATTTTCATTAACCAATTTTGGTCTTTAATGAAGACAAGTTCCTTATTTTTTCCCCCTTCCACTTGCCTCTTCCATTTTTGCGTTAATGCTGCAATTAGTTGGTTGTAATTTTGGGTAGAGCAGACATTTCCATATATTTTTGTTAGCTGCATGTGTGGCATAACTCCACTAGTCCTATTTATGATATCATTTACAAAGATTATACCTTTTTTAAACATTTTTTTGAAAAAATAATAATATAAAAATTATATTTGAGTTTAACCACATTATTTGTTGTATTATTTGTTCTGTCTTTTCTGGTGGATTAAACTGAAATCGCAACCAACTTTCTATGGCTTATTTTTAAAATAGTGATATTTTGGAGATGATTTCATTTTCAGTGAGAGGTTGTAATCTGAATAAAGGGGAAAAGGCCATTCTTGAACATGGGGTGAGATATTCTTATTAATCTGCTAGAAAACCAGTTTGGATTTAAGTATAACTTTTGCATGACTGAAGCCTTTAGTGAGAGGTCTAATGCTTTAATATTTAATAATTTCTGCCCTCTGAATTCATGTTCATTATATAAATAGGCCCGTTTAATTTTGTCTGGCTTGCCGTTCCAAATAAAATTGAATCTTTTTTTTGCTCATTTAATTTTTAAAAACAGGTCCCTAGATGTAGGCAAGACCATAAGCAAATAGGTAAACTGGGATATGACTAAAGAGTTAATCAGGGTGATTTTACCACAAATAGACAGGTATTTTCCTTTCCATGGTAGAACATTTTTATATATTTTTGCTAACTTTCTATTAAAATGTATTGTAGTGAGATAATTTCTTTATTTCGGGATATGTATACCGAGTATGTCCACATCACCGTCAGACCATTTTATTGGTAAACTACACGGTAATGTAAAAGGTTAGAAAAAGTACCTAGATCCTCTATGAGGCTGTGGAGGGATCCAAATTGTGGATTTAAAAGAAAGCATGAATCATCAGCGTACAATGACATCTTTGTTTTTAAGCCCTTGATTTCTAACCCCTTGATATTATTGTTGGATCTGATTTTAATAGCTAACATTTCGATGGCCATAATAAATAGATATGCAGATAGTGGACAACCTTGTTTTACTCCTCTTGACAGTTTAAAACTTTCTGAGAAGTAGTCATTATTTACTATTTTACACCTAGGGTTACTATACATACTGTAACTTTAACCCATTTTATAAGAGATTCTCCAAAATTGAAATTTATTCCAGGCATTTATATATAAATTCCAGTCGTACTTTATCAAAAGCCTTTTCAAAGTCAGCTATGAATACCAGGCCTGGTTTCCCAGATTTTTCATAGTGTTCTATTGTTTCCAATACTTGTCTTATATTATCTCCAATGTATCATCCATGTAAACAACCTGTCTGATTAGGATAAATAATACCCGACAATACCTTTTTAATTCTATACGCTATACATTTTGCTAGAACTTTTGCATCACAACACTGAAGTTTAAGGGGCCTCCAATTTTTTTAATGGACCGGATCTTTATATTTACCACTTGGATGCTGTTTCAGTAATAATGAAATCAGACCTTCTTGTTGAGTATCTGATAATCTACCATTTTTGTAGGTGTGGTTAAAACATGCTAATAAGGGTCCTCTGAGTATATCAAATGAGGTTTGGTATACCTCGACTGGTATGCCATCCAACCCTGGAGTTTTCCCAGACTTAAAGGCTTTAATTGCATCAAGAAGTTCCTCCTCTGTAATTTGGCCTTCAGAAGAGTCTTTCTGTACAACTGTTTATTTTACATCATTAATAGAAAAAAATATATACAATTATCTTCGGTTAGTGGAGATGGAGGAGACTGAAACGAAAACATATGCTTAAAGTTATAGGCTATTTATTAAATCCGTTTGCCAGCTCCAGGTAGGCTACACAAGTGGCACAAATTGACTTGCAATGACTCCAGTGATATCTTAATTTCAACATATTTATTGTATCAAATGGTAGGCTACAGTATCCTACAATGGCATACAAATTAATAGCATACTTGATGGCCGGTGACTCAGCTGCCTGCTGTGGCTCTAAAACACACACACAAAAACACGGCCCTCCCCCTTCCTACTGCTCATTCAGTAACAACCTGCCTGCTCACTGCCTGGTAGTCAGCAGCAGGTCACAGTGAAAAATATGTTTTGTTTGAAGAAATGCCATGTTTACCCCCCGCGACATCGTTTTCAAAGTAGCCCAAATGTTAGCAAAACTGCGGACATGGCAACCCTGCACTGAAGCATCTGCTCGTTGCATGGTAACAATAGTCTCTCTGCCTGGTTGGGTTTCTGGTGAGCAAACCAACTATTTTGTGCACTACTGCCACCTACAGTGGGATCCAGTGCAGGACAGCAGAATATAAAACACCCACTGGTACATAACATGTCATGTAATGTCACTACAATAATTGTTCCCTTGCTGTAATTAATGAAGAACAAAAAAACAGTCTGACACAAATAATTGCAATTTCAAAAGCTTTATTGAAAATGCATATTTCAAACATTTTTTGTAGTTTTTTTATTTTAAAGAATAGTGCATGTCTCAAAATATTAGAACGAGACCAATATGTGTATTTTTCTAAACATAGTTCCTGTGTCTGAAATTAAGTTTCTGTGTGTATTGGAGGAGTAAGCAATACTCAAAATATCTGTGTGTGTGTGTGTGTTGTAGTAGTAGATGGCCATTATTTATTCAAACATCTAAGTTTGGGCAGCAGCCACTGGAGAAACCTGTCAATCAAACAGGAGAATAAATAGTAGTTTTCACTTACACATCAGATAGCTGCTCTTTCTCTGCTACCTCATTCTATTTCTATAATTCTCTACCTCATTCTATTTCTATAAATCTCAAAAATGCCCTTGTTATGTTCTACTTCTCCTTCTTCTATTTCCTCACCTCTTCCTCAGACTCTTCTTTTCCTCTTTCTTGTCCTCCTTACTTTCTCCAACATTTTCCACCTGCTTCATGTTACTAGCCTGCTCTTGCTTCACTCTCTTTTTTGCCTTGCCCTTTTTCCTTTTGACCTTCCCTTCCTGAATAATGTGGACAAGGAGATAAAGTAATATAAGCTTATGGCTATTTTCTACTCTTGAGCTACAATATCTAGAGTTATGATATACTGTAGGACATATGGCCAATATCCCCTTCCTGTTTCCTCTCACCTGTGGGTACACTCCTGCCATTTTCTGCGCCGTTTCCTGGAGCAGCTTCCTGCTGTTCTCACTCAGGTTGGTGATGGGGGCCAGGCGAGGGCTTCCTTTATTGGTGATGGGGGCCAGGCAAGGGCTTTCTGTATTTCCTCTCACCTGTGGGTACACTCCTGCCATTTTCTGCGCCGTTTCCTGGAGCAGCTTCCTGCTGTTCTCACTCAGGTTGGTGATGGGGGCCAGGCGAGGGCTTCCTGTATTGGTGATGGGGGCCAGGCAAGGGCTTTCTGTATTTCCTCTCACCTGTGGGGCCACTCCTGACATTTTCTGGAGCAGCTTCCTACCGTTCTCGCTCAGGTTGGTGATTGGGGCCAGCGAGGGCTGTGGTGGTATGGTAAGTACTCCACAGCATGCGGAGCAACAATGACAGGGATGTTGGGTTTGGCCACAATAATCTGTACAGACATAGGGTCAAACAATTGAGATGTGACACACACTAGTGATGCGCGGGTTGACTCATAACCAGAAGTCCCGCGGTTATATCCACAGGGCGGCGGATTTAGGGTCATGAAATATTGTTGAATAAACAGAAAACAATACATTAAAAAATCCATAAATGTATAATTATTGTGCAAGTTATATCTATAGGCTATTTGGCATTAGTGCGTAAGCCTAAACTTTAGGGCATAACTTGACGCGCGCCAGATAGACTACACACCAATCACCAAACGCTTTAATTCAATAAGAGAAAAGCTACGAAATGGAAAGTTGAAAATAAAGAAGGGACGGCCAGAAAAGTAATGTTTGGAAAATATTTGGTGAAGTGTTAAAAGAGGATGATGGCAGTGCCTATGTTATGTGTGATGATTGTGAGGCACTATAGAAATTCGACAGTCACAAGAGGGGGATTCAAATAGGCCTATGGCACGTCAAGGGAACAAACAGCCTACTGTTCAGATGGATTAAATGGAAACTGAAATCTGGACACTGACTGTAGATCTTTAACCTCTCACAGTCTTAATATTAACTCCTGCAGAATTAAGCATTTCTTGCAGTAAAATGATAGGCTACACCAAATGTAGGCTTTATTTTGACTCGGGAACAGCAGTGGAGAAATATGATTTCTTTCAGCATCTTGAGGGAATGCGAATGCGCAGCTAGGGACTGCTTTATCAGCATCATAAAAGCTGATAATATTTCAACCACATAAAATGTGCATCCAAGCCAAACTGAAATCTTATCAGAAACATGTCTGGTCGTTTTCAACCCGTCAAACTGATGTCATTTGGAAATTTTGCACAGAAAATGTTTCCCTTTTTTTCTTGAGTTATTGCATTTTCTTCTTGATCCCTAAACGTTTTTGGTTTATTTAGTCTTCTCTCTAATTATAGACAAGTTGACTAACAAATAGCCTACCAAAATGTTGGAAATTATAAGCAGAAACATATCCAAATTAGGCACAAAAAAATCCTGCACCCCCTGCTAAGAAATCGTTCTGACGGTGTTCTATATTTGCGGGTTAGGGTCAGGTGCGGGCCTCAGATTTTCACTTTATCACATATAGTCGGGCGGTTGCGGCTGGGTTATTAGCAATTGCGGGTGGGTTCGGTTGAACAAACAGCTGACCCGCGCACCACTAACACACACACACACACACACGTAAGAGCCTACCAGTCGAGGGTCCTTCAGTGAAGCCCCTTTTCTCAGTGGTTCCTTTGAAGGCCCTGGACTGTCCTCAGCAGAGGCATCATTGCCATTATCACGCTGTGTGTCATAGAGCTAGTTGGTCATAGTCCATTCTTCACATTCAGTCAAAGAGTTACTCAAATACATGCTGCAGAACATACCAGAAAGTCTGACTCATCGAAGGATTGGAGAGAAAGATCGTCGTCCTCTACCATATCCCTCACTTTAAGCCTTGTCAGCTTTCCATCCTCCTCATCCTTCACTTTCAGCGGTGGTGTCCTCCTTTCATGATCCTCATCATCAGACTGTGTATCAGAGTAAACTAGTCAGAGACTAATCTCTTTACAGTGATGTCACTCAACAAAGACATGGTGTACAACTGTCTTACCTCAGATTCACAGTCAGTGAAGGAGTAGATAGAGATGTCAGAGTTGGAGGATGAGATCACCCCATCATAATTTCTATCCATCAGCCGAGTCACCCTTCCAGACTGAGGAGACAGACAAAGGCATGTACTTAGGGCAGCCATAGAATACACTGGCATTGACTGTCAAGAAAATGTTGAATATTTAGGCAATCCAACATAGTTGTACAAGTAGTGAGTAATTTATGGGTAATTGAAAATGCAAGTGTATTGAAATGCAATAAATGCAACTCCCATAACATTAGGGATAGGGCTAAAGACTTTCCATACTGTAGGATTCTTTAGCATTTCTAATGAATGATTGTCAATTCAACCAAGCCAACCAAAATGGCCATATGAATCAACAGATTGATCTATCTGTTCTGTCTCTATGGGAACAGCAGAGATGTCTGACCTGGCTAAGAGGCTCTGGATTGATGTCCCATCCATCCCCAGATGTCTGTTCCTGCCCACAGCTCACAATGATTGGCTGTGAACAGTAAAGAAAAAATGTAACACTCTTTTGCTCATTTTGGCCTTGGAAATAACTTGGAAATAAATGATGTAGCTATCAATAAATAATTTAAGTAGCTACTGTTATGTGGTTGATTTGAATGTGACATACAGGCCTTTTGTGGATCTGAGGGGTCTGCACTGATGTAGACTGTCAAGACAATATTCCATTTCAAATGTGGTTAGATAAGGAGGGATATCTGCACTTGCTTTTACTGTGATAACTGCAGTTTGTACATGCAGCATAACTAATGTTTATGTGTTATTGTTTTCAGGTCAGATTTGACTTACAGGCCTTGGCCTTCTGCGCACTTTGCCGGTTGGCCACATCACAGAATCAGGGGTGTTCACCCTCACTGGATTCAACTGTCAACACAACACTCCATTTAAAAGGTGATAACAAAAACAGAAGATTTTTTAAATATATATATATATTTGATATTTACCACATAAGGGCGGCGCCTTAAAGCTCTTTTGATTCTCTCATCATTATGATTCATCTTGCTTTCTGAGGGATACATTTCCATCAATTGATTGGCACAAAACATATCCTGGCACATACACGCATAAAGGGCATGTCCCAAATGGCACCCCAGTGCCCATATATTGCACTTATTTTGACCTGAGCCCAATGGGCACAGGTCAAAAGTAGTACACTACAGGGTGCCATTTGGGACCAAAGAATGTAAGAGCCTACCAGACGTTCTAAACTCCAAGGACGGGTCTATCCAACCGTTTCCAATCGTAGTATTTATTCTCTGCACAGTGTCAGCTAGGGCAGACTATGCACCTGAAACAACCTTACTGAAGAAAGCGATTGTACTGATGATATCAAAGCTGAACACAGTTTATGTAGTGAATTTATGCTTGGTTACGTCACAATAGGTCACAGTTTTATGGGCGCGCATAATACGTCACAGGAAAGGCTTGTATGGGACTGGACTGGTGGTATCTCCCCCTGGTCGTAATTTATAACTGTCAAATAAAATCTATCTAGCTATCTAACTGAAATGGCTGTAGAGGACTCTTTGATCATCACATTTGAGGCACATGTCAGCAGGTGGCAGTGTCTTCAAATGCAGCACTTGATGATCTGAGCAACAGTTGAGCAACTTTGTGGTTGTGACGAATCCAAATGCGGAAGTCCAGTACATTTGTTTTTGCTTAGCAAGCTTGCCCGCCTATTTCTACAATTCATCTTCTTAAACTCTGATTTTAAACTTAACCACACTGCTAACCTTATGCCCAACCTTAAATTAAGACCAAAAAGCCTATTTTTGTTTTCATTAATTTTTACGATATAGCCTATTTGTACTTTGTGGCTGTGTTATCTAGTGGGAACCTCTAGCTAGCTAGCTACCTACAATCTGGCTAAAGTGTTGCGCAATATTGGAGGAAAAGTTGATTGATTATTGTGCTTGATTATCCAAGTACTAGTTTGACAAATATGCATTGGTCATCAAAATGATATCCCGAATAATTTTAAAACATATGGTTCAGAGGTTCAAGAGTTTTACTCCTGAGTTCAGGCTCACGAGTGGGATTGTTGCTGTCATTATAGTATCATTTGTTTTGTTTACTGTCACTACATATTTCGGTTTATCAGAGGATGTCTTCAGTCTTGGAACGACAGTTTTTGGCAATGGGCATGGTAAGTTAGCTAGGAGGGTCTGAGTGAATCAACAGTTATATATGCTCAGTAGCTACTTTGTATGAGAGTGTTGTAACGTTAGCTAGCTTGCTAGAATGGTGGTCCTCTGTAGCTCAGCTGGTAGAGCACGGCTCTTGTAACGCCAAGATAGTGGGTTCGATCCCCGGGACCACCCATACACAAAAATGTATGCACGCATGACTGTAAGTCGCTTTGGATAAAAGCGTCTGCTAAATGGCATATTATTATAATAATAATAATAATAATAATAATAATATGCCATTTAGCAGACGCTTTTATCCAAAGCGACTTACAGTCATGCGTGCATACATTTTTTTGTGTATGGGTGGTCCCGGGGATCGAACCAACTACCTTGGCGTTTCAAGCGCCGTGCTCTACCAGCTGAGCTACAGAGGACCACATTATTATTATTATTAAAACTTATAGCTAATGTAACAGATGGTGCCAGTAGGCTACAGCAGTAGGCTACAGCACAACACACCAGTGTAGCTTATGTCTGTCAACCCTATAATTTATGTTTTAATCCTTTCCTCTTCCTTTGCAGTGCACAAGCTCATCACATACTCCTTCCACCACAAGACAGTGACCCAGCTACTCCTCAGTATTGGGGTTCTGGTGCCCCTCTGTGGAGGCATTGAGAAGAGTGTGGGCACTGTTCGGTTCCTCCTCATGTTTCTGCTGCTCTCTATCAGCACAGGGGTGTTGTACACCATACTGGGTCTGCTACTGTTTGGTGCATCTGCCCAGAACCAGGTGGAGGGGTTCATTCCAGTGTCCCTCTCCCTTATGGGTATGGCCACAGTGCACTCCCGTATGGTTAAGGGCTTTCTTTTCGGGGTCACTGTACCCATGTTAGCCCTGCCCTGGCTGTTTCTGTTCATCATAACACTTTTGGTCCCACACACTGTCTTCCTTTGCAATGCCATCGCCATCATCGCAGGGGGGATCTGTATCCTTACTCCAACCTCATTGTGGTTCAAAATAACTGATACACTCCTCTGCAGTATGTCACAGCTTTATAAGTGTGCTTAGTAGTGTAGTTAAGTGGTAATAGGTTATAGGTGTTGTATATGAATCCTGCTGCTGAACATTATGGCATGTTTGTTTAGAAAAAATATTGCATCACTGCGTCACACATTCTCCTTAACTTGCACTGGTGAAACAGACGGAAAGGGCTGGCTCTCACTTCTGGACATGTCCGATGCCAGGGCATCAGTGCTGGACAAGAAGATGCCTTTCAGGCTGCTGAGGAACATTGGTGTCCTGTATGTCCCTGCATCAACAGAGGAGAGAAGGAAGACGGTCCACCCACCGTGAGTACTAAGAAAGCACCAGACATATCATTTATCAGACAAGACAAGAGGTCATTAAATAACAATTGCTGTGTGCAAGCCAGAGCACATAATGTACTACAGTATAATGAGGTGCAGTTATAATTGATGATCCTCAGCTGTAATTGAATACTGTACAATAGGCACCTAGTGGTCCCCCATGATTAGATAGAGAATTACTGGTATAGATAGGCTCTCTGAATTCTGTCCACGTTCTCATTGATTGCAGAATCATTCCAACCCCAGGCTCCTACCCAGTCCAAGCCTACGCTCCAGTGTCCTTTACCTCCAACCTACAGGCTACCGAGACCACACCAAAGACATTTGAAGGCTGGGCCCACTCCTACTATACACAGGGGAGCACTGTTCAGCTCTCAGGTTATTACGGACACAACCATGGATATGGCCTCAAGCATAGCTTTGGGCCAAGTCACGGACATAGTCACGAACATGGACACAGCTGCAGCCACAGCCAAGGTTATGGACATAGTCACGAACACAGCTTCGGCCATGGACTCAGTCATGGGCATGCATCTGCCTCTCAAACCAGCAGTCACTGGGCTCCAGTGGCTCAACATCCACATTCTCAACATTCCCACCTCAGTCCACTGTCTGTGTCTGTCAGTGCCCCCCAGAGTTTCACAGCAAAGATGCCGGAGTCACTGCCAGAATCTGTGATGGTTCACCCAGGAGCACCTGTGTCTTCACTGACAGATTGATGACTTCAATCCGTAACGGCAAAACTCGCTATAGCTCGATTGAAATGTAAAGGCAATGTTCGCGAAGACCGGAAATTACATTTACATTTCAAGCGTGCTATTTTCAGCAATCACAATCCTTGTAAAAACGTCAACTCTTGGTATAACTAATAACATTAAAAAAATACAAATGTCAGTGTGGTTATAAGCCGCTATAGCTCTGAACTACGGCGATACGGATTTAATCGAGCCCATAGTTGTCATTCAATGTGTTTTCTGTCTCATGTTATACATTGAGATGTAATATGCTTGGACAAGTGTTTTGAGGCAGTACTTGAAGGTCCACTTTTTCTTCACTGATGTTTTTGGTTTTAATATACAAGCAGGCTCTGAATGTTCAAGGTCAAATCAATGCAATAAAGGGTTTGCTTGTCAGTTGATTGTAAGACCACTCCTTTTGGCTTGTGTGTTTTGTACTTTGTGTTTTTTTACACATACGGTAGACAAATCTCTTGGTACTCTTGATTTATACAACCTAGATTAAAACAACGTTTTTCAAAACCCTTAGTAAACCAGAACAGTTTTTAGTTCAAACTAAACATTTTTATCACACTAATGTATTATCAGTTTTTCCCCCTTAACTACACTTAACAAAATATAAATGCAACATGTAAAGTGTTGGTCCCATGTTTCATGAGCTGAAATAAAAGATCCCAGAAATTTTCCAAACGTACAAAAAGCTTCTTTCTCTAATTTTGTATACAAATTTGTTTAAATCTCTGTTAGTGAGCATTTGTCCTTTGCCAAGATAATCCATCCACCTGACAGGTGTAGCATATCAAGAAGCTGATTAAACAGCTTGATCATTACACAGGTGCTTCTTGTGCTGGGGACAATAAAAGAGCCACTCTAAAATGTGCAGTTTTGTCACACAACACAATGCTACATATGTCTCAAGTTTTGAGGAAGCGTGCAATTGGCATGCTGACTGCAGAAATGTCCACCAGAGATGTTGCGAGAGAATTTAAAATTCATTTCTGTACCATAAGCAGACTCCAACGTCGTTTTAGAGAATTTGGCAGTACGTCCAACCGGCCTCACAACCGCAGACCACGTGTAACCACGCCACCCCAGGACCAGCAGAGTGCCCAATGGTGGCGGTGGGGTTATGATATGGGCAAGCAATGAACAGCAACTTCGCACAGCTGTTGAAGAGTGACACAACATTCCACAGGCCACAATCAACAGCCTGATCAACTCAATGCGAAGGATATGTGTCGTGCTGCTTGAGGGAAATGGTGGTCACACCAGATACTGTTTGGTTTTCTGATCCACGCACCTACCTTTCTTTTAAGGTATCTGTGTTCTTAGAATAAAATACAAAATAGCATCCACTCACCACTAAATTAGATCCATTACATTCAGTTTGTTTTGCAATGCATCGTTCAAAAATTTTGGAAATTCAGAAGCAGGGGACAAGTGGGTGAGGTGATCAAGAGTGTGGGCTACAAGGGCAGATTATGATGTAATCTTTGGAAAATTAACTAGTCGTGCACAGTAAAGAGAAGCCATAAATGACAACCAAAACTAAATAAAGCAAATCAATGATCTCCATTTATTATTTCTTTACAAATGCATGCTTTAAAGTTACTGTTTATATACAAATAGCTATTTTGCATATAAAACTGGATCAAGTGGTAAGAGTCATGTAACACAGGTCAATTTTAAAAAGGCACATTTCTTATTTAAATGACAACATGTACCATACCATATTTGATTCTGTATCACTACAATAGTTGAGGGTTTCTCTATTAAAAGAAACACAAAATGACGTGCTAAAATGATAGACTGCTGAACATCACCCGTATATCATCCACTTGATTCTATTTCATACGGTTACAGAACCTCAGAAAATTGAAGTAAATATTTTGTATTTAGGCTTTCAACCATCAGCATAAGAAAATAAAACTAGATAAAGTTCTTACATATACATATCCCAGAATTAGTGATTATCAGAACACACATAAATGACAGTTAATAAATGACAGTTAATAGATGTATTCATGTTGTACTGCAAGTGCACATACAATACAACACATATTGCATTGCCTAAATGCCGTGGTAGTGTCCAGCTAAACATAACTAGTCGGTACTAAGCCTTACAGTGGGAGAGCATGAGAAAAAAACACCTGGGCATTTTTACAGTAAACCACCATTTAATCTACAACCTTTTCGTTTAATGAACCGATGAAGAACAAGGCTCAATGACTAAACAGTTACTGCAATTTAAATGTAGGAATTGTACAGTACATGGTACAATATGAATGTGCTACTAGTATGCATATTTGACTAATCTTGCACTGCTCTCTGTATTTACACAACCTTCGTGCATCTGAATAGGCAGCCATGTTGAACTTGTAAATACATTTAAAGATGCAAATATAGAATGCTTTCAATGCCGTAGACATTTCAGGAGTTAATTTACAATATATTACTTTTTTTATCGCCTTGTGGGGATCTTCACAGCATGATAAACGTCCAGAGGCAATATTTCATATCATAATCACCTCTGTTTGCGCCTAGTTTCACTTACAAAAACGATGTGTAACATTCAATGTATAATATCTCCAATTTTTCTAATCTGATGGGAAACAATGAAGGTCTGCACTCTATTTTATAAAAAAATCTATTGGTTTATTCCAAAATGTTCCATAACCTTAAAAGGAGCGCGTGGACCAAATCTACACTGAACAAAAATATAAACGCAACATGCAACTATTTCAAAGATTTTACTGAGTTACAGTTCATATAAGGAAATCAGTCAATTGAAATGAATAAATTAGGCCCTAATCTATGGATTTCACATGACTGGGAATTCAGATATGGAACACGCTGTCGTACACGTCAATCCAGAGCATCCCAAACATGCTCAATCAGTGACATGTCTGGTGAGTATGCAGGCCATGGAAGAACTGGGACATTTTCAGCTTCCAGAAATTGTGAACAGATCCTTGTGACATGGGGCCGTGCATTATTGTGCTGAAACGTGAGGTGATGGTGGCGGATGAATGGCACGACAATGGGCCTCAGGATCTCGTCACGGTATCTCTGTGCATTCAAATTGCCATCGATTTAAAATGCAATTGTGTTCATTGTCCGTAGCTTATGCCTGTCCATACCATAACCCCACCACCACGGGGCACTCTGTCCACAATGTTGACATCAGCAAACCGCTCGCCCACATGGCGCCATACACGCTGACTTCTACCTGGTACAGTTGAAACCGGGATTCATCCGTGAAGAGCACACTTCTCCAGCATGCCAGTTGCTATCGAAGGTGAGCATTTGCCCACAGAAGTCAGTTACGACGCCAAACTGCAGTCAGGTCAAGACCCTGGTGAGGACGACGAGCATGCAGATTAGCTTCCCTGAGACGGTTACTGACAGTTTGTGCAGAAATTATTCTGTTGTGCAAACCCACAGATTCATCAGCTGTCCGGGTGGTTGGTCTCAGACGATCCCACAGGTGAAGGAGCCGGATGTGGAGGTCCTGGGCTGGCGTGGTTACACGTGCACAAAATTTGAGAGAAATAAGCTTTTTGTGTGGATGGAAAATGTCTGGGATCTTTTATTTCAGCTCATGAAACATGGGACCAACACTTTACATGTTGCGTTTATATTTTGTTCAGTGTACATGAAAGGCCTGGGGGTTAGGGGTCGATTTGGAGTATGAGCCCATTCCCAACCAATCTTGAATGAATTGCACTACCTCTCAGCACGAGTCTCTACAAAATGCTGTCAGTAAGATTACACAACAAGACAATAAGTACAACAAACATTCATTCATACGTCTTTCCATTTAGTGATTATGTGCTGACACGTTACCTCCAAAAACAGTTTAAAACTGTTTTCCGTTACCACTCACCCTCCACCCGAAAGAAATAGGTTAACATATGGGGTTGTGAGGGTGTGCTGTAACGTTAACTTAATCTTCCTTAGCTCCACACGTCCTGAGAGTAGCGGCCCTTGGTCATCAGCTTCTTGATGTAAGCCACAGCCTGTGTGTGTGTGAGACCTCCCACCTCCTCAACGATGTCATAGAAGGAATTCTGCACATCCCGCGCCATGTTCCGAGCATTCCTAGGAAAAGACAAGTGGCAGCCATATTTACAGTAGGCACACAATAATGATGGATTTTCTCTTTCAAAAAACCCTCAAAGCTTGTACATGTACTGTGCCTTCAGGAAGTATTCACACCCACATTTTGTTGTGTTACAGCCTGAATTTAAAATGGAATAAATTGAGATTTTCTGTCACTGACCTACACACAACACCCCATAATGTCAAAGTGGAATTATGTTTTTAGAAATGTTTAGAAAGCTATAAAAAATGAAAAGCTGAAATGTCTTGAGTCAATATGTATTCAACCCATTTGTTATGGCAAGCCTAAATAAGTTCAGGAGTAAAAATATGCTTAACAACTCACATAATAAGTTGCAATAATAGTGTTTGACATGATTTTTGAATGAACACGGCCCTCCCCCTTCCTACTGCTCATTCAGTAACAACCTGCCTGCTCACTGCCTGGTAGTCAGCAGCAGGTCACAGTGAAAAATATGTTTTGTTTGAAGAAATGCCATGTTTACCCCCCGCGACATCGTTTTCAAAGTAGCCCAAATGTTAGCAAAACTGCGGACATGGCAACCCTGCACTGAAGCATCTGCTCGTTGCATGGTAACAATAGTCTCTCTGCCTGGTTGGGTTTCTGGTGAGCAAACCAACTATTTTGTGCACTACTGCCACCTACAGTGGGATCCAGTGCAGGACAGCAGAATATAAAACACCCACTGGTACATAACATGTCATGTAATGTCACTACAATAATTGTTCCCTTGCTGTAATTAATGAACAAAAAAACAGTCTGACACAAATAATTGCAATTTCAAAAGCTTTATTGAAAATGCATATTTCAAACATTTTTTGTAGTTTTTTTATTTTAAAGAATAGTGCATGTCTCAAAATATTAGAACGAGACCAATATGTGTATTTTTCTAAACATAGTTCCTGTGTCTGAAATTAAGTTTCTGTGTGTATTGGAGGAGTAAGCAATACTCAAAATATCTGTGTGTGTGTGTGTTGTAGTAGTAGATGGCCATTATTTATTCAAACATCTAAGTTTGGGCAGCAGCCACTGGAGAAACCTGTCAATCAAACAGGACAATAAATAGTAGTTTTCACTTACACATCAGATAGCTGCTCTTTCTCTGCTACCTCATTCTATTTCTATAATTCTCTACCTCATTCTATTTCTATAAATCTCAAAAATGCCCTTGTTATGTTCTACTTCTCCTTCTTCTATTTCCTCACCTCTTCCTCAGACTCTTATTTTCCTCTTTCTTGTCCTCCTTACTTTCTCCAACATTTTCCACCTGCTTCATGTTACTAGCCTGCTCTTGCTTCACTCGCTTTTTTGCCTTGCCCTTTTTCCTTTTGACCTTCCCTTCCTGAATATTTTGGACAAGGAGATAAAGTAATATAAGCTTATGGCTATTTTCTACTCTTGAGCTACGATATCTAGAGTTATGATATACTGTAGGACATATGGCCAATATCCCCTTCCTGTTTCCTCTCACCTGTGGGTACACTCCTGTCATTTTCTGCGCCATTTCCTGGAGCAGCTTCCTGCTGTTCTCACTCAGGTTGGTGATGGGGGCCAGGCGAGGGCTTCCTGTATTGGTGATGGGGGCCAGGCAAGGGCTTTCTGTATTTCCTCTCACCTGTGGGGCCACTCCTGACATTTTCTGGAGCAGCTTCCTACCGTTCTCGCTCAGGTTGGTGATTGGGGCCAGGCGAGGGCTGTGGTGGTATGGTAAGTACTCCACAGCAGGCGGAGCAACAATGACAGGGACAGGGCTGGGAGGAGTCAGAGGCTTTGGGACATCCTCTGGAGAGGGCAGGGCCCGTAGGGCTTCAGCCAGGGTCCAGGGTGCTGAGGTCACAAGAGGAGAAAGGCAAGTCTGGCCAGGCACAGGACCAGAGACTTTCCCTGGGCTCTGTAATACCAGAAACAACAAACAAACTGTCAGGACAGTGCTATGTTATACACAATCTCTAGATATACTGTATAACTAATCTATAAATACATTAGATACATGACTACACTCAATAAGTAAGAGTAACTTACAAAGCGCTGGACTTCATACTTCTTTTTTTCAAGCTTGAGGAGCCTGTTCTTGGCTATGCTGGTCTTCATTTCTGCCATGCTCTCTACCATTTCGGCCATCTCTCCAGTGCATTTCTTGAAAGCCACTTTCAACCTTTCCAAGTCATTCAGCCAACTGTCCAGGTCTACTGCCTCAAGATCTCATTTTGCTGCAGTTTCTCTTCATCACTTGGATCAGTGCCCTCAACTCCTCGCCCCTCCTCCCATTGTCTTCCCTATTCACATCTTCATCCCTCAGTCTTTCATCCTTCCTCCTCCCCATCCACTTCTCAATCCAGGCTCTGAAGCATCCCTCATTCTTCTTCTGCCTCTCTTGGTTGATGTCCAGACCGTCATTGACCGTCTTCAGGCCTTCCTCCAGGTCAAGCTCTATGGAGGCCAGGTTTTCTTTAATTCTCCTCAGGCTCTCCTCATTGGTGTTGGTCCACTGTGTCTTCTTGTCCAGCTGCTGCCTGCAGGGCCGGACAGAAGGGACCACCTCCATCTGGCGTGACACCTTCTTCAGGGCACTCACAGAGGCAGGGAGAGGGATGTTGGGTTTGGCCACAATAATATGTACAGACATCGGGTCAAACAATTGAGATGTGACACACACTAGTGATGCGCGGGTTGACTCATAACCAGAAGTCCTGCGGTTATATCCACAGGGCGGGGGATTTAGGGTCATGAAATATTGTTGAATAAACAGAAAACAATACATTAAAAAATCCATAAATGTATAATTATTGTGCAAGTTATATCTATAGGCTATTTGGCATTAGTGTGTAAGCCTAAACTTTAGGGCATAACTTGACGCGCGCCAGATAGACTACACACCAATCACCAAACGCTTTAATTCAATAAGAGAAAAGCTACGAAATGGAAAGTTGAAAATAAAGAAGGGACGGCCAGAAAAGTAATGTTTGGAAAATATTTGGTGAAGTGTTAAAAGAGGATGATGGCAGTGCCTATGTTATGTTTGATGATTGTGAGGCACTATAGAAATTCGACAGTCACAAGAGGGGGATTCAAATAGGCCTATGGCACGTCAAGGGAACAAACAGCCTACTGTTCAGATGGGTTAGATGGAAACTGAAATCTGGACACTGACTGTAGATCTTTAACCTCTCACAGTCTTAATATTAACTCCTGCAGAATTAAGCATTTCTTGCAGTAAAATGATAGGCTACACCAAATGTAGGCTTTATTTTGACTCGGGAACAGCAGTGGAGAAATATGATTTCTTTCAGCATCTTGAGGGAATGCAAATGCGCAGCTAGGGACTGCTTTATCAGCATCATAAAAGCTGATAATATTTCAACCACATAAAATGTGCATCCAAGCCAAACTGAAATCTTATCAGAAACATGTCTGGTCGTTTTCAACCCGTCAAACTGATGTCATTTGGAAATTTTGCACAGAAAATGTTTCCCTTTTGATCTTAAGTTATTGCATTTTCTTCTTGATCCCTAAAAGTTTTTGGTTTATTTAGTCTTCTATCTAATTATAGACAAGTTGACTAACAAATAGCCTACCAAAATGTTGGAAATTATAAGCAGAAACATATCCAAACTAGGCACAAAAAAATCCTGCACCCCCTGCTAAGAAATCGTTCTGACGGTGTTCTATATTTGCGGGTTAGGGTCAGGTGCGGGCCTCAGATTTTCACTTTATCACATATAGTCGGGCGGTTGCGGATGGGTTATTAGCAATTGCGGGTGGGTTCGGTTGAACAAACAGCTGACCCGCGCACCACTAACACACACACACACACACACACACACACACACACGTAAGAGCCTACCAGTCGAGGGTCCTTCAGTGAAGCCCCTTTTCTCAGTGGTTCCTTTGAAGGCCCTGGACTGTCCTCAGCAGAGGCATCATTGCCATTATCACACTGTGTGTCAGAGAGCTAGTTGGTCATAGTCCATTCTCCACATTCAGTCAAAGAGTTACTCAAATACATGCTGCAGAACATACCAGAAAGTCTGACTCATCGAAGGAGTGGAGAGAAAGATCGTCGTCCTCTACTATATCCCTCACTTTAAGCCTTGTCACCTTTCCATCCTCCTCATCCTTCACTTTCAGCAGTGGTGTCCTCCTTTCATGATCCTCATCATCAGACTGGGTATCAGAGTCAACTAGTCAGAGACTATTCTCCTTACAGTGATGTCACTCAACAAAGACATGGTGTACAACTGTCTTACCTCAGATTCACAGTCAGTGAAGGAGTAGATAGAGATGTCATCAGAGTTGGAGGATGAGATCACCCCATCATCATTTCTATCCATCAGCCGAGTCACCCTTCCAGACTGAGGAGACAGACAAAGGCATGTACTTAGGGCAGCCATAGAATACACTGGCATTGACTGTCAAGAAAATGTTGAATATTTAGGCAATCCAACATAGTTGTACAAGTAGTGAGTAATTTATGGGTAATTGAAAATGCAAGTGTATTGAAATGCAATAAATGCAACTCCCATAACATTAGGGATGGGGCTAAAGACTTTCCATACTGTAGGATTCTTTAGCATTTCTCTGTTCAAATATTTTTTTATTGAACACACACAAGAATGGTGTATAGGTATGAAAGACATGTGTACAGTTCTTATCTAAACATAAGAGAACAGACATGAACAACAAGACCCAGAGTTCTGGACACAAAACAAATATTACAAAACACGACATACAGAACAGGGACAGGTAGAAAGAAAAAGGGTATATGTAACCCCCCCCACTTATCCCCCCCTATTCCACCCTATTCCCCTCCCGACTGCTCGAGTGTCAGGGCCAGCACACGCTGCCCAAAGGTAGATTACAATATGACAATTGAGAGTGCGTTAAAAAGTACAAATTCACAGCACCGACTGGTCCAGGTAAGAGAGGAAAGGCTGCCAGATTTGATCAAATGTTGATAATTTATTGTTCAGAATATATCTAATTCTTTCTAAGTGTACAGTTTTTGCCACTTCGCTGAGCCATAATTTGGTAGAGGGCGCTTCCCTCCTTTTCCAAAACAACAAGATTAATTTTTTTGCCGAAATGAGACTGTAAGAGATGAGTTGTTTTTGGGAGTTGGTTAATCCGTTTAGGGAATCGGACACTCCCAGGATTATCAGAAGCGGGTCTGGGTCTATTGAAGTCTCCAGAACTTCAGAGAGGACCCCAAATATTCCACACCAATAACCATACAGACTAGAGCATAGGGCAAAGCAGTGGAGTAGTGTACCCTGCTCAGCCTGACATTTATCACACATAGGGGATGTATCAGGAAATATCCTATGCAGTTTAGTTTTGGAGTAGTGTAATCTGTGTAATACCTTAAATTGTATGAGACGATGTCTGGAGTTAATGGAGCAGGTGTGGATATACTCCAAGCTATCCTCCCAGTCTGCCACCGAAATATCAGTCCCTAGTTCTTCCTCCCATTTTGCCTTAATGGCATCTGTAGAGGGTGCGCTAACAGATTGAAAAGCGTCATATAGACGAGATATCAGTTTGTCTGAGGTGGGGCATATTTTTATGCATCCGTCAAACATGGAAGGTTTAGCATTCTCAAATGTTGGGAGGTGTTTTCTAACATAGTCTCTAATTTGTAGGTATCTGAAAAAGTTACTTCTGGGAAGGTTATAAGTTTCCCTCAGCGCTTCAAAGGAAGCAAAGGTCCCTCCTATATATAAATCCCCTATGGTACTTATCCCCAACTCTCCCCATCGCTCAAAGGTGTTATCAAGGTTAGAGGGGGCAAAGGAGGGATTCCTGGCAACAGGGAGCATGAATGATATTGGTCTAAGCTCAAAGTGGACTTTAATTTGCTTCCAGATTCGGACTGTGCTATGTATAATAGGATTGTTATGGTAAAGTGACATCTCCAGATTAACAGGTGACAAAATCACGGCACCAATAGAGAAGGGGTGACACTCCTCCCGCTCCATGCTAAGCCAGCTGGATGGCGGGGTTGCGTCATCCAGCAAAAACGTAACAGCGCGGAGGTTAGCGGCCCAATAGTAAAATATAAAATTTGGGAGAGACAATCCTCCTTCCATCTTGGATTTACATAGGTGTTTTATACCTATCCTGTGTGTTTTATAATCCCAGATGAAAGGATTGATAATAGAGTCCAGTTGTTTATGAAATGATTTAGGTATGAATACTGGGATGTTCTGGTATAGGTAGAGCAGTTGTGGGAGGAAGACCATTTTAATGGCATTAATTCTTCCGAGCAGAGAAATTGGGAGAGTTCTCCAAAACTGTTTGTTTGCCTTGAGATTTTGCATCAGAGAAGGGAAATTCTCTTTAAATAGTAAGGAGTATTGTTTGGTAACTACAATTCCAAGGTAGATACATTTTTCTGAAGATAACTTAACTGGAAGATGTTCTAGCCAGGAGGTGTTTTGCAACCGTATGGGCATTAATTCCCTCTTGTTCCAATTTATTCTATATCCCGAGAAGGTACCAAACAAATTAATCACCTCAAGAATAGCTGGAATACTAGCGTGGGGTTCTGTTACATAGAGGAGAATATCATCTGCGTATAGGGAAATCTTATTTAGAGTATCTTTAGTATTATAGCCGTGTATTGCTGAATGAGATCTGATCGCTTGAGCGAGAGGTTCAATAATTAGGGCGAAGAGCATAGGCGACAGCGCACAACCCTGCCTTGTCCCTCTGTGGAGGTTAAATCGGGGCGACATTGATTGGTTAGTGAGTATTCTCGCACAGGGGTTCCTATATAAAAGCTGGATCCAATTTATGAACCCATCTCCAATATTAAATTTCTGTAGGACCTTGAATAGATAGGGCCACTCAACTTGGTCAAAGGCCTTTTCGGCGTCAAGAGATATAACGGCAAGGTCCACGTTAGGTAACCTCTGAGAATACATAATGTGAAGAGGCGCCTGAGATTGAAGAATGAGTTTCTATTAGGGATAAAGCCGGTCTGGTCCGAATGGACCAATTTGCCAATTAAAGTGCTAAGCCTGTTAGCCAGAGTTTTTGCTAAAATCTTTTGGTCTGTATTAAGGAGGGATATTGGTCTGTATGACCCTACCTCTTCCGGATCTTTACCCTTCTTATGTATAACTGTAATAAACGCCTCATCCAAAGTAGATGGGAGAGCTCCATCCTCATTGGCCCGAACCAACATTTTGTGCAGGTAGGGAGATAGCATGTTGCTGAATGTTTTATAGAATTCACCAGGGTATCCATCTGGGCCCGGGGTCTTGCCACTCTTTAGAGATTTAATTGTTTCTCTAATTTCTTCAAGAGATATTTCCTTATTCAGGAAGTTAGAGTCTTCCTGGTTCAGGGCAGGAAGATTACAGTCCTCCAAAAAGTTATGCATAATTAAGGGATTAGGATCCGCTTTAGATGTATATAGAGTCTCATAAAACTGACGGAATCTGTCATTGATGTCTTTGGGGGAGGAGAGTAATTCCCCAGATGCAGATTTAACTTTGTGAATCATTCGGTCACTCACGTTTTTTCGAAGTTGTCTGGCGAGTAATTTGTGTGGTTTGTCACCAAACTCAAAATATTTTTGCTTGGCATAGAGAAAAGATTTAGCAATTTTAGCCGAGAGGATCTGATTGTATTAAAATTTTAAAGACATAATTTGTTTATGTTTCTCCATAGATGGATGTCTAGCATTCTCCCTATCCAGTAAGTGAATTTGTCCCTCCAGTTCTACCAATTTTTTTCTGTTTTGCCTACTGGCAGTCTGAAAGGAGATGATACAGCCTCTCAAATAAGCCTTCAGCGTTTCCCACAATAATGCTGGGGAAGTCTCTGTGTTGTCGTTGGTATCAAATAAAAATGTAATTTGGTCTTTAAGATGTTCACAGAATGTTGGTTCTGTGAGGAGCTGAGGATTCAACCTCCAGACCCTCTCGTTTGGTACGATGTCACCCAATCTCAGGGAGAAGATGAGTGGACTGTGGTCAGAGATTATAATATCATGATATCTCACATTACAGGTATAGGGGAGTAGTTTAGCATCAACCAAAAAGTAGTCAATTCGAGTATATACATTGTGAACATGAGAGTAAAAGGAGTATTCCCTACCCGTAGGATTAGAGATCCTCCATATATCAAATAAGTTAGAATTTTTTATGTAGGTATTCAAGAATTCGCTTGAATAGGAGGTAGGGGTTCGCCGGGTAGAGGATCTATCCAAATATTGGTCTAGTACACAGTTAAGGTCCCCTCCAATGACCAGATTAGTATGGGAGATATCTGGAATCAGGGCAAGGACTCTTTTGAAAAAAGAGGGGTTATCAATGTTTGGCCCATAGATATTTAGTAGAGTTACAGAAGTAGAATGGATCTCTCCTATTACGATCACATAACGACCCTCTTTATCCACAATAGTGGTTTTATGTAGAAAGGGAATTCCTTTCCGTACCAGAATCGCTGTGCCTCTCGTTTTGGCAGAGAAGTTAGAGTGATACACTTGTCCCACCCACTTACATTTAAGTCTGTTATGAGATTTGTTTTTCAGATGGGTTTCTTGCAAAAATATAATATCAGACGAAAGTGCTTTCAAGTGGGCTAGGACCCTGCCTCTCTTAATTGGTTCGTTTAAACCCTTGACATTCCAGGAAGTGAATGTAAGTCCCGCCCTCCTCTCATTTGTAGTTCCTATGGTGGCCTGCATAACATGTAACTCACTAAAAAGGTAAGAAAGCGCACCAAACCATCACGATCAGCATATGTAGCACCTACACCCGAGCAGTATCCAACCCACCCCTCCCCCCCCCGCAAGCACCTTTACTCTCCACCCTGTTCCCCTACTTTCCCCAACCTTTACCCCCCCCCCCATCAACCC
Organism: Coregonus lavaretus; assembly: GCF_964263955.1. Lineage (NCBI taxonomy): Eukaryota > Metazoa > Chordata > Actinopteri > Salmoniformes > Salmonidae > Coregonus > Coregonus lavaretus. The sequence continues at coordinate 20,468,200 of NC_140002.1, forward strand.
ACATTTAACAGGCATACACACATAGGACAGAAATAAATATGAAAATAAAAATAACAAACACATTGTCTGGCCGATGCCAAAAAAGCACGGCGCGCCCTCGAACAAGAGGTAAAACACAAATAAAATCCCAACTATGCGCTCACCTCTCGCTATCCTAGAACTTCTACTAACATATGAACTGAGGAGGCTCCCGCACTTAAAGTGTTCAATTAGCATCTAATAAACCTAAACAGAATAAGTTGCAACTTAAACATATTGCGCACTTAAGGTTAATCTTGGGTCAATCCCTGAGATAAGCAAGATGTATCATCACAAGATTCTATTGCTAAGCAATACCGGTCTAAACATAAACCATCAGTAACCGACATAGACAGCAGGACAGTTACATATTGTGGGTTAGGAGAAGGGAACAAGGATTTTGATAAATTGAACGTACCCCCCAATCAAAAAAATAACAAAGTAAATAAAAATGTAAAAAAATTAAAAAATGTAAAAATAATAATAATAATAATAATACATTATTTTCAAATAATTTAAAAAAAATAGTGATTTATATATACATATGTGCACACATACACATCCACACACACATACATGTGCATACCTACATACATACACACACACACATACGTATATATATATATATACGCACACACACACACATATACACACGTATACACGCACACATACATACACACACCCCAAAAAATATATACATATAAAATAAATATTCTTAAATATATACAGATACATACACACGCATACACACATACATCCATACACACACATCTACATACACAAACATGCATACCCCAGAATAATAATCTATACAAATTTAAAATATACACATACATAATACTAAAATGCTAAGAGAAAATAATAATAAAGTACAAATAATTATTATTATATGTACGCACAGGAATAATGTAAGAATTGAAAAATAAATAACGAAACAAAACAAAAATGGGGGAATATAAGTATATCCATCCGAAAGTGTCAATGATCCGACCTGGAAGGCCTCCCAAACAGGCATCGCTCTAAACCCAGTCGGAATGAAAGTGAAATTAACGTTAAGTGAGAGCTCTGACCGCCCTCCATTGGTCAGCTCATCGTATTACATGTTCGGTAGCCCTTGCTGAGACCGTTTAATACGCTTTCACCCGTTATGGTATGGTATGGTATGGATTCGAGTCCGTGAGCAGACCTTAACACACAATGACAAGGCACTCTAACCTGTACGGGGGATTGGTGTATATTCCCGGACAAACTTCTCTGCGTCCAGAACCGAGGAGAGCCAGATCTTCTCCCCGGAAGGCGGGGTAATTCTTAGTCTTGCAGGGAAGAGCAAGGCTGGGTGAAGATGGAGTTTGTAGAGTTTGGTCATGACATCTCTGTAGCCAGCGCGGTGCTTTGCCACATCGGGCGCATAGTCCTCATAGACACGAAAGGGGTGCCCTTTATGTAACAGGTTGCCCCTCATTCGAGCCTCGCGCAGGATAAGATCCTTGGTCTTGAAACTGTGACAACAGATGATTACTGGGCGAGGACGCTGGCCCGGTCCAGGCACTGGGACAAGGGCGCGATGTGCACGGTCCACTAGGGGATCCGACGCCAAAACATCCGGTCCCATTGCATCCTTCAGTAGCTTGGCGAAGAAGTCGGTGGGGCGAGAGCCCGCCTCCACCCCTTCTGCCAGACCCACAACGCAAAGGTTATGCCGCCTGGATCTGCCCTCCAGGTCGACCACTTTCACAGAAAGCCTCTGCACATTATCCTGCAATGACGTGCATAGCATCTCTAACTCGTCGATCCTACCAGCGTTGAATTCAGAAGCTTTCTCAAGGTCCACAATACTCTGGCCCTGCGAAGCGACCGTTCGAATGGTGCTCTCGATTTTAGTGTCCAGTTCAGCAATAGTAGCCTTAAGATCCTCCGCTATAGCAACACGTAGTTCTCCCAAAGCCCGGGTAAGTTCTGTAAGTGTCACGTTGTTACCTGTGCCTTCCGCCATGTTTGTCTCGTTGTTTGGTGGGGTGTAGACCTCTGATGTGGATTTATTGTCCTTTGGTCGCTTATTACTAGGCATTTTCACATAGAAAGTTACAATATTGTATTAGTAAGAAAAGTTTGCTGTAACAAGTGCAATAAAGTAAGTTAGGTTAGATTATTTCGCAAAAAAGTTGCGGGAGCCTCTCACACACAGCCGTTCACTCCAACATGCTAGCTCCGCCCCATTCTTTAGCATTTCTAATGAATGATTGTCAATTCAACCAAGCCAACCAAAATGGCCATATGAATCAACAGATTGATCTATCTGTTCTGTCTCTATGGGAACAGCAGAGATGTCTGACCTGGCTAAGAGGCTCTGGATTGATGTCCCATCCATCCCCAGATGTCTGTTCCTGCCCACAGCTCACAATGATTGGCTGTGAACAGTAAAGAAAAAATGTAACACTCTTTTGCTCATTTTGGCCTTGGAAATAACTTGGAAATAAATGATGTAGCTATCAATAAATAATTTAAGTAGCTACTGTTATGTGGTTGATTTGAATGTGACATACAGGCCTTTTGTGGATCTGAGGGGTCTGCACTGAAGTAGACTGTCAAGACAATATTCCATTTCAAATGTGGTTAGATAAGGAGGGATATCTGCACTTGCTTTTATTGTGATAACTGCAGTTTGTACATGCAGCATAACTAATGTTTATGTGTTATTGTTTTCAGGTCAGATTTGACTTACAGGCCTTGGCCTTCTGCGCACTTTGCCGGTTGGCCACATCACAGAATCAGGGGTGTTCACCCTCACTGGATTCAACTGTCAACACAACACTCCATTTAAAAGGTGATAACAAAAACAGAAGATTTTTAAAATATATATATATATATTTGATATTTAACACATAAGGGCGGCGCCTTAAAGCTCTTTTGATTCACTCATCATTACGATTCATCTTGCTTTCTGAGGGATACATTTCCATCAATTGATTGGCACAAAACATATCCTGGCACACACACGCATAAAGGGCATGTCCCAAATGGCACCCCAGTGCCCATATATTGCACTTATTTTGACCTGAGTCCAATGGGCACAGGTCAAAAGTAGTACACTACAGGGTGCCATTTGGGACCAAAGAATGTAAGAGCCTACCAGACGTTCTAAACTCCAAATCACCTTGTGCAGTGCGCACGGGTCTATCCAACCGTTTCCAATCGTAGTATTTATTCTCTGCACAGTGTCAGCTAGGGCAGACTATGCACCTGAAACAACCTGACTGAAGAAAGCGATTGTACTGATTGTATCAAAGCTGAACACAGTTTATGTAGTGAATTTATGCTTGGTTACGTCACAATAGGTCACAGTTTTATGGCCGCGCATAATACGTCACAGGAAAGGCTTGTATGGGACTGGACTGGTGGTATCTCCCCCTGGTCGTAATTCATAACTGTCAAATAAAATCTATCTAGCTATCTAACTCAAATGGCTGTTGAGGACTCTTTGATCATCACATTTGAGGCACATGTCAGCAGGTGGCAGTGTCTTCAAATGCAGCACTTGATGATCTGAGCAACAGTTGAGCAACTTTGTGGTTGTGACAAATCCAAATGCGGAAGTCCAGTACATTTGTTTTTGCTTAGCAAGCTTGCCCGCCTATTTCTACAATTCATCTTCTTAAACTCGGATTTTAAACTTAACCACACTGCTAACCTTATGCCCAACCTTAAATTAAGACCAAAAAGCCTATTTTTGTTTTCATTAATTTTTAAGATATAGCCTATTTGTAATTTGTGGCTTTGTTATCTAGTGGGAACCTCTAGCTAGCTAGCTAGCTACCTATAATCTGGCTAAAGTTTTACGCAATATTGGAGGAAAAGATTGATTATTGTACTTGATTATCCAAGTTTGACAAATATGCATTGGGCATCAAAATGATATCCGAATAGTTTTAAAACATATGGTTCAGAGGTTCAAGAGTTTTACTCCTGAGTTCAGGCTCACGAGTGGGATTGTTGCTGTCATTAGAGTATCATTTGTTTTGTTTACTGTCACTACATATTTCGGTTTATCAGAGGATGTCTTCAGTCTTGGAACGACAGTTTTTGGCAATGGGCATGGTAAGTTAGCTAGGAGGGTCTGAGTGAATCAACAGTCATATATGCTCAGTAGCTACTTTGAATGAGAGTGTTGTAACGTTAGCTAGCTTGCTAAAACGTATAGCTAATGTAACAGATGGTGCCAGTAGGCTACAGCAGCAGGCTACAGCACAACACACCAGTGCAGCTTATGTCTGTCAACCCTATCATTTATGTTTTAATCCTTTCCTCTTCCTTTGCAGTGCACAAGCTCATCACATACTCCTTCCACCACAAGACAGTGACCCAGCTACTCCTCAGTATTGGGGTTCTGGTGCCCCTCTGTGGAGGCATTGAGAAGAGTGTGGGGACTGTTCGGTTCCTCCTCATGTTTCTGCTGCTCTCTATCAGCACAGGGGTGTTGTACACCATACTGGGTCTGCTACTGTTTGGTGCATCTGCCCAGAAACAGGTGGAGGGGTTAATTCCAGTGTCCCTCTCCCTTATGGGTATGGCCACAGTGCACTCCCGTATGGTTAAGGGCTTTCTTTTCGGGGTCACTGTACCCATGTTAGCCCTGCCCTGGCTGTTTCTGTTCATCATAACACTTTTGGTCCCACACACTGTCTTCCTTTGCAATGCCATCGCCATCATCGCAGGGGGGATCTGTATCCTTACTCATTTACATTTACATTTTAGTCATTTAGCAGACGCTCTTATCCAGAGCGACTTACAGTTAGTGAGTTATTTTTTAATTTTTAATTAGGGCTGAACGATTAATTGCATTCGCGATAATATCGCGATTTGACTGAACGCGATTTTCTAATCGCAACGTGCGCGATTTGAGGTGGTCACGTGACGCGACTTTTCATGCTGTCCAGTGCAATGGCCTCTTGCTCGACGGAACAGTCAGAAACTGACACAGCTGATACTTTAATATCGAAGAGGAACAGCACGTCGGTGGTGTGGAACTATTTTGGTTTTAAAAAAGAAGATGCTGAGCAGCGTCAGGTGTTGTGCAGAGCATGCCGTGCTCCGATTGCTACTTCACGGGGTAACACTACAAACCTGTTTCAGCACTTAAAAAAATACCACAAATCAATGCATGACAGTTGTATGACCAAAATGCCGAGCATCAGTGCGCGAGACAAGCCAAATACCTCAAGACAGGGATCACTGACAGAAATGTTCGAAAGTGTCACTCCGTATGAACGTAATTCAAAACGGCACGGAGAAATCACTCGGACAATAACCGAGTTCATAGCCAAAGATATGATGCCTCTCAGCACGGTGACCAAGCCTGGGTTCATGGCATTAATACATACGCTTGATAAACGTTACAGTATACCCTCCCGCACATACTTCAGTCAGACTGCCATACCGGAGCTGTACAAAAAGTGCAAAGAGAAAGTCGCCGCGGAACTTAAAACGGTGGAGTTTTTTGCTAGCACTACTGATATGTGGTCAAGCCGCACAGCTGAGCCGTACCAGAGTCTTACAGTCCATTTTATTGATGAAGATTTCAACCTCCGAGCTCGCTGCCTACAAACTACCTACTTCCCAGACGATCACACAGGGGAAAATATTGCAGCCGGCCTGAGAGAAGGGCTTGTCAGCTGGGATCTCCACGAGGAGAATCACGTCTGCATCACGACGGACAACGCGTCGAATATGGTGCTTGCTGCGCGGCTTAATGAATGGACGAGGCTCCAATGTTTTGGCCACAGATTACATCTTGCCATTGGTAAGTTATCGTGTGTGTGTGTGTGTGTGTGTGTGTGTGTGTGTGTGTGTGTGTGTGTGTGTGTGCGCGAGTGCGAGAGAGAGAGATGCGTCGATTAGTAAAGCTGAATATACAAATATATATAAATGATATTATATAAATCGGATGGGATTAAATAAATTCATACTTCCACTCCTTTTCTAATATGTAAATTCATTTTACTTGCTTATATCATATGTCTGTCTGTGGTGGAATGCCCACCTGCATTTTTTTTCTTTTCTTGTTTTTGTTTTTTACATGTTTTTTTAGTGTTTATGAGAGAGAGAGAGAGAGAAAGAGAGAGAGAATTGACATGCAAATAAAGACCCTTTGAATTGAGAGAGAGAGAGAGGATGTGTTGTGGATGTGTGTATTTCAGAATTACAGCTAATTTGAGTGTGTAATAGTGAGAGCCTTGTATCAAAACTCAAATTGTGTGTAATACACTACTTTTTATTTCTTTTAGAAAATGCACTCAAAGATGACAGAGTGTCAAGGGCAACAGCACTGTGCAGGAAGCTGGTGGGGCACTTTTCCCACAGTTGGAAGAAGAAAGCAGCCCTGACGGAGGCACAGAGAGAGCTCAAACTCCCTGAGCACAACCTCATAACGGAGTGCCCAACAAGATGGGGTTCTAAAGAAATGATGATTGCCAGAGTGCTTGAACAGGCCAAAGCCATTTCTCAGGTATTGTCTGGAGATCGATATGCACGCTCCCTTATCCCAACCTGGCAGGATATTGACGTGTTGGAGTCGATTCACAAGGCACTGCATCCTCTACTGGAGTTTACTGATGCTCTTTCTGGAGAGGAGTATGTAAGCATCTCCTACCTCAAGCCAGTTCTCCACCTTTTTGCCACATCAGTCCTGGCTGAAGATGCTGAGGACACTGACCTGACTAAATCAATAAAAACCAAAGTCCTAGCATACCTCAATAACAAATATGGAGACCCAAACATCCAGGAGCTTTTGGATGTTGCCTGTTTCCTGGACCCTAGGTTCAAAATACAGTACATCAGTACAGACAACATCCCTGCTATCAAGACTCGTCTGAAGACAGAGATAGTAGACTTGGCACAACGTACATATCATTGGGTAAATAATTATGTATTTCACAAAAACAAAAATTTTCTGTAAAATCTAACTGGAAAACTAATGGCTGTTGTTTTCATCTAATAGGAGAAGAGGTCTCGTACTGAAACTGTTCAGATGCCTCAAAGTGCACAGTCCTTGGGGGAAAAGACGAAGAGGTCTCTTGGCAGTTTTTTCAAGACCAGTTCAGCCTCTCCTTCTTTGCCTGTAAATCTTGAAGATGTCGCAGAGGCAGAGATAAACAATTACCTGATGACTCCTACCATTGATGGAGAAGATGATCCATTGGCTTGGTGGAGGGTGCACAAGATCAGCTACCCACAGTTGTGCACCATGGCACGCAAGTATCTTTGTGTACCTGCTACAAGCGCTCCCTCAGAGCGTCTTTTTAGCACAGGAGGGAATATTGTGACTTGCACTCGCTCATCCTTGAAGCCAGAAAAAGTCAATATTCTGGTTTTCTTAGCAAAAAACCTGTGAGCCACTGAGAACAGAACTGTTGGATAAGTATGGCTGGCAGTGCCATACTCGTAGTGAACTTTAGTCTGTGTGGTGTGTTATTGTTGTGTACTTGAGATAAGTGAGGCTCATCTATTTTATATTATAATATTCAAATCGTTTATAAAAAATAGTTTGTCTAAATTAAAAGTGCATTTCTCATTTTTTATTTATAACTTTATTTACTTTGATTTTACAAAATATTTTCAAAGCAAATTCCTTGTTTCAGTTGTGTGAAATGTTACTGACTTGGGAGCAGTAAGATACATACAATTTAAAATTATTTTTTTCTTAAGACTGTACCTTTTGCACACAGTGTTTACAAAGTTCATGCCTTTGTTTAAATTATTTAAATGCACAGTGGCAAAGCCACAGATGTTTCTGTAATGAGCAGTTCAATAAAAATGTCATTTATTTCAAGTCATACATGTTTGAATTTAATTCTAACAAATAGACCCAGCCTATGGGAAAGAACATTTCACACTAAATGTATATACTATTGTGTTGGTCATATTTAAATCATTCATTATGTTTTGTAGGGGAAAAAGGATGAATAAATTAAATCGCATATTAAATCGCAATCGCAATATTGGGGGCAAAAAATCGCAATTAGATTATTTTCCAAAATCGTTCAGCCTTATTTTTCATACTGGCCCCCCGTGGGAATCGAACCCACAACCCTGGCGTTGCAAACGCCATGCTCTACCAACTGAGCTACATCCCTGCCGGCCATTCCCTCCCCTACCCTGGACGACGCTGGGCCAATTGTGCGCCGCCCCATGGGTCTCCCGGTCGCGGCCGGCTATAACCTCATTGTGGTTCAAAATAACTGATACACTCCTCTGCAGTATGTCACAGCTTTATAAGTGTGCTTAGTAGTGTAGTTAAGTGGTAATAGGTTATAGGTGTTGTATATGAATCCTGCTGCTGAACATTATGGCATGTTTGTTTAGAAAAAATCTTGCATCACTGCGTCACACATTCTCCTTAACTTGCACTGGTGAAACAGACGGTAAGGGCTGGCTCTCACTTCTGGACATGTCCGATGCCAGGGCATCAGTGCTGGACAAGAAGATGCCTTTCAGGCTGCTGAGGAACATTGGTGTCCTGTATGTCCCTGCATCAACAGAGGAGAGAAGGAAGACGGTCCACCCACCGTAAGTACTGAGAAAGCACCAGACATATCATTTATCAGACAAGACAAGAGGTCATTAAATAACAATTGCTGTGTGCAAGCCAGAGCACATAATGTACTACAGTATAATGAGGTGCAGTTATAATTGATGATCCGCAGCTGTAATTGAATACTGTACAATAGGCACCTAGTGGTCCCCCATGATTAGATAGAGAATTACTGGTATAGATAGGCTCTCTGAAATCTGTCCACGTTCTCATTGATTGCAGAATCATTCCAACCCCAGGCTCCTACCCAGTCCAAGCCTACGCTCCAGTGTCCTTTACCTCCAACCTACAGGCTACCGAGACCACACCAAAGACATTTGAAGGCTGGGCCAACTCCTACTATACACAGGGGAGCCCTGTTCAGCTCTCAGGTTATAATGGACACAACCATGGATATGGCCTCAAGCATAGCTTTGGGCCAAGTCACGGACATAGTCACGAACATGGACACAGCTGCAGCCACAGCCAAGGTCATGGACATAGTCACGAACACAGCTTCGGCCATGGACTCAGTCATGGGCATGCATCTGCCTCTCAAACCAGCAGTCACTGGGCTCCAGTGGCTCAACATCCACATTCTCAACATTCCCACCTCAGTCCACTGTCTGTGTCTGTCAGTGCCCCCCAGAGTTTCACAGCAAAAATGCTGGAGTCACTGCCAGAATCTGTGATGGTTCACCCAGGAGCACCTGTGTCTTCACTGACAGATTGATGACTTCAATCCGTAACGGCAAAACTCGCTATAGCTCGATTGAAATTTAAAGGCAATGTTCGCGAAGACCGGAAATTACATTTACATTTCAAGCGTGCTATTTTCAGCAATCACAATCCTTGTAAAAACGTCAAATCTTGGTATAACTAATAACATAAAAAAAATAAAAAATGTCAGTGTGGTTATAAGCCGCTATAGCTCTGAACTACGGCAATACGGATTTAATCGAGCCCATAGTTGTCATTCAATGTGTTTTCTGTCTCATGTTATACATTGAGATGTAATATGCTTGGACAAGTGGTTTGAGGCAGTACTTGAAGGTCCACTTTTTCTTCACTGATGTTTTTGGTTTGAATATACAAGCAGGCTCTGAATGTTCAAGGTCAAATCAATGCAAGAAGGGTTTGATTGTCAGTTGATTGTAAGACCACTCCTTTTGACTTGTGTGTTTTGTACTTTGTGTTTTTTTACACAGACGGTAGACAAATCTCTTGGTACTCTTGATTTATATAACCTAGATTAAAACAACGTTTTTCAAAACCCTTAGTAAACCAGAACAGTTTTTAGTTCAAACTAAACATTTTTATCACACTAATGTATTATCAGTTTTTCCCCCTTAACTACACTTAACAAAAATATAAATGCAACATGTAAAGTGTTGGTCCCATCACAATATATTTTACATTAGTTATCTTGTTGTTTTTAATCCCACCCTTCAGCTCCACTCAACCCCTCCCATCTATCTCTTAACACCATCCATTTTTTATTTACATTTGCCATATATTTTTCAACTGTGCTGTGATGTTTCACAAAAGTTCTGAACCTTTCTATTCTCATAGTTTCTACAGATTGTAAATTAAAGATAAACATTTTTGTTAAAAGTATTATTATATTATTGATCGATTGACTATGACTTTTCAAATCACCCAGTAGTGCTATCTGCAGAGTTAGCTCCAGGTAAATGTTGCACTTCTTCTTCCTGGACCTTTGACCAAAAACAAGCTACACATGGACAGTACCAAAACAAATGATCTAATGAATCGGTCTCTTCGCAGAAAAATCTGCAGAGCTGGGATGGTTGTATCCCCCATATATATAACATTCTATTGGTTGCAAGAATTTTGTATAATAATTTTAATTGAAAAATTTTAGGTTTTGAATCCGGCGTTGTTTTGCGTATCAGTTCATAAACCATGTGCCATGGTATCGGTACATCGAAAATCTCTTTCCAACTATTTTGCAATCTATATGGCACAGCTGTCAAATTTTTTGTCCTTAAATAAAACTGATATACTTTTTTATTTATCACAATTTTCATTAACCAATTTTGGTCTTTAATGAAGACAAGTTCCTTATTTTTTCCCCCTTCCACTTGCCTCTTCCATTTTTGCGTTAATGCTGCAATTAGTTGGTTGTAATTTTGGGTAGAGCAGACATTTCCATATATTTTTGTTAGCTGCATGTGTGACATAACTCCACTAGTCCTATTTATGATATCATTTACAAAGATTATACCTTTTTTAAACATTTTTTTGAAAAAATAATAATATAAAAATTATATTTGAGTTTAACCACATTATTTGTTGTATTATTTGTTCTGTCTTTTCTGGTGGATTAAACTGAAATCGCAACCAACTTTCTATGGCTTATTTTTAAAATAGTGATATTTTGGAGATGATTTCATTTTCAGTGAGAGGTTGTAATCTGAATAAAGGGGAAAAGGCCATTCTTGAACATGGGGTGAGATATTCTTATTAATCTGCTAGAAAACCAGTTTGGATTTAAGTATAACTTTTGCATGACTGAAGCCTTTAGTGAGAGGTCTAATGCTTTAATATTTAATAATTTCTGCCCTCTGAATTCATGTTCATTATATAAATAGGCCCGTTTAATTTTGTCTGGCTTGCCGTTCCAAATAAAATTGAATCTTTTTTTTGCTCATTTAATTTTTAAATTTTAAGGGGCCTCCAATTTAAGGGGCCTCCAATTTTTTTAATGGACCGGATCTTTATATTTACCACTTGGATGCTGTTTCAGTAATAATGAAATCAGACCTTCTTGTTGAGTATCTGATAATCTACCATTTTTGTAGGTGTGGTTAAAACATGCTAATAAGGGTCCTCTGAGTATATCAAATGAGGTTTGGTATACCTCGACTGGTATGCCATCCAACCCTGGAGTTTTCCCAGACTTAAAGGCTTTAATTGCATCAAGAAGTTCCTCCTCTGTAATTTGGCCTTCAGAAGAGTCTTTCTGTACAGCTGTTTATTTTACATCATTAATAGAAAAAAATATATACAATTATCTTCGGTTAGTGGAGATGGAGGAGACTGAAACGAAAACATATGCTTAAAGTTATAGGCTATTTATTAAATCCGTTTGCCAGCTCCAGGTAGGCTACACAAGTGGCACAAATTGACTTGCAATGACTCCAGTGATATCTTAATTTCAACATATTTATTGTATCAAATGGTAGGCTACAGTATCCTACAATGGCATACAAATTAATAGCATACTTGATGGCCGGTGACTCAGCTGCCTGCTGTGGCTCTAAAACACACACACAAAAACACGGCCCTCCCCCTTCCTACTGCTCATTCAGTAACAACCTGCCTGCTCACTGCCTGGTAGTCAGCAGCAGGTCACAGTGAAAAATATGTTTTGTTTGAAGAAATGCCATGTTTACCCCCCGCGACATCGTTTTCAAAGTAGCCCAAATGTTAGCAAAACTGCGGACATGGCAACCCTGCACTGAAGCATCTGCTCGTTGCATGGTAACAATAGTCTCTCTGCCTGGTTGGGTTTCTGGTGAGCAAACCAACTATTTTGTGCACTACTGCCACCTACAGTGGGATCCAGTGCAGGACAGCAGAATATAAAACACCCACTGGTACATAACATGTCATGTAATGTCACTACAATAATTGTTCCCTTGCTGTAATTAATGAAGAACAAAAAAACAGTCTGACACAAATAATTGCAATTTCAAAAGCTTTATTGAAAATGCATATTTCAAACATTTTTTGTAGTTTTTTTATTTTAAAGAATAGTGCATGTCTCAAAATATTAGAACGAGACCAATATGTGTATTTTTCTAAACATAGTTCCTGTGTCTGAAATTAAGTTTCTGTGTGTATTGGAGGAGTAAGCAATACTCAAAATATCTGTGTGTGTGTGTGTTGTAGTAGTAGATGGACATTATTTATTCAAACATCTAAGTTTGGGCAGCAGCCACTGGAGAAACCTGTCAATCAAACAGGAGAATAAATAGTAGTTTTCACTTACACATCAGATAGCTGCTCTTTCTCTGCTACCTCATTCTATTTCTATAATTCTCTACCTAATTCTATTTCTATAAATCTCAAAAATGCCCTTGTTATGTTCTACTTCTCCTTCTTCTATTTCCTCACCTCTTCCTCAGACTCTTCTTTTCCTCTTTCTTGTCCTCCTTACTTTCTCCAACATTTTCCACCTGCTTCATGTTACTAGCCTGCTCTTGCTTCACTCTCTTTTTTGCCTTGCCCTTTTTCCTTTTGACCTTCCCTTCCTGAATAATGTGGACAAGGAGATAAAGTAATATAAGCTTATGGCTATTTTCTACTCTTGAGCTACAATATCTAGAGTTATGATATACTGTAGGACATATGGCCAATATCCCCTTCCTGTTTCCTCTCACCTGTGGGTACACTCCTGCCATTTTCTGCGCCGTTTCCTGGAGCAGCTTCCTGCTGTTCTCACTCAGGTTGGTGATGGGGGCCAGGCGAGGGCTTCCTTTATTGGTGATGGGGGCCAGGCAAGGGCTTTCTGTATTTCCTCTCACCTGTGGGTACACTCCTGCCATTTTCTGCGCCGTTTCCTGGAGCAGCTTCCTGCTGTTCTCACTCAGGTTGGTGATGGGGGCCAGGCGAGGGCTTCCTGTATTGGTGATGGGGGCCAGGCAAGGGCTTTCTGTATTTCCTCTCACCTGTGGGGCCACTCCTGACATTTTCTGGAGCAGCTTCCTACCGTTCTCGCTCAGGTTGGTGATTGGGGCCAGGCGAGGGCTGTGGTGGTATGGTAAGTACTCCACAGCATGCGGAGCAACAATGACAGGGATGTTGGGTTTGGCCACAATAATCTGTACAGACATAGGGTCAAACAATTGAGATGTGACACACACTAGTGATGCGCGGGTTGACTCATAACCAGAAGTCCCGCGGTTATATCCACAGGGCGGCGGATTTAGGGTCATGAAATATTGTTGAATAAACAGAAAACAATACATTAAAAAATCCATAAATGTATAATTATTGTGCAAGTTATATCTATAGGCTATTTGGCATTAGTGCGTAAGCCTAAACTTTAGGGCATAACTTGACGCGCGCCAGATAGACTACACACCAATCACCAAACGCTTTAATTCAATAAGAGAAAAGCTACGAAATGGAAAGTTGAAAATAAAGAAGGGACGGCCAGAAAAGTAATGTTTGGAAAATATTTGGTGAAGTGTTAAAAGAGGATGATGGCAGTGCCTATGTTATGTGTGATGATTGTGAGGCACTATAGAAATTCGACAGTCACAAGAGGGGGATTCAAATAGGCCTATGGCACGTCAAGGGAACAAACAGCCTACTGTTCAGATGGATTAAATGGAAACTGAAATCTGGACACTGACTGTAGATCTTTAACCTCTCACAGTCTTAATATTAACTCCTGCAGAATTAAGCATTTCTTGCAGTAAAATGATAGGCTACACCAAATGTAGGCTTTATTTTGACTCGGGAACAGCAGTGGAGAAATATGATTTCTTTCAGCATCTTGAGGGAATGCGAATGCGCAGCTAGGGACTGCTTTATCAGCATCATAAAAGCTGATAATATTTCAACCACATAAAATGTGCATCCAAGCCAAACTGAAATCTTATCAGAAACATGTCTGGTCGTTTTCAACCCGTCAAACTGATGTCATTTGGAAATTTTGCACAGAAAATGTTTCCCTTTTTTTCTTGAGTTATTGCATTTTCTTCTTGATCCCTAAACGTTTTTGGTTTATTTAGTCTTCTCTCTAATTATAGACAAGTTGACTAACAAATAGCCTACCAAAATGTTGGAAATTATAAGCAGAAACATATCCAAATTAGGCACAAAAAAATCCTGCACCCCCTGCTAAGAAATCGTTCTGACGGTGTTCTATATTTGCGGGTTAGGGTCAGGTGCGGGCCTCAGATTTTCACTTTATCACATATAGTCGGGCGGTTGCGGCTGGGTTATTAGCAATTGCGGGTGGGTTCGGTTGAACAAACAGCTGCCCGCGCACCACTAACACACACACACACACACACGTAAGAGCCTACCAGTCGAGGGTCCTTCAGTGAAGCCCCTTTTCTCAGTGGTTCCTTTGAAGGCCCTGGACTGTCCTCAGCAGAGGCATCATTGCCATTATCACGCTGTGTGTCATAGAGCTAGTTGGTCATAGTCCATTCTTCACATTCAGTCAAAGAGTTACTCAAATACATGCTGCAGAACATACCAGAAAGTCTGACTCATCGAAGGATTGGAGAGAAAGATCGTCGTCCTCTACCATATCCCTCACTTTAAGCCTTGTCAGCTTTCCATCCTCCTCATCCTTCACTTTCAGCGGTGGTGTCCTCCTTTCATGATCCTCATCATCAGACTGTGTATCAGAGTAAACTAGTCAGAGACTAATCTCTTTACAGTGATGTCACTCAACAAAGACATGGTGTACAACTGTCTTACCTCAGATTCACAGTCAGTGAAGGAGTAGATAGAGATGTCAGAGTTGGAGGATGAGATCACCCCATCATAATTTCTATCCATCAGCCGAGTCACCCTTCCAGACTGAGGAGACAGACAAAGGCATGTACTTAGGGCAGCCATAGAATACACTGGCATTGACTGTCAAGAAAATGTTGAATATTTAGGCAATCCAACATAGTTGTACAAGTAGTGAGTAATTTATGGGTAATTGAAAATGCAAGTGTATTGAAATGCAATAAATGCAACTCCCATAACATTAGGGATAGGGCTAAAGACTTTCCATACTGTAGGATTCTTTAGCATTTCTAATGAATGATTGTCAATTCAACCAAGCCAACCAAAATGGCCATATGAATCAACAGATTGATCTATCTGTTCTGTCTCTACGGGAACAGCAGAGATGTCTGACCTGGCTAAGAGGCTCTGGATTGATGTCCCATCCATCCCCAGATGTCTGTTCCTGCCCACAGCTCACAATGATTGGCTGTGAACAGTAAAGAAAAAATGTAACACTCTTTTGCTCATTTTGGCCTTGGAAATAACTTGGAAATAAATGATGTAGCTATCAATAAATAATTTAAGTAGCTACTGTTATGTGGTTGATTTGAATGTGACATACAGGCCTTTTGTGGATCTGAGGGGTCTGCACTGATGTAGACTGTCAAGACAATATTCCATTTCAAATGTGGTTAGATAAGGAGGGATATCTGCACTTGCTTTTACTGTGATAACTGCAGTTTGTACATGCAGCATAACTAATGTTTATGTGTTATTGTTTTCAGGTCAGATTTGACTTACAGGCCTTGGCCTTCTGCGCACTTTGCCGGTTGGCCACATCACAGAATCAGGGGTGTTCACCCTCACTGGATTCAACTGTCAACACAACACTCCATTTAAAAGGTGATAACAAAAACAGAAGATTTTTTAAATATATATATATATTTGATATTTACCACATAAGGGCGGCGCCTTAAAGCTCTTTTGATTCTCTCATCATTATGATTCATCTTGCTTTCTGAGGGATACATTTCCATCAATTGATTGGCACAAAACATATCCTGGCACATACACGCATAAAGGGCATGTCCCAAATGGCACCCCAGTGCCCATATATTGCACTTATTTTGACCTGAGCCCAATGGGCACAGGTCAAAAGTAGTACACTACAGGGTGCCATTTGGGACCAAAGAATGTAAGAGCCTACCAGACGTTCTAAACTCCAAGGACGGGTCTATCCAACCGTTTCCAATCGTAGTATTTATTCTCTGCACAGTGTCAGCTAGGGCAGACTATGCACCTGAAACAACCTTACTGAAGAAAGCGATTGTACTGATGATATCAAAGCTGAACACAGTTTATGTAGTGAATTTATGCTTGGTTACGTCACAATAGGTCACAGTTTTATGGGCGCGCATAATACGTCACAGGAAAGGCTTGTATGGGACTGGACTGGTGGTATCTCCCCCTGGTCGTAATTTATAACTGTCAAATAAAATCTATCTAGCTATCTAACTGAAATGGCTGTAGAGGACTCTTTGATCATCACATTTGAGGCACATGTCAGCAGGTGGCAGTGTCTTCAAATGCAGCACTTGATGATCTGAGCAACAGTTGAGCAACTTTGTGGTTGTGACGAATCCAAATGCGGAAGTCCAGTACATTTGTTTTTGCTTAGCAAGCTTGCCCGCCTATTTCTACAATTCATCTTCTTAAACTCTGATTTTAAACTTAACCACACTGCTAACCTTATGCCCAACCTTAAATTAAGACCAAAAAGCCTATTTTTGTTTTCATTAATTTTTACGATATAGCCTATTTGTACTTTGTGGCTGTGTTATCTAGTGGGAACCTCTAGCTAGCTAGCTACCTACAATCTGGCTAAAGTGTTGCGCAATATTGGAGGAAAAGTTGATTGATTATTGTGCTTGATTATCCAAGTACTAGTTTGACAAATATGCATTGGTCATCAAAATGATATCCCGAATAATTTTAAAACATATGGTTCAGAGGTTCAAGAGTTTTACTCCTGAGTTCAGGCTCACGAGTGGGATTGTTGCTGTCATTATAGTATCATTTGTTTTGTTTACTGTCACTACATATTTCGGTTTATCAGAGGATGTCTTCAGTCTTGGAACGACAGTTTTTGGCAATGGGCATGGTAAGTTAGCTAGGAGGGTCTGAGTGAATCAACAGTTATATATGCTCAGTAGCTACTTTGTATGAGAGTGTTGTAACGTTAGCTAGCTTGCTAGAATGGTGGTCCTCTGTAGCTCAGCTGGTAGAGCACGGCTCTTGTAACGCCAAGATAGTGGGTTCGATCCCCGGGACCACCCATACACAAAAATGTATGCACGCATGACTGTAAGTCGCTTTGGATAAAAGCGTCTGCTAAATGGCATATTATTATAATAATAATAATAATAATAATAATAATAATAATAATAATAATATGCCATTTAGCAGACGCTTTTATCCAAAGCGACTTACAGTCATGCGTGCATACATTTTTTTGTGTATGGGTGGTCCCGGGGATCGAACCAACTACCTTGGCGTTTCAAGCGCCGTGCTCTACCAGCTGAGCTACAGAGGACCACATTATTATTATTATTATTAAAACTTATAGCTAATGTAACAGATGGTGCCAGTAGGCTACAGCAGTAGGCTACAGCACAACACACCAGTGTAGCTTATGTCTGTCAACCCTATCATTTATGTTTTAATCCTTTCCTCTTCCTTTGCAGTGCACAAGCTCATCACATACTCCTTCCACCACAAGACAGTGACCCAGCTACTCCTCAGTATTGGGGTTCTGGTGCCCCTCTGTGGAGGCATTGAGAAGAGTGTGGGCACTGTTCGGTTCCTCCTCATGTTTCTGCTGCTCTCTATCAGCACAGGGGTGTTGTACACCATACTGGGTCTGCTACTGTTTGGTGCATCTGCCCAGAACCAGGTGGAGGGGTTCATTCCAGTGTCCCTCTCCCTTATGGGTATGGCCACAGTGCACTCCCGTATGGTTAAGGGCTTTCTTTTCGGGGTCACTGTACCCATGTTAGCCCTGCCCTGGCTGTTTCTGTTCATCATAACACTTTTGGTCCCACACACTGTCTTCCTTTGCAATGCCATCGCCATCATCGCAGGGGGGATCTGTATCCTTACTCCAACCTCATTGTGGTTCAAAATAACTGATACACTCCTCTGCAGTATGTCACAGCTTTATAAGTGTGCTTAGTAGTGTAGTTAAGTGGTAATAGGTTATAGGTGTTGTATATGAATCCTGCTGCTGAACATTATGGCATGTTTGTTTAGAAAAAATATTGCATCACTGCGTCACACATTCTCCTTAACTTGCACTGGTGAAACAGACGGAAAGGGCTGGCTCTCACTTCTGGACATGTCCGATGCCAGGGCATCAGTGCTGGACAAGAAGATGCCTTTCAGGCTGCTGAGGAACATTGGTGTCCTGTATGTCCCTGCATCAACAGAGGAGAGAAGGAAGACGGTCCACCCACCGTGAGTACTAAGAAAGCACCAGACATATCATTTATCAGACAAGACAAGAGGTCATTAAATAACAATTGCTGTGTGCAAGCCAGAGCACATAATGTACTACAGTATAATGAGGTGCAGTTATAATTGATGATCCTCAGCTGTAATTGAATACTGTACAATAGGCACCTAGTGGTCCCCCATGATTAGATAGAGAATTACTGGTATAGATAGGCTCTCTGAATTCTGTCCACGTTCTCATTGATTGCAGAATCATTCCAACCCCAGGCTCCTACCCAGTCCAAGCCTACGCTCCAGTGTCCTTTACCTCCAACCTACAGGCTACCGAGACCACACCAAAGACATTTGAAGGCTGGGCCCACTCCTACTATACACAGGGGAGCCCTGTTCAGCTCTCAGGTTATTACGGACACAACCATGGATATGGCCTCAAGCATAGCTTTGGGCCAAGTCACGGACATAGTCACGAACATGGACACAGCTGCAGCCACAGCCAAGGTTATGGACATAGTCACGAACACAGCTTCGGCCATGGACTCAGTCATGGGCTTGCATCTGCCTCTCAAACCAGCAGTCACTGGGCTCCAGTGGCTCAACATCCACATTCTCAACATTCCCACCTCAGTCCACTGTCTGTGTCTGTCAGTGCCCCCCAGAGTTTCACAGCAAAGATGCCGGAGTCACTGCCAGAATCTGTGATGGTTCACCCAGGAGCACCTGTGTCTTCACTGACAGATTGATGACTTCAATCCGTAACGGCAAAACTCGCTATAGCTCGATTGAAATGTAAAGGCAATGTTCGCGAAGACCGGAAATTACATTTACATTTCAAGCGTGCTATTTTCAGCAATCACAATCCTTGTAAAAACGTCAACTCTTGGTATAACTAATAACATTTAAAAAATACAAATGTCAGTGTGGTTATAAGCCGCTATAGCTCTG
This sequence comes from Coregonus lavaretus, assembly GCF_964263955.1. Lineage (NCBI taxonomy): Eukaryota > Metazoa > Chordata > Actinopteri > Salmoniformes > Salmonidae > Coregonus > Coregonus lavaretus. The sequence goes on from NC_140002.1 coordinate 20,487,722, forward strand.
AACTACGGCGATACGGATTTAATCGAGCCCATAGTTGTCATTCAATGTGTTTTCTGTCTCATGTTATACATTGAGATGTAATATGCTTGGACAAGTGTTTTGAGGCAGTACTTGAAGGTCCACTTTTTCTTCACTGATGTTTTTGGTTTTAATATACAAGCAGGCTCTGAATGTTCAAGGTCAAATCAATGCAATAAAGGGTTTGCTTGTCAGTTGATTGTAAGACCACTCCTTTTGGCTTGTGTGTTTTGTACTTTGTGTTTTTTTACACATACGGTAGACAAATCTCTTGGTACTCTTGATTTATACAACCTAGATTAAAACAACGTTTTTCAAAACCCTTAGTAAACCAGAACAGTTTTTAGTTCAAACTAAACATTTTTATCACACTAATGTATTATCAGTTTTTCCCCCTTAACTACACTTAACAAAATATAAATGCAACATGTAAAGTGTTGGTCCCATGTTTCATGAGCTGAAATAAAAGATCCCAGAAATTTTCCAAACGTACAAAAAGCTTCTTTCTCTAATTTTGTATACAAATTTGTTTAAATCTCTGTTAGTGAGCATTTGTCCTTTGCCAAGATAATCCATCCACCTGACAGGTGTAGCATATCAAGAAGCTGATTAAACAGCTTGATCATTACACAGGTGCTTCTTGTGCTGGGGACAATAAAAGAGCCACTCTAAAATGTGCAGTTTTGTCACACAACACAATGCTACATATGTCTCAAGTTTTGAGGAAGCGTGCAATTGGCATGCTGACTGCAGAAATGTCCACCAGAGATGTTGCGAGAGAATTTAAAATTCATTTCTGTACCATAAGCAGACTCCAACGTCGTTTTAGAGAATTTGGCAGTACGTCCAACCGGCCTCACAACCGCAGACCACGTGTAACCACGCCACCCCAGGACCAGCAGAGTGCCCAATGGTGGCGGTGGGGTTATGATATGGGCAAGCAATGAACAGCAACTTCGCACAGCTGTTGAAGAGTGGCACAACATTCCACAGGCCACAATCAACAGCCTGATCAACTCAATGCGAAGGATATGTGTCGTGCTGCTTGAGGGAAATGGTGGTCACACCAGATACTGTTTGGTTTTCTGATCCACGCACCTACCTTTCTTTTAAGGTATCTGTGTTCTTAGAATAAAATACAAAATAGCATCCACTCACCACTAAATTAGATCCATTACATTCAGTTTGTTTTGCAATGCATCGTTCAAAAATTTTGGAAATTCAGAAGCAGGGGACAAGTGGGTGAGGTGATCAAGAGTGTGGGCTACAAGGGCAGATTATGATGTAATCTTTGGAAAATTAACTAGTCGTGCACAGTAAAGAGAAGCCATAAATGACAACCAAGACTAAATAAAGCAAATCAATGATCTCCATTTATTATTTCTTTACAAATGCATGCTTTAAAGTTACTGTTTATATACAAATAGCTATTTTGCATATAAAACTGGATCAAGTGGTAAGAGTCATGTAACACAGGTCAATTTTAAAAAGGCACATTTCTTATTTAAATGACAACATGTACCATACCATATTTGATTCTGTATCACTACAATAGTTGAGGGTTTCTCTATTAAAAGAAACACAAAATGACGTGCTAAAATGATAGACTGCTGAACATCACCCGTATATCATCCACTTGATTCTATTTCATACGGTTACAGAACCTCAGAAAATTGAAGTAAATATTTTGTATTTAGGCTTTCAACCATCAGCATAAGAAAATAAAACTAGATAAAGTTCTTACATATACATATCCCAGAATTAGTGATTATCAGAACACACATAAATGACAGTCAATAAATGACAGTTAATAGATGTATTCATGTTGTACTGCAAGTGCACATACAATACAACACATATTGCATTGCCTAAATGCCGTGGTAGTGTCCAGCTAAACATAACTAGTCGGTACTAAGCCTTACAGTGGGAGAGCATGAGAAAAAAACACCTGGGCATTTTTACAGTAAACCACCATTTAATCTACAACCTTTTCGTTTAATGAACCGATGAAGAACAAGGCTCAATGACTAAACAGTTACTGCAATTTAAATGTAGGAATTGTACAGTACATGGTACAATATGAATGTGCTACTAGTATGCATATTTGACTAATCTTGCACTGCTCTCTGTATTTACACAACCTTCGTGCATCTGAATAGGCAGCCATGTTGAACTTGTAAATACATTTAAAGATGCAAATATAGAATGCTTTCAATGCCGTAGACATTTCAGGAGTTAATTTACAATATATTACTTTTTTTATCGCCTTGTGGGGATCTTCACAGCATGATAAACGTCCAGAGGCAATATTTCATATCATAATCACCTCTGTTTGCGCCTAGTTTCACTTACAAAAACGATGTGTAACATTCAATGTATAATATCTCCAATTTTTCTAATCTGATGGGAAACAATGAAGGTCTGCACTCTATTTTATAAAAAAATCTATTGGTTTATTCCAAAATGTTCCATAACCTTAAAAGGAGCGCGTGGACCAAATCTACACTGAACAAAAATATAAACGCAACATGCAACTATTTCAAAGATTTTACTGAGTTACAGTTCATATAAGGAAATCAGTCAATTGAAATGAATAAATTAGGCCCTAATCTATGGATTTCACATGACTGGGAATTCAGATATGGAACACGCTGTCGTACACGTCAATCCAGAGCATCCCAAACATGCTCAATCAGTGACATGTCTGGTGAGTATGCAGGCCATGGAAGAACTGGGACATTTTCAGCTTCCAGAAATTGTGAACAGATCCTTGTGACATGGGGCCGTGCATTATTGTGCTGAAACGTGAGGTGATGGTGGCGGATGAATGGCACGACAATGGGCCTCAGGATCTCGTCACGGTATCTCTGTGCATTCAAATTGCCATCGATTTAAAATGCAATTGTGTTCATTGTCCGTAGCTTATGCCTGTCCATACCATAACCCCACCACCACGGGGCACTCTGTCCACAATGTTGACATCAGCAAACCGCTCGCCCACATGGCGCCATACACGCTGACTTCTACCTGGTACAGTTGAAACCGGGATTCATCCGTGAAGAGCACACTTCTCCAGCATGCCAGTTGCTATCGAAGGTGAGCATTTGCCCACAGAAGTCAGTTACGACGCCAAACTGCAGTCAGGTCAAGACCCTGGTGAGGACGACGAGCATGCAGATTAGCTTCCCTGAGACGGTTACTGACAGTTTGTGCAGAAATTATTCTGTTGTGCAAACCCACAGATTCATCAGCTGTCCGGGTGGTTGGTCTCAGACGATCCCACAGGTGAAGGAGCCGGATGTGGAGGTCCTGGGCTGGCGTGGTTACACGTGCACAAAATTTGAGAGAAATAAGCTTTTTGTGTGGATGGAAAATGTCTGGGATCTTTTATTTCAGCTCATGAAACATGGGACCAACACTTTACATGTTGCGTTTATATTTTGTTCAGTGTACATGAAAGGCCTGGGGGTTAGGGGTCGATTTGGAGTATGAGCCCATTCCCAACCAATCTTGAATGAATTGCACTACCTCACAGCACGAGTCTCTACAAAATGCTGTCAGTAAGATTACACAACAAGACAATAAGTACAACAAACATTCATTCATACGTCTTTCCATTTAGTGATTATGTGCTGACACGTTACCTCCAAAAACAGTTTAAAACTGTTTTCCGTTACCACTCACCCTCCACCCGAAAGAAATAGGTTAACATATGGGGTTGTGAGGGTGTGCTGTAACGTTAACTTAATCTTCCTTAGCTCCACACGTCCTGAGAGTAGCGGCCCTTGGTCATCAGCTTCTTGATGTAAGCCACAGCCTGTGTGTGTGTGAGACCTCCCACCTCCTCAACGATGTCATAGAAGGAATTCTGCACATCCCGCGCCATGTTCCGAGCATTCCTAGGAAAAGACAAGTGGCAGCCATATTTACAGTAGGCACACAATAATGATGGATTTTCTCTTTCAAAAAACCCTCAAAGCTTGTACATGTACTGTGCCTTCAGGAAGTATTCACACCCACATTTTGTTGTGTTACAGCCTGAATTTAAAATGGAATAAATTGAGATTTTCTGTCACTGACCTACACACAACACCCCATAATGTCAAAGTGGAATTATGTTTTTAGAAATGTTTAGAAAGCTATAAAAAATGAAAAGCTGAAATGTCTTGAGTCAATATGTATTCAACCCATTTGTTATGGCAAGCCTAAATAAGTTCAGGAGTAAAAATATGCTTAACAACTCACATAATAAGTTGCAATAATAGTGTTTGACATGATTTTTGAATGAACACGGCCCTCCCCCTTCCTACTGCTCATTCAGTAACAACCTGCCTGCTCACTGCCTGGTAGTCAGCAGCAGGTCACAGTGAAAAATATGTTTTGTTTGAAGAAATGCCATGTTTACCCCCCGCGACATCGTTTTCAAAGTAGCCCAAATGTTAGCAAAACTGCGGACATGGCAACCCTGCACTGAAGCATCTGCTCGTTGCATGGTAACAATAGTCTCTCTGCCTGGTTGGGTTTCTGGTGAGCAAACCAACTATTTTGTGCACTACTGCCACCTACAGTGGGATCCAGTGCAGGACAGCAGAATATAAAACACCCACTGGTACATAACATGTCATGTAATGTCACTACAATAATTGTTCCCTTGCTGTAATTAATGAAGAACAAAAAAACAGTCTGACACAAATAATTGCAATTTCAAAAGCTTTATTGAAAATGCATATTTCAAACATTTTTTGTAGTTTTTTTATTTTAAAGAATAGTGCATGTCTCAAAATATTAGAACGAGACCAATATGTGTATTTTTCTAAACATAGTTCCTGTGTCTGAAATTAAGTTTCTGTGTGTATTGGAGGAGTAAGCAATACTCAAAATATCTGTGTGTGTGTGTGTTGTAGTAGTAGATGGCCATTATTTATTCAAACATCTAAGTTTGGGCAGCAGCCACTGGAGAAACCTGTCAATCAAACAGGACAATAAATAGTAGTTTTCACTTACACATCAGATAGCTGCTCTTTCTCTGCTACCTCATTCTATTTCTATAATTCTCTACCTCATTCTATTTCTATAAATCTCAAAAATGCCCTTGTTATGTTCTACTTCTCCTTCTTCTATTTCCTCACCTCTTCCTCAGACTCTTATTTTCCTCTTTCTTGTCCTCCTTACTTTCTCCAACATTTTCCACCTGCTTCATGTTACTAGCCTGCTCTTGCTTCACTCGCTTTTTTGCCTTGCCCTTTTTCCTTTTGACCTTCCCTTCCTGAATATTTTGGACAAGGAGATAAAGTAATATAAGCTTATGGCTATTTTCTACTCTTGAGCTACGATATCTAGAGTTATGATATACTGTAGGACATATGGCCAATATCCCCTTCCTGTTTCCTCTCACCTGTGGGTACACTCCTGTCATTTTCTGCGCCATTTCCTGGAGCAGCTTCCTGCTGTTCTCACTCAGGTTGGTGATGGGGGCCAGGCGAGGGCTTCCTGTATTGGTGATGGGGGCCAGGCAAGGGCTTTCTGTATTTCCTCTCACCTGTGGGGCCACTCCTGACATTTTCTGGAGCAGCTTCCTACCGTTCTCGCTCAGGTTGGTGATTGGGGCCAGGCGAGGGCTGTGGTGGTATGGTAAGTACTCCACAGCAGGCGGAGCAACAATGACAGGGACAGGGCTGGGAGGAGTCAGAGGCTTTGGGACATCCTCTGGAGAGGGCAGGGCCCGTAGGGCTTCAGCCAGGGTCCAGGGTGCTGAGGTCACAAGAGGAGAAAGGCAAGTCTGGCCAGGCACAGGACCAGAGACTTTCCCTGGGCTCTGTAATACCAGAAACAACAAACAAACTGTCAGGACAGTGCTATGTTATACACAATCTCTAGATATACTGTATAACTAATCTATAAATACATTAGATACATGACTACACTCAATAAGTAAGAGTAACTTACAAAGCGCTGGACTTCATACTTCTTTTTTTCAAGCTTGAGGAGCCTGTTCTTGGCTATGCTGGTCTTCATTTCTGCCATGCTCTCTACCATTTCGGCCATCTCTCCAGTGCATTTCTTGAAAGCCACTTTCAACCTTTCCAAGTCATTCAGCCAACTGTCCAGGTCTACTGCCTCAAGATCTCATTTTGCTGCAGTTTCTCTTCATCACTTGGATCAGTGCCCTCAACTCCTCGCCCCTCCTCCCATTGTCTTCCCTATTCACATCTTCATCCCTCAGTCTTTCATCCTTCCTCCTCCCCATCCACTTCTCAATCCAGGCTCTGAAGCATCCCTCATTCTTCTTCTGCCTCTCTTGGTTGATGTCCAGACCGTCATTGACCGTCTTCAGGCCTTCCTCCAGGTCAAGCTCTATGGAGGCCAGGTTTTCTTTAATTCTCCTCAGGCTCTCCTCATTGGTGTTGGTCCACTGTGTCTTCTTGTCCAGCTGCTGCCTGCAGGGCCGGACAGAAGGGACCACCTCCATCTGGCGTGACACCTTCTTCAGGGCACTCACAGAGGCAGGGAGAGGGATGTTGGGTTTGGCCACAATAATATGTACAGACATCGGGTCAAACAATTGAGATGTGACACACACTAGTGATGCGCGGGTTGACTCATAACCAGAAGTCCTGCGGTTATATCCACAGGGCGGGGGATTTAGGGTCATGAAATATTGTTGAATAAACAGAAAACAATACATTAAAAAATCCATAAATGTATAATTATTGTGCAAGTTATATCTATAGGCTATTTGGCATTAGTGTGTAAGCCTAAACTTTAGGGCATAACTTGACGCGCGCCAGATAGACTACACACCAATCACCAAACGCTTTAATTCAATAAGAGAAAAGCTACGAAATGGAAAGTTGAAAATAAAGAAGGGACGGCCAGAAAAGTAATGTTTGGAAAATATTTGGTGAAGTGTTAAAAGAGGATGATGGCAGTGCCTATGTTATGTTTGATGATTGTGAGGCACTATAGAAATTCGACAGTCACAAGAGGGGGATTCAAATAGGCCTATGGCACGTCAAGGGAACAAACAGCCTACTGTTCAGATGGGTTAGATGGAAACTGAAATCTGGACACTGACTGTAGATCTTTAACCTCTCACAGTCTTAATATTAACTCCTGCAGAATTAAGCATTTCTTGCAGTAAAATGATAGGCTACACCAAATGTAGGCTTTATTTTGACTCGGGAACAGCAGTGGAGAAATATGATTTCTTTCAGCATCTTGAGGGAATGCAAATGCGCAGCTAGGGACTGCTTTATCAGCATCATAAAAGCTGATAATATTTCAACCACATAAAATGTGCATCCAAGCCAAACTGAAATCTTATCAGAAACATGTCTGGTCGTTTTCAACCCGTCAAACTGATGTCATTTGGAAATTTTGCACAGAAAATGTTTCCCTTTTGATCTTAAGTTATTGCATTTTCTTCTTGATCCCTAAAAGTTTTTGGTTTATTTAGTCTTCTATCTAATTATAGACAAGTTGACTAACAAATAGCCTACCAAAATGTTGGAAATTATAAGCAGAAACATATCCAAACTAGGCACAAAAAAATCCTGCACCCCCTGCTAAGAAATCGTTCTGACGGTGTTCTATATTTGCGGGTTAGGGTCAGGTGCGGGCCTCAGATTTTCACTTTATCACATATAGTCGGGCGGTTGCGGATGGGTTATTAGCAATTGCGGGTGGGTTCGGTTGAACAAACAGCTGACCCGCGCACCACTAACACACACACACACACACACACACACACACACACACACACGTAAGAGCCTACCAGTCGAGGGTCCTTCAGTGAAGCCCCTTTTCTCAGTGGTTCCTTTGAAGGCCCTGGACTGTCCTCAGCAGAGGCATCATTGCCATTATCACACTGTGTGTCAGAGAGCTAGTTGGTCATAGTCCATTCTCCACATTCAGTCAAAGAGTTACTCAAATACATGCTGCAGAACATACCAGAAAGTCTGACTCATCGAAGGAGTGGAGAGAAAGATCGTCGTCCTCTACTATATCCCTCACTTTAAGCCTTGTCACCTTTCCATCCTCCTCATCCTTCACTTTCAGCAGTGGTGTCCTCCTTTCATGATCCTCATCATCAGACTGGGTATCAGAGTCAACTAGTCAGAGACTATTCTCCTTACAGTGATGTCACTCAACAAAGACATGGTGTACAACTGTCTTACCTCAGATTCACAGTCAGTGAAGGAGTAGATAGAGATGTCATCAGAGTTGGAGAATGAGATCACCCCATCATCATTTCTATCCATCAGCCGAGTCACCCTTCCAGACTGAGGAGACAGACAAAGGCATGTACTTAGGGCAGCCATAGAATACACTGGCATTGACTGTCAAGAAAATGTTGAATATTTAGGCAATCCAACATAGTTGTACAAGTAGTGAGTAATTTATGGGTAATTGAAAATGCAAGTGTATTGAAATGCAATAAATGCAACTCCCATAACATTAGGGATGGGGCTAAAGACTTTCCATACTGTAGGATTCTTTAGCATTTCTCTGTTCAAATATTTTTTTATTGAACACACACAAGAATGGTGTATAGGTATGAAAGACATGTGTACAGTTCTTATCTAAACATAAGAGAACAGACATGAACAACAAGACCCAGAGTTCTGGACACAAAACAAATATTACAAAACACGACATACAGAACAGGGACAGGTAGAAAGAAAAAGGGTATATGTAACCCCCCCCCTATTCCACCCTATTCCCCTCCCGACTGCTCGAGTGTCAGGGCCAGCACACGCTGCCCAAAGGTAGATTACAATATGACAATTGAGAGTGCGTTAAAAAGTACAAATTCACAGCACCGACTGGTCCAGGTAAGAGAGGAAAGGCTGCCAGATTTGATCAAATGTTGATAATTTATTGTTCAGAATATATCTAATTCTTTCTAAGTGTACAGTTTTTGCCACTTCGCTGAGCCATAATTTGGTAGAGGGCGCTTCCCTCCTTTTCCAAAACAACAAGATTAATTTTTTTGCCGAAATGAGACTGTAAGAGATGAGTTGTTTTTGGGAGTTGGTTAATCCGTTTAGGGAATCGGACACTCCCAGGATTATCAGAAGCGGGTCTGGGTCTATTGAAGTCTCCAGAACTTCAGAGAGGACCCCAAATATTCCACACCAATAACCATACAGACTAGAGCATAGGGCAAAGCAGTGGAGTAGTGTACCCTGCTCAGCCTGACATTTATCACACATAGGGGATGTATCAGGAAATATCCTATGCAGTTTAGTTTTGGAGTAGTGTAATCTGTGTAATACCTTAAATTGTATGAGACGATGTCTGGAGTTAATGGAGCAGGTGTGGATATACTCCAAGCTATCCTCCCAGTCTGCCACCGAAATATCAGTCCCTAGTTCTTCCTCCCATTTTGCCTTAATGGCATCTGTAGAGGGTGCGCTAACAGATTGAAAAGCGTCATATAGACGAGATATCAGTTTGTCTGAGGTGGGGCATATTTTTATGCATCCGTCAAACATGGAAGGTTTAGCATTCTCAAATGTTGGGAGGTGTTTTCTAACATAGTCTCTAATTTGTAGGTATCTGAAAAAGTTACTTCTGGGAAGGTTATAAGTTTCCCTCAGCGCTTCAAAGGAAGCAAAGGTCCCTCCTATATATAAATCCCCTATGGTACTTATCCCCAACTCTCCCCATCGCTCAAAGGTGTTATCAAGGTTAGAGGGGGCAAAGGAGGGATTCCTGGCAACAGGGAGCATGAATGATATTGGTCTAAGCTCAAAGTGGACTTTAATTTGCTTCCAGATTCGGACTGTGCTATGTATAATAGGATTGTTATGGTAAAGTGACATCTCCAGATTAACAGGTGACAAAATCACGGCACCAATAGAGAAGGGATGACACTCCTCCCGCTCCATGTTAAGCCAGCTGGATGGCGGGGTTGCGTCATCCAGCAAAAACGTAACAGCGCGGAGGTTAGCGGCCCAATAGTAAAATATAAAATTTGGGAGAGACAATCCTCCTTCCATCTTGGATTTACATAGGTGTTTTATACCTATCCTGTGTGTTTTATAATCCCAGATGAAAGGATTGATAATAGAGTCCAGTTGTTTATGAAATGATTTAGGTATGAATACTGGGATGTTCTGGTATAGGTAGAGCAGTTGTGGGAGGAAGACCATTTTAATGGCATTAATTCTACCGAGCAGAGAAATTGGGAGAGTTCTCCAAAACTGTTTGTTTGCCTTGAGATTTTGCATCAGAGAAGGGAAATTCTCTTTAAATAGTAAGGAGTATTGTTTGGTAACTACAATTCCAAGGTAGATACATTTTTCTGAAGATAACTTAACTGGAAGATGTTCTAGCCAGGAGGTGTTTTGCAACCGTATGGGCATTAATTCCCTCTTGTTCCAATTTATTCTATATCCCGAGAAGGTACCAAACAAATTAATCACCTCAAGAATAGCTGGAATACTAGCGTGGGGTTCTGTTACATAGAGGAGAATATCATCTGCGTATAGGGAAATCTTATTTAGAGTATCTTTAGTATTATAGCCGTGTATTGCTGAATGAGATCTGATCGCTTGAGCGAGAGGTTCAATAATTAGGGCGAAGAGCATAGGCGACAGCGCACAACCCTGCCTTGTCCCTCTGTGGAGGTTAAATCGGGGCGACATTGATTGGTTAGTGAGTATTCTCGCACAGGGGTTCCTATATAAAAGCTGGATCCAATTTATGAACCCATCTCCAATATTAAATTTCTGTAGGACCTTGAATAGATAGGGCCACTCAACTTGGTCAAAGGCCTTTTCGGCGTCAAGAGATATAACGGCAAGGTCCACGTTAGGTAACCTCTGAGAATACATAATGTTGAAGAGGCGCCTGAGATTGAAGAATGAGTTTCTATTAGGGATAAAGCCGGTCTGGTCCGAATGGACCAATTTGCCAATTAAAGTGCTAAGCCTGTTAGCCAGAGTTTTTGCTAAAATCTTTTGGTCTGTATTAAGGAGGGATATTGGTCTGTATGACCCTACCTCTTCCGGATCTTTACCCTTCTTATGTATAACTGTAATAAACGCCTCATCCAAAGTAGATGGGAGAGCTCCATCCTCATTGGCCCGAACCAACATTTTGTGCAGGTAGGGAGATAGCATGTTGCTGAATGTTTTATAGAATTCACCAGGGTATCCATCTGGGCCCGGGGTCTTGCCACTCTTTAGAGATTTAATTGTTTCTCTAATTTCTTCAAGAGATATTTCCTTATTCAGGAAGTTAGAGTCTTCCTGGTTCAGGGCAGGAAGATTACAGTCCTCCAAAAAGTTATGCATAATTAAGGGGTTAGGATCCGCTTTAGATGTATATAGAGTCTCATAAAACTGACGGAATCTGTCATTGATGTCTTTGGGGGAGGAGAGTAATTCCCCAGATGCAGATTTAACTTTGTGAATCATTCGGTCACTCACGTTTTTTCGAAGTTGTCTGGCGAGTAATTTGTGTGGTTTGTCACCAAACTCAAAATATTTTTGCTTGGTATAGAGAAAAGATTTAGGAATTTTAGCCGAGAGGATCTGATTGTATTTAAATTTTAAAGACATAATTTGTTTATGTTTCTCCATAGATGGATGTCTAGCATTCTCCCTATCCAGTAAGTGAATTTGTCCCTCCAGTTCTACCAATTTTTTTCTGTTTTGCCTACTCCTGGCAGTCTGAAAGGAGATGATACAGCCTCTCAAATAAGCCTTCAGCGTTTCCCACAATAATGCTGGGGAAGTCTCTTGTGTTGTCGTTGGTATCAAAGAAAAATGTAATTTGGTCTTTAAGATGTTCACAGAATGTTGGTTCTGTGAGGAGCTGAGGATTCAACCTCCAGACCCTCTGTCACCCAATCTCAGGGAGAAGGTGAGTGGACTGTGGTCAGAGATTATAATATCATGATATCTCACATTACAGGTATAGGGGAGTAGTTTAGCATCAACCAAAAAGTAGTCAATTCGAGTATATACATTGTGAACATGAGAGTAAAAGGAGTATTCCCTACCCGTAGGATTAGAGATCCTCCATATATCAAATAAGTTAGAATTTTTTATGTAGGTATTCAAGAATTCGCTTGAATAGGAGGTAGGGGTTCGCCGGGTAGAGGATCTATCCAAATATTGGTCTAGTACACAGTTAAGGTCCCCTCCAATGACCAGATTAGTATGGGAGATATCTGGAATCAGGGCAAGGACTCTTTTGAAAAAAGAGGGGTTATCAATGTTTGGCCCATAGATATTTAGTAGAGTTACAGAAGTAGAATGGATCTCTCCTATTACGATCACATAACGACCCTCTTTATCCACAATAGTGGTTTTATGTAGAAAGGGAATTCCTTTCCGTACCAGAATCGCTGTGCCTCTCGTTTTGGCAGAGAAGTTAGAGTGATACACATGTCCCACCCACTTACATTTAAGTCTGTTATGAGATTTGTTTTTCAGATGGGTTTCTTGCAAAAATATAATATCAGACGAAAGTGCTTTCAAGTGGGCTAGGACCCTGCCTCTCTTAATTGGTTCGTTTAAACCCTTGACATTCCAGGAAGTGAATGTAAGTCCCGCCCTCCTCTCATTTGTAGTTCCTATGGTGGCCTGCATAACATGTAACTCACTAAAAAGGTAAGAAAGCGCACCAAACCATCACAATCAGCATATGTAGCACCTACACCCGAGCAGTATCCAACCCACCCCTCCCCCCCCCGCAAGCACCTTTACTCTCCACCCTGTTCCCCTACTTTCCCCAACCTTTACCCCCCCCCCATCAACCCACATTTAACAGGCATACACACATAGGACAGAAAAAAATATGAAAATAAAAATAACAAACACATTGTCTGGCCGATGCCAAAAAAGCACGGCGCGACCTCGAACAAGAGGTAAAACACAAATAAAATCCCAACTATGCGCTCACCTCTCGCTATCCTAGAACTTCTACTAACATATGAACTGAGGAGGCTCCCGCACTTAAAGTGTTCAATTAGCATCTAATAAACCTAAACAGAATAAGTTGCAACTTAAACATATTGCGCACTTAAGGTTCATCTTGGGTCAATCCCTGAGATAAGCAAGATGTATCATCACAAGATTCTATTGCTAAGCAATACCGGTCTAAACATAAACCATCAGTAACCAACATAGACAGCAGTACAGTTACATATTGTGGGTTAGGAGAAGGGAACAAGGATTTTGATAAATTGAACGTACCCCCCAATCAAAAAAATAACAAAGTCAATAAAAATGTTTAAAAAATTAAAAATGTAAAAATAATAATAATAATAATAAATTATTTTCAAATAATTTAAAAAAAATAGTGATTTATATATACATATGTGCACACATACACATATACACATCCACACACACACACACATACATACATACATACATACATACATGTGCATACCTACATACACACACACACACACGTATATATATATATATATATATATATATATATATATATATATATATATATATATATATATATATATATATATATATATATATATATATACGCACACACACACATATACACACGTATACACGCACACATACATACACCCAAAAATATATACATATAAAATAAATATTCTTAAATATATACAGATACATACACACGCATACATCCATACACACACATGCATACCCCAGAATAATAATCTATACAAATTAAAAATATACACATACATAATACTAAAATGCTAAGAGAAAATAATAATAAAGTACAAATAATTATTATTATATGTACGCACAGGAATAATGTAAGAATTGAAAAATAAATAACGAAACAAAACAAAAATGGGGGAATATAAGTATATCCATCCGAAAGTGTCAATGATCCGACCTGGAAGGCCTCCCAAACAGGCATCGCTCTAGCTAATTTTCCCCAAACATCAGACACCCCCTGACCTTGGACACTCTCTAGCGGTTGGAGGACTGAATCACCTCGAGCTCAATATTTAAATGGACTGAAAAATAACGGTACGTTTTGTGACTAACGACACCCTTTTAGCTAGCTGACCACCGATTTTCAGTGCAATTTCTGTAAGTTAAGTTAGGTTTTGAGAGTTTTCAAAAAAGTTATATGTACACATTTAGTGGAACACGCTGCATATTGTAAAATTCGACTGCGCGACAGACCACACCTAATTTAATATCCAACTTTTTACCTCTGAAATATAGCTAACGGATGTTCTAATGTTGCTATCTTAGTTGCTAAATGTTGATAGAACTGCTAAGTAAGCAAAAAGGAAAGAAATTGTAAGTGTTAGATAATACATATCACGAAAACAGCTGCATGTTGTCAAGCTTTACCGTATCAAAATTGGAGTCCTCTGACGGAGGCGTTTTGCACAATCTGCAAAAATGTATTTGGAACTTTGAACCATGAACTTTTTGACACCTATCACTGTTGGCTATGTTTCATCTTACAACAGCTACATAGAGGCAGTATTTAGTTAAATGGTACAATGTATGCATCAATATTACACTAATTGGGACACTAATTTTCATTACAGATAACATCAAACAAAAAACGTGGGTACACTTTCAGTTATTGTGAAAACTTTCATCACCTTTCAATGCCTTAGCTTTGAAATGTAAATGTTTATACATATTCAGATTGAGTTATCTTTCTAAAATGTGTATAGTATGCCAAGTTATTTAGCTACATGTATTTACCACCACAGCATGGAGAAAGTCAAGAGGAAGCAGTGGAGTGAGGTGGACATGTTCCATGCCATGGAGGACTGCGGGGCAGGGATGGCTATCCGCCAGGCTGCCAAGGTTAGGCATCTTTTGTTTTTAGGAGATTACCACGTGTATGTGAATTTTATCTGCTAGTAACAGTTTTATTTTCTTGTCTACCAAGTGTTCAATTAGCATCTAATAAACCTAAACAGAATAAGTTGCAACTTAAACATATTGCGCACTTAAGGTTCATCTTGGGTCAATCCCTGAGATAAGCAAGATGTATCATCACAAGATTCTATTGCTAAGCAATACCGGTCTAAACATAAACCATCAGTAACCAACATAGACAGCAGTACAGTTACATATTGTGGGTTAGGAGAAGGGAACAAGGATTTTGATAAATTGAACGTACCCCCCAATCAAAAAAATAACAAAGTCAATAAAAATGTTTAAAAAATTAAAAATGTAAAAATAATAATAATAATAATAAATTATTTTCAAATAATTTAAAAAAAATAGTGATTTATATATACATATGTGCACACATACACATATACACATCCACACACACACACACACATACATACATACATACATACATGTGCATACCTACATGTTCCATGCCATGGAGGACTGCGGGGCAGGGATGGCTATCCGCCAGGCTGCCAAGGTTAGGCATCTTTTGTTTTTAGGAGATTACCACGTGTATGTGAATTTTATCTGCTAGTAACAGTTTTATTTTCTTGTCTACCAAGGTGCATGGTGTACCTCGGCAGACCCTGGCGGACAGGCTGAGCGGCCGGGTGACCCATGGTTGTCGCAGTGGACCACCCACATTGCTTGCACCAGAGGATGAAAAGTCTCTGGTGCAGTACTGTATCTACTGCGCCAGCCATGGGTTCCCCTTCACCAGACAGAGGCTGATGAAATACGCCGACAAAATACGCAGGTATTTGGTGTTCTATGTGTTTATGTATGTAGAATGCTGGACTGACTGTTATCAATGTGTGTGATGTAAATGTGGATGTGTATGGTGATGCCAAAACAAAAATGTTCATCCTGGATGGACAATTATATATTCTATTCTATTGTAGGTTTCGGCACCCAGGGGAAACAATCCCACCACTGGGGAAGAGGTGGTGGGAAATGTTCAGGAGGAGGCACAAGAACCTAAGCATGAGGAGGCCGGACACCCTGGATAGGGGGAGAGCTGAGTGTGCCACACGTCCGACGATGGACACCTTCTTCACTTCTTATGAGAAGCACTTGGAGGAGAGTGGGTTGAGGGAGAAACCCAGACAAATCTATAACTGCGATGAGTCTGGGTTTCGTAGCGACCAGAGCAGGCACAAAGTGCTGGCTCCCCGGGGCGCAAAACACGTGTACCAGCAGGCTCCGGGGACCAAGGAGCACATCACAGTGCTGGCCTGCTTCAACGCAACTGGGGAGGACATCCCCCCGTTTATCATCTACCCCAAGTGTTTCCCCGGTGGCCACTACACACTGGGAGGCCCCCCCCAAGCCTTGTATGGACGGTCAAGCAGTGGCTACATTGACGGGGACCTGTTCAGGAAGTGGTTTCAGCACTTCATTAAGTATGCAGTGAAAGAGCGCCCTCTCCTTCTCCTCTTTGATGGGCACAAGAGCCACATGGACCCGGAAGTGCTCGCGGTGGCACTAAGGGAAGGGGTTATACTTCTTTGTCTTCCACCACACTGCACCCATGTCCTGCAGCCGCTGGACGTGGCATACTTTGGCCCTTTAAAGGCTGAGTTCTCCAAGGTAGCTGGAGACCTTAGCCATTTTGACCACTCCTACATGGTAAACAAATCAGAATTTGCCAGAGTATTCCGCTACCCGTACCAGCGATGCAAGGACATGCGCTATGTGGTGGAAGGGTTTAAGAAGTGTGGCCTCTTCCCTTTTGACCCTTCAGCCATTGAAGGGTCCCGTTTAATGCCGTCTCGGACCCTACCGGGTCCCAACACCGCCTCTACTGGAACCAGCAGCAATGTGCCATCCATCAGCACCTCCTCCCCAGCGACCACAGGAGGACCCTCAGCCCCTGCCCCAGTCCCAGCCGCTGCTCCAGTCCTATCCCTAGCTCTAGAAGAGCACCCCCTAATAGAGGGGGGGCTGATAGCGAAGGACCTGGGGCACATCCTTACTGTCCTGAAGTATCGGCTGGACCGATACAGAAGACTCCCTGTGGTCGCCACATGCCTCACCGGGGAGGAATACACGCGCCAGTGGCAGGAGAGGGGTGAGAAGGAGAGGGCCGGGGCAGAGGAGAAAGAGCGTCGGGCAGCCCTCAGAACACAGAGGGCACAGGAGAGGGCTGCCATGGATGAGACCATTGACGCCATCGCCTCTGCTGGACCCCCTGCTGGAACCACTCCTGACAGCTGCATCACCACTGCCAGTGCCTCCCAGTGTGCAACACCTGTAGGAGCCGCCGGAGTCCCCAGCTGCAGAAGAAGGCCACATGCCTACTCTCCCGGCCACACCATCGTCGGCCCCTCAACCCCACCATTACAAACACCAGCTCCTCCAAGCCATCGTCTGCGGTTTTGTCCACCACCACCCCAATGCACACCACCCCCCATGTCTGTCACCACCAACACGGCCTCCTCTGGACCAACTGCCTCCTCCGTCTCCCCTGGTCACACCACCATAGCAGCCTCGTCTGGTGTCCCTGCCCCCTGCAATTTGAATACCACCACCTCCACAGGTAAACACATGTTAAATTACGAAAAAATGACTGCTTGTTATCTGTTTTATAAAACAGCAATGTAAATATATATATATATATATATATATATATATCTTTATATATCTACAGTAAATAGCACCAGCCCTCAAGTCATCTCCGCCTCCTCCAAAACCTCTGCAGCTTCCTCCAGAGGTATTGATGTAAAAAAGTTGAAAAGGGTTTTCATGCAACATGCTCTGTCTAACACTACTTTTTCTCAAACTGCAGCACAGAAAAGGAAGAGAAAAGCTACACCGGTCACATCTGTCACACCACCCATGGCACCACTCTCAGGTACTTCATAATCTGTTTTTCTCGCTCTCTCAGTTGTATCAATTACTATTGTTGTTGAAGAACTTCTACATTTTGCAAAACCATATTAATCAATTTGTATTATTATTTAATTTTTTATAAAAGAAGACACCACCTGCTGTGCTCGCTGCGGGGAGCGTGATCCGCCTGCAAGCTCCTCTCAGGAGTGCAGATCCGAGGTGCCATGGGTGTGCTGTGACTTTTGCCAGCACTGGTTCCACTGCAGGTGTGTGCAGTGGGATCAAGAGGTAGCGGTGGAGCTGGATTTTTATTGTGATTTTTGTGACAATATAGGGATGGAGGTCGAGATTTAATTGTTTGTTTTGTTTGTGTTCATATGAAATTATTTATTTGTTCAAAAAAATAAATGTCTAAAATATAATATATATATTTATTGAACCCATCTTGTGTATTTCTTCCTTTACTTTCCAAGTGCACCTCTGCAACACAAACTCCAACAGTGTTTTCATTGTTTTATGTTAATGCACATAACTGAAATTAAAGTGTATTTGATGTAAATTATTAATACTCATATTTCATTTGGTTACAACACTGAATATGTTGGTGAAGAACCATTTTTTAAGAGTCCACAAGAGGGCGCACCGGGCTACGCAATGAAAAGTTGACAGGCAAGTCATTATTTTTTACCTGAAGACTAGCCAACTAGTCAACTATCTAGTAAACACTTCGGGTACGTGGTTGGTGTCTCTTTTTTCAACAAAATTAAACGGATATATCTTGTAATTGAACAAAATAGTAAGGTGCCCAATAACTGGGGGCCGTATACAGATAATACGGGACGTATTTTTTTGCTAAACCGCTTATCAAAAGCAGATAACAGTAATATTTTCAAATGAAATGTCAAACTTGCTAATTGCTAAACCGTTAGCTAACATTTTTACGACACCAATAATCACAAAACATTGAAGGCTTGATCACAAGATAACACTGTTGAAGGTAATATATTTCTTAAACGCTGTTGAATATGCCGATAATACGGGATTCTACGCTAAACCCAATCGGAATGAAAGTGAAATTAACGTTAAGTGAGAGCTCTGACCGCCCTCCATTGGTCAGCTCATCGTATTACATGTTCGGTAGCCCTTGCTGAGACCGTTTAATACGGTTTCACCCGTTATGGTATGGTATGGTATGGATTCGAGTCCGTGAGCAGACCTTAACACACAATGACAAGGCACTAACCTGTACGGGGGATTGGTGTATATTCCCGGACAAACTTCTCTGCGTCCAGAACCGAGGAGAGCCAGATCTTCTCCCCGGAAGGCGGGGTAATTCTTAGTCTTGCAGGGAAGAGCAAGGCTGGACGAAGATGGAGTTTGTAGAGTTTGGTCATGACATCTCTGTAGCCAGCGCGGTGCTTTGCCACATCGGGCGCATAGTCCTCATAGACACGAAAGGGGTGCCCTTTATGTAACAGGTTGCCCCTCATTCGAGCCTCGCGCAGGATAAGATCCTTGGTCTTGAAACTGTGACAACAGATGATTACTGGGCGAGGACGCTGGCCCGGTCCAGGCACTGGGACAAGGGCGCGATGTGCACGGTCCACTAGGGGATCCGACGCCAAAACATCCGGTCCCATTGCATCCTTCAGTAGCTTGGCGAAGAAGTCGGTGGGGCGAGAGCCCGCCTCCACCCCTTCTGCCAGACCCACAACGCAAAGGTTATGCCGCCTGGATCTGCCCTCCAGGTCGACCACTTTCACAGAAAGCCTCTGCACATTATCCTGCAATGACGTGCATAGCTTCTCTAACTCGTCGATCCTACCAGCGTTGAATTCAGAAGCTTTCTCAAGGTCCACAATACTCTGGCCCTGCGAAGCGACCGTTCGAATGGTGCTCTCGATTTTAGTGTCCAGTTCAGCAATAGTAGCCTTAAGATCCTCCGCTATAGCAACAGTAGTTATCCCAAAGCCCGGGTAAGTTCTGTAAGTGTCACGTTGTTAGCTGTGCCTTCCGCCATGTTTGTCTCGTTGTTTGGTGGGGAGTAGGCCTCTGATGGGGATTTATTGTCCTTTGGTCGCTTATTACTAGGCATTTTCACATAGAAAGTTACAATATTGTATTAGAAAGAAAAGTTTGTTGTAACAAGTGCAATAAAGTAAATTAGGTTAGATTATTTCGCAAAAAAGTTGCGGGAGCCTCTCACACACAGCCGTTCACTCCAACATGCTAGCTCCGCCCCATTCTTTAGCGTTTCTAATGAATGATTGTCAATTCAACCAAGCCAACCAAAATGGCCATATGAATCAACAGATTGATCTATCTGTTCTGTCTCTATGGGAACAGCAGAGATGTCTGACCTGGCTAAGAGGCTCTGGATTGATGTCCCATCCATCCCCAGATGTCTGTTCCTGCCCACAGCTCACAATGATTGGCTGTGAACAGTAAAGAAAAATGTAACACTCTTTTGCTCATTTTGGCCTTGGAAATAACTTGGAAATAAATGATGTAGCTATCAATAAATAATTTAAGTAGCTACTGTTATGTGGTTGATTTGAATGTGACATACAGGCCTTTTGTGGATCTGAGGGGTCTGCACTGAAGTAGACTGTCAAGACAATATTCAATTTCAAATGTGGTTAGATAAGGAGGGATATCTGCACTTGCTTTTATTGTGATAACTGCAGTTTGTACATGCAGCATAACTAATGTTTATGTGTTATTGTTTTCAGGTCAGATTTGACTTACAGGCCTTGGCCTTCTGCGCACTTTGCCGGTTGGCCACATCACAGAATCAGGGGTGTTCACCCTCACTGGATTCAACTGTCAACACAACACTCCATTTAAAAGGTGATAACAAAAACAGAAGATTTTTTAAATATATAGCTCTTTTGATTCTCTCATCATTACGATTCATCTTGCTTTCTGAGGGATACATTTCCATCAATTGATTGGCACAAAACATATCCTGGCACACACACGCATAAAGGCATGTCCCAAATGGCACCCCAGTGCCCATATATTGCACTTATTTTGACCTGAGTCCAATGGGCACAGGTCAAAAGTAGTACACTACAGGGTGCCATTTGGGACCAAAGAATGTAAGAGCCTACCAGACGTTCTAAACTCCAAATCACCTTGTGCAGTGCGCACGGGTCTATCCAACCGTTTCCAATCGTAGTATTTATTCTCTGCACAGTGTCAACTAGGGCAGACTATGCACCTGAAACAACCTGACTGAAGAAAGCGATTGTACTGATGATATCAAAGCTGAACACATTTTATGTAGTGAATTTATGCTTGGTTACGTCACAATAGGTCACAGTTTTATGGCTGCGCATAATACGTCACAGGAAAGGCTTGTATGGGACTGGACTGGTGGTATCTCCCCCTGGTCGTAATTTATTACATTTACATCATTTAGCAGACGCTCTTATCCAGAGCGACTTACAAATTTGTGCATTCACCTTATAGCCAGTGGGATAACTGGATTATCCCACTGGAAGGATTACTTTATCCTATCCCAGGTATTCCTTAAAGAGGTGGGGTTTCAAATGTCTCTGGAAGGTGGTGAGTGACTCCGCTGTCCTGGCGTCGTGAGGGAGCTTGTTCCACCATTGGGGTGCCAGAGCAGCGAACAGTTTTGACTGGGCTGAGCGGGAACTATGCATTTATAACTGTCAAATAAAATCTATCTAGCTATCTAACTCAAATGGCTGTTGAGGACTCTTTGATCATCACATTTGAGGCACATGTCAGCAGGTGGCAGTGTCTTCAAATGCAGCACTTGATGATCTGAGCAACAGTTGAGCAACTTTGTGGTTGTGACGAATCCAAATGCGGAAGTCCAGTACATTTGTTTTTGCTTAGCAAGCTTTCCCGCCTATTTCTACAATTCATCTTCTTAAACTCGGATTTTAAACTTAACCACACTGCTAACCTTATGCCCAACCTTAAATTAAGACCAAAAAGCCTATTTTTGTTTTCATTAATTTTTACGATATAGCCTATTTGTACTTTGTGGCTGTGTTATCTAGTGGGAACCTCTAGCTAGCTAGCTAGCTACCTACCTACAATCTGGCTAAAGTGTTGCGCAATATTGGAGGAAAAGTTGATTGATTATTGTGCTTGATTATCCAAGTACTAGTTTGACAAATATGCATTGGGCATCAAAATGATATCCCGAATAATTTTAAAACATATGGTTCAGAGGTTCAAGAGTTTTACTCCTGAGTTCAGGCTCACGAGTGGGATTGTTGCTGTCATTATAGTATCATTTGTTTTGTTTACTGTCACTACATATTTCGGTTTATCAGAGGATGTCTTCAGTCTTGGAACGACAGTTTTTGGCAATGGGCATGGTAAGTTAGCTAGGAGGGTCTGAGTGAATCAACAGTTATATATGCTCAGTAGCTACTTTGTATGAGAGTGTTGTAACGTTAGCTAGCTTGCTAAAACTTATAGCTAATGTAACAGATGGTGCCAGTAGGCTACAGCAGCAGGCTACAGCACAACACACCAGTGCAGCTTATGTCTGTCAACCCTATAATTTATGTTTTAATAATTTCCTCTTCCTTTGCAGTGCACAAGCTCCTCACATACTCCTTCCACCACAAGACAGTGACCCAGCTACTCCTCAGTATTGGGGTTCTGGTGCCCCTCTGTGGAGGCATTGAGAAGAATGTGGGCACTGTTTGGTTCCTCCTCATGTTTCTGCTGCTCTCTATCAGCACAGGGGTGTTGTACACCATACTGGGTCTGCTACTGTTTGGTGCATCTGCCCAGAACCAGGTGGAGGGGTTCATTCCAGTGTCCCTCTCCCTTATGGGTATGGCCACAGTGCACTCCCGTATGGTTAAGGGCTTTCTTTTCGGGGTCACTGTACCCATGTTAGCCCTGCCCTGGCTGTTTCTGTTCATCATAACACTTTTGGTCCCACACACTGTCTTCCTTTGCAATGCCATCGCCATCATCGCAGGGGGGATCTGTATCCTTACTCCAACCTCATTGTGGTTCAAAATAACTGATACACTCCTCTGCAGTATGTCACAGCTTTATGAGTGTGCTTAGTAGTGTAGTTAAGTGGTAATAGGTTATAGGTGTTGTATATGAATCCTGCTGCTGAACATTATGGCATGTTTGTTTAGAAAAAATCTTGCATCACTGCGTCACACATTCTCCTTAACTTGCACTGGTGAAACAGACGGAAAGGGCTGGCTCTCACTTCTGGACATGTCCGATGCCAGGGCATCAGTGCTGGACAAGAAGATGCCTTTCAGGCTGCTGAGGAACATTGGTGTCCTGTATGTCCCTGCATCAACAGAGGAGAGAAGGAAGACGGTCCACCCACCGTGAGTACTGAGAAAGCACCAGACATATCATTTATCAGACAAGACAAGAGGTCATTAAATAACAATTACTGTGTGCAAGCCAGAGCACATAATGTTCTACAGTATAATGAGGTGCAGTTATAATTGATGATCCTCAGCTGTAATTTAATACTGTACAATAGGCACCTAGTGGTCCCCCATGATTAGATAGAGAATCACTGGTATAGATAGGCTCTCTGAAATCTGTCCACGTTCTCATTGATTGCAGAATCATTCCAACCCCAGGCTCCTACCCAGTCCAAGCCTACGCTCCAGTGTCCTTTACCTCCAACCTACAGGCTACCGAGACCACACCAAAGACATTTGAAGGCTGGGCCCACTCCTACTATACACAGGGGAGCCCTGTTCAGCTCTCAGGTTATTACGGACACAACCATGGATATGGCCTCAAGCATAGCTTTGGGCCAAGTCACGGACATAGTCACGAACATGGACACAGCTGCAGCCACAGCCAAGGTCATGGACATAGTCACGAACTTCGGCCATGGACTCAGTCATGGGCATGCATCTGCCTCTCAAACCAGCAGTCACTGGGCTCCAGTGGCTCAACATCCACATTCTCAACATTCCCACCTCAGTCCACTGTCTTTGTCTGTCAGTGCCCCCCAGAGTTTCACAGCAAAAATGCCGGAGTCACTGCCAGAATCTGTGATGGTGTCAAGGTTGAGTGTAGAGGCTTCGTACTAACGTCTTTAGTGAAGACAAAAAAGAACAAGCCAAACACGGCTAAATACAACCTGGCAGGCAAGCGAACTTTACGCACACCGGTAAAGTACAAACTAAAGGCACACACTGTGTGGAACTCTCTTCAAAAACAACACAGAGAGAATAAACGAACTAGCATCCCAAAATGACACGAACAAAACAACAAACGATAACGTGACGTCCAAAGGTGCAAAACACAAACCTACACAGGAAGAAGATCCCACCAACACTGTGGGAAAACTGGCTGCTTAAGTATGGTCCCCAATCAGAGACAACAAGCAACAGCTGATACCTGTTGCCTCTGATTGAGAACCACACTGGCCAACATAGAAATACTAAACTAGAACGAAAACAAACGAAAACTCACACCCTGGCTCAACATACTAGAGTCCCCAGAGCCAGGGCGTGACAGATGGTTCACCCAGGAGCACCTGTGTCTTCACTGACAGACTGATGACTTCAATCCGTAACGGCAAAACTCGCTATAGCTCGATTGAAATTTAAAGGCAATGTTCTGGAGAGGGCAGGGCCCGTAGGGCTTCAGCCAGGGTCCAGGGTGCTGAGGTCACAAGAGGAGAAAGGCCAGTCTGGCCAGACACAGGACCAGAGACTTTCCCTGGGCTCTGTAATACCAGAAACAACAAACAAACTGTCAGGACAGTGCTATGTTATACACAATCTCTAGATATACTGTATAACTAATCGATAAATACATTAGATACATGACTACACTCAATAAGTAAGAGTAACTTACAAAGCGCTGGACTTCATACTTCTTTTTTTCAAGCTTGAGGAGCCTGTTCTTGGCTATGCTGGTCTTCATTTCTGCCATGCTCTCTACCATTTTGGCCATCTCTCCAGTGCATTTCTTGAAGGCCACTTTCAACCTTTCCAAGTCATTCAGCCAACTGTCCAAGTCTACTGCCTCAAGATCTCTTTCGCTGCAGTTTCTCTTCATCACTTGGATCAGTGCCCTCAACTTCTCGCCCCTCCTCCCTTTGTCTTCCCTATTCACATCTTCATCCCTCAGTCTTTCCTCCTTCCTCCTCCCCATCCACTTCTCAATCCAGGCTCTGAAGCATCCCTCATTCTTCTTCTGCCTCTCTTGGTTGATGTCCAGACCGTCATTGACCGTCTTCAGGCCTTCCTCCAGGTCAAGCTCTATGGAGGCCAGGTTTTCTTTAATTCTCCTCAGGCTCTCCTCGTTGGTGTTGGTCCACTGTGTCTTCTTGTCCAGCTGCTGCCTGCAGGGCCGGACAGTAGGGACCACCTCCATCTGGCGTGACACCTTCTTCAGGGCACTCACAGAGGCAGGGAGAGGGATGTTGGGTTTGGTCACAATAATTTGTACAGACAGAGTCAAACAATTGAGATGTGACACACACTAGTGATGCGCGGGTTGACTCATAACCAGAAGTCCCGCGGTTATATCCACAGGGCGGGGGATTTAGGGTCATGAAATATTGTTGAATAAACAGAAAACAATACCGTATTTTCCGCACTATAAGGCGCACCGGAGTATAAGCCGCAGCAGCTAAATTGAATGATATTGAATGATGTGTACATATATAAGCCGCACTGGACTATAAGCCGCAGGTGTTTTAATGTTTAATTACCATATGTAAGGGTTCGTGCACAGAGGGGATTGTCGGGAAAGAGACAAACTGTCTCGCTCTCGTAATGTCTGTCTGTCTTGCTCTCGTTCTGTCTCTCGTACCACTCTCGGTTCCACTTTTACTTTTGCGCGCTACCTGTATCACTCTTTTCCGGCCCTCCAGCTTTTCCTGCTGGAGCCCGCCGCTTAAAGGTGGGGGGCGCGGACCGGTCATAGAGCCCATAGAGTTAAAGTTGGTGGACTGTAACCTGTAAAATCCATAGATTTAGGAGGTCTTCTAGTGGCCTTTAGCTGTAAAAATCCATAGATTAGCCGCACCGTTATATAAGCCGCAGGGTCGAAAAATGGGGAAAAAGGCGCGGCTTATAGTCCGAAAATTACAGTACATTAAAAAATCCATAAATGTATAATTATTGTGCAAGTTATATCTATAGGCTATTTGGCATTAGTGCGTAAGCCTAAACTTTAGGGCATAACTTGACGCGCGCCAGATAGACTACACACCAATCACCAAACGCTTTAATTCAATAAGAGAAAAGCTACGAAATGGAAAGTTGAAAATAAAGAAGGGACGGCCAGAAAAGTAATGTTTGGAAAATATTTGGTGAAGTGTTAAAAGAGGATGATGGCAGTGCCTATGTTATGTGTGATGATTGTGAGGCACTATAGAAATTCGACAGTCACAAGAGGGGGATTCAAATAGGCCTATGGCACGTCAAGGGAACAAACAGCCTACTGTTCAGATGGGTTAAATGGAAACTGAAATCTGGACACTGACTGTAGATCTTTAACCTCTCACAGTCTTAATATTAACTCCTGCAGAATTAAGCATTTCTTGCAGTAAAATGATAGGCTACACCAAATGTAGGCTTTATTTTGACTCGGGAACAGCAGTGGAGAAATATGATTTATTTCAGCATCTTGAGGGAATGCAAATGCGCAGCTAGGGACTGCTTTATCAGCATCATAAAAGCTGATAATATTTCAACCACATAAAATGTGCATCCAAGCCAAACTGAAATCTTATCAGAAACATGTCTGGTCGTTTTCAACCCGTCAAACTGATGTCATTTGGAAATTTTGCACAGAAAATGTTTCCCTTTTTTTCTTAAGTTATTGCATTTTCTTCTTGATCCCTAAAAGTTTTTGGTTTATTTAGTCCTCTATCTAATTATAGACAAGTTGACTAACAAATAGCCTACCAAAATGTTGGAAGTTATAAGCAGAAACATATCCAAATTAGGCATAAAAAAATCCTGCACCCCCTGCTAAGAAATCGTTCTGACGGTGTTCTATATTTGCGGGTTAGGGTCAGGTGCGGGCCTCAGATTTTCACTTTATCACATATAGTCGGGCGGTTGCGGATGGGTTATTAGCAATTGCGGGTGGGTTCGGTTGAACAAACAGCTGACCCGCGCACCACTAACACACACACACACACACACGTAAGAGCCTACCAGTCGAGGGTCCTTCAGTGAAGCCCCTTTTCTCAGTGGTTCCTTTGAAGGCCTTGGACTGTCCTCAGCAGAGGCATCATTGCCATTATCACGCTGTGTGTCAGAGAGCTAGTTGGTCATAGTCCATTCTCCACATTCAGTCAAAGAGCTACTCAAATACATGCTGCAGAACATACCAGAAAGTCTGACTCATCGAAGGAGTGGAGAGAAAGATCGTCGTCCTCTACCATATCCCTCACTTTAAGCCTTGTCACCTTTCCATCCTCCTCATCCTTCACTTTCAGCGGTGGTGTCCTCCTTTCATGATCCTCATCATCAGACTGTGTATCAGAGTCAACTAGTCAGAGACTATTCTCCTTACAGTGATGTCACTCAACAAAGACATGGTGTACAACTGTCTTACCTCAGATTCACCGTCAGTGAAGGAGTAGATAGAGATGTCATCAGAGTTGGAGGATGAGATCACCCCATCATAATTTCTATCCATCAGCCGAGTCACCCTTCCAGACTGAGGAGACAGACAAAGCCATGTACTTAGGGCAGACATAGAATACACTGGCATTGACTGTCAAGAAAATGTTGAATATTTAGGCAATCCAACATAGTTGTACAAGTAGTGAGTAATTTATGGGTAATTGAAAATGCAAGTGTATTGAAATGCAATAAATGCAACTCCCATAACATTAGGGATGGGGCTAAAGACTTTCCATACTGTAGGATTCTTTAGCATTTCTCTGTTCAAATATTTTTTTATTGAACACACACAAGAATGGTGTATAGGTATGAAAGACATGTGTACAGTTCTTATCTAAACATAAGAGAACAGACATGAACAACAAGACCCAGAGTTCTGGACACAAAACAAATATTACAAAACACGACATACAGAACAGGGACAGGTAGAAAGAAAAAGGGTATATGTAACCCCCCCCCCCCCCTATTGCACCCTATTCCCCTCCCGACTGCTTGAGTGTCAGGGCCAGCACACGCTGCCCAAAGGTAGATTACAATATGACAATTGAGAGTGCGTTAAAAAGTACAAATTCACAGCACCGACTGGTCCAGGAAAGAGAGGAAAGGCTGCCAGATTTGATCAAATGTTGATAATTTATTGTTCAGAATATATCTAATTCTTTCTAAGTGTACAGTTTTTGCCACTTCGCTGAGCCATAATTTGGTAGAGGGCGCTTCCCTCCTTTTCCAAAACAACAAGATTAATTTTTTTGCCGAAATGAGACTGTAAGAGATGAGTTGTTTTTGGGAGTTGGTTAATCCGTTTAGGGAATCGGACACTCCCAGGATTATCAGAAGCGGGTCTGGGTCTATTGAAGTCTCCAGAACTTCAGAGAGGACCCCAAATATTCCACACCAATAACCATACAGACTAGAGCATAGGGCAAAGCAGTGGAGTAGTGTACCCTGCTCAGCCTGACATTTATCACACATAGGGGATGTATCAGGAAATATCCTATGCAGTTTAGTTTTGGAGTAGTGTAATCTGTGTAATACCTTAAATTGTATGAGACGATGTCTGGAGTTAATGGAGCAGGTGTGGATATACTCCAAGCTATCCTCCCAGTCTGCCACCGAAATATCAGTCCCTAGTTCTTCCTCCCATTTTGCCTTAATGGCATCTGTAGAGGGTGCGCTAACAGATTGAAAAGCGTCATATAGACGAGATATCAGTTTGTCTGAGGTGGGGCATATTTTTATGCATCCGTCAAACATGGAAGGTTTAGCATTCTCAAATGTTGGGAGGTGTTTTCTAACAGTCTCTAATTTGTAGGTATCTGAAAAAGTTACTTCTGGGAAGGTTATAAGTTTCCCTCAGCGCTTCAAAGGAAGCAAAGGTCCCTCCTATATATAAATCCCCTATGGTACTTATCCCCAACTCTCCCCATCGCTCAAAGGTGTTATCAAGGTTAGAGGGGGCAAAGGAGGGATTCCTGGCAACAGGGAGCATGAATGATATTGGTCTAAACTCAAAGTGGACTTTAATTTGCTTCCAGATTCGGACTGTGCTATGTATAATAGGATTGTTATGGTAAAGTGACATCTCCAGATTAACAGGTGACAAAATCACGGCACCAATAGAGAAGGGATGACACTCCTCCCGCTCCATGCTAAGCCAGCTGGATGGCGGGGGTGCGTCATCCAGCAAAAACGTAACAGCGCGGAGGTTAGCGGCCCAATAGTAAAATATAACATTTGGGAGAGACAATCCTCCTTCCATCTTGGATTTACATAGGTGTTTTTTACCTATCCTGTGTGTTTTATAATCCCAGATGAAAGGATTGATAATAGAGTCCAGTTGTTTATGAAATGATTTAGGTATGAATACTGGGATGTTCTGGTATAGGTAGAGCAGTTGTGGGAGGAAGACCATTTTAATGGCATTAATTCTTCCGAGCAGAGAAATTGGGAGAGTTCTCCAAAACTGTATGTTTGCCTTGAGATTTTGCATCAGAGAAGGGAAATTCTCTTTAAATAGTAAGGAGTATTGTTTGGTAACTACAATTCCAAGGTAGATAAATTTTTCTGAAGATAACTTAACTGGAAGATGTTCTAGCCAGGAGGTGTTTTGCAACCGTATGGGCATTAATTCACTCTTGTTCCAATTTATTCTGTATCCCGAGAAGGTACCAAACAAATTAATCACCTCAAGAATAGCTGGAATACTAGCTTGGGGTTCTGTTACATAGAGGAGAATATCATCTGCGTATAGGGAAATCTTATTTAGAGTATCTTTAGTATTATAGCCGTGTATTGCTGAATGAGATCTGATCGCTTGAGCGAGAGGTTCAATAATTAGGGCGAAGAGCATAGGCGACAGCGCACAACCCTGCCTTGTCCCTCTGTGGAGGTTAAATCGGGGCGACATTGATTGGTTAGTGAGTATTCTCGCACAGGGGTTCCTATATAAAAGCTGGATCCAATTTATGAACCCATCTCCAATATTAAATTTCTGTAGGACCTTGAATAGATAGGGCCACTCAACTTGGTCAAAGGCCTTTTCGGCGTCAAGAGATATAACGGCAAGGTCCACGTTAGGTAACCTCTGAGAATACATAATGTTGAAGAGGCGCCTGAGATTGAAGAATGAGTTTCTATTAGGGATAAAGCCGGTCTGGTCCGAATGGACCAATTTGCCAATTAAAGTGCTAAGCCTGTTAGCCAGAGTTTTTGCTAAAATCTTTTGGTCTGTATTAAGGAGGGATATTGGTCTGTATGACCCTACCTCTTCCGGATCTTTACCCTTCTTATGTATAACTGTAATAAATGCCTCATCCAAAGTAGATGGGAGAGCTCCATCCTCATTGGCCCGAACCAACATTTTGTGCAGGTAGGGAGATAGCATGTTGCTGAATGTTTTATAGAATTCACCAGGGTATCCATCTGGGCCCGGGGTCTTGCCACTCTTTAGAGATTTAATTGTTTCTCTAATTTCTTCAAGAGATATTTCCTTATTCAGGAAGTTAGAGTCTTCCTGGTTCAGGGCAGGAAGATTACAGTCCTCCAAAAAGTTATGCATAATTAAGGGGTTAGGATCCGCTTTAGATGTATATAGAGTCTCATAAAACTGACGGAATCTGTCATTGATGTCTTTGGGGGAGGAGAGTAATTCCCCAGATGCAGATTTAACTTTGTGAATCATTCGGTCACTCACGTTTTTTCGAAGTTGTCTGGCGAGTAATTTGTGTGGTTTGTCACCAAACTCAAAATATTTTTGCTTGGTATAGAGAAAAGATTTAGGAATTTTAGCCGAGAGGATCTGATTGTATTTAAATTTTAAAGACATAATTTGTTTATGTTTCTCCATAGATGGATGTCTAGCATTCTCCCTATCCAGTAAGTGAATTTGTCCCTCCAGTTCTACCAATTTTTTTCTGTTTTGCCTACTCCTGGCAGTCTGAAAGGAGATGATACAGCCTCTCAAATAAGCCTTCAGCGTTTCCCACAATAATGCTGGGGAAGTCTCTTGTGTTGTCGTTGGTATCAAAGAAAAATGTAATTTGGTCTTTAAGATGTTCACAGAATGTTGGTTCTGTGAGGAGCTGAGGATTCAACCTCCAGACCCTCTGTCACCCAATCTCAGGGAGAAGGTGAGTGGACTGTGGTCAGAGATTATAATATCATGATATCTCACATTACAGGTATAGGGGAGTAGTTTAGCATCAACCAAAAAGTAGTCAATTCGAGTATATACATTGTGAACATGAGAGTAAAAGGAGTATTCCCTACCCGTAGGATTAGAGATCCTCCATATATCAAATAAGTTAGAATTTTTTATGTAGGTATTCAAGAATTCGCTTGAATAGGAGGTAGGGGTTCGCCGGGTAGAGGATCTATCCAAATATTGGTCTAGTACACAGTTAAGGTCCCCTCCAATGACCAGATTAGTATGGGAGATATCTGGAATCAGGGCAAGGACTCTTTTGAAAAAAGAGGGGTTATCAATGTTTGGCCCATAGATATTTAGTAGAGTTACAGAAGTAGAATGGATCTCTCCTATTACGATCACATAACGACCCTCTTTATCCACAATAGTGGTTTTATGTAGAAAGGGAATTCCTTTCCGTACCAGAATCGCTGTGCCTCTCGTTTTGGCAGAGAAGTTAGAGTGATACACATGTCCCACCCACTTACATTTAAGTCTGTTATGAGATTTGTTTTTCAGATGGGTTTCTTGCAAAAATATAATATCAGACGAAAGTGCTTTCAAGTGGGCTAGGACCCTGCCTCTCTTAATTGGTTCGTTTAAACCCTTGACATTCCAGGAAGTGAATGTAAGTCCCGCCCTCCTCTCATTTGTAGTTCCTATGGTGGCCTGCATAACATGTAACTCACTAAAAAGGTAAGAAAGCGCACCAAACCATCACGATCAGCATATGTAGCACCTACACCCGAGCAGTATCCAACCCACCCCTCCCCCCCCCGCAAGCACCTTTACTCTCCACCCTGTTCCCCTACTTTCCCCAACCTTTACCCCCCCCCATCAACCCACATTTAACAGGCATACACACATAGGACAGAAAAAAATATGAAAATAAAAATAACAAACACATTGTCTGGCCGATGCCAAAAAAGCACGGCGCGACCTCGAACAAGAGGTAAAACACAAATAAAATCCCAACTATGCGCTCACCTCTCGCTATCCTAGAACTTCTACTAACATATGAACTGAGGAGGCTCCCGCACTTAAAGTGTTCAATTAGCATCTAATAAACCTAAACAGAATAAGTTGCAACTTAAACATATTGCGCACTTAAGGTTCATCTTGGGTCAATCCCTGAGATAAGCAAGATGTATCATCACAAGATTCTATTGCTAAGCAATACCGGTCTAAACATAAACCATCAGTAACCAACATAGACAGCAGTACAGTTACATATTGTGGGTTAGGAGAAGGGAACAAGGATTTTGATAAATTGAACGTACCCCCCAATCAAAAAAATAACAAAGTCAATAAAAATGTTTAAAAAATTAAAAATGTAAAAATAATAATAATAATAATAAATTATTTTCAAATAATTTAAAAAAAATAGTGATTTATATATACATATGTGCACACATACACATATACACATCCACACACACACACACATACATACATACATACATGTGCATACCTACATACATACACACACACACACACACACGTATATATATATATATATATATATATATATATATATATATATATATATATATATATACGCACACACACACATATACACACGTATACACGCACACATACATACACCCAAAAATATATACATATAAAATAAATATTCTTAAATATATACAGATACATACACACGCATACATCCATACACACACATGCATACCCCAGAATAATAATCTATACAAATTAAAAATATACACATACATAATACTAAAATGCTAAGAGAAAATAATAATAAAGTACAAATAATTATTATTATATGTACGCACAGGAATAATGTAAGAATTGAAAAATAAATAACGAAACAAAACAAAAATGGGGGAATATAAGTATATCCATCCGAAAGTGTCAATGATCCGACCTGGAAGGCCTCCCAAACAGGCATCGCTCTAGCTAATTTTCCCCAAACATCAGACACCCCCTGACCTTGGACACTCTCTAGCGGTTGGAGGACTGAATCACCTCGAGCTCAACATTTAAATGGACTGAAAAATAACGGTACGTTTTGTGACTAACGACACCCTTTTAGCTAGCTGACCACCGATTTTCAGTGCAATTTCTGTAAGTTAAGTTAGGTTTTGAGAGTTTTCAAAAAAGTTATATGTACACATTTAGTGGAACACGCTGCATATTGTAAAATTCGACTGCGCGACAGACCACACCTAATTTAATATCCAACTTTTTACCTCTGAAATATAGCTAACGGATGTTCTAATGTTGCTATCTTAGTTGCTAAATGTTGATAGAACTGCTAAGTAAGCAAAAAGGAAAGAAATTGTAAGTGTTAGATAATACATATCACGAAAACAGCTGCATGTTGTCAAGCTTTACCGTATCAAAATTGGAGTCCTCTGACGGAGGCGTTTTGCACAATCTGCAAAAATGTATTTGGAACTTTGAACCATGAACTTTTTGACACCTATCACTGTTGGCTATGTTTCATCTTACAACAGCTACATAGAGGCAGTATTTAGTTAAATGGTACAATGTATGCATCAATATTACACTAATTGGGACACTAATTTTCATTACAGATAACATCAAACAAAAAACGTGGGTACACTTTCAGTTATTGTGAAAACTTTCATCACCTTTCAATGCCTTAGCTTTGAAATGTAAATGTTTATACATATTCAGATTGAGTTATCTTTCTAAAATGTGTATAGTATGCCAAGTTATTTAGCTACATGTATTTACCACCACAGCATGGAGAAAGTCAAGAGGAAGCAGTGGAGTGAGGTGGACATGTTCCATGCCATGGAGGACTGCGGGGCAGGGATGGCTATCCGCCAGGCTGCCAAGGTTAGGCATCTTTTGTTTTTAGGAGATTACCACGTGTATGTGAATTTTATCTGCTAGTAACAGTTTTATTTTCTTGTCTACCAAGTGTTCAATTAGCATCTAATAAACCTAAACAGAATAAGTTGCAACTTAAACATATTGCGCACTTAAGGTTCATCTTGGGTCAATCCCTGAGATAAGCAAGATGTATCATCACAAGATTCTATTGCTAAGCAATACCGGTCTAAACATAAACCATCAGTAACCAACATAGACAGCAGTACAGTTACATATTGTGGGTTAGGAGAAGGGAACAAGGATTTTGATAAATTGAACGTACCCCCCAATCAAAAAAATAACAAAGTCAATAAAAATGTTTAAAAAATTAAAAATGTAAAAATAATAATAATAATAATAAATTATTTTCAAATAATTTAAAAAAAATAGTGATTTATATATACATATGTGCACACATACACATATACACATCCACACACACACACACATACATACATACATACATACATACATGTGCATACCTACATGTTCCATGCCATGGAGGACTGCGGGGCAGGGATGGCTATCCGCCAGGCTGCCAAGGTTAGGCATCTTTTGTTTTTAGGAGATTACCACGTGTATGTGAATTTTATCTGCTAGTAACAGTTTTATTTTCTTGTCTACCAAGGTGCATGGTGTACCTCGGCAGACCCTGGCGGACAGGCTGAGCGGCCGGGTGACCCATGGTTGTCGCAGTGGACCACCCACATTGCTTGCACCAGAGGATGAAAAGTCTCTGGTGCAGTACTGTATCTACTGCGCCAGCCATGGGTTCCCCTTCACCAGACAGAGGCTGATGAAATACGCCGACAAAATACGCAGGTATTTGGTGTTCTATGTGTTTATGTATGTAGAATGCTGGACTGACTGTTATCAATGTGTGTGATGTAAATGTGGATGTGTATGGTGATGCCAAAACAAAAATGTTCATCCTGGATGGACAATTATATATTCTATTCTATTGTAGGTTTCGGCACCCAGGGGAAACAATCCCACCACTGGGGAAGAGGTGGTGGGAAATGTTCAGGAGGAGGCACAAGAACCTAAGCATGAGGAGGCCGGACACCCTGGATAGGGGGAGAGCTGAGTGTGCCACACGTCCGACGATGGACACCTTCTTCACTTCTTATGAGAAGCACTTGGAGGAGAGTGGGTTGAGGGAGAAACCCAGACAAATCTATAACTGCGATGAGTCTGGGTTTCGTAGCGACCAGAGCAGGCACAAAGTGCTGGCTCCCCGGGGCGCAAAACACGTGTACCAGCAGGCTCCGGGGACCAAGGAGCACATCACAGTGCTGGCCTGCTTCAACGCAACTGGGGAGGACATCCCCCCGTTTATCATCTACCCCAAGTGTTTCCCCGGTGGCCACTACACACTGGGAGGCCCCCCCCAAGCCTTGTATGGACGGTCAAGCAGTGGCTACATTGACGGGGACCTGTTCAGGAAGTGGTTTCAGCACTTCATTAAGTATGCAGTGAAAGAGCGCCCTCTCCTTCTCCTCTTTGATGGGCACAAGAGCCACATGGACCCGGAAGTGCTCGCGGTGGCACTAAGGGAAGGGGTTATACTTCTTTGTCTTCCACCACACTGCACCCATGTCCTGCAGCCGCTGGACGTGGCATACTTTGGCCCTTTAAAGGCTGAGTTCTCCAAGGTAGCTGGAGACCTTAGCCATTTTGACCACTCCTACATGGTAAACAAATCAGAATTTGCCAGAGTATTCCGCTACCCGTACCAGCGATGCAAGGACATGCGCTATGTGGTGGAAGGGTTTAAGAAGTGTGGCCTCTTCCCTTTTGACCCTTCAGCCATTGAAGGGTCCCGTTTAATGCCGTCTCGGACCCTACCGGGTCCCAACACCGCCTCTACTGGAACCAGCAGCAATGTGCCATCCATCAGCACCTCCTCCCCAGCGACCACAGGAGGACCCTCAGCCCCTGCCCCAGTCCCAGCCGCTGCTCCAGTCCTATCCCTAGCTCTAGAAGAGCACCCCCTAATAGAGGGGGGGCTGATAGCGAAGGACCTGGGGCACATCCTTACTGTCCTGAAGTATCGGCTGGACCGATACAGAAGACTCCCTGTGGTCGCCACATGCCTCACCGGGGAGGAATACACGCGCCAGTGGCAGGAGAGGGGTGAGAAGGAGAGGGCCGGGGCAGAGGAGAAAGAGCGTCGGGCAGCCCTCAGAACACAGAGGGCACAGGAGAGGGCTGCCATGGATGAGACCATTGACGCCATCGCCTCTGCTGGACCCCCTGCTGGAACCACTCCTGACAGCTGCATCACCACTGCCAGTGCCT
This sequence comes from Coregonus lavaretus, assembly GCF_964263955.1. Taxonomy (NCBI): domain Eukaryota; kingdom Metazoa; phylum Chordata; class Actinopteri; order Salmoniformes; family Salmonidae; genus Coregonus; species Coregonus lavaretus. The sequence goes on from NC_140002.1 coordinate 20,523,955, forward strand.
CCCAGTGTGCAACACCTGTAGGAGCCGCCGGAGTCCCCAGCTGCAGAAGAAGGCCACATGCCTACTCTCCCGGCCACACCATCGTCGGCCCCTCAACCCCACCATTACAAACACCAGCTCCTCCAAGCCATCGTCTGCGGTTTTGTCCACCACCACCCCAATGCACACCACCCCCCATGTCTGTCACCACCAACACGGCCTCCTCTGGACCAACTGCCTCCTCCGTCTCCCCTGGTCACACCACCATAGCAGCCTCGTCTGGTGTCCCTGCCCCCTGCAATTTGAATACCACCACCTCCACAGGTAAACACATGTTAAATTACGAAAAAATGACTGCTTGTTATCTGTTTTATAAAACAGCAATGTAAAAAATATATATATATATATATATATCTTTATATATCTACAGTAAATAGCACCAGCCCTCAAGTCATCTCCGCCTCCTCCAAAACCTCTGCAGCTTCCTCCAGAGGTATTGATGTAAAAAAGTTGAAAAGGGTTTTCATGCAACATGCTCTGTCTAACACTACTTTTTCTCAAACTGCAGCACAGAAAAGGAAGAGAAAAGCTACACCGGTCACATCTGTCACACCACCCATGGCACCACTCTCAGGTACTTCATAATCTGTTTTTCTCGCTCTCTCAGTTGTATCAATTACTATTGTTGTTGAAGAACTTCTACATTTTGCAAAACCATATTAATCAATTTGTATTATTATTTAATTTTTTATAAAAGAAGACACCACCTGCTGTGCTCGCTGCGGGGAGCGTGATCCGCCTGCAAGCTCCTCTCAGGAGTGCAGATCCGAGGTGCCATGGGTGTGCTGTGACTTTTGCCAGCACTGGTTCCACTGCAGGTGTGTGCAGTGGGATCAAGAGGTAGCGGTGGAGCTGGATTTTTATTGTGATTTTTGTGACAATATAGGGATGGAGGTCGAGATTTAATTGTTTGTTTTGTTTGTGTTCATATGAAATTATTTATTTGTTCAAAAAAATAAATGTCTAAAATATAATATATATATTTATTGAACCCATCTTGTGTATTTCTTCCTTTACTTTCCAAGTGCACCTCTGCAACACAAACTCCAACAGTGTTTTCATTGTTTTATGTTAATGCACATAACTGAAATTAAAGTGTATTTGATGTAAATTATTAATACTCATATTTCATTTGGTTACAACACTGAATATGTTGGTGAATAACCATTTTTTAAGAGTCCACAAGAGGGCGCACCGGGCTACGCAATGAAAAGTTGACAGGCAAATCATTTATTTTTTACCTGAAGACTAGCCAACTAGTCAACTATCTAGTAAACACTTCGGGTACGTGGTTGGTGTCTCTTTTTTCAACAAAATTAAACGGATATATCTTGTAATTGAACAAAATAGTAAGGTGCCCAATAACTGGGGGCCGTATACAGATAATACGGGACGTATTTTTTTGCTAAACCGCTTATCAAAAGCAGATAACAGTAATATTTTCAAATGAAATGTCAAACTTGCTAATTGCTAAACCGTTAGCTAACATTTTTACGACACCAATAATCACAAAACATTGAAGGCTTGATCACAAGATAACACTGTTGAAGGTAATATATTTCTTAAACGCTGTTGAATATGCCGATAATACGGGATTCTACGCTAAACCCAATCGGAATGAAAGTGAAATTAACGTTAAGTGAGAGCTCTGACCGCCCTCCATTGGTCAGCTCATCGTACTACATGTTCGGTAGCCCTTGCTGAGACCGTTTAATACGGTTTCACCCGTTATGGTATGGTATGGATTCGAGTCCGTGAGCAGACCTTAACACACAATGACAAGGCACTCTAACCTGTACGGGGGATTGGTGTATATTCCCGGACAAACTTCTCTGCGTCCAGAACCGAGGAGAGCCAGATCTTCTCCCCGGAAGGCGGGGTAATTCTTAGTCTTGCAGGGAAGAGCAAGGCTGGACGAAGATGGAGTTTGTAGAGTTTGGTCATGACATCTCTGTAGCCAGCGCGGTGCTTTGCCACATCGGGCGCATAGTCCTCATAGACACGAAAGGGGTGCCCTTTATGTAACAGGTTGCCCCTCATTCGAGCCTCGCGCAGGATAAGATCCTTGGTCTTGAAACTGTGACAACAGATGATTACTGGGCGAGGACGCTGGCCCGGTCCAGGCACTGGGACCACTTTCACAGAAAGCCTCTGCACATTATCCTGCAATGACGTGCATAGCTTCTCTAACTCGTCGATCCTACCAGCGTTGAATTCAGAAGCTTTCTCAAGGTCCACAATACTCTGGCCCTGCGAAGCGACCGTTCGAATGGTGCTCTCGATTTTAGTGTCCAGTTCAGCAATAGTAGCCTTAAGATCCTCCGCTATAGCAACACGTAGTTATCCCAAAGCCCGGGTAAGTTCTGTAAGTGTCACGTTGTTAGCTGTGCCTTCCGCCATGTTTGTCTCGTTGTTTGGTGGGGAGTAGGCCTCTGATGGGGATTTATTGTCCTTTGGTCGCTTATTACTAGGCATTTTCACATAGAAAGTTACAATATTGTATTAGAAAGAAAAGTTTGTTGTAACAAGTGCAATAAAGTAAATTAGGTTAGATTATTTCGCAAAAAAGTTGCGGGAGCCTCTCACACACAGCCGTTCACTCCAACATGCTAGCTCCGCCCCATTCTTTAGCGTTTCTAATGAATGATTGTCAATTCAACCAAGCCAACCAAAATGGCCATATGAATCAACAGATTGATCTATCTGTTCTGTCTCTATGGGAACAGCAGAGATGTCTGACCTGGCTAAGAGGCTCTGGATTGATGTCCCATCCATCCCCAGATGTCTGTTCCTGCCCACAGCTCACAATGATTGGCTGTGAACAGTAAAGAAAAATGTAACACTCTTTTGCTCATTTTGGCCTTGGAAATAACTTGGAAATAAATGATGTAGCTATCAATAAATAATTTAAGTAGCTACTGTTATGTGGTTGATTTGAATGTGACATACAGGCCTTTTGTGGATCTGAGGGGTCTGCACTGAAGTAGACTGTCAAGACAATATTCAATTTCAAATGTGGTTAGATAAGGAGGGATATCTGCACTTGCTTTTATTGTGATAACTGCAGTTTGTACATGCAGCATAACTAATGTTTATGTGTTATTGTTTTCAGGTCAGATTTGACTTACAGGCCTTGGCCTTCTGCGCACTTTGCCGGTTGGCCACATCACAGAATCAGGGGTGTTCACCCTCACTGGATTCAACTGTCAACACAACACTCCATTTAAAAGGTGATAACAAAAACAGAAGATTTTTTAAATATATAGCTCTTTTGATTCTCTCATCATTACGATTCATCTTGCTTTCTGAGGGATACATTTCCATCAATTGATTGGCACAAAACATATCCTGGCACACACACGCATAAAGGCATGTCCCAAATGGCACCCCAGTGCCCATATATTGCACTTATTTTGACCTGAGTCCAATGGGCACAGGTCAAAAGTAGTACACTACAGGGTGCCATTTGGGACCAAAGAATGTAAGAGCCTACCAGACGTTCTAAACTCCAAATCACCTTGTGCAGTGCGCACGGGTCTATCCAACCGTTTCCAATCGTAGTATTTATTCTCTGCACAGTGTCAACTAGGGCAGACTATGCACCTGAAACAACCTGACTGAAGAAAGCGATTGTACTGATGATATCAAAGCTGAACACATTTTATGTAGTGAATTTATGCTTGGTTACGTCACAATAGGTCACAGTTTTATGGCTGCGCATAATACGTCACAGGAAAGGCTTGTATGGGACTGGACTGGTGGTATCTCCCCCTGGTCGTAATTTATTACATTTACATCATTTAGCAGACGCTCTTATCCAGAGCGACTTACAAATTTGTGCATTCACCTTATAGCCAGTGGGATAACTGGATTATCCCACTGGAAGGATTACTTTATCCTATCCCAGGTATTCCTTAAAGAGGTGGGGTTTCAAATGTCTCTGGAAGGTGGTGAGTGACTCCGCTGTCCTGGCGTCGTGAGGGAGCTTGTTCCACCATTGGGGTGCCAGAGCAGCGAACAGTTTTGACTGGGCTGAGCGGGAACTATGCATTTATAACTGTCAAATAAAATCTATCTAGCTATCTAACTCAAATGGCTGTTGAGGACTCTTTGATCATCACATTTGAGGCACATGTCAGCAGGTGGCAGTGTCTTCAAATGCAGCACTTGATGATCTGAGCAACAGTTGAGCAACTTTGTGGTTGTGACGAATCCAAATGCGGAAGTCCAGTACATTTGTTTTTGCTTAGCAAGCTTTCCCGCCTATTTCTACAATTCATCTTCTTAAACTCGGATTTTAAACTTAACCACACTGCTAACCTTATGCCCAACCTTAAATTAAGACCAAAAAGCCTATTTTTGTTTTCATTAATTTTTACGATATAGCCTATTTGTACTTTGTGGCTGTGTTATCTAGTGGGAACCTCTAGCTAGCTAGCTAGCTACCTACCTACAATCTGGCTAAAGTGTTGCGCAATATTGGAGGAAAAGTTGATTGATTATTGTGCTTGATTATCCAAGTACTAGTTTGACAAATATGCATTGGGCATCAAAATGATATCCCGAATAATTTTAAAACATATGGTTCAGAGGTTCAAGAGTTTTACTCCTGAGTTCAGGCTCACGAGTGGGATTGTTGCTGTCATTATAGTATCATTTGTTTTGTTTACTGTCACTACATATTTCGGTTTATCAGAGGATGTCTTCAGTCTTGGAACGACAGTTTTTGGCAATGGGCATGGTAAGTTAGCTAGGAGGGTCTGAGTGAATCAACAGTTATATATGCTCAGTAGCTACTTTGTATGAGAGTGTTGTAACGTTAGCTAGCTTGCTAAAACTTATAGCTAATGTAACAGATGGTGCCAGTAGGCTACAGCAGCAGGCTACAGCACAACACACCAGTGCAGCTTATGTCTGTCAACCCTATAATTTATGTTTTAATAATTTCCTCTTCCTTTGCAGTGCACAAGCTCCTCACATACTCCTTCCACCACAAGACAGTGACCCAGCTACTCCTCAGTATTGGGGTTCTGGTGCCCCTCTGTGGAGGCATTGAGAAGAATGTGGGCACTGTTTGGTTCCTCCTCATGTTTCTGCTGCTCTCTATCAGCACAGGGGTGTTGTACACCATACTGGGTCTGCTACTGTTTGGTGCATCTGCCCAGAACCAGGTGGAGGGGTTCATTCCAGTGTCCCTCTCCCTTATGGGTATGGCCACAGTGCACTCCCGTATGGTTAAGGGCTTTCTTTTCGGGGTCACTGTACCCATGTTAGCCCTGCCCTGGCTGTTTCTGTTCATCATAACACTTTTGGTCCCACACACTGTCTTCCTTTGCAATGCCATCGCCATCATCGCAGGGGGGATCTGTATCCTTACTCCAACCTCATTGTAGTTCAAAATAACTGATACACTCCTCTGCAGTATGTCACAGCTTTATGAGTGTGCTTAGTAGTGTAGTTAAGTGGTAATAGGTTATAGGTGTTGTATATGAATCCTGCTGCTGAACATTATGGCATGTTTGTTTAGAAAAAATCTTGCATCACTGCGTCACACATTCTCCTTAACTTGCACTGGTGAAACAGACGGAAAGGGCTGGCTCTCACTTCTGGACATGTCCGATGCCAGGGCATCAGTGCTGGACAAGAAGATGCCTTTCAGGCTGCTGAGGAACATTGGTGTCCTGTATGTCCCTGCATCAACAGAGGAGAGAAGGAAGACGGTCCACCCACCGTGAGTACTGAGAAAGCACCAGACATATCATTTATCAGACAAGACAAGAGGTCATTAAATAACAATTACTGTGTGCAAGCCAGAGCACATAATGTTCTACAGTATAATGAGGTGCAGTTATAATTGATGATCCTCAGCTGTAATTTAATACTGTACAATAGGCACCTAGTGGTCCCCCATGATTAGATAGAGAATCACTGGTATAGATAGGCTCTCTGAAATCTGTCCACGTTCTCATTGATTGCAGAATCATTCCAACCCCAGGCTCCTACCCAGTCCAAGCCTACGCTCCAGTGTCCTTTACCTCCAACCTACAGGCTACCGAGACCACACCAAAGACATTTGAAGGCTGGGCCCACTCCTACTATACACAGGGGAGCCCTGTTCAGCTCTCAGGTTATTACGGACACAACCATGGATATGGCCTCAAGCATAGCTTTGGGCCAAGTCACGGACATAGTCACGAACATGGACACAGCTGCAGCCACAGCCAAGGTCATGGACATAGTCACGAACACAGCTTCGGCCATGGACTCAGTCATGGGCATGCATCTGCCTCTCAAACCAGCAGTCACTGGGCTCCAGTGGCTCAACATCCACATTCTCAACATTCCCACCTCAGTCCACTGTCTGTGTCTGTCAGTGCCCCCCAGAGTTTCACAGCAAAAATGCCGGAGTCACTGCCAGAATCTGTGATGGTGTCAAGGTTGAGTGTAGAGGCTTCGTACTAACGTCTTTAGTGAAGACAAAAAAGAACAAGCCAAACACGGCTAAATACAACCTGGCAGGCAAGCGAACTTTACGCACACCGGTAAAGTACAAACTAAAGGCACACACTGTGTGGAACTCTCTTCAAAAACAACACAGAGAGAATAAACGAACTAGCATCCCAAAATGACACGAACAAAACAACAAACGATAACGTGACGTCCAAAGGTGCAAAACACAAACCTACACAGGAAGAAGATCCCACCAACACTGTGAGAAAACTGGCTGCTTAAGTATGGTCCCCAATCAGAGACAACAAGCAACAGCTGATACCCGTTGCCTCTGATTGAGAACCACACTGGCCAACATAGAAATACTAAACTAGAACGAAAACAAACGAAAACTCACACCCTGGCTCAACATACTAGAGTCCCCAGAGCCAGGGCGTGACAGATGGTTCACCCAGGAGCACCTGTGTCTTCACTGACAGACTGATGACTTCAATCCGTAACGGCAAAACTCGCTATAGCTCGATTGAAATTTAAAGGCAATGTTCTGGAGAGGGCAGGGCCCGTAGGGCTTCAGCCAGGGTCCAGGGTGCTGAGGTCACAAGAGGAGAAAGGCCAGTCTGGCCAGACACAGGACCAGAGACTTTCCCTGGGCTCTGTAATACCAGAAACAACAAACAAACTGTCAGGACAGTGCTATGTTATACACAATCTCTAGATATACTGTATAACTAATCGATAAATACATTAGATACATGACTACACTCAATAAGTAAGAGTAACTTACAAAGCGCTGGACTTCATACTTCTTTTTTTCAAGCTTGAGGAGCCTGTTCTTGGCTATGCTGGTCTTCATTTCTGCCATGCTCTCTACCATTTTGGCCATCTCTCCAGTGCATTTCTTAAAGGCCACTTTCAACCTTTCCAAGTCATTCAGCCAACTGTCCAAGTCTACTGCCTCAAGATCTCTTTCGCTGCAGTTTCTCTTCATCACTTGGATCAGTGCCCTCAACTTCTCGCCCCTCCTCCCTTTGTCTTCCCTATTCCCATCTTCATCCCTCAGTCTTTCCTCCTTCCTCCTCCCCATCCACTTCTCAATCCAGGCTCTGAAGCATCCCTCATTCTTCTTCTGCCTCTCTTGGTTGATGTCCAGACCGTCATTGACCGTCTTCAGGCCTTCCTCCAGGTCAAGCTCTATGGAGGCCAGGTTTTCTTTAATTCTCCTCAGGCTCTCCTCGTTGGTGTTGGTCCACTGTGTCTTCTTGTCCAGCTGCTGCCTGCAGGGCCGGACAGTAGGGACCACCTCCATCTGGCGTGACACCTTCTTCAGGGCACTCACAGAGGCAGGGAGAGGGATGTTGGGTTTGGTCACAATAATTTGTACAGACATAGAGTCAAACAATTGAGATGTGACACACACTAGTGATGCGCGGGTTGACTCATAACCAGAAGTCCCGCGGTTATATCCACAGGGCGGGGGATTTAGGGTCATGAAATATTGTTGAATAAACAGAAAACAATACCGTATTTTCCGCACTATAAGGCGCACCGGAGTATAAGCCGCAGCAGCTAAATTTAATGATATTGAATGATGTGTACATATATAAGCCGCACTGGACTATAAGCCGCAGGTGTTTTAATGTTTAATTACCATATGTAAGGGTTCGTGCACAGAGGGGATTGTCGGGAAAGAGACAAACTGTCTCGCTCTCGTAATGTCTGTCTGTCTTGCTCTCGTTCTGTCTCTCGTACCACTCTCGGTTCCACTTTTACTTTTGCGCGCTACCTGTATCACTCTTTTCCGGCCCTCCATCTTTTCCTGCTGGAGCCCGCCGCTTAAAGGTGGGGGGCGCGGACCGGTCATAGAGCCCATAGAGTTAAAGTTGGTGGACTGTAACCTGTAAAATCCATAGATTTAGGAGGTCTTCTAGTGGCCGTTAGCTGTAAAAATCCATAGATTAGCCGCACCGTTATATAAGCCGCAGGGTCGAAAAATGGGGAAAAAGGCGCGGCTTATAGTCCGAAAATTACGGTACATTAAAAAATCCATAAATGTATAATTATTGTGCAAGTTATATCTATAGGCTATTTGGCATTAGTGCGTAAGCCTAAACTTTAGGGCATAACTTGACGCGCGCCAGATAGACTACACACCAATCACCAAACGCTTTAATTCAATAAGAGAAAAGCTACGAAATGGAAAGTTGAAAATAAAGAAGGGACGGCCAGAAAAGTAATGTTTGGAAAAGATTTGGTGAAGTGTTAAAAGAGGATGATGGCAGTGCCTATGTTATGTGTGATGATTGTGAGGCACTATAGAAATTCGACAGTCACAAGAGGGGGATTCAAATAGGCCTATGGCACGTCAAGGGAACAAACAGCCTACTGTTCAGATGGGTTAAATGGAAACTGAAATCTGGACACTGACTGTAGATCTTTAACCTCTCACAGTCTTAATATTAACTCCTGCAGAATTAAGCATTTCTTGCAGTAAAATGATAGGCTACACCAAATGTAGGCTTTATTTTGACACGGGAACAGCAGTGGAGAAATATGATTTCTTTCAGCATCTTGAGGGAATGCGAATGCGCAGCTAGGGACTGCTTTATCAGCATCCTAAAAGCTGATAATATTTCAACCACATAAAATGTGCATCCAAGCCGAACTGAAATCTTATCAGAAACATGTCTGGTCGTTTTCAACCCGTCAAACTGATGTCATTTGGAAATTTTGCACAGAAAATGTTTCCCTTTTTTTCTTAAGTTATTGCATTTTCTTCTTGATCCCTAAAAGTTTTTGGTTTATTTAGTCTTCTATCTAATTATAGACAAGTTGACTAACAAATAGCCTACCAAAATGTTGGAAGTTATAAGCAGAAACATATCCAAATTAGGCATAAAAAAATCCTGCACCCCCTGCTAAGAAATCATTCTGACGGTGTTCTATATTTGCGGGTTAGGGTCAGGTGCGGGCCTCAGATTTTCACTTTATCACATATAGTCGGGCGGTTGCGGATGGGTTATTAGCAATTGCGGGTGGGTTCGGTTGAACAAACAGCTGACCCGCGCACCACTAACACACACACACACACACACACGTAAGAGCCTACCAGTCGAGGGTCCTTCAGTGAAGCCCCTTTTCTCAGTGGTTCCTTTGAAGGCCCTGGACTGTCCTCAGCAGAGGCATCATTGCCATTATCACGCTGTGTGTCAGAGAGCTAGTTGGTCATAGTCCATTCTCCACATTCAGTCAAAGAGTTACTCAAATTCATGCTGCAGAACATACCAGAAAGTCTGACTCATCGAAGGAGTGGAGAGAAAGATCGTCGTCCTCTACCATATCCCTCACTTTAAGCCTTGTCACCTTTCCATCCTCCTCATCCTTCACTTTCAGCGGTGGTGTCCTCCTTTCATGATCCTCATCATCAGACTGTGTATCAGAGTCAACTAGTCAGAGACTATTCTCCTTACAGTGATGTCACTCAACAAAGACATGGTGTACAACTGTCTTACCTCAGATTCACAGTCAGTGAAGGAGTAGATAGAGATGTCAGAGTTGGAGGATGAGATCACCCCATCATAATTTCTATCCATCAGCCGAGTCACCCTTCCAGACTGAGGAGACAGACAAAGGCATGTACTTAGGGCAGCCATAGAATACACTGGCATTGACTGTCAAGAAAATGTTTAATATTTAGGCAATCCAACATAGTTGTACAAGTAGTGAGTAATTTATGGGTAATTGAAAATGCAAGTGTATTGAAATGCAATAAATGCAACTCCCATAACATTAGGGATGGGGCTAAAGACTTTCCATACTGTAGGATTCTTTAGCATTTCTAATGAATGATTGTCAATTCAACCAAGCCAACCAAAATGGCCATATGAATCAACAGATTGATCTATCTGTTCTGTCTCTATGGGTACAGCAGAGATGTCTGACCTGGCTAAGAGTCTCTGGATTGATGTCCCATCCATCCCCAGATGTCTGTTCCTGCCCACAGCTCACAATGATTGGCTGTGAACAGTAAAGAAAAAATGTAACACTCTTTTGCTCATTTTGGCCTTGGAAATAAATGATGTAGCTATCAATAAATAATTTAAGTAGCTACTGTTATGTGGTTGATTTGAATGTGACATACAGGCCTTTTGTGGATCTGAGGGGTCTGCACTGAAGTAGACTGTCAAGACAATATTCAATTTCAAATGTGGTTAGATAAGGAGGGATATCTGCACTTGCTTTTATTGTGATAACTGCAGTTTGTACATGCAGCATAACTAATGTTTATGTGTTATTGTTTTCAGGTCAGATTTGACTTACAGGCCTTGGCCTTCTGCGCACTTTGCCTGTTGGCCACATCACAGAATCAGGGGTGTTCACCCTCACTGGATTCAACTGTCAACACAACACTCAATTTAAAAGGTGATAACAAAAACAGAAGATTTTTTAAATATATATATATATATATATTTGATATTTACCACATAAGGGCAGCGCCTTAAAGCTCTTTTGATTCTCTCATCATTACGATTCATCTTGCTTTCTGAGGGATACATTTCCATCAATTGATTGGCACAAAACATATCCTGGCACACACACGCATAAAGGGTATGTCCCAAATGGCACCCCAGTGCCCATATATTGCACTTATTTTGACCTGAGTCCAATGGGCACAGGTCAAAAGTAGTACACTACAGGGTGCCATTTGGGACCAAAGAATGTAAGAGCCTACCAGACGTTCTAAACTCCAAGGACGGGTCTATCCAACCGTTTCCAATCGTAGTATTTATTCTCTGCACAGTGTCAGCTAGGGCAGACTATGCACCTGAAACAACCTGACTGAAGAAAGCGATTGTACTGATGATATCAAAGCTGAACACAGTTTATGTAGTGAATTTATGCTTGGTTACGTCACAATAGGTCACAGTTTTATGGGCGCGCATAATACGTCACAGGAAAGGCTTGTATGGGACTGGACTGGTGGTATCTCCCCCTGGTCGTAATTTATAACTGTCAAATAAAATCTATCTAGCTATCTAACTCAAATGGCTGTTGAGGACTCTTTGATCATCACATTTGAGGCACATGTCAGCAGGTGGCAGTGTCTTCAAATGCAGCACTTGATGATCTGAGCAACTTTGTGGTTGTGACGAATCCAAATGCGGAAGTCCAGTACATTTGTTTTTGCTTAGCAAGCTTTCCCGCCTATTTCTACAATTCATCTTCTTAAACTCGGATTTTAAACTTAACCACACTGCTAACCTTATGCCCAACCTTAAATTAAGACCAAAAAGCCTATTTTTGTTTTCATTAATTTTTACGATATAGCCTATTTGTACTTTGTGGCTGTGTTATTATTAGGGATTTATTATTCTCCTAAACTGATGGGATGACTAACTTAGAAATAATGCATTCTTGACTGGGCTAATGTAGGCTGTGACACCTGGCAAGGCTGTGATTGATGTGAAGAGAAGATAAGGATTGTGTCTTCAAATACAAGACTATAATAGTTCATTGTGATTTATGAGTCTTCCTTTGACATGGGAATGATGTCTAAGGGAGCTGGCTCTTCTCACTATGATAGGTTGTTATGATAATCTTGTGCCTGGATTATGTGTGTAACAAATGGCGCCGAAGAGATGAGACCAACCCCCTGCATCAACGGATTGGCTGAGAAAGTTTAAACCACTCAAGTCTTTACTCTAATTGGCCAGCAGAGAAGTGGGAAACTTCCTCTGTCTAGTATTTGGGTATTGTTTCTGGAGCAATGTGTTAGTTCTCTGGAGTGTCCTGCGAGGCATATCAGAGAGTCCGTATATACGAAACATCATATTTACCATTGAAGGTTTTTGCATTAATTAAAATAACTAGTATACCTTAGAAGTCGTGTTGACCTCTTTTGTTCCTAATACCAGATTTGAATTGACGCGACATTGACAATTGGTGACCCCGACGCGGTCTGGTAGAAGGGACTTCGCTGGGTAAATGTCCGGCCCATTTGGTCAACTCTTTAATCGAACCGTGTGTTTCACAAACTGCCCGGGCTTCTAAAAAGGTAAGCAGAATACCTGTTGTTAAATAACCAAAGATCTGCACATTGGCTTTATCCAAATTAATTTTGTGAAACACCTGTCTGATGTAAGTGAACTAAATTATGAAATTATTATGAGTAGATAAGCACAATATTGTGACATGCAAACCTTTGCTAAATGTGATGTTTAAAACCATGGTACCAGAGTGTTGATTCTACCGGCAAGGTCCGCTAAGAGACGGCTAGGTTCAGGAGACAATGCTGAGATCTACCGGCAAGGTCCGTAATTGCGATATACGGCTAAGGTTCGGAAGATATAGGGAATAATTGGCTTAAGTAATTGCTATCGACAAGGTTCGTAACTACGACAGTACGACTAGGTTCGAAGAATTACACCGGCAAGGTCCGTAACTACGAGGATACGGCTAAGGTTCGGGAAATTTTAGATAATACTAGTGACTGGCAAGGTCCGTAACTAAGGGTTGCGGCTAGGTTCAGCACAGTGTTTTGAATAAAATAGACGCGGCTGTAATACTGGTGACTGGCAAGGTCCGTAACTAAGGGTTGCGGCTAGGTTCAGCACAGTGTTTTGAATAAAATAGAAGAGGCTGTGTGCCCAAATAGATTGTGTGTGGAACATGGATGTAATTGATGACTGTGTGACATATTTGACTGTATGATAGGATTATGACTGTGTATTGTGAGTGAGGGCGATAACTGTGTACTATTTTTGCTGTGTGATAACTGTATACTACGCTTAACTGTGTACCATTTTTGGCTGTGAATACAAATAATATTTTAAAACAGTAAATAATGAGAATTACAAATAGGAAATAAGGTTTAAATTGTGCAAACGTTAACAAAAAACACCCATAGGAGGTACTATAAAAGTTAGACAGTGCGAGTGTTGTCGTATGCATGAAAGTGTGAATGATAAACCTGTATATCTTGATAGAAAACAAATTGGGAATCATAAGACGTCTGTGGCTATCCAAACTGTATAATTTGGGAATAACTGTTGGATTTGTGGTTGCTTAAACCATATAACCCGTTAAAAACAATTGGGAACATAAAGCTAAAGTGATGAATTGTGTGACTGAATTAAAACGTTTGAACTAATACTGGTTTTAGGTGCTTGGTTTGGGCTATTTGGTTTATTATTTGATTTAACGTTTGATGTTTGACCGTGCAAAATACTGGTTAAACAATTAGACCTAAATAATTCGGTTTATATAAACGTGCACCAACTTTAACTAATTAGGTGGGAATTATTTGATTTAAATAAATGGACTGGAGTACTTTGAGTAACGGCGGAATATTGGAGGCGCGCTGGGACGAGAAGCAGCTCCTCACAGCTCCTCAAAAAGGTAGAGTTGCGAGGGGAGGGGCTGGAGAGAGCGAAAGTGTGGCTTTTGGAGCCATGAAAAAACTGGGAGATGGCTGGGAACGCATGTGGGTATCTGACGAGAGAGTGTTCTAAACTTGCTCACCGAGCGTAGACGTGCGTTGGGTGAGAAAGTAGAGAATATTTACATGTGCGTTTTTGGTAATTTGGCAGACGCTCTTGTCTAGAGCGATTTATGGGAACAATTGGGGTTGAGTGCCGTGCTCGAGGGCACATCGGCAGATTTTTCGCCTGGTCGGCTCGGGGATTGGAACCGGCGACCTCTCGGTTGTTGGCGCGGCGCTATTGGTCACTAAACTGTCGGCCGCCCCATATGAGTTTAAGATTGTGGCGTTGTTGGATAATATGATGGCGGAATAAACTGACCATAAGTAATGTTGTTTTAGACGTAATGTATAATATAGTACAAAACAAATAGAGGGTTAAATTGAACTAATTATCATGGTAGAGCTAACGTAGTACAGTGAGGGAACTTCATTTTGTGTCAGAGGGTAAGATGAGATCATTAATGGTACTATTAGTGGAAATATATTTATCATTTCAAGGCATGGAGTAACAATCTGCATTTATGAGTGTAAATTCCACGGCTGATGTGTTGATTGAATGGGTACGATGAGTATTTGGTTTGGTAATGTTGAATGGACTATTTGTAGCGTGTTTAGTGGTTAAATAGTAAAACTAACTTATTCAATAAGGAATTAAAGGGAGAGAGAGTTTTTTGCTGAGGTGAAAGCTACTGCGATTTTCATTTGGTGACGTCACTTGCTCTATGAGCTGGGAGTAGTTACTTTGAGAGCATCACAGATGGTGTGGAGTGACTGGCGATGTCCCTGGTTCGAACACAGGTAGGGACAGTAGACAAAGCTTTCGCAATGGGGCTATATACCTAAATTACTATGTGGATTGAGAAATGTGAAAGATTGAATTAGATAGCTTAAATAGAACTATTCTAGAAAAGTCTATGAAAATATGTAATAAGGTTACCATGCGCTCTCCCCGAAGGAGCAAGGGGAGGGTGAGAGACAGTATAGTTCAGATGATAAGAATGTCATTAAGCGTATGCTGACCAACGATAGCAAGTATTTGTTTTATTAATTAGGGCATAATCAGAGAGAACAGTTAAATACATTGAATAGCGAACTGAAATGGGTTAGCGGGGAAATACAAGATAGATGGACCATTTTGAAACGATAATTTATTTTGGTTAGGATGAAAGTATGCATTGGCTGTTGTGCTGGGGAATGGCGCCAGCCTGTAGTGGGTTATGGATTTGTTACATAAATTTATATTTTGGACTGGGGTGATAAAATAGGCTACAATTGTAGCATAATCAGAAAAAAGACACAATTTAATGTGAATTAGTTATTACAATTGTTGTTGATAGTTGTTACGGTTATTATCATTGATCCAGTAATGATATAAGGATAGTAGAGGAAGGCAGGGGATTTAATCTCATTTAGGGAAGTTATATTAGGAAGAAAATACCATTAAATGAGGGAACATTTGATGTAACTGTGATTGTATTGGCTAAAAACTCAAATATGACATATACAGGGAGGACAGGAACAATGGAAGGGAAGACAGGTTTTCCTAGGGAGTTGAATAAATAATTGATAAATGGATCATTTGAGATGAGATCACATGTAGCAGAGTTAGGGTAATCAATTAAATAATCATAGTATACTCGAGGAATTTTGAGTGGTTTAATGGATTAGTTAGGAGGAATTAGAATGATACAAACAATTATTGATGGGTTAAGACTGGGAATATCTATCATGTTTTGTGTGTACTACCATCTTTAGAATATAACTAGGAGAAAGAGATTAGCTCATCTCAGTTAGGCAGAATTTAGGTCATAAAAGTGAGCTATCAAATTGAGTGAGGCCTGGCTATTTGTGATTGTTGTTTTTTCAAATTGGGTTAAAATGGGTTCACAGAGCCAGAGGCTGTACAGAGAAAGGTGGAGCCCCCATGTAGTCCTGGTGAAAGAACATTCAGAGGAATGTTTATCACTAGGTAAATATATAAAACAAGGAAAGAACATTACTGACTGGCAGAATACACCAAATGGGGATCAGTATGGCCACTCCACTGGGAGATATAGAATAAAGTTGAATGGGAGAGCAAAAACCCAGCCCAGTGTCCATCTGGAGATAAGTTTTAACGGATGACAGGAAGAGATTTTCTTAACTCAGGAACAGGAGGGTGAGTTAGCAGCAATTCTGTTCAAATTATGGTCACAAGGACAACAGATGTAGGACTAATAAAGGGGGTAGCTCCAGTACAAGTGATTCCTCGATCCGATAATAGACCATACCAAAAGCAATATACTATGAAACCAGAAGCAATAAAAGGGATAACACCTACATTTGAGAATTTACTTAAGGGAGGGGTGATAATTCCTGGAGATGTGGTACAATGAAACTCTCCAATATTTCATGTTAGAAAGGAGGCACCTAGCGCCGACTGGAGGATGGTCATGGACTTACAGTTAGTTTAATAGAAATATCATTCCCAGAGTTCCATGTGTATAAAATCCACATACATTGATGAACCAATTGAAACCAGAGAACTCCTATTTTACAGTGATAGATTTAGCTAATGCTTTCTTTAGCATCCAAGTTCATCCGGATAGTTAGGGGTGGTTTGGCTTTACTTTTCAGGGAAGGAAATGGACTTAGGCTAGGATGCCTCAAGGCTACTCGGAAAGTCTTACAATCTTTGCCCAGGCTATAACTAATAATTTGGGAAAGTTTGAACATAGGGAAGGATGCAAATGTTAGTTTATATAGATGATATTCTATTGGCTAATCCCACTCAGGAGGGATGTAAGAGGGATACAATCCAATTGTTAACCTTCCTGGAAGAACAGGGACACAAAGTGAGCAGAAAGAAACTTAAACTTTGGTAGATCGAGGTCATTTACCTAGGACACACTATAACACAGGAGGGGAGAATGTTAAACTCATCCAGGAAAACTGCTATATTTGGAGCGCCAAAACCGTTAAAACAAAAAACAAATGATGAGCTTATTGGTAATGATAAAGTGCTGTAAAGTTTGCGTACTCCATTATGTACTGCATACGGGTAAATTAAGTGATCTTATCTATGGGAAGGCAATGGTAGCCCATGGTAAAGTAATTTGGAACTCTAAGGAGGCATACATACATCAGGGATGTTATCCAAATGGTAGAGAGTAACGAGGGATATGACATTGGTAGTGATTTAGAGATGATTAGGTTTTTTAGTGGGCTATTAGATATAACTGGGTTAATCATGAACATAGAGATTTTTATTCTTTGTTGCTAGACAGAAGACTTAGGTGACTTAAAAAATAGACTTGTCATGTCCAACAATTAGTCTTCAGGTCAAGCCCGGGAGAGCCTGGGTAGAACAGAGTTTGAACTAAACATAAGTGTTTTTATAAGATAAGAGATTGATTGATTGGATTACTAATTGATTCTGAACTGGATGAAAGTTGAATTTAGCTTCCATAAAAGACAAAGGAAGTGGGAGGAGCAATAAAGAAGCAAAAGATAATCTAAAAAATGAAAGGCATGGCAATAGGATGATAAATTACATAAGGATGGTTTAGAAAGGTGGTAATATTGACACATGGGCAAATCATGTGTCAAAAAGGGGGAATGATAGGATTAAATAATATTGATAGGATTAAATAATAATGATAGGATTAAATAATATTGATAGGATTAAATAATAATGATAGGATTAAATAAAAATAAAAAAACAACAATAGAAATTGAGAGCTCAACATGTATGTGTGAAGATAGTTTATTAACCACACCCGTATGTCAGAGGTTTTGTGCCCCACAGGTGAACTAAAGGAGAAGGTGACCCACTCTATCACACCAGGAGACTGGGTGTGGATCCAGTCCCTAAAAGAAGAAAAACTGGAAGCAGGCCTGTTGGGAAGGGCCCTATCAAGTCCTATTAGATCAATCTGGGTGCATGTCACACACTGCAAAAAGGTAAACCCAGTTACACCTGATGAACAAACACAGAGTTAGGAGAAAGATCCGATCACCATTAGGGCTCGGGGGTTGGCTCCTTAACGAAGATTCCCTTACCCTGTCTGATCATCCCTGTGTGAGTTTGGTAGAAGGTGAAGTAATGGGTTGGCGTCTGACATGTTCTCAGGGCAAGGGTGGGGATTCACAGGTCTCCTGACGGTAGGTAGCTGTCTGATTGTGGGGGCCATATTCCTAACACACTCAAACCCTTCTGATCAGCCGAAAGTAGTAGTTAACCTAAAACAAGTTGATAAAATGATACCTGAGCATAGTCTATGAAGGCATAGGAGACAGCTAGACGTAGGGAAAGGGGAAGATTAGGGACTTTAGGGGAGGACATCACTGTATGTGTGTCGCCGTGTACATCCTGGGACTATGTAGTTGCTCATATCGAGAGCGTGGGGGATATGTAAATCTCCATACACAGTTTGGGGACAGGTGTAGTGTTGTGAGGGTAGGGAATTACCAGAAATGGCAGTGCGACCCATAGAAGGGTAGGTACTGTCTGAAAGTCTGAAGTACGCAAAAACAGGTTTATCCCCATGCAAACCACCTGGGAATGTGGTGAAAGAGTCTTGTAGTAACTTGAACTATTAGTATCCCCCGATAACAAACTCATTCCGACCTAGGTTGCCTACGTTTGAAGTCTCAGGGGATTCTAATCGTTTTTCTAGGACTAGTAAGATAGGATACAGAGTAGGGCATCTTAGCTCTGCTCCTACACAGAGAATATCACAACTGAAAGAGAACATGACTAATCTCTCCTATTTGTTGCAGACAGAGGATTGTAGGACCCAAAACCAGGCCTGTGCTGACATCTGATGGTTGTGTGGTGATAACTGATTGTGAACTCAACTACATATGTAAACAATCAAACGTGTCAGAGACTGGTGAGTTGTCAAATAGAAAGTAGGACCTCCTCCCGGGATCCTTTGATGAAAGGATCCTTTGATGGGATAGGAGTAACTCGAGAGGTTACAGAAAAATTCAAAGCTAGGAATCAGATCGCAGCTGAGTTTGAATTAAGTATTTTTTGTTGGTCAACAATTAATAAAAACGTAGATTGGATAAATTATATTTACTATAACCAGTAAAGATTTATAAACCACACTTGTGATGCAATAAAGGGATTAGATGAGCAGACAGCGGCAACTATCTTAATGACAAAGCAGAATAGAATAGCGTTAGATATGCTTTTGGCTGAGAGGGGCGGAGTTTGTGTTCTGTTTGGATCTATGTGCTGTATTTTCATCCTCAAACAATATAGCACCGGACGGGTCAGTGACAAAAGAGCTTCATGGGAGTAACTACACTGACAAACAAACTGGCTGAGAGATCTGATATTGATAGCTCCATAAACGGTTGGTTTGATAACATATTTGGTAAATGGAAAACTATTGTTGTAACTGTTCTGGGTGAAGTTATAGCTTCTATGGGTATACTTGTTCTTTGTGGATGTTGTCTTATTTCCTGTGTCTGAGGTTTGGTGAGAAAGGAGATGGAGAAGGTGATTTCCACAGATGGTGAGATAAGGCCCAATCCTGGACTCCAACCTAGGAATGGAGGATATGACCTACCAGGCTTGGTGGAGTGACACTAGAGGGTGTCTAAAGGGGGCCAAAATATACTTCTCTGTTTGTGTTTTATGTTTTAATAGTCTTATGTTTTGTGTTCTATTAATCCTGTGTTTTATGCTTTATTAATCAAGTTAACCATGTGAATGTTTGTCTTTTCTTATGTGATGGTTTGAAGTTCCTTGGTGACTGGTAACAATTTGCAAGTGGGGTGTAGATGAACTGAGGGTTTGCATTTTTAGTAACATTATGGCCTATTAATAAAAGTGTGATTTTTTTTGTATTGTATTATAATGAATGACAATCTGTGTTTTCTTATTTTTTGAATCACACCTTATGAGGTGTGAAAAGGGGGACTATTAGGGATTTATTATTCTCCTAAACTGATGGGATGACTAACTTAGAAATAATGCATTCTTGACTGGGCTAATGTAGGCTGTGACACCTGGCAAGGCTGTGATTGATGTGAAGAGAAGATAAGGATTGTGTCTTCAAATACAAGACTATAATAGTTCATTGTGATTTATGAGTCTTCCTTTGACATGGGAATGATGTCTAAGGGAGCTGGCTCTTCTCACTATGATAGGTTGTTATGATAATCTTGTGCCTGGATTATGTGTGTAACAAATGGCGCCGAAGAGATGAGACCAACCCCCTGCATCAACGGATTGGCTGAGAAAGTTTAAACCACTCAAGTCTTTACTCTAATTGGCCAGCAGAGAAGTGGGAAACTTCCTCTGTCTAGTATTTGGGTATTGTTTCTGGAGCAATGTGTTAGTTCTCTGGAGTGTCCTGCGAGGCATATCAGAGAGTCCGTATATACGAAACATCATATTTACCATTGAAGGTTTTTGCATTAATTAAAATAACTAGTATACCTTAGAAGTCGTGTTGACCTCTTTTGTTCCTAATACCAGATTTGAATTGACGCGACATTGACATTATCTAGTGGGAACCTCTAGCTAGCTAGCTAGCTAGCTACCTACAATCTGGCTAAAGTGTTGCGCAATATTGGAGGAAAAGTTGATTGATTATTGTGCTTGATTATCCAAGTACTAGTTGTTTGACAAATATGCATTGGGCATCAAAATGATATCCCGAATAATTTTAAAACATATGGTTCAGAGGTTCAAGAGTTTTACTCCTGAGTTCAGGCTCACGAGTGGGATTGTTGCTGTCATTATAGTATCATTTGTTTTGTTTACTGTCACTACATATTTCGGTTTATCAGAGGATGTCTTCAGTCTTGGAACGACAGTTTTTGGCAATGGGCATGGTAAGTTAGCTAGGAGGGTCTGAGTGAATCAACAGTTATATATGCTCAGTAGCTACTTTGAATGAGAGTGTTGTAACGTTAGCTAGCTTGCTAAAACTTATAGCTAATGTAACAGATGGTGCCAGTAGGCTACAGCAGCAGGCTAGAGCACAACACACCAGTGCAGCTTATGTCTGTCAACCCTATAATTTATGTTTTAATAATTTCCTCTTCCTTTGCAGTGCACAAGCTCCTCACATACTCCTTCCACCACAAGACAGTGACCCAGCTACTCCTCAGTATTGGGGTTCTGGTGCCCCTCTGTGGAGGCATTGAGAAGAATGTGGGCACTGTTCGGTTCCTCCTCATGTTTCTGCTGCTCTCTATCAGCACAGGGGTGTTGTACACCATACTGGGTCTGCTACTGTTTGGTGCATCTGCCCAGAACCAGGTGGAGGGGTTCATTCCAGTGTCCCTCTCCCTTATGGGTATGGCCACAGTGCACTCCCGTATGGTTAAGGGCTTTCTTTTCGGGGTCACTGTACCCATGTTAGCCCTGCCCTGGCTGTTTCTGTTCATCATAACACTTTTGGTCCCACACACTGTCTTCCTTTGCAATCCCATCGCCATCATCGCAGGGGGGATCTGTATCCTTACTCCAACCTCATTGTGGTTCAAAATAACTGATACACTCCTCTGCAGTATGTCACAGCTTTATAAGTGTGCTTAGTAGTGTAGTTAAGTGGTAATAGGTTATAGGTGTTGTATATGAATCCTGCTACTGAACATTATGGCATGTTTGTTTAGAAAAAATATTGCATCACTGCGTCACACATTCTCCTTAACGTGCACTGGTGAAACAGACGGAAAGGGCTGGCTCTCACTTCTGGACATGTCCGATGCCAGGGCATCAGTGCTGGACAAGAAGATGCCTTTCAGGCTGCTGAGGAACATTGGTGTCCTGTATGTCCCTGCATCAACAGAGGAGAGAAGGAAGACGGTCCACCCACCGTGAGTACTGAGAAAGCACCAGACATATCATTTATCAGACAAGACAAGAGGTCATTAAATAACAATTACTGTGTGCAAGCCAGAGCACATAATGTTCTACAGTATAATGAGGTGCAGTTATAATTGATGATCCTCAGCTGTAATTTAATACTGTACAATAGGCACCTAGTGGTCCCCCATGATTAGATAGAGAATCACTGGTATAGATAGGCTCTCTGAAATCTGTCCACGTTCTCATTGATTGCAGAATCATTCCAACCCCAGGCTCCTACCCAGTCCAAGCCTACGCTCCAGTGTCCTTTACCTCCAACCTACAGGCTACCGAGACCACACCAAAGACATTTGAAGGCTGGGCCCACTCCTACTATACACAGGGGAGCCCTGTTCAGCTCTCAGGTTATTACGGACACAACCATGGATATGGCCTCAAGCATAGCTTTGGGCCAAGTCACGGACATAGTCACGAACACAGCTTCGGCCATGGACTCAGTCATGGGCATGCATCTGCCTCTCAAACCAGCAGTCACTGGGCTCCAGTGGCTCAACATCCACATTCTCAACATTCCCACCTCAGTCCACTGTCTGTGTCTGTCAGTGCCCCCCAGAGTTTCACAGCAAAAATGCCGGAGTCACTGCCAGAATCTGTGATGGTGTCAAGGTTGAGTGTAGAGGCTTCGTACTAACGTCTTTAGTGAAGACAAAAAAGAACAAGCCAAACACGGCTAAATACAACCTGGCAGGCAAGCGAACTTTACGCACACCGGTAAAGTACAAACTAAAGGCACACACTGTGTGGAACTCTCTTCAAAAACAACACAGAGAGAATAAACGAACTAGCATCCCAAAATGACACGAACAAAACAACAAACGATAACGTGACGTCCAAAGGTGCAAAACACAAACCTACACAGGAAGAAGATCCCACCAACACTGTGGGAAAACTGGCTGCTTAAGTATGGTCCCCAATCAGAGACAACAAGCAACAGCTGATACCCGTTGCCTCTGATTGAGAACCACACTGGCCAACATAGAAATACTAAACTAGAACGAAAACTCACACCCTGGCTCAACATACTAGAGTCCCCAGAGCCAGGGCGTGACAGATGGTTCACCCAGGAGCACCTGTGTCTTCACTGACAGACTGATGACTTCAATCCGTAACGGCAAAACTCGCTATAGCTCGATTGAAATTTAAAGGCAATGTTCTGGAGAGGGCAGGGCCCGTAGGGCTTCAGCCAGGGTCCAGGGTGCTGAGGTCACAAGAGGAGAAAGGCCAGTCTGGCCAGACACAGGACCAGAGACTTTCCCTGGGCTCTGTAATACCAGAAACAACAAACAAACTGTCAGGACAGTGCTATGTTATACACAATCTCTAGATATACTGTATAACTAATCGATAAATACATTAGATACATGACTACACTCAATAAGTAAGAGTAACTTACAAAGCGCTGGACTTCATACTTCTTTTTTTCAAGCTTGAGGAGCCTGTTCTTGGCTATGCTGGTCTTCATTTCTGCCATGCTCTCTACCATTTTGGCCATCTCTCCAGTGCATTTCTTGAAGGCCACTTTCAACCTTTCCAAGTCATTCAGCCAACTGTCCAAGTCTACTGCCTCAAGATCTCTTTCGCTGCAGTTTCTCTTCATCACTTGGATCAGTGCCCTCAACTTCTCGCCCCTCCTCCCTTTGTCTTCCCTATTCACATCTTCATCCCTCAGTCTTTCCTCCTTCCTCCTCCCCATCCACTTCTCAATCCAGGCTCTGAAGCATCCCTCATTCTTCTTCTGCCTCTCTTGGTTGATGTCCAGACCGTCATTGACCGTCTTCAGGCCTTCCTCCAGGTCAAGCTCTATGGAGGCCAGGTTTTCTTTAATTCTCCTCAGGCTCTCCTCGTTGGTGTTGGTCCACTGTGTCTTCTTGTCCAGCTGCTGCCTGCAGGGCCGGACAGTAGGGACCACCTCCATCTGGCGTGACACCTTCTTCAGGGCACTCACAGAGGCAGGGAGAGGGATGTTGGGTTTGGTCACAATAATTTGTACAGACATAGAGTCAAACAATTGAGATGTGACACACACTAGTGATGCGCGGGTTGACTCATAACCAGAAGTCCTGCGGTTATATCCACAGGGCGGGGGATTTAGGGTCATGAAATATTGTTGAATAAACAGAAAACAATACCGTATTTTCCGCACTATAAGGCGCACCGGAGTATAAGCCGCAGCAGCTAAATTGAATGATATTGAATGATGTGTACATATATAAGCCGCACTGGACTATAAGCCGCAGGTGTTTTAATGTTTAATTACCATATGTAAGGGTTCGTGCACAGAGGGGATTGTCGGGAAAGAGACAAACTGTCTCGCTCTCGTAATGTCTGTCTGTCTTGCTCTCGTTCTGTCTCTCGTACCACTCTCGGTTCCACTTTTACTTTTGCGCGCTACCTGTCTCACTCTTTTCCGGCCCTCCAGCTTTTCCTGCTGGAGCCCGCCGCTTAAAGGTGGGGGGCGCGGACCGGTCATAGAGCCCATAGAGTTAAAGTTGGTGGACTGTAACCTGTAAAATCCATAGATTTAGGAGGTCTTCTAGTGGCCGTTAGCTGTAAAAATCCATAGATTAGCCGCACCGTTATATAAGCCGCAGGGTCGAAAAATGGGAAAAAAGGCACGGCTTATAGTCCGAAAATTACGGTACATTAAAAAATCCATAAATGTATAATTATTGTGCAAGTTATATCTATAGGCTATTTGGCATTAGTGCGTAAGCCTAAACTTTAGGGCATAACTTGACGCGCGCCAGATAGACTACACACCAATCACCAAACGCTTTAATTCAATAAGAGAAAAGCTACGAAATGGAAAGTTGAAAATAAAGAAGGGACGGCCAGAAAAGTAATGTTTGGAAAATATTTGGTGAAGTGTTAAAAGAGGATGATGGCAGTGCCTATGTTATGTGTGATGATTGTGAGGCACTATAGAAATTCGACAGTCACAAGAGGGGGATTCAAATAGGCCTATGGCACGTCAAGGGAACAAACAGCCTACTGTTCAGATGGATTAAATGGAAACTGAAATCTGGACACTGACTGTAGATCTTTAACCTCTCACAGTCTTAATATTAACTCCTGCAGAATTAAGCATTTCTTGCAGTAAAATGATAGGCTACACCAAATGTAGGCTTTATTTTGACACGGGAACAGCAGTGGAGAAATATGATTTCTTTCAGCATCTTGAGGGAATGCGAATGCGCAGCTAGGGACTGCTTTATCAGCATCCTAAAAGCTGATAATATTTCAACCACATAAAATGTGCATCCAAGCCGAACTGAAATCTTATCAGAAACATGTCTGGTCGTTTTCAACCCGTCAAACTGATGTCATTTGGAAATTTTGCACAGAAAATGTTTCCCTTTTTTTCTTAAGTTATTGCATTTTCTTCTTGATCCCTAAAAGTTTTTGGTTTATTTAGTCTTCTATCTAATTATAGACAAGTTGACTAACAAATAGCCTACCAAAATGTTGGAAGTTATAAGCAGAAACATATCCAAATTAGGCATAAAAAAATCCTGCACCCCCTGCTAAGAAATCGTTCTGACGGTGTTCTATATTTGCGGGTTAGGGTCAGGTGCGGGCCTCAGATTTTCACTTTATCACATATAGTCGGGCGGTTGCGGATGGGTTATTAGCAATTGCGGGTGGGTTCGGTTGAACAAACAGCTGACCCGCGCACCACTAACACACACACACACACACACACGTAAAAGCCTACCAGTCGAGGGTCCTTCAGTGAAGCCCTTTTCTCAGTGGTTCCTTTGAAGGCCCTGGACTGTCCTCAGCAGAGGCATCATTGCCATTATCACGCTGTGTGTCAGAGAGCTAGTTGGTCATAGTCCATTCTCCACATTCAGTCAAAGAGTTACTCAAATACATGCTGCAGAACATACCAGAAAGTCTGACTCATCGAAGGAGTGGAGAGAAAGATCGTCGTCCTCTACCATATCCCTCACTTTAAGCCTTGTCACCTTTCCATCCTCCTCATCCTTCACTTTCAGCGGTGGTGTCCTCCTTTCATGATCCTCATCATCAGACTGTGTATCAGAGTCAACTAGTCAGAGACTATTCTCCTTACAGGGATGTCACTCAACAAAGACATGGTGTACAACTGTCTTACCTCAGATTCACAGTCAGTGAAGGAGTAGATAGAGATGTCATCAGAGTTGGAGGATGAGATCACCACATCATAATTTCTATCCATCAGCCGAGTCACCCTTCCAGACTGAGGAGACAGACAAAGCCATGTACTTAGGGCAGCCATAGAATACACTGGCATTGACTGTCAAGAAAATGTTGAATATTTAGGCAATCCAACATAGTTGTACAAGTAGTGAGTAATTTATGGGTAATTGAAAATGCAAGTGTATTGAAATGCAATAAATGCAACTCCCATAACATTAGGGATGGGGCTAAAGACTTTCCATACTGTAGGATTCTTTAGCATTTCTAATGAATGATTGTCAATTCAACCAAGCCAACCAAAATGGCCATATGAATCAACAGATTGATCTATCTGTTCTGTCTCTATGGGAACAGCAGAGATGTCTGACCTGGCTAAGAGGCTCTGGATTGATGTCCCATCCATCCCCAGATGTCTGTTCCTGCCCACAGCTCACAATGATTGGCTGTGAACAGTAAAGAAAAAATGTAACACTCTTTTGCTCATTTTGGCCTTGGAAATAACTTGGAAATAAATGATGTAGCTATCAATAAATAATTTAAGTAGCTACTGTTATGTGGTTGATTTGAATGTGACATACAGGCCTTTTGTGGATCTGAGGGGTCTGCACTGAAGTAGACTGTCAAGACAATATTCAATTTCAAATGTGGTTAGATAAGGAGGGATATCTGCACTTGCTTTTATTGTGATAACTGCAGTTTGTACATGCAGCATAACTAATGTTTATGTGTTATTGTTTTCAAGTCAGATTTGGCTTACAGGCCTTGGTCTTCTGCGCACTTTGCCGGTTGGCCACATCACAGAATCAGGGGTGTTCACCCTCACTGGATTAAACTGTCAACACAACACACAATTTAAAAGGTGATAATAAAAACAGAATATATTTTTAATATATATATATATATATATATTTGATATTTACCACATAAGGGCAGCGCCTTAAAGCTCTTTTGATTCTCTCATCATTACGATTCATCTTGCTTTCTGAGGGATACATTTCCATCAACTGATTGGCACAAAACATATCCTGGCACACACACGCATAAAGGCATGTCCCAAATGGCACCCCAGTGCCCATATATTGCACTTATTTTGACCTGAGCCCAATGGGCACAGGTCAAAAGTAGTACACTACAGGGTGCCATTTGGGACCAAAGAATGTAAGAGCCTACCAGACGTTCTAAACTCCAAATCACCTTGTGCAGTGCGCACGGGTCTATCCAACCGTTTCCAATCGTAGTATTTATACTTTGCACAGTGTCAGCTAGGGCAGACTATGCACCTGAAACAACCTGACTGAAGAAAGCGATTGTACTGATGATATCAAAGCTGAACACAGTTTATGTAGTGAATTTATGCTTGGTTACGTCACAATAGGTCACAGTTTCATGGCCGCGCATAATACGTCACAGGAAAGGCTTGTATGGGACTGGACTGGTGGTATCTCCCCCTGGTCGTAATTTATAACTGTCAAATAAAATCTATCTAGCTATCTAACTCAAATGGCTGTTGAGGACTCTTTGATCATCACATTTGAGGCACATGTCAGCAGGTGGCAGTGTCTTCAAATGCAGCACTTGATGATTTGTGCAACAGTTGAGGAACTTTGTGGTTGTGACGAATCCAAATGCGGAAGTCCAGTACATTTGTTTTTGCTTAGCAAGCTTGCCCGCCTATTTCTACAATTCATCTTCTTAAACTCGGATTTTAAACTTAACCACACTGCTAACCTTATGCCCAACCTTAAATTAAGACAAAAAGCCTATTTTTGTTTTCATGAATTTTTTACGATAAAGCCTATTTGTACTTTGTGGCTGTGTTATCTAGTGGGAACCTCTAGCTAGCTAGCTAGCTACCTACAATCTGGCTAAAGTGTTGCGCAATATTGGAGGAAAAGTTGATTGATTATTGTGCTTGATTATCCAAGTACTAGTTTGACAAATATGCATTGGGCATCAAAATGATATCCCGAATAGTTTTAAAACATATGGTTCAGAGGTTCAAGAGTTTTACTCCTGAGTTCAGGCTCACGAGTGGGATTGTTGCTGTCATTATAGTATCATTTGTTTTGTTTACTGTCACTACATATTTCGGTTTATCAGAGGATGTCTTCAGTCTTGGAACGACAGTTTTTGGCAATGGGCATGGTAAGTTAGCTAGGAGGGTCTGAGTGAATCAACAGTTATATATGCTCAGTAGCTACTTTGAATGAGAGTGTTGTAACGTTAGCTAGCTTGTTAAAATGGTGGTACTCTGTAGCTCAGCTGGTAGAGCACGGCGCTTGTAACGCCAAGGTAGTGGGTTCGATCCCTGGGACCACCCATACACAAAAATGTATGCACGCATGACTGTATGTCGCTTTGGATAAAAGCGTCTGCTAAATGGCATATTATTATTATTATTAAAACGTATAGCTAATGTAACAGATGGTGCCAGTAGGCTACAGCAGCAGGCTACAGCACAACACACCAGTGCAGCTTATGTCTGTCAACCCTATAATTTATGTTTTAATAATTTCCTCTTCCTTTGCAGTGCACAAGCTCCTCACATACTCCTTCCACCACAAGACAGTGACCCAGCTACTCCTCAGTATTGGGGTTCTGGTGCCCCTCTGTGGAGGCATTGAGAAGAATGTGGGCACTGTTCGGTTCCTCCTCATGTTTCTGCTGCTCTCTATCAGCACAGGGGTGTTGTACACCATACTGGGTCTGCTACTGTTTGGTGCATCTGCCCAGAACCAGGTGGAGGGGTTCATTCCAGTGTCCCTCTCCCTTATGGGTATGGCCACAGTGCACTCCCGTATGGTTAAGGGCTTTCTTTTCGGGGTCACTGTACCCATGTTAGCCCTGCCCTGGCTGTTTCTGTTCATCATAACACTTTTGGTCCCACACACTGTCTTCCTTTGCAATGCCATCGCCATCATCGCAGGGGGGATCTGTATCCTTACTCCAACCTCATTGTGGTTCAAAATAACTCATACACTCCTCTGCAGTATGTCACAGCTTTATAAGTGTGCTTAGTAGTGTAGTTAAGTAGTAATAGGTTATAGGTGTTGTATATGAATCCTGCTACTGAACATTACGGCATGTTTGTTTAGAAAAAATATTGCATCACTGCGTCACACATTCTCCTTAACGTGCACTGGTGAAACAGACGGAAAGGGCTGGCTCTCACTTCTGGACATGTCCGATGCCAGGGCATCAGTGCTGGACAAGAAGATGCCTTTCAGGCTGCTGAGGAACATTGGTGTCCTGTATGTCCCTGCATCAACAGAGGAGAGAAGGAAGACGGTCCACCCACCGTGAGTACTGAGAAAGCACCAGACATATCATTTATCAGACAAGACAAGAGGTCATTAAATAACAATTACTGTGTGCAAGCCAGAGCACATAATGTTCTACAGTATAATGAGGTGCAGTTATAATTGATGATCCTCAGCTGTAATTTAATACTGTACAATAGGCACCTAGTGGTCCCCCATGATTAGATAGAGAATCACTGGTATAGATAGGCTCTCTGAAATCTGTCCACGTTCTCATTGATTGCAGAATCATTCCAACCCCAGGCTCCTACCCAGTCCAAGCCTACGCTCCAGTGTCCTTTACCTCCAACCTACAGGCTACCGAGACCACACCAAAGACATTTGAAGGCTGGGCCCACTCCTACTATACACAGGGGAGCCCTGTTCAGCTCTCAGGTTATTACGGACACAACCATGGATATGGCCTCAAGCATAGCTTTGGGCCAAGTCACGGACATAGTCACGAACATGGACACAGCTGCAGCCACAGCCAAGGTCATGGACATAGTCACGAACACAGCTTCGGCCATGGACTCAGTCATGGGCATGCATCTGCCTCTCAAACCAGCAGTCACTGGGCTCCAGTGGCTCAACATCCACATTCTCAACATTCCCACCTCAGTCCACTGTCTGTGTCTGTCAGTGCCCCCCAGAGTTTCACAGCAAAAATGCCGGAGTCACTGCCAGAATCTGTGATGGTGTCAAGGTTGAGTGTAGAGGCTTCGTACTAACGTCTTTAGTGAAGACAAAAAAGAACAAGCCAAACACGGCTAAATACAACCTGGCAGGCAAGCGAACTTTACGCACACCGGTAAAGTACAAACTAAAGGCACACACTGTGTGGAACTCTCTTCAAAAACAACACAGAGAGAATAAATGAACTAGCATCCCAAAATGACACGAACAAAACAACAAACGATAACGTGACGTCCAAAGGTGCAAAACACAAACCTACACAGGAAGAAGATCCCACCAACACTGTGGGAAAACTGGCTGCTTAAGTATGGTCCCCAATCAGAGACAACAAGCAACAGCTGATACCCGTTGCCTCTGATTGAGAACCACACTGGCCAACATAGAAATACTAAACTAGAACGAAAACAAACGAAAACTCACACCCTGGCTCAACATACTAGAGTCCCCAGAGCCAGGGCGTGACAGATGGTTCACCCAGGAGCACCTGTGTCTTCACTGACAGACTGATGACTTCAATCCGTAACGGCATAACTCGCTATAGCTCGATTGAAATTTAAAGGCAATGTTCTGGAGAGGGCAGGGCCCGTAGGGCTTCAGCCAGGGTCCAGGGTGCTGAGGTCACAAGAGGAGAAAGGCCAGTCTGGCCAGACACAGGACCAGAGACTTTCCCTGGGCTCTGTAATACCAGAAACAACAAACAAACTGTCAGGACAGTGCTATGTTATACACAATCTCTAGATATACTGTATAACTAATCGATAAATACATTAGATACATGACTACACTCAATAAGTAAGAGTAACTTACAAAGCGCTGGACTTCATACTTCTTTTTTTCAAGCTTGAGGAGCCTGTTCTTGGCTATGCTGGTCTTCATTTCTGCCATGCTCTCTACCATTTTGGCCATCTCTCCAGTGCATTTCTTAAAGGCCACTTTCAACCTTTCCAAGTCATTCAGCCAACTGTCCAAGTCTACTGCCTCAAGATCTCTTTCGCTGCAGTTTCTCTTCATCACTTGGATCAGTGCCCTCAACTTCTCGCCCCTCCTCCCTTTGTCTTCCCTATTCCCATCTTCATCCCTCAGTCTTTCCTCCTTCCTCCTCCCCATCCACTTCTCAATCCAGGCTCTGAAGCATCCCTCATTCTTCTTCTGCCTCTCTTGGTTGATGTCCAGACCGTCATTGACCGTCTTCAGGCCTTCCTCCAGGTCAAGCTCTATGGAGGCCAGGTTTTCTTTAATTCTCCTCAGGCTCTCCTCGTTGGTGTTGGTCCACTGTGTCTTCTTGTCCAGCTGCTGCCTGCAGGGCCGGACAGTAGGGACCACCTCCATCTGGCGTGACACCTTCTTCAGGGCACTCACAGAGGCAGGGAGAGGGATGTTGGGTTTGGTCACAATAATTTGTACAGACATAGAGTCAAACAATTGAGATGTGACACACACTAGTGATGCGCGGGTTGACTCATAACCAGAAGTCCCGCGGTTATATCCACAGGGCGGGGGATTTAGGGTCATGAAATATTGTTGAATAAACAGAAAACAATACCGTATTTTCCGCACTATAAGGCGCACCGGAGTATAAGCCGCAGCAGCTAAATTGAATGATATTGAATGATGTGTACATATATAAGCCGCACTGGACTATAAGCCGCAGGTGTTTTAATGTTTAATTACCATATGTAAGGGTTCGTGCACAGAGGGGATTGTCGGGAAAGAGACAAACTGTCTCGCTCTCGTAATGTCTGTCTGTCTTGCTCTCGTTCTGTCTCTCGTACCACTCTCGGTTCCACTTTTACTTTTGCGCGCTACCTGTATCACTCTTTGCCGGCCCTCCATCTTTTCCTGCTGGAGCCCGCCGCTTAAAGGTGGGGGGCGCGGACCGGTCATAGAGCCCATAGAGTTAAAGTTGGTGGACTGTAACCTGTAAAATCCATAGATGTAGGAGGTCTTCTAGTGGCCGTTAGCTGTAAAAATCCATAGATTAGCCGCACCGTTATATAAGCCGCAGGGTCGAAAAATGGGGAAAAAGGCGCGGCTTATAGTCCGAAAATTACGGTACATTAAAAAATCCATAAATGTATAATTATTGTGCAAGTTATATCTATAGGCTATTTGGCATTAGTGCGTAAGCCTAAACTTTAGGGCATAACTTGACGCGCGCCAGATAGACTACACACCAATCACCAAACGCTTTAATTCAATAAGAGAAAAGCTACGAAATGGAAAGTTGAAAATAAAGAAGGGACGGCCAGAAAAGTAATGTTTGGAAAAGATTTGGTGAAGTGTTAAAAGAGGATGATGGCAGTGCCTATGTTATGTGTGATGATTGTGAGGCACTATAGAAATTCGACAGTCACAAGAGGGGGATTCAAATAGGCCTATGGCACGTCATGGGAACAAACAGCCTACTGTTCAGATGGGTTAAATGGAAACTGAAATCTGGACACTGACTGTAGATCTTTAACCTCTCACAGTCTTAATATTAACTCCTGCAGAATTAAGCATTTCTTGCAGTAAAATGATAGGCTACACCAAATGTAGGCTTTATTTTGACACGGGAACAGCAGTGGAGAAATATGATTTCTTTCAGCATCTTGAGGGAATGCGAATGCGCAGCTAGGGACTGCTTTATCAGCATCCTAAAAGCTGATAATATTTCAACCACATAAAATGTGCATCCAAGCCGAACTGAAATCTTATCAGAAACATGTCTGGTCGTTTTCAACCCGTCAAACTGATGTCATTTGGAAATTTTGCACAGAAAATGTTTCCCTTTTTTTCTTAAGTTATTGCATTTTCTTCTTGATCCCTAAAAGTTGTTGGTTTATTTAGTCTTCTATCTAATTATAGACAAGTTGACTAACAAATAGCCTACCAAAATGTTGGAAGTTATAAGCAGAAACATATCCAAATTAGGCATAAAAAAATCCTGCACCCCCTGCTAAGAAATCGTTCTGACGGTGTTCTATATTTGCGGGTTAGGGTCAGGTGCGGGCCTCAGATTTTCACTTTATCACATATAGTCGGGCGGTTGCGGATGGGTTATTAGCAATTGCGGGTGGGTTCGGTTGAACAAACAGCTGACCCGCGCACCACTAACACACACACACACACACACACGTAAAAGCCTACCAGTCGAGGGTCCTTCAGTGAAGCCCCTTTTCTCAGTGGTTCCTTTGAAGGCCCTGGACTGTCCTCAGCAGAGGCATCATTGCCATTATCACGCTGTGTGTCAGAGAGCTAGTTGGTCATAGTCCATTCTCCACATTCAGTCAAAGAGTTACTCAAATACATGCTGCAGAACATACCAGAAAGTCTGACTCATCGAAGGAGTGGAGAGAAAGATCGTCGTCCTCTACCATATCCCTCACTTTAAGCCTTGTCACCTTTCCATCCTCCTCATCCTTCACTTTCAGTGGTGGTGTCCTCCTTTCATGATCCTCATCATCAGACTGTGTATCAGAGTCAACTAGTCAGAGACTATTCTCCTTACAGTGATGTCACTCAACAAAGACATGGTGTACAACTGTCTTACCTCAGATTCACAGTCAGTGAAGGAGTAGATAGAGATGTCATCAGAGTTGGAGGATGAGATCACCACATCATAATTTCTATCCATCAGCCGAGTCACCCTTCCAGACTGAGGAGACAGACAAAGCCATGTACTTAGGGCAGCCATAGAATACACTGGCATTGACTGTCAAGAAAATGTTGAATATTTAGGCAATCCAACATAGTTGTACAAGTAGTGAGTAATTTATGGGTAATTGAAAATGCAAGTGTATTGAAATGCAATAAATGCAACTCCCATAACATTAGGGATGGGGCTAAAGACTTTCCATACTGTAGGATTCTTTAGCATTTCTAATGAATGATTGTCAATTCAACCAAGCCAACCAAAATGGCCATATGAATCAACAGATTGATCTATCTGTTCTGTCTCTATGGGAACAGCAGAGATGTCTGACCTGGCTAAGAGGCTCTGGATTGATGTCCCATCCATCCCCAGATGTCTGTTCCTGCCCACAGCTCACAATGATTGGCTGTGAACAGTAAAGAAAAAATGTAACACTCTTTTGCTCATTTTGGCCTTGGAAATAACTTGGAAATAAATGATGTAGCTATCAATAAATAATTTAAGTAGCTACTGTTATGTGGTTGATTTGAATGTGACATACAGGCCTTTTGTGGATCTGAGGGGTCTGCACTGAAGTAGACTGTCAAGACAATATTCAATTTCAAATGTGGTTAGATAAGGAGGGATATCTGCACTTGCTTTTATTGTGATAACTGCAGTTTGTACATGCAGCATAACTAATGTTTATGTGTTATTGTTTTCAAGTCAGATTTGGCTTACAGGCCTTGGTCTTCTGCGCACTTTGCCGGTTGGCCACATCACAGAATCAGGGGTGTTCACCCTCACTGGATTCAACTGTCAACACAACACACAATTTAAAAGGTGATAATAAAAACAGAATATTTTTTTAATATATATATATATATATATATATATTTGATATTTACCACATAAGGGCAGCGCCTTAAAGCTCTTTTGATTCTCTCATCATTACGATTCATCTTGCTTTCTGAGGGATACATTTCCATCAACTGATTGGCACAAAACATATCCTGGCACACACACGCATAAAGGCATGTCCCAAATGGCACCCCAGTGCCCATATATTGCACTTATTTTGACCTGAGCCCAATGGGCACAGGTCAAAAGTAGTACACTACAGGGTGCCATTTGGGACCAAAGAATGTAAGAGCCTACCAGACGTTCTAAACTCCAAATCACCTTGTGCAGTGCGCACGGGTCTATCCAACCGTTTCCAATCGTAGTATTTATACTTTGCACAGTGTCAGCTAGGGCAGACTATGCACCTGAAACAACCTGACTGAAGAAAGCGATTGTACTGATGATATCAAAGCTGAACACAGTTTATGTAGTGAATTTATGCTTGGTTACGTCACAATAGGTCACAGTTTCATGGCCGCGCATAATACGTCACAGGAAAGGCTTGTATGGGACTGGACTGGTGGTATCTCCCCCTGGTCGTAATTTATAACTGTCAAATAAAATCTATCTAGCTATCTAACTCAAATGGCTGTTGAGGACTCTTTGATCATCACATTTGAGGCACATGTCAGCAGGTGGCAGTGTCTTCAAATGCAGCACTTGATGATTTGTGCAACAGTTGAGGAACTTTGTGGTTGTGACGAATCCAAATGCGGAAGTCCAGTACATTTGTTTTTGCTTAGCAAGCTTGCCCGCCTATTTCTACAATTCATCTTCTTAAACTCGGATTTTAAACTTAACCACACTGCTAACCTTATGCCCAACCTTAAATTAAGACAAAAAGCCTATTTTTGTTTTCATGAATTTTTTACGATAAAGCCTATTTGTACTTTGTGGCTGTGTTATCTAGTGGGAACCTCTAGCTAGCTAGCTAGCTACCTACAATCTGGCTAAAGAGTTGCGCAATATTGGAGGAAAAGTTGATTGATTATTGTGCTTGATTATCCAAGTACTAGTTTGACAAATATGCATTGGGCATCAAAATGATATCCCGAATAGTTTTAAAACATATGGTTCAGAGGTTCAAGAGTTTTACTCCTGAGTTCAGGCTCACGAGTGGGATTGTTGCTGTCATTATAGTATCATTTGTTTTGTTTACTGTCACTACATATTTCGGTTTATCAGAGGATGTCTTCAGTCTTGGAACGACAGTTTTTGGCAATGGGCATGGTAAGTTAGCTAGGAGGGTCTGAGTGAATCAACAGTTATATATGCTCAGTAGCTACTTTGAATGAGAGTGTTGTAACGTTAGCTAGCTTGTTAAAATGGTGGTACTCTGTAGCTCAGCTGGTAGAGCACGGCGCTTGTAACGCCAAGGTAGTGGGTTCGATCCCTGGGACCACCCATACACAAAAATGTATGCACGCATGACTGTATGTCGCTTTGGATAAAAGCGTCTGCTAAATGGCATATTATTATTATTATTAAAACGTATAGCTAATGTAACAGATGGTGCCAGTAGGCTACAGCAGCAGGCTACAGCACAACACACCAGTGCAGCTTATGTCTGTCAACCCTATAATTTATGTTTTAATAATTTCCTCTTCCTTTGCAGTGCACAAGCTCCTCACATACTCCTTCCACCACAAGACAGTGACCCAGCTACTCCTCAGTATTGGGGTTCTGGTGCCCCTCTGTGGAGGCATTGAGAAGAATGTGGGCACTGTTCGGTTCCTCCTCATGTTTCTGCTGCTCTCTATCAGCACAGGGGTGTTGTACACCATACTGGGTCTGCTACTGTTTGGTGCATCTGCCCAGAACCAGGTGGAGGGGTTCATTCCAGTGTCCCTCTCCCTTATGGGTATGGCCACAGTGCACTCCCGTATGGTTAAGGGCTTTCTTTTCGGGGTCACTGTACCCATGTTAGCCCTGCCCTGGCTGTTTCTGTTCATCATAACACTTTTGGTCCCACACACTGTCTTCCTTTGCAATGCCATCGCCATCATCGCAGGGGGGATCTGTATCCTTACTCCAACCTCATTGTGGTTCAAAATAACTCATACACTCCTCTGCAGTATGTCACAGCTTTATAAGTGTGCTTAGTAGTGTAGTTAAGTAGTAATAGGTTATAGGTGTTGTATATGAATCCTGCTACTGAACATTACGGCATGTTTGTTTAGAAAAAATATTGCATCACTGCGTCACACATTCTCCTTAACGTGCACTGGTGAAACAGACGGAAAGGGCTGGCTCTCACTTCTGGACATGTCCGATGCCAGGGCATCAGTGCTGGACAAGAAGATGCCTTTCAGGCTGCTGAGGAACATTGGTGTCCTGTATGTCCCTGCATCAACAGAGGAGAGAAGGAAGACGGTCCACCCACCGTGAGTACTGAGAAAGCACCAGACATATCATTTATCAGACAAGACAAGAGGTCATTAAATAACAATTACTGTGTGCAAGCCAGAGCACATAATGTTCTACAGTATAATGAGGTGCAGTTATAATTGATGATCCTCAGCTGTAATTTAATACTGTACAATAGGCACCTAGTGGTCCCCCATGATTAGATAGAGAATCACTGGTATAGATAGGCTCTCTGAAATCTGTCCACGTTCTCATTGATTGCAGAATCATTCCAACCCCAGGCTCCTACCCAGTCCAAGCCTACGCTCCAGTGTCCTTTACCTCCAACCTACAGGCTACCGAGACCACACCAAAGACATTTGAAGGCTGGGCCCACTCCTACTATACACAGGGGAGCCCTGTTCAGCTCTCAGGTTATTACGGACACAACCATGGATATGGCCTCAAGCATAGCTTTGGGCCAAGTCACGGACATAGTCACGAACATGGACACAGCTGCAGCCACAGCCAAGGTCATGGACATAGTCACGAACACAGCTTCGGCCATGGACTCAGTCATGGGCATGCATCTGCCTCTCAAACCAGCAGTCACTGGGCTCCAGTGGCTCAACATCCACATTCTCAACATTCCCACCTCAGTCCACTGTCTGTGTCTGTCAGTGCCCCCCAGAGTTTCACAGCAAAAATGCCGGAGTCACTGCCAGAATCTGTGATGGTGTCAAGGTTGAGTGTAGAGGCTTCGTACTAACGTCTTTAGTGAAGACAAAAAAGAACAAGCCAAACACGGCTAAATACAACCTGGCAGGCAAGCGAACTTTACGCACACCGGTAAAGTACAAACTAAAGGCACACACTGTGTGGAACTCTCTTCAAAAACAACACAGAGAGAATAAATGAACTAGCATCCCAAAATGACACGAACAAAACAACAAACGATAACGTGACGTCCAAAGGTGCAAAACACAAACCTACACAGGAAGAAGATCCCACCAACACTGTGGGAAAACTGGCTGCTTAAGTATGGTCCCCAATCAGAGACAACAAGCAACAGCTGATACCCGTTGCCTCTGATTGAGAACCACACTGGCCAACATAGAAATACTAAACTAGAACGAAAACAAACGAAAACTCACACCCTGGCTCAACATACTAGAGTCCCCAGAGCCAGGGCGTGACAGATGGTTCACCCAGGAGCACCTGTGTCTTCACTGACAGACTGATGACTTCAATCCGTAACGGCATAACTCGCTATAGCTCGATTGAAATTTAAAGGCAATGTTCTGGAGAGGGCAGGGCCCGTAGGGCTTCAGCCAGGGTCCAGGGTGCTGAGGTCACAAGAGGAGAAAGGCCAGTCTGGCCAGACACAGGACCAGAGACTTTCCCTGGGCTCTGTAATACCAGAAACAACAAACAAACTGTCAGGACAGTGCTATGTTATACACAATCTCTAGATATACTGTATAACTAATCGATAAATACATTAGATACATGACTACACTCAATAAGTAAGAGTAACTTACAAAGCGCTGGACTTCATACTTCTTTTTTTCAAGCTTGAGGAGCCTGTTCTTGGCTATGCTGGTCTTCATTTCTGCCATGCTCTCTACCATTTTGGCCATCTCTCCAGTGCATTTCTTAAAGGCCACTTTCAACCTTTCCAAGTCATTCAGCCAACTGTCCAAGTCTACTGCCTCAAGATCTCTTTCGCTGCAGTTTCTCTTCATCACTTGGATCAGTGCCCTCAACTTCTCGCCCCTCCTCCCTTTGTCTTCCCTATTCCCATCTTCATCCCTCAGTCTTTCCTCCTTCCTCCTCCCCATCCACTTCTCAATCCAGGCTCTGAAGCATCCCTCATTCTTCTTCTGCCTCTCTTGGTTGATGTCCAGACCGTCATTGACCGTCTTCAGGCCTTCCTCCAGGTCAAGCTCTATGGAGGCCAGGTTTTCTTTAATTCTCCTCAGGCTCTCCTCGTTGGTGTTGGTCCACTGTGTCTTCTTGTCCAGCTGCTGCCTGCAGGGCCGGACAGTAGGGACCACCTCCATCTGGCGTGACACCTTCTTCAGGGCACTCACAGAGGCAGGGAGAGGGATGTTGGGTTTGGTCACAATAATTTGTACAGACATAGAGTCAAACAATTGAGATGTGACACACACTAGTGATGCGCGGGTTGACTCATAACCAGAAGTCCCGCGGTTATATCCACAGGGCGGGGGATTTAGGGTCATGAAATATTGTTGAATAAACAGAAAACAATACCGTATTTTCCGCACTATAAGGCGCACCGGAGTATAAGCCGCAGCAGCTAAATTGAATGATATTGAATGATGTGTACATATATAAGCCGCACTGGACTATAAGCCGCAGGTGTTTTAATGTTTAATTACCATATGTAAGGGTTCGTGCACAGAGGGGATTGTCGGGAAAGAGACAAACTGTCTCGCTCTCGTAATGTCTGTCTGTCTTGCTCTCGTTCTGTCTCTCGTACCACTCTCGGTTCCACTTTTACTTTTGCGCGCTACCTGTATCACTCTTTGCCGGCCCTCCATCTTTTCCTGCTGGAGCCCGCCGCTTAAAGGTGGGGGGCGCGGACCGGTCATAGAGCCCATAGAGTTAAAGTTGGTGGACTGTAACCTGTAAAATCCATAGATGTAGGAGGTCTTCTAGTGGCCGTTAGCTGTAAAAATCCATAGATTAGCCGCACCGTTATATAAGCCGCAGGGTCGAAAAATGGGGAAAAAGGCGCGGCTTATAGTCCGAAAATTACGGTACATTAAAAAATCCATAAATGTATAATTATTGTGCAAGTTATATCTATAGGCTATTTGGCATTAGTGCGTAAGCCTAAACTTTAGGGCATAACTTGACGCGCGCCAGATAGACTACACACCAATCACCAAACGCTTTAATTCAATAAGAGAAAAGCTACGAAATGGAAAGTTGAAAATAAAGAAGGGACGGCCAGAAAAGTAATGTTTGGAAAAGATTTGGTGAAGTGTTAAAAGAGGATGATGGCAGTGCCTATGTTATGTGTGATGATTGTGAGGCACTATAGAAATTCGACAGTCACAAGAGGGGGATTCAAATAGGCCTATGGCACGTCATGGGAACAAACAGCCTACTGTTCAGATGGGTTAAATGGAAACTGAAATCTGGACACTGACTGTAGATCTTTAACCTCTCACAGTCTTAATATTAACTCCTGCAGAATTAAGCATTTCTTGCAGTAAAATGATAGGCTACACCAAATGTAGGCTTTATTTTGACACGGGAACAGCAGTGGAGAAATATGATTTCTTTCAGCATCTTGAGGGAATGCGAATGCGCAGCTAGGGACTGCTTTATCAGCATCCTAAAAGCTGATAATATTTCAACCACATAAAATGTGCATCCAAGCCGAACTGAAATCTTATCAGAAACATGTCTGGTCGTTTTCAACCCGTCAAACTGATGTCATTTGGAAATTTTGCACAGAAAATGTTTCCCTTTTTTTCTTAAGTTATTGCATTTTCTTCTTGATCCCTAAAAGTTGTTGGTTTATTTAGTCTTCTATCTAATTATAGACAAGTTGACTAACAAATAGCCTACCAAAATGTTGGAAGTTATAAGCAGAAACATATCCAAATTAGGCATAAAAAAATCCTGCACCCCCTGCTAAGAAATCGTTCTGACGGTGTTCTATATTTGCGGGTTAGGGTCAGGTGCGGGCCTCAGATTTTCACTTTATCACATATAGTCGGGCGGTTGCGGATGGGTTATTAGCAATTGCGGGTGGGTTCGGTTGAACAAACAGCTGACCCGCGCACCACTAACACACACACACACACACACACGTAAAAGCCTACCAGTCGAGGGTCCTTCAGTGAAGCCCCTTTTCTCAGTGGTTCCTTTGAAGGCCCTGGACTGTCCTCAGCAGAGGCATCATTGCCATTATCACGCTGTGTGTCAGAGAGCTAGTTGGTCATAGTCCATTCTCCACATTCAGTCAAAGAGTTACTCAAATACATGCTGCAGAACATACCAGAAAGTCTGACTCATCGAAGGAGTGGAGAGAAAGATCGTCGTCCTCTACCATATCCCTCACTTTAAGCCTTGTCACCTTTCCATCCTCCTCATCCTTCACTTTCAGTGGTGGTGTCCTCCTTTCATGATCCTCATCATCAGACTGTGTATCAGAGTCAACTAGTCAGAGACTATTCTCCTTACAGTGATGTCACTCAACAAAGACATGGTGTACAACTGTCTTACCTCAGATTCACAGTCAGTGAAGGAGTAGATAGAGATGTCATCAGAGTTGGAGGATGAGATCACCACATCATAATTTCTATCCATCAGCCGAGTCACCCTTCCAGACTGAGGAGACAGACAAAGCCATGTACTTAGGGCAGCCATAGAATACACTGGCATTGACTGTCAAGAAAATGTTGAATATTTAGGCAATCCAACATAGTTGTACAAGTAGTGAGTAATTTATGGGTAATTGAAAATGCAAGTGTATTGAAATGCAATAAATGCAACTCCCATAACATTAGGGATGGGGCTAAAGACTTTCCATACTGTAGGATTCTTTAGCATTTCTAATGAATGATTGTCAATTCAACCAAGCCAACCAAAATGGCCATATGAATCAACAGATTGATCTATCTGTTCTGTCTCTATGGGAACAGCAGAGATGTCTGACCTGGCTAAGAGGCTCTGGATTGATGTCCCATCCATCCCCAGATGTCTGTTCCTGCCCACAGCTCACAATGATTGGCTGTGAACAGTAAAGAAAAAATGTAACACTCTTTTGCTCATTTTGGCCTTGGAAATAACTTGGAAATAAATGATGTAGCTATCAATAAATAATTTAAGTAGCTACTGTTATGTGGTTGATTTGAATGTGACATACAGGCCTTTTGTGGATCTGAGGGGTCTGCACTGAAGTAGACTGTCAAGACAATATTCAATTTCAAATGTGGTTAGATAAGGAGGGATATCTGCACTTGCTTTTATTGTGATAACTGCAGTTTGTACATGCAGCATAACTAATGTTTATGTGTTATTGTTTTCAAGTCAGATTTGGCTTACAGGCCTTGGTCTTCTGCGCACTTTGCCGGTTGGCCACATCACAGAATCAGGGGTGTTCACCCTCACTGGATTCAACTGTCAACACAACACACAATTTAAAAGGTGATAATAAAAACAGAATATTTTTTTAATATATATATATATATATATATATATTTGATATTTACCACATAAGGGCAGCGCCTTAAAGCTCTTTTGATTCTCTCATCATTACGATTCATCTTGCTTTCTGAGGGATACATTTCCATCAACTGATTGGCACAAAACATATCCTGGCACACACACGCATAAAGGCATGTCCCAAATGGCACCCCAGTGCCCATATATTGCACTTATTTTGACCTGAGCCCAATGGGCACAGGTCAAAAGTAGTACACTACAGGGTGCCATTTGGGACCAAAGAATGTAAGAGCCTACCAGACGTTCTAAACTCCAAATCACCTTGTGCAGTGCGCACGGGTCTATCCAACCGTTTCCAATCGTAGTATTTATACTTTGCACAGTGTCAGCTAGGGCAGACTATGCACCTGAAACAACCTGACTGAAGAAAGCGATTGTACTGATGATATCAAAGCTGAACACAGTTTATGTAGTGAATTTATGCTTGGTTACGTCACAATAGGTCACAGTTTCATGGCCGCGCATAATACGTCACAGGAAAGGCTTGTATGGGACTGGACTGGTGGTATCTCCCCCTGGTCGTAATTTATAACTGTCAAATAAAATCTATCTAGCTATCTAACTCAAATGGCTGTTGAGGACTCTTTGATCATCACATTTGAGGCACATGTCAGCAGGTGGCAGTGTCTTCAAATGCAGCACTTGATGATTTGTGCAACAGTTGAGGAACTTTGTGGTTGTGACGAATCCAAATGCGGAAGTCCAGTACATTTGTTTTTGCTTAGCAAGCTTGCCCGCCTATTTCTACAATTCATCTTCTTAAACTCGGATTTTAAACTTAACCACACTGCTAACCTTATGCCCAACCTTAAATTAAGACAAAAAGCCTATTTTTGTTTTCATGAATTTTTTACGATAAAGCCTATTTGTACTTTGTGGCTGTGTTATCTAGTGGGAACCTCTAGCTAGCTAGCTAGCTACCTACAATCTGGCTAAAGAGTTGCGCAATATTGGAGGAAAAGTTGATTGATTATTGTGCTTGATTATCCAAGTACTAGTTTGACAAATATGCATTGGGCATCAAAATGATATCCCGAATAGTTTTAAAACATATGGTTCAGAGGTTCAAGAGTTTTACTCCTGAGTTCAGGCTCACGAGTGGGATTGTTGCTGTCATTATAGTATCATTTGTTTTGTTTACTGTCACTACATATTTCGGTTTATCAGAGGATGTCTTCAGTCTTGGAACGACAGTTTTTGGCAATGGGCATGGTAAGTTAGCTAGGAGGGTCTGAGTGAATCAACAGTTATATATGCTCAGTAGCTACTTTGAATGAGAGTGTTGTAACGTTAGCTAGCTTGTTAAAATGGTGGTCCTCTGTAGCTCAGCTGGTAGAGCACGGCGCTTGTAACGCCAAGGTAGTGGGTTCGATCCCTGGGACCACCCATACACAAAAATGTATGCACGCATGACTGTATGTCGCTTTGGATAAAAGCGTCTGCTAAATGGCATATTATTATTATTATTAAAACGTATAGCTAATGTAACAGATGGTGCCAGTAGGCTACAGCAGCAGGCTACAGCACAACACACCAGTGCAGCTTATGTCTGTCAACCCTATAATTTATGTTTTAATAATTTCCTCTTCCTTTGCAGTGCACAAGCTCCTCACATACTCCTTCCACCACAAGACAGTGACCCAGCTACTCCTCAGTATTGGGGTTCTGGTGCCCCTCTGTGGAGGCATTGAGAAGAATGTGGGCACTGTTCGGTTCCTCCTCATGTTTCTGCTGCTCTCTATCAGCACAGGGGTGTTGTACACCATACTGGGTCTGCTACTGTTTGGTGCATCTGCCCAGAACCAGGTGGAGGGGTTCATTCCAGTGTCCCTCTCCCTTATGGGTATGGCCACAGTGCACTCCCGTATGGTTAAGGGCTTTCTTTTCGGGGTCACTGTACCCATGTTAGCCCTGCCCTGGCTGTTTCTGTTCATCATAACACTTTTGGTCCCACACACTGTCTTCCTTTGCAATGCCATCGCCATCATCGCAGGGGGGATCTGTATCCTTACTCCAACCTCATTGTGGTTCAAAATAACTGATACACTCCTCTGCAGTATGTCACAGCTT
The DNA here is from genome assembly GCF_964263955.1 of Coregonus lavaretus. Lineage (NCBI taxonomy): Eukaryota > Metazoa > Chordata > Actinopteri > Salmoniformes > Salmonidae > Coregonus > Coregonus lavaretus. Next base: position 20,568,177 of record NC_140002.1, read on the forward strand.
TATAAGTGTGCTTAGTAGTGTAGTTAAGTAGTAATAGGTTATAGGTGTTGTATATGAATCCTGCTACTGAACATTACGGCATGTTTGTTTAGAAAAAATATTGCATCACTGCGTCACACATTCTCCTTAACGTGCACTGGTGAAACAGACGGAAAGGGCTGGCTCTCACTTCTGGACATGTCCGATGCCAGGGCATCAGTGCTGGACAAGAAGATGCCTTTCAGGCTGCTGAGGAACATTGGTGTCCTGTATGTCCCTGCATCAACAGAGGAGAGAAGGAAGACGGTCCACCCACCGTGAGTACTGAGAAAGCACCAGACATATCATTTATCAGACAAGACAAGAGGTCATTAAATAACAATTACTGTGTGCAAGCCAGAGCACATAATGTTCTACAGTATAATGAGGTGCAGTTATAATTGATGATCCTCAGCTGTAATTTAATACTGTACAATAGGCACCTAGTGGTCCCCCATGATTAGATAGAGAATCACTGGTATAGATAGGCTCTCTGAAATCTGTCCACGTTCTCATTGATTGCAGAATCATTCCAACCCCAGGCTCCTACCCAGTCCAAGCCTACGCTCCAGTGTCCTTTACCTCCAACCTACAGGCTACCGAGACCACACCAAAGACATTTGAAGGCTGGGCCCACTCCTACTATACACAGGGGAGCCCTGTTCAGCTCTCAGGTTATTACGGACACAACCATGGATATGGCCTCAAGCATAGCTTTGGGCCAAGTCACGGACATAGTCACGAACATGGACACAGCTGCAGCCACAGCCAAGGTCATGGACATAGTCACGAACACAGCTTCGGCCATGGACATAGTCATGGGCATGCATCTGCCTCTCAAACCAGCAGTCACTGGGCTCCAGTGGCTCAACATCCACATTCTCAACATTCCCACCTCAGTCCACTGTCTGTGTCTGTCAGTGCCCCCCAGAGTTTCACAGCAAAAATGCCAGAGTCACTGCCAGAATCTGTAATGGTTCACCCAGGAGCACCTGTGTCTTCACTGACAGATTGATGACTTCAATCTGTAACGGCAAAACTCGCTATAGCTCGATTGAAATTTAAAGGCAATGTTCGAAGACCGGAAATTACATTTACATTTCAAGCGTGCTATTTTCAGCAATCACAATCCTTGTAAAAACGTCAACTCTTGGTATAACTAATAACATAAAAAAAATACAAATGTCAGTGTGGTTATAAGCCGCTATAGCTCTGAACTACGGCGATACGGATTTAATCGAGCCCATAGTTGTCATTCAATGTGTTTTCTGTCTCATGTTATACATTGAGATGTAATATGCTTGGACAAGTGGTTTGAGGCAGTACTTGAAGGTCCACTTTTTCTTCACTGATGTTTTTGGTTTTAATATACAAGCAGGCTCTGAATGTTCAAGGTCAAATCAATGCAAGAAGGGTTTGATTGTCAGTTGATTGTAAGACCACTCCTTTTGGCTTGTGTGTTTTGTACTTTGTGTTTTTTTACACATACGGTAGACAAATCTCTTGGTACTCTTGATTTATACAACCTAGATTAAAACAACGTTTTTCAAAACCCTTAGTAAACCAGAACAGTTTTTAGTTCAAACTAAACATTTTTATCACACTAATGTATTATCAGTTTTTCCCCCTTAACTACACTTAACAAAATATAAATGCAACATGTAAAGTGTTGGTCCCATGTTTCATGAGCTGAAATAAAAGATCCCAGAAATTTTCCAAACGTACAAAAAGCTTCTTTCTCTAATTTTGTATACAAATTTGTTTAAATCTCTGTTGGTGAGCATTCGTCCTTTGCCAAGATAATCCATCCACCTGACAGGTGTAGCATATCAAGAAGCTGATTAAACAGCATGATCATTACACAGGTGCTTCTTGTGCTGGGGACAATAAAAGAGGCACTCTAAAATGTGCAGTTTTGTCACACAACACAATGCTACATATGTCTCAAGTTTTGAGGAAGCGTGCAATTGGCATGCTGACTGCAGAAATGTCCACCAGAGATGTTGCGAGAGAATTTAAAATTCATTTCTGTACCATAAGCCGACTCCAACGTCGTTTTAGAGAATTTGGCAGTACGTCCAACCGGCCTCACAACCGCAGATCACGTGTAACCACGCCACCCCAGGACCAGCAGAGTGCCCAATGGTGGCGGTGGGGTTATGATATGGGCAAGCAATGAACAGCAACTTCGCACAGCTGTTGAAGAGTGGCACAACATTCCACAGGCCACAATCAACAGCCTGATCAACTCTATGCGAAGGATATGTGTCGTGCTGCTTGAGGGAAATGGTGGTCACACCAGATACTGTTTGGTTTTCTGATCCACGCACCTACCTTTCTTTTAAGGTATCTGTGTTCTTAGAATAAAATACAAAATAGCATCCACTCACCACTAAATTAGATCCATTACATTCAGTTTGTTTTGCAATGCATCGTTCAAAAATGTTGTAAATTCAGAAGCAGGGGACAAGTGGGTGAGGTGATCAAGAGTGTGGGCTACAAGGGCAGATTATGATGTAATCTTTGGAAAATGAACTAGTCATGCACAGTAAAGAGAAGCCATAAATGACAACCAAGACTAAATAAAGCAAATCAATGATCTCCATTTATTATTTCTTTACAAATGCATGCTTTAAAGTTACTGTTTATATACAAATAGCTATTTTGCATATAAAACTGGATCAAGTGGTAAGAGTCATGTAACACAGGTCAATTTTAAAAAGGCACATTTCTTATTTAAATGACAACATGTACCATGCCATATTTGATTCTGTATCACTACAATAGTTGAGGGTTACTCTATTAAAAGAAACACAAAATGACGTGCTAAAATGATAGACTGCTGAACATCACCCGTATATCATCCACTTGATTCTATTTCATACGGTTACAGAACCTCAGAAAATTGAAGTAAATATTTTGTATTTAGGCTTTCAACCATCAGCATAAGAAAATAAAACTAGATAAAGTTCTTACATATACATATCCCAGAATTAGTGATTATCAGAACACACATAAATGACAGTTAATAGATGTATTCATGTTGTACTGCAAGTGCACATACAATACAACACATATTGCATTGCCTAAATGCCGTGGTAGTGTCCAGCTAAACATAACTAGTCGGTACTAAGCCTTACAGTGGGAGAGCATGAGAAAAAAACACCTGGGCATTTTTACAGTAAACCACCATTTAATCTACAACCTTTTCGTTTAATGAACCAATGAAGAACAAGGCTCAATGACTAAACAGTTACTGCAATTTAAATGTAGGAATTGTACAGTACATGGTACAATATGAATGTGCTACTAGTATGCATATTTGACTAATCTTGCACTGCTCTCTGTATTTACACAACCTTCGTGCATCTGAATAGGCAGCCATGTTGAACTTGTAAATACATTTAAAGATGCAAATATAGAATGCTTTCAATGCCGTAGACATTTCAGGAGTTAATTTACAATATTTTTTTATTTTTATCGCCTTGTGGGGATCTTCACAGCATGATAAACGTCCAGAGGCAATATTTCATATCATAATCACCTCTGTTTGCGCCTAGTTTCACTTACAAAAACGATGTGTAACATTCAATGTATAATGTATATCTCCAACTTTTCTAATCTGATGGGAAACAATGAAGGTCTGCACTCTATTTTATAAAAAAATCTATTGGTTTATTCCAAAATGTTCCATAACCTTAAAAGGAGCGCTTGGACCAAATCTACACTGAACAAAAATATAAACGCAACATGCAACTATTTCAAAGATTTTACTGAGTTACAGTTCATATACAGTGGGGAAAAAAAGTATTTAGTCAGCCACCAATTGTGCAAGTTCTCCCACTTAAAAAGATGAGAGAGGCCTGTAATTTTCATCATAGGTACACGTCAACTATGACAGACAAATTGAGAAAAAAAATCCAGAGAATCACATTGTAGGATTTTTAATGAATTTATTTGCAAATTATGGTGGAAAATAAGTATTTGGTCACCTACAAACAAGCAAGATTTCTGGCTCTCACAGACCTGTAACTTCTTCTTTAAGAGGCTCCTCTGTCCTCCACTCATTACCTGTATTAATGGCACCTGTTTGAACTTGTTATCAGTATAAAAGACACCTGTCCACAACCTCAAACAGTCACACTCCAAACTCCACTATGGCCAAGACCAATGAGCTGTCAAAGGACACCAGAATCAAAATTGTAGACCTGCAACAGGCTGGAAAGACTGAATCTGCAATAGGTAAGCAGCTTGGTTTGAAGAAATCAACTCTGGGAGCAATTATTAGGAAATGGAAGACATACAAGACCACTGATAATCTCCCTCAATCTGGGGCTCCACACAAGATCTCACCCCGTGGGGTCAAAATGATCACAAGAACGGTGAGCAAAAATCCCAGAACCACACGGGGGAACCTAGTGAATGACCTGCAGAGAGCTGGGACCAAAGTAACAAAGCCTACCATCAATAACACACTACGCCGCCAGGAACTCAAATCCTGCAGTGCGAGACGTGTCCCCCTGCTTAAGCCAGTACATGTCCAGGCCCGTCTGAAGTTTGCTAGAGTGCATTTGGATGATCCAGAAGAGGATTGGGAGAATGTCATATGGTCAGATGAAACCAAAATATAACTTTTTTGGTAAAAACTCAACTCGTCGTGTTTGGAGGACAAAGAATGCTGAGTTGCATCCAAAGAACACCATACCTACTGTGAAGCATGGGGGTGGAAACATCATGCTTTGGGGCTGTTTTTCTGCAAAGGGACCAGGACGACTGATCCGTGTAAAGGAAAGAATGAATGGGGCCATGTATTGTGAGATTTTGAGTGAAAACCTCCTTCCATCAGCAAGGGCATTGAAGATGAAACGTGGCTGGGTCTTTCAGCATGACAATGATCCCAAACACACCGCCCGGGCAACAAAGGAGTGGCTTCGTAAGAAGCATTTCAAGGTCCTGGAGTGGCCTAGCCAGTCTCCAGATCTCAACCCCATAGAAAATCTTTGGAGGGAGTTGATAGTCCATGTTGCCCAGCGACAGCCCCAAAACATCACTGCTCTAGAGGAGATCTGCATGGAGGAATGGGCCAAAATACCAGCAACAGTGTGTGAAAACCTTGTGAAGACATACAGAAAACGTTTGACCTGTGTCATTGCCAATAAAGGGTATATAACAAAGTATTGAGAAACTTTTGCTGTTGACCAAATACTTATTTTCCACCATAATTTGCAAATAAATTCATAAAAAATCCTACAATGTGATTTTCTGGATTTTTTTCCCTCATTTTGTCTGTCATAGTTGACGTGTACCTATGATGAAAATTACAGGCCTCTCTCATATTTTTAAGTGAGAGAACTTGCACAATTGGTGGCTGACTAAATACTTTTTTCCCCCACTGTAAGGAAATCAGTCAATTGAAATGAATAAATTAGGCCCTAATCTATGGATTTCACATGACTGGGAATTCAGATATGGAACACGCTGTCGTACACGTCAATCCAGAGCATCCCAAACATGCTCAATCAGTGACATGTCTGGTGAGTATGCAGGCCATGGAAGAACTGGGACATTTTCAGCTTCCAGAAATTGTGAACAGATCCTTGTGACATGGGGCCGTGCATTATTGTGCTGAAACGTGAGGTGATGGTGGCGGATGAATGGCACGACAATGGGCCTCAGGATCTCGTCACGGTATCTCTGTGCATTCAAATTGCCATCGATTTAAAATGCAATTGTGTTCATTGTCCGTAGCTTATGCCTGTCCATACCATAACCCCACCACCACGGGGCACTCTGTCCACAATGTTGACATCAGCAAACCGCTCGCCCACATGGCGCCATACACGCTGACTTCTACCCGGTACAGTTGAAACCGGGATTCATCCGTGAAGAGCACACTTCTCCAGCATGCCAGTTGCTATCGAAGGTGAGCATTTGCCCACAGAAGTCAGTTACGACGCCGAACTGCAGTCAGGTCAAGACCCTGGTGAGGACGACGAGCATGCAGATTAGCTTCCCTGAGACGGTTACTGACAGTTTGTGCAGAAATTCTTCTGTTGTGCAAACCCACAGATTCATCAGCTGTCCGGGTGGTTGGTCTCAGACGATCCCACAGGTGAAGGAGCCGGATGTGGAGGTCCTGGGCTGGCGTGGTTACACGTGCACAAAATTTGAGAGAAATAAGATTTTTGTGTGGATGGAAAATGTCTGGGATCTTTTATTTCAGCTCATGAAACATGGGACCAACACTTTACATGCGTTGCGTTTATATTTTGTTCAGTGTACATGAAAGGCCTGGGGGTTAGGGGTCGATTTGGAGTATGAGCCCATTCCCAACCAATCTTGAATGAATTGCACTACCTCTCAGCACGAGTCTCTACAAAATGCTGTCAGTAAGATTACACAACAAGACAATAAGTACAACAAACATTCATTCATACGTCTTTCCATTTAGTGATTATGTGCTGACACGTTACCTCCAAAAACAGTTTAAAACTGTTTTCCGTTACCACTCACCCTCCACCCGAATGAAATAGGTTAACATATGGGGTTGTGAGGGTGTGCTGTAACGTTAACTTAATCTTCCTTAGCTCCACACGTCCTGAGAGTAGCGGCCCTTGGTCATCAGCTTCTTGATGTAAGCCACAGCCTGTGTGTGTGTGAGACCTCCCACCTCCTCAACGATGTCATAGAAGGAATTCTGCACATCCCGCGCCATGTTCCGAGCATTCCTAGGAAAAGACAAGTGGCAGCCATATTTACAGTAGGCACACAATAATGATGGATTTCTCTTTCAAAAAACCCTCAAAGCTTGTACATGTACTGTGCCTTCAGGAAGTATTCACACCCACATTTTGTTGTTACAGCCTGAATTTAAAATTGAATAAATTGAGATTTTCTGTCACTGACCTACACACAACACCCCATAATGTCAAAGTGGAATTATGTTTTTAGAAATGTTTAGAAAGCTATAAAAAATGAAAAGCTGAAATGTCTCGAGTCAATATGTATTCAACCCCTTTGTTATGGCAAGCCTAAATAAGTTCAGGAGTAAAAATATGCTTAACAACTCACATAATAAGTTGCAATAATAGTGTTTGACATGATTTTTGAATGACTACCTCATCTCTGTACCCCACACATACAATTATCTGTAAGGTCCCTCACTCGAACAGTGAATTTCAAACACAGATTCAACCATAAAGACGAGGGAGGTTTTCCAATGCCTTGCAAAGAAGGGCACCTATTGGTAGATGGGTAAAAATTAAAAAAGCTCACATTGAATATCCCTTTGAGAATGGTGAAGTTATTAATTACACTTTGGATGGTGTATCAATACACCCAGTCACTACAAAGATACATGCATACTTTCTAACTCAGTTGCCGGAGAGGAAGGAAACTGCTCACGGACTTCACCATGAGGCCAATGGTGACTTTAAAACAGTTAAGAGTTTAATGGCTGTGATAGGAGAAAACTGAGGATGGATCAACAACATTTTAGCTACTCCACAATACTAACCTAAATGACAGAGTGAAAAGAAGGAAGCCTTTACAGAGTCAAAATATTCCAAAACACGCATCCTGTTTGCAACAAGGCACTAAAGTAAAACTGCAAAAAATGTGGCAAGGAAATTAACTGTCCTGAATACAAAGCGTTACATGTTGTGTTGGATTTTCCCCAAACATCACTGAGTACCACACTTCATATTTTCAAGCATGGTGGTGGCTGCATCATGTTATGGGTATGCTTGTCATTGGCAAGGACTAGGGAATTGTTGGGGATAAAATTAAACGGAATAGAGCTAAGCACAGGCGGAAGCACCTAGAGGAAGATCTGATTCAGTCTGCTTTCCAACAGTCACTGGGAGACAAATTCACCTTTCAGCAGGACAATAACCTAAAACACAACACCAAATATACACTGGAGTTGCTTACCAAGACGACATTGAATGTTCCCTAGTGGCCTAGTCACAGTTTTGAAATTGGCTTGAAAATCTATGGCAAGACTTGAAAATGGCTGTCTAGCAATGATCAACCACCAGCTTGACAGAACTTGAAGAATTTTAAAAAGAATAATGTGCAAATATTGTTAGGAATACCTGGGATAGGATAAAGTAATCCTTCTACCCCCCCCCCAAAAAAAATAAATAAAATAAATAGTGGTTGTCCCACTGGCTATCATAAGGTGAATGCACCAATTTGTATGTCGCTCTGGATAAGAGCGTCTGCTAAATGACGAAAATGTAAATGTAAATGTAATTGTACAATACAGGTGTGCACAGCTCTTAGACACTTACCCAGAAAGACTCACAGCTGTAATTCTCTGCCAAAGGTGATTCTAATATGTATTGACTCAGGGGTGTGAATACTTCTGTAAATGAGATATTTCATTTTCAATATATTAGCAAACATTTCTAAAAACGTTTTCACTTTGTCATTATGGGGTATTGTGTGTAGATGGGTGAGAAATTCAGGCTGTAACACAACAAAATGTGGAATAAGTCAAGGGGTATGAATACTTTCTGAAGGCACTGTACATATGCAGGTGGTCTGAAATGGTTCTTACCCACAAATGTAGACGTGAGCATTGTCAGTATGGATCAGCTTCCACAGGTGTTCCTTGTTCTTCTTCAGGAGATGCTGCACGTACACCTGAGCATTCATAATCAAACAATTAGCCTAACTGAACAATTCATTTAAATTAATTTTAGTGATACAAAATACATTCTCTTGAAGTCTGCAGGTTCTTAAGGCAATACGAATCATAGGCAGTATCAAATATTGTACCTTATCTACGTCATTGATAAGAGCTTATTGAATCTTATCACAGATTTTATGCCTCAAAACACTGTTGGTAGTATAGCTAGACATGCTAACTCTAACATAGTTAGGAGCTGACAGAGAAGTTAAGGTGTGCTGTGTTACCTTCTCCTCTTGGTCTCTGGAGAAGGCCACGTTGAGCTGAGTCAGCACGCCCACCTTCTCAAACTCTTCCAGTTCCTGCTGGTACAGGAAGTCCTCGTTTCTGTGGCGACAGCCAAAGTACAGTATTGTCTCGCCGACATCCTTCCCTGATAGCGAAACAACACACTCTTGATGTGAAACTGTGTCACACTGGCACTCTTTTCCCTTTCCCTCCCCCTTATGCTAACACATACAAGCATACTTGTTGACAACAAACTCAGGTCAACCTAATTTACTGTAGAACAAGGAGACTTGCTTGCTGTGGACTCCATCTATGCACAAGCCAAACACTGTTCCGTTTTAACGGCTGTTCTTCAAAATCACAAAATAACACACAATACCAGAAAATCCACACTCTAGACACGTTTCAATTTTCCAATTCAATAGGTAGACTTAGATGCCAGACGAGGCCCAGGGCTTCTTGCCCCCTAGCTGGTTACCTTGCTCCTTCATCCAGCCTCGCTCCTGGAGGAAGCCCATGAAGGGGGCGATGCCTGTGCCGGGCCCAATCATCACCACTGGGTTGCTGGCCTTGAAGGGCAGCCGGAACTGGGACTTGCGGACGTACATGGGCACAGTGGCCTTGTGGCCGTTGTCCGTCACCACCACCTTGTCCTTCAGCCAGTTGGTGGCCACTCCCTTGAAACTCCGCCCTGTGCTGGTCTGGAACTCCACCACCATCGCACAGATGCTCACCATGGTGGAGTACACCTGATATCAAGACAATACACAGTTATTAAGTAAACATAAAGAAACAAAATAAAGAAACAAATAACTGAAAAAGTGGGAACTGAAATGGCAATAAAAGGTCTGCTGTTCTCTGATTCCAGGTACCATATCCATAAACTGCTCTCCATCCAAGGGCGCTGCTATTCAAATGTCTATTTCTCCCTAAAATCGACAAAGTCTTATTATTATTTTTCTAATAGTGGGTCTCACCTTGCCTGAGGAGGCGATGGAATAGTAGCGGGCCTGGAGGCGGGGCAGCAGCTCACACAGGTGGTCTATGGTAGGGTGGAGGGACGGCATGTCCTCCAACACAGCCAGGATGTTCCTCTGAGCATCCAGCACCCAGCTCTGGTACAGACCCTGACAGAGAGACACAGACAGACTAACAGTTACTCTCCATTGAGTACGTTTACATGTACACTAATAATTCGATATGAAACTGATTATGGTAGAAGGCAGAGTATGGCATTAGTCATGTAAACACCTTACTCTGCTTATCTTACTCGGCGTAAGGTCATAATCGAAGTAAGCATATGCCGATTAAAACACCTGGTTTTCTGAGCAATCTTTCAAACTATTATGACATGTAAACAGCTTAATCGGCGTTCCAGCGGTGTATTTGATCTGCGCATGTGCCAGCATCGGGTAGCACTAGCCTCCCTCTTATGCGTGAGTGAAGTGAGGTCGAAAAAACTGAAAGTATGCATCTTATAAATAGTTTTCACATACAAACTTTATATGTCCGAATCAAATAGTCTTCACAAAAATAACATGGTTACTGTGGTAGAATGTTTATTTTGATTGCCGATTTTCAGCATTTATCAAAAGTCCCATCAGTAGCCGTGATTTCAGATGTGTCGATATAAACAGGATTATTAGGGAAATCGATCTTCTTGCAAAGCATGTAAACGTTTTAATCGAACTATTATATTAACCTGACTGTCCACAATAATCACATTATTGTGTGCATGTAACCGTGCTCATTGATACGGAGCATTTACAGCGATTCAAACCCATTGACAGCAAGAATTTCGGGTGTCAGTGTAGTGTCTGTCAGTCAGCTAGAGGGTCAGAGGTTTGAGGGGTGCCAACCTTGCCCTCGGGGAGGCGGAGGCCATCTTGCGCAGGATGTCCTGGTCCTTGGGTCGGTGGCGTACTGGGCCAGCTCAAACAGCACGTTGGTGCGAGGGGCGTTGGTGATGTCCAGGTAGTGGGTCAGAGCCGTGCGGTACGTGGTCGGACACGGGAATGGGTGCTTTTTATTGGACTCTCTGAAACACACACAGAGAAGAATCTTATCAGCATCATTGTTTAAGGTTCAAGTTCCCTTTATTTAGAGGCCACTGTATCCATTTTGGTTGTTAATGGTAGACTATATGATTAGTTGATAATGTGTGCAGCAGTATCTTTTCAACCTCTGGATCATGTGCATTACATTGCAACCAAATATTATGGAAAATGCCAATGGAAAAAATAACTACTCCAATGCAAATATAGATGCAAAGCAGCTCACATCATATCCCTGAGCCATGATTTACAACTGACCATCGAGGTTGTTGAGAGATAACAGTGTCCAGGTCGGCATCCAGGATCTGGCCTATTCTATTCACTATTGACACGTCATTAACGGGGTAAACAGCAACGTGGTCTCCAGAGTCATATCTACAGGGAGGGAGAGAGACAGGGAGATGGATGAACAAGACTTCCCACTGTCTTTATCTAACAAACAAATGTCATTACATATACAACATATTTACATGCTTTTTGCCAGTGTGTGAAAAAGAAAAACACTTTAATGATTAACCAACTCAACACTTGTTGGCAAACAGAAGTAATGCAGTAGGCATAGGAAGGCAGAAGTGTATGATATTTAAAGGCCCAATGCAGCCAAAAATGTGATATATATATTTCCACACTATGAGGTTGGAATAATACTGTGAAATTGTGAAAATGATAATGCCCTTTTAGTGTAAGAGCTGTTTGTAAAGACTGCCTGAAATGTGGGATGGAGCTTTGGCCTGCCTGGTGACATCACCAGGTGGTAAATTGGTTAATAGACCAATAAGAAAGAGAGTTCCAAACCTCTCTGCCAATAACAATAGTTATCAGTTTTCCCCTCCCTACTCAGACCTCTCCCAGACAGTCTTAGCAAAATTCTTGCTTGGGAAATGTTTGTTTCTTTTTGACCATTTTAATTGAAAACAATCACAGTAAGGTACTTAATTGTTACCCAGAAATGATCTGATATTGAGATAACAACTGCTGCATTGGACCTTAAATGGCATAGGACTTTTCATATAAAATATTAAAGCAGAGCAGATACCTGATTTTGGAGCCTGAGATGTCCAGCTCTAGATGCATCAGATGGCGGTCACCGGCTTGGTTCAGCTGGCGGTTAACCACCACTGTGGCCAAGTAGGGGTTCTTAGCATCAAAAGGCCTCCAATGACAAATATACTGGAGTTATCACAAAGCCATTTCAGACAAATGGAGAAAAGTGCTACTGTTGTAAAAAGGGTTCGTCCAAAGGTCCAATAAATAAATAACATTTGAGAGGAGATTTCTAATATTAAGGATAAAATACAAATTAAATGATCAGAGAAAAAAGACAGGTGAAAGCATTATGGCCAAGGTGTATAGAGGAATTTAGTTTACACCTGTCTAGTTCTCTCAGATCAGTGCAGATGAAGGAAAAGAGATGAGGAGAGGAGGCCACTTTGGACTATTTGCTGTTGGCACTGGGGAGATGGTGAGAATCAGGTCAGCGTCATGACAACAGTCATCCCTTTATTGCCCTGAACAACAATCATAATCTATTAATTCCGTTCCATGACAACCCAGCTCTGTCATTACATCTGATAGCTGAGTTCCCTACACCACTTCCCGTGTGTGTGAAGCTGTCAACTCACGGTTTCTGGGTCTCAAAGCTCTTGAGGCGACCCATCTCCCCAGTATACACCTTATTCATGTTGATGTCAGTTGGAACCACCAACTCGTACTGCCGGATACTAAAGGAGAGGAAGAAAAGGACAGGTGGTTACTTCCTGCTCTGCATCTCGACCAATCATGATCACACACCTATGAAGTCTAAAATGAACCCTTGTCAGTGTAGCTAAGGGCCGATATGGGGTTTGCTCTCTGTGATGCAAATTAAATGATGCATGTGCGTATGGTAAAAGGGTCGGATGCCATACAGAGCAGAGTGAAAGGCCTCAAAGCACAGGGGAGACATTCATGTCGGGCACTATTATGCATGTAAACAGAATTTGAAATGGAAATGTGCCGTTGTTTAACCAAATGTGTGGACGGTCATTTAGGTTTGTTATTTGCAGTTGAAGCTTTATGGTTGTTTTTCTGAAAACATGCAAACAATGTCAGGGTCTATCAACGATTAATTAATCAATTGTTTAATATATCTGATACGTCCAGTATTCATAGCTGCTGATATTACCAAGAACCCTTGTTCTGTATTGAATTGAAATACAACGTAAAACATTATGAGCCGGATTCCCAGATACAGATTAAGCCTAGTCCTGGACTATAAAGCTTTTCAATGGAGAATCTCAATTGAGAATATTTTTTTATCCTGAACTAGGCTTGATCTGTTTCTGGGAAACCAACCCTCTAGGTCTTTAAAAAATATATTATTTATAAAAGGAAGTACATCTGATCCTAAAGCTTCATAGTAAATATCTATAGTTGGCAACAAGTCTGAGTCTGACCAGGAGAGAGAGAGGGGGTAGCCAACTAGCTATTACCTGGTGTCATCTCCTGTGGCCTCCACCCCAAAGTGTTCACACACAGCAGGCCACAACTGCTCCTTCCATGATACAAAGTCTTCCTCAAGGCTGGGGAAGAGGGTAAGACAGACATAGAACACAGTCATAGTATTATATTTTGTTAAGATAAATGCATATTTATGAATATGGATTCATTTAGTACTCACTTGCCATCATCGTCTCCCATTCCCAGGTCATAGATCCTCTTGCCACCCAGCTCTTCCAGTCTCTTGTCTGTATACTTTCCCATTGCATTGAAGTGCTCATATGTTTTATTCCCCAAGCCAAACACCTGCAGAGTTCAAAGGCAGACGCTATCAGATATCATAGTAGATCAAAATTAATGACCTACATACACAGTACCAGTCAAAGGTTTAGACACACCTACTCATTCCAGGGTTTTTCTTTATCTTTTCTATTTTCTACATTGTAGAATAATAGTGAAGACATCAAAACTATGAAATAACACATATGGAATCATGTAGTAACCAAAAAAGTGGTAAACAAATCACAATATATTTTATATTTGAGATTCTTCAAAGTAGCCACCCTTTGCCTTGATGACAGCTTTGCAAACTCTTGGCATTTTCTCAACCAGCTTCATGAGGTAGCCACCTGGAATGCATTTCAATTAACAGGTGTGCCTTGTTCTAAGTTAATTTGTGAAATGTCTTTCCTTCTTAATGCATTTGAGCCAATCAGTTGTGACAAGATAGGGGTGGTATACAGAAGATAGCCCTATTTGGTAAAATACCAAATGATGAAACTGGCTCTCATGAGGACCGCCACAGGAAAGGAAGACCCAGAGTTACCTCTGCTGCAGAGGATAAGTTCATTAGAGTTAACTGCACCTCAGATTGCAGCCCAAATAAATGCTTCACAGAGTTCAAGTAACAGACACATCTCAACATCAACTGTTCAGAGGACACTGCATCAATCAGGCCTTCATGGTCGAATTGCTGCAAAGAAACCACTACTAAAGGACACCAATAAGAAGAAGAGACTTGTTTGGGCCAAGAAACACGAGTAATGGACATTAGACTAGTGGAAATCTGTCCTTTGGTCTTATGAGTCCAAGTTTGAGATTTTTGGTTCTAACCGCCGTGTCTTTGTGAGATGCAGAGTAGGTGAACGGATTATCTCTGCATGTGTGGTTCCCACCGTGAAGCATGGAGGAGGAGGTGTGATGTTGTGGGGGTGCTTTGCTGGTGACTTTATTTAGAATTCAAGGCACACTTAACCAGCATGGCTACCACAGCATTCTGCAACGATATGCCATCCCATCTGGTTTGCGTTTAGTGGGACTATCATTTGTTTTTCAACAGGACAATGTCCCAAAACACACCTCCAGGCTGTGTAAGGGCTATTTGACCAAGGAGAGTGATGGAGTGCTGCATCAGATGACCAGGCCTCCACAATCACCCGACCTCAACCCAATTGAGATGGTTTGGGATGACTTGGACTGCAGAGTGAAGGAAAAGCAGCCAACAAGTGCTCATCATATGTGTGAACTCAAGACTGTTGGAAAAGCATTCCTCATGAAGCTGGTTGAGAGAATGCCAAGAGTGTGCAAAGCTGTCATCAAGGCAAAGGGTGGCTACTTTGAAGAATCTAAAATATAACATATATTTTGATTTGTTTACCACTTTTTTGGTTACTACATGATTCCATATGTGTTATTTAATAGTTTTGATGTCTTCACTATTATTCTACAATGTAGAAAATAGTAAAAATAAAGAAACACCCTTGAATGAGTAGGTGTGTCCAAACTTTTGACTGGTACTGTAAATGCAAAGCTTCCATGATATAGGTCTACGGCCTATATCATGATGCAAACCTGAGTTGACTGTAAATGCAGTAATACACTATATCCTCATGTCCAAGCTGTACATTTACTCAATTACACCATATGGATCAGATCTGCAATCTAAGTGGCTTTCTATGGCTGGATGCACAACAAATGTCAAGAACAAGAAAACATGGATTTCCCAGATAAAACGCCACAACCACATCACAATGCTGTCTCAGGAGAGTCGCACAGCGAGACCCGGAGGAAGCCATGGTTAACATTGTTCAGTAGTGATGTCAATGAGAAAACACTCCAAAACGGAGACTCCCAATGTCTCCAAGCCACAAACTGCCAGTGCTCTCCAGCTCCAGCCTTGAGGTTGGCCAGGCCCGGAGTTTTGTTTGGCAGGACCACATGTTTCCACTTGGTGAGTGAGTTTGGAGGGAAGTGGTGCACTGTAGTAAAGTGTGCATTCCACTAGAGCCTTTCACATGGGAAAGCCTTACACACAGACATCTCAATCCCTACCTCCCCTTCAATGGAGATGCAATATGACTTATTCTGTGTGGATCCTGTCAAAGCTAAACTTGCTGAGCTGCACACCAATGTTGATACATTTACATTTTAGTCATTTAGCAGACGCTCTTATCCAGAGCGACTTACAGTTAGTGCATACATATTTTTTTTTTCATACCCCCTGTGGGAATCGAACCCACAACCCTGACGTTGCAAACGCCATGCTCTATCAACTGAGCTACATCCCTGCCGGCCATTCCCTCCCCTACCCTGGACGATGCTAGGCCAATTGTGCGCCGCCCCATGGGTCTCCCGGTCTCGGCCGGCTACGACAGAGCCTGGATTCGAACCAGGATCTCTAGTGGCACAGCTAGCACTGTGATGCAGTGCCTTAGACCACTGCGCCACTCGGGAGATACCCATGCACCTTGATGCACCTACTACAGATCTATCTCAAAACTAAATTCAGACAGCAAAATACCAACCGCAAAGTTGACTCCGTTCAGGTCCTCATCGGTCTCCTGCATCCAGTCGTAGAAGTCCTGAGCATTGTCTGTGGGGTCCCCCTCCCCATAGGTGGCCATGCAGAACACAGCCAGGGAGTTGTCAATCTCCGCAAGACGAGGCAGCTCCGACTGAGGAGAGAAAGGAATAAAAATACATTGAAAATTGCAAACAGGATTCATTCACCAAACAGCTCTCAGGATGCAACAATGCAGTCATTAGCTCTCCTAATGTTATTAATATAATAAATATCCAATTACATTTTTGGATTTAACTTGAAATGAACAAAAATACATTCTAAGACTAAACTTGAAATAAACAAAAATACACAATAATGGTAAATATTCCACACAAAGCTACTGGAGGTTACATGCGGTATGTAGAACACTGAGACAATATAAATAGTGCACTATACACATGTAAAGTCAGCGGGATTAAGACCAGTACTATGTCATATTCCTCAGGGTCAGCTGACATGCCGCTCATTCCGTAGCGCTGGGCGTCTTTGGCCAGTCGGCCGCAGAACTCCTCAGCAGTGCCCGTCTGAGAGCCATAGAACACCACCATGTTCCTGTTCTGGAGAGGGAGATGGCATCATCAGCAGTCATCCTACATTATAGAGGACTTCTTAAAGTTTCTTAGCTGGACCCATTGGGAACATTGCTTACATCCGCTATGACAGGCTCATTGTACACCCTCCCTCCCAAAAGCCTGGGAGGAATGAGAGAGCCAAGTCTCAGGGTCAGTAGCTTCAGCCCAACATCACATACACACACAAACATACATTTATTTAGTCTCCATATTATGTCTATCTCCGATAAGCTACCAAGGAAAGGGCTAAGAATAGCCCATATTAATATATGTAGCCTTAGAAATAAGGTTAATGAAATCAATAACTTGCTAACATCAGATAACATGCATACTGGCCATCTCTGAAACTAACTTAGATAATTAATTTGAGGATACAGCAGTAGCAATACAGAGATATAACATCTACAGAACAGACAGGAATGTCTATGGGGGAGGTGTTGCTGTTTAGGGCCATATTTCTGTAAAGCTTAGATAGGATCTCATGTCAAATGTCGTTAAAATGTTGTAGTTGCAAGTTCACCTGCTTCATCTAAAGCCTCTTCTTTTGGGTAGTTGTTAAAGGCCACCAAGTGCTGACAGTCAGTATTTGGATAATATGTGTGCAATGCTTGATAATGTGTGTGATTTATTTATTTAATTTTTTATTTCACCTTTATTTAACCAGGTAAGCCAGTTGAGAACAAGTTCTCATGTACAACTGCGACCTGGCCAAGATAAAGCAAAGCAGTGCGATAAAAACAACAACACAGAGTTACATATGGGGTAAAACAAAACATAAAGTCAAAAATACAACAGAAAAATAGAAAATATATATACAGTGTGTGCAAATGTAGCAAGTTATGGAGGTAAGGCAATAAATAGGCCATAGTGCAAAAATAATTACAATTAGTATTAACACTGGAATGATAGATGTGCAAGAGATGATGTGCAAATAGAGATCCTGCGGTGCAAATGATCAAAATAAATAACAATATGGGGATGAGGTAGTTGGGTGGGCTAATTTCAGATGGGCTGTGTACAGGTGCAGTGATCGGTAAGGTGCTCTGACAACTGATGCTTAAAGTTAGTGAGGGAGATAAGAGTCTCCAGCTTCAGAGATTTTTGCAGTTCGTTCCAGTCATTGGCAGCAGAGAACTGGAAGGAATGGCGGCCAAAGGAGGTGTTGGCTTTGGGGATGACCAGTGAGATATACCTGCTGGAGCGCATACTACGGATGTGTGTTGCTATGGTGACCAATGAGCTAAGATAAGGCAAGGATTTGCCTAGCAGTGATTTATAGATGGCTTGGAGCCAGTGGGTTTGGCGATGAATATGTAGTGAGGACCAGCCAACAAGAGCGTACAGGTCACAGTGGTGGGTAGTATATGGGGCTTTGGTGACAAAACGGATGGCACTGTGATAGACTACATCCAATTTGCTGAGTAGAGTGTTGGAGGCTATTTTGTAAATGACATCGCCGAAGTCAAGGATCGGTAGGATAGTCAGTTTTACGAGGGCATGTTTGGCAGCATGAGTGAAGGAGGCTTTGTTGCGAAATAGGAAGCCGATTCTGGATTTAACTTTGGATTGGAGATGCTTAATGTGAGTCTGGAAGGAGAGTTTACAGTCTAACCAGACACCTAAGTATTTGTAGTTGTCCACATACTCTAGGTCAGACCCGTCGACAGTAGTGATTCTAGTCGGGTGGGCGGGTGCCAGCACCGTTCGATTGAAGAGCATGCATTTAGTTTTACTTGTGTTTAAGAGCAGTTGGAGGCTACGGAAGGAGTGTTGTATGGCATTGAAGCTCGTTTGGAGGTTTGTTAACACAGTGTCCAATGAAGGGCCAGATGTATACAAAATGGTGTCGTCTGCATAGAGGTGGATCTGAGAATCACCAGCAGCAAGAGCGACATCATTGATATACACAGAGAAAAGAGTCGGCCCAAGAATTGAACACTGTGGCACCCCAATAGAGACTGCCATAGGTCCAGACAACAGGCCCTCCGATTTGACACATTGAACTCTATCTGAGAAGTAGTTGGTGAACCAGGCGAGGCAGTCATTTGAGAAACCAAGGCTATTTAATCTGCCAATAAGAATGCGGTGGTTGACAGAGTCGAAAGCCTTGGCCAGGTCGATGAAGACGGCTGCACAGTACTGTCTATTATCGATCGCGGTTATAATATCGTTTAGGACCTTGAGCGTGGCTGAGGTGCACCCATGACCAGCTCGGAAACCGGATTGCATAGCGGAGAAGTTACGGTGTGATTCGAAATGGTCGGTGATCTGTTTGTTAACTTGGCTTTCAAAAACTTTCGAAAGGCAGGGCAGGATGGATATAGGTCTGTAACAGTTTGGATCTAGAGTGTCACCCCCTGGGGATCTCAGACGTTACAAAAGAGAGGTTGAACAGGCTAGTAATAGGGGTTGCGACAATTTCGGCGGCTAGTTTTAGAAAGAAAGGGTCCAGATTGTCTAGCGCAGATGATTTGTAGGAGTCCAGATTTTGCAGCTCTTTCAGAACATCAGCTGTCTGAATTTATGTGAAGGAGAAGTTGGGGGGGGGGGGGGGGGGGGGGGGCATGGGCAAGATGCAGCGGAGGGTGCAGAGCTGGTGACCAGGGTAGTGGTAGCCAGGTGGAAAGCATGGCCAGCCGTAGCAAAATGCTTGTTGAAATTCTCGATTATTGTAGATTTATCAGTGGTGATAGTGTTTCCTAGCCTCAGTGCAGTGGGCAGCTGGGAGGAGGTGCTCTTATTCTCCATGGACTTTACAGTGTCCCAAAACGTTTTGGAGTTAGTGCTACAGGATGCTAATTTCTGTTTGAAAAAGCTAGCCTTTGCTTTCCTAACTTCCCTGAAAAGTTGCATATCGCGGGGGCTATTCGATGCTAATGCAGTACGCCACAGGATGTTTTTGTGCTGGTCAAGGGCAGTCAAGTCTGAGGAGAACCAGGGGCTATATCTGTTCTTAGTTCTGAATTTTTTGAATGGGGCATGCTTATTTAAGATTGAGAGGAAAGCACTTTTAAAGAACAACCAGGCATCCTCTACTGACGGAATGAGATCGATATCCATCCAGGATACCTGGGCTAGGTCAATTAGGAAGGCCTGCTCGCTAAAGTGTTTTAGGGAGCGTTTGACAGTGATGAGGGGTGGTCGTTTGACCGTGGACCCGTTACGGACGCAGGCAATAAGGCAGTGATCGTTGAGATCCTGGTTGAAGACAGCGGAGGTGTATTTAGAGGGTAAGTTAGTCAGGATGATATCTATAACGGTGCCCATGTTTACGGATTTAGGGTTGTACCTGGTAGGTTCCTTGATAATTTGTGTGAGATTGAGGGCATCTAGTTTGGATTGTAGGATGGCCGGGGTGTTAAGCATATCCCAGTTTAGGTCACCAAGCAGTACAAACTCTGAGGATAGATGGGGGGCAATCAATTCACATATGGTGTCCAGGGCACAGCTGGGGGCTGAAGGGGGTCTGTAGCAAGCGGCAACAGTGAGAGACTTATTTCTGGAAAGTGATTTTTGGTGGCCTTCCTAAGCCAGGATTCAGACACTGCTAGAACATCAGGGTTGGCGGAGTGTGCTAACGCAGAGAATAACTCAAATTTAGGGAGGAGGCTTCTGATGTTAACATGCAAAAAAACAATGCTTTTACGGTTACAGAAGTCAACAAATGATAGCTCCTGGGGAGTAGGAGTGATACTGGGGGCTGCAGGGCCTGGGTTAACCTCTACATCACCAGAGGAACAGAGGAGGACTTGAATAAGGATACGGCTAAAGGCTTTAAGAACTGGTCTTCTAGTGCGTTGGGTACAGAGAGTAAAGGGGGCAGATTTCCGGGCGTTGTAGAATAGATTCAGGGCATTATGTACAGACAAGGATACGGAAGGATATGAGTACAGTGGAGGTAAACCTAAGCGTTGGGTAACAATGAAAGAGATAGCATCACTGAAGGCACCGATTGAGCCGGTCTCCGTGTGTATGGGGGGTGGAACAAAGGAGCTATTTGAGACAGTTTGAGAGGGACTTGGGGCTTTACAGTTTAATTGTATAATAAGAACTAACTGGAACAGCAATAGGCAAGGCATATTGACATGGGAGAGAGGCATAAAGCAATCACAGGTGTTATTCGAGAGAGCTAAGACAACAACTGGTAATGGCAATGAAAGTTTGGGCTGAGGCTAAACAGGACAGGGTACCGTGTAAAGGAACAGTCCAGCAGGCATCAGCTGTGCAGCTGAGTGATCATAAGGTCCAGTGAACAGCAATATGTGAGTCCGAAAGCAATTCGAATTGATGCTACAGCACAGGCTAGCAGGAGGCACGGCTGTTGTTTGCGTGTGCTAGCGGGCCGGGGCTAGCAGATGGATCTTCGTGGTCGTCGCAACGGGAAGCCTGTTGAAACCACAGACGATTACGTCGGCAGACCAGTCGTGATGGATCGGTGGGGCTCCGTGTCGACTCTAGGAGGTCCCGTCCGGTTGACAGAGAGGTAGATAGCCGGGAGATGGGCCTGACTCGAGGCTAGCTCAAGGCTGATTAGCCAACAACAACATCCATTTGGTTGCAGCTAGCTAGTTGCGATGATCCGGAGTTAAAGGTGCAGTGATTCAGTGATTCCGGCAGAAAAACCGATATGTTCTGGGTCGATAACGCGCTGTGCAGACAGTGCAGACTGGCCGATAATAGTCCAGGCTAGAGCTGGCTGGTAGGTAGTGCAGGCCACGGACAATGGTGAAAAACCGCTAACGGTGGCTAATAGCAAGTAGCTAGTTAGCTGGCTACTCCCGTCTGGTAGACAGAGAGGTAGATAGCCGGGATATGGGCCTGGTTAGAGGCTAGCTCAAGGCTAACTGGTGCTTGCTGCGGGGGCAGTGGTGATTAGTCAACAGCAACATCCATTCGGTTGCGGCTAGCTAGTTGCGATCCGGTGTTAATGTCCAGTGATTCAGTTATTCCGGCAGAAAATCTGATGTTCTGGGTGAAAACTGCTAACGCTGGCTAATAGCAAGTAGCTAGTTAGCTGGCTAGCTAGTTTCAACTGGAGATTCTAGATAAAAGGTAAGTCAATAATAGAATCCGTTCCACATTGAGTGAGGCGGGTTGCTGGAAAGTATATTTAGTAGAAGGATGAAAAGTGTGATAGGGAAATATGTACGAAAAATACAAAAATAATACAAAAACAGGCTATTTACACGGACACACACACAGAGTACACGACCGCACTGCTACCCCATCTTGGACATAATGATGTTAACAGAGAGGTCTATTGTCTGGGTGACTTGAACATTGACTGTTTAGCAACTAGCTGTCCTCTCAAGAGGAAGCTTCTAACTGTGACTAATGCCTTAATACGACCCAGGTTATCACTCAACCAACTAGAGTGCATACCAATAGTGTTGGATCTGTGACATCCACTTGTATTGATCATATCTTCACTAATGCTGCAGAGCTTTTCTGCAAAGCAATATCAATTTCCATTGGCTGAAGTGACCATAATATTGTGACAATAAGAAGGAAAGCCAAAGTGCAAAAGGTTGGGCCCAAAGAAATTGATAAGAGATCATAAAAAATGTTCTCAGGACTCTTGTTGAAGATGCAAAACATGTATGGTGGTGTATTAGGAAGTTAATCCAGATGCAGCACTGGAAGTATATAAAAAATATATTCCAGCACTGGACGTATTTGTAAATTAATTATTGTCAATTGTTGACAAGTATGCACCTGTTAAGAAACTAACTGTGAGAACTGTTAGAGCCCCCTGGATTGAATATGAATTGGAAAAAATTGTGGTTCAAAGAAAGTATGCAAAAGAGGTGGCAAACAAGTCAGGCTGCTCAGCTGATTGGTTGATATACTGTAAATTGAGACATTTTATGACTAAACTTAACAAAAAGAACAATAAATTATTTTACCAAATGCAATGGAAAAGGACTTTGGAGTACCTTCAATTACACTGAACAAAAATATAAACGCAACATGTACATTTTCCATACGCACTTAAAGCTTAATTCTCTAAAATGTGCAGTTTTGTTACACAACACAATGCCACAGATGTCTCAAGTTTTGAGGGAGCGTGCAACTGGTATGCTGACAGCATAAGCCTCCTCCAACGTCGTTTTAGAGAATTTGACAGTACGTCCAACCCGCCACATAACCGCAGACCACGTGTATGATGTCGTGTGGTCGAGTGGTTTGCACGTTGTGAACAGAGTGCCCCATGGTGGCAGTGGGGTTATGGTATGGGCAGGCATAAGATACGGACAACAAACACAATTGCATTTTATTAACGGCAATTTGAATGCACAGAGATAACGTGACGAGATCCTGAGGCCCATTGTCGTGCCATTAATCCGCCGCCATCACCTCATGTTTCAGCATGATAATGCACGGCCCCATGTCGCAAGGATCTGTACACAATTCCTGGAAGCTGAAAATGTCCCAGTTCTTCCATGGCCTGCATACTCAGACGTCACCCACTGAGCATGTTTGGGATGTTCTGGATCGACGTGTACGACAGCATGTTCCAGTTCCCACCAATATTCAGCAACTTCGCACAGCCATTGAAGAGGAGTGGGACAACATTCCACATGCCACAACAACAGCCTGATCAACTCTATGCGAAGGAGATATCGCGCTGCATGAGGCAAATGGCAGTCATACCAGATACTGACTGGTTTTCTGATCCACGCCCCTACCTTTTAAAAAAAGCTATCTGTGACCAACAGATGCATATCTGTATTCCCAGTCATGTGAAATCCATAGAGTAGGGCCTAATTAATTTATTTCAATTGACTGATTTCCTTTTATGAACTGTAACTCAGCAAAATCTTTGAAATTGTTGCATGTTGCTTTATATTTTTGTTCAGTATATATCATGGTCAGAAACCCCAATTAATCTCCATCGTTCATTGAAGTTGATGGGTAATTTATAACAAAACCTTTCGATATTGTCAATCATTACAATTACTATTTCACTAGTAAAGTGGAAAAACTTAGAAGTGAAATGACAACATGGAACAGTGAACCATCATATTTTTATATAAAAGATCTAATAATGAAAGAGAAGGATTGCTGTTTTGAATTTGGTCAAGTTAGTGTGGGAGAGGTGGAAAAACGATTGTTATCCATCAATAATGATAAGCCACCAGGTATAGACAACTTTGATGGGAACATTTTGAGAATGGTAGCAGACTGTATTGCCAACCCTATGTGCTATATCTTTAACCAAAGCCTAAAGCAGCGATTCTCAACTGGTGGGTCGCGACCTAAGGTTTTGAATGGGTCGTGAGCGTAAAAAAGGTTGAAAAATATATATACACTACCGTTCAAAAGTTTGGGGTCACTTAGAAATGTCCTTGTTTTCGAAAGAAAAGCACTTTTTTTGTACATTAAAATAAAATAAAATTGATCAGAAATACAGTGTAGACATTGTTAATGTTGTAAATGGCTATTGTAGCTGGAAACTGCTGATTTTTTATGGAATATCTACATAGGCGTACAGAGGCCCATTATCAGCAACCATCAGTCCTGTGTTCCAATGGCACGCTGTGTTTGCTAATCCAAGTTTATCATTTAAAAAGGCTAATTGATCATTAGAAAACCCTTTTGCAATTATGTTAGCACAGCTGAAAACTGTTGAGCAGATTAAAGAAGCAATAAAACTGGCCTTCTTGAGACTAGTTGAGTATCTGGAGCATCAGCAATTGTGGGTTCGGTTACAGGCTCAAAATGGCCAGAAACAAATAACTTTCTTCTGAAACTCGTCAGTCTATTCTTGTTCTGAGAAATGAAGGCTATTCCATGCGAGAAATTGCCAAGAAACTGAAGATCTCGTACAACGCTGTGTACTACTCACTCAACAGCCAGCTACAATAGCCATTTACAACATTAACAAGTCTACACTGTATTTCTGATCAATTTGATGTTATTTTAATGGATAAAAAAATTGCTTTTCTTTCGAAAACAACGACATTTCTAAGTGACCCCAAACTTTTGAACGGTAGTGTATATTATATTTTAAAAAATACTCCAGTCCGAACTTAAATGTCTAAAACCAGGTAGAAAGTGTGTAGAAATGATAATGAACCTATACTTCTAAATAATTTAACCTCAACTATTTTTCTTCAATCACAGTATTTTTGGATTTGGTTGTTTTTGTAGTCTCAAACCAGTGAGCTTAACATTCTTCATCAAGAATATGGCCAAAATGGAATTATTGTCAATGAAAAAGGTGGGACTGATGTTCCCTTATCATATAATTGGTACATTTACAATATAACATTAAACATAGTTTTCCAGATTGCATTTTGGCAACAACAAAATAATGCGATGCGAATATTGGATCGCAAATGAGAAACCTGGTTCAATTTGGGTCCAGAGGCAAAACCAGTTGAGAACCACTGGCCTAAAGGAGTGTGTGTGTCCATAGGCCTGAAAGGAAGCTAAAGTAATTCCACTGCCTAAAAAAGTAGTAAAGCACCCTTTGCTGGCTCTAACAGCCAATCAGTTTGCTGCCTGTTCTTGGTAAACTGATGGAGAGGATTGTGTTTGACCAAATACAATGCTATTTTTTAAATACAATGGTTTACATGTCAGCACCCAAAGCCAGTGAGATACAGTCAGTATCAGAATGTATGATTAATAATAAACTGGTCTTAAATACTCACATCAACACCATCATCCCGGAAACCCTAGACCCACTTAAATTCCCATACCGCCCCAACAGATCCATAGATGACGCAATCTCAATCGCACTCCACACTGCCCTTTCCCACCTGGACAAAAGGAACACCTATGTGAGAATGCTGTTCATTGACTACAGCTCAGCGTTCAACACCATAGTGGCCACAAAGCTCATCACTAAGCTAAGGACCCTGGGACTAAACACCTCCCTCTGCAACTGGATCCTAGACTTCCTGACGGGCCGCCCCCGGGTGGTAAGGGTAGGCAACAACATCTGCCACGCTGATCCTCAACACGGGGGCCCATCAGGGGTGCTTGCTTAGTCCCCTCCTGTACTCCCTGTTCACCCACGACTGTGTTGCCAAGCACGACTCCAACTCCATCATTAAGTTTGCTGATGACACAACGGTGGTAGGCCTGATCACCGACAACGATGAAACAGCCTGTAGGGAGGAGGTCAGAGACCTGGCAGTGTGGTGCCAGGATAACAACATCTCCCTCATTGTGAGCAAGACAAAGGAGATGATCGCAGACTACAGGAAAAGGAGGGCCGAACACGCCCCCATTCACATCGACGGGGCTGTAGTGGAGCAGGTCGAGAGTTTCAAGTTCCTTGGTGTCCACATCAACAACAAACTATCATGGTCCAAACACACCAAGAAAGTCGTGAAGAGGGCACGACAACGCCTTTTTCCCCTCAGGAGACTGAAAAGATTTGGCATTGTATTTGGTTCAAAACCTTCTCTAAGACCTAAACCTCAACTGAAGTTGTACATAAATGGTGTGACCATTGAGCAAGTTGAGGAAGCTAAACTCCTAGGTATAACATTGGATGGTCAATTATCATGGGCAAGTCATATAAGTTGTTGTGAAGATGGGGAGGGGTATGTCTGTTATAAAAAGATGTTATGCGTTTTTGACACAAAAATCAACTGTACTAATTGTTCAGGCTCTGGTCTTGTCCCATCTTGATTACTGTCCGGTAATATGGTCAAGTGTAGCAAAGAAAACTGAGTAGCACGCCTTGCCCTTAACTGCACATACAGAACTAACATCAACAACATGCACGGCAGTCTTTCCTGGTTGAGGGTTGACGAGAGATTAACTGCTTCTCTTCTAGTTTTTACTTTACGAAAATTCCATATTGTCTGCATAATCAAATAACATTCAGCTCAGACACCCATACATACCCCACAAGACACGCACCAGGGGTCTCTTCAAAGTCGCCAAGTCCAAAACGAATTCACGGCAACGGACAGTTTTATACAGAGCCATGACCACATGGAACTCCCTTCCATCTCCAATTACTCAAGCAAACAGCAAAATTACCTTTAAAAACTGATTCAACAACAACTCATGGAATGGCGGAGACACACACACACATCATCTTTTGTTGTTGTATTGTTTGTATTATTTATTTTTTGTATATCATTGTATTTAAAATTTTGTGACTGTCCTTGTATTTATTATGGCTCCCCATTAGCTGTCACCAAGGCAGCAGCTACACTTCCTGATTAAGGCAGTTAAATACAATTTTATATACAATTCAATACATTTCACCACACATTATGTGTGTGCACTCAGGCCACTACTCTTCAACACAAAATCCATGTGTACGTGTGTGTATAGTGCATATGTTATCGTGTTTATGCCTGTGACTGTGCGTCTCTTCACAGTCCTCGCTGTTCCATTAGGTTTCTTTTTTTCTGATTTTTTTATCTGATTTTACTGCTTGCATGAGTTACTTGATGTGGAACAGAGTTCCATGTAGTCATTGCTCTATGTAGTACTGTGTGCCTCCCATGGACTTGGGGACTGTGAAGAGACCTCTGGTGGCATGTCTTGTGGGGTATGCATGGGTGTCTGAGCTGTGTCCTAGTAGTCTAAACAGACAGCTCGGTACATTCAGCATGTCAATACTTCTCACAAATACAAGTAGTGATGAAGTCAATCTCTCCTCCACTTTGAGCCAGGAGAGATTGACATGCATATTATTAATGTTAGCTCTCTGTGTACATTTAAGGGCCAGCCGTGCTGCCTTGTTTTGGGCCGATTTTAATTTTCCAAAGTCCCTCTTTGTGGCACCTGACCACACAACTAGATAGTAGTCAAGGTGCAACAAAACAAGGGCCTGTAGGACCTGCCTTGTTGATAGCGTTGTTAAGAAGGCAGAGCAGGGCTTTATTATGGACAGACCTCTCCCCATCTTAGCTACTGTTGCATCAATATTTATTGACCATGACAGTTTACAATCCAGGGTTACTCCAAGCAGTTTAGTCTCCTCAAATTGCTCAATTTCCACATTATTCATTACAAGATTTAGTTGAGGTTTAGGGTTTAGTGAATGATTTGTCCCAAATGCAATGCCTTTAGTTTTTGAAATATTTAGGGCTAACTTAATTCTTGCCACCCATTCTGAAACTGACTGCAGCTCTTTGTCTATCAGTGTATCAGTGTTTTGTTACTTGTCATGTTCTGTGCTTTTTGTGGACCCCAGGAAAAGTAGCTGCTGCTTCTGCAAAAGCTAATATCGTCCAAATATACCCCGACTAGAAACCACATTTTTTTATATGACAGTCACCAAAGCAAGTTAAGTGGCATATTGCCTACATTTACTAAATAAATAGACATAAATTTATCTAAACTAATTGCTTTCTACTTAGGACACAGCATTTAGCATAAAGCTACTAACCGTTTTCTTCATTTTCTCAATGAAGCTGGTTTCTCGCTGTGGGGTGACTCTGGAGAAAAACACAAAGCAGATGTTAAAGGCAAACATCAGCATGTTAACTTAGTTATTCAGTCTACTAAATGGCTATTACACTGACTCGCAAATGAGAGGCCATTTGAGGAGGGAGAGTAGAAAATGTTCTTTACTCTGGCATTCTCAACCCCTTCTGACCCCATGGGAGAGATTTTTGTATGAGTCACACCCACTTGCTAACATGTACCACAGTACTGAAATCCCTTCACAAGTCATGGAAACGCAGAACAGAAATAGCTCAGTTTATCGTTGGTAAAAACTTTGAACAAAGACAGTAAATACATGTGAAACTCATTAATGATTATAACATGTCAATTGTCAATGAAACGTGTGCTCCTTAGCAGAGAACATTGGAGGTATAATTTCAAGTTACGCTCTTGCAACATAGAATTATCAAGAGGAAGTCAAGAAGTGACAATTGTTGCATGTGGTGACAGTATCTTAAGTCAATTGTTAGGCTACTTTCAGACTATAGACTTTTTGATGACATGCTATCATAATCATAAGATTCTGCAACATTGATTCTTATCTCTAAAACACTGGTAAGCAGCCTGGGAAGCTGAAGTGCAAATGAGCTAATCAAGTCTAATCTTTTGCAAAAGTAACACACATTTCCCTGAAGAGCATCAACATGATAGACAGTGGACGGAGCATAGTGGAACAAGCTGTCACACACACACACACACAGAGAGCGAGAGAGAGACTGACCTGGCTGCTGCTGCCTGTCTCTCTTTGGGCAGAGAGAACACACATCCCATGGCTAGAGGCAGTGTTCTCCAGCACCCCACAACACACTTGATCCACAGTGGGACACAATCCAATAAAGCGGTTGAGGAAGAAGCCCCTCAGGACTGACTAAGGGCTGGCCTCGCCATAGTGAATTATGCCGATGCGGGAGCGATTCTCAGTCTCTCACTGAACATACTTCCCACCACCACCCCCGGCAGCAAGGCTGGGAAGGCACCGACAATATAGCATGACATTTCCCTTAAAGCCCTTCAAGCAGAGCAGCCGACGACACACATAATCCAAAAAAACTGACATGCCCCTGCACACACACACATCAACACTCTGACATACTCATCCGCTCACTACATCCTTCCTCCTTTCCTCTACAATCTGTAGGGACTAGACCACCCGAGTCACCCTGGCAACCATTAACTTCGTAAATATGTATTTATAAAGAGAGATGAGGCAGAGCTGAATGAGGCACATTTCAAACCCCTGAGCCGAGAGTGTGTCACTATGGTTACCTAATCTATCATAAAAGGTTGCCATTTGTGACACGGCTCTGCTCCATTCATGCTCCCTAAAAGGCAAATTAGGGACGGCTTCCGCAGAAGAGAGGCTGAACAGAGAATACTGCTTGGCTTTGGCCTCAACTTTCCACCTCGGAGAGCTTTCAAAGGGAAAGAGCATCTGCTGGGTCTTCTGGCGCACTGGGGAAATTTCAAAAATGGGCTGTGTAGAAGACCAAAGACAAAAATAGTGCACAAAGACAGTGTCTTCTTCTCCAACAAAAAAGAACCACAGTGAAATGCGAGCCAGCCAAGCACAAGGAAACTCCAAGGTAGCTCTCCCCTTTCCTGCACTCCCCGAAACCTTTTCCTGGAATTTTCATAGCTTCAGTTGTGGGCCATTTCCTCCTCCTGCATATTTCATTCAATGGGGTTTTGGTGGTGCGGAGGGGAGCCAGGGGATATGAGTGAGAGAGTGAGAGAGTGAGAGAGTGAGAGTGAGAGAGTGAGAGAGTGAGAGAGTGAGAACCAAAGAAAAGTAACAACAGTGATAAACGGTTTGATGAAGAATGCAAAAACCTAAGAAAGACATTGAGAAACCTATCTAACCAAAAACATAGAGACCCAGAAAACCTGAGCCTACGCCTTCACTATGGTGAATCACTAAAACAATACAGAAATACACTACGGAAAAAGAAGGAACAGCATGTCAGAAATCAGCTCAATGTAATTGAAGAATCCATAGACTCTAACCACTTCTGGGAAAATTGGAAAACACTAAACAAACAAACACGAAGAGCTATCTATCCAAAATGGAGATGTATGGGTAAACCACTTCTCCAATCTTTTTGGCCCTATAACAGAGAACAAACAGCAAAAAAATATACATGATCAAATGCAAATCTTAGAATCAACTATTAAAGACTACCAGAACCCACTGGATTCTCCAATTACATTGAATGAACTACAGGACAAAATACAAACCCTCCAACCCAAAAAGTCCTGTGGTGTTGATGGTATCCTCAATGAAATGATAAAATATACAGACCACAAATTTCAATTAGCTATACTTAAACTCTTTAACATCATCCTTAGCTCTGGCATCTTCCCCAATATTTGGAACCAAGGACTGATCACCCCAATCCACAAAAGTGGAGACAAATTTGACCCCAATAACTACTGTGGGATATGCGTCAACAGCAACCTTGGGAAAATCCTCTGCATTATCATTAACAGCAGACTAGTTCATTTCCTCAGTGAAAACAATGTACTGAGCAAATGTCAAATTGGCTTTTTACCAAATTACCGTACGACAGACCACGTATTCACCCTGCACACCCTAACTGACAAACAAACAAACCAAAACAAAGGCAAAGTCTTCTCATGCTTTGTTGATTTCAAAAAAGCTTTTGACTCAATTTGGCATGAGGGTCTGCTATACAAATTGATGGAAAGTGGGGTTGGGGGAAAAACATACGACATGATAAAATCCATGTACACAAACAACAAGTGTGCGGTTAAAATTGGCAAAAAACACACACATTTCTTTCCACAGGGCCGTGGGGTGAGACAGGGATGCAGTTTAAGCCCCACCCTCTTCAACATATATATATCAACGAATTGGCGAGGGCACTAGAACAGTCTGCAGCACCCGGCCTCACCCTACTAGAATCTGAAGTCAAATGTCTTCTGTTTGCTGATGATCTGGTGCTTCTCTCACCAACCAAGGAGGGCCTACAGCAGCACCTAGATCTTCTGCACAGATTCTGTCAGACCTGGGCCCTGACAGTAAATCTCAGCAAGACAAAAATAATGGTGTTCCAAAAAAGGTCCAGTTGCCAGGACCACAAATACAAATTCCATCTAGACACTGTTGCCCTAGAGCACACAAAAAACTATACATACCTCGGCCTAAACATCAGCGCCACAGGTAACTTCCACAAAGCTGTGAACGATCTGAGAGACAAGGCAAGAAGGGCCTTCTATGCCATCAAAAGGAACATAAAATTTGACATACCAATTAGGATCTGGCTAAAAATACTTGAATCAGTTATAGAACCCATTGCCCTTTATGGTTGTGAGGTCTGGGGTCCGCTCACCAACCAAGAATTCACAAAATGAGACAAACACCAAATTGAGACTCTGCATGCAGAATTCTGCAAAAACATCCTCTGTGTACAACGTAAAACACCAAATAATGCATGCAGAGCAGAATTAGGCCAATACCTGCTAATTATCAAAATCCAGAAAAGAGCCGTTAAATTCTATAACCACTTAAAAGGAAGCGATTCCCAAACCTTCCATAACAAAGCCATCACCTACAGAGAGATGAACTTGGAGAAGAGTCCCCTAAGTAAGCTGGTCCTGGGGCAACACAATTAGACCCAACCAAATCATGAGAAAACAAAAAGAGAATTACTTGACACATTGGAAAGATCAAACAAAAAAACAGAGCAAACTAGAATGCTATTTGGCCCTAAACAGAGAGTACACAGTGGCAGAATACCTGACCACTGTGACTGACCCAAACTTAAGGAAAGCTTTGACTATGTACAGACTCAGTGAGCATAGCCTTGCTATTGAGAAAGGCCGCCGTAGGCAGACCTGGCTCTCAAGAGAAGACAGGCTATGTGCACACTGCCCACAAAATGAGGTGGAAACTGAGCTGCACTTCCTAACCTCCTGTCAAGGGTGCTGAAGGTGGGTGTGGTGTAGGAATCAAGCGCAGGACGCAGAAACTAAGTCCAAAAGACTTTAGTGAAAATACACGTAATACACGAGCCCAACAAGCCCGGAGGCGATATACAAACGCACACAGGCGTAAACAAAAGGCGCACTAACATGTGCGAAAAACCTCTCCAACCAACGGAGGGAAACACGTAGCAACGAACACCAAACAGAACACCTGACGCACACAACGAGAACTAAATAGGACACTAATGAACACTAACTAGAAACAGGTGTACAACATCAAGACAAAACCAAACGAACATGAAACATAGAACGGTGGCAGCTAGTACTCCGGGGACGACGACCGCCGAAACCTGCCCGAGCAAGGAGGAGGAGCAGCCTCGGCCGAAACCGTGACACCTCCTGCCATATGTATGACCATATTAGAGACACATATTTCCCTCAGATTACAGCGATCTACAAAGAATTCGAAAACAAACCCAATTTTGATAAACTCCCTTATCTACTGGGTGAAAAACCACAGCGTGCCATCACAGCTGCAAGATTTGTGACCTGTTGCCACAAGAAAAGGGCAACCAGTGAAGAACAAACACCATTGTAAATACAACCCATATTTATGTTTATTTATTTTCCCATTTGTACTTTAACTATTTGCACATTGTTACAACACTGTATATATACATAATATGACATTTGAAATGTCTTTATTCTTTTGAAACTTCTGAGTGTAATGTTTACTGTTAATATTTATTGTTTATTTCACTTTTGTTTACTATCTACTTCACTTGCTTTGGCAATGTTAACATACGTTTCCCAAGCCAATAAAGCCCTTAAATTATAATGAGAGAGAGAGAGAGAGAGAGAGAGAGAGAGAGAGAGAGAGAGAGAGAGAGAGAGAGAGAGAGAGAGAGAGAGAGAGAGAGAGAGAGAGAGAGAGAGAGAGAGAGAGAGAGAGAGAGAGAGAGAGAGAGAGAGAGAGAGAGAGAGAGAGAGAGAGAGAGAGAGAGAGAGAGAGAGAGAGAGAGAGAGAGAGAGAGAGAGAGAGAGAGAGAGAGAGAGAGAGAGAGAGAAGAAAGAAACACACACACAGAGCGAGAGAGAGAGACTGACCTGGCTGCTGCTGCCTGTCTCTCTTTGGGCAGAGAGAACACACATCCCATGGCTAGAGGCAGTGTTCTCCAGCACCCCACAACACACTTGATCCACAGTGGGACACAATCCAATAAAGCAGTTGAGGAAGAAGCCCCTCAGGACTGACTAAGGGCTGGCCTCGCCATAGTGAGAAGGAAGAGAGAGGAGGAAAGAGGAGAGAGGAGAAGAGAGAGAGAAAGGAGAAGAGGGAGAGGAGAAATAAAATAGATAGATAGAGATAGGAGAATGATGGGGAGAGGAGAAAGAGAGAGAGAAGGAGAGAGGAAGGAAAGAGGGAGAGGAGAAAGAGAGAGAGCGAGAAGAGGAGAGAGAGAGCGAGAGAGAGTGCGAGCGAGGAGAAGAAAGAGAGAGAGAAGAGAGAGAAGAGAGAGAAGGAGAAGAAGAGAGAGAGAGGAGAGGAGAGAGAGAGAAGAGAGAGAGAGAGAGAGAGAGAGAGAAGGAGAGAGGTAGATAGAGAGAGAAGAGGAGAAAGAGAGGAAGAAACAGGAAACAGATGAGAGAGAACGAAAGA